>NC_045595.1:186485827-187735827 GCF_009762305.2 Zalophus californianus
AGAAGTATAGGATCTGTTGAAGAATTACATAATCTAGGGTAGGTGACACACAGATGCTACTTGGGCATAGCACAATATGAGACTAGAATATTAAAAAGAAGTTAGATCAGGAACAGGCATCTGAAGAATAGGAGTACTCTTTGTAAGCAAATGAAGTCAGCAAGGGCTGTTGAACCACACAGAGATGCCAGCAGAGCTAAGTTTTAGCAAGATGGCAGGGATGATAGTAAAGAATAGACGTGCTCACATGCACACAAGTCAGTATCTCTATGTAGTCTATTGCAGGGTCTTCCTCAATGCTTTTCAAAAGGGAATTTCTGTCTCCATGACATAATGTAACAGCCCCCACAGGTCACCTACAAATGTATAATATATAAAGTATAACTTTTCACTTACATCAGAAAACATTTTTTAGGTCTTTCTTTTATGGATGACATACTGATTTAGATTCCTAAGGCTATCATAACAAAATACCATAAAGAGTGGAGGCTAGAAGTATGAAATCAAGGTCTTGGCAGGGCCATGCTTCTTCTGAAGCCCCCAGGGAAGTGTCTTTTCTTGCTTCCTCCTAGTTTCTGCTGGTTGCTGGCAATCTTTAGTGTTTAGCTTGTAGATACATGACTCCAGTCTCTCTCTCTCTGCCAATCACATGGTCTTTTCATCATTTCTCTGTGTGCATTTCTTCTATTCTTCTTATAAGGGCAGCAGTTGTATTGGATTTAGAGTCTACTCTACTCCAGTATGACCTCTTGTTAAATGGATTATATCCTCAAAGACCCTATTTCTAATTAAGGTCACATTTACAGGTATCAGAGGTTAAGACTTGAACATATCCTTTTAGGAGACACAATTCATCCCACAACACATACTGACAACATTTTAAAATGTGATATTCAGAAACCTCTATAGTAAAAAATGTTGAATTATCTTGAAGAGCCTCATAAATGTTACGTATTACTAAGCAGCAATAGTGGTTAGAGTGGCCATGGATCCTGGAACTCTTTGTTGAGGAAAGAGCATATTATTTTTGTCTTGTTCTTCCAGAAAATGTAACTCATACGTGCTGCATTGTGCCAAAAGACCCAATCACTGGTTGTGCTCTGTTTAGTTGATTTAAACATCAGACCGTTTAAGGCAGTTAGTTATAATCTAGGAAAAGATCATTGATTACATTTATTAAAACTAATTCTCAAATCTTTCATCACACTATTTTTCAAATCTGATTCTTGTCTCCAATTTCTTCTTTCCCTACTTCTGAGTCATTATTTATCCTGTTTCCCCAACCCTGCCCATTTGCTACATACAAAGAGAAAGCTCAGTGTCAACTGCAAACATAATAATGCATGGTTTTCCATCTTTCAGGTTAATGATGAAATGTGAAACAGTACCACTCATGGTACCCTAAAATAAAGGTTATCATCGATAGCCATGTTAGTAGCTAGGCCTGCACTAACAAAACTTCACAATTTAAACAGTATTTTCTAAACTTATTGATGACCATTTAGTGAAGGAAATAATCAGAAGTGAAGATAAATTATGGCTACCAAATTTCAATCTACTAGAACTGTCACTTTTAAATGAGAGTGGATTGGTCTAATGGGTCTCATAGGTCTCTGGTCATTAGGTGGTGGCCATTCCTTTCTGCATCAATTTCTGTCTCTCACATTTTAAACTAATTCTTGTTTATGTCTCTTATCAAGTCACAGTTTATTTTTCTGCCAAAGAACTAGTGTACTCATGCAAGTGCTCAGTTATATAGTGAACACTGTAAGCACTGTCAAATATTGTTTTACAGATACTTTCAAAGTGTTCTCAGTTGTAAACCATCTAATACAAATATTTATGCTATGCATATTTTCATTACTTATTATTCTATCCATAATTTAAATCACTGACATTTGCCAGATTATCAGACAAAGAGAAAGAATGATAAAAGAAATGTTCTGCTTCTACATTATAGCAAATCATGATCATTCATCTGGTGGAAGAAACAGGAAATTATTGCTTAACTCCAGTTATTGACGTTAATGATTCTCGTGATGCATTTGAACATGAAAAGAAAAAAAATAACAAAAACTAGGTGTATGAAGTGAATTATTTGAAAGCTAACATTTTTAAGGAAACTGTTAGAGAACATATTGTGCTCAATCATCTATGGCAAAGTCTGCCATTTTTCATTGGTTGGTTTAGTTCATTTTATTGTCATTGTTCAGAAGTCCTATATACCCTTCCCAAAAAAGGTTCTGCTCTTTTTAGTTATCTGCACATGGAATTTGTTGTCTTATTCAAACCATCACAACATTTACATTTTTGAAATATATAAAGCATATCCCATTTTTTTCCTCAGTAAAATGTCAATTCTAGGTGTTCGTTTTTATTTTATTTACTTATTACATTTATCACAGTAAATAAGTTTATACCAATAAAGCTAAAACTACTCCTAATTCAGTAATGCACAGGGAATTTATACTTCAGAGCAGAGGAAAAGGAGCATTTGGTGCAGATTGCCACAAATTTGTTCAGGTGGAACAGGGTTGGGTGACATAACAGTCAAAAAGCAGAGATGGTGTGACAGTTTATAGACAGACAATCAAATTGGACTTTGAAGAAAGGAGCAGCTGTATTCTATTGTATCCTGCAATTAAAGCTATTAAGGTAGAAGGAAACCATCGTCACTTCCACCTTCATGATTCTGGGCTGTCTCTGCATTGTCCTCATAAAGCCTGATATATTATATATTTCATCATGACAAAACACGTCATGAGTACTTTTAAATTATTACTGTATAATGTATGCTTAAGAAACCCTGTATTTATTATTGTAAATGTTCAAATACTCTGAATTATAGTGAAGATCATGAGAATATATTTTAAAAGTGTTCTCAGTGGCAAAATGATTCATTTTGAAGGCTAACTTTTAATTAATTCCACAATAGTGGGAATTTCATTCTAGTCTCTTCCAGAAACTATAAAAATAACATCCTCTCCTTTGTGGTTATGAAAGATAAAAGCCACAACAAGTCAAACAATGTGTATCATTCAGAAGCCATTTCTATGGTTATAAAAATTACTGTGTAAAAAATTGGGGGCAAATGGGATAGACATAGGCCATTTCTATCCCCTAAATATACATATATCCTCTTCTATGCCCTATAGACATAAAACATTAGAAAAATTATAGCCCTATATTTAATTCAGAGATTTGAGATTTTATAATTAAATATTTTCCATTCATTAAGAGGAAATATAGTTTAGAATGAAGAAAAAAAATATAGAGGTTCTGAATTCTAGAGGGACCTGGCTTGAAAGTCTAGCTCTGTCATTATCAGCTAAGTGACTTGATTCAAAATAAAAAGATTGTCACAGTCTTAGCTTTGGGGCTGTTTTGTCCACTACTATCCCATGTGCCAAGAACAGTGCCTGGCATGCACTGGACACTTAATACTACCTGTTTTGAGTAGAAGAATGAATGAATGGTTAGATGTGGAAGAAATGTAGTATAAGTATTAATAAATTCCCTTGTGTTGGGGTCCTCTTTGACTTTGATTCTTCCCATCTCTTTTATTTTCTGCAGTAGCAGATTGGGATAATATAATGTACTGAAATTTATCAGTACTGGAATATTTTGGTTCAATTATTATATGTAGGAGAGTCTCTGATTCACCCCTTTAAAAGACAAACTAACAGTAGACATATTTCTATAAAATGTAATGAAAATCAAGTCATGCCCCGAAAACTTTAATAGAACTTTAAGAGGAATAGTTCACCATTCTGTCCAAATTAAACTTACCTTTCAAATTGATAAAATCTAGTTTAAAATACAAACTAAATAATTCTGATACATAAAACTAGATTGAACAATTTACATATAAGAGCAATAATAGCTTTTATTTTTAACACTCATTCTGATATTTTGCAGGATAAGTTATGAGTCTTATGACAAATATGTGTCCCAACCTTCCCTATGGTGTCCAGCCAGGTCTGCTAGAGTCATGACTCAGCCTGGAAGCTGCTGTTTATGGTACAAGTCAGGGGATGATTTAGAGCCCCTAAAAAACACTATTTCTTTTATGAAAAACTATTCTGGATAGCTACCATTTTATTAAAAATTCATACTGTTTTTATTATTTCCTTGTTCAAAATTAAGAAAATTTTGAATCATTCAATCACCATACAAAGATATCCAACTCTCAACTTTATCTTCTAGAACTGACTTTAATAAAATAAAAATTACCTTTTGGGGGAAAAAATTACTTTTTATCTCAAGATTTTTAAATCCTGCATAGAGCTTTCCAGAGCTGTCACTCTCTCACTCAAAATTAATGTGACTCCCTTTGTGAAGAACATAATTAATGCACTCCCCCCATCTCCCTCTTCTGTGGAGGAATTTACACTTTACAGGAAAGCAGGGACCTCGGTGCTGATTTGTTTTACAGGGTCACTCCTGTTGGCTCTAAGGTCATTGGATCCTCAAGAATCACCTCACAGCTATCTTTACATAGCCATATAATGTCTTCCATATTTTTCTCCAAAATTAACCATGTTTGCTGTTTTGTTCCCCAGTCTGGTGTTAAAATATATTTTTTCCCCAGTGCAGGAGTGTTTGACTCTCATTTCTATACTGAAAGGGAGTTTCCAAACTTTTGGCCAGGTCTTTGAGTAGATAAGAATATTGTGTCTCTGTTTTTTACAAGGTTTAGCAAAAGGTCTTGTTTATTTATATATCAGTAGACACTAGGGCTGAGCTGAGCACCATAGTAAAAAAGAAGAATTCACAGTCAACAAAGCAATAAAAAATTCTGTCCTTGTTGTGGATCTGAGGGGGGATTTTTGGATGATGTTGATTCTAGGAAATTGTTTGAATATATACTCTTTGAAAGGAGTGCTGAATGTGCAAGGGCACTTGTACACAAACATTTGCTAACTCTGGCCCCTTTCACTCAGTGTTTGGCATAATAGTTACCCATAAAAGGAAGGATGCAGGAAGAATGAGCAAGGTACATATTCATTTCAAACTGGTGAAGAGGTCTCAAAGAAGACTGATTGGGATGTTGAAAACCTACAGCTGATGTCTTTTCTATAATGATTGTTTAAAATGAGTAATTTAGGACTTGAAAAATGTACTGCTGAGAGTGAAGAAATATATGAGAAGGAGGCAAAGTGACTACGAATACAAGGTGTCATGCATTCTTCAGTCAATGAAGAGGTAAAAGGCTGGACATCAAGATAGAGAAGCAAACTTAGCACTGAGAGCTGTCAACAGTTGGACTCCTTTGAAGGAGATCTATTTTCTTCTCCCATTTTCTTTAGACTCTTAGAACAGGCATACTTAGCATACAGATTTAAGTGTTTTTCTCCTGTACCATAAATTTTCCTATTTTTCAGTAAAGGGTATTATTCACAGAATCTTATATGAGAAGGAAATTGAGGGCAATGACAATAAAAGACTGTGTGGCTTTTGTAACATCAGCCCTCCATGTGCTTGCTTTGGCAGCACAGATACTAACCATCAGCCATCCAATAGGATGAGGAGGTTATTAATTTTGGAATTCCAGGTGATGGTCAGAAGTAAAGCCTAGGTCGACCTTTGAATGGCAGAAAGTTAAACTGGATGAGTAGAAGTGGATGGGGTGAATAGAAGACTCATTCACAGAAATGAGAAAAACTCCTTTTAATTCCTAAATGTACTAGCATTTAATGAGAAACAGATGTATGCTTGGTTACAAATGTATCTTCTTTATTAATTTTTAATATTATTTTATTATATTATTAATTTATTTTTATTAGTTATTTTTCTAGCATTATTGAGATATAACTGACAACATTGTTATACAGTTAAAGTATACAATATGATGATTTGATATATGTATATATTGTGAGATGAGGTGCCACAATCAATTAATATTTCCATTACCCCACATAGCTACCATTCTTTTTCTGTGGTGAGAACACTTAAGATTTACTCTCTTAGCAAATTTCAAATATACAATACATTATTAACTATAATCAACATGCTGTACATTAGATTCCCAGAACCATTCATCTTATAATGGAATGTGTGTACCCTTTAACCAATATCTCCCCCATTTCCCTCATTCCCCAGTTCCTGGAAACCACTATTCTACTCTTTGTTTCTGAGTTCAACTTTATTTATTTATTTTAGATTCCACATAAAATTGAGATCATACAGTATTTTAATTTCTCTCTCTGGCTTATTTCACTTAGCATAACATCCTCCAGTTTTATCCATGTTGTTGCAAATGGCAGGATAAAGAAAATGTGGTGTAGCTATACACATGGATATATACAATGGGATATTATTTAGCTATAATAAAGAAGGAAACTTCACCATTTCCCACAAAGGCATTTTAATGTTTGGTAGAAAAAATGTTCATTCTAAATAATTATAATATTTCTAAATTCTTGTGCTTAGTCATTGTTTAATTAACAAATAGGTTTGGAATATATATATATTTGGCAAATATGCACCAAGGCTTTTTCTTTTATTTAATTTAATTTAATTTTATTTTATTATGTTATGTTAGTCAACATACAATACATCATTAGTTTTTTTTAATTATGTTACGTTAATCACCACACATTACATCATTAGTTTTTGATGTAGTGTTCCATGATTCATTGTTTGCGTATAATACCCAGTGCTCCATTCAATACATGCCCTCCTTAATACCCATCACCAGGCTAACCCACCCCCTTACCCCCCTCCCCTCTAGAACCCTCAGTTTGTTTCTCAGAGTCCATAGTCTCTCATGGATCATCTCTCCCTCCCATTTCCCCCCTTTCATTTTCCCTTCCGTCTCCTAATGTCCTCCATGCTATTACTTATGTTCCACAAATAAGTGAAACCATATGATAATTGACTTTCACTGCTTGACTTATTTCACTTAGCATAATCTCCTCCAGTCCCATCCACATTGATGTAAAAATTGGGTATTCATCCTTTCTGATGGCTGAGTAATATTCCATTGTATATATGGACCACATCTTCTTTATCCATTCATCTGTTGAAGGGCATCTCAGCTCTTTCCACACTTTGGCTATTATGGACATTGCTGCTATGAACATTGGGGTGCATGTGCCCCTTCTTTTCACTGCATCTGGGTCTTTGGGGTAAATACCCAGGAGTGCAATTGCTCAGTCATAGGGTAGCTCTATTTTTAATTTTTTGAGGCACCTCCACACTGTTTTCCAAAGTGGCTGTACCAACTTGCATTCCCACCAACAATGTAAGAGGGTTCCCCTTTCTCCATAACCTCTCTAATATTTGCTGTTTCTTGCCTTGTCCATTTTTGCCATTCTAACTGGTGTAAGGTGGTATCTCAATGTGGTTTTGATTTGAATTTCCCTGATGGCTAACGACGATCAACATTTTTTCATGTGTCTGTTAGCCATTTGTATGTCTTCTTTGAGAAGTGTCTGTTCATGTCTTCTGCCCATTTTTTGACTTGATTATTTGTTTTTTGGGTGTTGAGTTTGAGAAGTTCTTTATAGATCTTGGAAATCAGCGCTTTGACGGTAGTGTCATTTGCAAATATCTTCTCCCATTCTGTGGGTTGCCTCTTTGTTTTGTTGACTGTTTGTTTTGCTGTGCAGAAGCTTTTTCTCTTGATAAAGTCCCAAAAGTTCATTTTTGCTTTTGTTTCACTAGACTTTGGGGATGTATCTTGAAAGAAGTTCCTGTGGCCGATGTCAAAGTGGTTACTACTTATGTCCTCCTCTGGATTCCTGTCTCACATTGAGGTCTTTCATCCATTTTCAGTTTATCTTTGTGTATGGTGTTAGAGAATGGTCGAGTTTCCTTCTTCTGTATATAGCTGTCCAATTTTCCCAGCACCATTTATTGAAAAGACTGTCTTTTTTCCACTGCATATTTTTCCCTGCTTTGTCGAAGATTATTTGACCATAGAGTTGAGGGTCCGTATCTGAGTTCTCTATTCTGTTCCATTGGTCTATATGTCTGTTTTTGTGCCAGTACCATGCTGTCTTGGTGATCACTGCTTTGTAATATAGCTTGAAATCAGGCAACATGATGCCCCCAGCTTTGTTTTTCAAGGTACTGGAATTACAACAGTGAATATAATACTGAAAACTTCTTCCTTCTTGAGTTTATCTTCAACTAGAGGATGCAGACAATATGTAAGTAAACAAAGGGTGTATCAATCAGGGTTCTCCAGAGAAACAGAACCAATAAGACAGTCACACACACACACACACACACACACACACACACACAAAATGAGAGAGGGACCTATGACTTATTTTGAGGAATTGGCTCATATGACTGTGGGGGCTGGCAAGTAAGAAATCTGCAAGGAAGGCCAATAGGCTGGGGATTCTGATAGGCATTGATATCACAGTCTTGAGTTGAAGGGTAATCAAAGAATTCCTTCCTCTTTGAGGGAACTCAGTTTTTTCTCTTAAGGCTTTTGACTGATTAGATGAAGCCCACCCGTATTATGGAAGGTAATCTGCTTTACTCAAAGTCCACTAGTTTAATTGTTAATCATATCTGAAAAATATCTTCACTGCAACATCTAGACAAGTGTTTAATGGAGCAAATGAACACTACATCCTAGCCAAGTTGACACATAAAATTAACCATTACAAAGAGAGACAGGGGTATTATTTTAGAGAAGATGGTCAGAGAATTCCTCTTAAAAGATGGGACATTTAAGCAGAGATTTGAAAAAAGTGAAGGAGGGAGCCTTGAGAATATCTGGAGGAAGATCTTTCCAAGCAAAGGAAAGAACGTGTAAAAAGGCCCTAGGGCAGAAGTATCAAACAGTGTTTGAAGAATAACCATATGATGCCCACTGTGGCTGGAGTGCAGCAATGTAGGAAGAGAAAAAAATATCAAGAACCAGCAAGGGACTAGTTGATCTTTTAAGAACTTTGCTGTTTAATTTAAGAGCAATGAGAAGCCATATAGAATTTTAATATATAAACCGCATGCTCTGACTCAAGTATTAAGAAGTTCATTCTGCTACTATGTGATGAATAGATCATAGAGAGGCAAAAGTGGAAGCTGAAAGATAAGCCAGGGGTCTATTGAAATTTCATCATGGTAGGTTGGGATGCCATGATGATAGTGGGGTTGGTGAGAACTAGTCAGATTCTTGATGTATTTAAAAGGTAGGCAATAGAATTTGCTGATGTTTCAGTAAAAATTATAAAAAGTAATAGAGAAATAAAAAGTGATTCTAAGGTTTTTGGTCTTAATGAGATGAATGGGAGTTGAGATTTCAGCTTGGAACATGTTAGCTTTAACTTTGGGATGCCTGTTAGATATCCACATTGAGAAATCAAATGGTCAGTTGGATACAAGAGTCTTGGGAACAGTAGAGGTAAATTTGGTAGTCGTTGAAATATACAGGTATTTAAAACTTTAATAGTGGGTGAAATCATCTAGGAACTCAACCTGGATGGAAAAGATAATAGGTCTGAGAACAGAATCTGAGACATTCATACATCATTGATTCTCCTACATGAAATTTACAAACATCATCAAGGTCCCAAAAATTTGATTTTTATTGAAACTGCATTAAATTTATAGATTAATTAGTGTCATCCTCTGTTTTTTACATCCATCTATTCATTCTCCCCCTAAAATGTAATTATGTTTAAATTGGAACTTAAAGAATGAACAGTGGAATTCGTTAGGTGAGATGGAGAAGTGGATGCAGAATTGGGCAGTATGGCAAACACTTTTTATATATGAATTTGTATAGCTGTTACAACAATCTTGGAATTGTAAAATATGCTTATTTCACAGATAAGGAAAATTGAGGGCTTGATAAGGTAAAGCAGTTTGCTTAATGTCCCAAATTTTGCCTCAAATATAAATAGAGTACAAAAACAATTTTAGAAGTGTTTTCATTATACAATGATTCTTTGCTGACCTCAAGGACTTTATAGTATGACTATTAACTGAATTCATTATGAAATATTAATAGGCATATACTTTATGAAACACTCTACTTTCAAAGAAACATAAAACCATGAATAATTTGAGTAAGAAATGCCCATAGCTTTCTAAATTCTTGATATAAAAGTAAAACTCAGACAGGCGCTGAATTTATTTCACAGAGGGATTTTATATTTTGTATTCTGGTAACATCGGTATTCTTCTTTACAGGCTATATAAGAGACCTGCTCTAAAACCCCATTATGTGAGCATTTTCACCCAATATTCAAGGACTTTTATAAAATAACTGGCTGACCATGTTTCTTCCATATGTTTGATAATGCTTTAAAAAGAAAGAACAGAGCACATAAAATCTAGAGGAACAAGAAAATGGTCTATAACCTAAATGACCCAGAAAAATTATAATATGTATCACCAGAATGAAGAAAGATTTATGACTGCTAGTGAACAAATGATTAAGCATTTAATCATATCTGACTAAGTTAGTAAGTACTTCGGTGGTAAGACATTTAAGTTTTAATCACTTTTCACTTATTCAGTGTGAGACTGTTTGGTGGAATTAAGACATGACAGGGCATGTTTTAGTGCCCCATTAATACACAACTCAGGAACATTCAAATATCTTCAACCACTTAAAACAGGTATTAATTAACCAATAAAACATAACCTGGAGAAACTGAAGGCTATTACACTCTTTTTGCATCTTCAACTCTAAAATCAGATAAGAAAAAAAAAAAGGAATGAAGGAAAGTATTGTTAAATAAAGACAAATTAAGAGCACTACTAAAATGAAGATTCCAGAGACTATTATTATTATATGTATCTTTATCTGTTTAAAAATGTTGACTCCAAATGTGTATGCAGAAATATTTTTCCCTTTTTAAAAAATTGAAGTGAAATTCAAATAATTACAGCATTAACAATTTTATTTTATTTTTTATATTTTATTTATTTTAGAGAGAGAGAGAGCGGGCATGAGAGGGGGCAGGGGCAGAGGGAGAGGGAGAGAGAATCCCCAGGCAGACTCCCCACTGAGCAAGGAGCCCAAAACAGAGTTTGATCCCAGAACCCTGAGATCATGACCTGAGCCAGAATCAAGAGCTGGCCACTTAACTGCCTGAGTCACCCAGGCGCCCCAAGAATTAACCATTTTAAAGTGTACAATTCAGTGGCATTTTAGTACATTGATATTGCTGGGAAGCCACCACTTGTATCAAATTCCAAAACTTTTTTATTACCCCTGTACTCATTAAGCAGCCACTTTAGTACCTATTCCTCCCAGTCCCTGGCAACCATAAATCTGTTTTATCTCTCTATGAATTCAAGTCTTCTGAATATTTCATATAAATGGAATCATATAATTATTCTTTTATGTCTGATTTATTACATTTAGCATAATGCTTTCAAGGTTTTGCCATGTTATAGCACGTACCAGTATTTTCTTCTTATGTCTGAATAATATTCCATTGTATGTATATACCACAGTTCATCCATTCCATTCATCCATTGATGGACAGACACTTAGGTTGTTTCCACCTTTTGGCTCCTGTGAATAGTGCAGCTATAAACATTCAGTTTGGATGAATATATGAATATTTTACCTGTTTTCAATTTAGGGGGTATATACATAAGAATGGAATTGCTGGATCTTGTGGGTATATTTTTAAAAGCAGATTTCCCCTCAATTTTGTGTTAAGTATTTCTATATTTTAGATATCCTTATTTGTGGAACAAATTTAAGAAATCAGGCAGTTATTTAAAAAAAAACCTAAAAACTATTTTCTACTACATAAACTCTTCATGATAGCTTTAAAGTTGAGGGGAAATCGGTGATCCATTCAGAATCGTGCAGTGGTACAGAACAAAACTTATTTTGGAGGGGTGTGGGGGCCAGCAATGGAAGTTTGTGTTCCAACAACTTCACTAGTTTGGGCTATAGAATAAGAGTTAGTAATGAATATGGATAGAGTGAAAGAGTATCATTAAGAGAAAACTTGAAGGTTTTACAAGATGTAAGGTGTAAAAATAAAGAGTATAGAATTTGAAAAAGCATGGAAACATATATAAAAAAATAATAATATGTTTAGTATTTAGTGGAAAAGCATCAAACTTCCCAAAAGAATTGGATAAGGAGAAATAAGACCAGAGCAAGGGTCTAAAGCTATCTTTAGGTATTTCCATATCTTGGACTCAACAAAGATTTCACTGGATGGACTTTTCTTATTTTAACTTTGCTTTGCTTTGCTTCTTTCCTTCTTTGCCTTTTTTTCTTTTCTTTTCTTTTTTTGTCTAAATGTTTTGGATTTATGTACTAAGATATATTAAGATCCTAGGTTTGTTTCAGAGAGACAGTGACAAAAAAGAAAATGCCAAGTGTCAGGAAGACTTGTGTTGATGAGTGAGCTTAGCAACTTCAAAATATCCAAGGAAATAAAAAAGGAGATGAAAGTGCTATGGTTGACAGCAATAGTCAAATAGATTTTTACCCACATCTAAATATTGGGACAGCCACAATACAATGCATATGTGCAAACCATGTCCAAAACATGCCATTCTTTATTGCCTTTTTCTATTTTGAATGTGGATGCCTCTTCCAATGAATGTAAATCTTTCAATTTTGAAGCATTATAGTTTTTTAAAGATTCTATTTATTTATTTGAGAAAGAGACAGAGAAACAGAGACAGAGTATGAGCAGGGGGGAGGAGGCAGAGGGAGAGGGAGAAGCAGACTTCCCACTGAGCAGGGAGCCCAACCACACAAGGCTCCATCCCAGGACCCTGAGATCATGACCTGAGCCTCAGGCAGACACTTAACTGACTGAGCCACCCAGGCGCCCCTGGAAGCATTATATTTTAAGTTGATGGTTGCCACAGGGGAAGTTAGTGAGGTGATGGGTGAAATAGATAAAGGGAATTAAGAGTACACTTACTTTAAAGAGCACTGAGAAGAAATGTATAGAATTTTTTATTCATTGTATTAAACACCTGAACCTAATATAACATTGTATGTTAATTGTACTTTAATAAAAAAACACAAAAAATAAAGCATTATATTTTACAATTAAGTTATTAAAAATTTAAATTATATTATAACAAAAGTATGTTTTAAAATTAAACTATAAATTATAATTTTATTATATACAATTACAAAAGCTATTTAAAATTATTAGATAAATAATTATTAAAAAGTGTGTAACAATAAACATATAGTTATGTGTTTGTAAAGATATAACTATAAACTTTAACTATAAACATATAAACATTAACTATCAATATGTTAAAAATGTATATAACGATAAAATATAAAGAAGTCATTCATTTATGTCCTTTCTTCCGGGTTTGTTCGTTTTAGTGGTGAAAAGAAGATAATTGACCAGAAAATCCAAGTGGGTTGAATGGATACCCTCTATTTACTCAGAGGAGAAAGCTGCCTATGGTAAATGGTTATGGCTAAATTATATAGGAAAATTAATATAAATATGTAGGAAGAGTGAACATTGAGAAGTTTGACTGTATGACAGCAAAACCCAAAAACATTAAAAAATTGAATTTTTTTCTTTTCTTTCTTCCTTTGTGCCCTTTTGTAAACTAAATGTCTTAGTTCTCTGTGACAATTTTGCCATCTAAGACAGACCATTTACAGTAAATTTCCTTGAGACCTGAGGTAAAGAATGACCTTAGAAATATATATATTTTTTGATCCTACCCTCAGAAGCAGATGGACCAAGAGCAAAATCTGTAAAAGAACATGTATGGTCTGAAGAAGTGAACACATAGGCAGTTACTATACAATAATATCTTTAATATACCGAATAGAATTGTTTCAATCATGCAGTTAATTTTCGTCTATTTGTAACAAATATTGGAACCAGATTGATAAAATGCACAGGTAATTAAAAAGCGTAATATGGCCAAATATTGAAAACACTTTTATCACTAAGCCTATATTTTAAAAGGATTAATAACACCTAACAACACTGTATTTTTTACTTTGTTTTGTTTTATTTCTAGTCTTCAGTCCCACATCTGACAAAGTACTAATGAAAGAGAAAAGAGAGGGGAAATATAAGAACCCTGGAAACTAGGGTTCTCATTCTAGGAGGAAGCAATGGTTAACTACAATAAATACATTTTCTTGAGTAATGTTTCAATAGAAGCATGTGTATAATGCCTAAATAAGAACCAAAAGAAGTAGAATATAATTCTGATTAATGTTATATATACACCAGAAGTTGCTTAAAAGAGTCCATATAAAGTAATACATTTCCAAATTATTTTCTATCCCCCTCATTCTGTATTTCCCACCCAAGGCCCTAATTCCTCAGTAACTTCCAAATTCTTTTGGGTACCTCAGTTGCTCTCATCCAACTTAATATTGTTAACCATAGTGGAATTGTATGTGGTGTGTGTGTGTGTGCATGCAAGTGCAGACTTACAGGATGGGTGGAAGGCTGGGCATCAGATAGGATAAGGGAGATATCACATGCTGATACAGCTAATACATATCTCACATGGCTACTTATTTTTTTAAAGATTTTTTAAATTTAGTTGACAGAGAGAGAGAGCACAAGCAGGGGGAGTGGGAGAGAGAGAAGCAGGCTTCCCGCTGAGCAAGGAGCCCAATGTGTGGCTCGATCCCAGGACCCTGGGATCACGACCTGAGCTGAAGGCAGAAGCTTAACTGACTGAGCCACCCAGGCGCCCACATGACTACTTATTGATAGTGCATGTAACTTGGCTCTGATTAATCTTCATTGATGATCAGATAAATTAATTCTATAATATAGTTTAAGGCATTTGTTCTATTCAATCTTCTTTTATTTTTGTTACTTTCAATTTACTGATTCTTAAAATTTCAAAAATCTTAAAACAAAATATAGACTACACAGCATAGGTCATATGATATCCAAGCCACAGACACGAATGCCATGGCATATCCAACTTTTTCTTCACTTAAATTTGATAGTTCCAGTCTGTAGCCCTCATTCTGGAACTCTTTCAAATTTAGGGGTGCATTTTTTTAATTCAAAATTACCAAAAATGCCCTTTCTCCATGAATTACTTTAACAGAGGGACATAACAGGTTGGAAGGGGTGTACATATTTGTCATTTCTTAGAGTCTTGAACAAATTATAAGCACTCCAAAATTATTCTTGTGCTCCAGTTTAGTGCTTTCTTCTAGCCAAATGTAAACATTTTTTTTTTGTTTCTGTAAAACGATCAATATTTTGTTTTGCTTTCAAACCTTGGTAACAATAGACTCTACAAAGAATGAAAAAACAAAAACAGACTTATGCAAATCAGAACTATTGGGGTCCCTTTGGGCCAAGAGAAGACTACTGGTTCTGGAGCTAACTCTGTCACAAGTGTTCAACACTGATCTGCAATTGAATCAATAGTGTCATGAAATCCCACTGAGAAATGTAGGTTGTGACTGTGAGGATGAGCATCAATCCTGATTTTCCTTTTTTTTTAATATTTTATTTATTTATCTGAGAGAGAGAGAGAAAGAGAGCAGGGGGAGGAGCAGAAGGAGAGCGACAAGCAGACTCCATGTTGAGCACGAAGCCCATCGCGGGGCTCAATGTCATGACCTCATGACCCTGAGATCATGACCTGAACCAAAATCAAGAGTCAATGCTTAACCGACTGAGCCACCCAGGCACCCCAATCTTGATTTTCTTTAACCCTAGTGATGGAGATCCATTCTTCAGCTTTGAGAAAAAGAGATAAATAATGTGTTTCTTCCGAAAAAAGAGGAAATAGAAGGTAGAAGAGAATGTGACACTTGGAGGAAAATCTCTGATGCTAGAAAAGGTGGATTCACTCAAGCAAAAGCTTATATTTTAGAAGAGCATTTGTCAAGTGAAAAAAGGAAATCGTTAATCAGCAGCCAGGATGTTCACAGATGAGCAGGGCAAGTAATATACAATTGCTTAATTTTGAAAAAAAAATGAAATGCTCATTTCAATTTGAGATATGTCCTTATGTGTGCATTTTGAGATCCTTTAAGAAAGTATATTTATTGAAATTACTGTTTCTAGAGTCATTGGCTGATTGTTTTCAAGCATAATTTTATCATAATTGAATAGCTGCAAAAATATTTCATTATAATATTATAATGTTTATAAAAGTTTATTTAAAAGATTACCTTTTATACTTAAAAATATTAACTTCATATAATTTTGGCGTTTTTGTAATTTAATTCATCTAGATTTACATATTTGAAATGGAAAATTATAACACAAAACTAGTTTTGCTTAAAAGTAACAATAACTCAAATAAAATTTTGAACTCATTTCTACAACCTCAGGGAATTAAATCTTGCTAAGGCCCTGAGTGAACGTGAAAGTGGATCATAAGCCTCAGATGAGATATAGCCCCCAGGATACTTGATTTCTGTCATATAAACCCCTGAGCAAAGAACCCAGTAATACCATGACAAATTTCTGACCCACAGAAAATGTGAGATAATGTGGGTTTTTAAGTTCCTAATTTGGGGTCATTTGTTATACAGCAATAAAAAAGTAATGCGGACCTTTATCATCATTGTGGCTGAGGGACCCTAAATTGACCCCCAATGATTCCCTGACTCCTAGTCCTTATGTACTACTATAGACTCCTCTTTCCTTGGATATAAGTCTGGCCTGTGAGCTTAGTTCTCGTAATAGAATATAGCAAAGGTGATGGGATGTCATTTCTGTGAATACCATACGTTCACTATATAAGACTCTGTCTTAGCAAATGAAGGTAGTGAGACTCTCTCTTGCTGGCTTTGAAGAAGTAAACCAGCATGTTGTGAGAAGGTCTATAGAGATGGCCCTGTGGAATTATGGGCAGCTTCTAGGAGGAGCCAGCCAGCATAAAAAATGGGGACTTGAGTCCTACAACTGCAGAGATGAATTCTGCTAAAAACCTTAGGGAGCTTAAAAGATAGTTCACCAGTTGAGACTATAGTGAGACTGTACCTGGAAACTGGACTGTAGCCTTCTGAGACCCTAAGCAGATGACCCAAGTACATCATGCCAAACTTCTGCCCTGACAGGATGAATCAGAGGGTACACCCACTGCTGGTACTTCATGTGATTTACTTCCTGGACCACTGGGATTATTTCAAAAGCTTTAATAAAAGTTTCCTTTCAAAAATATTACTAAAGTGTAGTAAAATTCATTTCTTCTTGAAATAGGAAAAAACAACCTATGTATGTCAGAATATCATTTTAAAGATAGTAATTGTATTCTTTTGTTTGTTTGATTCTCTTGCTATTTTCTCATTTCTCTTCTGCCCTTTCAAACACATAGATCATCACACTGAGATCCACTGCCATTAGAAAGGATGTGATGAAAAAGAAAGCAAAAAATAAATACAGCTGTATCTTGTTTCTTGGCTCATCATTACAGGACCTGAAAAAATACCCACAGGCCTAAGAGAAAGAAGGTAGATGGAAGGGAAGACAGACAATGGCCCTTGTCCTCTTTCCTAAGACACTGATAGGCAGGATGTAGTACTCCAGAGTTTGAATGGGTATACATGATGTGTATTGGCTAATGGTGCCTAGAAAGATTTGTAGAGATTCACATGTCTTGAAATGTTTTAGTAGTAGAAAAATTGTTGTGTCTCTTGATATTGTACAGAGGTAGCCTAGAGAACTTCAGTCCTGAAAGAATAGGGAAAAGGAATGACAGAACATCATCATGAATTACATGGACATCTATCTCATTTTTTCACTTTGGCATTATAAAATGATCTCAGAATATACAAACAACCCAAGAGAAAGGTGGGACATCCCAAAGTCTTTTATTTTCAATAAATACTTAAGAATCTAGTAAGTACTGTACTAGTTGCTGAGGACATAGCAGTTAAAATTAATTCCTTGTCTTTATGAAGCTCCCATTCTAGTGTGTGTGTGTGTTTAAGACAGTTAATAAATAAATAAAAGGAATATAAAAAGGAAAATAGTATGTCAGATGGGAATAAGTGCTACTGAGGAAAAAAAAGCAGAGTAAGGGGATAGCAATAGAGATGAACTCCCCCAGACTTTTCTGTTCAACTCCGACTCGAAGCCTCCCATGAATATGTAATAGATATTTCAAACTATTTATGATTGAACAGAATCTGAGATTTTCTTCCTACCCTAGAATTTCCTTTCTAAGTAAATGGACCCTCATGAAGCCAAAAATCAAAATATTATCCTTGATTTCTCACTGTCAATCCATCAGCAAGTCCCACTGGATCTGTTAAACACAAGGTATATATGTCCACTTCTTTCCATCTCTACCGCCCTAGCCCAAACCATCATCACCTCATTCCACCCAATTATCAATTCTTTCTCCCTTGACCTCCTAAATTCTAGTCTTTCCACAGTAACTCCAGTGATGTTTCAGAAAGTCAATCAGATCACTTCACTCACCTGCTTAAAACTTTGATGGCATTCCATCCCTCAGAATAAAAGCTACACTCCTTTTCTTGGCTTACAAAGCCTAACGGGATTGGGGTCTTGTCCACATTTCTGACCTCATCTCATTCTGTTCTCCTCTTCATTGACCTTCTTTCTCTCCCCATAACATTCCAAACTCATTCTTGCCTTAAGTTACTTTCTGGATTCCCCTTAGCTTTGCTTGGCCAAGTCCTTCTTGTCATTCAGATCTCAGTAAACCCCACTGATCTGATAAGAAGTAGTCACCTGGTAATGGTGGACTTGCCATACTGGTAATGTCTGTCTAGCACTTGTTACCATCGCATTGTTCTTTTATTTCCAGCACCTCCCTCTTACAAGGAGACTTCTTCAGAATAAGGTTTTTGTTTGCTTCCTTGTGTTTTCTGTCCCTAAATGTGCCTGGTATAGTTGACACCCAGTGAACATTTGCTGAATGTATACACAAAAGCTTGGAATGTTATTACTACTCACAGAAGTAGAAAGGAAGAAAAACATATCCACAGTTTCTTCCTCCTCTTTCTCTTCTTCCTCATTTCTTTTCATCCAATAATCATTTATTCTACATTCCAGATTTTTTCCTGGGAATCTCCCTATAATTTTGCTTTCTATTTTATGAAATCATAGAGTCTTCCTCTAAGACTTTCATTTTCAGGAAGCATACTTCCCTCTTGCCATCACACACATGCAAAAAAACAAACAAAAAAAAAAGTGCTGTAAGTTTTTGTAGCCAATGTAGCATCTTATCTGACCAACTTTTCTCCCTCCCTCCCTCCCTCTCTCCTTCCCTCCTTGCTTTCTTCTCACCTTCTTTCCTTCCTATTTTTATGGGAGTGATATTTATTCTCCTGAGACTAGAGTCTGCTCTTAACTCCTCTCTTTCTGCCTCCCTAACAATTTGCTCTATCAATCACCTCAGCCCTAATCCTAATCTTCTTTCTTTTCTGGTTCAAAAAAAAAAAGTTAAATACAATTATCAATAATGCGTCAACCCAAATTCTCTCAACTCCAAATCTTTTGTTTCCTTCCAAATCTCTCCCTCTCTTACCCCTTCATCTGCTCTCCTATTTTTTTTTTCTATTTTCCCATTTCTCACTCATTCCTCAGTCCACCATTTTCTTCTTACCTATATCACACCAGGAATATATCTTTGCCGAGGTTACCAAAAATTCCTCCATCTTTTTATTCCATGGAAATTTCTCAGTCTTTATTTTCTTTGGCCCAGTAGCAACAGTTAACATTTAACCTACTCCCTCCTATCTGATTGCCTTATCCTCTCTGGATAAGTTCTCCATCTTTTTTGTGGGCTCCTTTCTTCTGATTAGAATTTTCTCTTTAGTATATGCCCCTTCTTATTCTATACACTTTTACTTTGTAGGCTCATCCAGTTCCAAGTTTCTATCCAACATATTTGTATGCCTTACAAATCTATTTCTCCACCTGTATATTTCCTTAGAAGCCACAGACTAATATATATAATTATTATATTGTATAATATACAATTATATATTGTGAAAGCTAGCATTCCTGAAAGTATTCTTGACTCCACTTTCCTCACTCTGATATCTCATCGTCCTGTGAACTGAACCTCATATAAACATACTTCATCTGTTATCTTTTCTGTCCCCCTTAGGAATCACTTGCTATCTTTCTAATTTCCTTCTGCTTCTAGTTTCTCCTCCTCCTGAGTTTTCAATGTGTACATGATAAGATCTTAAAATTATGGATATCATCATTTTGCTCTGCTGGTTGAAATTCTTCAAAATTTCTTGGGATAAAATTCATAGTCTTCCCTGTGTCTGGGTTTTATATAATGCACAGTTGTGTGCCAAAAATTTTACTTGTACATATTTCTTTGAATTAATTATTAAAATATGGAAAAATCCTAATGTAGTAAATTTAATAATGTTTTTTCATAAGTCCCTCCTTATTCTAAGTGAAATGAATTACCTTAATTAGCATTATGCAATCATTAAAATTTGAACATAAAAAACTCTGAGGCATGGATTTGGTATATACCAAATAGATCCTATATTCACTGTACATAAGGCAAATATATTGTTGTGAAAACTAAAATAAACTAGCTTGAAAGGATAAGAATAACATACCTTTTTTCTAAAAATAATAAATAGTAACTATCACTTTGAAATTCAGAAAACCACCAAATAACAGGGAAATAAAACATCTTTAGAATTTGCCCTCACACGTTTATTTTGATTTTTCTAATATTTGAGAATACTCTCACTGATCCTTGCCAAATGTCATCTTAAGACATTTCAAAGATATATGAGTTTTCATTATCACATAACCAGAGATGCTCTGGGTAAACATTTTTGGGAAAAATATTTGTTAGAAAATCTGTGCAAAAAACCTCAAAGGCCTAACCCCCCTTCCATAAAGGAAATGTGTTCCTTCTAAGCCACCAACGCAATTCAAACGTGTCACAATTCAATGCACCTCAGTTTTGTACACAAAGGATGAAAATTTCTATGCATAAGTATAGATCATTAGCCTAGAAAGAGACATAATATCAACCCAAATTAACTAATCTTACAAAAGCACTTTAAGGGCTACCTGCAAAGGATCTAGAATCTGAGTATTTATTACTCCAGAAAGTTGGAACTATTAGAAACAGTTTCAACATCAACTCTATATTTGGTAACTCCCTGGTAGCTATGAAGTCCTTTCCAGCAAAAACTAGAACTACAAGACAGGTACACATGTATTATGGCACTTGATGCTTCTGGCAGCCCCTAGTGATAACACAGCAGGACTTATTTTCAAGCTAGCTTTATAATTAACAGATGCGAGATGGAGGGAGACAATGGCTTACCCCAAACTGTAGCTGGAGAGTGACAGAGCTAAGGCTGAAATGAAATATTATGAGTGACAATTATACTCTTTCCACTTTCTTATGTTTTGGCTAGTGAAAGGATATGGAATGGAGTATGGTGAACAGGTACAAAAGTGGAATTCTGTATGGAATTTGAATTCTAGACAGTCTTACTTCAGTTGAAAAACTGAAAAACATTGAAACGTTGAAACATGAAAAACGTTGAAAAACATTTTTTAAAAAGGTTGAGATCTATAACTTTTGATAAACCTATTTTTCAAAGCAGATTCAAAAGATTCCTAAAAATAGTTAAAGCAACACATGTGGTGAATGTCTGCATGTTTTGTGGAGGGGGCTATTGGTATATCATTTCCTTATGTTAAGTTAGCTTAAGTAAATGATTAGGAAATAGGGTATAAAGATCAAAGAGAATGGACAGCTGATCAAATGGGGCCCTCTCAAGAGACATAAATGGGGGGGGAAATGTCCCTAGTTAGTAGTACACAGAGTATTATAATCAATACTAGTAAAATTCTCCTTAAGAGAGAAATATTTTTCTTTTACCCTTTTTCACTTTCTTTTGGTTGTCACTAAATTAGATAAAAGTGTTTTCTTGCTAGCCTGTAGGGATATACCAAATAAAGAACTCACTGTCTAACACTTGAAATGACAAGCTAAAAACACAGAAGTATTGGTAATAAGTCAGCATAAATCTAAACTGGAAAATCTAATGGAAAGTATTCATTTTCTCAGTACCGCAGGTATTTTTAGAGGTAATTATATTTAAAGTTCTAGGAAATTTAACCTATACCTATCAGAAAACTAAAATTCACTAATTTCAATTTCTCCTGGGAAGAAAGGAGTGTTTGGCTTTTAATTGTTAATTGCTGCTTCTCAGTCAAGCTTTCCATGTTGCAGTGTAGTTGACTAGTTTCCTAGTTTCCTAGTTGACTGTGAGCTCATAGAGAGTAAGGGCTGAACACAACAGATAACTCAATGGGTATTTTTTGAATGCAAATAAATTCAAGTGTGTGATGTAGACTTTGACTTTCTGGTAGAGGCGATACGGATTCTATGTATGGTATTTCCATATCCAGTGTCATTATGTTGGCAATATATGTGACTTATACAAAGAAGATATAATAAATCCTCAATTAATAATGAGAGCATGTCACTGGTAGGAAGCAGTATATTCAAAAACAAAGAAATTATTCTATACAGCTCAATAAAATTATGCAATCATGTCTCTCAGCAAATTGTTTCTAAAAATAATTTTAACGTATCTTTAACTATACAGGGCCATAACCACTACAATTCTTATTAGTATTAACTTTTTTAAAATTAAAAAAAATAGCTAATAGTGTCAGGGCACATGAAAGTAACTTTAGAACAAGAACACAACTTTCTATTTGCCTAAATGAAATTTACCGTTTTGAATAATGATAATTTGTTTAATAAAAATATTAATTTGAGGAAGTTAGAAACATAAGAATTGTTCCTGAAAACATCATGTTAAATAACTGAGTTTGTGATAAATTCTACACAAAATCCAGCTAACCTAATTTTGCAAATTGCTTGAAATTGCACATGAAGATATTAACAATTCTTTTATTAAAGGATAAAATGACCGTAATACCCAAGGCAATACACTGATTAAAGCAGGTGCAATGGAAGATAATCCGTAAGCTTCGTAATTCCTTGGATAATAGATCAGTGATTCACTGTAATGTGCTTTATTAAGCAATATGGAAAATTGGGTCAAATTAGACAGTAAGATAGATTTGTTCATATATGACATGGCTTGCTATGGAGACAATCAAAGTGACATTTCTTAACTGAAGTCTCTAGAGATAAGATACTTGGCATCGAATTAGTCTGTTACCTAACCTTTTGGAAAATCTACGGCTGTGATCATTAAAAGAAAATTGCATTAAAAACAGGCGATTATGATATACAGTATAATTGTAGGGCACAAATTTTTCTAACAGTAAATTGAAATCCTGCCTTGTTGAAGAAATGAGGGCTTAGAAAAAGGCACTAATGGTTATTTGCATAAAATAATGTGCCTAACTCACAATACTTATGATGGCTATTCTGGATGGCCGTGATAAACACTCACATTCATGGAAGAACAAGTCCTCAGAGGGCTGTTGTAAGATTCTAATAATTGGTGATATCAATCATATTTTTGTCAGCTTTTCTGAAATGGAAATATTTAATTTTTCCATGAGGCAAAACATTTATTTTGCTTTGAAAAGATGACAGAAAATAAAAGTATACTGCACAGAGTGAGTCTATGTCAGCTATTTATTAATTAGGGTCACATGTAGGGAAACTTGAGTGTTGTTCTTTTAGCAGAGGTTTCCTGGGCAACTTCTATCTGAGATTTGGCATTTCCTGTACAAATACTTGCGTATAATAAGACTTCTTTCCTTTTGTCACTAAACTGAGTGCAAGTCGGGGGTCCTTAAATATAAATCTGATTGATACAATATATTTAAATTTGGATAACTGCCATATTGGAATATACTCATTTGATTGGCTTTTTGATACACATGTGAAATGAAGGGGAGATCCAGCTCACACAGGCCTTGCTACATTTGGTAAGAGTCATATTCCCCCAACAGAGTTGGCCTCATGTATAGAGAGGACCTGATGTTGTCATGCTTGGACATCTTGAGCCAACAAGGTAGTCTCCCCACAGTGGCACCGAAGGCACATTTGCTAAGAATAGAAACCATTTGCATTCTGCTTGGATGAAGACGGACTTACTCTCTTGGGAGTCTTCAGGCTACTTGGATGATGCCATCCTAACCTTCCCCTTCCATTTGCCTGCACCATCAGGTCACTCTCCTGCCTGGAATGACGCTCTTGACTTTTATTTACTCTCTCTCGGTGATTCTCAGGCTTAAACCCATATCAGAATCATCCGCACGGTTTGCTGAAGTGTAGAGTGAGTCCTGGGCCCCACTCACAGAGTTTTTGGTTCAGTAGAATGGGGGTAGGGTCCAAGAATGTTCATTTCTAAGAAGCTTCCAGATCATGCTGATGCAAACTTTGAGACCCCCTGTTCTTCCATGCTACACTAGAATCTCCTTTGATTCATTTATGTTCTTCTCACTCATATATTGTTTTATTCATATATCATCCATAAATTACATTAAAATATAGATGTATGTACCTTGAATGTCTATAACCATGCACTATTAGTCACATTAAATAACAACAGAGCTTACAGTCTTCTTCTGGTCCAGTTGCTCTATGACTTCTTGCTGCTCTAGACTCTCCACAGAGTGGAGCCTCCCTCCAGACCCTCTACTCCCTAGAGGAAATCCAATTTCGAAATTGTTTCTTCACCCAATTCTTCATTGCTTTCCTTTTGCCTCATGCAATCACCATTTCCATTTACTCAATGGAGGTGATCGCATTTATGTGGAATGAAGAAAGCAATCTACTTAAACTAAAATACATACTAATGCTTGAGACTTGGTTTGAATGTTCACATTTTAGAAAAAGATGCCTCAAAGCCAACATAAATTTCAAAAACCATGACAACATGAAGCGAAAACTGTCAGGTCGTTGAGATGTGTTTCCTCCCTCATACCTGCTGTCTTTGGACACATCTAGTCAGCACTGCAGATGATTAATCTAGATACAGAGCACTGGACAAAATAAATTGGTTTGGGGCTACATGAGATATTTAATAACTTTGTAGAAACCATATACAATTTATGTTTTAAGTAATGTGTTTGCATAGCCCCTCAATCAAAAATTGAAAAGTTATAAGACCCTTGTGATAACCAATAAATCTGCCTAAACATCTGTTCTTACTGGAAATGTTCCAATAGGATATTTCTATTTTTATAAGGTGAAAGAATTATTCCTTACATGACAAAGGAAGCCCATGTTTCAGGTAATTATATTATAGTGTTCCCCCGCAGAGGTATATATGAGGAAACAAAGAATCGGAAAGGTGATCGAACCTAAGGACACCCAGGGCTCATTCATCCTGAGGCAGTCAGCAGGATGGAGTTTCAAAATGCATTTTGAATGCAAAGCCACTTTCTTAAGGGGGGTGTTCTGAGAACTTATATGAGAAGGACATCACTTGTCTAGGAGAGTGAAGAAGAAAAGTGAATATGTAAACGATTAAATAGAGACTCAGGAACAGAAGGGAAAAAGGCATTGGGAATTGTGTTGGATGGGGATGGCCACGTTCTGGAGGAATTCGTACTTAAGAGTCCTGTCTTCTGACCTGCTGCTGATACTGCTGCCTTGTCCCCTCTTCCTCCTTCACTTCCTTCTTCTTTTTCTCCCTTTCCTCTTTATTCTCTTACATCTCCCCCTCTTTGCTCCCTTTCTTCTTTTTAACTTCGTTCTTATTTTGTTGTTTCTTATTTTGACTCTGCCTAATAAAATCCATGTAATCTCCAATTACCAACTTTATTTGTTCATTTGATGGTTTCAGCCAACATCCAAACAATTGAAAATAACTGTGTATATATAGTCACAATTTCACTTCATGGCAAACTCCTTTAAAATCTGATTCCCACAGAAAAGGCATATTATCTAGAACTGGATACTGCTTGTCCCTAAAAGTAACACCCTTAAGTCACTAAAGGCCCCTCTGGGTCTCATTCTCATCCCTTAGCAAGTAGTTGAGTTAGATAACTTCCCACTCTGAAGCTCATACTCTATCCTGTATTTTCTATTTGATATTTTTGCAAGTATTTTTCCTCAGTTGCAATAAAAATCTTTATCTTCTGCTCACTGCCTACTCCTCTATAAATATTTGTTTTCAGTACTAGCACTTTAGGCAATTTCTTTTACAAGTGGTTACTCTGATATAAACTGGAAATATTGTAAACAGAACCAGCCACTCAGGCGGTATGTGAGAGATTTTTCTGGTCAAATCTCACACAATGTATTTAGTTCATTTACATTCTCCTCACTGAAGCTTATAAAGCAAGATAGGAAAGGCAGATTTTCACATTTCCTCAGGCCGAGGTCAGAAGTAACTTTCAGAGGGAACTTGAAGCTTAGGCAAAAATCCAAACACATAAAAAGCACAGCCACTTTAAAACTAGTAAAAATGAACTGTTACTCGGTATAGCAGATGGCAATATTTTATGAACCATTTCGTAACATTATAGAATTCCCAGCATCTACTAAAATTCAGCCTCATGAATACCACTAAAGAGGCTATCCGGCTTTTGCACATGGTATTTTTAAAGGAAATGCTATCTTGCGGACCTAAAAAAAGAATTTCTTAAGATATGAAAGGATTGCCTGATGCACTCCATGGCAGGTGAGAACCAGGTCATCATGATGCAAGCAGAGACTATTTTTTTCATGCTGTGAAGCCATCATAATATTAAAGTTACTGTATCTTTGTTTTAAAGAAACTTTCTGGCTAAATTGTATGAAGACAGACAAATCTTGGTTTATATTAGAACATAACTTTTTAAAATTCACACTTAGCCAATGACTACCTAATCTTAAATGATTATTGCTAAGGGAACACTTACTGCAAATTGCTAATCCATTTAGAACTAGTGGCTACTTATCTGATTGGGGGAATAAGCCAGGGAGAGTCTGAGGCACCTTCTGAATGGAGAGATGACATTTAATATGAGAGTAAAATTGCTGAAGGGTGATGCACTACGTACTATAGATACCCTCTTCATGTCTCTGCCAAATAATATGGAAGGGGATGGAAGCATTGAGAGGAAAAGTTTCTGAAAGTCTTTGGGGATTTTCTTCAGTAGTTAGACATAAGGAAGAGCAGCAACAGGGATGTTTGATTAAACTGAATGCAATCACTAACCAGGAAGGAAGGGAATTGGGGCCCATGAGCTTTGAATACTGTATATAACCTGTCAGAATGGCTAAAATCAAAAACACAAGAAACAGTAAGTTTTGGCAAGGGAGTAGAGAAAAAGGAGCCCTTGTGCACTATTGGCAGGAATGCAAACTGGTGCAGCCACAGTGGAAAACAGTATGGAGGTTCCTCAAAAAATTAAAAATAGAACTACCTTATGATTCAGGAATCATACTACTGGGTATTTACTCAGAGAATATGAAAACACTAATTCAAAAGATATGCACCCCTATGTTTATTGCATGATTAATTATAATAGCCAAGTTATATAAGCAGCCCAAGTATCCATCAATAGAGGAACGAATAAAGAAGATGTGGTATAACATGAATGGAATATTATTCAGCCATAAAGAGAAAGAAATCTTGCCATGTGCAATGACACAGATGGATCTAGAGAGTATAATGCTATGTGAAATAAATCAATCAGAGAAAGACAAATACCATATGATTTCCCTCATATGTGGAGTTTAAGAAACAAAACAAATGAATGAAGAAAAAAAAAAGAGAGAGAGACAAACCAAAAAAACAGATTCCTAACTAAAGAGAATAAACACATGGTTAGCAGAGGGGAGGTGTGTGGTGGGGAGGCTGAGTGAAATATATGAAGGGGATTAGGTGGATACTTACCTTGATGAGCACTAGTAACGCATAGAATTGTTGCATCACTATATTGTACACCTGAAACTAATGTAACACTGTATACTAACTATACTGGATTACAATTTAAAAAAAAGAATACTGCATATAAATATGAGTGGCAAAAGTTACCAATTTTAAAATAAAAAACAGTAGCTGGCTCTTACTTTCTCTCTCAAAAATTAAGGGAAAAAATTGCATGTTATTAAGGTAACTTTTAATAAACTTGTCAGAGATACCAGAGGTATCAAGACTTGTCATCGTGCAAAAATAGAAATATGAATTTGATCATTCCCTGTAGAACTTGGTTTCATATGCAATATCTACATATTTTGTTGTAAAACTGTAGGTTTGTTATTTTTGCAGCATTGTAACTGCCAATTTATAATATATTGATTAATGCTTCATCAGCTATATATAGAGTGCTGTATAATTATAAAAAAATTATAACCATATCCTGTTCAATAATTTGGAATGAGTGCTGATGATTTTCATCACTAAGTGACAGATTAATTTAAAAAGTATTATTTTTATCAATCTTTTAGCTCCTGGCCTGACTAAATATCAAGGGATCCTAAATGCTATCCATTACCTTCTTAAAAACATAGAGGTGCTGGTTAATATTTGTGATACAGGAGCAAAGTTTTACAAAAAATTATCTTGAGAATGTATTTTATAACAGATAAGAGAATAAGCACTGTGCATAATTATTGTAGTTTACTTTTACAGACATGCCCAGGAAGATGACTTGATTATTTGCATTTTATAGCTGAAGTTGGGCAGCTTGACTAGGGTCCTACTGCTGGTACTCTGTGAGGACAGAATTTGAACCCAGTACTGCCTGCTTACAAAGCCCATCTTCCTTGGATGATATCATTTGGGCTGCCATACTATACAATGCCAGTGGACACCATTCATTTGCATTAGCTGTAATGGAGAGCCTCTGAAGTTTTGCTACCTCTTGAAATGTTATATAAAACCAGTTTTCAAGAACATCCATTATATTAAGTGTGATAAAATCTATGTTGGTAAATATACCATGGGGACCCTAGCTCTCATACACATCAGGTCATTTCCAAGATCTACCTTAAGGTAGCTAGGAATGACACTGGTGGCAGAAAATGCCACAGGATCTCCCAGACACCCTGGGTTAAAGAGTAGAACAGTGAAAGAATAGAGCAATGGCTAAATTTGATCCATAAGGCATTTCTTCCAATAAGCAACGGCCAAAATCAATACTCTGTCCAGCAAGCAAGCACAGATGCCATAATCCTTCTAGAGAAAAGAGAACTCTTTCAGGAGATCGGTGTTTCTTACAACATGGGAAAGGAAGATAGATGGATCTAGGCATTGTTTTCCCCCTCAACTTCCAGGGACAAAGCCATCAAAATCCACACAAGAAAGACACAGATAGTTCAAGTACAGCTGAATCTTTCACAACTATTTTACAAGTAATGATTTCAGTGCTAAAATCTCTAGTCTAGATTTAGGGAAAACTGAGCAAGAGCAAAATCAAAAATAGCTTTGAAAGACTTGAAGGATTAAATAAAATGGAAGAAGCTTGGTTAAGGCAAAGCTGACTAAGGAATAAAGTGGGAATAGTTTCTCTTTGCCCTCTGAGGGTATTAATTCAGTTCTAGTATCCGACCTGATAGTGCTCTTAGTAAGAGTAGTGTCTCTTAACACTGTAATAAAACCTCTCTTGAATTGTTTTCTTATTTTGGTTTCTTAGAATAAAATCAGCAATTCTGTTTGGAGTTACTGCATGAATAAATATATGAAGGTGGCATTTAAAGAGTAGTAAGTTTCCAAATATATTTAACACATAGTTTATGTCCATACACAACACATGGATGCGTGCGCGCATGCACACACACACACACAGGTTTACTTCCGGTTGAGATTTTTAAAAAGTAAAATAGCAGAACATATTTAATCCAAAATATTCCAAAACACATTGCCAGAACTTTTTTTTTTTTTTGAGAAAGAGGTGGGAGGGGAGGGGCAGAGGACGAATCTTAAGTAGGCTCTACACCCAGTGCCTTCGTGGGAAACTGCTGCTCCCTATTCCCCAGCCTTCTTATTTAGGTTGTCATGATGCAAGTAAATTTTCAATGTACTACATGCTTGCCTTTGATCTCTGGCATTTGCGACATTGCCATGTGAAGGACATGCCCACTGCCTGTTGATTCCAAGAGAAGAGTCGGAGAAAGGCGGAGCAAAAGCATCCAGCCCAACTCTTCTAGTTGAGTGCAGCCCAGTTTAGTCAGCCTACAATCTGCAAACCTCTGACTGAGTCCAGCTGAAATCTGCAGAGGCTCAAACCTTACCTTATCAGCTGACTCAAGACACTTGAGCCAAGTAACTGTTTATTGCTGATAGGACACTGATGAGATTTTAGTGACCATTTTACAGCATTTCTGTGACAATGGCTGCCTGATACACCCTGATATTTTGTAGCAAATTCGCCATCACACATATTATATATTTATTTGGTGTTTTGCTTATTGTCATGTTCCTCTAATATATGCTCCCTGAGAAGAGGGACTTTATTCTGTTTATTGTTATTCTTCCACCACCTAGAATGGGGGCTGGAGCTCAGTAATATCTCAATAAATATTTGTGGAATAAATTGTCTAATGTGTGTTATTGTATTATCAAAACTGTGTAGGAACAGGGGTACCTGGGTGGCTCAGTTTGTTGAGCGCCTGCTCTTGATTTCAGCTCTGGTCATGATCTCAGGGTCCTAGGATCAAGCCCCACACTGGGCTCCATGGTCAGCAGGGAGCCTGCTTGAGGAATTTTCTCCCTCTGCCTCTACCCCTCCCACCCGCTCGTCCTCTCCCTTCTCTCTCAAATAAATAAATAAATCTTTAAAATAAATAAATAAAATAAAATGTGTAGGAACTTAGGAGCTAGATGGACAAAACAAACACATTCTTTTGTCCTCATAGAAATAATAATCTAAATATGTCTATATTTTAAATTTTATATTTTACTGGTATAAAATATTGTATCATTTAAGTAGGATTAATTTAGAGCCTGTAGCTATAATATTTAGAATTTTATCTCCAGTGGCATCAACAAAACTAAACTGCTGTTACCAAAAAAAATATTTTCACTTATAGCATTTCCTATAAAATGGCATGAAACTAATTCTCTTTATTTTCATCATGCTATTAAAATAAACTATACTTACACATAATTGGCCTAGTATATTATTTATAATTCAATTACCTCTTTGTTTATCCTTTCCAGAGTTTGGCAGATCAACTAAATCTATGACCTTCTCCCTCCTTTCCCTCCCAAGTTTTCTTAGTCAACTATGAGTTAAATATTTAATATATGCAAAGCACGACAACAGGTGCTTAAAGTTAAAGATATGTAAGAAAAACATGGTAAAATCTTCAGGGTCTAGAAAAATATTGAGTATCTTAGAAGATGAAATACCCACCCCCAAAGCAGGCCAGACATGTTCGCAAGTAAACACACCCATCTGCAGCTTGGTCCAACGTATATCTGCAACCTAAGTTCATACCACTCTCCTGCCTCATGAAAAACCTTAATGTTTCTTTGCTGCCCTATTCTTTTTTACACTCCTTTCTTTTACCTGTGCTACTTGTTATACCTCCCTAAATAACCACTCAACACTTCTTCAGTTGGAAAAGAGTTTATTACTTTTACAAAACAGAATTAAAAATGGTGCTTGGAAAGCATCCTCCCTCTTCATGATCTTTATGGTTGCATCCTCTGAAGTTTTGTGCTAAATTTTATACGTATATATTTTTCTCAGGAAAGCCATTGTTCCTGGCCATTTTTCTAGTTAGGCTCTCAAAGGGAATCTGACTCTCAAAACTTATAAGTCATTTACTGGAATATAAACCTTTTAAAGGCAGAAATTCTGTATTATTTATTTATTATTAGAGTCCAAAAAAATAGGTATTCAGAAAAAAAATGTTGAAAGTAGAAAAGATTACTTAGGTAATTGTTTAAGAGTAAATTCATTAAGTGTCAAAACATATCATATTAGATAAATATTATTTTATTGGCTCAAAGAAGATGTACTTAGGTTGACTTGGCACACTCAAGTAAAACCTCAAAAGAGGCAGAATTTGAGAGGGGCCTAGAGGGTGGGGAGAACTAGAATATCAGGAGCCAACAACAATCTAAATAATACGGAGAAGAAAACAAATCGAAAAGATGGGGTCTGGGATGGGCTTTGAATGCCTGTGGGAGTCAGTCCAAACACATGTGGAGTGTTGATGTGTGCTCCGTATAACAAAGTGAATTCGTTTTGCAAATACATCAGCTCTGCTCATTGTGAAGCCAAGGAAGGCTTCTTGTAAGTTAAATCACACAAAAACTTCATTTTTGGAATGTAAACACCACTGATAGTCTTCTCAATGCTTTCTTTGACCTTTTTAAAATTTTTATTTTCAAGACTCTGACAGCATTGATCACCTGTGTCTGTTCAGCACTTTTTTCATGAGACTGATATACTGTCCCAGTGCTCACATCCATCAACATTGCTCTGATTTATTGGCTTAATAACAGGAAATCATTTGGTAGCCCAACTCCATTTTGCTTGAACACTGACCTGTGACCTTAATCTGATGCCTTTCAAGGTTCTTTGTTTTTCCATGTAAGGCCAATTAAGTTGAAGCATTCTGAAGAGACTATATGACATAAAAAGTCATATTTGAGCATTTATAGTTAATTTTTTTCTCAGATAAAAATAAAAGAATAATTTCATTAAAAATAATTAAAAAATCATTTTAATAATTTAGTTATTAAAGCAACTGACTTACATTACCTAAGAACAATTTTTAAAATTAATGTAGTAGCTGGAGGAATGCAGAAGTCCAATTTTTATTTATTAATATCAAATATATAGATAACAGGATGAGAATTATATTAGTTCTTTTTTATAACAAACTTATTTTATAAATTGGCACACTGTTTCTCAGAATATCATTTATATTTAAATCCACTATCCAATTCTACAAGTGAGCTTATACTAAAAACTTTTATAAACTTGAATTTATAAGAAACAAAAATCTTCGAAAATATTTATATTAATACAGAATATTTTACTGACTGCCCAATTATAAGACATTAATTAGGAAATAATCATTGTCAATTCTGCTGAAAATATGACACATATATTTTTCCCATAATTTATTCCTGGAAACACAAACATGCATATATTGTATCAAATCACAGAGAAATGTTACACTTTCAGACATTTGATATCATTAATTGTTAACTTGATATTCTTAATGATGAGTGCTATCATTATGTGGATTAAAAGTAGATTTAAGAATTTTTGAAAATTATACAGAAGTTCTCTGGTGTGGAGTTTCATAAAAACCATGTGAAGAATCATAGCCTTTAGTTATGAACATCTTTATTTGAATTACACAGAAAAACCTTCATATCAGGCAACGAGTGCAGTATGTTACTGATAGTTATCAGGTTCCCTTTCATTTCTTAAACAATTAAAAGCTTACCATTGAGCCATTCTAAGAGAAATATGCTCATATAGTGAAGTGATACATTTACTGGGAAAAACTGAAAATTAAATCTACCATAAGCAGCTTAAGAAACTGTGCATAGCATAGGAGTAAAATGAGTGCTTCCAATTATCCAGTCATTCCACAAGAATTTATTGGTTGCCCTCCTACCTGCCATGATCTCTTCAAATAAAATTGGCTAATACATGACTGATGTCCTTAAGTAACTTTAAATATTTACAGTATTGGAGGATACAAGTAGACACACATTGCCATGGGAATATAAAACATCTAGAGGAGTGTCAGAGACGCTTCTCCTAAAGGGTAAGATCTTTATTTGTATCTAAGCGATGAGTCAAAGTTAGATAAAACTAGCAAATAAAAAACAAAACATCTTGGAAAATAACATATAAGAAGACATGATTGCATAGAATTGCATGCTTACTGTATTCTGGAAACTAAATTCACTCAGTAAAGAGTATGCATAAACAAATGGGTTTGGGAAAGGGGTAGAGGACTAGAGATGTAGGCAAGCAAGATTATGAAGTGCCACTGATATATATTATGTGAAGCTATGGAGATTGTAGCAGTCTCCAAAGATGGCCCACAAGAGAACCATCCCTCCCAGTATTTGTATTCTTCTGCCAATCTTTCTCTTTAATATGAGGTGATCAAGTGACTCACTTTTAACCAAAAGAATATGTGAAAGTGATGACATGTTTCTTCAAAGGCTGAGTTGTAAAGAAGTCTTATGGCTTCTACCTAGTTCTCTTAGACAGCTAGCTCTTGGTATACTGCTGCTAGAACCCAACAACTATAGTATGAGAGGCCACAAGGAGAGGCCACTGTAGGGGAACCAGTCAAAAGCCCAAGGTAAGCTCCCAGCCTCAGTAGCCAGTCAACTGGTGAGCCATTTTGGGTTGCCCGGCCTACTGGAGACTTCAGATAACTAATCCTGGCCAACATATAATGATGGTCCTGTAAGGTACCCAAAGCAAGAATTGTCTAGCTGAGTCTTATCAACCCACAGGTTCATGAGAGCTAGTAATAAATCTATGTTTTAAGTCTTTAACTTCTAGGGAAGTTTGTTACACAGCATGAGAAAGCTGAAATAATATCCATCTAAAGATTTTAAATCTGGGCCATGTTTTAGGGAAATCATCTTGATTGTGATATGAATGATAAAACAGCAAAATCTGAGGAGCAGCAATACAAATTATTACAGAAATTCAGATGAATATGACGAAGACTTGAACATAAGACAACGCAATGGAGAAGATCTAAAAGATATATTCAATAGGACCTGAAGCCTTGACATCTCACTGGATTTGGGTATAGAGGGAGTGGCAAGCAAAGGTGAGGAGTCTAGGTTAGCTTGCAAGATAATATATTTTCCTTCATTCCTTTCTTTATTCATTCGTCTAGTAGATGTGCACTGAACCCTTATATCTGTGAAAAAGGTGAATAGAAAGAGCCAAACATCCTGGTCACATGAATCTTATGATCTAGTGGAGAAAGATAAAATTTATCACATATTCTCATGAAACCAGTGAGGTAATTAGAAAGAAAATAAGTGGAAGCATATGGAACTAGATCTAATCATGGACCATAGGAGGTTGACAGAGGACTAAATAGAGAATCTCAAAGATGACTAGTAGTTGATAAAGTTTAGTCAGTGGGAGTAGTCATTATACTTTCACAAATAATAAGCATTATGCTTCCACAAAGAATCACACATTTGGGGAATTAAAAGAAGATGAGACAGAGCATAATGGGAAGGGATGGTAGGGGGTCACATATGAGACAAGGCTCAAGAGAGGTAAGGAAGGGTGAAGTCTTACAAGTCTTGCCAGCCATATAATAGACTTTGTATTTATTCTAATAGCACATGAGACTCATTAGGTGGGTTTGAGAGCGGTGTGATAACAACATTTACTTATATTATTATTCTGATTTTAGTGTGGAGAACAAATTGAAGAATTACTAGTGTGCCTGTGAAAATACCCACTAGTAAGCTCTTGCAGTACAAACCTCACAGTACCTGACATATATTAAGAACTCAATAAGTTGGAGTGCCTCAGTGGCTCAGTTGGTTAAGTGTCCGACTCTTGGTTTAAGCTCAAGTCATGGTCTCATGGGTCGTGGGATCAAGCCCCACATAGGGCTCTGTGCTTAGTTGAGAATCTGCTTGAGGATTCTCTCCCTCTGCTGCTCCCACCACTCACATGTGCTCTATCTTTCTATCTCTCTCAAATAAATAAATCTAAAAAAAAAACCTTCTTAAGTCAATACATATTAGCCGTTATTATTATCATCATCTGTATTATCATCACCATTGTTATTATGTTCAATTAGATTGATGAAGACTGAGAGTAGATGTATTTGAGATATATTCTGTGATAATATAAAAACAAATGGTGATAGTTTGACTGTGGGATAGGAGAGTAAGTGAGAAGTGAATCAAAAATGACTCCTGGTCCATCAAAATCCTAAAGGAGAACACAGGCAGCAGCTTCTTCGACCTCAGCTGCAGCAACTTCTTCCTAGAAATATCGCCAAAGGCAAGGGAAGCAAGGGCAAAAATGAACTATTGGGACTTCATCAAGATAAAAAGCTTTCGCACAGCAAAAGAAACAGTCAACAAAACCAAAAGACAACCGACAAAATGGGAGAAGATATTTGCAAATGACATATCAGATAAAGGCTTAGTATCCAAAAAATCTATAAAACTCAACACCCAAAGAACAAATGATCCAATCAAGAAATGGGCAGAAGACATGAACAGACATTTTTCCAAAGAAGACATCCAAATGGCCAACAGACACATGAAAAAGTGCTCAACATTGCTCAGTATCAGGGAAATCCAAATCAAAACCTCAATGAGATACCACCTCACACCGTCAGAATGGCTAAAATTAACAAGTCAGGAAACAACAGATGTTGGCAGGGATGCAGAGAAAGGGGACCCTCCTACACTGTTGGTGGGAATGCAAGCTGGTGCAGCCACTGTGGAAAACAATGTGGAGGTTCCTCAAAAAGTTGAAAATAGAACTATCATATGACCCAGCAATTGAACTACTGGATATTTACCCCAAAGATACAAATGTAGGAATCTGAAGGGGTATGTGCACCCCGATGTTTATAGCAGCAATGTTCACAATAGCCAAACTATGGAAAGAGCCAAGATGTCCATCAACAGATGAATGGATAAAGAAGATGTGGTGTACATATACAATGGAATATTATGCAGCCATCAAAAGGAATGGGATCTTGCCATTTGCAATGACATGGATGGAACTGGAGGGTATTATGCTGAGCGAAATAAGTCAATCAGAGAAAGACATGTATCATACAATCTCACTGATATGAGGAATTCTAAATCTCAGGAAACAAACTGAGGGTCGCTGGAGTGGTGGGGGGTGGGAGGCATGGGGTGGCTGCGTGATAGACATTGGGGAGGGTATGTGCTATGGCGAGTGCTATGAATTGTGCAAGACTGTTGAATCACAGATCTGTACCTCTGAAACAAATAATGCAATATATGTTAAAAAAAGAAGAAGAAGAAGACGAAGATAGTAGGAAGGAAAAAATGAAGGGAGGAATCAAGGGGAGACGAACCATGAAAGACTATGGACTCTGAGAAACGAACTGAGGGTTCTAGAGGGGAAGGGGGTGGGGGGATGGGTTAGCCTGGTGATGGGTATTAAAGAGGGCACATACTGAATGGAGCACTGGGTGTTATACACAAACAAGGAATCATGGAACACTACATCAAAAACTAATGATGTAATGTATGGTGATTAACATAACATGATAAAGTTAATAAAAAACATGACTCCTGGATTTCAGGTGTATGCAACAGGATAAAAAGTGATAGCCATTCGTGAGGAAAGATACAGTTGAGCTCTGTTTAGGACGTGAGGAGTCTGAGATTTCTTTTATTTATAAAGAGGGAATATTGAGTAGAAAATTGAATATAGCAGTTAAGGGAATGTGCTAAAGAGAGAAATGGAGGTTGACAACTATAGCTGTATGGTATAGTAAGATTGTCCAGTTAGACAGCAGACAGTGAGAAGAAAGGTTTAGGAATGAGTCTTGAGGAACTCCAACACTGAAGGGCTAAATAGAACAGGTCTACCCTAAATACTTTGAAAAACGGGAATGAGGGACAGAAAACACAGGCACATGTGATATCAATAAGGAAAAAAAGGTTTTCAAGAGGAGGGAGTGATTCATACTATAAATGTTGCTGAGAAATAAAGAGATGTGGTTAGCATTGAACATAGCAGGACGGTGGTGGTTAATGATGCGGACAAAGCCAAGTTGGAGAAGAGTGAGGACCGAGTAGGACATTAAAAAAAAACAAAAAAAAAACAACAAAAAAAAACCAAAAAAAAAAAAAACAGAGAGAGAAAGGTTTCTGAAGTCTTTCCAAATGTGTGGCTAGGAAGTGGCGGATGACGAACAGAGTGAGCGAGGGTAACCCTGTTGCTCTTGCATTCTTTGATAGTTGTTATTTGTTTTCAATATTGGAGAGCCTGTTTAAGGGTCCATAGGTTCTGAGTGAAATGAAGTAGTTAAATAAACAGAAGAGGAGGATAATTTATTATGTGTTCAAATAAAGTATACCTTTATCGTTTCCAATGTCAAATATAGTGTATTAAAGTGATGACAGTGGATTCAATCTCTGTATCTGAATCCTCACCTTGCCAAGCTGCTATTTAATGTAGCCTTGGAGAATTTACTTAATCTGTTCAAAGCTCTGTTTCCTCATGTCTAAAATGAGGATAATAATAGTTTCTGTATCAAAAGGCTATTTAGAAGATTAAATGAAATAATTTAAATAGCGATTTCAACATAAAGCTTGGCATGTCAGAGGCTTTTGTAACTGATTGTTGCTATGTTATTTCTTACTGCAAGAAACTGTCGGTCATAGCTGGCTATTCCTTTTTGAATTAAGCTCATATTTGAAATAAAATTTATATTTTTAAGAGAATACTTTGACACCGTAATATATTGCTATGAAATGCTCAAACACATACAAAACAGAGTCTACATAAACACTTAAATGTAACATGCACTTACCTTAGACAAGACTCTATCAGACAGTATTAATATTAACCTATGCCACAAGTCTTTATCCATTTCTAGTGAGGATACTGTCATTTTAATATTTTAACACACAAAAAAAGGTTGTTTTCTTTTTCTTCTAAATAACCTACACAAACTCAACCCAAGTCAGGTGTCCTTTCTCCTTGTAAAGTCACTAACCACATAGAATATGCGGCTTTCAGGATCACCTGGCAAGGGAACTGAGGAATGGATAAAGCACATTGGCTCTTGTCTGGCCCAGAAGTGGCACCCATTACTTCTTACGGGCCTTAGCCAGGACGAGTCATGTGGTACTGACCTTACATCCAGGGAGAATTAGGAATACAGGGGAGCATAAAGAGCATTTCATGAGGCTTTCTGCCCGTGGACGCCACCAAGTAAGCATCGTTAGTCTCCCCTCCCACTGCCGTCATGTCTAAGTCAGAGTCTCCCAAAGAGCCTGAACACCTGTGGAAGCTCTTCATCAAAGGTTTGAGCTTTGAAACAACCGATGAAAGTCTGAGGAGCCATTTTGAGCAATGGGGAACGCTTACGGACTGTGTGGTAATGAGATCCAAACACCAAGCGCTCCAGAGGCTTTGGGTTTGTCACGTATGCCACTGTGGAGGAGGTGGATGCAGCCATGAACGCAAGGCCACACAAGGTGGATGGAAGAGTTGTGGAACCAAAGAGGGCTGTCTCAAGAGAAGATTCTCAAAGACCTGGTGCCCACTTAACTGTGAAAAAGATTTTTGTTGGTGGCATTAAAGACACCGAAGAACATCATCTAAGAGATTATTTTGAACAATATGGGAAAATTGAAGTGATCGAGATCATGACTGACCGAGGCAGTGGCAAAAAGAGAGGTTGCTTTTGTAACATTTGATGACCATGACTCTGTAGACAAGATTGTCATTCAAAAATACCATACTGTGAATGGCCACAACTGTGAAGTAAGGAAAGCCCTATCTAAGCAAGAGATGGCTAGTGCTTCATCCAGCCAAAGAGGTCGAAGTGGTTCTGGAAACTTTGGTGGTGGTCGTGGAGGTGGTTTTGGTGGGAATGACAACTTTGGTCGTGGAGGGAACTTCCGTGGTCGAGGTGGCTTTGGTGGCAGTCGAGGTGGTGGTGGATATGGTGGCAGTGGGGATGGCTACAATGGATTTGGTCATGATGGAAGCAACTTTGGAGGTGCCGCAAGCTATAATGATTTTGGCAATTACAACAATCAATCCTCAAATTTTGGATCCGTGAAAGGAGGAAATTTTGGAGGCAGAAAATCTGGCCCCTATGGTGGTGGAGGCCAATACTTTGTCAAACCATGAAACCAAGGTGGCTGTGGTGGTTCCAGCAGCAGCAGTAGCTACGGCAGTGGCAGCAGGTTTTAATTACTACCGGGAAACAAAGCTTAGCCGGAGAGGAGAGCCAGAGAAGTGACAGGGAAGTTACAGGTTACAACAGATTTGTGAACTCAGCCAAGCACAGTGGTGGCAGGGCCTAGCTGCTACAAAGAAGACTTGTTTTAGACAATACTCGTGTGTATGGGCAAAAAACTCGAGGACTGTATTTGTGACTACTTGTATAACAGGTTATTTTAGTTTCTGTTCTGTGGAAAGTGTAAAGCATTCCAACAAAGGGTTTTAATGTAGATTTTTTTTTTGCACCCATGCTGTTGATTGCTAAATGTAATAGTCTGATCATGACGCTGAATAAATGTGTCTTTAAAAAAAAAAAGCATTTTATGAGGATACTGTCTGCCATATTTCTTAATGTATATTTTATTGTTTGATACATTTGTATTTTTATTTTAAAGATTTATTTATTTATTTGAGAGAGAGAGCTCATACGAGCAGGGGGAGGAGCAGAGGAAGAGAGAATCTCAAGTAGACACCCCACTGAGTGTGGATCCCAATGCGGGGCTCAGTCTCACGACCCTGAGATCATAACCTGAGCCGATATTAAGCGTCAGACACTTAACCAACTGAGTCACCCAGGCACCCCTGTTTGATACATTTTTAAAAGGTAGAGAAAAAAACATGGAGAAAAATATTGATTTAATTTTTCAATATCCCAATGTTGGTATATTTTACCTTTTTAAGTTTTCTGTACAGAACATATTTTATACAATTATCTTGGGGGCAATAATCAGATATGGTTGCCATATAATAGAATTGGAAAACAATCAATAATGGCTGCATCATTAAGTTACTTTCAAACATAAAAGATAAGTGCCTTTTCATTTCTATCCACCATCCAATGGCCTGTAAGCAAATGGTTACGTAGGTTTTGGATATCCGACAAAAGTTCTCTCTTGATATTTATACCTTCCCGAAGATGATCATAAGGAATATTTCCCCACTTCAGTCCTTTTTATTGCACACAGCTGTAGGGGGTATCACATTGTTTTGCAGCTATCATAAAACTTGTTCATAGCTATTTTTCCTTTTATCTTTTAAAATGCTATCATCTCTTAGCATAATGGCTGTTTTCTCAACAGAAACAAATTCATATCTGTACATACAGAAAACGATATTAAAGCAAATTTTATTTCATGATAGTGAATGATGATAGTTGCACAGTGTTGTGAATTTAATGGCTGATGGAGCAGTGAAAAGGTCCTTATATATCTAAACATTAGTTATGACAGAGGGTCCCCAGTGCTCTGAATGTACAAAACAGTGTTGGTAATACGACCTGCATATATGAAACACACATGCTGGAGATGGAGCGTGTTGAGAGCCAGCTTGCACTTTCTAATAATGAATGATGGGGCACCAAAAAGTCATAGAAACTTATATAAGAAACTCCATAAAGTGATATAAATAAATATACTCAATTATCAGATAATAATATTTATAAGCAACAAGTGTTTTCTTGCACAATATTATTCATATTATTTTTTTTCTCTCTGCACTTAGCTGTCACGTAACATTAAAAAAAAAATTGCATATGGTTCTTCTACTGAATGAAACAATTAGTGTACTTGATCTCCCCAAAAGCCTGTACTTTCTGAGTGATGACACACTGTATTCTGAAAGTGACATGTACCACTTACAATAAAATTAATATAGGTATTACCATGCCTTAAATTAATAATTAATTTAGTTTATAAAATAAGGTGATGGAAATGGCCAAACACAGGCATTCGTATTTCATCCTGACAACAGATGTGAATTAACATTATAAATACTAGGTCAGAATATAATTTTCTACCAGGTTAAGATAAAGATGTCTGATGTCATATGTAGTTATACAGTTTGGTATTCTAAGATCCAGTCAGTGTTCAGCATCATTATTGTGCATATAATCTGTGTAGCTTGTTCCAAGAATTTTTTAGAGAACATTTTCTATGTTTTATCTGGATTATTTTAGTGGAGTAGGGGTCATGAGGAGGCCAAGGAGCAAAAGGAGAAAATATGTAATAGAAAAAAAAAGAAATTTTTATCTTTGTCAAACTAAAGCACCTTACCTAATTTATGTACCAAAAATAACAAGAATAATTAAAATGTCTTGATTTCAGTCTCCCTTAGTCTGGCAATGGTCTTTATAATACTTGAAGGTTAATAGTGTGACAGTGATGTACCAAGCCATGCAAACAATATATCTTTATAATAGTGGACACTTTTCTTGTGAAATGGATTGGAAAAATATGAGGGTATGCTGAAATTATATTAAAATGAAGGCCCTTCAACCTGATGAATACCACGAGTGCTCCTTTCTTAAAAACACTGTCAAAATCAGAAGCATTTATCTTGAAACAACTCTCAATTATCTACATGTAGAATATCCACTTTGTGGATGATCTGAGACAATTTTAAAATTTCAAAAAATTTCTTCCTATCAACCATCATTTTTCTGAAATAATTATCCAACACCTCAGTAATAAAATAAAAACTCAATAAAGCAAAGTACAATAGAGAATGGGGTAAGTGAGTATACATGCCTCATCCCAGATTCTATAATTGATTTCAAATCCCAATGTAAAGCATTTTCATTATCCACTATTTTGTAATGTTTGCAATATTTCTCTGTATTCTTCTTAATGGTCAAATAATAAAATATGAAAGTACATTTTATCATAACTTGACACTTGCATATGTGTTCATATATGCTTTTGACTAACATAAATCCTTCCAACAGGAACATATTTTAAAATATCTGGATAGTAACTGATTAAAAGGAGAAATACCCTTTTAGATGTCCTATATCTTCAGGGTCCTTTGTTTCAAAATAAACTATAAAAATTATGAACCATCTATTAAGTACTTACTGTGTTCTTCTGTAAGCCAACCAGTAATCTAGGCACTAGAAATTTGTATACTTGTATACCAACCCAATAGAATACCTTCCCTTGATAAGTTTATTTTCCTTTTGAGAAAGACTGTACCCATATAAGCAAAGGAATAAACAAATCAATAAAGAAAGGTTTAGACGCTCATATGAATCATGAAGAAAATAATACTTGGTGTTGTATAGAAATTGATGGAAGAGATGATTTATCTATGGTAGTTAAAGAATAATCTCTTGAGGAGTAATAGTTGGAAGATCTGAAGGATTTAAAGAATGCAGTAATTTTTTAAAAAGTCCTATTGAAAATATTCCAAACAGAGAAACAGCAAGTGCAAAGATCCTAAAGAAGATTACAGGAAAAATATGTATATATACATTTCTGAATATATGATTGTATACTACTTTCCCTGCTTAAACTGGGAGATCTATTGATCTATCCTTGGAAATTAATATTTCTCTCCCTTCTAGGAGGTAATAAGGCAATTGCATTTCTAATGGTTAATTCATTTCCACCAGGGAACTGTAAAGGAGCTTATATTGCTGTAATTTAAAATTCTTAAATCCAAAGTTCTCTTTAAAGATGATTCTAATGGACCATAGATATCTACTGAGATTAAAAAACGCAACATATTTTAAGAAAAAAGAAAAAGAAGAAGATAGCAGGAGAGGAAGAATGAAGGGGAGTAAGTCAGAGGGGGAGACGAACCAGGAGAGATGATGGACTCTGAAAAACAAACTGAGGGTTCTAGAGGGGAGGAGGGTAGGGGGATGGGTTAGCCTGGTGATGGGTATTAAAGAGGGCACGTTCTGCATGGAGCACTGGGTGTTATGAACAAACAATGAATCATGGAACACTACACCAAAACAAATTATGTAATATATGGTGATTAACATAACAATAAAAATTTAAAAAAAAGAAAGAAAGAAAAAAACTGAATGGGGGTATTTTTGAGTGTGTGTTAAGGAGTGGTTGCTAGAGATAGAGTGGCTTTGATCCTTTAGAGCAGAATTAAAAGAAAGAAAAGACAAAGAGAGCAAGGTCCATGGATTTGGCAGTGTGAGCCTAGTCCTTGGAGTGGTCTTACCTGTTTTTTACAAATGCTAAACACAAAAGCCCTGGGACATGTTTTTAGGTCAACAACATATATCCTAAGGAGTATTCCCTTCTGATGTTTCTAGACTGAATATACTACTCATCTAATATCCTCATGAATGACATCAATAACTTATGAATATGAAAGACATTTTGGATGCCAAAATCTTTTAGCTTTTCTCCAAGGAAGTATTCCTATTAAAACGGGATAATCACAACTCTGAGTCTGTACTTGTAATCAGGCTGGGACATGTGAGAAACTTCAGACTGTGAAAAGTCTTTGAACAATGAACAGAACCCACTTGCATGTCTTCTGTCAAAGCCTATTTCTCTTTCCAGCTCCCATTATTTTCTCTCTTCATCTGTTTCCCTCTCTCACTCATCCCCAAATACTTCTGTCCCATTTAATCGTTGCTAAAATGTTAACAAAAAGCTATGATTTTAGGTGACGTAACTCACAAAGGTTAGTTGGACAGGCACTTACTGAGAAGGTTGCTTCTACTAAGGCTCATAGTGATGGTTCTACTACTAATTTCCATAGTAAGGTGGAAATTGCAAGTACCACCTAGCCATTTTGGGCTGCTCATGACAGTAGAGCCATAGACAAAAAAAAAATAAAAAATAAAAAAAGTTAATTTATTTGAAAGTTGCTAAAAGAATAAATCCTAAAAGTTCTCATCACAAGGAAAAAATCATCTTACTATATGAGGTGATGGATGTTAACTAAATTTACTGCGGTAATTATTTTGCAATATATACATTTGTCCATTCAACATGCTATAACACCTTAATGTTGTATGCCAATTGTATCTCAAAAAAATGAAGAAAAAAAAAAGAAAAGAGTTGCTATATTGGATGAGGCAATTGAATGAAGATCTTTGGCTGTCACTTCATAAGGGGGGTATGGGGAAAGTTATCCAGGACCCAGGCCATGCTCAGAGGGAACACTTGGTGCTTCTGTACTCAGTGATAACTGTAACTGAGCAATGGCAGCAATCACAGCCCAACCAGGAAAAGGCAACCACAGCTCAGACTACTCAGGAATAAAGTCTAGATCATGGATGCCCCCATCCCCATAGGCACAGAACCCAGATTATCAGAACTTCCAGCATGGGATTTGGGGAATCTGAAATGGGTGATGGAGGTGAGAGATGATGAATGTCAGTGACAAACCTAGGATTAGCTGCAGCATGAAAACTATAGCTTGCTTTGCAAACCCTGTTTAAGTCTTTTTAAGAGATTGTAAATGACCACTACATTTAAGGATTGAAATTGTCCTCGTTTTAGGGAAGAAATGAAGATATCTTGACCTCATATGAGGTTCAAATACTACAAAAGGATGCAGGCAGATTGAAGTGTACAGGAGGAGACACATCCTACCCAGATCTTGTATTATTTTATACCATTTGGCCCTACCTATACTCTTGGGCCTCCGCTGCTTTTACTGATTTCCCAGCTGGAGCAGTCTTGGCAATGGGCCATGCCATTCTGAAGATAATAAATTCCTGGCCACTGCCTCCACTTTCCTGCTATCACAGAGGGAGGAGACCCATGTGCAGTGCTGACAGGCAGAAGCGTATACCTATGCACTAGCCAAATAAATTGGACCTGCAGACTCTGAAGCTGAATAACAAGGCTGAATTAGCCAATTTACTTAAACTAGGTAATACAAAATTTGTCCAAAGAGAAAAGAGGGACAAAGAATGGGGCTATAAAGAACAGCCAAAAAACTATAGAAAAAAAAGGTGAAGGATCTTCTTTGGAGGGAAATTTAATTAGTAGCTTTCAAACTTTTCTGACAATGACTGATAGTATTTATATCACAGTGTAGTATAAACATATAACATATTCAGACATACTTACATCTAAAATTATATGTAAAATAGAGCTGCAAGTAACAAATGATGTTTACTTTTTATATTTTTATTTTTTAAAGATTTTATTTATTTATTTGACACAGAGATAGAGAGATAGAGAGAGAGCACAGCAGGGGGAGGGGCAGAGGGAGAAGCACACTCTCAGCTGAGCAGGGAGCCCGACGTGGGGCTCCATCCCAGGACCTTGGGATCATGACCTGAGCCCAGGGCAGCCGCTTAACCGACTGAGCCACCCAGGTGCCCACGATATTTACTTTTACTACCTGTGATGTGTTCTTGTTATTTTTCTTTCTATTATCTCATACTATTTATTTAAAATAAAATTGCTGATCTTTGTGATCCATATTTGTGTCATGATATAAATTTAATGTTTTGATCAGCATGAAAAAAATTTAAATGCATCACTCAAATGCCCAACATTATTTTGTGAAATTTAATTTTAGTCATACACACATATATACATAAATGCATGTGTGTACATATATCTGTATATGCATACTGAGTTTTGCTATAATGTTAAATGTCAAAAAATAGGTTGAATGTCCCTGTTCTACACTGTTCCACATCAAACTAGGAATTGAGAGGAAAGGACTCAGGTCAGTAAGCCTGAAGCTGGGACTGCACATTAGAACCTAAAATCTAGCCATGTTAGAATGAAAAATCACTATTTTGCAAATATTTATTAGTATGCTTTAGCATTGTACTTATATATCTATTCTTAATTTCCCTAATATTGATTAAATATTAATAAGGTTACGTCGAGAAATTCCAAGTGGTTTCAGCTAAACTGAGAAAACAAAAATTTAAAAAAAGAACTATTTGGGTCACATCTAGACTAATAAAAAAGGACAGATACGATGTCTGCACTCCAGAGGCTAGATGTGATTGAAGTTGTTGGTGGAAAAGGATTAGATGAAGAAGTGAAAAATCAGAAGAAATTGAGTCTGGCTCCTTTCAGTGCTTACTTGCAAAATTTTTGCTCTTATTCTCTGTGATTCTTAAACAGAAAGTCTTGTAGGCAACTAGGATGGCACAAATATACCACAGGGTATGATGAGAAACATTAAACAAAATAAATATTTAGGATTTGGGACAATTATAAATTTATTTACTTTACAAATTCCCCTTTATCTACTAGGTCCAACCCATTTCTCAGAAAAATAGCTGGTAAATTTCATTATCAGCTATAATACTCTATCAAAAGTTTTAAATAATTTGGGCGCCTGGGTGGCTCAGTTGGTTAAGCGACTGCCTTCGGCTCAGGTCATGATCCCGGAGTCCTGGGATCGAGTCCCACATCAGGCTCCCGGCTCAGCGGGGAGCCTGCTTCTCCCTCTGACCTTCTCCCCTCTCATGCTGTTTTTCTCTCTCTCTCTCTCAAATAAATAAATAAAATCTTTAAAAAAAAGTTTTAAATAATTTGAAAGGAATTATTCTAAAATATTTCAAATAATTTTAAAACTGATTTAAATAACACTTTTATAAATACCATCTTGTTTATGGATTTCTTCCCTATACCAAACCCAGGAAGCTATTTTCTTACTTTTTCCTACAATTTTAAAGCTTCATTTTATTAACTTTTAAATCTTTAAGCTACTAGATATTTCAATATATGCTATGATGTCAGAATCCTGTATTTTTTTCCATCAGATTTTTTTAATTCTTTCCTTATTCTTTTACAGTGGCAGTAAATCTGCCATAGATCAGATTTTATTGATGCATGGGTTTGTTTCTGGATTGCTTATTCTTATTCCACAGGTCTATTTATCAACCTACAGCTGTCATAATCTTAATCCCTGGAGTTTAATAAATCTTGATTTTTTTTTTGTTAGTTATCTATAGCTGTATGACAGATTACTCTAGAATTTAGTGGTTTAAGGCAACAATAAACATTTATTATCTCACATTTTGTGCAGGTCAGGACTTTGGGAATGGCTCAGTTGTGCATTTCAGACTCAGGGTCTCTCACTGAGGTCAAGCTGTTGGCCAGGGTTATAGTAACCCACAGACTAGGGGATTTGCTTTCAAGGTGGCTCACTCACATAGCTGGCAAGGTGATGCTTATGGTTGTGGAAGGGTTCAATTCCTATCCACATGGGTCACTCCTCATGAATGCTTGAGTATGTACACGTCAGCAGGGTTGTCTTTGTACAAGCAACCCAAGAAAGAGAGCCAGAAGAAAGCTATCCTTTCTATGACTTACCCTTGGGAGACACAAAGCATCACCTCTCCATATTCTGTCCATTAGAAGAGAGTCACTAGGTCCAGCCTACATTCACAAAGAATTTTTACTACAATGTTTACTATGAACTTGTAAGTTCATAAACATATTTTGACACGATCTTATGTTTCTTTTTCTTCAGAATACATTAATATAATGATTTAAATTGATAGGTTTTCTGATGTTTTCCTATTTGTAGGTTTATTTGAGTTTCCTTAATTTTTTTCTGGTAAGTTTTTGTAATTTATACCTTGGGGGAAATGATTCACTACATCACTGACATAAAGCTTTTAGTATTTTTCATAAATATACTTGTTTTACAATTTACACACAGAAATAAGCATAAACATAAGGCCAACAACTTCTAAACTTTCTCATTCTGTTTAATAGTAGTGGTTCTTTTCAGGTTACAAAATACTTTGATGTACTTTCTAGTTTATTCTTTGTTCATCTGTTAAGCAAGCCATACATTTGAAGGAGTTATTGTATGTATAACTTGGCAATAAGTTGCCAAGTTATAGGTGAGAAAACTGAATTAATCATTTAATAGCAATGGCTGATTGAAAGATATTCATAATAAAACTATTGAGTGGGCATATGGTAATGTTTTCCCTCGCTCTTTATTAATTATCTTTCATTTATTAACCACGGGATGAATTCCAATACTGTTGGTTATTTGTAGCTGCTCAAATTTGATCAACAGAATGCATGGAAGTCATATTACACTAGTGATTGTTTCTATGTAACTTAGCACCACTTTGCTACTTGGTACCAATGACATTTAGTACCAATTTAAGTGGTACCAATTTGCTACTCAGTGCAATATAGTGTAACTACTAGGACTGAATAAAGGCTACAAAAGTTACCATAACTTCTGTAGAAAAAGGATGCAAGTCACTATTCCACATCCTTCAGAAGGATTGCATATAAATTAGGTACTTTTAAACAACTCAGGAATAGATGGATAGAAAGACACATAGATAGATAGATGTACTTTAATACATGTTTTTTTGGGGGGTGCTCTGTATTGTTCTGCTTTCTGATGAACATTATACTGTTGAGATTTTAAAATAAATATCATAAGTAACACTGGGATGTGGAGTAGGTCACATTTTGTCCACACTGTATTAAGAGGCATATTTATTTATAGCCCTTTTCTCCATATTGCATCATAACTTAGTACATCTGAAAGAGTGTCCCAAACTACACAAAAACAATAAGAAGATTTTTAAAAATAGATAAATGTTTTGATACATGAATAATAACAAAGTTAAACATAAGTTTAAGAATATTTAGAAATCTGAGATCTAACACAAGATAAATTTTACTTCGCTCACAAAAGGTATATATAAAGCACCAGCCCCATATTAAGAATATTTAACTTGTTCAAGATTGTGTCATAACTCAGCACAATTACGACCTTCTTTAAGTCTGTATGAAAATGCACCTAACGTGACATACACTTAATATGCCTCCACAATTTTTTTTTTTTTTTTGCCAATTGGTAACTAAAAAATGACCACTGTCATTAAAGATATAGCTTCAAGACACCTGGTCCATGTTTCTGAACCACTGAAGTCAAGTATCTTTTGATACTCGTATCTCATTTTTGACACATTATTCTCTTGGTTTGTAATAATCAGTGGCTTTAGTCAGTTTGCCATACCTAATTTTTAAACAGCGTTATACTTTGACAGCATATACAATTGGAATGAACCATGACTGATGGTGTAATTAGAACAATAAGAAAACATGAACAGAGCAACAGAGCATTGTGAAATCTCTACCTGTGTTTGTCAGAAGCAGCCTAGTGACTACATAACTCTTTCTAGTTTAATTGGATTTTTATCTTTGCAAATGTGACATTTATCCATCAACACACTAAAAACAAAATAATTCTAACATATTTGTTGGCAAGATTGTAATGCATATTACTAGGTACTACTCTATATACTGAATCACACCCTTTCTTATAGCTAAACTCAAAAAGAAGACATTGATAACTATCCAATACGCTACAAATGCTTATACCTTGTCTGTAATCTAAACATGGTATTGAGACATTTATTGTCTGATAACTAGCACAAAGAAATCCCAACCTTTTTGTATATTCATGGAGTCAAACTGAAAAAATTGTCTCTGGGACTTCATTCTTCACATGCATAATGAATGATACTGCTGTCAGCAATCAATCCAAAATAGCACTGGTATAATGTACCCCACAGTCAGACATGACATGCAGACAAATAAAAGCTAATATTCATTTCTCTAATGAATTTATAAGTCAACATGGACACTAGCATATTAGAATCAGATCACTCCTGTCTATGTGCTTGCCATGTGTGTTTGACTTTATCTTGTTTTTTTTTGTTTGTTTGTTTTTCATTTATTCTCCTTCCTCTGAAAGGAATGTGAATGACAAGGACAACTAGTCAATAAAAGTACAGAAATTTTCAATCTCCTTTTAAGATTATGGTAATGCATAACATTTACTCGGATTACTATAGGAGAAAGATAATAAACTTTGTCTGATTTCATCAATATACAAATATATAAGGGATAATTAGTTTTTAAATTACTATCTATACATGGAATCCCAAGAATCAGAATGAGGACTAAATGTAAATACATATTATTATTTTCTTTTTCTTTTTAAAATTTAGGTTTAAGATAAAGAATAGCATGAAAATTATCAATTTTACTGAATATATGACACTGACGCTATATGAAAAACAGATATAAAACAAAGAATAAAAAACAAGTATTTCTCTTCCTATGATGGTTTAATTTTTGTACTGCCTACTGTTATGTATGTATTGGTTAAAATAAAACATGCAAAGCATCTAGCTCAGTGCCAGACAAAATCCAGTTCCAATTTTGGAAAATGACAAGGCTGGATAAGACTAAATGTCTAAGGTATAGTTTTCCAATATATTAAGAAATAATAATATTAGATCTTCCACAATAAAAGCATTTGGCAGTGAAATAAATTTGTGAAATATTGCATAGCTTAGATCTTTCTTAAATATTATGATAAGCCAATGAGTTAAGAAAACTTTGTAACTTTAATTTACTCAGGTCAAAATCTGAGTAAATTAAATTTAAATTAATTTGATCATAAAACTTTTTCTTCCAATCTAATCATTAATATCCTACCATATTTATATTATTTTGAGTACATTTTGTCCAACATAAGCTTATTTTGTTAAGGGACAATTACACTAACTTTTTCTTTCAGAGAATTAAAAGGTGCCTAACTGAATACCTGTGACTTAGGCAGGTTTCTTTACCAACTAAAAAATGCTTATTTAAATTTATGATATTAAAAAAAAAGCTGGAGAAAAACAATTTAAAAAATAAAGGTTTCTTACGTTTAATAGGATAACAATAAGATATTCTCCTAACAGAGACTGGGAAGTTGGGAATATTCAGCCAAACCAACTTTTGCTAAGTTTTGGTTTATATTCTCAGCTGCATCAGAATTGTGTCAGACAACAAAACAAAATAAAACAGCTTCTTCCCTCTAAATAATTTCAACAGTATCAACATAAATCTATCAGAATGAAGGAGAACTATTGTGAAGATAGGAGTTCTTAAAGGAAAATTTTAAATAGGGACTCCTCTTTCTTGCTCATCATTCTTACAACCTTCTCCAGTATTTAAAAAATATTTAGATAAAGACATTTTCAAAAAAATATATTAGAGCATTTTTAGCTGAGAGGAGCTCTCTCTACTTGGTCAACCATCACCTCTCACCTCTTTATCATTCTTACACCTTATCACCTACAGAAAAAAAAAATTTTGCTTAGTCAAATGATTTTCTCTATATGCTTTCATTATTTTGCCTTTTAAGCAATGCAGATTGAATCTAATGATTCAGAAAGGCCAAACACTTATGGTAGTATAGTAACTTATTGATCTATAAGTGTCTTTCACTGGCCTCAAAGTGCTTAAAGGAATTATAAGCTCTTTACAGAGTGGGAAATTGCCATTATTGTGCCCCATTTACCTGGAGCCACTGCTGGCAGAGAAAAGCTGCTGGTTATGGCCAGAAATTTTCAAATAATTTCTAAGGATAACACCTTAGGTCATGGTTTGATGAAATCTTCCACCATTATAAATTTCACAGATGGCAAATGTGGGACACTCTTGGAAATTAATGATTAAATAGTTAAATATGATTTTTTTTTCTAGGAAAGGTGCAATCAATGTCTTCTTTAGACCATAGGGGTTTTTTTCATGATTTTTCCAATAGATAAATATTGTTAAATTAGTATAATTTAAGAGAAATGTGTTATCCAATATTTGGTCCAGTAGCACTGGGTGGTAGAGACAATACTCCTTTTTTACAAGCTGCAGAAGCAAGAACAAATAATGCCATATTTGTGCACATGTGAGTAGACATGACTAGCATTCACTGATATTGTGTTTTCCTCCTCTTTCAGGCACAAGGAGACCCCATTTCTCACCCCCCTCTGCAACTGGAAGAGGCTATGTGACTAGTCCACATAACAGAAGCAATGGGCTGTGTGGTGAGGTAACACATGTCAATTTCAAGCTGAGGCACTGAAAAGCTTTGAATTAGTCCCCCATTGTGCCACACTGTTATGTGGTTTACTGAGGCAGCTGGAATCCTGAGTGGCAATATGGAGAATAGTCTCCCCAGAGAGGCATCTGGGGCTAGTGTGGATTTTGCTTGAGACGTAAATTATCTTAAGTGGTCTTAAGCCACTCAAATTTTGTATCTGGTTATTATGACAACACAACTTAGTCCATTATGAGTGATACAACAGGTATTGTACACATTTGTAAAAATTTATCTCTAATAAAAATGCTCTGGGGGTGCCCAGGTGGCTCAGTCAGTTAAGGGTCTGACTCTTGATCTCAGCTCAGATCTTGATCTCAGGGTCGTGAGTTCAAGCCCTATGTTGGGATCCATGCTGGGCTTGAAGCTTACTTAAAAAAAATGCTCTAATTTTTTTTTGAAAATGTCTTTATCTAAATATTTTTTAAATACTGGAAATAAAAATATATCCTGCAAATGCAAATATTTTAGAATGATTTAATTTTGAGTGCTCCATGCTGTTTGCAAACCTCATTAACAAAATAACATTGAATGCAAGAAATATGACCATCACATTTCAGTAATCTTTAAAACTTAAATGACATCATCATAAAACCATTTGTTCAAATCATCATTTTTTTCTGCCATATTTAAAATTTTTCATTCTGAAATTTTCAGATATTAAGAATAAAAATAAATTCTAATTAAAAGACTGGGCTAATTTTATTACTAGAAACTAATTACAAACCTAAAATTGAAACATTCTTTTAAAAATGATATAGAGTTATATTAAAAATGTGAATTGTCTGAAACATCACACTTTCCTGAGGTTATTCAATCTTTCAGTCATTTGAACTTCATTATGAACATCTACTTTCTTGGACATTTTTTAATCCCCAAACCTACTTCTGCTTTGGTTCTTCAGTCTCCTACCTCTACCAGTATGGAAAAACATAAACCACAGAACTAAGAATACATGAAAAGAGACTTACTCTTTTCCTAAACATTCTGATATGTTGGGTGTTTTTGTTATCTGGCATTACAATGGAAACAATATTCATGAAATTAAAGATTATTTCAATAAAAGACTTTTCAAAAGGGGCGCCTGGGTGGCTCAGTCATTAATCGTCTGACTTCGGCTCAGGTCATGATCCCGGGGTCCTGGGACTGAGCCCCGCATTAGGCTCCCTGCTCCGCGGGGACCTTATTCTCCCTTTCCCACTCCCCTTGCTTGTGTTCCCTCTCCCGCTGTGTCTCTCTCTGTCAAATAAGTAAATAAAATCTTTTTAAATAAATAAATAAATGACTTTTCTAATTATCAGCCTCTTCAACTTAACGTTGGTAGTTAATATAGTGTAAAACTGTTTATTCTTTATTCCAGGGTGAGAAACATTTTTCCATCTCTACATTTGCGGCAAGTGTGAGCAGGTAGAAATTTTACCATGTTGTGAATAGCCAACATATGCCATAAACTCAACCATTCTATAATGTTTGTTAGTAATTTCTTTATGGGCAACAAAATGATGCTGAACAAGTATTTGAAAACTTTTTCAGGGTAAGTTCTCTATCTGGTGGTCCCTTGTTTCATTGACCCAGAAGTAAAGTCAGAAGATTATAACAGAGCTTAATGTACAACAGTTAAACTCTATTTTGGGAAGAAAAAACAGAATTGACTTTTGTTTGTATACAATTCAAGCTACAGAGATAGTATCTAGAGAGGTTCCAACCAGTCAACAGCATTCAGCAACTCTAAAAATATAGCAAATCAGTTAAACGAAGTCTGGTTAAGAAAATTTTTATATGATATACACATGTAGAACCACCTCCATCTCCTAGAGTTTAATCTCCAGATTTCCAAACACAGTGTAGTAAATTTTAGAAGTGAACCATTTTTTATGTTCACCCATGATTAGTATGCCTTTCTTCCTACAAGGCTTATTGTGAATGCTAAGGAACATATCCTAGTGGTATACAAAGTAGGAAATGCAAAATGATCTTTTGGAAGGATAAAAAAGAAGTTAAATGATTCATACATTTGAAACCCTCAAATTTACATTTTTATATAATTTATAATAAACATAATTCAGTAAAAAATATTTACATAATTCAGTAAATGATAAATGTATATCATTTTTTAAAATATTTTATTTATTTATTTATTTATTTATTTGAGAGATAGAGTGAGAGAGAGCATGAGTGGGAAGGAGAGGGAGAAGCAGGCTCCCCACGAGCCCCAACACAGGGCTCGATTCTAGGACCCCTGGGATCATGACCTGAGCCAAAGGCAGACACTTAACTGACTGAGCCACCCAGGCGCCCCCCAGCATATATATCATTTATATGTACTTTTAAATACATAGATTTGGCAAAATCAAAACATTTTTACAGATGAGGGACACGGTCAGTGAGTTTTCAGATCACTGTTCTATTACATGAATGAGAAAGTCAAGATATTCCTCTTTGTTGTTTATGAATGAAAAATCATTCAATGATGTAGTTTAATTAAAATTCATATTAATTGTTCTTTATAACTTATAAAATGCTTTTGTAAGAATATATCCCCTTTATGGAACGTATTCTATCAAAGCTGCTGTCACTGTGGGAACCAGGTTGGTAATAATGAATAAGAACCTAGAGCATTTCATTAATGATCTAACCACTTACTACCTGCAAACCTTGGGTATTTTAACTACTCCAAATTGAGTTTCTTATCTGTAAGATGGGGAAAATTAAGTTTACCTTTTAAGTTATTGTGAGGAATAGATGAACTAATATATATAAAGTGTGGTTCAGAATATGTGCTGAATAAACTTTGATTAAAATAAAGTTTCTAAAAGTCTCAGTTGGTTCCAACAATTCTAAGTACTTTTCCTTAAAATGTTTAAAATTATTCATTAAATCAGAATTTTATAAGGACTATGAAGCCATAAGCTATAGAACCCCAGTTTATATAGTCGTTATGTAAATCATAAATAGGTAAAGCAAATGAGAACATTTGGTAAGACAACAAACAACCTGGGTTAATAATAAGTGTCTTCTTACCGAAATGTTGCAGAAACCATTAAGTCCTAACTAGAGCAATGATTTTCCCCTTGGTGGACTGTGCTTGGTGCTCATTAGCTCAGACGTGCATTCTTTTCACAAGAAACCATGAGCATACTGATGGTGTTCTGGTCATGTCCTTGTATTAAAATTTATTATCAGTTGCAAAGATCTCAGGGTTCTACATTTGAAGTACAGAGACCTGCTCCCTCAACACAAACTCAGTGAGCATATTCACATGAAACATGCTTGTTAGTTTAAATTTGCTACTACACACATTCATGCACAAGAAAATTTTCTAGAAAACGGCTCACCTTGAAAGCCTCTTTCAAAACCTCTTTAAGCTTGAGGGGGAAAAAAGGCAAGAAAAGAAATTACTGAACAGAATATTACTAAGTGTTTCATCTTCCTTTTCTCCCCTAGTTCTGATAGACCTAGATTTCTCTATGCTAGTTTGCCCTCTCAATTTCAAACGCCTGTAACATCTCAGAGGTGAAAAATATCTTCTTTCCATTAAATTTTGACAATCTGGAGTTTTCTATTTAATTGTTCATGCTCACTGTACTGGACAATTATAGTTTAGGAAAGTTAATTTAAAAAATATGATTTATGCAACATACTTAGACTTTGTAATAAATGTATTCATTTTATTAACTACTTAAAAAAATCTTTACCTTCTTTTGCTAGTAACCTAAATTCTACTATAATAAGATGTAATTATAAAAAGTATATCATGAAATTTTTATGGTTTTAAAGTAATGGATGTAAAAATGTTAATTCAGCATTTTTAGTGTTTCCAAAAGAAACCTGGAAATAACCAAACTGTCTAACAATAGAACTGATTAAATGTCTGAATATCATTTTGATGCAATGGTATACAATTTTTAGAAATGATGTAAGTGTGGAAAAATCGTCAGTGACATTAAAAATGTTCACTATATATTTTGAGTTAAACAGGAGGTTAAGAAAATACTATAAAATAATTATGCTCCTATTTCTATGGAAAAAATGTAGATAAACCTTTGGGAAAATACTTAGAATATGGAGTTACCTTTGTGTTTTGTAATTACAGACTTAGATTTTTATTCACCAGTTAAAACTTAAATTAAATAATCTTATAACAATAATAATTAGAATAATATCTATTTTGGAGAAATAATTGGCCATATCTGGTATACGAACACTTGACCAAAATTTTCACTGAAGAAGGTCACAGCCATATGGCTAGTCCTTCATGAAGACTAGCAGAAGTTCTTAAATTTTCAGAGAATAAGAAATACGTGGACAATTTATCTAAAATGGGGCCTAAGTCCCATTCCTCAGAGATTCTGATGAAGTTAATCTGATGTGGTTCACAGTAAGTTAAAATTTTAAGGAGTACTGCAGATGATTCTGATGGAAGTGACCAGTAAGAAAAACTGCACTGAAATTAACATTTAAACTGCACTCTATCTTTTTCAACTGATCATCTTTTACATGGCAGACCATGCAGTATTTGTAGAAAGGGCACTTTTAATAGGGAGAAAGCATGCTGACCTGAGAAGTTTCTGTCTAAGTTTAATAACACCCTCAGATGAAGTTCAATAGCAGTAGTACCACTAGCAGAAGTAAAGATAGCGTATAATACTCACCTACTCTGTGAAATGTGTTGCCCCAGCCTCAAGATAAAGAGCCAACTCAATAAAAAGAAGAGAAGATAATAATGTCTGGTAGACAGGTCTCAGCTCTGCTCTATTTCCACTAAAGAAAGGAAAAATTTTAAAAAGATTGAAGAAGTCTCAGGAGAGTTATAGAATATATATCCAAGAGAGCATCCTGATTAAACTGTGAGATGCAGGGAGAAGTTACTGGAGACGTTTTTGAGATAAAGATGAACACAGAATATTCCTAGGTCATTTTGGTCTATAATCCTTAAAAATTTATAGCTCAACTAAAAAAGGGAGCTGTGGCCATAGCAGCATCTGTCTAGATATGTCTCCTAAGGCAAGGGAAACAAAAGAAAAATAAACTATTGGGACTACGGTTAATATCCAAAATATATAAAGAACGTATACAGCTCAACACCAAAAAAACCCAAACAATCTGAGTATAAAATGGGCAGAGGACGCAAATAGCTATTTTTCTAAAGAAAACATACAGATGGCCAACCCCATAAAAAAGATGCTCAACATCACTAATAATCAGGGAAGTGCAAATCAAGACCACAGTGAGATCTCACCTCATTACCTGTCAGAATAACTAAACTCAAAAAGACAAAAAATGACTAATATTGGTGAGGATGTAGAGAAAAAGGAAACCTCATGCACTATTGGTGGGAATGTAAAATGATGCAGCCACTGTGGAAAACAGTATGGGGGTTCTCCCCAAAATTTAAAATAGAAATACCAAAGGGTCCAGTAATTCTGCTACTGAGCATTTACCCAAAGGAAATGAAAACACTAATTTGCAAAGATATATGCACCCTTATGTTTACTGAAGCATTATTTACAATAGCCAAGATATGGAAGCAACATAAGTGTCCACTGATAGAAAAATGGAGAATATATATACATACCAGACACACACACACACACACACACACACACACACACACAAACACAGAGGAATATTATGCAGCTGTTTTAAAAAGATGAGATCTTGCCATGTGTGACAACATGGATGGACCCAGAGGATATTATGCTAAGTGAAATAAGTCACACAGAGAGAGACAAATACCATACAATTTCACTCATATGTGAAATTAAAAAAAAAACACAAATAAATAAACAAGCAGACAAAAAGCAGAATCAGACCTATAAATACAAAGAACAAAGTGATGGTTGAGGTGGGGGGATGGGCTAAATAAGTGAAGGGGAGTGGGCAATACAGGCTTCCACGTATGGAATGGATAAGTCATGGGAATGAAAGGCACAGCACAAGGGATATAGTCAATGATATTGTCATAGCATGGCATGGGGACAGACGGTAGTTACACCTGTGGTGAGCAGAGGGTAACATATAGAACTGTTGAATCACGATGTTGTACCCCTGAAAGTAATGTAACATTGTGTGCCTAATATACACGAATAAAATTTTTTAAGTGAATTGAGTTCTACAGTATTCTCTATGCTTCCCAAGCTTACTCAGAGTTTAATTGCTCAGTTTGTGGATTATGCAGGCCTTTTACTTGTTTCTCTGTCCTGTGAGAAAATTACCTTTGGCCTTTTCATCCACCACATTCCTCCTGAAAGGCAAGCAGGGAGTGCACACTGCTAAAGCAACTTTCATATGCCCTGATCTCTTTCTTTCTCTTCCCTTCTCTCTCCCTTCCTCTGTCCCCTTAAATGTAGCACATTTACTAAATTGAAACCAGATCCCAACACCATTAAAGATAGGAGTGAAAGTTAGGCTATCAGGGACCAACCCGCCTAGCAGCTGGGAGTGCACATTAGGCGATCCAGCCTAGAGAAAGAAGCTTCAAGCTGGTTTTATTAACATGAAAATTGGCTTGACATTTAATTTGCTGCATTTCTTCATCTAGCTACAAGAGGCAAGGGGAGAATTGTACCCAGATACAAATTGGCTCTCTTGTTTTCTCACTTGTGGGCGGACACTCACACTATTTTTTTAATAGCTGATGGGATGAACACGGACATACTGAAAATAATGACAAAGGAATTTAATAGCTCTCTGCTGAATGAAGCCTCGTACTGCAGGTACTGCAGGTGTTGAATTCTTGGGTTGTCAAAATGCTTCTTCTGAAAACTACATTTCTGCCCTCTGGCTTTTAATACGTAACTTTTCAAGATTAATTTTTTCTTCTTCCAAATATTTGAGATTCTTTTGGTAACTCTTGGTAATAGTTCCTATGAAGTTCTGAATTAAACTAGGAAACATTCCTCTTTAATTTCTACTGTTTCCACTTGAGTTGCTTGGGTACTGACATATATTTCTCATAGAGGCTTCCTTGGAGGACTTCTGCAAAGGACTTCTATACAATCAATATCCAAGATTTCTTTGAAACTCTCCTCTGCCCTTTCTCTATCCAAGTAACTCAAAATATATCTTCATGTTGTACAAAATACCCAAGCACTGTTTTTGCAAAACATGAGTGGCATAATATAATTTTTTGTTCTGCCAGGATAAGGCACCTTGATTGGTTTTCTTGGGATCGAATGAACATTATCATTTCCATCATACCATCTTCCAGTATTTAATTTGCAAAGTCCACTGAATACAACACAAAGCATCTCAAAAAAATTAAATTCAACATTTAACATCCATATTTTCAATACATGTTCTGTTGCATGTTCTAGGTATTAGGCGAAAGATAAGATAATGGGCAGAAAGAACACCTGAGAAGTTCACATTTTGTAGTAGAGGCGGACTGTTCCCAGTTCTGTCATACTGAGTCAGCACTTACCTCTAGATCCCAAAGACGGTCTACTTTGAACACCTCTGACTCTGCCTGCAGATGTTCTGGTATAGGGGCAATCTTGGCCCTTGTTGGGGGTAAGGTCAAAGTGCCAGAGAGTTAGTGCTTCTGGAAGGAGCCTTCCAACAACGGTGGATGGAGATTTGGTGGATATACAGAACCCATTTCTGCACTTCGAGGGGATAACTCTGAGATGTATTCTACCCTGCTCCTTCCAGACTTTCCAGAGGCATTGTGCCTCAGTTGCCCTCAGTGGTGGTCTGCTCAGTAAAGCACCCTTTACAGATTTCTTCTCTTCCTTGTTCTACTCCCTCGTTTTCCTGACAGCATCATGGAATCCCTTTCCAAATAATCTACCTACACTCACATCCTTGGAATTATATACCTGGGGTCTCAGCTCTTGCTGAATTTCTGTTTTCCTCCGTGGAATTTCACATCCTGTCCCTCTCTATTTGGTGTCTCTAGTGGGAGAGTCAAGGGTCTTACCTGCAATTCAGGGCTTCCAAGGATGCAAATAGAGAGACTGCCACTTCTTCTTAAGGCTAAAGCCTAGAATTGGAATAGTGTCACCCCTACACATTCTATTAGTTAAAGCAATCCATAGAATCCCCCAAGATTTAAGGAGAGCAGACAACACAAAGACATGGATATCAGAAGACAAGGTTCCTTGGGGCCACCAATGTGATGAACTACCCACCGTGGGTGTGTGAAAATATATCCCCACAATCAACATAAGAGAAAGGGTAGGAGGAAAGTCTAATACTTGGCACATGATTTAACTAACTCTTCCATCACTCATTGACAGGCAGATGTTAAAAATAGGCTAAGGATAATTACCTACAGATTTCTAATTCTTTCTTCAATTTCTTCGCAATAAACTGTGGAGCATTTCATACACGGCCTACATTTTGCTAGGCACTGTGGGAGTACTTGCCCTCAATGAGCACAAATAATTTCATTATTTTGGTCATTGTTTTATGCTTTGCATGACCCCTGTGGCTAGAATGCTTTGGAACATGCTATCCTCCCTGCCTGGGTATCACTTAGCTCTTTGATTCATTGTTACCTTCTATTTATCCTTCTCAGTCCATATCAGTGTCACTTCATTAGGGACACTTCTTCTGATCTCCCTGATTCATTCGGAGCTCTTTGTCTTTTTTGTAACCGTTAGTGGAATCACATTTCTTTTTTGCATTTGTTTTCGTCTCCGCACTAGTTCTAAATTCCATTAGACTAGGGACCGTTGTGCCTTTTGTGTCATCATTTCCCAGCACCTAATATAGCACCTGAGTCATAGTCAGCACTCAATAAAAATAAAAAAGTAAATAAAATAATTAGTGATTGGGGCGCCTGGGTGGCTCAGTCGGTTAAGCCTCTGACTCTTGGTTTCGGCTCAGGTCATGATCGCAGGGTCCTGGGATGGAGACCCATGTTGGCTCCTTGATCAGTAGGGTTGGCTTCCCTGACTCTTTCTCCCTTTCCCTCTGCCCCTCCCCCTGCTCTCTCTCTCTAAAATAAATAAATCTTTAAAAAAGTTAGTGAACGAATAAATAAAGCTTAATGGTGTGTCCTGTTAGTTACATGCTCTTCTTTATAGTTATTCTCTAGAAATATACTTTAAAAACCCCATCTTTTCTCCATTGCCATATTTTGCAGCTATATACAATCACATATCAATAGTCAAAGAACATAAAAACAGCCAAAATTCTGAAGCTTTCAACATATTTTAAAGAAATGCATTTAAGCCACAACTTTTAATGACTCTCTGAAAAATCTTTTTTTTTTTTCTTTTTTTCTCCCTGTGAGCCCAATGCCTTGATTTCAGGACTTAGGCCACTTATCTCTATATCTGATATGTTTTCAGATTCTAAAAATCTATTAAATCACTGAATGGTATACATTTAAATGTCACAGTTGACCATTTAACTAAAAATTACAATAAAAATGGTTTAAAAATGATTGTGCCTTAAACTTGAAAGTTAATAATTTAAATTTCAATTATTCCTCTTTGATATATACTCTAAAATGCAATTACACAAGTAGTACAATCTGGCATTTAACCTTTTCAAACAAATCCCTACTTCTAAGTTGTTCTCTGGCTATAGTCATATTTGATTTTTTTATTTGAGAGTCTATGACTGTGAAATTAGGTATATTAGTTTAAAGAGACAGACAAGTTTTCACAGGTATACTCGATGTAAAATGTGTGTCACCATCAAATTTTAATATATTTGTCAATTGATTACATTTGAAAATTGGAAAGTCAAAATGGTCCAAATATGTAGGCTATATATTAATTGACATATGTCATATTATATTCCACATGTCTAAATGTGGTACAAGTTAGTTTCCTGACTCTACAAAGAATGCCCTTATAGCACTTTATTGCTGTAATCCCAATTCAGGATGGCATATTTTAAGTTAAATTTAAGTTTCCAATATTTACACAACTTTCAATGGCTAGGCTTTTCTAATGAAACTCTGCTTCCTATTTCCCAGAGAATATAAATTCTTTCTCAAGCAAGAATATTGCCTGTCCTTTAAATGCTGTAGCTTGCACAAAATCTTGCAAATCCAACAAAGTTTTAGGTTCTTAGTGGACATAAAATTTGTCATTCCAATCCTGGAACTGTATATACTTAACCTTTTGCAGTGGGTCTTATGTCCTTGAGAGGTGTCAGCCCACTGGAGAACACACTTATATTTTAGAGTGTAGCCATGCCCTGACCATGCCCTCCCCAGGCATCAGATGTTTGGAGGCACAGAAAAAGCTGGCTGGCATCACTATCTAGCTATCAGGTGGGGATGTGGACGGCATTATTAAGTGACTGATAATGTTATGAAAGGGCAAATACCCAACAGTAGTAGGCAGTATTTTAGAAGCAAAATCATCTTTTTTTCTTCATTTTCTTTTTCCACTATTCGTGTATGTTATGGGATGTAGAACATAAACAAAAGAGAAGCAACGTTGCAAAAGTAACCATTTTGATGACAAGAGGAAATTTCTAAATTTTTAAGGCAGAGTATGTATTAGAACTGACTATAGAACTGGAAGTAGAATTGGAAATTTGGCTATCATGTATGTTCCTAAATATGAATTACAATAATCTTACAAATAAACATGGCAACATATATATGTCTATTCAATTGCCAAGTCATCCTCCTGCTCAAGTTTTGGGGACACACATACACATCTACACACACACATTTAATGGATAACAACAATGGATGTGACCTATTTTCCTTAATGTACCCATTTTTCAATTTTTTTAATTTTTATTTTTTTAAAGATTTTATTTATTTATTTGACAGAGAGAGACACAGTGAGAGAGGGAACACAAGCAGGGGGAGTGGGAGAGGGAGAAGCAGGCTTCCCGCTGAGCAGGGAGCCCAATATGGGGCTTGATCCCAGGACCCTGGGATCATGACCCAAGCTGAAGGCATACACTGAACAACTGAGCCACCCAGGCACCCCTGTACCCATTTTGTTAAATAGAAACTTCTGCAAAAAAATAACACATAGAAGGAAAGAATGTTTATTACCTAAAATTTTATTATGTTTGACCAAAATATAGCTTGAGAGCTATTTAAGGTAGGGTTACCAGGTAAAATACTGGACAAACTGTTAAATTTAAATTTCAGATAAATAATTATTATTTGTTACATAGGATATGATTAAACTAAATATTTTTATTGTTCATCTGAAATTCATATTCAACTGGACATCCTGCATTTTTATTTGTTATATTTGGGAATGCCAATATAAGACGTCATTTAGTGGTAAGGTTTTAATCTTATAAATATCACATAAGTACCATACAATTTTACATTCCATTTTGGGACATATTCATATTTTAATACAATCCAATTAAAAATAAAATATTCTAAGCAATTAATCGTTAAATATGAAAATCTAGATTGTAGCTATTTTACCAATTGCTTAAAAAAATCAATGCTTTTGGCAAATATTAAATAACGAAATTTTCTTTTGAGATAGTGGTCATGGTTTCTAAATTCTCATTTATAAAATGTGAAGAAGTAAGTACAATATTCTGCAGTGATCTATTTTCCTTACTTCCTCCCTCCCTCTCTTCCTTCCTTCCTTCCTTCCTCCCTTCCTCCTTCCATTCTTTCTTCCTTCCTTCCCTTGTCATTTCCTTTCCCTTCCTTCTCCTGGCCCCTCTTCCTTCTCATTGTGATGTTTGACCTCAAGGATGGCCCTAGTGCCCTGTTTTCTGGTATTTGTGAATTTGCTTAGGTTCCTCCTTAATTGTATCCAGGTTGGTTGATGTGTCCAATTGAATACAGCATCAGTGCTTCCATGGTGTAGTCTTAAAAGATAGTGTGGCTTCTGCCTCATTCACTTAGATTGCTCATTTTGGGAAAAGTCAGCTACTATGTTGTAAAGAGGTTCTCATGGTGGAGACCTAAAGTCTCCTCCCAACAACCAGTGGGAACCGGGTCTTCTATTCATAGTCATGGGACTGAGCTATCTTAAAAACACATCCTCCAGCCCCAGCCAAGCCTTCAGATGACTACATTCCTGGGTGACATTTTGACTGCAAACTCATGAGAGACCTTAATCACCTACCTACGGCAATCTGAGATGACTAATTCTCAAAAATTGTGTGAGATGATAAATATTTGTTGTTTTAAGCCATAAAATTTGCTATGTAGCAAAATATTACAAATGCTCTCAGGAATCTGCTTTAAAAATAGATTTCAAAAAAACATAAAATATTCCATACTAATGTCTTCATTTCATCTAAATGTCTTTGAGGCCATCAATTTCTAGAGCAAGGAGAACACTCATAAGTACTATTCTATTTTTCAAAAAACTTTACTTACACTACTAATCTAATTCTTGTTATTCTAACCATATATTTTTCTAACATTTTTATTCCTATTTGAATATTATACAGATTTTGTACTATTTATACAAAATCTAGATATTCCTCCAGTCTTACTTGAACAAAACTTTTTGCAGCTCTAGATATGCCAATATACAATCTTGTAGAAGACTAAACTCCATATAACATGAATGATACACTCAACTTTAATGTTTACCATTTTGGCATACAACATATTCCTTTTGCTTATAGGTGGAATTGTAATGGTTCTAAGCAACAACCTGGAACACCTGTGCCTAGAAGTCATTGCTGTATTTCTTATACTGCTTGGTCTCTGTTTCTTTACCTTTCAATGTCCCCAAATATCAAAAACCAAAGTTTTTTTTATGTATAATGGAATATGTTTAAATCCCTTTCATTAATATACCAATCAACTTATGAACACATCCACATGATTTTGAGAAAAACAACAAACAAACAAAACCAAACTTCCTTTACTTGATACCGGGCTAGCACAAACTCCTTCCCTTCTTTATTTCCTTATTTATTATTTTGGTGTCATATAATACTCGTTTGGCATCAACAACATTCTTATCCATTTGCTGATTTTTTCCTTTTGCAAAGGATCTCTTTTATAGGTTAGTGTTTCTGCTTCTTTATACTTACGAGTATCTTGGGAATACTTAATCATATTATTTTGTCCTACTAAGCTTTATCTACTGGCATTAATGCTTACGAAGTATAGTCATATGGAACTTTCATATTTACTGTATCATCCATGTTTTATGCAACCATACTGCATGATATAATATTTTTATTATAAATTTAAAACCTCACTACATTTGTGATTCATCTGAATTTAAACACATAAAAGTCTTCCTTAATATTACCTGACCACCTTTAAGTCACTATAAAATATGTTAAAACTCCCATGTATGGGGCGCCTGGGTGGCTCAGTCATTAAGCGTCTGCCTTCAGCTCAGGTCATGATCCCAGATTCCTGGGATCGAGTCCTGCATCAGGCTCCCTGCTCAGCGGGGAACCTGCTTCTCCCTCTGCCTCTCTCTCTGTCTCTTAGGAATAAATAAATAAAATCTTAAAAAAAAGCCTCCCATGTATGACAATTTCTAAACATTGCAGAGATATCTAATTACTAAGGTTTGAATATATTTTTTAATTCCTTTTGAATATATCTGCTTTTTGGCTGAGAAATAAAAGGCCTTTGTGTTATGCTTTCATAAAGTCAAGGAAGCAGGTAAATTTAAACAGTATACTTCTTGAAAGAATGATTAACTTCTTATCAACTTTTTCCTACGGAGTCAGTGATGTTCAAAGGATTCTGACATCTTAAGTTTTTCAGAAATAAGGCAAGTTGTTTCTTCCACCTGCTCAAGCTACTCAAGGAATATAATTTAAACCATAATTATAAGTAGAATTATTTAATGATATATAAATAAATTGTTAATAGCCTATTAGTTTGAAAAAGAATACTTCAAAGGTAAAAGAATTTTGTCATCCCACTAATAGAAGAACCAAAAACTTTTACAAAATGAAGAATAGAAATAATTTAATACACATATATAAGCTTTTAAGACTTTCTAAGGATTATTTTTCAAACAAAACATACATAAATGTCCCATCTTAGATAATTTATTTATTTGCCAAATAACTATTGAGCACTAACTAACTCTATGTTTTAGGCATTGCTAGATGTGAGAATTGAAAAGGCTAATAATTATAATCTCTTTTATAGACAGATTTTGATAATTGAGCTGATGTGAAATGTCAAAATCGAACACGTGGTCCAGCCAGGAATAAAATGGGTCACTTAAAACTCACATTATCAACTTAATATTAGAAAAACAAAATGAGAGGACTAGCAGAATTCCCTAACAAGTGAATTGAAGAATATTGAATCTATAAAATTTCACTTACCAGTGCTATAAATGCTTAGGTACAACGTGTCATATAAATAAATGAAAAGTTGAGGATACATATTTAGGCCTGGGGGGAGGTGAATGACAGTTACTTCTGAATTCTAAGAAAATCTAGATCAAATGAATGAGCAAGTATTGTCAGAAGTTTATGATCCATGACTTTTTATTCATGCCTGAATAACTATGTCACGCCTACTCTTCCTTCTGTTCAATCAATAGCTGCTAACTATTTTCACAAAATTCTGTTAGATACCAACCAACCTGAATATTAATATGATGCTCAAGTAATCACTTGATCACTTATATTTGTGTATGGTGACTACATCATAGTAGGAATGTAATAAATGTTGAAAGAATAAAATTAATGAATATCAAGAGGCAGTTTGTAAAATAAATTTGAATCTGGTAATATTGGAATGCCATTGCCCACTGAAATTATTACTTATATCATGCCTTGTAGTTAATAGCCCTTCAGAATTGCCCAGAGATATAAGAAACACAAAATTTGCTATATAGGTGTAAATGCGAATATTTTTGAGATGAGTAAAAAGTACACAAATGTAAGGAAGAATGTTGATGATTAAACAGAACATCATGCTATCCCAATATATAATACAGTATTAATAACTGTAGTCATCTTCACCATGCTATACATTGGATGTCTAAAACTCATCTTCTATAACTGCAACTTTGTATATTTTGAAGAGCATCTCCCATTTCCCCCACATCTCTGCTCCTTGTAACCACCATTCTACTCTCTGCTTCTATGTATTCTATTTTTAAAGATTACACACATAAGTGAGATCATGTAGTATTTTTCTTTTTGTGTCTGGCTTATTTCACTAGCATGATGTCCTTCAGATTCATACATCATTTCACATGTATGTACAGCAAAACATCATGTTGTATTCCTCAAATGCATACAATAAAATATAATAACTTTAAAAACTGAGGACAATTTTTTAAAAAAGAAAATTATAAAACTGTGGATGAAACTATTGAAAAATTATTAAAACCATAGTATTTTGTTAAAATGCAATAGCCAATTTTGTAGTAATTCTTAACTTTAATTTAGTTGAGGATGAATAGTATATTGAAAAGGGACACAGAAAGTATCTAGAATAGTAATATAACTTTATATATGAACTATACATTAACTGTATATTGGAATAGAGCTAGTAAATGATGTTAGTAATTATAATTTTTTCCTGTGAGCCTAACCAAATCCCTAAAAATTCAGGTGAGTTAGTGCCTATTAATACGGAAATAATTCAATGTTATAATATATCTAACCATGCATTAGAAATACACAGAAGAAAAGAAAAATAAGTTTTGATAAAAAACACAAAGATTGTAAAAAGGCAAAAATCAGTTTAAAAATAGATGGAATCTGGAAGTACTTTGAAGAGAGAATATTCAGCTCTTGCATAGTTTTGATTACTGGAGGACTTTATGTTTTCTACAAATGTGGCCTAGAAGACCAAATCACTCTTTACATCACATCAAGATAAAATAAGGGGCAAAAGTAACAACCTATCACAGTTTAGGGGAGTGGCATAAACAACCTTCAGAGATAATAGGTAGAAACCTAGGTAAATCCCACTGAAGGAATATAGAAGGTATTTGAGGCAACTCTATGTCTTCTGTGATTAAATTTGAAGAGACATACCCACTTTGCTTCGCCTTGGCCACTAATTGGGGGCTCTTAGTGCACCGAAGACAGCTTCACTGTCCTGGTAGTGTAGGCAGATTGGCCAGCAATCTGACAATCTAGACTGACCATTATTTTGATCACTCTCCTTGCCTTTACTATCTCTAAAAGTAATACGGTCAGTCCCAAGTCTGGAACAGAGCAGGGGAGGCAACACCACTGTCCCACATAATGTGACGATGTTACAAATGGTCAAGATGCCATGTTAGCAGAAGGCAGAAAAAAAACCTGGAAGAAAATAAATGTGCCTCCTGATTTACAGTCATATAAATATAGTAAAATAATGTTGAAGTTGCAGTTTCTGTAAACCTTGTGCCACTAAGTTTATGGGGATGAGACATTTAGTTCAGCTAAGAGTTCATTAAATTTAAATTGGATGAAGAGAGGCTGTGATGTGTTCTACTTAGTTTGATTTTAATGTTACTGCTTTCATGGAAAACCCACAAAATTGTCCTTCTGGAAGGTTTTCCTAGAGTATGCTGAATTGTTACATATTATTTTATTCATACCAAACTGGAAAACCAAGAAGAAATCTAGAATGTATTGTCAAAGCCATAAAAGTCATATTTATCGACTGATAGTGGTACAGTATCAGGAATTGCTCTAAGTGCTTTAAAATATCATCTCTATCCTCATAACAATCCTACTAATGGGTTTCCCATAAATGTTAGTTCTTTTTCTCTCTTTTCTTCCCAGGCAAGGATAGCTACCCCTGCTCTCTACTCCCATAAGCACAGGTCTGTAGATTGGATGTAACATATATCCCATCACATCTTGTGGTTGTTAAAACTATATATGTGTGCCCACTGGACTGTAAGGTCTGGAAGGGTAAAGCTTTATCATATTTATTTTTGAATTCACAAAAGCTAACATATGATAGGGATATATTAGGAGGTCAACAAATGTTTGTTAAAGAAGTGACTTAATATTAATTTATTATCACGATCCTACAGGGTATTGGAATTTGGAACTGGATCTTTCAGTCTTTTGGCTTTGAGCGAGTAGTCAGAAGAAAATTGTATCTGTGAATTAGGAGCTACTCTAAAGCACCTGGGGGACTGTCCTACTGGAATGGCCGGTGCCATCTGATCAATATCACAATCATGAAATCACCATAGGCAACTTGGAAGGGGTGAGATCAGGAAACCAGCTTCTGTAGGTGACAACTCCCTCATTATTACCATCAGTTTGGCTTAGCTCAAAAGAATGTTAATCCCAAATTTCAATTCATGTCTTTTCCACCCACTAATAATAGTCAAAAATGAATCATAGTCTAATGTATAAACCTTTTATTGCCAATTTTATGAAATATATTTGTTCTTAAGAATCAAACGAAAATAAAACAAAACAGCAATGATGTTCTTTTGTGTCTCTGTTAGAATATAGAATTTGAATAGTAGTTTTAGAGAAGCAAAAACTCAACTCTAAGAACTAAAGCATTTTCACAATATTCTGAATCTAAAAAGTATTTATTTTCTCTCCTTCTCTCAATTAAAATCTATATTATCAACCCAAATAGATGAACAAGTCCTGGTGATTTTTTTAATTATTCAGTTTATTCCAAAACTTTCTTTTGGAATTCCTGAGAACTTTGAAATCATTTTTCCCAATATGAAAATATCGCAATATAATGATTCCACTCCGATTTTTTCTTTTGAAGGAGACCACAGGGTTAAGCAGTCATGCTTTTTATGACTGTCTTTATGGTATGGATTCATTATAAAAGTGTTAAATGTGAATTTCTGGAACCTATGGGAAGGAGAGAAACACAGGTATTTGGGCAGATGGGACTTATAAAGCCTTCTATATTTTAATATTTTCTGCTGAATAGACACAGTCTACTGAAGCAGAAACACCACCTGGTTTCTTATTTTATATATAAACATAAACTGAGAAAAAAAAATTTCGTAGCATTGAAACTAATTATAAACTCAAATAAATTTAATGAAAATATTTCAGCCTCGTTTCCCCAATAGTAGAAGATACAAATTTTTTAAACCTGAAAATTTTAAACACAAAAGTAAAATATTCTACATTCAAGGTTAGGCTTGCAGTGTATAAAACTGGAGAAGAGAAGTATATACTAATCAGTGGAGCTGAATTTATGCTAAGATATTTACCTAAAAGCCAGATTCTTGGCTTTTGGAGGGAATCCAAAATCATTTTAAAAGATAGCTTATTTTATTTTTTTAAGATAGCTTTAAATCAGATTACTTTGAAAAAAATATAACGTAACTATAATAATTTAACAACAACTACAACTACAATAAGCGTTGACCTTAATTCATGGATGGCAGCAAAATGTATTGTTTACAATTATTGATTATGTGGATTGCTTTGATAAAACATATTTTCTCCTTTTAGAGTACTGGCAGTCTATTGAAATATTCTTCTGACATCACAATCGGGAATTGTTCATCCAACTTCTTCAAACCTCCTGAAGTCATAAGTTAATTCAGGACATAGATTTTTGTAACTGTGGGTATAATTCTGGTAACCCTCCTTTACTGTTATATCTGCAGTAAGCTTCAAAATTTAAAGTACATACACCGGTTCACCCCTCTCTGTTCATTATCATCTTTTTTCTTAACCATTTCTTTGAGAGCGCCTCCATATTAGATTTATCATTTTTACATCCAGCATGATATTTTTCCCCTTCTCCTGCCTTTGTGGTTTCTAGCACTATCAGTTGCACAAATTTGTTAGGCATTAAAGGTCAAAAGTGTTGACCAGAATGCATAATAAATGTCAGAAAGTGAGAACGCAGTAGTGAAAATGGCCCCTGATTAAAAAAAACAACAACAACAAAAACAACCCACAAGTAACAGAGGCTAGTCAGGTAGAGCATGCATTGCTAAGGGCATTTGCATTATGATATGCTAATGCTCATTGATCAATTTTGAATAGTACAACCAGGCTGAGAGTATAGAATAACAGTCGGGGGATGGGACAATATTTATGAGCAGGACACCATATTTGTGCTTGAGTGCATATATGAGGGTATGTTGTTAAATAAACGATTAGACAAATGCTATGCCTATCTTCTCTGTAGAGCTGAATTTTTCCCCTTTTATCTTCTCAAGTCCAGCTTTTTATTTTGAACACCATTACAGCAACACTTGTATCTCTGAGTACGGACCATTTAATACATATCACTGTGTATGAATCCTTTTACCATTCTGTAAAATTTCAGGTATGTCTCTTTACCTCTATAAAATCAAGATTCTGAAATCCATTCCTCTCATATTTCCTTGAGAGTTTTTTTCTTACTTGGAAATTTACTCATCTATTCCTCTAACTACAAACAAATTTAAATTTATCTTTTAAAAGAAAATAAAAGCAAAAGAAAGAACAATAATCATCCCCATCATCTAATTTTCTTCCCACTCTCTCATAGTTTCTTTTAGATTCTAAAATCCTCTGAATTACATTAGATTTCCCATTCTTAACTCAAAGATTACTTCCTATTTTTTATGTCCAGTGCTCATTTCTTCCTTACTATTTATGAACTCTACAGGAAATCTCTCTCTGTTGATCATTTTTGTATTCCTTCCATATTTCCACAGAGTTCTAACTCCCCAGTAGCCTTTTTGAAATTTCTGAATATTCCCTGACTATTTCATTTGCTGGTTCCTCTTCTGATTCCTTAACTATGAATATACTTTACATCTGAGGCACATATGCTTTTAAAAAATTGCATCATTGTAAGGACACTTAGTATGAGATCTACAGCCTTAACCAAATTTTAAGTGTATAAGGCATTATTCTTGACTATCGGCACAACACTGTACCGCCTATCTTTAGAGCTTATTCATCTTGCTTAACCAGAACTTTATGCCTGTGGATTAAGAATTACCATTTACCCTTCCTCCTAGGTCCAGGAAACATGCAGGTATTTGTCTTTCTTTGGCTTATTTCACTTAGCATAATGTCCTCAAGGTTCATCCATGTTTTTGCATAATACAGAATTTCTAAATTAAAATAGTATTCCATTGTATACACATACCACATTTTCTTTATCCATTTATCTCTCAATGGACATTTAGCTTGATTCCATATCTTGGCTATTGTGAATTGTAATGAAAATGGGAGTGCTAATATCTCTTTGAGATCATGATTTCATTAATTTTGGATAAATACCCACAAGTGTAATTGGGGGATCATATGGTAGCTCTAATTTTAATTTTTTGAGGAGCCTCCATAGTATTTTCCATAGTGGCTGCACCATTTTGCATTCCTACCAACAGTGTGCAAGAGTTCCAATTTCTCCACATACTCAAAATACTGCCCTTTTAGATATATATATATATATATTTAATCAGTATATATAATGGATTAGTATTATAATTATAATTATATTGTTATATTATTATATTTGTATACCATTTATTAGTGAAGTATACTTTATTGATTATAATTAATTAACACTAGCCAGGATAGCTATATATAAATTAATTTATAGCATATAATTTATAATTTATATATATAGTTAACCTGACAGGGGTGAAGGGATATCTCATTGTCATTCTGGTTTACATTTCCTTGATGTCATCCAGTTGATGCTAATTAGGAAACCGAGCCTTAAGACATATACTTGCTTAACATCTTTGTCCTAATTTCAACCCTTTTATTCTCAAATAAGATAGGCTTAACTCCTTACAAGCAAACCTTTACATACACTGGTCCACTTTCAGTGGTTTTCAAGGGAATGAGAGAATTTGGTTCTATTTAACACATTTTTTGGATGTCTACTCTGTTACAGACACTGGGCTTTGGCTTTGGGTACAAAGAAGGGATCTGTCCTTAAGAAACTCATAGTCTAATAGGAAAGCCAGAACTAGAAACTGAAACTTTAAACACAAAGTATAGTTTATGAATTCAGTCACCTTAAATTTAGGAGTGACTACTACTTGCTCAGTACCTCTACTCTAGGCATTGGGACATCATAGTGAACAAGGATATATATTCTCTGTACCACGGAGCTTCATATTAGCAGAAAGAGAAACAGTTACAAGTGAGAAAATGTTTTAAAAGGTTAGCATAGGTTGGTAGATTGAGTAAGTAAAAATACAAAGCCTTCCAGTTAACTTTGAACTTCAGATAAACAATAAGTATTTTTAGTATACATGTGTCCCATTCAGTCCTACATTTTATAAGTGGAGTGTCTTACTTTGTCTGGAAGAGTCAGGAAGCTAAATACACATTAACTACTTAAAGAGGTGACGGTGAGATAAAAGGATGAAATTCTATTTTAGGCAAATTAAACAGCAAGTAGAAAGCCCCAAAGATTAAAAAAAAGAAAAAGCATGACTCACACATGTATTGAAAAGGATCCCCATGTGGTTGAGATATAGAACGCAGAGAGGATGCGAACAAATTTGTGGAAATAGAAGGGGCCAAGATTATGCAGGAACTAGGTTGTGTTATTAATTTAGAGAAAGGTCAATGCTAGTGGTATGCCTGGTTGTGATAAGAGATCAGAAGAACTCCAGAAATGACTCTAGGTGGCTAGGATATTGAGTTTACCACATTCTTAGTGCAAGTGACTGTGCTATGCACACCTTTGGGCCACTTCACAGAACATATTTAATATACTAAAATAGAATTTTCATATCAATAAATTAATATAACAATGTAATACTTTGATAACACATTAAAGATTGAGATCTATTGGCAAACCTAATAACTACTGCAATTTTAAAATCTTGATGAATATGAATGAAAATTGTTCATATATGATTTATAACTGTTATGTATATTGAATGATATTTTTGCATATTATTAAGGCAATAGAAAAGTATCATGATTTCTACTGGTAATAAAGATACAGATATTGCTAACAACTGTGGTTTGTTGCCTATATTTTTAAACGAAGAAAATGCTAGATATTACAATAATGAAAACAGAAGTGTGATCTTTTACATCCAAGATCACAACTACATGAACTCTATTCAGGGGCTCTTCGGAGGCCCTTGGATGTCAAGTCAAAAGTCTACTGCTCCAGTTGTCTCCATCATATCAAGGTGGATTGATTAATTTCTATCTTCCTATAGTGTCAGGCAGGGCTGCCTTTTTACCTAGTCTGACAAAAAGTACTTACTAAGAACCTACAGTTCACAATGCATTACTTGAAAATAGCTAATAAAGATCATACAATAGGGATTTTTTTGTCTGCTAGTTTTTAAATCAGTTTGTACTTCAAGTATTTGAAGGACAGGAAATTAGGTGTTCCCCCTCTTAATTTGACAATGCTACTTACAAACCATTATACAGGGGCGCCTAGGTGGCTGAGTCTGTTAAACATCTGCCTTCAGTACAGGTCATGATCCCAGGGTCCTGGGATCAAGCCCTGTGTCGGGTTCCCTGCTCAGCCCAGAGGGCTTCCCTCTCTCCCTCTGCCCCTACTCCTGTGCTCTATCTCTCGCCTACTCTCTCTCTCAAATATATAAATAATTTAAAAAAAAAAACCAAAACATTGTACATCTATCATTGAATAAAAGTGCAGATCCATTGAGGTTAATGCCATATACCTGGTCTATATTTCCCATTTAGTTCATTGTCATCTATGGAACTCCTGGACATATCCTTTCATTAACTGGACACTTTAATACCTAGCTCACAATGTTCTTTTCCATCTCAAGTCCTGCTATTATTTTAGGAGACTTCAAAATCCCATGGACAGACAACCATGAGCCTTAGCATAATAACTCCTTGACTCACATTCAGTGAATTGACTTCCACTCACTTCCATTTCCACTCTCCCATAAGACTGTAACATGTCATCACTCAGGAATTCTCTGCTTATAACATTTTGAACACAAAACATTTAATCTTCTGGTCATCAACTACTATCTGTCAAATTCTCTTACTCAGTTACTCCCCTTTTTCCTGTTCTCAAATTCATCACATCTATTTACTCCTTTCTCCCGATAGCCCACTTTTGTTTCTACATCTTTTCTGTTCATTTTAAATTCACCTGTTCTCATGCAAATCACCTCAAATTACTTTCTATCTCATTCATCAGGCAATATCAGCTATATGCCTTTGCCAAATGACATCCTCACTGCTGAGTGTAGCTGCAGAAAAATATAAGTGAATACACTAGCCCCACAACTGAAGGGTCTCCCACCTGAGCTAAGTTTGGTGTGGTTCACAGAAGTTCTGTTTTCCTCTTCTGCTCTCTGCTCTTCTGTGGGACCTTCTCTTTCATCTTCTCCCTGTTCCTTTCAACTTGCTAAAGTACCACCTTAAGTTTTTACAGAGAAAATAGAAACAATTAGTTGGTAACCTCCTCACTTTGCGGCCAAACCTACATGCTTACCTGCATTTGTCATTGTTCTATTTGTTTCACTTTCTCTCTTGCTGCAGTGGGAGACATGGCCAACTTCATAATGACAAATTCCTTCACATATACACAAGATTTTATCTCCTTTCACATGCTTAGGTATCCTATTATGCTTATTCTCCCCTTTCTTTCACAGACCTTCCCTAAAAAAAGATAATTTTCTTTGTGTCTTCAGTTTCAAAGAAACCTCACCTTTTTCTTACCTCGACCTCTGAGCTATAACCACTCATTTCTCCTCCCTTTCAAAACCAGACTTCATGAATGGGTTGACTAAAGTTGTCTTTTCTACTTCCACATCTCAATTCATTTTCATTTTATTTTTTAAAAGATTTGCAGTGTCAAAGCATTTGGGGGAAAAAATCATTTTTACATAAACTACATCATCACTTTGCTATTAGGAATTTTAGGCATGTTTCTGATTCCCTGACTAATGCACGTGATAAATTTATTTCGTAAGTTAGATGAAACAACTCTTTTATAGCCTTGATCCCATTTACAAAGAGACACTGCAATTTACTAAATGGTGCCCCAGTGACCTGAAAGGTTAATTCAGATCAAACATGCAAGTAGTTTTTAATCTTTGTTGAGAGGTTGATTCACTGTCTAATATGGAACTCTAGTGACCTGAATCAGGCCCAGGTCTACCTGCTCACATAGAAATACTTAAGTTTATCCACAGTCTCTTTCAGTCATTCTCTCAAGCTAAATTTGAGTCTAAATTCTGATCTAAACCTTATTAAATAAGAGAAGCCAAGGTACACAACCTCTTAATAGGAAGCTATCACAAAATTGTACATTTAGGAGAGGCAAAAATGGACAGCAGACCATGGGAACCACTGAAGAAAATTAAGAGTAAGCCTAGAAAAAGATTCACATTACACATATTAGCCTATCACGTCAACAGGTATTTAAATAAATAAACTGGAACTTTTGGGTGTTCAATTTGCATGTAACAGGAAGCAAGATATAGGAATATGAAGAGCTGGCAGAAAAAGAAGACAAAAAAGAAACCTTAGAAGGACCATCAAAATTATATGCAGAGACAATGTAAAAACCGTGGACTAAGTATGATTCTCAGGGCAAAAATCATACAAACATTGTCATTCAGGACTATTAGTACCTATTCCAGTCCCATATCAATTTTTTTTGAGAAGAATATTGCATAGATGGATTACTAATAAAACACATTGTTTTGAAGAACGTATCAAATCTTATTTTCTAGGAGCGCCTGGGTGGCTCAGTTGGTTAAGCGTCTGCCTTCAGCTCAGGTCATGATCCCGGGCTCCCTGCTCAGCGGGGAGCCTGCTTCTCCCTCTCTCTTTGCCTGCCGCTCTGCCTACTTGTGTTCTCTCTCTCTGTCAAATAAATAAATAAAATATTAAAAAAAATCTTATTTTCTAGTAACTACTGATGAACCTCAGATCCTATCATCTCATACTCTATAAGGAATATTGCATCCACTACAGGATTCTTGGTGTGAACATCCAAACTACTGGTGGAGCTTTTAAGTGATGAAGATGGACACACTACACATGCTCCACGCAACTAAGATTCAAAACAATAGGTTAGGAGTAGGATGTGGGTATCTGTATATTAAAGAGAAGTTCTTTAAGTATTTCTAAGATCCAGCTAGCATTGAAAACCAGTGCTTCTTTGAGATTAAAGTAATATACACCATATTAATATCAAGTTATGATATGATAACCTGGATTTCCGGTTTGATGAATGACATACAAAACTACTATTCAGCATTTTGAATAATTCCCTCATTCCATACCTGCTTAACCTCTTCCTATTTCATATTACACATGCTTTTAATAGAAGTAAAGAAGAGTCAAAAACAAATATCACTGGAAATAAAGTCTGTTTGAAATCCAATAAGAAAATAATTATTGTATTCAGTGGACATATTGAACTTTCTTTTGGCTCTTGTTCTCAGAAACTATAATTGAATGAGCACAAAAATTCACCACAGAATATAGACTGTTGTTCACCTAAACATTGCTGTCTGCTGAGACTCTGGTAGGAAATTTTCACTTATTATTACAACCAAGGTATAAATAAATACCCAAATATAGGTAGGGTTAAAATAATAAATGCTAGATTTATTTGTTATAATATTTTCTTAAATTTGATATTTATCCCTTCAGTTGGAAGACATTCATCAATTTAATTGATATTTTATATTTAGGTTTGGTGTGAAACTAGTTATGCCCCAAATTATCTCACTACTTGCCTGTTAGTAAGTGCTATTAAGTATCAGAATGAATTTCTTGACCAACTCCAGGGATTGAGAACAAACTATTTCTTGCCATATCCCTGCTCCTTACACATATGGAACATCCTTTACTCATTGGTGATAGATTTTATGTATTTAAACATATGGAATGGAATGACAATTTTCTGTAGAGATATAAAATAATTCTGATCCAGCCTTTCTAAAAAGGAAATAGCTTCTATCCATTATAATTGTTAGTATTCTGTTTGAGAAAATGGGAAATAGAAAAATTATTTAATTTAAAAGTAGTTGGAATTACCTAGAGACAAATATAATTGATTGAAGCATATTCTTCCTAGATGATTAATGAGAAATATTGACATTTTAATACTGACCATAAAATGTCAGATAATCTATATGAATTATGTGTGTGTATGTGTCTATATTTATCTATTAGTGAATATAGTGCATCTTTAGTGCTAATTCTTGTTTCGAATGTGTTAGAGGAATATATTTAATCAAAAATATCACCAGTAAATTAATCAAAAATATCACGACTCAATATTTACCCAAAGAATGCAAAGGATTTCTCAAAAAGGCCAAATAATAAATGACTGACATGGTATAAAATCAATTTTGGTAATTTTCCTTAAATAAAATGATGAATTCTTCAGAGAGCCAGTATTTTAAATATTTATCTTATTTCCTGTCAATAGATGAATCTTTTAATAATATACTAAAACAGGAACTGTATATGATCTAGAGAGATACAGGTAAGATTATAGAGGAATGGTTAATTTAACTACTGATTAGGGTGTTTTCTTGATTCCAAATGCAAAGGCCTTTCCACCTACTGATATATCACTATTACTAAAACAAAAACCCATTAGAATTAGTTGTCCCACACTGCATATCAAATGAACATCCCATAATGAATATAATCATATAATATTGGAAGTAGCTATTCAGTACAATTTGCCAGGATTTAGCTACATGATTCCCATTAACATTAATAAAATATGAGACTAAATTGCCTTGATGCATTTGACCTTAAGAACATCATGTTTCCTACTTCTACTTTCACTGGGAAAAAAAAAAAAAAAACACAATGTACAACTTTTTCCTCAATAGAGAAAATAAATCCTTATCACTGTAGTACTGTGTGATCTAGATTTTACAGTTTCTTTTGTGGAGCAAAGACCTACACAGGTAATTCATTTAGATCTTGATTGGCCTGAATAAAAAAGTAGTTCAGGTAATAAAACAAATCACCTTCACCTGTTTTCATTGCAGGCCAAGTTAAGTATGGTACTGGCATAAAAATAGACACATAGATCAACGGGAGAGAATAGAAAACCCAGAAATGAATTCACAACTCTAAGGTATAATTTAATCTTCGATAAAGCAGGAAAGAATATCCAATGGGAAAAAGACAGTGTTTTCAACAAATGATGGTGGAAAAACTGGACAGCTCCATGCAAAAGAATGAAACTGGACCACTTTCTTACAACATACACAAAAATAAATTCAAAATGGATTAAAAACCTAAATGTGAGACCTGAAACCATAAAAATCTTAGAAGAGAACACAGGAAGTAACTTCTTTGACATCGACTATAGCAACTTCTTTTTAAATGTGTCTCCTGAGGCAAGAGAAAAGCAAAGATAAAGTATTGGCACTTCATCAAAATAAAAAGCTTCTGCACAGTCAAGAAAACAATCAGCAGAACTAAAAGACTACCTACAGAATAAGAGACTATAATTACAAATGACATATCTGATAAAGCATTAGTATTCAAAATATATAAAGAACTTAAAAACTCAACACCCAAAAAATGAATAATCCAATTAAAAAGTGGGCAGAAGACATGCATACAGATGGCCAACAGACACATGAAAATATGCTCAACATTACTATCACCAGGGAAATGTAAATCAAAACTACAATGAGATATCACCTCAAACCTGTCAGAATGTCTAAAATCAACAACACAAGAAACAACAGGTGTTGCTGAGGATGTGAAGAAAGAGGAATCCTCTTGCACTGTTGGTGGGAATGCAAATTGGTGCAGCCACTCTGGAAAATAGCATGGAGGTTCCTCAAAAAGTTAAAAATAGAACTACCCTATGATTCAACAATTGCATGACTCAGTATTTACCCAAAGAATGCAAAAATACTAATTCAAAGGGATATACGCACGCCGATGTTTATAGCAGCATTATTTACAATAGCCAAATTATGGAAACAATCCAAGTGTCCATGGACTGATGAATGGGTAAAGAAGATGTGGGGGATACACACACACACACACACACACACACACACACACACACACACACACACAGTTGGATATTACTCAGCCATTAAAAAGAATGACATCTTGCCATTTGCAACAATATGGGTGGAGCTAGAGAGTATGACGCTAAGAGAAATAAGTCAGTCAGAGAAAGACAGATACCATATGATTTCACCTTAAGAAAGGACCTTAAGAAAAAAACACATGAGCAAAGGGAAAAAATAAGAGAGAGAGCAGCAAACCCAGAAACAGACTCTTAACTATAGAGAATAAACTGATGGTTACCAGAGGGGAGATGGATGGGAGGATGGGTTAAATGGGGATTATGGGGATTGAGGAATGCACTTGTGATAAGCACTGGGTGTTGTATGGAAGTATTTAATCACCATATTGTACACCTGAAACTAATATTACACTGTATGTTAACTGGAATTTAAATAAAAACTTTTAAAAAATGTGTTGGCAACCCAATTCCATTGGCATTTGTATTAATTTAGACAAGAGACTTACCTAAATGTACACAGATATATGCAACTGTTCCTTAACATCATATTGTCATTTATGCTCATGCCAAGAATGAGTCAAACCACAGTTTTTCTGTGGTTCCTGCTCATATTTCAGGTTTTCTAGGCTCTCATTTTCTTCCAAAACATAGATTTGGTGGAAGTATTTGGGGGGAAGGGGAACTCAGAAAATACACAAATAACCTGCAGGGTAGCATTTGGTAACATATTTCTTAGCATATATACTTATCACTCCCATTAAACCTGCTTTCAGTAAAGTCCAGAAAACAAAATACATGGGATCGGGGAAAGAAAATAAGAAAAAATGGCACACTAACTTCCCTATTATATATATGAGTTGTGAAACATGACTTAAATGTAGTTGCATAGGTATTTTAATCATTCTTAGTTCTCATAAACAAAGATAAATTACATTGCAGAGAGTTACAGTACCTATGAAGAATAAATAATTCTAGCTCATGAATTTTTCTTTCATCAGTAAACTAGGTAACTAATAGGACTTACAAACTAACTCAATAAACAATTGATAAAACTGATTTCAAAGGCCCTTAAGTATATTTTTAACCAAATGGGCTCTACATAGTAGATGTGATTATTATTTTTTTATTTGAGAATTTAAGTATTTTACATGATTCAGTTTGGTTTGAAGATCATTTCGGTATGGTATGTGCTAGAAAACACATCCTTGTGAAAATTTTTGTTTTGGAACTGATTAATGGGAGTTACAGGAAAACCCCGCCCTTAGGGTGTAGACATAAGACATTGAGGTTCTTTATCATCTAGTTGTCTTTTTGAACTTAATAGCTTGGACTTGCAGAGTTACTCCACGTAAATTTGGTTTTATCTTCTGCTTGGGAATTTTATTGTCTATGGCCTGTCTTTCCAATGTGATGATTTGTACTATATCCTGCCCACTTAAGACTTGCTTATATTATTACTGTCCTTTTCACAGTGATTTAAATAAACCCCTCTTTTATTTTCAACCCCTTTAGTCAAACATTTTTTGTTTTTTCTTAATATCTTAACTAAATGCCTTGTAAAAGGAAAGCATATGGAACTGAAATCAGAGATATTCATTCTACTTTTAACTCTGTAGCTATAAACCCTGGTCAGATTTGATCTTTGTTTGTTCATTTCCTTTGTTGTGTTTTCCCTTTCTTATTCTTTATTCCCTCAAACACTGACAGAGTAGATTCAGAATAGCAAAATCATGTTCTGGTATGAACTCTATAGAAAGAGTCATTGTTGTCTCTGCTGTATGCCTGGCTTTTCAGCTAACAACATGGCCTGGGGCAAGGCACCTAAATTCTTTTTAAGTCAGACTGGTCTTAAATGCTCTATGAGTAGATTGAGTTAAATGATTTCTAAGGCACTTTTCTGATCATGATGTTTTATAACATGCAGTGGTGAACCTACATCCATTCCAAGTAGAAAGGTTTTTTCCTCTAGTCATTTTTGGTTCTACCGTCTATAATAATTACATAAAAAGAACAACTCAAATCTAGATAGTATTTTGTGTTTATGACGATAGCTTGTTTTGATAACTGAATTGCCAGAACAGTAAGATCAATTCTAATTAACAACTAATTTTTTTAATTTTTAGCTATAAAACTGATTTTTATATTTCCATAAAATTAATGGTAACCTGGATATTTTTGAGTAACTTGCCCTTTAATGTTTTTGTGAAAATTTAAACACTGTAAAAATAAAATCAGAAATGAAACGAAAGAAGAGACATTACAATTGATAACAGAAATACAAAGGATCATAAGAGACTATGAACAATTACATGCCAACCAACTGAATAGCCTGGAAAAAATGGATAAATTCCTAGAAACATATAACCTATCAATACGGAATCATGAAAAAATACAAAATTTAAATTGACTTTAACTAGTAAGAAAATTGATTTAGTAATCAAAAGTCAAAGAAAAGTTCAGTTCCTGATGGCTTCACTGATAAATTCTATCAAACATTTACAGACAATTGAATGCCAATCTTTCTCAAAGTCTTCCAAAAAATTAAGGAAGAGGAAATACTTCCAAACTCATTTTTATGGCGCCAACATTACCCTGATACCAAAGCCAGACAAGAACACTACAAAAAAAAAAAAAAGTTACAGGCCAATATCCCCGATTAACATAGATGCAAAACTTCTCAACAAAATATCAGCAAACTAAACTTAACAGTCTATTAAAAGGATCACATACTGGGCGCCTGGGTGGCTCAGTTGGTTAAGCGACTGCCTTTGGCTCAGGTCATGATCCTGGAGTCCCGGGATCGAGTCCCACATCAGGCTCCCTGCTCGGCAGGGAGTCTGCTCCTCCCTCTGACCCTCTGCCCTCTCATGCTCTCTATCTCTCTCATTCTCTCTCTCTCAAATAAATAAATAAATAAATAAATAAATAAATCTTAAAAAAAAAAAAAGGATCACATACCATGAACAAGTCAGATTTATCCCTGAGATACAAGAATGGTTCTACTATGCATACAGCAAATTAACAGAATGAAGGATAAAAATCATATGATCAGTTCAACGACAACATTCAACATCTTTTCATGATAAAAACTCTCAACAATTAAGTTTAGAAGGAATATACCTCAACATAATAAAGCCACATATGACAAGCCCACAACTAACATCACTCTCAATGGTGAAAAGCTAAAAACTTTTCTTATAAGGTCAGAAAAAAGACAAGGAGACCACTGTCACTACTTCTATCCAACACAGTAGTGGAAGTCATACCAAGAGCAATTAGTCAAGAAAAAGAAATAAAAGACATCCAAATTTGAAAGGAAGAAGAAAACTGTCTTTGCTTACAGAAAATATATTTTATAAAGAAAACCCTAAAGACTCCACAGAAAAGTGTTAGAACTAATAAATGAATTCAGTGAAATTGCAGAATACAAAATAAACATATAAGATCAGTTAAATTTCTGTCTACTAACAATCAACTATTTGGAAGAGCAATTAAGAAATCAATCCCATTTATAATAGCATCAAGAAAAAATACTTAGGAATAAATTTAACCAAGGAGGTAATGAGACAGTGGTTAGAGAAACTGAAAAGATGCAAATTAATAGAAGGATATCCTCTGTTCTTGGAACAAAATAATTAACATTGTTAAAATGACCATATTACCTAAAGTGATCCACAAATTCAATGCAATTATTATCAAAATTCCAATGGTATTTTCCACATAACTAGAAAAAAAACAATTCTAAACTTTGTGTGGAACCACAAAAAATCCCAATTAGCCAAAGAAATCTTGAGAAAGAACAGAGCTGAGGGCATCACACTTCCAGATTTCAAACTATATTACAAAGCTATAGTAATAAAAACAGTATGATACTGGTATAAAAACAAGTACATAGGACAATGAAAAAGAACAGAGAGCCCAGAGATAAACCTAGGCATATATGGCCATCTAATCTTTAAGAAGAGTGCCAAGAATACACAAAGGGTGTGTGTGTCTTCAATAGAACAGTCTCTTGACTAAATGATGTTGAGAAAACTAGATATCCACATGCAAAATAACGAAACCAGACCCCTACCTTACACCACTCACAAAAATTTACTCAAAATGGATTAAATACTTAAATGTAAAACTTGAAATCATAAAACTCCTAGAGGAAAACATAGAGAAAATACTCCCTGACATTGGTGACTCCAGTGATTTTTAGACATGACACCAAACATTCTGGTAACAAAAGCAAAAATAGACAAGTGGGATTACGAGACAAAACAAAAACCCACTTCTGCACAGCAAAGGAAACAATCAACAAAATAAAAAGGCAACCCACAGAATGGGAGAAAATATTTGTAAACCATATATCTGAAAAGGGGTTAATTAGTAAAATATATAAAAAACTCATAAATCTCAATAGCAAAAAGTCAAATAATCTTATTTTAAAATGGGCAAAGGACCTGACTAAACATATTTCCAAAGAAGATATACAAATGGCTAGCAGATACATGAAAAGGTAGTTAACATCAGGAATTATCAGAGAAATGCAAATCAAAACCACAATGAGCTATCCCTTCATATGTTAGGATGGTCATTATTAAAAAGGCACAGGATAACAGATGTTGGTGAGGCTGTGGAGAAAAGCGTCCCCTGTACCTTAATGGTGGGAACATAAATTGGTGCAGTCACTGTGCAAAACAGGATGCAGGTTCCTTAAAATAAATTTTAAAATATAGAACTACTCATATGATCCAGCAATCCCACATCTGGGTATATAGCTGAAGGATTCAAAATCAGTATCTCAAAAAGTTATATGCATTCCCATGTTCATTGCAGCATTATTCTCAATAGCCAAGATGTAGAAACAACCTACGTGTCTGTTCACAGATGAACGGATGAAGGAAACGTGGTATTATATATACAAAATAGAATATTATTCAGTCTTAAAAAAGCCTGACATTTGTCATAACATGGTTGATACTGGAGGGCATTGTGATAACTGAAATAAGCCAGACAGAAAAAGACAAAAACTGTATGGCATCATTTGTATGTGAAATCTAAAAACAGGGAGACAGAAAATGTCAAACTCATCAAAACAAAGGGTAAAATGGTGGTTGTCATGGACTGAGATAGGTAGGGAAAATGGGGAGATGTTGGTAAAAGGATACAAATTTTGTTATAAAATGAATATGTTCTCAGAATGTAATGCACAGCATAGTGACTACAATTAATAATGCCCTATCATACACATCAAATTTGATAAGAGTAGATATTAAATGTTCTCACCATACACACACACATAAAAGTTAACTATGTGATGTGATGAATGTATTAATTAATTTGATTGTTAATTAACTTAATCATTTTGCAATACATACGTATATAAAATCATCATGTTTTATGCTTCAAATATATGCAATTTTGTCAATTATACAATAAGGCTGGAAAAAAATAAACACTATATAATGCAAGGTTTTATATTATTACTCATTATATTCTGTAGAACCTGACAATTCAAACTTTACATCATCACAACCACGTGATTCCCATCAAAGCAAACAAAGAGAAGGTTGAAATAATGATAGGCCAGTTAATGATGAGATATTTAGCAGGATCTTCAGATGCCTTAGTCCAGAGTGCCTGTCAAATCACTTTGTTTAAAGCTATATAAGGCCTCATGGTACTTAGTACCTTGCAGTACTATAAATCAGGACGCTAAAATGCTTGCCTGGAGGGGAAATCAACATTCCAGTGCTTCTCTGATCCAGAAAATATTGGTAAAAGTGAGTAATGAAAAGTCATCATCTTGAAGGATTTGAATAATTTGTTATTTTAAACACCTAAACTTTTTAAAGTAAATTTTAATTAATATTAAATATAATGAATATAATCTTCAATGTAAATGACATACTTTTTGTTTTTTAATGCCTTCTAATGCAAACATTCTTTTCCCACAAAAACACAAGGAAGATAGATCAATGTTAAATAAAAGCACAGAACCATATAAAAGTTCCAAAGATACTTAATACTAAAAATTTACATTTCCATTATAATGGACAATGGGGCTGAAATGATTAGGGAAATATAACTCAAAAGACATAAGGTAATATGCCCAAAGAATTTGTTAATTAAATGACACATTCTCCTGTTACATAGAGTCAGGGCTGAGTTTTTTTTTTTAATATTATAAAAATTTTTATTATTATTACATTTTGTAAGAACAATACATATCCTGATTTGGTTTCCTGGAGAGTAAATGGTTTCAGAGTAGAAAAAATTAACATAATGCTTTAGTATGATACAAAAATAGGCCATTTATCATCTTATTTTAAGGGAAAGTTCACGGATCAGTTGCTGTGTGCTGTTTGTGTGTGAGTTTCCTACACTTTGCATTGCTAAATAATTGAGAACATTAGCTCCCAAACCATGAAAAATTCATTTTGACATGATGTATTATTAATCAATTTAATTTAAAGTGATCTGGAGAGTTCCAATTTCAGTTGCGATGCTTGAAGATAAATTCAGGCAGTGGTTGGTACTTATTAAAATTGTGTAACTCTTTATTGCCTGATTTTTCTTTTTTTCCAAAAGTGGGTCGAACTGTAATGAAAATGGCATAAAAATAACAGGCTCACCATTTTGGTCTACAAATTCATTCACATATGTATAATGAAAAACCACAACAGATTTAGTCAGTCAATTCTTCATCAATTAGCAATATTGTGCTGCCACTTTTAAATTCTACATTGATAATATACATGTATACATGAGTGTATCATTTGAAGACTATACTTTGAAGGTTCAGCACAAGTCTTTCTTCTTTCCTCAGTGCTGACAATTTTGGCTCATGTTTTGCTTCCCAATCTCATAAAGATTATAAAGTAATTATTAAAAACATTCAGTACTTTTGAGATAAAAGTAGAAGATCAACGATAGCTTATGTAGTTCCTATGTCACCAAGCAATACCCATCTGAGACAAAAAGTAGAGTCCCTTAACACATAAACATCCAAAGCCACATTGACCTTTTTTTTATTATGTTATGTTAATCACCATACATCACACCATTAGTTTTTGATGTACTTTTCCATGATTCATTGTTTGCGTATAACACCCAGTGCCCCATGCAGAACGTGCCCTCTTTAATACCCATCACCAGGCTAACCCATCCCCTCACCTCCCTCCCCTCTAGAACCCTCAGTTTGTTTCTCAGAGTCCATAGTCTCTCATGGTTCGTCTCCCCCTCTGATATCCCCCCCTTCCTTTTTCCCTTCCTACTATCTTCTTTTTTTTTTTAACATATAATGTATTATTTGTTTCAGAAGTACAGATCTGTGATTCAACAGTCTTGCACAATTCACAGCACTCACCATAGCACATACCCTCCCCAGTGTCCATCACCCAGCCACCCCATCCCTCCCACCCCCCACCACTCCAGCAACCCTCAGTTTGTTTCCTGAGATTAAGAACCCTCATATCAGTGAGGTCATATGATACATGTCTTTCTCTGACTGACTTATTTCGCTCAGCATAACACCCTCCAGTTCCATCCACGTCATTGCGAATGGCAAGATCTCATTCCTTTTGATGGCTGCATAATATTCCATTGTGTATATATACCACATCTTCTTTATCCATTCGTCTGTCGATGGACATCTTGGCTCTTTCCACAGTTTGGCTATTGTGGACATTGTTGCTACAAATACCAGGGTGCACATACCCCTTCTCATCCCTACATTTGTATCTTTGGGGTAAATACCCAGTAGTGCAATTGCTGGGTCGTATGGTAGCTCTATTTTCAACATGACCTTTTTTAAAGCCTTTCAGATTTCTGAGAGTTGTAAATGTCTCCCACATATCTCTTCACCTCCTTTCACCCTCAAGAATTTGGGTCCTCGCAAAGGTCCCATTTTTGTTCAAGGTTCTGTTTTTGTTCAAGGTCCCATTGCCTCAGAAAACCAATATGGGGAGACTTTGGAATGCCAAAGTTATGCTCCTGCCCTAAATGTGCTTCTGTGACTGTGATTCATTCCACATATGAGGAAAGAAGGTGGGAAAGCGGTCATTATTTTTTTTCCTTATGGAGACCAAAGTCAGACTGTTTTGTTCTCTTTGGCATACAGAGCAGTCACACACACACACACGCACACACACACACACACACACAGAGAAAAGAGATTTTTCAGGTTTTACTTTCATGTCATCTTCTCTCCCCCTCCATCATTCCCTCAGTCCCAGCCATGATGTCATAAAGCCCTGCCCCAGAAACGTCTGCAAATGATAGATAGGATTCTCTCCTCAGTCTCACCCATATTTTCTCACAATGAGACAGTGATATTGTGCCAAGCTTATATGCTTAACCTTAAGATAATTTTCTCCATAACACTATTCAAATTTTTATGTCTGGAAACTCCTGGAATATTCAGCCCAGTGGCCATACCCCCAGTGATCTGAACTCCAGCAGTAAACAAAACTCTGCTATATACAATTTGAAAATGGGGACCATAAGTGCTAATTTTGTAATAGTTTTTAAGCCAGAAACAAAATATCCATTTATAAGCATAAAGACAAAAAAGACCAAGATAGGCAACTTCAGGCGTATATTCCTAATGGGATAAATATACCTTTAGAGAAGGGAAAAGAGAGAGAATGCCCCATTGCTAGCGGGAGTGAATGGCATAAGAGTTCTGGCCCTGATAAGACTATTATCTTCTGTCCCACTCCCAGGCCGTATCCACATTCTACACAACAGTATTTGTCAATATTGCCAATGTGGAGTAATAAACAGAGTGAAATACTTTTGACTTAATGCTACCTTCCTCCTTTTTATATGTCACTTGCCTACTAGTATATATGCTACCTGAGTGTCAATCAGAAATATCTCTTATAACTAAGATATTTAAATGTTGAAGGAAGAGTTAAAAATGCATGAACTGGTGTGGTGGGAGAAATGTGTCTTTATTATAGAAGGTATTTCACCTGAAATATGGTGGAAAAATAAGAGTTGGTTTTAATAAGGTTCAGCTGAGATAAATTTAGAAACGGTTATGCTGAGTGAAATAAGTCAATCAGAGAAAGACATGTATCATATGACCTCACTGATATGAGGCATTCTCAATCTTAGGAAACAAACTGAGGGTTGCTGGAGTGGTGGGGGGTGGGAGGGATGGGGTGGCTGGGTGATAGACATTGGGGAGGGTATGTGCTATGGTGAGCGCTGTGAATTGTGCAAGACTATTGAATCACAGACCTGTACCTCTGAAACAAATAATACATTGTATGTTAAAAAAAAAAAGAAGATAGTAGGAAGGGAAAATGAAGGGGGGAAATGGGGGGGGGGAGATGAACCATGAGAGACTATGGACTCTGAGAAAACAAACTGAGGTTTCTAGAGGGGAGGGGGGTGGGGGGTTGGGTTAGCCTGGTGATGGGTATTAAAGAGGGCACGTTCTACATGGAGCACTGGGTGTTATACGCAAACAATGAATCATGGAACACTACATCAAAAACTCATGATGTAATATGTGGTGATTAACATAACATAATAAAAAAAAACTAAAAAAAATGTACTCAAAAAAGGATAACAGGGAAAGGAAAAGCTGGAAGATTTTCTCTGTAAACAACATAATGGAACAATATTTTGTTACTAGAATTTTATGATCTAAGCTATTTCTATTTATTTTCTATACTTCTGTTACTGTACATATTACATTTATTTTCTGCTTACATATGTGCCTCTCTAGCTAGGTGGTTTGCTTCCAGAGAGAAAGAGCATGTCTTACCCACGTTGGTACATTGCCTGGCCATGATAAAGCCTTAGTATATGTTTGTTGAATTAAACTGAACTTCAAAGTTCCATCTGGGTATTTTGATTTCTATAAACTCAGCATATTAGCTTTAGAATTTTGGCTCCTCTTGGGTTTAAAGTCTGCCAAATTTTGTTCATGGCCAGTGGACTTTGTTATCCAGAAGAATGATTCAACACAATGGAATGCCATGCAATCAAGTACTGTTCATTCATGATAATCTCATCATTATTTGTTAAAACAGCCAATTCCCTGGACTGAAAAGATAATTTGCAATTTGTCTTTTTTTAAATAGAAGACTTACCTTCCTCTGAGTTGTTGATCTGTGAGCATAAATTTTCCCTCGATAAAGCTAAAATCTTATACCTCTTATTAATTCAATTTTTAATGATTGCTCTGAAATATCACATTTTATACATCTCACCCAGTAACAAAAATTACAAATGGTTACAGAGTGAAAATGGCTATAAACTTGTGACAAAAGTATGTTCATATCATTAAAGACATGTATATTTTCATATGCCTCAGGAGTTACCATTCTTTTAGGGAATAAATCTGAGATATTACTACAAAAACAAATTCAGATCAACCTCAAACAGAAATACAGCAGCTTGAATTTACAGTTTATATTTTTTAGAAAAGAAATAAGAAATATTTCCATGAGTTCTGGTTTTATTGTGGATAAGTATGTTTGTTTTGATGATATAATAATGATTAAAGTGGTTTCAAATATGAAGGAAGTATATGAAGTGTCAAGGAATAGTATAAGCATATATTTCAGAAGTGGAAGAGTAAATAGAAGTGGGCTATGAAATAATGTAGCTATAGATACAGGAGCAATGTTTAAATTCAATATTAAATGGAAGACACAAATCATCAAGGATGGTTTCAGGAGAAGTCAGTCTTAGCAATGGCATGAGGATAATTTGTTTTGAGCTGGTTTACCCATTGAGGTGATAGACGTTTTATTTTAAATTAAGTGAAGATTAAAGCAAGACATGAAGGAGAAGAAAATGACCAAACTTTTCAGTGAGCTACCAAGATGTTGATAGACTTAGTGGGAGACTTATCAGTGCAGTTAATATTAAGATTTCTATGATTAAAATGAACAAAAATATTAGTTTAATATGTACAGCTAAAAAGTTTTGAGACCAGCATGTAAATTAAACTGCATTAAATTCCATTTGGTTTTCCCATCATATGCCTTGATTTCCACTTAAAAATAGATCCCTCTATGTGGACCTATGTGAGTCATTTCATTCACTCTGTACAATATTTCCATAGCTCAATGACTTAAATCATGAATTGACTTTATTCAACATAATTATATTCCCAAATAAGAAATCATAAAAGCAAATGTCTTAATGGAAAAGAAAGAAGAAAATTTATGTGTGATTACAATTCAATATCATGTCTAAGAATCATAGGTAAAATCAGATATGATATAAGTAGATACTTGGTAAAAATCAATAAAACTAGGATAATTAGAATTAATTCTTTATTTTTTATTTTTTTCGTTTTTATTGTATATTGAATTTATTAATGGGAAAATTAAAAACTCAGTTCTTATAAAGCATAAAAGAAACACTCTAGCTTTGCTATAGCATTTTTGGTGGCTTAAAAAAAATTTTGAGATGACTAAAGCCTTCTCACCAATAATCAAAAGTATTTTCTCTTCTTTTGTATAATTGGACACTCATACTTCTATTAGGCTAGGAATGAATTGGACTACTTGGATGGAAACATAGAGATAGAAAAATTGGAAAAATAGTTAAATACTATCAGTGGCCTCAGATTAGATGACAATTTAGGACCTAACCTATCAAATATGTGAAACTGCTATCTATACATAAACACAAACACATATACTTTTCTGCCACTAAGAAATAAATCTATTTCAATATTCTAAATATTTAAGTTCATCCATTTTGTTGATGAAGGCATAAAAGTTTTAATGGCCATAATCTTCATTATTTAATAATTTAATCATAATCCACATTGTTCAGTCTTGATTCATTAGGAAAGACCCCATGCATACTGTCTGCCCTACAATGTGATGTTTCATGTATAGCACAGATCAGTGCAAAGATCTGATGAATGGCAGAGTATGTTATCTAAGTAATCACAAAGAACGACAGTGGTATACATAAAATTTTAAACCCTAAGGACTTCACTGACTTTTAGGCAGAAGAAGAGAGTAGAGATTGCTACAGCATTTTATTTTTGCCAATAAATTTCTAGTAGAAACAGAGCAGCCCAAGAAAAAACACACCGAGATAATGGTTTTGTCTAGATAGTGACAAAACATGTACGTGAAAACAAAAAAAAAATTTGCCTTTTGTCCAGTTTTTTTTCACTGTGAATAAACAAAGCAACAGAATCCTCTCAGAAATTAATATAAAGTGAGCAGTTTGAAAATGTATTACAGTGAACACATGTTTGGGGGAGTAGCACTTTTTCTAGAGATAGATCAGTACTTTACCATATGTCCTCACTGAAATCCACGAATTAAAAAATAATAATAACCGGGGCGCCTGGGTGGCTCAGTTGTTATGCGTCTGCCTTCGGCTCAGGTCATGATCCCAAGGTCCTGGGATGGAGCCCTGCATCGGGCTCCCTGCTCGACTGGGAGTCTGCTTCTCCCTCTCCCTCTGCCCCTCTGCCCCCTCCACTGGTGATCTCTCACTCTCTCTGTGTGTGTCAAATAAATAAATAAAAGCTTTAAAATAATAATAATAGTAATAATAACCATTTATTTTAGGTGTATTCTTACCTCAACATTGTGCTAAATTTGTTGTTGTTACTTTTCATTTTGTTTTCTGGGGTTTTTTTATATAGTTTTATTACTATTCCCCTTTTACTAATGAGAACACTGAAGTTAAAGGGTTTTATAATGGGTTCAGGATAATACCTTACTAAGTAATAGAGTTTAGTTTGAAATTCAAGATTGTCAGTCCCAGAGATCATACTCTAAACTACTGCATCTGTTTCTCCTCAATAGATATACTACTGGAGTCTGGTTTTTATACTACTTTTATATGAGCCCTATATCAGGTGAGAACTTACAATGTTAGAGAGTTTTGTTTTGATTCATGGGTGGAGTGCCATCTGATAATTCTTTCTTCTAACTACTATTAAATATAATAAATGATAGTTACCTGATAAAGAAAAGGTTGGTTATAAGGAGACGATAAAAAAATTATTGCTATGGGGCTTCCCTCGCCATAGAGAAATTTTCCAGCCATTTCAAAACTAAAGATATTCTGCTAGATGTGGAAGCTAAGAGAAAAACATGCTTCAGAAATTACCCAATGCCAGGATTTGACATAATCTTTCAGTTGGATCTAGTCATTATTCATCTTGATGCCTATAATTTCATATTCTAAGTGGGTATAAAGTTTTAGAAGCTCTCATTTTTTTCAGTATATGCATACTTTTTATGTATAGTAAAAGGTTCTGAAAATTTTTACAATAAAAAATAAAAGAAGGGCGCCTGGGTGGCTCAGCCATTAAGGGTCTGCCTTCAGGCTCAGGTCATGGTCTCAGGATCTTGGGATGGAGCCCCACGTCGGGCTCCCTGCTCGGCGGGAAACCTGCTTCTCCCTCTCCCACTCGCCCTGCTTGTGTTCCCTCTCTCACTATCTCTCTCTCTGTCAAATAAATAAATAAAATCTTAAATAAAATAAAATAAAATAAAAAACTTTTACAAACTTAGTTTCCTAAACTCATTTGACTATAGAATTCTGTTCTCATTCAACACGAGTGTCTCAGTGTTCAATCCAAAATTTGCCATACTCTAGTATATTAGAATTCATATTGAATCCCTACAACCTGCCACACGCTATCCCAAATTGATAAATTGCATGAATATCTAGTGACTTGGGAGGAAAAAAAAAACCTAGCAAATTAGCATAACTTTACTTCAAATTAAGAATATTGATATATTTCAAATACTTACAAAGCTGAAAATATTCTGTAATCACCAAATTTACATAAATATGAAGAGAGAATGAACTATTAATATCCTTTATCTTGTTGATTTCATTTTCCCTAAATTTCTTAACCCTCCCTTGCTTTCACTGCTGTTTTATCACTGATTTTCCTCCAATTCATCAGTGATATACTTACATCTGAACCATATTTACAAAATATATTTGCGCATTGATGTATGCAGGAACATGTTTGACAGGCACATTCTGATTCTTCTTTCTTACTGAAATGAATAGTTTTACTTAAATATCTTTTGTTTGAAACTTTGTTAAAGGAGATAACTTTTGCAAGGTAAATTGAAGTGATTAAGAATCTATTCACTAACCTTTAATAAAAACTACAGTATTTTGTTTTAAATGAGTTGAATCTCTTGGAAGTTATCTGTATTTGGAACAAAAACAGACAACTGGTGAGGACAGATAAAACAGAATTCTGTCCATTAATTAAATGGCAAAGAAACAAACTGCCTCTGCGTTGTTATCCATGCCAGCTGAGCGCACATTTCTCAATTCCTTCCAACTATTACTAGTAAGAAACTTACCAATGGAGGTTGATATCTATGTCTGAATTAAGCAAAATATTGATCACATTGAGCACAGATGTTCTCAATCAAGTATTGCCTAAGACAGAGTTTCAAAGGTATGCATATTTTATCCCTTTTGTTACACCTTTAACTATAGGAATGAATACTTGTTCCATTTTAGGTCATGCTTTCTTTTTTAAAAAGGTCTCTGCTGATTATAAAATGTAACACATATATGTCCCTTTTTGAACACTTGGAAAATGCAATACACATGTATAGGTGTATATGCATAAACAAGAAAACAATAATAAAATATAATCTCTAAGGACAAAGATTATGACTAATTTTTCATATTTAGTAAATGAATTTTTCATCTCTTCTCCCAATGATGTCCACAATCACCTGGTGTCCCTCATTCTTATACTTTAACACTTTTGCTATTGCCCTCTGTGTCTCTCATTAGAAGGGCTTGCAATAATGGTAATCCAAGTCCTTTGTCTATATTTACTTGTGCATTTTCTTCTTCTTACCATTCCCAGTATTCAATTTAATTCAACTATGAAAATGAGTAAAGGAAACCTGTTTTATTTTTTTAATTTTTTAAAAGATTTTATTTATTTATTTGACAGAGAGAGACACTGCTAGAGAGGGAACACAAGCAGGGGGAGTGGGAGAGGGAGAAGCAGGCTTCCCGCAGAGCAGGGAGCCCAATGTGGGGCTCGATCCCAGGACCCTGGGATCATGACCTGAGTCGAAGGCAGATGCTTAACGGCTGAGCTACCCAGGTGCCCTTTTTAATTTTTTTTTAAAGATTTATTTATTCATTTTAGAGAGAGAGTGAGAGAGTACGGGAGGGAGGGGCAGAGGGAGAGGGAAAGATAGAATCCCCAAGCAGACTCCCTGCTGAGCGCAGAGCCTGATGCCGGGCTCCATCTCACAATCCTGAAATCATGACCTGAGCCAAAACCAAGAGTCGGATACTCAACCCCCCAAGCCACCCAGGTGCCCCAGAAAATCTGTTTTGAAATGAAGTCAGGAAACCCTGAAGGGGGAGCTCTCATGCATGTACCACTCTGCAGACTGCATATCCAGCAGGAAGAACAAGGTAACAATTATTTCAACAAGAAAAGACATTTTCACATAGGAATTTTATCTCCTGCTTTTAAGAAAAGCAACGAAAATCCCCCCTGCCCCAGCAACAACACACTAACTACCGCTTGCCACCAACAAGAAACCACCACAACCTCAAACTCTAGTTCTTCTCCAATGAACTTTTGTTCAAAACAACCCTCCTCGCCTTCTGAAACCTGATAAAAGCTGACCTTCCCTTTGTCTCTTCGGACTTACCTATGGTTCACTATAGCTTGCTTGTTCCAAGTTCCAATTCACTTGCTATTCCCTAATAAATTCTTTTTTTTTTAATTAAATGGTTCTTTCTCTGTGTAAAGTTAACACACTACACTGACTCTTACCATGTGTCAGATGCTTGTCTGGTCATTGGGGATCTACAATAACAAGCATAACAGGGACAGTCCCCATTCCCATTCTCATTGAGAAAAACAAAAGAAAGACCTAAATGATATGTAAGTTAACAGAAAAGATTTGGAGATTAATGATCCTATGCAGAGAAGCAAGGTAAGGTCTTGTCAGAGTGTGATTGGAAGGGTACTTCAGATTAGATGATGAAGCAAGCTCTCTCTAATGAAATAAAAACTGAGAACTGAATGTCAAGAATGAGTTGATCATGTTAATAAAGATCAAGAAGGAAAATCGTCTAGGAGAAAGAAATAGCTAGTGTGCAAAATCCTTACTGCAAACAATGCAATAAATGTATCTAAGGGACAAAAACTCAGTATGGTTGGGACGTGATGAGAAAGGGAAAAAATGGTTCAAAATAAATGGGAAGAACTGGGATAAGGTTTTGTAGGCCAGGGTCAAGTGTGGCATTTATTATAAATGCAATGAAAAGCCACTGGGACATTTTAAGCAGGTTAGATACATGATTATTTTTTTTAAGGAAAGCATTCCTGACTATAAATACTCAACTTAACTACAGAAAGGAATCTTTGTGAAAATGTCCAAATTGGACTGGACCCACAAAAAGAGGACATGTTCAATCTCTATGTTTTCGTACAAATCACTTTTAGATACAATTGAATTTATGCAATCAATTATTATTATTACTAGCAGTAGTACTAAGCAATTGGCCTTGGGCTAGGAATCAGAACATGGATTTTGGGATATTCTACTTATTGTGTGACCTTGAGTGAATTACTTTCCTGAAAGATTTAATGCCCTAATCAGAAAAGGTAGGTGTCACACTGGCTCACCTTTGAAAATTCTACAAAAACATTCCTTTTCTCTTTCTTATCCCTCTTTAAGTCACTTCCTTATGGATCATTTTTTTAAGGAAAAAAATATATACATATATAACAATGAGAATCAGGGCTATTCACACTTATTACTTACAAATAACACAAAAAGTCTCCATTCTCATCTATGTTCGCATCGACTGGCACAGATTGAGTTTGGAAAAAATATCTAATCCAAGCATTAGTTATCATCAAAGACAGAGTTCCTACAGCAACAAAATTTTCAAAAGATCCTCGATTATGGATGTCTAGGATAACTTACTTGCTTATTAAAAAAGGTTGATTCTATCAATTCACTAAGTCTTTACCATTTTTTTTATATTGTCCTAAATTGAAAAAAAAAAGGAAAAAAGGAAAAATTAATGCTGGGATCTGTAGATGTTCAGAATAAGCATTCTGATTTTAAATACAAGGAGAAATATGAATAAAATCAATAATGAAATTATGAAAATGTATAATAAATATAACTCTTTACCACTAGCATATTTAATTTTTTCAATATCAGAGGTGTTTGTTACCAGATATTTGGCTCTACTTAGTCATATCCATTTTTAAAAGGCATATAAAATGAGAAAAACACAAATAACTAAGGGGAAAAGAGAAGATACAATAATTACACAAAGAATGCCAAGAATCTGCAATGTATTACAAAAATATACCAGCAAATCACTTTCAAAAGGCATGATTAGTTTCCAGGTATAATTTGCCCATATGCACCACCAGGCAAAGCAATGAAAAGTAATTTCCCAAACCCTTGAACCTCCTTTCCCATAGGCTACCCTTGTGAGTTCTTTTGTCTTCAAGGTTGCTTTTGACATAAAAATGGTGTGGGGAGAAGAAAAGCAAATAGAAAAAGATGAACATAAGGATTGCAGCCAAAAAACCCATGTTTTTCAAACCTTCACAATTGCGGTTCTTAATGATCATTTTGGATACCTAGATGCAATAATGACATTGCTGTTGATGAGCAAAGAAATAAAACAGGTTGGAAGACTTTGCCAAGTAAAAGAAAGAACAATGGACTGATTACTAGCTCTTCCAAATTTAGTCAACATTTTAGTGTAAATTTGTGTATAATTCTTAGATATCAGAACTTTAGAAACTTCATGTGCAAAATAAAGGGATTTAACTAAACTGTATTTCAGCTCTTTGTACTTTTCAAAACTGTATGAATCTAGGATGAATCATGCACTACGTCACACAATTAACATTTATTGGTCCCAATCTTTCTCTCTGACTTCATCTCTAACCACATACTCTCTACCCTTCAGTCACATTGACCTTGCTCTTCCTGGAACAAACAACCTTGTTCTCATATCAAAGCCTTAAGCATTAAGTACATTATGCCTGGAATATTTTCAAGGCTCACAATGTCTACCTATTTACTCAAATCTATGCTCAGTTGTCACCTCCTCAAAGAGGTCTTCCTCAATCGCTCTACCCAATGTACCTTTACTGTTTCATCCTTTTCACCACTTGTATTTCTCCTAACATTCATTATTATCAGTAGTTGATTATCCTCCCCATCCTTTCCTGATTATGTGAAAGCTCCAGAAAGACTGCAAAGTGTTGCCATTTTTAATTCTATGCCAATGAATATTTGCACCTTATCACATATTCCGGTATTCTTCAATAAAGATAATATTTATGCTTTATATCCTACTGCTATATTAGACTTAGCATGCTCAAAACCATACAAATTCTGGATTATCTTTTAACTTTCCCAATTTTCTCAGGTTCTTTTTTTTTATATGAGAAGGTCGTGAACCATCTTTCTTCCCTCACCTCATCTATTCATTTTATTCTACCATTAAGTTCTGTGATAGTCACTCTCTCAAACCTATCATGCCTGCATTTCTATACCAATCTCAAAACAACTTCCATATTTTCTGACTTTTTGTCTGCCCTGAACGATAAAGAGGAAGCATGCCTAAGGCTCTAGCCTTATGTTGCTCCTTGAAACTGCAAATAGTCTTTCCCCATATTCCTAACTGATTCAACATAAGCATCTTAGTTCTTTGTCAAAGGTCCTTTGACATAGGGTTCACTTAAGCTTTCAGATTTCCTAACTAACAATTGTTTCAGCTTAGGTCAATGGCATTACTGTTTTAAGAGCATATGAGGATATTTTCTACTTCCTGTGGATTGTCTTATGATTCCCTTATGCTTTGTGTAATGCTTCCACATTAACTGCTTTACTCTCAATTATCCAAACTCTACATATCTTCTAAGGCTTAGCTCAAGACTTCCTATCATATACTTAACATAATCCACTAAATTCTCAGTGATCTCTTCCTTCTCTAAACTCCAGTCACACATAAACTAAATAATATATACTAAATACAAATACTGTAACTTCTTGTGTAACCAATTGTTTTACCTTGGTATGATTTCCCCACTCAGTTGAGGTGGTCTTAGTGGAAGGTACTTCATTCTATGTCTCTTGTGTAGCACAGATTAGACATTCAGTAAGTGGTTGTATAAACAAGAGATTCAGACCATTATGTTTAAAACTCATTTACCTAAAGCAAACAGAGGTAAAATAAACTGTTTAGGATCATAATCTATATATCAGCAGAGTCACAATTTAAACCTAGAACTCTTAACTCATAGTCAGAGATCTTGTCATCTCAAATTTTCTAATGTATTTAGATAAACTCATAAATAATTTGGAGTGACATTTGTTTAATAAGAATAACCCTACAGGTCTAAGGAAATGTTTAATAGTATGACATAACACATGCATTCCCACAGAGCAAAATATTGGCATTACTTAATATTTAAACTAAGTATTTTGGATTAAAAGAAAGTCACAGCTCTCAAATATTAGTATGCAAGTAGTCAGTCACCTATTACCTGGAATTTCCTCCACAATGCAACTATCATGCAACAAAGACTCTGGTCTGGAAGATATGTATTGTTTAACAGACTCTGAAGGTGATTCTGATAATCATGGTCTTCAAATCATATCTTCAACTGAAGTAAAGGCCTGAAGCTAAATCACCTATGCAATGATGTAAAAACTGTGGCTGAGGGAGATATGGAGGTCCCTGGGCATGTCGTTTGGGTATAGCTTTTTGGAGAAGTTGATGTGGGTCAGTGCCATAGTCTGAAGTTCTCCCTAAAACCAGCAATTGCTTTAAGAAATCTTTCTCTTGTTGATAACATGGATGAAAAGAAAGATGAATGCTTCTCCTTTCCAGCATTATTTTTTAAAAATCAATTATTTAATAATAATATAGAGAATTATTTTTTTAATTTCAAGTACACAAATATCTGTAACATACTGATTTTGCTGAATTAAAAATTACAAAGGGACTCCCTATTGTCATCTAATATCTTCATGTACAGAAAGGAATGTAAAGATATCTTTTCATTGGCAACACAGTAAATGGCAAAAAAGCACCGTCTGAAAACATTGCTGAATGATCTTCTCTTGAGATACTCCTTTTATCTGATGTAACCTACCAAGTCTAAACACCTCTAAGAAACAAACTCTCATTAGCTCAATGGCCCACCAAAGACGTCCACAACCAAATACCCATAACCTATAAATGTGTCATTGTACATGGTGACAGAGACTTTGCAGATGTTATTAATGTTAAGGACCTTGAGATGAGTAGATCACCCTGGATGATCAGTCTAATTATGCTAACCCTTAAAAGTAGAATAGGTGGGAAGAAAGATGGGTTAGAGAAATGTAAATCGAGAAGGACTTGATATCTAGTTTTGAAGATGGAGGAAGGGGAACAGGAATGTGTGACCTCTAGAAGCAGCTCATGGCTGTCAGTTTATAGGAAAAAGAAATAGGGATGGTTAATTTTATATGTCAATTTGATCGAGCTAAAGAATGCTGAGATCACTAGTAAAACTTTCTTCCTGGGTGGTGTCTGTTAGACTTTCTAGAAGAGATTAGCATTTGAATAAGTAGACTGAGTAAAGAAGATAGCCCTCACCAATGTGGGTAGGTGTCATCCAATCCTGAGGGCCTGAATTGAACAAAAAGGCAGAGGAGGGGCAGATTTGCTCTCTCTGCTGGAGCTGAGACATCCATTTTCTGCCTCCAGACATGAGACATCAGACATGAAAGCTCCTTGTTCTTGGGCCCTCTGATTCACAGTACGACTTACACCATCGGATCCCCTGGTTCTCAAGATTTAAGGTTTGGACTAGAACTACACTACCAGCTTCCTTGGGCTTCCACCTTGCAAGCAAAAGGCCATGAGACTTTTCAGCCTCCATAATCACATGAACCAATCCCTTATAATAAATCCCTTTTTATATATCAATATATCTGTTTGTCTGGAGACAATTGACTAATACAGAGACTTTGGTCCTACAACCTCCAAGAACTGAATTCTGGCAAAACTTCAAATGAGCAGGAAATAGATTCTTCCCCAGAGCCTCCCAAAAGGAATGCAGCCTGCTGACAACTTGATTTTGGTTGGGTGAGACCTGTACCAGACACGTGGCTTACAAAATTACAAGATAATAAGTCTGTGTTGTGTAAGTCTCTAAGTGTATGGTAATTTGTTACAACAGTAATAGAAAATTAGTATACTGACCTAATAAGGATGTAAGTAAAAGAGAGTATGTGATTTTAACAAGAAGGAAAGAGAGCTGCCATGCCTGAATGCACAATTACAGAAATGGCTTCAAGCACCATCTCCTACTCAATTGCCAAGTTGAGTGTAGATCAACATATGGAAGCCCAGAATTTACCACTGGGGACATGAGATTGATAACTATGATTCAACACCTTAAATTGAAAAAGTAATTAAATTCCAGACCAAGTGAGGCTTTAAATAAATATGCACTTGACAATTCTAGGCAGACATAGATTAGTTAAAAAAAATCACAATTAAAAATAAATAAAATTGTTCTTAGAACTTAAAGAAAATTGTTCTAAGTCAGAGGCTAGGTCCATTTAGCTCAGTATTCTCTTTCAGGGAAACCAAGTTTTTTGTTGTTGTTGTTCAAGCATGGATATCTTGTTATTGTTAACCTCAAAAAATCAGAAGTCCCCTCCACATATTGATCAAATTAAGGGACTGCCTTCCAGAAATTCATATGAATATTTCTGAAAATTTTTCCTTGTATTCTAGAGTATAATGATTTTACTTTTTAAAATTACAGTTGTGTGAACTAGTACATTTAAAAGATTCTACTAGCTTGTTCTAGTACATGTGCTCTAAAATCTGGCAAATTTCTTTTCATTCTCTTCAGATTTTTTAAAGATTTTGAACAGTTTTATAATATTTTTATTCTTATATTTCTAAGATAAAGATTTGATTTTATTTCCTCATCTGTAAAATATGGATGTTAATATTCATATCATGTATTTATTGTGAGAGTTAAATATGGTAATGTATGGGAGGCATGTAGAATATTACCCGATACTTATAAGACTGCCATAAATTTCAACTCTTATTGTTAACTGTTTATTTTTACTTAATCTTTTGTCACTTTCACTGTCTTTTCAAAAAGCCCCTTTCAAGAGGTCCATCTATATTACATTTTACCATTGATCATTTATCCTTTTTTTTCATTATCCAATAAACTTCTACACTGCAGGCATACACTACATATTGACTTTCCATACACATACATATTTATATTTCTATATATACATACACTATGTATATAACTTTCCTCACTTTCAAAGTGCTCAGGGTCTAGCATCTTTAAATTAGAATGGTCAATAAAGGGCACATACTATACCATTCAGACTAATGTAGGTCAACTACGATAAGCAACATTTGCCACACTCAGTGTAAAGGTTTATTTAAAATGTAAAGGTTTATTTCTTGTGCCTACAAAGCTATGAATACTGGAGACCACACAAGTTGTGGGTGATAGCTGAGCTTTGCTCCTTATACAAACATGTGCCCCAGAACCCCTGCAGTAGTGGGGAGAACAGGCATATGAATATAGCTGCTCATATTTTATTCACCAGTGCAAATCTCATGGTCATACCAAAACTCAAGAAGGTTAGGAAGTGAAATATCCCATAACCTAACAGGAGAACCAGAGATATTAGTTTTTATCACTGTCTCCTCTTTGTACTTCTACCTTCACGATGAGTAAATTCTTGGAACACGGCAGCAAACTGGCAGGCAAGGGGTAGAACCTTCTGGTAGATCTGTTTTGTATGATTCCTATTTGGGGATCATAGGGCAAACACTAAATTGTCTAAGTTATTTTAGAAATTGATAGGACTTCAATTCCAATGACAGTAAATACAAATAAGTCTAATAAACTTGATTGCACAAATAGCAAGTATTTAATGGATATGTTTTATAAATTACATGTTTACTATACACCAAGATTTACATTGTTTTTATTTTTTTTAAGATTTTATTTATTTATTTATTTGAGAGAGAGAGCGAGAGAGAGAGAGAGAGAGAGAGAGCGCGCGCGCAAGGGGGAGGAGCGGAGGGAGAGGGACAAGCACTGCACTGAGAACACAGCCCAACATGGGACTCGATCTCACGACCCTAAGATCATGAGCTGAGCCAAAATCAAGTCAGACACTTAACTGACTGAGTCACCCAGGCACCCCAAGATCTACCTTGTTTTTAAAAAATTACATCAACTCTTTAATGAAGTGCACCTTCAGTATCTTGCTATAATATAGTTTATTTTCTCAAAGTCTCAAAAAGAATCATATAATTTTTAAAGCCAAAAAAATCTGTTTTAAAGAAATTTCTCTATATTGTATTTTTCTTTGAAGTAATTATATTTCTGTATCCATACCAATTGAGTTTTTGCCAAAATCATAAATTTTAATGTTTTACAATTAGCTAAGGTGATAACTGTACTTAGAACTTGTATTTTCTTTCCCATTCAAAGATCATTTTGCCATCTAGATGGTTTTCCCCTTTTGGATGGGACACTTTCATATGTCTCATTGCTGAGGAAAGAAAGAATCTACAAATATTAATTTCAGTATCTCAGTGGCAGAAATGAGAACAGTTATTGAGACCTAGCCTGATTTCTCCAGTTCAATAAGTGTCTAGAGATTTAGGGATAGTGCTTCAATGCAATTTTATATTCAATTTTAAATATTCCAATGTGTCTTTCAAGTATAAACTTCTTGTTAACTATTAAGATACCATGAGTACCAGCTAAGCAGCCGCATGTTAATGAAAGTCTGTTTTCAAATTCTTGGGCTTCTGTAATTTGTATAATGCTTCAGAAATTAAGTATATTCTTTATATAGAAAGAATGGCTACACTAGTCCTAACATCCATTCGTCCATTTCCTGGAATTATGGAATAACACCAACTTTAAAATGGATTAATTATTCCTTGATGTTCTGTGCACTGATTTCTCCATAATAATCACTTAAAATTTTATTATCAATAGACTCAACTTGAGTATCTTCTGCTATTAATTAAGAGAAAATAAAAATACTGAAGTAAATTTGCCTGTGGGCAAATAGAGCAAGGTAAGAAAGCTGGATATTTTTGTCCATCAAAGTCAAACCATGTTTACTATACATTATTATAGTAGTATGAGCCTGATTTTTCTAAAATGTTTACGTTATTTTAACAATGTGTGCTTGTCAGCACATAAACTTCTTTGAGTGCAGAAGTTATGAGCTGATTCACTTGATAGTCTTTCTATCAATTATTCCTTGGAAAAGCTATATACTTCCCAATACTTAGTGTTATTACCATAAGATGGGAATTTATCACTTCATGCATGACTTTTTGCATCTCTTTTCCACTCTGACCTATCTTATTTATCTCATTTTTGAAGTTGCTGTCACTATGTCATTAATTTGTTAAGAAATCTCCAGGATCTCTCAGTTAATAAGTAGTAGGAAAAGAATGTGGCTATCACACCACAGCAAGGCTTTTGGATTCCTACAGACCTTAGTTTTAATCCCAGATTCAACAATTAGGGGAACCACTTAATCTTTGTAGTCTTCTGTAAAAGAGTGATGATGATTTTTCCCTCCTAGGGTTCCTCTCTCAAGGTGCTATCATGAAGAATAGATGTTTTACAGAGAAGCCAGTTAAGCATCTGGCACATGATAGACCGTTGTCATGTTAATTCCTTTTCTTTCTCTACTTATCATTTTATTTACTATTCAAGACGGCTTGAAGCATTGTATCTTTAACAAATACAAAATTATTGTAAGAACTTCTGACTACATTTTTGCATTTCTCTTTCATCTCTCTGTGATATGATATAAATATTACAAAATTATATTTTGCCTATGTGTCTAATATAGACTGAATCTTACTGTATATACTAAATATATATATGGGTGTTTTATATATATATGTATATATATAAAACACTGTACACAGTTGTATGTTAAAAACCATATAAGGTGTTCCTAGTGGGTAATTTAATTTATTTTAAGGCCAATTTTGATTATAAGAGATTTTTGTCTTAAATGATAACTTTAGCACCTAATCTTGTGTGACTTGATTTTTACCATCCAAAATATTCCCACTTATAGTTGCACACACAGTCTCTCCTCTAGTCAGCTCACATGATACTTGGACTATTCTCACTTCCATCACTTCGTGTACATGGTTCTGTCTTACCTAAATACCTTCTGTCTGCTATTCCCATTTTACTTAAACACAGTGAGACTCTTGGCAATTACTCCCATTTTCAATTATTTATCTCACCTTTGAATTCCCTCCTTTTCATCTCCACTGCAAATATAACCATGCAATTAAAGATGGCTTTGTATAACATACTATTGTTTTATGTGAAAGTTTTGCTTTTCCTAACTAGATGATATACTTCCAGACATTAGAGACATATCTTTAAATTCTCTTGTACACAACAACCTAATAATTGATTAACTGAATAGATTATTAATTTATCTTATTTTTTAACTTTAATTCCAGTGTAGTTAACATACAGTGTTCTATTATTTTCAGGTGTACAATATAGTGATTCAACAATTCCATACATCACCCAGTGCTCATTATGAAGATTATTAATTTGGGTGAAATGTCTAAATGAAAATAGTTTTGATTTTCTATTTTTCTTCTCCTATAAATCCCTTATCTACCTGTATCCCTATTAGCAAATCCAACCATATTCCCACAATTTCACACCTATCTATTGTATGATAAAAAATACAAGCAAAACCTAACATCTTGTCACTAAGTGAAAACAACCACCACCACCACAAAATAAGGTTGAAGGTGAGGAAATGACATGAGTTCTAAAGACTCCATCCTAAACTTCATTCTAAGCCTCATTCCATTTCTTCCTAGCGGCTATATGATTTCAGGGTAATTTCCCCCCCCATGTTACTTTCTTACTATCCCTCCCCAATCTCCTATAGTGTTTCTCAAGACAAGGATATATACATTTTACTTTGGCAATGTTTATTTTTAATAAACTTAGGAAGTCAAATAGGAGTAGATCAAAGCTCCTAAAGATGCTATAAAAGTAGGTTTCAAAAAGCTGATAAAGTTCTTCACAATGATTATTTAATTCCCCCCCACACACACTGCCCTTGCTATTAATTTGGCATCGGACACTCCATGATGTTCAAATTTCCTGTACTAGAACTTCATTTATAAAAATATAAATAAAACATTTTCCAAATTCTTCCTAAGTATGACTCTATTTCTAATGTGGAGATACTTTTCTACCTCACTGAGGGACTTACTGCTTCAGTAGTTCTGAAACAACTTCAAAACCACTTGGGCTACTTAAAACATTAAAGGTCCTTGGGTTTTGTACCTAGAGATTCTTATTCAATAGGTCTGCGATGGAGCCTGGACACCTATATTTTTAACAAGCTCCCCTGGTGATTTTGATACACAGAAAGACATGATAGCTGGGAAACGTGGCATTTTACTCTTAGTGTAGAATGGTAGCTGTCACCTGTTTGACACTTGACAGGCCCCCATTTAAGTCGTCAGCTCAAGGGAGCCTCCTAATAGCACCTACATGTTCAGGTTTAAGTTTATGTACCTAAAAATGTGCATTTAAGCCAATCCCTTTTTCTATAACAAAGTGAATTCAGCCAAAAAAGCATAATTCTTCTCAAAAATTTAGCAAGAGTTGGCTAGGAGTGCTGTGATTACACTAAGTTACTCATTTCTTCAAATGATACAAATTACTGTGAAGGGCATCAAAATTCAGTTCATTTGAGGTGATCTTTTATCCCCAGTTATAATAAAAACAGAACTTCATAGATTGATTTGTGCCTGGTTATCATAAATTTTAATCCAAGTTTCCGGTACTTCAAATGTACCTAACTTCTATAAAACATACTATTTCTCTTTATGGTTTCATTCTTTATTGTACATATGGTACATGTAAAATGTACAAAGAAAGCTAACATTTATCAGACGGCCTTCTGATCAGTCCAATACATACTGTCATGGTTCTTGATTTTTAAAATAAGGAAACAGCAATATGTACAACAACTTAACAGGCATTTATTTATGGAGTTATTTTTTTTTTTTTTTAAAGATTTTATTTATTTATTGGAGAGACAGAGAGAATGAGAGAGAAAGCACATGAGATGGGGGGAGGATCAGAGGGAGAAGCAGACTCCCTGCCGAGCAGGGAGCCCGATGCGGGACTCGATCCCGGGACTCCAGGATCATGACCTGAGCCGAAGGCAGTCGCTTAACCAACTGAGCCACCCAGGCGCCCATTTATGGAGTTATTAATATCTATTCTATTTATTCTGGAACAAAATAATATATACAGGTGTATATATAATATACACAGGTGTGTATATCTAATGCATTTTTCAAGTTCATTGTCATGAACAAGCTCTAAGTTCTAAGCCACAGGGCAGAGCTGTAGTAGAAATGACTGAAAATAATTAAAGCAAAACTCATGTTAACCAAGACACCATTATACAAACAATCTTGTTTCATGGAAAGCCATTGCAATAATGTAGCCAGAAGGGTACATCAATTTTCTAACTTGTAATTAAGATTTGCATTATTAATGCCAAGAATATTTTTGATAATTAGGCATAAATATATATATATAAAAGAAAAATTAAAGTCCATTGCCATCTAGAAAAAAAATAATAATGTTGTGAAGAAAACACCTAATAAAATTAGTCCTGAATAAGAGTCTTCAGATATATTCTTACTTATCTATTTACAGCGCCTAAGGAAACCTGGAGTCTATTGTCTTCCTAATAGGTCTTATTTTAAACCATAGACTTGTAGTATTACAATTTTGTTTCTGTTTTCCAGGAAAAATTTATCTTCACTATTTTTCATTATTATCCTTCTTACAACAAATGCTTTTATCTGATAAAATAGTAACAAAATATGAAAAAGATGTTATAAAATTTCCAATTGGAAAGAACAATGGATATATCAAAATTTTGTTTCAGACCAGAGAAACACTGTATAAGCTTATGTTTTTTCCCCATTTTAAATAATTATCTTTTCTGCAGGCATATCATATATGTGAAATGCATACTGTCTTTGTGTGTTGCGCACATTAAAAAAACTGCTGCAAAACATATTTATATCCAGATTTAATCTCAAAATCATTTTCAACAAAATAGAGTAGGCAGTCATTACTTATCAACTGGGGTTTGCAACTGCTGTGAGTTAAAATCTATGGGTAGATATGTGCATCTTATTTTATCATTGAAAACCAGTTGCTCCATCAATAACAATGAGAATCTACAACTGGGTTAGCATGTACATAAATTAATAATAATAGCATGGAATATTTATGATATTTATTATAACTAATGTTACTTGATTGTTATTTACTAGGCACTATGCTAAAGATTCTACATGGATTATTTAACTGAATTTCAATAATACCTTTTATTGTTCCTGTATTTTTTTCTATATGGTCCACATTAACAGGAAAGCAACTGATATTACTTCGCTACTAGATAATCAACTTCACGGCCTGTGTGATTTGTCAGACTTTATAGGTATTAAATGTCATATAGAACACATACTGTTCTTAGAAGTTTTAATTCCGATGTAATATCAATCTATTAATATAGCAGCTGCACATGGAAGAGTGGAAAGAAAAAGTGGAACAAGAGAAGAATTTCTTTAAAAGAAGATGATAATCATTTACAGAGGAGGAAAGACAGAGCTGGGTCCATACTTCAGTGATAGACTTATAGAGGAACAGAAAGCCAAGGAGAAAAAATAGAATGAAAAAGTGGCAAGGTAGGCTAGGACTATCATTTTAAGTTTGCAGGCTGAATTATTTAACTTACATGGGCTAACATAGCCAAAAGTGCATTAATGGAATTTTAATGAGTTTCATCTTAGATACACTATCTAGCATGGTAAAAATTATAGCTATACTAACCTTGAATTAAGAAATAAAAATTACCACCTTAATGTACACCTTATTCTTTTCCCTTAAGTTAAAATTATAAAATGCAAAACTTTTGATAAATCAGTTTCAAACTATATACACAAATATATGCAGAATAGCTTATATGTTAACTAAAATTTTACTATAATCTCCATATTTTCAATGCTTAAAGCATCAAAAGTCCTTAATATTATGAAAAAAAATATGACATAGTATGACAATAGTGTTCCTGGATTTGAATGAAATATTCCTACATCGACATTTTTTTTTTGGTTGTGCAGGGCGGGGGGAGCACATTTTAATGTTTTCAATAGAAATGGACAGTTATAGGGGTTCTTGGGTGGCTCAGTCAGTTAAGCTTCTGTGTTTGGCTCAGGTTCTGAACCCAGGGTCCTGAGATCAAGCCTGTATGGGGGCTCCCTGCTCACTGGGGAGACTGCTTCTCCCCCTGCCCCTCCCCTTTACCCACCCCACTCCCACCCCACTTGTGCTTTCTCTCTCTCTCAAATAAATAAATAAAATCTTTAAAAAAAAAAAGAAATGGACAGTTATAAAGTTTGTCGGGTGTCAACCAAATATAAACAGTATCATTTTTTAGTGAAATTGTTTTTATTTCGGGAGAATTATTTTAAGCCCCAGACTAGTGGAAATTTGGATAGAACTTTGTTAACAATACAAGGGATGTGGGAGCCTAAGTGAAGAATGGCAGCAATTTGCTTTCAAAGTAGAATACTGAAAACCATAAGTTACAAATAAATGTAATGATCATTCCCTAAGGTGGATGCAAACTGAAACATAGAAATACTTTCCTTAACTCTAGAATCTTATGTTCTAGTGAGATAAATTGAGAGGCTAAAACTCATTGCCTAGATGTAATTGATGACATTTAATTTTAATATAGATGCATTTAACAAAGAGAAGTGGAAAGATGAGTTACTTCACAAGAAGCTCTATCATTGCTTGTATGTGTATGTCATACAAACTGCCAAGTCGGAAAACAGCCTTGTCTTATAAGGATAATGTATGCCTTTTATTAAAAAGATATGGAGGCAAAGAATTTTATGGATTCCTGTTTATCTGTAACACTGAGCTTAAGATTTATAAGTATAGAGCATATAGGCTGAACAGTGCACATGCAGTAATACATTTGGAAAAAATTAATCTCAACAAGAAATCATAGTCCAAGATGATATCTTTCTATTGTTTTCAAATATCCTATTCATAGTCAACAAATTATTTTACTTGAAACTTAGAGTGGTGAATCTAATTCAGAGTTCCATCTTGACACTAACCTAGGGTTCAGTCATTTTTTCTTAATATTCTGTATTTTTACTATTATGTGGATTTTTTCTCTTTAAAACATGTTATTACATGCTAGTAGATAACTTCTCTGCTCATTTTTAAAGAGCTCCTAAAGGCATTACTTGTGAAGATTGTTTTGAAATGTCAGCTAATACCACAGTCAATAAGTTTTTATTGCTAATATTTCAATACCTGTTTACTTGTGCATATCACATACTGACCTGCATACCCAAAATCAATTTATAAGATACAAACCCTGAATAAAATTTGAGTAGAATGTAAAGTCCTTCCATTTAAAAAATGTGTTTTCTAACTTCAGAGCAATACAAATTGTAAGTTTCTGAAAACATTTTTACATCGGCTCATTTGTCTGTTTGCTTTCTTAAATTGTGCTGTTATTCAAAAACTAAAATATCCCGACTAGTTACATTTTTTAAAAGATTTTAGTTATTTATTTGACAGAGAGAGAGAGAGCACAAGTAGGCAGAGCAGCAGGCAGAGGGAGAGGGAGAAGCAGGCTCCCCGCTGAGCAGCAAGCCCGATGCGGGGCTCGATCCCAGGACCCCGGGAACATGACCTGAGCCAGAGGCAGACACTTAACCGACTGAGCCCCCCAGGTGCCCCACAATGATCTCCTATAACATGTATTTTCTCTTTCATGTTTAATTCCATTTCTAAAAGTTACAAGTACAATTCGAGAGTGAGACACAAAGGGGCAAGTCACAGATTGATGACCCAGCAATTACAAAAAAGAAGCATGCAACAGAAAACATTTTTCATGATCCTCAGTATATTTACTATAAGAAACCCTGAACTGGTTTTGTTGCCTGAATTTTTGCCTAGATCTAACCAGATCATCCTCTTGCTTCTGATATTTTAAATGACTTCCTATTGCCTTTATGATAAAACAAACTTTTTGGAAACAATGTAAGAACCTTCAAAATACGGTCTGATTTTTAAGCCTTTGTCTTCTGCACACATTGGACATGGTGCTTATTGATCATCACGCAAACCTTCACTTGTCTAAAGCAAGACTCTAGAACTGCCCTACTTACACCCTATCTTGTTTTTATTACCTAAAACTTTCATGATTTTAAACAAGTTGCTTCATTTTAAGAAAAAACTTTTAAAAAATCCCCCATTTTTTTTGTCTGTGAAATAAGAGTAGCAATTATAATAACTTCCCCATAGAGTTGTTTTAGGAGCTTGAAAAATTCATGACAATTCATTAGTATAGTATCTAGCACATTCATTCAAAAAATATTTATTGATTGCCTATTATTTGCTACACACAATTTTAGATGCTGGAGATATAGAAGCAAGTAAAACATAGGGGAAAAATCTCTGCTTTCATGAATTCTAGGAAATATAATTGTTAAATAAATATAAGTTGCTATTATTAGTAATGATTCTTCAGGACAGCTTCCCTGTCCTTCCTTCCAGGAAACCTGCCCTCACTCCTTACTGGCCCACTAAGATGACCATCCCACCTTCTCTCTTGACTCCCTGATTTAAAACCTAATGCCATTTACTGTAAATGGTTATAACCTCCTACAGCTGTTCTCTAATCCTTGAGGGCAAGAACCATGGTTTATTTATCTTGCCAGCTCCTAGCATGGTGTGTGGCCCACAGCTGGAGCTCAAAAAGCATTTGGAGAACAATGGGGTATGCCATTTCAATACTGGATTAATAGAATCAACACAAACCTATGTCAAACCTGTACTTTAAACTACCTATTTGCTATTGCAGTCCAGCCTTTTGTCCTAAATGATTCTTTAGACTCAGTTACACTTGAGAAATTACCTTAACATCTACCACAATATAATCAACATGGAGGAAATTTGATGCATGTAGGAAAAGGAACCCTAAATTATGTATATCAGTTTTAACTACATAGATACAAGCATGCACACACACTATCTGAATACGGATGTAATTTCCAGGACAGCAGAATCTTTCGTTTGTTTTTCACTGCAGTCACTGCTGTATTTTCAGAACAATACCTCACACATAGTAGGTATTCAACAAATATTTGTGGAAGGTCTGGTTTGCTTTATTAAGACAACTATGTTCTTCTGAGGATAGATAAAACAACTTCTATAAAGAAATACGTGTTTAGTAAATATATATGAATATATACTTATAATACAATGCATGTTAAAACAAACATAGCATGTAGTATATTTTATATATACATGTTCTTTATATTTAAATATATGGCTTGGCTTGTGATGGCTTTTATTTGGAAAAATATTAGCATTTTATCTTAAATTTAAAGATGTACTCATTCAGGATTGAAAATCATTAAATTTTCAGAGTAGTCAGAATCAGATTGTTCAGTCTCTAGTCAACATTCCACATATTTAGCTGATAGTAGCTTGTGTTCTGTTGGCTGTGAAAAATGACATATCTTTCTGTCGAAGAGATACAAACCTACAGACACAAGGAAATCAGTCATATTGCAGAAGCGATATGCTGATTCATTTCTGTTCATAAACTGAATCTCTACACTTAAATTCATCTTCCTTTGCTACTCTTTCTGCTCAGAGAAATTGACCCAAGTACTTAGATCACAATCGGTGTAAGGGAGAAAAACATTTTGGAGGGGTGGAGATAAAATATTATACTGAGTAGACTGTGACTGTTTCTAGCAGCCTTGGAAGAGTCCCTGACTTTAATGATTATCTATGTATCCAAATTCTACTTTTGTGTATGATCAAATATTGCACTTTCTAGGGGGCTTTCCACAGCAGTCAGACAATTCTTGAAAGTCAAAAAGCTGAGCCAGGACTCTCTGCCTCAAACATTTGTAGGAGGCAAGTAAGCAAAGTAATTTACTATTCGATAACTATTCAGTTTGCTTGTATGAGGTTAGACAGCTTCAGGCAATTGTCACCATCCCAAATATGGGTGCATTTTGCCAGATTTTCTGAAAGAATTGAGGAAACTTTGTTTTTATTATGAAATCTATTTTTAAATATTTGAAACAACTAAGGAAAAGGCTCCATAGCTCAGGGGTTAGAGCACTGGTCTTGTAAATATTTGAAACAACTGAATTTTTTTAAAAAAAAGAGAGACTCTGCAGACAGAATAATACAGATCTGCAGTATGGCCTCAGGCCTGGATTATATAAGGGGGCTAGATTTGCACACATACATGAATGCCAAGTTTTGGGTTTCAATTTTTAAGGCTTAACAGCCCCCTGCTTTAAAGTACAGGTCTTACAGCTTAAACTTATTTATTTCTTTGCTTTTCTCCTCTAAAACTTTCTCTTAACAATAGCAGAGCCCCCAAAGAGTTGACTCAGATGGTCTAGAAGGCTGAATATGAACATATACCCCATAAGCCAATTATCTTGTTCTTGTCTCTAAAGCATGGACTAAAGTACTTGCTGAGAATACATTGCATACTACAAACCCAAATCAACAACTATACAAACATATCCCTATGTATAAAATGTGCCCAAAGACAGGTTCAGTAACAATTACAAGAAAACTACTTGAACGGATTTTTTTTTTTCAGAGTGAATCATTCACCCCCATTGAAATGACTATGCAGTTGGCAGAGAAAGCATTTCCGTGCCCTTGATTAACATGGCAGATTTATTTCTAATCTGTCCACTGTAAACACATCATCTCTTCTCTCCCTGAGCTTGATCAGGGAGGCTCTTCTGCACGGCAGCCTGGCTGGCTTGTCTCGTCACATGCTCTGACATCTGCCAGTTCTTCAGCAGACGCTGCCGTTGTGAAGTCTTAGTTTAAACCACTCCATCCTCTGGGAATATCCTGAACAGAAATTTCTCTGACACTCAGAAAATTCAGAGTCTCTAGTGAAACCTTACAGAGAGTTCACGAGATAAAGTAGACTGCTCTTCAGGTCACTTATTCTTGTTTACTGCATATTGTCAGATTTATTAATTTTATTCTAACAGAATCGGAGGTGCTTTTTTTTTATGAATGACCTATGACCACCATAAAGCCATTTGAACTGTTGACAGTTGCCGCACACCCGATATACCAGATAATTTGTGTCTTTTCCTCTCTCATCACACATTAAAAGAACAAAAATTCAATTTTTGTACATTCTTTGAAATAGAATATTGACAAGTAATTTAAGTACCATTCACTAGGGAAAACATATGAATAATTTTTCAGTTCCAAATTAAATTGCTAAAAGTGAAAATAACATAACTGTAAACTCAAGCCTCTGCCCAGTGTCAAAAGCAGCAATATATCCATCAAAGTGAAACGTAAGCTGTTTTGATTCATGTGCAGCATTTGGAGGTTGGATATGTTTGCTAAACAGTCATTGTTAAATGTATTCTCTACTTATTCACTACATAGTTGTATAAAGAGGAACAGAGATGATAGGCTAAGCTATGTGTTCTACTTCTCTGACAGAATATTAGTACATAGGAGAAATCAGGACAATGCACGCTAACAGCCTTAAGACTACTTGAACAATCTCTCTTCTTCTTTTTTTAGTTGTCAGAATAGAAACTGCATTCTTTCCAAAATTTACCCATTTCTAGCTCACTTCATCTCATCAATCCTCACATCTTTCTGCATTTGCTTACAAATTTGAACTCTTCTTTATTTGATTCTTGTTTTGAAATAATGCTAAAGTTTGCCTATCCTGCAAAAAAATGCCCTACACTCTCTCATAACATCTTTTCTCTCTCCTTTCCCTTTAGCCTGAAACTTATTGAATCATCAGAACTTCCCCACTTCCCCTCTACCCTCTAAACCCCAAGGGCAAGCTCGAACCACCCCCTGATGGCCACAAGAAAGCAACATATTAGATCCACTCACTTTTTCAGTCATGTAACATTTGTAAACAGCACTGCCTTCTGGGAAATTCCTTTTCTTCTTGTTCCCTTCCTGCCTCCCTGCCCCTTCCCTGGCTTTCGTTCTTCTTCCACCCAATGTAGATATTCCCATTACATTAGTATGCTCCTCATTCAGTGTTCTTCATTCTTCATAATATTTCTCATTCACAATAGTCTTCATCCACTAGTATTCTCCTCAATGACTTTTATTTAATGGGTTCAACAATCCCATAGGATCATTAAGTTGATAAAAGCTCTAGATATGTTCTAGATATGTCTGGACTTAGTACCATAATACAGCATTGTGCTTGAAGGTAGGCTCTCCAGCATGACCGTTACTAGAAGCGAGACACAGGGCTAAATAATTCTCTAGGTCTCAGTTTTCTCAACTGCAAAATAATAATAGTACCTACCTTACTGTTGCGAAAATGAAGTGAGTATAGACGAAATGGTTAGACTAGCACTAAGAACATCACAAACCTTCAATAAATAATCTACATTCCTGTTATATATGTCCTTCTACCCAAAATTGGTCTCTCCCCTAACTCTTGATTTCCTGTGCCCTATTTAGTTCTCCTTGTCCAGGCTCAGCTCAGTAGTCAACTTTTTTTATGAACTCTTTTGCTTGAAAATTTCCAATGAGTGTTTGTTTCAACTAGAAGTAAATCCAACACCTAAACCTCATCTAAATTTTGGCTCCTACCTCCCTTTCCAAACTCGCTTCCTATCATTATTCTCTGTGTTCAGTGACCATTTGTTAGGCAATGAAACTGGCTGAGCTCATTCTCACTAGATGACCTGTGAGAGAGGACATTTAGCTCAGACCCAAAAGAAGGCCTCCTCTTTAAGTCCCACTTCTTAACTCAAATGGCACCTCCTTTAAGAGTCCTGTGTTGTCCATCCAAATCAGAGCAACTCCCTCTAACATTCACCAAGTCACTATCTACTAATGTTCATTTTTCTTCGTACCACTCAGGCATTCTGAAATTACACTATTTATTTGCTTATTTATCTTTAGTCCTCCCATATAGACTGTGAATTCCTTGAGAGCTAGGACTCTACTTTTTCATCACTGTGGTTTATCATACTTAGAATGCTGCCTGGCATATAATAGAAGATTAAAAAAATATTATCTGGATATATAAATAAATCATTTTATGTTCTCCTGATAGAAATAATCTTTCCTTATTCCAAACAGCCATGATAGTTCATCTATATAATTTTCTTCATATTTTTCACTTTCGAACTTATATTGAGTATTTTGTGAATATGCCTTACTTTCCCCATTAGACTCTTAAGCTCCTTGAAATTAGGAACCAAACAATGCTCATCTCTATACATCTTTTATAGCACCCTGCAAGTACTTTTTCATATATTAGGTGACCAATAAATATTTGTAGACTAGAGGAATGAGTAAATGCATGCGAAATCTCTCTCTCTCTGTAGCTGAGTGAATATCTAATTGGTTTTAAAGGACATTAGAGCTCTGGAGTTTCATATAAATATCTTCTTAGAATTAAGCCTCAAAGTCCTAGGCTGTTAGACATGAAATAAACCACTGTATTCAATAAATTCTACCAAAAATGTATTAGCCATCAAGGCACAGGTTTATGCATTAAATCCACCAACTATTTTTTTTCTAATGGTACCAATAACAATATAAGAAATATGGTAAAAACACCTACACAACACAGAAATAAGAATCAAGAATGTCACATAAATGAACAATAACAAAATAACAAGCAGAACAGAATAAACACATGAGACAAAAGCTAATAGCAGTAGTTGTTTTTAAACCAAGAATAATTATAACATAGAAATGCTGATCAGATAACTGAAGGTATTTTTTTTTTTCGTTTTAATAAATGAAGAAGGGCGCCTGGGTGGCTCAGTCAGTTGAGCATCAGATTCTTGATTTTGGTTCAGGTCACGATCTCAGGTCATGGCATGGAGCCCCGTGTAGGGCTCCACGCTCAGTGCACAGTCTGCTTGTCCCTCTACCTCCCCCTCTCCTTCTCCCCCTGTGTTCTCACTCTGTCTCTTAAAACAAAATCTTTAAAGGAAAAATAAATAAATAAATAAAAATGAAGATTGTTGAATAGAAGAGAAATTGAGGCTTCAATATAAGAAGTTAAATGAAGAACAAATATCAGAAATATATTTTTATTTATTTTTTTATTTTTTATTATGTTATGTTATGTTAATCACCATACATTACATCATTAGTTTTTGATGTAGTGTTCCATGATTCATTGTTTGCGTATAACACCCAGTGCTCCATGCAGTATGTGCCCTCTTTAATACCCATCACCGTGCTAACCCATCCCTCCACCCACCTCCCCTCTAGAACCCTCAGTTTGTTTCTCAGAGTCCATAGTCTCTCATGGTTCTTCTCCCCCTCTGATTTTCCCCCCTTCATTTTTCCCTTCCTGCTATCTTCTTTTTTTTTTTTTTAACATATAATGTATTATTTGTTTCAGAGGTACAGGTCTGTGATTCAACAGTCTTATAAAATTCACAGCAGAAATAAAACCACAAGAAGTAAGATTCATCTACACAAACTTTCAAGTATTAGCTCAAATCAGAGCTGAAATATTACTAATGTTTTCAAAGTCTATTAATCTGGGTCACTAGAAACATTACTTCATATTGTTGTTAATTCACATTTAATGAAAAAATAATGATAAAATAGCCTCTATCAAAGAATTTATAAGCATTTTAAAAATTGTCATAAAGTTTATATTCAGAAGGAATTGCTTTCAAATAATTATATAAGTTTTTCAGATTTGAGTTGAAATAAGAGTATAGAGTTTTCAAGTTGTCAGAATTATGATTTTCCTCTTAAATATTGTTTAGTGAGATGTTATTGCAAACTGTCCGATTTAACTTAAATTTCAATGCATCATTTTGGTGAATGTGTTAGAGATGTTATACGAATATCCCAATAACTCTTTGATAAAGAAACAGGAATGGACATAAGGATATTTAGAATGAATTTAAAAGTCATTTTTATTTTGTGGTGCCTGGGTGGCTCAGTCAGTTAAATGTCAGACTCTTGATTTCAGCTCAGGTCATGATCTCAGGGTCTTGAGATCAAGGCCTGAACCTTGCATCTGGCTACGCACTCAGTGAAGAGTCTGCTTGAGATTTTCTCTGTCCCTCTCCCTCTGCCTCTCCCCACCCCATGTGCTCTCTCTCTCTCATAGTAAATCTTAAAAAAAAATCAATTTTTTTAAATAAAATTTTTAAAAATAAAGTAACTTATTTTATAAAAAATATTTAAAAACATACTTATGTGGTTATAAGTGAAAGTATAGATTTTAAGAATGTGTTAGTTTCTCATTTAAATAAATAGTTAAAAAAAAGAATAGTTTAAAGGAAAACTTTTAGCAAGCCTACACTGAGACATTTGCCCTTATAAATTCAAATCTGTCTGGAGTGTATACCATGCAACTTATAATGCCTATTACTCCTTTTATCTTTATATCTCAAATTCTGCTTTTATTTAAGTCATAGCATCTTTTTTATGTACTATTAAAGCAGCATTTTCTTTTATTAATGTTGGCTCCTGTGCTCAGTTCTTCCTATTCCTATCCCTATCACTTTTCATCATTAAACACAATCTACTCACTGCTTATATTATGGACTTTCATTACTCTGTTAAAATCATAAAATGATTCCTCACCATTGCCTATAGAATATAATTTAAAAAGCCCTACCACTGCATACAAAGTAATTATGATCTTTTTTTTTCTTCAGCAGCATTTGCTATAAATTTTTTTGTTTTTTTTTTTTTGCTCCAGTAAATTTTTATATATTTCTTTTGCTCCAAGTTGGTAGAAGTTTCCTACACATGTCTAACAATTTCATGACTCTGCATTCCTACATTCTGTTCCCACTTTTTAAAAATGCCTCCCTCTACTTATTGGTTGGGCAAAATACTACTTGTTCTTTGAAACCCAGCTGAAGACTGAACATACCTGTCAGAACTTTCTTGATAAATGTAGGCAGAATTGGTGGCTCTGCTCCCTGTGATTTTAGAATATTTTGTATGAACTAACTTGTCTTACTCCATATACTACTTTGCAATATAATTACTTGCATTCTTGTGCATCTTACCAAAGCCCGGGCTCCCTGAAGTCTTGGATATATCTTATTTATCTTTGAATGTTTTTTGTTTGTTTTTTAGAAAATGGATAGATAAATAGATTATATTTGATGTTTGGTTTTAATGATGAGATTATATATTTCTTATAAATTAACACATTTTAAAGAAAAAAATGCATCAATAAACATCTAACACTGTTGCTACAGCTTAGTACATCAATAATTCCTACAGGTTTTGGAATAACTGACCCTAGCAACTCACTTATTTTATGATCTGCCACCATTGTTGAGATCAACTTAATAATCTCTTTGAGAAACAGGGATTTAGAAACACACACAAAACTAATAAATGGAAAATTTTAGCCTTTGTTTCTTTGTAAGGTTTATTTGACTAGTATTCCTTTCACCTAATCACAAAATAGAAGTTTAAAATTCTTTGACTGTCTTTCTGGCACTTTTATTTTATGCCTAGAAGGCATCTCACATTATGCTACAAGCTGCCACAATCTGTGACTTTTCTCTAGGTAAATTTCCAATAAAGAGGCACTGACAAAAATGGAGTGACAGAGGGTGACAGAGGGAGCACAGATGTGCTCCTAGAAATGCATTAGTGCCCAGGGACCAAATTACATGCCACCAAGTTAAATTCTAGCAAACTGATACTGGTAATAATGTAATCAACTGGAAAAGTACCACCAAGTTGGGTTATCAGTGATTCTTGGAGTTATAATAGCAGCCTATTTCCATTAGAAAGAATACATCATAGACAAGATAGTATCCTTTCTCCTCATAAAATAAAAAAATGCAAGTAGTTTGTGAGATATTTTTAGTATAACACTCTGTCATGCATGTGTTAGACAAGAAGATAGTAAACAGCTATGAACTTTTGTCCTCAGTTTTTCTCACATAGGGAGAGCATTCGCTGAAGTGTAAAAAAGAGAAAATAAAAATAACTTCAAAGAAAGCTAGAAGCAAGGAGGGCAGGAGATGAGCAAGGAGGACGATTGAGGGAATTAGCAAGAACGACTGAGGAATGCCTACAATATAACAACTCTTTCAGATCATATCAATTTTCCTCAGGTAATATTTTCAGGAGCAATTTCACAGTTTTCGAACCCCAATGCTTTTTTTCTGTGTGCAGTACTCTTGCTCAGAAAGCAATAACTTCTCAAAAACAACCATCATGCACGCTCTTTTGTCAATAAAAGGCAACAATGCCTGAAGCATGACATTTAAATATGCCTTAAATCACTCATGCAGCCCTTCCATTAATATTGCAATACAGCCATAGAGCCTTGTTCTGTGTCAACTTTATGGATTCCATTGTTTAATTTAAGATAGATATTGGGAACATCTCTCATGAGTTATTTTATGACTATTCCTTTCACCAAAAGCTTGCATGTAATTCCATAGATATTAACTTTTTGAATCTGGACAGCGAAATACTGTGCACATAGATTTTTGTTAAATTGAATTTTCTGAATATTTTAGCAGATTTGATGCGCCATTACTAGATACTGAGAGACCATTGCTTCTTGAATTTTCACAACTCTCCATAAGTTGTATAGCTAGAAGCAAAGACTGTATACAACTCTACATCTAGCTGACCTAAAGCACATACCTTCAGATAATAAAAAAAGAGTCAAACACAAACATGTTTGCACAAACAGATAACTTGGGTGAAATCCCTGGTATCCTCACCTAAGTGGTTATCCATATTTGGAGCAATCCTGGCACCAATGACATTCTGTTAGGATCCTTGGTCACTTCTGTATATTTACAAGGCTTGGTGCATTTGTTGAATTCACTGGGGCTGAGAAACCAATTTATCCCCAGGTGAATACTTTGTTGTACTTCAAAGATTATTGGTTGGGGTTATTAAGAGCTTGGGACAATAAAATAAGCTTACTAAAAGGGTGGGTAAGTAGTTTAAGACTAAGATTGGGAAGAATGAAGGTAATTTGGAAAGGTTGAGGAAAAAAAGCCCTCAGCAAGTATTACAAGTACTTTGCACTGTTCCAGATGAAGGAGGTAGAAATATGGTAAGAGACAATTTTATTTTCAAGCTTAAAGTCAAGGAAAATATAGATATTAAGAAATTATACAATCTAAGATGAAAAGTACTAGAATACAGATACATATGAAGGATATAGGACTGAGCAGTTCAAATACAACTCAGGAGGAGTGGAGTGTGTGATATCTTAGATAATAATGCTTGTACGTGAATTAATCATTTAAACACTGGTAATTCTGACTCAGTAAGATATACCTAAAAATATGATCTTCCTCACTACAATATAACTTCTGCTTTAGAAAACGGAATTGTCTTTTAATTTCCCACAGAGACAAAATTACTTTCTACTTTTGTGCTATGCTTTGTATCATTCACACTGCCTGAATTCTGCTTTTACCTGTGAATAATGAATAGTCACAGTTTTTGATCTACCTTCTATTTTATCTCCCACATTAATTCACTTCCAGATAATAATTAATTCACTCCAGATAATACTTAGTTGCTTCCCCTGTATGCTCAGAGCACTTTATATTTATCTTCACTTTGTAGCTTATCATCAACCTACCTGTAGGCTTTTCTTTTCTTGAGATTAAGAAATGTACCTCATTCTTCTCTGTAATTGCCTCAGTGCTTGATATATAGAAGGTGCTCAATAAATGTTTACTAGATGAATATACGATTTCATGCACGAAACTACTCAAGATTATTTAAGAACAGTTTGTGAGCTCTACAGTGTGACACGAAGGTTGCCACCCTCATCCATCTACCATTTGTTTAAATTCATCCTTCCGAATCTTGAGGCTATTTTCATCTTTGAATATTTTCTATAAAAACCACCCAAACGTCAGTGAAGATTTAAGTAAAGATAGACAACTTTCCAAGACAAAGCAGAATGCAAAATTTAAGGTAAGCCTTGAGCTGTCAAGAAGACATTTTACCAATCTCACAGTTTTACTCAGACCTAACTCTGAAAACCACCTTACCTAGAATTTCCTGTTCTCACAATGCTTAGTGTTTATTTTAATGACATCCCCCAATATCTCTTTATAGACATCATCCAACTCAATGATTCCATGTAATGTAGCTGGGAAACTCCGGAGGGGTTCTTACAACACTTGATGCTCCAGACCACCAGCTTTAAGAAAGAAGAAGAAAGAAAGAGAGAAAGAAAGAAAGAAAGAAAGGAAGGAAGGAAGGAAGGAAGAAAGAAAGGAAGGAAGGAAGGAAGGAAGGAAGGAAGGAAGGAAGGAAGGAAGGAAGGAAGGAAGGAAGGAAGGAAGGAAGGAAAGGGAAAGAAAGAAAAAGAAAGAAAGAAAGAAGAAAGAAAGAAAGAAAGAAAGAAAGAAAGAAAGAAAGAAAGAAAGAAAGAAAGAAAGAAAGAAAGAAAGAAAAAGAAAGAAAGAAAAGCTTATGATGGTCACACTATTAAAAGAAGGCTAAAAGAATTGTCAAAGCTTTCTTTTGTTGAACCCACTTCAGAAATGAGCTATTATTATCTGAACTATCGTCTTCTTAAGGCTGAGTGGAATGAAGACATAAAATAAAACTAAAATAAGCCATAAATACAGGCTTTCACCAGGCTGCTGAAATTTCCAGTTGTTCTGAAAACAGCTTTCTCTAAGCAGGGTAGATTTTTTGCTTAGATTTTCAATTCTATCTAGCCTCCCCAGGTAGACAGAGGCTAAGAGGTTGTACAGTTGGGATAACAGAAAGAAAAGTGTTTTACAGGGAGTAAAGCCAATAACTAACATTTGAGTGGATTTTTGAAGGGGACTCAGATCCCAGGCAGAAAAAAAGATGAAGATACAGTAGTCCCCCATTATCTGTGGTTCTTTTTTCCACAGTTTCAACTACCCATGGTCAACCATAGTCAGAAAGCAGATGATCCTCCTTCTGAGATACTGTCAGGTCACTAGTAGCCTACCCCTATATTGCAATGGCTACGTCATTCACCACACATCATATCATGTAGGCGTTTTATCATCTTACATCATCACAAGAAGAAGGGTGAATACTGATATGAGGAATTCTTAATCTCAGGAAACAAACTGAGGTTTGATGGAGTGGCGGGGGGTGGGAGGGATGGAGTGGCTGGGTGATAGACATTGGGGAGGGTATGTGCTATGGTGAGCGCTGTGAATTGTGTAAGACTGATGAATCACAGACCTATACCTCTGAAACAAATAATACATTATATGTTAAAAAAAAAAGATAGTAGGAAGGGAAAAATGAAGGGGGGGGGGAAATCGGAGGGGGAAATGAACCATGAGAGACTATGGACTCTGAAAAACAAACTGAGGGTTCTAGAGGGGAGGGGGTGGGGGGAAGGGTTAGCCTGGTGATGGGTATTAAAGAGGGCACGTATTGAAGGGAGCACTGGGTGTTATACGCAAACAATGAATCATGGAACACTGCACCAAAAACTAATGATGTAATATATGGTGATTAACATAACAATAAAAAAATTAAAAAAAAAACTAATGATGTAATGTATGGCATTTAACATAATAAATTAAAATTTAAAAAAAAAAGAAGGGTGAATATGGTACAATAAGAAATTTTCCGAGAGAGAGACCACATTCACATAACTTTTATTACAGTATATTGTTATAATTATTCTATTTCATTATTAGTTATTATTGTTAATCTCCTACTGTGCTTAATTTATAACTAAACTTTATTATAGGTTTGTACGTATAAGAAAAACATAGCATATATAGGGTTCAATATTATCTGCCATTTCAGGCATCTACTGTGGGTCTTGGAACATAATTCCTGTGAATAAGATGAGACTACTGTATGAATGATGTTGCTAATGTTATAAAGAAGAGATTTCAGATTTCATAGTAGCTTACCCTCTTGTGATATTCTGGATATTTTATCATTTATGGTAAATTTCAAAAGTGACCACAAGAATTTGAAGCCCTTCCCATCAAAACATAAGAGGGTGGGAATTCTGCTACCCACAACGTTAAAAACAAGTTTGTCTTGTGACTTGCTTTAATTAAATAAATGACTCAGAAACAATATTGTGCCTCCAGCCTAGGCCCCAAGAGGATTTATAATTTTTATTAAGTTCTTGGACTACCTACTGTCTACTAAACGTGAACAGGCTCTGCCTAGATTGTTAGTTGGACAGAGACGTGTGGTGTAGACACCCTCATAAGCCATGTTAGTAGAGAGACAGCAGATATGAGAATAAGACCATTTCAGATACCACAGCCCATAGTCAAAACTATCACCAACCCCAGAACTATGAGTGAGCGCCACCAAGCTCAACCTAGTCTGGTCATATAAGCCAAATGATCAGATGATCAACAGATTCACTAACAATAATAACAGTTGTTGCTTTAAGCATTAAGTTTTGGGAAGGTTTACTTGCATATCAAAAATTTGCTGATGCATTCTTTATTATCACATTCACTAATGATTTATTAAGCACTATTTTGTGCCCATTGTATTAAGAACTGGAGATAAAGAGGTGAACAAGTCATAGTCGCTGGCTTCAAAGTGTTCAAGGTGTATCTTTTGGGGAATATACTCAAACAAACATTTTAATACAATACTACAAGTGCTATAATAGGCATAATCAGAGAATGCTATGGAACATCCAATTAAAAAAATGCTTATCTATATAAAGTGTGTACTTATATGAATGTATTCTTATTTAAGCATTTCTATAAAGTTAAAATAGCCAAACTGATATTCTGTCTAAATGTAGTGTGCTGAACTGGTACCTTCTGTTTCCCAAATATTCAAGGGGTTAGAATAAAAAGAAATTTAATCAAATCCATGCCAGTGAAATTATTTATTCCAATTGGGCTTTTACCATAGTTCCCAAGGAATAAAATTATTTCCCTTGGCGAGTTGTTCTTACTTTTTAATGATTTAGAAAGAATATTAAAAGCAGATTTCTCTGGCATGGAAAGTCAGCCCATATTAATGCTCATACATGGGACAAGATCTCATACCCTAACCCCTCCATACCTCCACAACAAACCAACCATGTCTAAGGAGACTGTGACTAACCTTCAGGGGATCTTTACACTGATCTGTCACAGATTCTTCTTGATTTAGTAGGATAACTCTCTTTTTTTTTTTACTACAATTTCTTCTAAGTAATCTCTTAGAGTACACACCCCATTAGATAGATTTTTACATTATTATTCCCTAATAGGCAGATTATTTACCCATATTCTAAGAGACTGTATACCCTAATAGCTTGATATAAGTAATGTACATTTTTGAGTGTGTTTAGTAATATAATAATTATTCTAGTTTCTCAAGGCGAACACAAGTTTATATGGTGAAGTAATCACTCAGGAACCAGAATATTGATGTGAACCTATGTTTTGAGTGATTTTGATATTGTACATAAACCTGCTGAAGTCAGAGTGAAAAAAATCAACTTGAAAAATATGTCTTATTCAGTGTGCAAAGATTGAAGCAAACATTTGATATGCAGCTAATTTCCAAGTTTCTTGTTTTGCTTTTTCTCACATCAGCAAATGTGCAGTCAATACAGTATGTGCAAAGCCTCAGACATAATTATGTGTATAAAAGATTGTAAATAGCCTTTCAATTTTTTGGTAATTTACATATTTTTGTGTGCACAGAATATTCTGGAATAAATACATGATACCCAAAGAAGGTTAACGATAGGAATAGATCATCTTTATTTTAATGAAGCAAAGTTCTTGCATTTCTAATATTTGTGCTCAAATTACATAGTAAACCAAAGCATTAACTTAGCCACTTTCATGAATTTATACACATACACACACGCACAACACATACTCACATGCTTGGATTCACCATTTATTATGTGTTAGCTCTATGTCAGGAACTGTCCAGGATGCAGAGAGTATAAAGCTAATTAAGTACCATGAAATTCACAGAGGGAACAGATCCTTTCCTTATGAATGAGTGCAATGAGAAAATACACAAAGGTTATAATGGAGAAGAGATCCTGGGGAAAAATAAAACCCAACTGAGTACACAGGAGTTGGAAAGTAGTGACATATTAAGTCAGTAATCAGTCTACTGCCTTGCTATAATAAATACTACTAAAGAATTTTCTTTTTAACAACTAAGTTGATTTTCATAGACATACAGAAGCCGGTGCTTCTAATAAGTATAGAAATTCATGTGCAATCATGTCACCCCATTCCAGTCTTTACTGTTGTCCTAGGAAATGGTGTTTTGGGCACAATTATTTGAGGTGATTTTAATTAGTATTATAATAGTCTTTACTTTATATTATGAACAATAAAGAGTTCCTGGCAGGACTAGAAGTGATCCTCCAGTGTTCTCTATTGTCCTATAGAAAGGTCTTCACTTCCTGGTTTCTTTAGAACTACTTTTTAAGCCAAGGAACCATAAGTGTTAGTTTATTTAACTGGAAAATAATCCATTAATTTGCTTAGCCAAGTACAGATGCATTGTCATAAACTAAAAGAGATTTAAGAATTTAGAACATCATCTCCAAACCTTTCACTACAAAGCACTTATTCTTCCCTGTGAATACATCAAACTTGGTAAAGTCATGTGAATTCAACTATTGACATACTGACTGAGGGAAGGCACCAATTCCAATAAGTATATTGAATGTAGGACAAGCTCAAGTTATTTTTTATCATTTCTAAATAAAATAAATAGAAGTTCTAGTTTATCTCCCCCCTCCTTAATGCGTTACCTTGTGCACTGGGAATACCAACGCTTCACTGCTCTAGAGTAAGAAGAGCATATTAATTGCTGCCTAGTATGTACTAAAAGTGAAGCTCTCTGATTTTCTATATAATGTATATATTCTATTTTATTAAAAACATTTATTGTGATCCAGCAAATTAAGTTTATAATTTATTAGTGTGCAACTATATGCAGTTTTAAAAAGACTATTCTTGATAATGGAGAGATAGTAAAAATCGTGAAGCATAGTGGTGTTATTGTTAAGTCTGTAAGGTTCTAGACAGGGAAACAAATAGGAGGCAGCTGCATTAATCCTATCAAAAAATAATGTCCAAATTAAAGCAGTGTTAGTAGGAATTGAGAGGAGAATTTTTTTTTAACACAGGACATATTTACTAGGTTGAATCAAAAAGACTTAGTTACTTAACAGCTATGAGTAGTTAGAGGGTTGGGAAAGGGTAGGAAAAGAAACAAACCAGGGATAAATCCCTGTTTCACAACATGATTGAGCTGATGAATTCTGATGTTGCCAACAAGGTACAGTAAATATCAGGGGATGACTAAGATTAGTCGTGTTGGCTTTGAAGCACCTCTAGAACATGTATTTAGAGATGTCCAGCTGGCATTTGAATGTTAGATCTGAAGTGCCAGCAAGAAGTTTAGAAAACAGAACTATGTGAGTCATCAGTACATAGTAACTACTTCCCAGGGTGAACAAAGACAGATCACCCAGAGAAAGACTGCAGAATTAAAATAGCAAACCCCAGTGTCAGAATTCTGAAGAGAACTAATACCTCCTGGCTAGACAATGAAAGAAGAGTCTGAAGAGAAGACAGTGTGGAACTTGGAGGACTAGGAGTTTGTGATGCCTCAGAGGGCTGATGAATAATTTCCAAATGTGCAGAAGTAACAACAGTGTCAAAGGTAGCAGAGAAGACCATCAAGACCTGAACAATAAATGTTCACTGTGTTTGGAATTTTGGAATTATAAGGCCATTAATGAAAAGCATGGGAGACATTCCTGCAAAATACATGAAAAAGAAGCCACACTGCTGGGGTAAAGAAGCAGGTACAGACACACTGCTTGCACAATCTCCTTGTGACAAGTTTGTAGGTGAAGGGAAGAGAGACAATAGATGAGAGTAGCATGGAATCAAGAGAAAGTTCTTTTATTTTTTGATGGTCTGTTTTGTTTTCATTTTTGTTCATTAGCAGACTTAAGAGTTTTGACAGTATATTGGGATAAGGAATAAGAATGATGAGATCCTAATAAAAATTAAAATAAAGCCTAATATTCACAACAAAAATATCAATAAGGAATGTGATCATGTGATTTCCCCAAAATAAGAGATATTAATGATGAAGTTTTTAATGAACTGATTTTTTAAACCTTAAAGAAAAGGACAAAGCAAAGTCTTAGAGGCATCAAGAGAGGATATTTTCACCCAATAAAATACATTTCTACATCTCATGAATACCTTCAACAGAATTTTAGTACTAATTAGAATTCCTGACTTTCATACACATTATAAAATGGGGGGAAATAAACAAATAAACATGATATACTGTGACACATTAAAGATGGCCAAAGTCCTTTGATATTCCACCATTCAAGATGTAGGGCCTATGTTCTTCTCCCTAAAATCTGAGTGGACTTCTGGGACTCTTTAAACAAATCCAATATAGCAAAAGAGAAACCTTTCTAGTTTCTGAATCTAGGCCTTAAAAAGAAGCTACCACTTCCTGTCTCCTGACAGTCTACCTAGCAGCTTTTGGCTGCCATGTGAGAAATCCAACCACCTTGACATGATCACACTGGAGTGGTCAGATACCGAGACTGGTCAACTGGCCCAGCTGAGTACCACCTTCCAATCATTTCATCCAAGGTACCAGACATACGAATGAAGCTGTTTTGACCTTCCATATTAGCCCATCAGGCTGCTGAATAACATCTGTTGACCTCAGTCTATGACACATAGCATAGAATCTCCCAGATGAATCCTGATTCACGAAGTCATGAAATATAATAAAATAGTTATTGTTTTAAGCTGCTAAGGTTTTTTAAAGATTTTATTTTTTTATTTGACGGGGGGGAGAGAGAGAGAGAAAGCAAGCACAAGCATGGGGAGGGGCAAGCAGAGGGAGAGGGAGAAACCGAGCAGGGAGCCCGACGTGGGGCTCGATCCCAGGACCCTGAGATCATAACCTGAGCTGAAAGCAGATGCTTAACTGACTGAGCCACCCAGGTTACTAAGTTTTGAGGTAATCTGTTATGCAGCATTAATACCTGGAACACATGTTTTAAGAAAGACTATTGTACTTCATAGAAATAAAAAAGAAGTTAGCTACAAAAAACATGTCCATTCACCCCCCCAACAATTTTCTTGACAATTATTTATCTTAGCTCCTTCTTTATACGCTACCTAAGGGAAGAAAGCAATAGAATTTCTCATGATTTGATTTAGTTTCATTCAATAATGATACATGATCACTTTATAAAAATTTTAAAAATCTACCCTTTACTAAATTTTGATATGACACTAAAAGAAAAAGAACCCTGATTACAACGTTAATGCTATTTTTATACCCATTATTTATACCTCTAAGTAATGTTCTTTGATTAAGAATAATAAAGACATATCACTGTATGTTAGCAAATATTTTCCATTGTTGATAATGCATATTTGAAGCAGACGAAAAGGATTGATAGCTAATGTATAAAATATAGTAAAACCTGATTATAGCTTCCAAATAATGCTTCCTTTTCACACAATAGTAACAAAACAAAACCAAAAACAAAATATCCAGGTATGAGTCTAGATGTTCAAGGTAGGTTATTTATGTATTTATTCCTTATGGAAATTGGAGACACTTGAATAATATAAATTATATAAAAAGTTCTATGAAGTCTATTTTCTTTCATTTTGTGTGGTTTCCTGCAGACTATAATAACCAATTGTTTTAACTTAAATAATGTTGTGTGTGAGCATTTTCACTATGGTAAATTCAGGCACAAACCACAGGAAGTAGTGATGCAATAAATGGAATTTTCTCTATTGAGTCAGTGTTATCTCTAATATACTGCAATGTGTTAGGACTCATACTGCTGCTGGCATGATTTCTTTTGGGGAAAAACAGTAAAAAAGAATCTACTTCTTCCCCCTCAAGTTGTCCCCATCTCCCTACTAGCACTGAGGATGGAAATTTGGGTGTATTAAGTGAAGGTAAGAGTTTTATAAGTATCTCTTGATAAATTGGTAGGTGATATATATATATAGATAGATGGATAGATGATAGAGATAGATAGATAGATAGATGATAGATGATAGATAGATGATAGATGAGATAGACCCTCTCCTCTACGGTTCAGAATGTTATATGAACTACAAAACTAGAAATTTGAATGTGGTAGGTAAATTGATTATTTCATATGAAATATAATGAATGTAAAGCAAATAATATTTTGCATTTTCTAAGATTAAAGATAGTTATTTGACATTAAAAGGAAAGGTTCTAGGGAATTAAAAGTTTAAAGAAAGATTTATGTAAAATTGCTTATCTCTATTTCTGCCTAAATTTCATGTTGGGCGCACATTATTTTAACTAACAATAGTCTGAGTGATCCTGTTATTTTACTTTCTTACAGTTAAAAAATATGCTTTTGATTGCAATTTTCGCTGCTTGGAGTACAATAAAAAAATGCTGAAAAAGTAATGCTATAAAAAGCAACCCTGCACTAGATTGTTCTTTTTATTAATGAGTATTTCCCTGCTTAACAAAAACTAATTAATGTTAAGTTAATTAACTATTTGAAGAGATATTTTTATGTAAGGATCAGATACAGAATATTTTTCAGTGCATGATTAGCTAAAAAAAATCTGGAAAACAAATTTTTCATGATATTTGCTGTTCATATAATAAAAAAATTGAATTTCAAGGGATTATATCATACAAGGACCTTTTTTTAAAATTTAATATTATGCAATTAATTTTAACAACAGCATTATTGTAAGATGAAGGCTAACCTCTAATAACCCATGTAAAAGTTGTTACTCTGTTCTCTTTCATTAGTAAATGCACAATTAACCAATTTAGATAAAACACTAAGATAAAGACTCATAAGTCCTTCATTCATGGACAGATATTTATTGAATGCCTAATATGTGTCAGACATAGTCACAAACAAAAACTCCAGATTGTTTGGCTTTGAGAAACTTACATTCTAAGTGGAAAAAATATAGAATAAAATGAACAAAATATAGTATGTCAGATTGCAAATGCTCAGAATAATAGAGTGGGAGAAGGAATACAGAGTTAATGGATCTGAGAAGAGTGTTCTATTTTACATAGTTTAATCAGGGAAGACCTCTCTGAAAAAGTGACCCTTGAGTAGAGCAGAATGAGATGAGGGAAAGAGCCATGTAAATACCTGAAATAAAGAAATTCTCTGCTAAGGAAACAGAATATGGAAAGAGCTTGAGAAAAGGAAAGGGCATGGGCATGAGACATAAAGAAAGGCAAAGCCAGCTGCTAGAAGAGATGAATAAGAGGAGAGATTAGAAGGACAGAAAGTAGAGGTGGGGTGGGTGAAGATCCTGGGAGGACCTAGAAGGCCAATGGAAGGGCTTTGTAATTAATTCTCAGGAAGACGGGAAGCTATTTCAATGTGTGGAGTGGAGAAGTGACATTTTTCATTGTGAAAAGATCACTTTGGCTGTTATGTATCATTAGTTACAAAATATAGAATTACATTTGTTGTTAATAACAAAGGAAAGAAAACCCAGAATTTCTCATGTTATGAATCATTATAAGAAAGTCAGACAAACTCAGCTCAAAGGTTCAATTTAATTGGTAGTTTTCAAGATATTTGCAACGCATTTTATGGATCTAATTGTACTCAATCTTGAGGTCTCGTCACTATTATAAGCCCTAATGTCAAATATGAAAATTAGAATTTCTCATTAGGGAATTCTGAAAAGTTCTTGGGTGATCTTCCATTAGCCTCACTTTTACTTCCATTTATAGTCTTACATGTCTTTCAAGGTCTAAATTACTATTCATCTAGCTCTCATCCAGCTATGAGTAATTTCTAATAGACAGATCCCCAGTTAGCTTCTGCATAGCAAAAAGCATGTGATATACTAATTGAATCTCAATTAGCTTACACCATATCTCTTACAGAATTTCAAAACATGTTTGTTACCATATTAAAGATTTGGAGAAAGGAGGACAAATATTTTGTGTTCTGTATTGCTGTGAAAAGGAATCCAACTATCTGTTTAGGACTCACAGCTTTTATCATATCCAAGTATAAAAGAAGCCTATAAATAAATAAATGGATAGGGTGCCTTCTTTTATGAGCCATCAGAGAACACCAAAGAGCAGAAGATAATGTTTACTTTAGAGTAAGGGTACAAAAAAAAAAAAAAAAAAAAAAAGCCAAACAACAGGCTCTTTCCTCTGCTCACCTGCGACACTGTGACTTGCTTCAGTTCCAAAATAATTAGAATGAAATGTGATTTCTTATTGGAAAAATCATTCAGCTGGCTTACTTTAATCTCTCTTAGAGTTGGTTCACAAAGAAAACAACAGTGAAACAGCTAATAAGTTGGGGGCAAAAATAAAGCCAAGCAAACTTATACTAAAAAGGGGAGAAACTCTTCATAATTAGATGGGATGTGAACTCGTTGTGATTTACACAGTAGACTGTACTCCCTAATAGAAGTTAAAATATATTTCTTTTAAGAGGCACTGTAAAAGGGATAAAGTATTATTAAGGCCAGTAACCTAGAGAAATTGAGAAAGTTCAAAGAAAAGAGATGCTGTGCAGGCCTCAGAATATTCAGTTTCTTCATTTTCCCCCAAGGTTTTTGGTGAAATGAATGGTAGATTGTACTTTGTTTATGAACAATCAGGTATTTCCTATTAATACAATTTCTCACTATAATGAAAATAATGAAACAAATAATGAAGTCATGGCAGAATTTAAAAATAACTTATGAATAATAGCCTTATAAGTAGTCATCAAATGTCATCAAAAAACACCTGGTTTTCAATATATACATATTGAAAATACACATAATCAGTCATTATTCTAGGCTTAAGGAATACAGTTCTGAATAAGAAGTGCTCACGTTCATGAAGCTTACATCTAATGAAGGGAGACAGATCATAGACAAATAAATCAATGAAAAAGAGCATTTCAGACAGAAATGAATGCTGCAAATAAAGTAAACATAGAGGAAAAGAGTTGCAAGTTATTGGTTGAATTAGGTCATACTTTAGGAGTCAGGGAAGCAAGGTGTTTCTGAGATTTCAATTGAATTAAAACTGAAAGGGCAAGAAGAAGTCATCAGGCAGTATTCTAGACAGACGACATGGCAAATGCAAAGCCCAAGGAGAGACAAAACTTGAAGCATCAAGAAGGCTCACGTAGCTGGAACACAGAATGTTAGCGAGGGAGACAGTGAGAGGAACTGATCCAGAAAATGTACGCCGGGATCAAAACTTGAATTTATTTTAGTGTGATGCAAAGCTATTAAAGGGGTTTAATCTGAAGAGAGACCAGATTTGATTTATATTATAAAAAAGGTCCCCTGAGGTCTATGTGACCAAGGTTGAAGTAGAAGTTAGAAGGTTAGGGGCACCTGGGTGACTCAGTTGGTTAAGCATCTGCCCTCAGCTCAGGTCATAATCCTGGAGTCCCAGGATTGAGCCCCGCATCAGGATCCCTGCTCAGCAGGGAGTCTGCTTCTCTCTCTGTCCCTCACCCAGCTCCTGTTCTCACTCTCTCTCTCTCTCAAATAAAACAAAATCTTTAAATAAATAAATAAATAAATAAATAAATAAATAAATAAATAAAAGAAGGTTAGAGGCACAGTTTAGTTGAAAGACAATGATATCTTGGGCTAAGAAATTTAACTAAAGTGTCAGGAGAAAATTTTTTAATTACAATAAAGAATAAAGTACTCTAAGAACCCTTAAGCACTTGACAATCATCCACTAACATGTGTACAACTGATGTGCTAATTACAGATCATTCCAAGCCTTTGATTAATATTGGCTCCCTAAGGAGTCTTATTAAGCAAATATTTGTATCATTAAGACTAATTGATTTTCTATAAAAAAAGACTAATTGATTTTGTTTTAGACATACAGACTAGTGCTTTTTACAAGTGAATTCACCAAACTTAAGAGAAGGATCATGTAAAGAACATTATCTATCAAAGTTACCTACACATCATCAGAGCCCTGGAAACAAGGGGCAGAACATATTCACAGCATGATGCAAAATTAAAGCTACTTGTCCTTGACTTCATCTTCAATTATAAATACTTAAGAACCTGAAAATGATGATGATGACTGATGATTGATGATGAGGATATTGCTATAGTAGCCTTTAGATGGAAGAATAGAAGTACTCATTTAAGGTGTTAAGCATCTTAATTTTTGAACTGTTTTCTATTAGTAGTGATTTAGGCCAGTTCATCCATCACTTTCTTGTAGACTCTTGTGATGAATTGCAAGAAGCCATTGTGTTAGAAGTTCAAGATGAGACCAAGGAATAGAACCATAAATTTAATGGAGACCCTGATCCTGATTCAGTGTGTGTGTGTCTGTGTGTGTGTGTGTGTGTTTGTGAGTGTACACACCTGTGAGCTGGCAGGTGAGACAAAAGAGGAAGAAGCTATTAAAGATTTTCTGAGTGCTACCCATGGCACTATTTCTTTACCTACCTACAGGTGATCAGAATAAGACAGTTCACACAGATACCAAACACATCTACCAGCCCAACATCAAAGATATTATTTACTGTAATTGCCATTCAAATGTTAAACTTTTAAAAATAAATATCTAAATAAAGGTGGCCTGCTTTATACATTAAGTCCAAAGAGGACAAGAAAGCATCAATATGCAGAAGAGTGACTAGCACATTAAGTATCTGTTGAAAGAAAAGTCCTTATACAACAGATGAGAATGTCTGGGGATTTGGAAGGAATCTCCCCCAGTCCAGTTGCATACTACAATCTCCACTAGCAGCAAATAAAAAAGAAGGGAAATCATAATTACTGGGTTATGCTACTTCAAGAACTATGTATTAGACCCTGAAAGTGGTGTCCATAATTTCTTCAGTCTATTATTGTTGGGTAACACCTGCAAAGTTTTCAATCCAGAATATGCTCGAAGTGCTATTTTTACACATGTATCCATCAATTAATAGAGATTGAAGTATACTTCAACATTTTCCCTTCATAAATAAGAAAACTGAAATCTTGAGAGATATTCACCTTACCTAGGCTAACACAACTGATTAGTGATTCATGGACCCCAGGGCTTCAAGTTAATAAAATACCATTTATATTACCCTAAGCAACCAAATTCCATGATGATCAATATGATTACTAAAATAAGGTATCTATAATATTCACTTTCTTAAGTTTATATGTAGTGTGTTTCTTTTGCCATTAAACTCATTTTTGGACACTTACACACACACAAATACTCCAGTACTTTAAAAGAGAATAGATATTTTTAATAAGCAACAAAGAGTGATTTAAAATATATTAAAATATCTACAGATAAACAGTAATAATTGTAAGTTTTTTAAAGTAGTAGGCTTTCTTTTTTTTTTTTAAGATTTTATTTATTTATTTGAGAGAGAGAGAATGAAGATAGAGAGCACGAGAGGGAAGAGGGTCAGAGGGAGAAGCAGACTCCTTGCCGAGCAGGGAGCCCGATGTGGGACTCGATCCCGGGACTCCGGGATCATGACCTGAGCCGAAGGCAGTCGCTTAACCAACTGAGCCACCCAGGTGCCCTAAAGTAGTAGGCTTTCAATCTGCACCTTCTACTCTTTTTTTTTTTACTCTTTCTTAAATATCATTATGAATGACAGCCTTTTCATTGAAGACAGTTTACTTTTTGATATTACTCATATTACCAAATACACTTTTCTTTGTATTTGGATTTCAAGATAAAATGGTGAATTTCTTATGAAGATATTTTAGGAGTCAGGCTCCTGTTAGGTTAGGTACATAAAGGGAATACACATGTATTCCCCTTACCATGTTTTTGGTATAAAATAAGAGATGGAACTAGAATATTTTATTAATTGTGTGGCTCTTGAGTAATTACTAATTTTGGTAGACTTCTCTAGAATTATGGTCATGGGCAACTTTCAAAGCTTTTGCTTTCTAAAGATGATAACATTCTGTCTTCCTTTGTTTTATTCCTGTTTTATTTCCACCTTTGACGTGCAGACACAATGAAAATTTCATCACCTTCAGAACAGCTTAAATCTCTACAACTAGAGAACACTTAGGTACAGTAACAGCTAAATTGGGATAAATAGTAGATTCTGTTATTTTCTCAGCAATGTCCTGCTGAAACTATGCTGAAAAAGTAAAATCATCAAAGCTGGGAAAGCACCAAGAGGCCTTCAGAAATCTTTTACAAGGAGTGTTGCTCACGAACTAGGCTCAAGTAAGTAGGTCTTGTTACATGTGCTTGCTGGTCTAGTAAAACACTCTTCTGCATTGTCAGGCTCACCTTAGACTGTTCTATTTACAGTCTTTGAGGTTCCTCTGTCAAGAGGAATTCTAGTCACAACAGCTAGGAAAACAATACAGTGTTTTCAACGTATTAATACAGTACATAAAAAAATGTTCAAACTTGTTTATATCTTTTGAAATTGTGTCAGCTGAACGATAGTGACTGAAACAAATAGGACTATTTTTTTTCTCAGGATAAAAGTAGTCTTAGAAGAAACAGTTCAGACCTGATATAGGAGCTTTCCAATGCCATCACAGTATCTTCTTTAAACTTTTAACCTTACTCTCCACAGAGTTTGGCATTTAACCTCATGCTCATAGGATGGTTGTTCTATTGCTAAGAATTATATCCATACAGGGGAAAGGCCAAAGGCCAAAGGCAAAAGGCAGAAAGCAGATTTCAGCCAATCCTCTTTCCTTTCAAAACTTTACATGAAGGCCCACCAGTGACTTATCATTTGTTGCCTAGAACTAGATCATGTGACAATGCCTAGTTTTAAAAAAATGTTAAAGAAGGTGAGTACAATGCCAATCTGAAAAGAAAGAAAACATTTCCTTAGTTAAGGAAAAACAGGGTCAAATAGTATTGACAGACAAGGAAAATTTGTTTTCCCTCACTTATGAAGGGAATGTTTATCTTGTTTAAAAGTTAGCTAACTTTAGGGCACCTGGGTGGCTCAGTCAGTTGAGTATCTGACTCTCGGTTTCAGCTCAGGTCATGATCTCAGCGTCGTGAGACTGACTGAGCCCCTGGGCTGGGCTCCACACTCAGCAGGGAGCCTGCTGGAGATTCTTTCACTCCCTCTCCCTCTCGGCCTCCCCTCACTTTCTCTCTCTCAAATAAATAAATAAATCTTTAAAAAAATATTAAAAGTTAGCTAACTTCTCTTTTTTTGTAGACATCTTTGATACTCCTACACATACAGAGCTTAGTAGACCTTTCTTTTTCAGATCCAAAATCAAATATTTTACCCAGGTTCCCTTAGATGTATTCCTTCCTCTCTTTTTCTATCCTGCAGGCCCAGGCACCCCATCCCTAAAATAAAACTCCTCAATAATAAGTTTGATTTCAAGACAACGAGTAGGATACTTTCCTGAAAGGTGGAATGAAGAAAAGGGGCCTTTATGTTTTATTTAGGATAAGATGTTAAAGCTGAAAAAGGGAGGATTTAAACCCAGGCTTATCCCATGGTTGGGTCAACTTGAGAAGCATTAGAGGTTGATTCTCATCAGAAAGCAAAGCAGGTCCCCTGTGAATGGCAGAACATGCAAGTCCCCATACCAATTATAGATTCAACTTCAGACAGAACTACGCTGAACCCAAGTGGGGATTAACCATAGCAATTTCTTGACCAATTCAGAATCAAACATGGATACCCATAGATTTATGATCATCATGATTTGCCCAGGCATGAAACTGGAAGTTGGATTTATGATAGGTAACATGTCCCTAGACCATCTTCAGACTGAATATAAAATCATAACTTCAAATAGAGAGCCTTCTGTATAATCTCTGTAATCAAGATCCTTATCTCTGTAAATTTCTTTGTGAAAGGTAGGGATTTTCAGGGTTTATTAACATGAATATGCCAACTTATCCTCATCAGTATGCTGAAAGTATTTTATAAAGAGGGATTTCATAATAAAGAGAAAAGTCTCTCATATATAACATCGTAAGGAAGATGGTTGAGGATCATCTTTGAGGTCATTCAGAACTGAGTTTAATTTCAAACTTGGCTATTTCGGCCTGTGCAAACCCCTGACATCTCAGTTTCCTCATTTTTAGAGTGACATAATAACACTTGCCTCAAATGCTTGTTATCAGGCTTGAATAACAGAATAAACATAAATGCTTGAAGCAATGTCATCATATATTTTATGCTCAATAAATGATTGCCACTATTAATAAACCAACTAGAGGGGCACCTGGAGGGCTCAGTCATTAAGCATCTGCCTTCGGCTCAGATCATGATCCCAGAGTCCTGGGATCGAGCCCGACATCAGGCCCCCTGCTTGATGGGAAGCCTGCTTCTCCCTCACCCACTCCCCCTGCTTGTGTTCCCTCTCTCACTGTGTCTCTCTCTGTCAAATAAATAAAAATCTTTAAATAAATAAATAAATAAATAAAACTAGAAGGGAATGAAAAATGACTAAGTCTTCTAGGTCTTGTCTATATTTAGAAGAATTTGGGAGATGTCCTTGTGGGTTTTTGTAAAACATACTGATAATTAAATATCATTTTCTACACCATTCTCTGATAATATATTTTAATGCTTTTTAAAATATTCTGAATAAAGTCACATGTGCAATTGAAAAGCATGTATTATCAGTAGATCCTTTTATCAAAGCAAAAGTAGCCTCTTTAAAGTGCATAAACACTCAAGAAAAACCTAAAGGCAGTTTTGGGAAATAAAGGAAGAAGATGGTCACCAAAGAGCTATCAAAGGAAACATTTAAATACCAAAGAATAGTAAATAAAAGGAAAAATATCTTTCTTATGATAGAGACTATGCTTAGGACAAAATTATGTAAGCCTGGGAAACCTAAGTGTAAAGTATGCTTGGAGCATCTTGCCATAAGAGGAAGAGGGTCACATGGACAGTAAAAAGCTTTACCAGAGCACTTCAATTTTTTTATGTTTCATTAAAATGTTATGAACCAAACAACCATAATATGCCTTCAACATTTACTTGTATTTGCTATTATAAGTCTAGAATAATATGAAATATCTAACACAAAACAACATAATGGGTACCCATAATTCATAGTAAGAAACATGCTTGCACAAATGAAACTCATTCCTTTTTATATATCAGATGAAAGACTCTTTCAATTTTAAAGCATCCGTTCTAGCTAAAAGGGCTCATTTAATATTTAAAGATAATCAACTTTCATCTTAAATAAGCTGTAAATGCTAAAACCTATTGTCTGAACTTAAGACAGTTTTGTTTTTGAGGAATGTACGTTGGGCACATATACATGTAAATATTCACTGTATTCCTGTACTCATTATAGATTCCTCCCTTGCCTTTTTTCAAATAACTATAATTTGAATCTAAAGGAAAGGTCTGTACTTACTCTTTTTTTTTAAGGGGTTAATTTCTTTTTTTTAATTTAATTTTATTATGTTATGTTAGTCACCATACATTAGTTTTTTTTAATTTTTATTGTTATGTTAATCACCATACATTACATCATTAATTTTTGATGTAGTGATTCACAATTCATTGTTTTCGTATAACACTCAGTGCTCCATGCAGTACATGTCCTCCTTAATACCCATCACAGGGCTAACCCATCCCCCCACCCCCCTCCCCCCTAAAACCCTCAGATTGTTTCTCAGAGTCCATAGTCTTTCATGGTTCATCTCTTCCTTCAATTCCCCCGCCTTTGTTTTTCCCTTCCTTCTCCTAATGTCTTCCATGCTATTACTTATGTTCCACAAATAAGTGAAATCATATGATAATTGACTTTCTCTGCTTGACTTATTTCACTTAGCATAATCTCCTCCAGTCCCATCCACATTGATGTAAAAGTTGGGTATTCATCCTTTCTGATGGCTGAGTAATATTCCATTGTATATACAGACCACATCTGCTTTATCCATTCAACTGTTGAAGGGCATCTCAGCTCTTTCCACAGTTTGGCTATTGCGGACATTGCTGCTATGAACATTGGCATGCATGTGCCCCTTCTTTTCACTGCATCTGGGTCTTTGGGGTAAATACCCAGTAGTGCAATTGCTCGGTCATAGGGTAGCTCTATTTTTAATTTTTTGAGGCACCTCCACACTGTTTTCCAAAGTGGCTGTACCAACTTGCATTCCCACCAACAATGTAAGAGGGTTCCCCTTTCTCCACAACCTCTCCAACATTTGTTGTTTCTTGCCTTGTCCATTTTTGCCATTCTAACTGGTGTAAGGTGGTATCTCAATGTGGTTTTGATTTGAGTTTCCCTGATGGCTAATGATGATGAACATTTTTTCATGTGTCTGTCAGCCATTTGTATGTCTTCTTTTGAGAAGTGTCTGTTCATGTCTTCTGCCCATTTTTTGACTTGATTATTTGTTTTTTGGGTGTTGAGTTTGAGAAGTTCTTTATAGATCTTGGAAATCAGCACTTTGTCTGTAGTGTCATTTGCAAATATCTTCTCCCATTCTGTGGGTTGCCTCTTTGTTTTGTTGACTGTTTCCTTTGCTGTGCAGAAGCTTTTTATCTTGATAAAGTCCCAAAAGTTCATTTTTGCTTTTGTTTCACTAGCCTTTGGAGATGTATCTTGAAAAGAAGTTGCTGTGGCCGATGGCAAAGAGATTACTGCCTATGTTCTCCTCTAGGAATTTGAGGGATTCCTGTCTCACATTGAGGTCTTTCATCCACTTTGAGTTTATCTTTGTGTATCGTGTTAAAGAATGGTCGAGTTTCATTCTTCTGCATGTGGCTGTCCAATTTTCCCAGCACCATTTATTGAAGAGACAATCTTTTTTCCATTGCATATTTTTTTCCTGCTTTGTCGAAGATTATTTGACCATACAGTTGAGGGTCCATATCTGGGCTCTCCATTCTGTTCCATTGATCTATATGTCCATTTTTGTGCCAGAACCATGCTGTCTTGGTGATCACCGCTTTGTAATATAGCTTGAAATCGGGCCACATGATGCCCCAAGCTTTGTTTTTCTTTTTCAACATTTCCTTGGCGATTCGGGGTCTTTTCTGATTCCATAAATATTTTAGGATCGTTTGTTCCAGCACTTTGAAAAATGTCATTGGAATTTTGATCGGGATGGCATTGAAGGTAAAGATTGCACTGGGTGGCATAGACATTTTAACAATGTTTATTCTTCCGATCCATGAGCATGGAATGTTTTTCCATCTTTTTATGTCTTCTTCAATTTCTTTCATGAGTATTCTGTAGTTCCTAGAGTATAGATCTTTACCTCTTTGATTAGGTTTATCCCGAGGTATCTTATGGTTTTTGGTGCTACTGTAAATGGAATCGTTTCTCTAATTTCTCATTCCACACTTGCATTGTTAGTGTATAAGAAAGCAACTGATTTCTGTGCATTGATTTTTGTATCCTGCCACATTACTGAATTGCTGTATGAGTTCTAGTAATTTGGGGATGGAGTCTTTTGGATTTTCCACATAAAGTATCATGACACCTGCGAAAAGAGAGAGTTTGACTTCTTTGCCAATTTGAGTACCTTTTATTTCTTTTTGTTGTCTGATTGCTGTTGCTAGGACTTCTAGTACTACGTTGAAAAACAGTGGTGAGAGTGGGCATCCTTGACGTGTTCCTGATCTTAAGGGAAAGGTTCTCAGCTTTTCCCCATTGAGGATGATATTCGCTGTGGGTTTTTCATAGATGGATTTTATGAACTTGAGGAATGTTCCCTCTATCCCTACACTCTGAAGAGTTTTAATCAGGAAAGGATGCTGTATTTTGTCAAATGCTTTTTCTGCATCAATTGAGAGGACCATATGGTTCTTCCCTCTCCCTTGATTAATGTGTTCTATCACACTGATTGATTTGCGAATGTTGAACCACCCTTGCATCCCGGGGATAAATCCCACTTGGTCGTGGTGGATGATCCTTTTAATGTATTGTTGGATCCTATTAGCTAGGATTTTGTTGAGGATTTTGGAATCCATATTCATCAAGGATATCGGTCTGAAATTCTCCTTTTTGATGGGGTCTTTGCCTCGTTTAGGGATTAACGTAATGCTGGCCTCATAGAATGAGTCTGGAAGCTTTCTTTCTGTTTCTATTTTTTGAAACAGCTTCAGAAGAATAGGTATTATTTCTTCTTTGAATGTTTGGTAGAATTCCCCAGGGAATACATCAGGCCCTGGACTCTTGTTTTTTGGGAGGTTTTTGATCACTGCTTCAATCTCGATACTGGTTATTGGCCTATTCAGGTTGTCAATTTCTTCCTGTGTCAGTCTTGGGAGTTTATACGTTTCCAGGAAGGCATCCATTTCATCCAGGTTGCTCAGTTTATTGGCATGTAGTTGTTGATAATAATTTCTAATAATTGTTTATATTTCTTTGGTGTTAGTCGTGATCTCTTCCCTTTTGTTCATAATTTTATTAGTTTGGGTCCTTTCTCTTTTCTATTTGATAATTCTGGCCAGTGGTTTATCAATCTTATTAATTCTTTCAAAGAACCAGCTTCTGGTTTCATTGATCTGATCTACTCCGTTTCTGGTTTCTAATTCATTGATCTCTGCTCTAATCTTATTTCTCTTCTAATGCATGGCTTAGGCATCGTTTGTTGCTTTTTCTCTAGTTCTTTAAGGTGTAGAGTTATTTGGTGAATTCGGGATTTTTTAAATTTTTTTGAGTGAGGCTTGGATGGCTATGTATTTCCCCCTTAGGACTGCCTTTGCAGTATCCCATAGGTTTTGGACCAATGTGTTTTCATTCTCATTGGTTTCCATGAATTGTTTAAGTTCTTCTTTGATTTCCTGGTTGACCCAAACATTCTTGAGCACAGTGGTCTTTAGCTTCCAAGTGTTTGAATTTCTTCCAAATTTTTTCTTGTGATTGAGTTCCAGTTTTAAAGCATTATGGTCTGGGGCGCCTGGGTGGCTCAGTTGATTAAGCGATTGCCTTCGGCTCAGGTCATCATCCTGGAGTCCCAAGATCGAGTCCCACATCGGGCTCCCTGCTCAGCACGGAGTCTGCTTCTCCCTCTGACCCTCTTCCGTCTCGTGCTCTCTATCTCTCATTCTCTCTCTCTCAAATAAATAAATAAAATCTTTAAAAAATAAAAGCATTATGGTCTGAGAAGATGCAGGGAATAATCTCAGTCTTTTGGTATTGGTTGAGATCTGATTTGTAACCCAGTATATGGTCTATTCTGGAGAAAGTTCCATGTGCGCTTGAGAAGAATGAGTATTATTTTGTTCTAGGGTGGAATGTTCTGTATATACCTATGAGGTCCATCTGGTCCCATGTGTCATTCAAGGCTTTTGTTTCTTTGTTGATTTTCTGCTTAGATGATCTGTCTATTGCTGAGTGGAGTATTGAGGTCTCCTACAATTAATGTTTGTTAGCAATATGACTCTTTATTTTGGTTAACAGTTGGCTTATGTGGATGACTGCTCCCATGTTGGGGGTGTAGATATTTACAATTGTTATATCTTCTTGTTGGGTAGACCCTTTAAGAATGATATAGTGTCCTTCTGTGTCTCTAACTACAGTCTTTAGTTTAAAATCTCATTTGTCTGATATAAGAATTGCTACCCCAGGTTTCTTTTGAGGTCCATTGGTATGGAAGATGGATTTCCATCCCTTCACTTTCAGTCGGGATGTATCTTTAGGTTTAAAATGAGTCTCTTGTAGACAGCATATGGATGGGTCCTGTTTTGTTATCCAATCTGCAACCCTGTGCCGTTTTATGGGAGCATTTAGGCTGTTCACGTTGAGAGTGATTATTGAAAGATATTAATTTATTGTCATCATGTTGCCTGTGAAGAACTTGTTTTTATAGATTGTCCCTGTAAATTTCTTTTCTAAATCACTCTTGGGATCTTTCTCCTTTTACAGACCCCTTAATATTTCTTGCAGGGCCGGCTTAGTGGTCACATATTCTTTCAGTTTCGGCTGGTCTTGGAAGCTCTGTATCTCTCCATCCATTCTAAATGACAGCCTTGCCGGATAAAGTATTCTTCTTGTTTAGTACCCTGAATATGTCTTGCCAGTCCTTTCTGGCTTGCCAGGTCTCTGTGGATAGGTCTGACGTTATTCTGATGTTCCTCCCTCTGTATGTAAGGAATCTCTTCCCCCTAATGCCCTTAAGATGGTTTCCCTGGTTCTAAGATTTGTGAGTTTTACTATTACATGCCGGGGCATTGGCCTGTTTTCCTTGATCTTGGGAAGGGCCCTCTCTTCTTCTAGGATACGAATGTTTGTTTCATTCCCCAGACTGAGGAAGTTCTCAGCTACGATTTGCTCAAATATATCTTCTAGTCCTCTCTCTCTCTCTCTGTCTCCACCCCCTCAGGGATTCCAATAATTCTGACATTGGAACATTTCATGGTGTCACTTATTTCTCTGATTCTATTTTCATGGATTCTGAGTTGTTTTTCCCTGGCCTCCTCTTTTCCCTTTTTATCTATTAAATGGTCTTGCGGGTCACTAATTCATTCTTCTGCCTTGCTTACCCTAGCTGTTAGATTATCTAGATTAGATTGAATCTCATCGATAGCATTTTTAAATTCTGTCAATTCAGCTTTCATTTCTGCCCTTAGAGACTCTATGCTGCCATTAATTGATTTCTCCATTCTAGCTATTGTCTTCACAATTGCTAGCCTGAATTCCATCTCCAACATCTTGGTTATATCTGAATCCATTTGTAAATCTGTGGCATAAGTTATAGACTCTGAGTCTTTCCTATTTTGGGGATTCCTCCTCCTAGTCATTCTGTTGAGTGGTGGTTGAGGGAATGTATAGAGTTCAAATTATTGACCATAACCCAGGCAAGATGCACCTGTTTTGTAGAGACCTTAGGGTTGCTGGCCTCTTGTTTTCCCAGCCTGCCTTCTGGGGGAGGGGCCTGCCACGCCCTGTTTGGGCAGAGTTGCCCTGCCCCCTGTGGCAGGGGATGGGCTCAGTGAAAACCGGTTTTTGGGGGCTTTTGTTCTCTGGTGGCTTTCCTGGGTTGCTTTCCGCATTTCTTCTGAGAGTCAGAGCAGAAGAGATTGTTTCCAACCCTCTGCCTCAGAGCAAAGAGATCACCGTCTGTTCTTCAGTGAGCTCTTCAGGCCACACAATCTCCATTTCTGTCTGTGCTCCTATAAACTGCAGTCCTGGGTTGTGCACCCCTCTGCAGAGCTCCCAATCCTCGCCTCAAGGTCGGGGCACATCTCTGCCCTTTGTGCTTCTAAAACTGCCAGCTGCCCCCAGTTCGCATGCGTAGCCCCGCTCCAGGTTTCCGTCGTGGGGCGGGGGGGGGGGGGGGCTACCCTAAAGTTCTTTCCTGCCACTACCGGTCTGCGAGTCTGTGCCCCGTCCCCAGCGCTGGAGGCTATTGCTCACCGGCAGTGTAGGATCCCCACAGCCAGGCTCCCTCCCATTGCCATTTATCCTCCGATATCTGCCCGTGGAATCTCGGCTCCCCGCTTCATACCTTGGAACCAACTGCCTGTGATATTCTGTTTGTAAAGATCCAGATCTATCTTCTTCCATCATAGGCTGATTTCCTGGGTGTTCAGAGTGGTCTGGTAGATATCCAGCTCAATTCCGGGGACCGGTTGGAATAGGGTCCTCTACTCCTCCACCATCTTTTCCCCCTCTAACTTACTCTTTAAGTTAGAATTGATGATTATCAAGATATGCTCTATTACAGATATGTAGGCATAAAAATACAGGTTTATTGTACCTGCTATGAACAAAGAGGAATAAGAACTTGTCCGTGCCATTGAGGGATGCTCTAGTTGTGAGTGCGTTTGAATAATAAGCTAGTACTGATATAAGTACTATAATGAGAGAGTAAAGCAGGCATTAGTGGAATGGAGAAGGGAACCAATTTCTTGGCTATTCATTGGAAGAGAAGGTAAAACTGCATGAAGAGTATCACGGTGCTATATGGTTTAGTACCTGGAAGAATGGGACAACAGGTAAGAAACAAATCAGTCTAGAGGACAGCTGGTGTCTTTTTTGAAGTGGGAAAGAAGGAAGACATTTCCAGAACTGCGGCCATGCAAAATCCCAAGTTAGGAGACTTGGGTAGACACAACAAATGTCTATGAGTAGGGAGAAGAGTGTGGTTATGTATAATTAGTTTTTAGGGGATATGGGCTGTTAGATTATCTCATTTGGAGGGCTTTGACGTAAGGCTCAGTATATGTTAAAGCTACAGACAAGAAATTGCGCTCAGACAATAACATTGGTTGTTCAGAACACTGAGAAAATAATCTGTAAGTGGTTATTTTGTGAAATAGCCCCCAAAATATTTGGGGCAATAGGATTGTTTCCTTTGTGGATAAGCACATTTTAAACCTTTATGTACATTTTTAAAATTCAGATTTAGTTTATATGTAATTTGATGTAATTCAGTGTTTTTAATCTATTCAAATTGTATTTTAATATTTCTATTTTCTAATTATATACTGCTATTGTAAAAACATAATTAATTTTGTTTACTGATCTTGTATTCTACAACCTTGGTAAAATCCCATTAATTCAGTTGGATTTTTCGGTAGATCTCATTGAGATTTCTTTATTTACAATCATGTCATATATAAACAGAGAACATTTTCGTTTAGTTACTAAATGCTCAGTTCAATGACTTTTGCTAATTGTATACATGTTGCCATCAAACAAGATAAAATAGAAAACAAAATTTCATCATTCTAGAGAGTTCCATTTTGCAACCTTCCAGTCAATCCTATCTCCCTTGAGTCATTAATTGTTCAGATTTCTATTACCACATATTTTTGTTCCTATAATTCATATAAACAGAGTCATACAGCATGTCCTCTTTTGATTCCATTCACCACCAAATACTATTCTAAAACGCAAAGTGAACCTCTGAATAATATTTTCTGCACACAAAATCCTTAAGGTCACCAAAAAAACTGCAGCCCCCAAATTCACCTAAACATCACCTAATGATCACAGGAAGAACTCCACAGGCACATTTTTAGGTTGATGTGTCTACCATCCGATATTCTAGGAATTTTTATTTAATTTTATTCATCACCTTATCTTGGTATGTAGATATTCTGGGTGAAGTAACATAATCATAAAGACAGTTTTAGGTAATTTTATTATATGGGATTTTAAGGAGGAAAGGAATATATCTAGAATGTTAGCAGAGTATGACAGTTAAAAGGATGGGTGCTGCAGACAGCACATCCAGTTCCTATCCTGATAGTCACAATTTGACCTCAAGCAACTTCTTTAATATCTTCACTTCCAGGTTTCCCAGCCCCAAATGAGGAATATTAGTACCTATGACACAGTGTTGATTTGATAATTAAATCATATAATAATAGCAAACATTATTGAACTTAAGCCTGTCAGGCACTATAACTTACATATAGTTAACTTCTGTTAACTAATTTAACCCTCTATTGATAATGAATATAATTCATCTAGTACATGGTCTGCCGCATTTTCAAAACTCAAAAATTGTTACCAGTTATAATTTGAATACTCCAAAGTATGATGGTTTAACAAAATAAGTTATAAACCATGTCACATTCTTAGCCAGGGAGTAGTTATATATCACAATATCACCAGCAACACATATCCCCTTGTTGCACACACATATACATACATAAACACACACACAGACACACACACACACACACACATAGAAATCAGTGTGGCACTTTCAAATGTCTAATAGCCGTGTAGAATAGGGTACTAATAGCCGTGTGGAACAAGAAAGCTAGATTTATAAAACTTATTTTTAAAATGAATAAATGGAAGTACATCATAGTTTAGTGATTTACTAGAAATCTCATGAGAAGTCTGTGGCAAATATCAGATCTGTAAACAGACATCTCTCTCAAGGGTTCTCCTCCTTCCTAATTACACCCAGTGTTTTTCCTATATGAAAGAAGCGACTTTCCTTTGTAATTTTTTATTACATTTCTCAAAGCCTCTCTAAAAATATCACTTGCCTAGAATGTGTGACAGTGATTGGCGCCACAGAAAATTTATCACCTTCAGATGGTTTTTTTTTTCACTCAGTAACAGAATGGAAATTAGGATTTAATATATTACTGGTTTTATATACAACTTCCCACAAACAAAGCAGTAATAAATTATTGTACAGGCATACTAAGCAACAGAGGGCTCTAAGTAATCATAAATAGTCATAACTGTCTTTACTATTAGCATTTTAATAATAATTTACAAAAACATAATGAAGTTCTAATCTATCAAAAGTACACTATCAAAAGAGATTTATTTTGATAAAGACTTACTCCAATGAAAGTAAAAGTGATTGGCTTAAACCTCATAAAAACATCCCCAAAATATTCTTTACTTAGGAAAGGGTATGTCAATGTACCCAGAGTTTTGGCACATTCTTCTTACTAAGAACAGGAAAAGAAACAGCTGGAACTGAAAACATTTAAAAGCATATCTTAACATCTATGAACTGCTCAGTTTTTGTCAAGTATTTCATGGCTGTCTATTTAAAAGTTGGTTATCTTGTAAAGAGAAGCTGCTGAAGTTTTGATAATCATATGCCTTGAATTGAAAGTATGCTATTCATTATGATTTAAAATGCTTCGTCTATGTTGAGTTTTAAAACAACTAGAGAAACAGATGTCAGACATCCAATGTTGCTATTCTCAATCAGAGATCATTTTTAGTTTAACTGTTCCTTTTCTACAACTGTAATAAATTTGCTTTCACATGCATTTCTGGTCACAAGAACTGCCACCCCTAAAAAATGTAAAGCAAGCTGAGATTTGCAAATGCCCCAGACGTTGTTATGCAAAGAAAGTCTCTGTCGAGCCTGAAAGAAAGAGTTTAGGTGTTAATTAGGAGTGCGTTTAGAGAGTCTCTAAATTCTAAGAAAGCACAGTTTCTTGAAAGAGCCCCTCCTGAACCATCAAAGAAATTCAGCGGGGCACTTACTCTTGCTGAACAAGTTGAGAAAGGTGGTAGTAACTCAGACTAGGCTCTTTTTCTTGTATTTCCGTTTTTGAGAAATACCTTTCTGAACAAAAAGGAAGACACAGGCTTCTTTATTCTGTTATCACCCGCTGATGTCTGCCTTAAATTTTTACCCAGGTGAAGAGCGTGGGTCCAGTGAATATGAGGAATGTTGAATAACAACAGAGCAGGTGTGGCTGGATGTGCAATGTAATTCATTAAATTCTGCTTGTAGATTCCAAGAGACTTTCCTTCTACAAATGTGCCACAACTATTCTCCAACTCACAGACTGAGGAAATGGGATATGAAAATGTAAATATTGCTTCTTTAATTATTTCAAGTTTCTCATTCCTTATTAACAGTGTTTTGCTAACTCATGCTTAGCACCTACAATACTGTTCTTGTCCTTATGCAAAAATCATGACATAGCATTAAACATGACATAAGACTACTCCTCCCTCATCCTCTTCAAGAGAATTTAGTTATTGAGATGACTAGAACTATCTTATCAGAACAGTCCTGCCTATAATATCTGCATGAAACAGGGATCCAAAGCAATATTGCATAGTAGACTTCTAGTGTAGTTTCCACTTTAACCTTGCTTGTATTTATGTGCATTTCTATAAATCCATGTGCAATATGCAATATGCAAGGTCCAACAAATAACCAAAATACTAACAGTGACTGTTAGAACTGTATTTCAAGAGAGAAAGGGGCATACTTTTGAATTAAAATATCGTTTAATATTTACCAAATTTTTCTATACCTTTCTTCAGTAACCTCTTGTCAAAAGCCACATGTGCCTTACTATTTTCAGAGTAAATTTGTAACAATAGGGTAATCTAATTGTTAGTTATTTGGTTACAGCCATCTGTGGCAAGCCAATTAGAGAACAGCCTAAAATTGGGGTGAAGCACTTGCAAGGCAGTTTATTTATAACCTGATATTTATGGGGAACTCTGTAGTAAAACTCAGTCACATAAAGGCCCAAAGTTGCTGTTTCTGCAATCCACAGTATATCGCGCATAAAGGCCGCTTCATCAATCGTTCACGAACACAAGAGAAAGACCCGAGTTTTCAGGACCATTTTTTTGTCATTTTAGTAAGATAATAGTCACAAATAGTGTACTAAAGAAACGAGGTCAATGCATTTTCATCCACATTTGCATAAAGGATTAAACATCAAGCTGGAATATTTTCTAAGCAGCTATACATAATTATTCTAGGTATAAGAAAAAAATGTTTTCAAATCATTTTCTCAAAACTTTGACCTAATCTGTAGCTAGGATTCCACCCCTCAGTAAAGCAACAGAAGACATCACGTGGAAAGCAGGCAAGAAAAGCAGCATGGTAACGGCAAATGCCAGGAGCCACCCACAAGGTGTGTGTCCGATTTGCCTCACTCAGACTAGTAAGAACTACTTTATCAGTCTGACAAGGTGGTTTTCTCTCAAGATGGAAGCTGAGCCACATCTTTCATTCTGCAGACACTGGTCAGGCTATAACTCTAGCTTACGGGATCACTACACATTTGTAAGACTATTCCTTCTTAACCTGAGCAAAATTATCTTACAGGTAATGAAATACTTCCATTTACAAGGTTAGCAAACATCCATAGAAGTACAACATAATTATTGCCAATGAGATGTTATAAAATTTAAAAAGACATTCTTTTATCACTTGGTGCCTGATTATTACTATGGCATTTTTGATGAAATATAGATATGACATGATAAAATTATTAAAATGTATTGAATATCAGCTTTGTCCCAAGCATTTTGATTATATTTTCAGACTTCAACTTAACAACAAACCTGTGAGATTACTAACAGTGTCCCCCCTTTAAAACTGAAGGACCTGAGAGCCTTACAGGTTATTTACTCAAAATCACATAGCTAACAATAGGTAGACATGCACTTTAAGCCCAAGTCAGCTTTTTGTACAATGTGAATATTAAAAATAACACAGTTACACACATGCATATGAGGTGATATGAACGTATATTTATAAGAACATGGCAAACAATAAAGATAATAGAGAAACAAAGGCCTTGTGAAATACTGGTGCTCTCATTTTACACGCCAATTAACCAAAAGATTATATCATAAAGGTAGATAATGGAGATGGTTCCTAAATGTGCCACATTGGGGAAAGTGCCTTCTAGCCATCAGAATCCATGTCAAATTAAAGAAAAAAACCTTTTTTTTTTAAATTAAGATTCAAGCACCCCATTCCAGGTATAGTGAATCAAAATATCCAAAGGCATGCCCAGTGATCTTTAGAATTGTTTCTGATGTTTAATCAAGTTGGGGATCCACTTGACCAAAAGTCCAAGGGTCTACTAGTTTCTCCAATTCTTATATTCTGTGAAACTATTTTAGTAATCCCCAAACTTGGGTAAAATTAACAATACGAAAAGAAAAGAATCTTGTTGGCAAATTATCTTTTGGGAGGGTAATGTACAAAAGTTATAAATGTAAGCAATCATCATTTACCAGCACAATAAAAAGCCAAGATCCAGGGCTTCTGTGATATATATTGTACTTTTTACTATTATTCTCCTTTTTTTTTTTCCTTAGATGACTTAGGGATGAATCTCACAGCTGCTAGCCACATGTGACATTGGACAATTATATAAACTTGTCTCAACCTGCAAAAGAGGTCATATCACATACATCATTATTGTATTGTAATGATTGAGGGAAAATTCATGTGAGAATGCTTGGTAAAATGGAAAAGTCCATGTACTCAAGCAGTTATGACTATTGATTCATAATAAAACACTGAAAAAAATATATACCTACTTCATTCATATTTCCAAGCTACATCGCTTTATGCCCTAATCATCTTTGAGAGTACTTTTATGAAAAGACTAGAATAAGAATATATGCTTCTTCTGATAATAATGGTAGTCTGTTTTCACGAACAAATTTCTATAAAAACTAAACAGAAAAAGAGATGACGAATACCAGGTTTCTTATTTGCTTAAGTCTTGCCTGATTTCTCTTTGGCTTTGGACAGTGAGTCATTCTTTATATTCAACACATTTTACATAAAAAGCATACTTTAAATATGGAATGAAATCATAAGCCCCCATTAAAATGGTCAATGTTATAAAGACTTCTATGGTATCTTTCAAATTCCAAATTACTAATGATTATACTAAATATCTTATTTTTATATTGGTATTTATATTGAACATTATTGAACAGCAAGAGAAAGTCAATTTGAATTCATAAAGCTAGTTGAAACTCAGTGCTGCCGATACAAATCTTATTACAGAATATCACATTGTTTATAACAGAAAAAGACCAAGCAGTCTTTCTCAACCAGAGAAACAGTCAGTTACAACTGGAGATATATTTCAAAGTGCCAAACCTAGGTCTCCACTAAGAATGATGTGATGTCCTCTAGGTGTTGAAAAGATGAAGAAGAGGAAGTGGGCACGTATCAGTTGTGGAAAACAAATATAAACAATCCACTATGAATTACACAAAGCAAAGCAATTACCTTTGGTTGTACGTTTCTTCACAATTGGCAAAAAAAAATTTTAAAAATTAAATTAAATTAAAAAAATAATAATCCTAGGAACAAAAGTTTAAACCCTAAATTCATTCCTAAACAGTAATTATAAAATTTTCATGACATTCCCATTGATAATGGGTTTTATGAAGCTTTATTGGGAGACAGTTATCCATGCTACCTCATGTTTCTGCACGTCTATAAGCAGACACATTGATGGTGTTTGTTTCAGAATATCTTTTCAAGATATTTGTATAGTGAACAGCCTTGGAAAGCAAAAATATTCCCTCTCTCTGGAACCATGGCCAGGCAACCCCTGTGTCTAGTGTGAGCACAGGATTCCTTTTCTGGTGTCCCCTGAATCTCTTTATGTTTCCCTGTGGACATTTGGGTCCCCAAAAAACTGACATAAAAAAAATGATGATGTCTTTTTCCTTACTATTTCTGTAAGGAAATGTCCTTTGTTTCTGACCCAGGAGTCTCACGTCTTCTGCCATTAAACAGGCTAACTCGTTAGCTTGCAAGTAAGATAAAATCTCAGAATCTTCTCGGTTCTTATTACATTTTCTAGATAAGTGGAACTTGATGCCTTAAGCACATTTAATAATTAAACAAACAAACAAATAAATAAATCTGAAGCTCACACTTCTGAAGTAACATTTCCCAAGTTTAAATTCAGGCTTTGTGGATGTGCCTGGGTGGCTCAGTCATTAAGCGTCTGCCTTCAGCTTAGGTCATGATCCCAGGGTCCTGGGATCCAGCCCCGCATCAGGCTCCCTGCTTGGAAGCCTGCCACTCGCTCTTCCACTCCCCCTGCTTGTGTTCATGCTCTCACTATCTCTCTCTCTCTCTCTCTCTTTCTCTCTGTCAAATAAATAAATTAAATCTTTAAAATAAATAAAGAAATAAATAAATTCAGGCTTTGTCAGCTATTAGCTGTGTGGTCTTGGAGATATCCTATAATCTCTCCAGGACTGTTTCGTCATCTGCAAAATGAAGTTAATAATGTATTTTCTGTCTGTTAGGATTGTTATGTTGAGTTAAATAATTACATGTAAAGCACTTGTAATAGTGTCTCATAGTCAATAGAAGTTTAATTAATGCTGGCTCTTACTATCATTTATTATTATTATAAAATTGGGGAAATAGAAATATAAAAAAATCTACAATTTCACCATCATTTGTACATGTTGTTAGGATTTTGGTTCCTTTTTGTTGTCTTTTGTTTTGGTGTTTATTTTCATAATTATTAGCATATCTAGAATCACTTTTGAAGAAAATCTTTTAATAATACATTATGGGTTATAATAGAGGTTTTATTTAGGGTCATTTGGTTGCAAGGGATAAAGACTCATGAACAGTTTAAATTCTGGCCCTCTGCTCTTTTCAGATAGAACAAAAAGTTCTTGGTCAGTAAGATTGTCGGGATGGCCCACAGGAACTAGAAATTTGGAGAAAGATTCCACGTGTATGTACCTAGTTTACTAAGGAATCTCAACTCCTTGGGGTATACGCATAAAGCAATGACTTAAGTTGTTTTTATTTATGATATAAAAAAATCCCCCTTTTCATTTTTCAGTGATATTTCACCAGACTTCATAAGTTTTTATACACTTTCATAGAGCTGATTCAAAGTCTTCACTATCCATCCTGGTTAGATGGAACTGAATGAAGAAAGGAGCAGTTGAGCTTTGCCACTCCTTTTTGAACAAACTCCTCCAGTACTGAAAGCAGGGAGGAGAGATGAAGAGGCAAACATAGCACATAAGTGGCTGCATGTTGACATGAGATGTGACACTGCTCTCTAATTTAGTCTAGATTACCCTGGTACTAACAATTCCCCACAGGTTGTGAGCATGGTATTTTGAGGGTAATTTTAAGCTTTACCCTTGCTTTTCCCAATGCCAATGAATTCTCTTACAGAGAGGTCAGCTAATTTCCCTTCAAATGCTCAATTAGTAGAAGCCTCCAATTCTCTTTTCTGTATAGTGGCGGTGAAGTTTGCCGATTTCTGCATTTTAACCTCTACACTTGAAGTATTAATTCAGATGTCAAACTTTCCCTATTCAAGGCAAAGTAAGAGATTCCCCAAGGACAGCCCCTCCCACGCTGCCGCACACACACCCCTTGACCAGAGCACTTCCCTGCAAAAAGATAGCCTCTGCCCTCAATTACTGTGTTCCCCATAAGGTACACTCAATTTCCTTTTTTCCCAATCTTTTTTTTTTTTTAAGATGTTATTTATTTCTATGAGAGAGAGTACGAGCGAGCAGGGAGGGGCAGAGGGGAGGGAGAAAGAATCTGAAGCAGACTCCTCACTGAGCCTAGAGCCAAAGCTGGGGTCTATCCCAAGACCCAACCTCTGTGAGATCATGACCTGAGCCGAAACCAAGAGGAAATCAAGAGTTGGACGCTTAACCCACTGTGCCACTCAGGCACCTGTCTTCCCAACCTTCTTATATAGACCGATATTGACTGTGTAGGGTACTGTGAAGTGATGTTGAATAATGTTTGGGCAGATTTTGCATGTGTCTTAAATTTCAAGGTCAGTGGTTTATAATATGTAGGTAATTTATTGCTTTTTGGTTTTAGCTTTCTTCATCTGTTATTCTTAAAGAATTGGAAGAGTCCAACTCATCATTCTCTTACAATTGTACCATATTAGTAATTAATAAACACTATCTTCAACATTAGATTATTGAATAGGTATGATGTTTGGGTCTACTATAGAGAACCACAAATCTACAAAATAATAATGCAAAGGGATTTCCTAATATTGTTGATGTTCCACACTTTTCCATTATCAATGATCTGATTTTGTGCTGTTCTTCCCTAGTTGGTCTCATTGCACATGGCCAGGACAGGGTAGGGCATGACCAAAACATTGTTTTCATTGTTTACTTATTGGTATTTATCTATTTACTTGCTTACTTATTATAGCAATAACATCACATTTATGAAGTACCTACTATGTTCCAAAAGCTGTGAAAAGAATTTTAAATCCATCTCATTTATTTTTTATGCCAACTTAGATACTACTTTTTTCCAGTTTGTTGAGATATGATTGACATGGAATGTCAAAGGATTTATGTGCTTGAAATTTGGCTGTTATAGTCAAAGCTGTTCTAATCTGAGCAATTAATGTGATTTTGTTCCATTTAATTTATTTTACCAAAGACAATTTTATATTTTTCAAAGAGTTGTGGATTTAAAATAGTAACAATCATCAATAACAACAAAAAATGATAACCGTATGAGGTGATTTAACTAATTTTATTATGGTGACCATTTCACAATATATATGTATATCAAATTATGTTGTATACTTAAATAAACTTCTATAGACATACAAATGACGTAAAATTTCAAAAGAAGTTTTCTAAACATTTTAGATATAACACAAATGAAATAATTATTTCCCATGAAGTAAAAATGTTTTCATCACAATTTTTCTGTTTGCCTGTTGCTAAGGCATTAACTAATAAATCCTACGGTCAAAGGAATAGAATTCTATGCCTTAGAATTTAAAAACATTGAAGGTGGGATGAAGGTAGCTGCTCACAGTGAGAAATGCATATTAAAATATGAATTGGTACTTGGCTTGTCTGTCTTTCGGTTATTTTGCTGAAAACAAATCTAATGCGCAGCAAGGACTGCTAATCATAAAAAGACATAATTCTTTGTTTTCCCCTCTGCTATTTCTCCATAGGTATTCGGCCACAAAAAGCTACGAACCTTGGATTCAGATGTAGCCATAGCCTCCCTCAAGCTGTGTTTGTATCTATCAGACTGAATCAACTTCACATTAGGGAGTATATCATGATGTTTTTATTCCCAATTGATGCAAAGTAGCCCTGTTGTAAGAAGGCCACACAGGGAGTTTACTGAGTAATTTCTTTTGCTTCCATGTTGTCACTCTGTGAGCATATCAAGCAAATTCTTCCCTTTCTGACTGGTGAAGGGATGGGTGAAATCTGAAATTTCTTAGATCCCTTAGGAGGATGTAAAATGTAGGTTAAATTCTCATAATATGATTGACTTGAAAAAGGTATCTGCAAATCCCAATGGAGAAAAGATGAAGAATGAGGGTCTGGGAAACATGAAATGGTCCCTAAGTCATCTGGTAGCTTTGGAAAGTAAAATATGTCTTTTTGATAGACACTGCCCACATTTCCAACAGCTATATTAAGCAACTGTCAACTGAATGTCATTAGACATGATTTCGAAGGCCAAAAGACTAATATTTCATGGAACCAAAAACAGAAAGTAATTTAAAAGTCAATATTCCCCACCCTGAATAAAAGTCTTGACCTCTGTTTTCAAAAGTAAATAGAAGGAAAACCTTACACTTACAACCAATGCTTCCATGGAAGAGTTATAACCAATATTTTTTGTTGTTTTTTTAATATATTAAAAAATTTTCTCAGTGGATTATAAGAGATTGTTAGTGTTAGTAACTTGAAGGAACTAACATTCTTTCCTTTAGAGACTGCTAAATGCTTCAAGAAAAATAAAGAAACAAAGAATGCTTCACTTAGAAGTCCCAAGAGGGAAGCTTCCAGAAGGACAAAGCTGATCTTTTGTGTGTTTCTCTTTTTGTGTGATCAAAGCCTGAGCTAATTGGCCTGTAAGGACAAAGCTTGATCCATTTTAGGGCTCCCATAGAGCCTGCCTTATGGAAGGGGTAAGTAGATTAAAGAGAAACAGATCACTTGGGAATAGAGGGTGACTGTCTTAAAAGGAGAAATTTTACATTTAAAATAATAAGTATCTGACAATACAAACTTAGAGTTGGGCATGCTTTGAATTAGAAATGTTAAAGCAAATAAAATTAAATCACAAAGAGTTACAGAAAAATAACATATGAAAGGAAATTTTATAAAACTTTCACCAATTAGATAATTTAAATTAAAGTAGGAAAAGAAGGCATGGGTTGAAAAACTTGGTTATTTTGTTCTAGCACTGCCATTTCCTCCCGCTGATGTTCTCGAAGGCTCTGGAAATTATTTTTGGTATTAACCTCAGGTTAATTCTTCAGTCTGTGAAAGTTCATTTTTCTTATAAAAACCAGAAAGGCTCAACTATATTTTATTCTTCAGATATATTTTATGGTAAAAGAGTTTAGAAGACATATGATTTGATTATATGGAGCCCAATGCAAATTTTGGCACCGAAAATAGTTTCACTGTAATTCAACCAGGACTTAACTATCTTACCAAAAATATTTCCCCTGTACTGAAAAATGATACTCTGTTCACCCTTGATACAGACCCACACACTTATACACACACATGCACATACCTCACACTCACACATTATGCAAAGTCTAGTTACAGAGAATGAAGAAAAAGTGTGCTATAGAAAGAAGTGCTTTCCCTGGGCCTCACACATGCTTTAAGTCTCCTAAGATTCACAAGAGAGTTTTGTTCCTGCCTGACTGTCTGCTGTAGCCTCATTCACATGGACATCTTACCCTCACACCTCCTTGATTCTTAAGTTCTTTTTTCTTTTATCTCCAAACCCTTGCTCATTATCTCTGATTTCTGCTACATTCAAAATTTAAACCGTCATCATAAGAGGCAGCAGAGCATGGGGGTTAAGAGCATTCAGGCTTCGCAGTTATACAGATATGGATTGAAAGCCCAGTCTAGAAATAGATGAGTAGTACTTATTAAACTATTTAACTTCACAAATTATCACTTTCATTTTATATATATATATATATATATATATATATCTCACATTAGGGCTAATGCAGATTAAGTAAAATAATGTATATTAAACATCCTGCATAAAATCTAAAATATAAGTGTTCCATAAATTATTATAGTCATTAATGTATCTAGATATCTCCTAAATCACTTTCTTTCTTTCTCTTTCTTTCTTTCTTTCTTTCTTTCTTTCTTTCTTTCTTTCTTTCTTTCTTTCTTTCTCTCTTTTTCTTTCTTTTTTAGAGAGGGAGAGAGAGGGAGGTGGGAGAGGCAGAGGGAGAGGGGAGAGAGAGAGAATCTTAAGCAGGCTCCATGCCCAATGTGGAAGCTGATGCAGGGCTTGATCTCACAACCCTGAGATCATGACCTGAGTCAAAGCAAAGTTGGGATGCTTAACTACTAAACCACCCAGGCACCTCTCATCTTTTTTTCAACACATTTTTTTAACTGCCCAGTGGACATTTTCACTCACACTGACCTATTCAAAACTGAACACATCATTTCCTAAATCACATTCACGTCATCATTTTCTGGTTTCAGGGTTAAACCTTGAAAGCATCTTTTCTTCTTTCTTTTACCCTTCATTCCTCTGTTTTATCAGTGACCAAGTTGTAGAGCATTTACTGAAACAGGTCCACACTTCATACAGACTACTATAAGTGCCTCCTACCTAAACTTCAGATTTTGGGGACTTCTTGAATTTTAACCTTTGAAAGTACAGCTCAAAGAATGTTACCAACTACCTTGTTTGAAAAGTTCTGCTGACCACAGTGGCTACTGATTTTGAACACAGTGGAATTTCACTGACATCTTTAAGGAGGGCTTCATAAAATCTCCATATGCTCAAAGCATACAGAATCACTTCCTTGCTTTTCTTTATTCATTTATAACACATCTTCATTTATTATATATTTGTATTAATAAATATTTGGTAAAGTAAATTTCATTACAGTAAAAACCTGAAGTCTGAGCACTCCTGGATGCAAATGTAATAGGGAATAAGAGTCTATCAATGTGTAAAAGGTTCTTTTCTTATAGTCAATTGTTTTAAGCCAAATAAATCAATTACCTTCTAAGATGATTATCTGAAAAGCGTAAAAAATGGTTTTTTTTAAGCTTAAGAATTTACTCACATATAACTAAAATAATAGAATTCATGGAAATATTCTTATACAAAAGAACAAGAATAGCTGGAAAGAAAAAAAAAAAGAAAAAAAAAAAGCACAACCCTGAAAACAGATTCAAGGAATATCAAAATACCAAGATGTAAAAATCACATTTACTCAAGTTTAAACAATCTTTGGGCACAATGAGATCATAATAAAAGTAATGAATCAGGTTTTGCATTCTCATTTCCCTCAAGTGAATGGTATAAAATTACACCTTCCCCAAATATCTCTGGAGGTCTCAAGAGCTTTCTCATTTGTGTTCACAAAAACTCCCATTTCCACAGATTCCCTGCTATACTGCTGGACACAGCAATTTCCTCAAAGTTACACTTCCAAGGTCTTGAGATCTCACCACACCAACATAACATGGTACCATTTCCCAATCGATGTCTCGCTTTGACACTTAAATACCTTTTCAACAATAAAGAAGCCAATATTTCCAAAGAATTTAAAGAAGGACTAGGCAGCAGTCATATTGCCTAACTTTTCTAAATTATCTCTGCCCCTCTGATTTCTAGGTTATATTTTGCAAGTTCTCATGTTCAAAACTTCATTCTGGAAGGTCTTCATCTGGCATGCAAATCGATTTATGCAGATGGACACCTGTGTACTGCCAGTCACTCATTTACCAGACAAATATTGAATTCCACATTGCACTCAGCTGGGAATATCTGCTACAGATGAAGGCACCAAGCATTTTTATCACTTAAAGCAGAGAAAAATGGAAGAATTATGCTTGCAACATATCATATAGATTGTGTTCATTTTACTGCTTCTTGGATTGAGAGCACCAATATAGATCATTTGGTCTGTGAAAGTTTTACTGAATCAATATACCATACCAAAAGTAGTGATTGCAACCTTAGCTAAATTCCAGCTTGAACAAGGCTACAAGTCAGAACTCCAAACTTAGGGTTTCTGTTAATTGATTACAAATTATATTTACTGAGAAAGAACTATAGGTACTTATCTGTGGGACATTTAGAAACCATTCAATAAAATTTGAGTCAAACTATGGCTGTTTTTACAAGGCAAACAAATGAATTATACGTTAAAACTATGTAGAATCAATTCTAAAGAAATTTAATCATTCTGAATTTATGTAAAGTTGGCCCAGCAAACAACTGTTCAATACTAAAAATTATGATTTCAGTTTTCTCCTATAAATAACAGATATAGATTTTAACTAATCTACCTGTGCCTTCTATTGAATGTGCCTCCAATACAGATCTGTATATTTGTCCAATTTTGAAAATAGAGTAATTCAATGATAGTAATGCTGCGGGAAAGTTTTCTAGGAGTCTCATGATTTTGTCTGTCTTGTTACTGTGGCACTGATTACCCTTTATACCAGTCTACACCTATGGGGGATGCTTATTGAGGGAACAGTCTTGGAAAGGAGATAGTGTTTCCATCCAGGGCAAAGGGTGTGATTGTTTTCAGTCTGTTTCTTTCCAAATCTAAGAGCAGGCATGCTTACTGCTGTTTACAGAAGACTCAGTTTCCCTACGCTCACAATTCTCCTGACACGCCACCTACTGTGTGTACAATCGAATGATGGGGTCTCTCTGTGTCACTCCCATAGAACTTAGGTTCAAGGGGAATTAACACAAACATGAACATTTTCATGATGTTTGCTGTGCTGTGAATAACAATGTCTCCAACCAAAGAGTCACATGTGTCTTCTGCCAGGATCCATGAAGCTTGACAGGCTTACTAGTTAGTTTGCAAGATGGGCTCAGTGTAAGACCCTTCATAGTTCATGACAGTTTTTGGGGGATGGGATCCTAACAGAGGCATAACCTGGAAAAGGAATTGTAAGGACCTCACAGACTGATTAACAAGATTCAAAGAAAGCCCATGGGGTAGGGGGCAGGCTGGCTCAGTTGGTAGGGTATGAGACTCTTGATCTGTGGGTCCTAAGTTCAAGCCCCACACCGGGCATAGAGATTACTTAAAAATAAAATCCTAAAAAAAAAGAAAAAAAAGAAAAAAAAAAGAAAAAGTCCATGGGGATCAGTAGTGAATATGCTGTTCATTTAATTAAGGAAGGAGGCCATTAGACTGAGGTGGCTCTGATGCTGTGGTAACTAAGGAAACCAAAATCTCAGCCTGTAGATGGCTCACGGTTACAAAGTAAAATTTTTCATATGCCTCAGTTTATCTTTTAACAATGCTGACCAAATTATATGGTCAAACAGGCAATATACGATCTTCTACTTCATTGCCTGCACACAAAGAAGAATTGTGGGGTGGCTTTAGGCCTCGTATAGTGGAGCAGATTCAAAGACAGCAGCTGAAATAGTTTATGTTGCATGCCTGACTCACCGTGGTAGGTGCGTGGGGAATGATTATTCACCTGGATGACTGGAAAGAGAGGAGAACACCATGAACTGGTAGTGTCCACCATAATGAAACACTCCTTCCAAAAACAGTTTCCTTCAAAATATAGCACTACATCATTGCTTGCCAGTGGTCATTTTTTAATGTCACATTTTAAATATGACAGAGATTAGCTAGTTATTTGTCAGAGCTTCCAGCTCATCCATGTATCTCAGCTTTCCTTCAGGCTAAGAATGTTCAAGTGACTGAGTTCTGCCCAACTGAATGTTAGCAAGCAATATAATAAACACAGCCGGCAGGAAATTTCTGGTGAATTTCCCAAGGATACTCTCTCATCCCATGTCAGCCGGTCTGATGCAAATAATCTAGGTGAAGACTCCAAAGCACTAGTGAAGAGAAAAGCACTCTTTTTTTTTTCTCTAGAGGCAAGATAGTAAATATTAGGCTTTCTGGGACACGTAAGACCTCTAACACACATTATTCTTTATTTTTTACAATCCCTTAAAAGAGTGGGAAGCATTCTTAGTTCTGAGGTTGTCCAAAAAATGAGGTATGGGCTGGATTTAACCCGCGGTGGGAGTGGACAACAGCACTAGAGGAAAGAAATTTGTATCACTGCAGGGAGCAGAGACCTTCCACAGTAAACTGAGACGCGAGCAGGTGATCCCCTGAAATTTTGACAGCTTTCTTTTTTCCTTATAATAGTCTACCTAAGACTGTTATGATAAAATTTCTGACAAGTTAAATCTGATGACAAGTATCCTCAGATGATGAATACATTGTCTAATTGAAGGGCAATACGAATTAATATTACACTGATGCTGACCTTTAGAAAACATAGTGGTGTCAGGTAAAGAACAGTTAACAATCATTAAGGAGATAGAACACGCCTAAGAGTCACAACACAACCAGGAGAAACTGACTTCTTTGCCTTTATTTTATTGACATTTCCCAAATGGCAGATTTGCTCTCAAATATTTTTAAGGTGCTTCTATATGCTAATTACTAATATTGTAATATATGTGGCAGCATGCATTAACTTTGATATTTGCTTCTTTACTGTTTAAAACATGAGCAATGCACTTTTTAGAACTTAAAAAAAATCCCGTTTTATTTGAAATGTTGACATCTTTTTTATCCATCAGCTAAAAGTAAGAATCACTTTCCATGAATGACTAGTCCTGGCTCTCCTAGCCATTAAACCAATGTCTTTCCAAATATGGAGAGCTATACAATACTTTAAAATCGTAATATGCTTTGTGACCTAGGATGTGATTTCTCCAAAAGTTAAATGCTTATGAAATGTCAAGATACTCCATTAGCTCTAAATCACATATACTATAAAGCAGTCTAAATCCATTCAGGGCTTCACTACTTTAGACTTCACATTACATACATTTTTATACTCATATTACTCTAGTTAGAAATAAATCAGTTAGAGTAATAGGCTGACATCCAGGATAAGCTAAAATATTATGCCTAAGACAAACAGGCTTTCTTGAATGTGGTCAAGGAGGTGAAACATTTGGGTATTCTTCTATCCCACAAGGTTAAGATACCTTGGAAAGATAAATTAAGTTATCTTGACTGAAGGCTGAGGGAGAGCAAAAGGACAGCTTGCCAGCATGAATTTTCTCATTAGAATGATCTGCAATTGCTTTGAACTCATCTTTGTATTTTTCATCATGTGTCAAGCCCTCACTGGCAACATCAACAATGTTATTGTGCAAATTACCTAGCTTTTGACCATACAATTTACATTTTCATACATAATACCTTTAGGGCTTTTTGTTTTGCTTTGTTTTTTGGGGTTTTGTTTTTGGCTTTTTTTTTTTTTGGCAAGTGGCTGACTCTTATTAGAATTTGCTACTAGTAGTTTATACAATAGAGTTTGAAGAGAACTTTGGTGGAACTAAGTAACTGATTATTATAATAAAGATTAATAATACCTATATTCCAAATTTTGGAAAGTTTCCCCTAGATCATACAATGATCATAATATGCTTTGTGACCTAGGATGTGATTTCTCCAAAAGTTAAATGTTTATAAAATACTCCGTTAGCTCTAAATCATTCTTATCTTTTTATTTAGATTCTTTATAAAAAATCTAAATAAGATGTTTATGGAAGAATTACATATACATTCACTAATATATGCATAACAAACACAATCATTACAAGTTTTGAATTTCCTAGGAACTAATAATCTTGGAGACATGAGCATATAAGATTATTTGTCAGTTAGCAAGTATATACACGTACCCCCCCAAAAAAGATCCTATGAGCCCAAATCAAATCAAACTCATATTAAAAGTGGTGTTGCACATATTGTGTCTCATATACTCTCAGGAGTAGTCAGGAATTTCAGATAAAATAAGAGACTGTAATGTGTTAAGGAGAATAATCATGATGAGTAAAATTCACACACATGCTATAAGGGTGAAGGAATTAACACAAGAGGTTAGGCAGGTGTCTTGCTCAAGTTTGGAGATCTTCAAAGTGAAGAATGAACTCTCAGGTTAATCAGTCTATTGTTTGGCAATATAATCTCCCATGTCCAGAACAGGTGATATATCTGAGGACAGAAGACGGCTTCAAACGTACCTTACTGCTAATGTTTCACTAGAGTATATGCCTTAAAATCTGAATGTGTTTTGTGGGTAAAGTGGAAACCTTTAGCAAACATTTGAGAAATTTAAATCTATCTATTACCTAAGTAGCTACATTGCAAAAGTAACCACGATGTGATGTGTCAACATTTACTCTTCACTAACAAACAGGCTACTTTGGAAATACAGCATTCATGTCATAGAAATCCTAAAAAAGGCCTAAAAAGACCAATTGAAAGGTAATATTTAAATAAGATCAAAGGACATTAAAATGTCATAAATAGAAGAATATGAGATAAAAAATATATTGACAGACTAAAAAATATTGAGTAATAACAGATTAAACTGCAAATTAGGTTTTTAAAGATTCATTTGCACAATTAGATTTTACAAAACTGCAACATTTCTAGATTTAAGTCACAATGGCATCCTTACTTATGACATCTTTTAAAGAAAAAAAAAACAAAAATCAAGAATTCCATTATGATCAGCTTGTCTAGGTATTTCTCTAAATGAATTTCTTATTTTTCTCTTCATCCTTCCAGATTTTAGCAAGGTGTACCAGTCTCCTTTAGTGAAGTAAATTTTGATATATGCAGATAAATCAGAAATAAAAAAATAATTTTTAATTGTCAAATTCCTCTAGGACTAACTAAAGTGAATGTGAGCATTTAAAAGAACAAGAAATTAAAGGAAGTAACTGGAAGACCAAATTAAAACTCCCAAGTATCATATTGTAGAAGTAAAGAAAGGAATTCAGGAGATGGTATCTGCTAGGTTGGTAGTTGTGAAAAAGGAAAAGAGACATGAACTCACACTCCATTCCGTCAAGAGGGTGTGCTGACGTTTAGTAAAGGGATGAGGAAGAGCCTCAATTCACTACAGCTATGTGCTTAGGGTCTCAAAAACATCTACAAAAAGTTACCAGGCTTCCTTCTAATTCTGTGAAACGGAATAAAGGAAACTGCATTTAAATGAAGTTAGGCCAGAAGGGGGAGCTGTCACACCCTACCATTCCTCTCTATTACAGACCCAACAAGAAGAGACAGACTTTGCCTCCCTGCCAGCAACAAGCTCAACCAATAAGAAAATACCACAACTCATTCAAGGAGAAGCCATCCCCACCCTAAACTCTCGCTTTCCTCCCATGGACTTTCCTTCTAGGCAGCCCCTCCCAGCTTCCTCCTCTTCTTTACAAGTCATGTATCTCTACTCTGATCTCCAAATTCGCCTCTGGTTTACTAAAGCTTGCAGGTCCCAAATGGCAATTCCTCTGATATTCCCGAATAAACCCACTTTGCTGGTAAGATAATTGGCTATTTTCTTTTTATGTCTGACAGCCTCAAATATTTCTCTCTATATATGTAATCAAAAAATCAAATGGAAACTATCCAAAACAGCATTGTTTTTTAAGTAATAAGAGTTGAATTTTCTTTTTTTTTTAAGATTTTATTTATTTGACAGAGAGAGATAGTGAGAGCAGGAACACAAGCAGGGGGAGTGGGAGAGGGAGAAGCAGGCTTCCCGCTGAGTAGGGAGCCCGAGGCAGGGCTTGATCCCAGGACCCCGGGATCGGGACCTGAGCCGAAGGCAGGCACTTAACAACTGAGCCACCCAGGCGCCCCAAGAGTTGAGTTTTCTTCTTCACCTCCACACTTCACATCCTTTATTGCTAGTTCTCTTGGTTTTTCTTTTTCTGATTCCACTCTGTTCCTCCACTTTTTTTTAAATTTATTGTTATGTTAATCACCATACATTACATCATTAGTTTTTGATGTAGTGTTCCATGATTCATTGTTTGTGCATAACACCCAGTGCTCCACGCAGAATGTGCCCTCTTTAATACCCATCACCAGGTTAACACATCCCCCAAACCCCTCCCCTCTAGAACCCTCAGTTTGTTTTACAGAGTTCATCGTCTCTCATGGTTCGTCTCCTCCTCCGACTTACTCCCCTTCATTCTTCCCCTCCTGCTATCTTCTTCTTTTTTTTTCTTAACATATATTGCATTATTTGTTTCAGAGGTACAAATCTGTGATTCACCACTTAACTATGTATGCAGCATGCCCAGAATGCAGCGGGATGCCCAAATTTGCCATAACCAAATAAGAGGGGAAAAAAAGTGTTTTTATCAAAGGTGGATTTTCTCTGATCACGTAAACAAAAGAAAGATTTCTTTTCATCTATTTGATGTGGGAAACAAAGGCAGAAGAAAAATTATTAAATTTCCTTACTACCAACAGCCCATTGACAAGTCCTCGAAACAGGCAGAGTGACCTTCCTCTAGGGACTCAACTGCCTCAATGTTAATACTTTGCTATGGGCAAAAGGCAATCCTAGCTTGACCCCCACCCCCCACCAGGATCCTGTAAGCCTACTTTAATGTATAAAAATTCCTTTGGAAACTTCTTTTATCTCTAAACCCCCCGAGATACGTGTTGGCAATCATCCCCCAAGCATATGGCCCACTGATACACGTCTGAAGGGTCTCATGACTAAGGTTTTATTAGACAGTAATAAATGACCTTTTCCCAACAACAGCTAGCCCCTCAAGGTCCTGGAAACCTGGCTTCCAAAATTCCTTAGAGACTTACGCTCCCCCTAACACCCTGCTAATAACCCAAGAGTATATAATGGGCCCCTCCTTATGAACCCAGTGCAGCTCTTTCTGCCCACAGGTCATGTCCCCGTGTTTTAATAAAATCACCTTTTTGCACCAAAGACGTCTCAAGAATTCCTTCTTGGCTGTGGGCTTCGAACCCTAATGTCTTTCCTACATCATATTAACTCTCCTCATTTTTATCTGTGGCATATCTATATTACCTCCTCTATGGATCTAAAAATTAATTCCCAAAGTCTTTATATATTATCACAGCAGGGAAGAGTTTGTAAATGTTTGCTGGGATATGCAGAGGTGTTTTCTCTGTGTGACTCAACTTTCTGCCACTTGTCTTAGGGGCATAAAGAGGTGCAAAGTACTAAATTATGCTCTTTGGCTAGAGGATAGATATTCCACCCCCCAATTTCCACTTAAAGATAAGATTAATGTGAAACAGTTTCAGAAACTTGTAAACAGCTTTATCTATCAATATCATACTGTCCACCAGATAAGGATTAATCAGAAATATATTTCTTAAGTTCTATATAAGAGATAAACCCCAGGAAACCAAACAGAAATGATATGAAATGGAATTTAACAATATAAGAAATATAAGAGGGCAAACACATTTGAAAGTTTTCATAATGCTCTCTCAAAATTTTGTATCATTATCAAATAAAAATTTTAGAGTAATTTATACTGATTCGATATTTTTTAATGTTGCTTTGCACCTTTCAGATGCAGCAAAGGAGGTGGTAAGAGGGAAGTATATAGCAGTACAGGCCTTCCTCAAGAAACAAAAAAAGTCTCAAACACACAACCTAACCTTACAACTAAAGAAACTGGAAAAAGAATAGCAAATACAGCCTAAATCCAGCAGGAGAAGGGAAATAATAAAGATCAGGGCAGCAATCAATGATAAAAGAAATTAAATGTTGTTTTACTCAAAATAAGTGAGATGGTCATTAAATGACCCCAGGTCATTAAATGGTCATCCCCAGATGTGGGATGGTCTTAAATTTTGGGTTATAAAACACCTTGCATTATATACACAATTTGTAGAAAATACTAAGCAAATCAGTATTGCAGAATACTATCACAGGCTCTTTCACTGGCTGAAACCATGAGTCCTTGTTAAAACAAGGGACAAGGGAGTCATTGTTTCATATTGTTCCTCCTGCATGAAACTGAGAGGAAGAAGAATTTGTCATCCCAAAATATGTCTCTTTGGCATAAGGAATATTTAGGCTGATTATTTTTAAGAAACAACAGACACAGGAGAAGCTCTGAAAACAAAGCAGAAGGGTACCCTTCAGTAAGAGACATTTACATTTACAGGGGAAATCTCCATTTGTAAAGGTGTCTCCGGGCTGTACCAGGAAGAGGGGGGATGACTAAATCTACAAATTCATCAGCAGAGAAGATAAAAGTGATGACTTAAATCTGCACAACAACCTTACCCTAGTTTACTTTGCTTTTCCAGGTAACCTCATATAACTGCCCCACCCCAAACATCTTTTGTCTTTAGCTGGAGATGTTATTTAAGGTGGTGGCTTGGGCCATTTCTGAGAGTTAGTTACTTAATTTTCCTGGGTGTCTCCCATGTACATAGGAGGTACATGTTATTAAACTTCTATTTGCTTTTCTTCTGTTGATCTGTCTTTTATTGGGGATGGGAGCAGGTGGTAGGCTCAGCCCAGAACCCAGATGAGTAAAGGGAAAATTATTTTACCTTCTCCACAAAACACAAATGACTTCCAGTTTTCTCATTCAAAATATAAAATCTATGTTTTCTATTTTTATCTTTGTAGTTAATGAGATACTCTAAATTTTTTTTCTTGGTCCAGTCCATGTAATGTATAAATGACAACAAATATTCTATTAGTTTAAATAAACCAAACATTATTTAAGTAGAATAAAAATATTGGCTGTTAGTGTTTCTCTACATGTGGGATTGCAGAAGAGACTTTGATGTAGGGTGTTTGATGCAGAGATGTTTGGATTTCAATAAGTATCGATTGTGGGCTGAAAATATCAAACCTTGGGGTTAAAAGTGAGCAGCAAGGAATCTTGAGTCTTAAAAGAAATAAGAGCCACATGGGGTGGAAGACCTCAAGAAATAAAATGATAGGGTATCAACGCTGGACTATGTAGGAGGGAAAGGAGTGAAAAAAAAAAAAGAAGAAGAAGAAGAGAAGCTTCTGGTTAAAAGACAGTTTAAGAGTCAAAGTTCTTAATGAGTTATTCCTAAAAGCTAGAAACAAAGTTCCCCACATGATTTTCACAAAAGATAAATACTTTTAAATTGTCCTTTATTCTAATTATTTTTCCAAAGAACCAATGCCATAAAAATATACTTCTATGTTTAGAAACAGAAAAAATAAGCTACAAAACCACATTTTACCTTTGTTCTTCAAGATAACTTGCTTAATATTTATCTTTTTGCTGAATTCTTGGTACATTACCACCTATGGGCTCAAAACATTTATTCAAAAAATCTCTATCATAGTTACTCCATTTGAAATGGTAGAAAAGCTTCAAAATGATAAATCCAATTGAAGACAACTATAAACAACATTTGATTCATATATACTAAAACTTGTTATAAGTAACGAATGATTTAGATAGAGCACATTTAGCACTGTCTAGCGATAAACATTTATTATGGGACTATCACAGCAGATGAGGCTGTGGTAGATAGTAAACCATCAATCAGATGCGACCCCACAACAAATTATACCTCATCAACTGCTTTAATATGTCATGAAGCTTCCAAATAGACATCACTGGACCATTTGTTAAGCGCAAACTACTTTTTCACTGACAAAGCAAGACATTTGGTATTTTCATTTATATGTAATATCAAAATGAATCGATGGGATCTAGTCATCCAAAATAGAATTTCTATGAGGATGGGCCATTGAAATTCAGACCTTCGCTTCTTTACAGAAATTACTTGTAATCATGGTCTTTTATTTTATTTGTTTACCAATGTTATAAGAAAGAAGATTGTTTTTAAATTCTGAAACTAAAAAAGTCAACATTGGCATATTTTAAAATATATTTTTATTTAAGCAAAATGGAAGAAAAATGTCATTTCCACTTACATTTCTGTTATAAAACTAAGTATTAAGACATCCCCAAATGACACTGCAAGAAGAGCAAAAATAAAAATAGCATAGTGAAATGCTCATACAGGCATGATAATTACACTATCAAGAAATGCTTCTTTGTGCTACAAAAATACTTATTTCAAAAAAAATCATAATCAAGCTTAGCCTTCTGATATTAAAGAATCCCCTTTGTTCCTTCTGTCACATTTGTTATGATCTTTGTTTATCTCTGCAGTTAACTGAGCTTATTTCTCTTTCCTGAGCATATGCATAATTCTGCTTTACTTTGGGTTCTTCCTTAGACTATAAGGTGTATGAAGGTACAGACAGCTTACCTCGTTTCCACTCCATTGTACATCTTCCCTTGAATCTTGAATTCTTGTATGTGCTATTTTGCTTTATAATCATCTTTCAAACAGGGCCTTTTAAAAACCTACATAGGTATAAGAAAATGTTGATACTAATATTGATTTGGAAGTACTGTCTTCCTACTCTAATATTCAGATATATGTTTTGGAAGTATATTATATATTTTGCCTGATAAATTAGATTCCAGAAAGCCAGATTCTCTTGCTAGTTAGACCTTTGAAAATACTTGTGTGTGGTTGCAAGGAAGACTAAATTACAAGACATCTAAAAGAAATGCAGCACTCTCCTGAGAAAGCAAATTAAGGGATTTAGAACAGGATTTGGGGAGAGGGGCGCCAGAGCGAGTTTTTTTTTTTTTTTCTTTCCCCAATTTGCAGTGAGTGTTTAACCTGAGGAAAACTACTTTTAAAATTGGATCCAAAATTTCTATTAAGTTTTAGACAACAGTCTACCATGAACCTCATTTCTTGTAAGTCCTTGCTGAGTGTACCCAAACACAAAGCATAACCAGCCTCCGAGCCTGAGCTGTTCTGCAGTAGGTTACATAGGCAGTCAGGTAGGTCAGGACAACTATCTTACAACTACTTATTCCCCAGTGGAGGGGGAATGGCATCCTTGCTGTTTGCCATAAAAGATTCTAAGTCCCGGGCCCTGGGCTGCTTTATCACAGCACCATCTGGCCCCATTCTGACACCCTGTAGGACTTGGGGACGGGGTGATGGAGCTATCATACCCGTAGTCCTGCTGTTTGCTGTGCTGTGAGTGTGCGGTTTAACTGGCTTGCTCTGATTCACTGAGTCTTGTCTACTTGTGGGAGCCACAGAATTGTGGCAAAGCCGACAGGCTCTCTTACTTAGTCTTCTCTTGGGAGTCTTGTTACGTGTTGCTATCCCCTATGATGAGGCTAGGGATCTTCTATAGCAGTTAGTGCCATGTTTTATAAAAATACAATGATATACTTTATGCTAAGAAGTTAACATATAAAGAAAAAAGATCTCAAAAGAGAAATTCAAAAACTATATCATGCTCATTTGGTATCAAATTTTCCAGTTACTACAGTTATTATTTCTGGGAACGTCTTCAAATGACATACTTTGCAAGATTCTGCTTTATTTTAATTTTATATAACCACACAATCTGAGAATCGGATGGGAGCAGAGATAACCTCTCATAAGCAGGTGGCCCCGCATGCTCTCCTCAGACTTCTAGTGACAATATATATCAATGTCTGCAAGATAGACATATCATTTTCAGATGATTCCAGTCACTAGGGCATTAATTTTTACATTGATTTGAAATCTACAGTTTTGTAAATCATCAATTAATTTAGCTAAGTTTTATTTTCTTTTCTTTATTCTTCCATTCCTTTTTTTCCTCCCCTTTTGGAACACGCATTTAAGCATCAAGGAGGGAAACTCTTCCCTTTATCCTTTAAGCATCAGACTTTTTCCATCTTTCCACATGACTATGAGCAACATTATCTTATTCCTCTTCTTTCGGGCTAATGAGTCTCTATCTTTTTCTTTAATATTCCTCAAAGAAAAGTGTTCCAAATTTCACAACACCCTATTCACCATTGTCTGTATGTTCTCTATGGAACTGTTTCAAAAAGCATGACCAGACTACTTCCTTCCTAAAATCTGCATAGTATGTGAATGTAGCCAAAATGTAGATTTACCTACTTTTTCCTAAAATTCACATCACAACTGTTTGCCTAAATTAGGATATTGTTTCCCATGTGAAATGATTCTAATGATATTTAAGCCATTCAGAATTAATCTAAACTGTTTATATTTACATGGGCTAGATTTTATTATATTGGGCTCTGATCATCATCATCTAATTTGAATATTTGAAAGATTCTTATTAAATATTGGTCACTAGAATCAAAGAATAATTTTTAATGAATTTCTGCTTTTTATGATATTGAACTATGACCCTGTTAACCATCATTCTTAAATATGAAAGCATATTTTTTCATGTAGTTAAGGTGAAAAGATAAAAATTGTGCTTCAAATATTCAATTGGAAGGAAATTCATAAAATATAAGCTATGCATAGCTAATGAACAAATAAATATATATACATATATATATAATTCAGGTATACTACTAATATACTAAATTTAAATTAAAATAAGGGAATAAATTAAAATAAGGGAATTTGTATACCAAATTGAAAAAATAAATGATAATTTTCTATACTATTAAAAGTACACTCCATCAGGTATGCAAATGCAGTTTAGGTCAGCATGCAAACTGAAACTCTTTTATGTAGTTCTGTTTGGCATTATGAATCAAGAGCCCTAAAATGATCATATCTTCTGAGACAATATTCCTAGAGAATGATCAGATTTATGCTTAAAGATATTTATAGCAGAATAACAATGTAAAATTGTATATAATCTAAAGTAAAATAACTTTAGAAAGTATATATGTAAGATAATTCATATTCTGCATTGAAAATATGTATATGCATGATGTAATATAATATACATGTTTACTAATATGTGTATGCATGTGTGTATTATATACATGCATATGAACACCAAGAAAACTACTGGGGCAGGATTAAAGTGACTATCCTTGCAAGGAAGGCTTTGTAGTAATTTTGAGTTCTTTTTCAAGTTGGCCTGCCGCTCCCCCTGCTTGTGCTTTTGCTTGTGCTCTCTCTGTCAAGTAAATAAATAAAATCTTTAAAAAATAAAAAAAATAAAGTTTTTTCCCCCTACTTCCAGTGTCTCTACATTGACCATATGCTATTGTTTAAATGAAAAACTGAACTAAGCCTTCAGCTTACTTAGGATCTAACCTGTCCTAACATACTATGATAATTATGAAAACTCCTAAACAACTCCTATTTACCAAGACTGGATATGTCCAGAAAATGCAGAACAAAATATTAAAAAATTAAGCATCACAATATTTTTCATGTTATCCAACATATGCTTTGTTCTTAGTTACCTAATGTTCCAGAGATTATTTTTAAAGACAGAAGGCTTATTTCCCAACTAGTTAGAATTATATTTACTATAATACTTTCAGGCTCTCAGAATACTCTTAAAATAATTTAATCTTCAATAATACTCCAATAAATCATAATTTAAATCCACACAGCTTTTGCTATTGTAGTTATTTAAGCTAATGCCATTCCTTTTTGATCAAGGAACAATTATGCTTCCTTTCCAATACCTTTCCAAATGTTTTAATATTAAATTAACCCATAGGAAAACTCGATTATTAACAATATCAAAACAATGATTGCTTTTAAGGTTTCTTTATTTTTTTAATTTTTTTAAAATTTTATTTATTTATTTGACAGAGACACAGCGAGAGAGGGAACACAAGCAAGGGGAGTGGGAGAGGGAGAAGCAGGCTTCCCGCGGAGCAGGGAGCCCAACGTGGGGCTCGAACCCAGGACCCTGAGATCATGACCTGAGCTGAAGGCAGATGCTTAATGACTGAGCCACCCAGGTGCCCTTCTTTATTTTTTTAAAAGATTTTATTTATTTATTTGAAAGATATAGAGAGCATGAGCAGGGGGAGGGGCAAAGGGAAAGGGAAAAGCAGACTCCCCGCTGAGCAGGGAGCCCCACACAGGGCTTGATCCAGGAACCATGTGATCATGACCTGAGCCAAAAGCAGATACCCACCCAGGCGCCCCTGTGTTTATTTTTTATAATGGTGATTTTTATACATCATGAGAAAGCAGGCAAGAAACTTATTTAACATTAATTGCTTTGGTCTATAGACTCACTAAAATGTAGACAAGGATATATATAATCCAGGCTACTGTTAACCTCCATTTATGACCATAGAATGATATCTGAAACTCCCACACATTTGGAAGTTAGTTTTTCAATTACTTATTGATTCAAGCTAAGGGACATACTGGGGAAGAATGGCATAATCAGACTTTCTTCTTACCATAGTCATGATTTTAATACCTTAATTATTTCCACATCTAGATATGCATATCTAGAAAACAGTAAATTCAGTTTAATCTAAAATATAGTGACTGTGAATTTCGGCTAGCTGGCTCTTTTCTGCTTTAATACCATAGTAGTTGACATTCATAATGAAGACCTGGAGCCACTGTCATATCCTGAAATATGAAAATATATGAGAATTTGCAGTACTGTGTTAAATAAAATGTAACACTTAAGGGTATTTGAAATTATCTCATAGGTGTTCATATTGAGAATGATTGATCTGCTTTTAATATTTCTATTAATGCTAAAAGTTCATTCATCAGAAAACCACATTCTCATATCATAGCAGGTAACAGAAAAAAGTGCATTTTCAAGTGTTCCCCCACCCTTCTCAAATAGATGGGGGAAAAAAGCATTTTGGGGGGAAAAAAGTCTTATTTGAAATCAAACTAATTTTATTTTACCCATTGATCAGAGATTCCTATTTTCATGTACTTCTTAAAATGTCCATATTCACCTACATGTGTAGGCATTATTTTAAATCTATAAACCATGCAAATTACTTAAAGCTTTCTGCCTCACATAATCAACCCATAACAAACATGCTAGTAGGCAAGTTAAAGGATTAAAGCAATTGTCAATTGGTTAAATGAGAGAAAATCCCTGTCCACTTTTCTGCCCTTTCAACCTTTCAAACATATCCACCTACAGTGACATTTAGAAAGTATCCTAAATGAGTAGTTGTACAATATTTTAAAATACTGAATTTCATTGTCCATTTAAGGTATATATAAGCAACCCCATTAACTGAGTACTGACAGAAAAAGAACACATAGCTTCAGTTCAAGAAGAGCATTACGTGTCATGTCTCAATAGCATTTTATTTATCCCTTGTGGTTTTTGAGGCTAGAGAAGTGACATTTTTTTCTTTCTTAGTGTTTAATTCTTGACACCACAAAGTACTTCTATGAGTACCTATATTTCTTCCATTTCTTCCTTTAAATTGGGTTCTGATAGGAGGGAAAACCATAAGACATTGATATTGAACATTTGTATGATATGCGGTTCAACGGTATACCAATCTTAAAAATTGTGATAATGACAGATAATTTTACTGAAGCTATGCTGCAATACTCAGTAGAACTTCCACTGTTTCTCAATGTTTATGTATTATTCAGACTAATAGTGACCCTAAAGTAGAAAAAGCTTCTTGTCTCTTAAAACTTTTATTGAGAAGAGTTCAAAATGCATACAGTTAAGTGCTATTCTGTGTGCATTTAATGTTGAGTGAAAAGCTGTTTGGTGCCCATTTTAGATTCACTGGCAACAAGGCAGGCAAGAAAGCATGTACAGGGAGTCATGAAGATATATAGAAAAATTAAGGGTTTAAAATTAATTTGAACTTATAATGTAATGCACCACGTGGAAATCTGAAAATCAGTTTCCAAATGGAACAGCTTGAAACTTTTGCTTGCCATCTGGTTTTGGACCTGGCTCATTCAATTCCAATTTTGCCCTTGTAAATACTCCAATTTTATATATACTATATGGGAATGATAATCCATGCCACTTAAGCATATCTTGTTTTATTTCCTAAAAATATAGTTGTTTTTGTTTATTCTACACTATCAATATTTCCCACATGCCCTCTTAATCATGGGTACACTTATCTTTATTTTAAACCAGATGTGATATTATTTGATTTATTGACATATTGGAGAGTGATTGCATTTTATTTGGCTAAATTAAAAAAATATATATACGTCTAACATTTTTACATCTTTAATGAGCCCAAAATACAGATTGATGAATTCAAATGAGGAGGGAAAAACAGATTTGGCTATTTGAGTCGTAAAGTAAGAGGAAAAAGTAGGGCCTAATATATAGACGTAGGATTAAAAAAGATTATGCATGGAAAGCATTTACGCATGCTGGCATACAAGGAGCGCTCAGTAAATGTTAGCAATTAGCCTTTGTTTTCTTGTGTGTGTGCTAATAGTAATAAATAGAAGATTCAAATTTATATTTATTTTTCCTGAAGAAAATATTGAAAAACTACTGTTAGTTACTTTACATATGCTATCTTATTAGTTCCACACAAAGTAACACTGTGAGAATGCTGAGAATTACACAAGTCAACCCCCCACCAGAGTTCACAGCTAGTAAATGACAGAGATGTGAGCAGATATTTGAGGTCTTGTTTTTTGATGACAAGCTCAAATAAGTTTAGCAAATGTGAGCTACTACGTCATAAAGTTGTTTTAATTACCTGTAAAGATATCTGCAGGATATTGAAGCCAAGATTTTTGTAATCGAAATTATAAGAATTTAGGTTGCAATAAAATACATAAGAATGCATCTTCTCAATACATCTATTGATCATTTAGTTAATAATTCAGTCAGATCTAATTGAAAGGAGATGACAGTTATAAGTCAAACTGATTTCCAGGAGTTTCATGTCGTGTTTTTTAAAATTAATTATTGTAAGTTAAATTTTTGCATTGGAAAAATATGCTACCTCTCTCAAATTACTTAGGTTAGTGTATCCATCCATGAATAAAAGAATGCTTTCATATATACATAAGACAATTAAAATTATAACAGTAAATCTTAAAGATCATCCAGTAGTTTAATTATGATATGAAGAACTCTTTTTTAGAATATGTATATTGAGACTTCAAGCTACATATTTGTATCTCTATGAAACTTCTATAAAACTGTATAACTTATAACTGATAAATGACATAACCACATCATTTATTCTCACATATTTAAATGCAGCAGTTATAAAAGATTTATATTTATTTATATATGATATACTCATATATATTTACATACCAATTTATATATATATACACACACACAGACACACGGACTAATTTATTACAGTGGTAATGCAAAATTACTTAATAATTTTGATACAAAGTATTTTGAACTGTCAAACCACTTAAGAAGATGCTCTGCACAACATACGTTATATAAGGCAAATAGTTTTCAGTGAAAATTTTTCACCAACAGTGACTTTATATATTAAACTCTTCACAGTGAGAGAAGGCCAACATCACAGCTTGAACTTTTATTCCAGTGCATGATCCTGTGACACTGCTTTTGCTTTTAAGGTTTGAAATATAAATCTTGCAAATGTAATGAGATGTATGGTGTGACAGGTATCTGCAAAAATCACTGAGGTAATCAGCATCACATATTGTTTCCCTAAATATTATTGTAGTCATCATGTGACTTGTCTCACCAAATTCTACAATGGCCTCCTTGTTTCCAATTCTATAAATTCTACTTATTCTGCGTGACTGTCAAAGCTATATTTAAGTGATTCTGCTGTTATTTCCCACCAATTCTTAACATGCTGCCTATCACAATCAGGTTGGTTACTTGACTATCCTCTAAATGAATGGTACTGTTTGCCTGGGTTGAGTACCTGGCTCAAAAATACATTATTCAGTAATGTAGTCAAGTTGTAACTCTCATATGACAAATGGGGATGATAAAAATGATGATACCTTTTGGATAGGGTAGATGTAGGCATTAAGTTACAGAATTCAAAGAAATTACATAACACAGAGCCAAGCACAGAGTATGTGCTTAAGAAAAAAGAAAAAAAAAGGAAAGAAACCTACTTAGCTATATGTAGCATATAACTCTTTCTCTCCTTGTCTTCCTTATTGTAGTCATCATTTAAAATACCTTTCCCTTTTATATTACCTATTCAAAGCCTTAAAAAAATGAGACACATAATTTATAATGCATGTATTATACTAGCTATTTTTCCAAACGTAACCTTATGCTTATCTTCTCTGTTCATTTAAATTACAAGTTCTGCTTGGGAGCATCCAATAAATACTGAATGTGTACATTTTAGGTTTCCTACATACATATAAGCACAGTATGAAGGTATGGTAGATGTACATACATTTTGCTAATAGTATAATGCATATTGTTCCACTTTGAATGTACAAATTATCTAACATTTTTGGGGGCCTTAAATAGAAATGCATGATCAGCAAAGTTCTCTAACAGTGCATCAAGTTTAACTCATCTCACTTGGTAATCAACAACCTCAGCCCTAAATCCCTGCATATGTCTCTGCAACTCCTCCATGTAGTCCCTAAACAGGAGTTGGACATTCTGTTAGATAAATGAAAATCCATACTAGTTAGCCAGAAGCAATTCTCAGGCCCCTATGGCTTCTGGAAGGCACTTCAGTTACATTCTGAATTGCCCTAAAATAAATTCTTTATTAGCTGCCAACGATTACGTTAGAGATTTCATGATGTGCCCCTGTCTCCAGAACATAATCTTGGACTTTGCCCAGCTTGATAACTACTTCTTTGATGACAGATCTTTTGACACTGATATGAAAGGGATTCTACTAGGCATATGTAGGGTCTATCCTAATAGTCTATGTGGTGAACTCTTCATAAATTGACAGAGGAATGAATTTCTATACTTATTCTGGCAACACGTCAAAAGCTATAAATTGTCAGTACTGAATTTACTCATTACATCTTTGTATTTTCCTGATTAATAATACCAGGGAAATATTTTCTTTATGTGAGAATATAGACTTATTAGTTTAGCATTTTGTACACAGATAGAATTCAAAATGTAATCATTCAAATAAATATTATTGGTCAATGTATACATAGTTTTTATTGTTGTGTCTGCATTTTATTATTGGATAATATCTCACTTATTTCTCCTAAAGAACTCCATTACAAAATGGAATATAAAGCATACACTATAGGATTAATAGGATGTATAAGGTTTTTTTTATCAGTAAATTGTACTAGATTTCAAACTGAATCTGTTAAGTATAAAGCACATCCAGCCTAAAAACTAATGAGTTCACAATATTTTCTCCTTGTCAAGTATAGCTGCTATTCCCTTCTCATTACTAGACCATGTCACTCACCATGTCTCTCCACAAACCAAAGTTCCCAAATAGATATTCAAAATTTATATTTTAAGGTGAATTGTCACAGTGATTCAATAGCTACAGATACTGCGAGGTATCACAAAAACAGAACTAGGAATGATTTTTTTTATACTTTGAAAGCCACTTGTTTTCTCATTAAAAAAAAAAAAGAAAAGAAAAAAAGCACAAATGGAAAAGACAAGGCACACACACAAATAAAAATCAGTATACATCATCCAGAAGTTAGAAAGTGATTTGTGGAACAGATTGAATGCTAGAGCTTATCCAAATTCACCCTATTTGAGGTTTTGGTATGATATAAAGAGAAGATGACTTCAGAATATAATTTGGATATTTTACCCTCCCCCGCGCACCCTTAAAATAGCACCAAGCCCAACTTTAGTTTTGTTTTTAACAGCACTGTCACTTACCTAAACTGGAGACATGCTAATTAAAGGGGGGCAAAAAAATCCCCATTTCTCCCCATCTACCCACCACAAAAAAAAAATCCTTAAAATCATAAATTACAGATTCCCGGAGGTAGAAATCTGTATATATATAGCTTTTTAATGTCTTTGATAGATTAAGCTTTGAATACTTACTTAGTAAATGGCTTTAAAAACCCTATGTGGAATCAGGAAAGAAATCCCTTACTTTTTGTGATACTGTATATCATTTTTGGGTACCACTTGTGGACTTTGAAACTTTGCTTTGATTTTTAATATTATAATGCTGGAACAGTGATCCTTCAGTTACTTTTCTTAAATTCTGCTCCTAGATAAAAGTAATCCTAGGGACCAGTGTGACTAAGTGACTGAAGGACAATTTTAGATGAGGCCCTAAGCCCTGATGAATGCCCTGGTGTCTGAAAATGTAATGGCCTTTAGATGTAATGTGCTTTTCTTTTCTTTTCAGAATAATTATCTGTTGTTTTGATGATCATGATTTCTTAATCAAACAACAATCTCTAACAGATAAAAGATCCACAGTCACAACAGATCAAGATCACTTTTTGATACACATATTTAATTGACTTAAGACCTTATATAAACTCTCACCACTTTTTGAATTTCTATTTTGAGTTTCTAATTCTTTTTCAAGTAACAAAGCCTATGAACATAACTTTATTTTGCTTTCTTTTTTCTTTTCTTCTTCTTTTTTTTTTTTACACTCAAATAACTTTGAAGGTTGAAGGTTTGCATTTCAAAACTAAGAAAGTGAAACTGCTCTCTAACCAAGGCCTAATGTAGCTGAGATCCATCCTGAAGCAAAAATTTTATGGCTCAGTTGTAAACCCTTTGAAAATGTAGCTTATAATGTAAGTGCTGACATGATCTTAACTATGAATTCATGAACCCCAACACTAATATATCCAAGGCATTTCATTACTGTCAGCTTGTCTCACTTTGTAAAATTAAATATCCTCTTTAAAAATATTTATATGCCTTTGATTTCCTGAACAAAATTTTCTTCATGGAATTTGGCTGATGAATCCTCTCCCTGGAGTGGAGAGGGGTGGGGGCTGATGGTTACACACATTTAGGAACTTGCACACATCCCTGATAAGGGTGGTATGCATTCATTTGTTTTCAGATCATATTTTTTCACAGGCATAATCTGACTTTATAAAGGATAGACAGATCCCAGACCTATATTCTTCAAAATGAATCAGCACTCCACTTTCCAGGCCATTGATTTCCCCCTTTTTAATAAAAGTGTGTATTCTATACATCAGTTAAATTCTGAGAATTTCTTTTCACCTATTTTCTAATATAAAAAAATACTTCAAAACTCTTTCCAATTTTTCCTCTGTTTGTCATCCAGTAAAAAATGCATTTTAGGTAAATATTACCTGAAATCTTAGGGTGTTTTAACCACATGGCAAAAAAGACATTATATTAATAACAAATAGATAACTAAAATAAAATTTTGAGGTTAGAAGTGAAATAGTAAATTTGAATAAAAATTAGACAAAAATGGTTGTGGGTAAGATATTCAAGTTATAATTTGTAAGGTGGAAAAAAGTTGATTGTTCTCAGGAGCCATGTTTTTCTTACCAAAATCTCACATGCATTTTGCTGAATTTATAAATGCTATTTTTCAAATAATACCAGCCAGAGAACATGAGCAAATTTTACAACAAATCTTCATCAAGTTGTTAAGCATACTCCTCCTTAATTTCTATAACTAAAAAATACTCTGATAATCTTTTGAACATGTAGCAAAAAAAAAATACTCATTTCAGACTTGGCTTTGGAATTTACTCTTCAGTTGTAGGAAAGATGAGGTATTAAATCTATTTATTGCATACAGATGGAGATTAAATAATTTAAACAAATGAAAAACAGAAGTGGTGATTATACACAGTGCAAAAAACACTCTACATTTCCATGAATATTCATATAGTTCGGTTTCCAGATTCAGTCTCACATTATAAATTACTTTTGAACAACAACGTTGCTTTCTTTTTTCCTTACTGCACTACTTTCTACGTGAGTCTGCCAGAATTTTCTGTTTTATAATACTATAAATACATTCATATTTTTCTATAATTAAAACTGAAATTTAAATGATGTAGTAAAAGGGTAGTGATAAAAATGATTTCCCAACATTAGAAAGGTAAGATATAGCACATAGTTAAAAGTAATAAATGTATAATTCACACTATAGTCATAGAATATTTTATTACCAGTCTAATATCTCATATACTCTGCTTATTCATCAAATTATTGGGCATCTATTACATGTAGGATTGCCTGCTAATATGAATCAAAGACAAAATTTCTCTTCAAATAACTTATAAAGTGGTAAAACACAGAGACATGCAACAATAAAGTATTGTAAAAACTGAAACTGTCCTCTGATCTAAATAAAATGCCCTAGTCATTTAAAAGATGGAATATTATTTTTGGTATGTGGTTGAGGGGTCTTTGATCTGGCAGTCAGGGCTAGTGTAGTTGTAGAGGGGCATTCCAAGAAAAACTCCAAAGACTAAATGTTCTGTTTCTGTTTCTTCAAACCAGAAAACCTGTTCTAGTGTTTGTGAAAGAGCAAACCAACAGTATGCAAATTTTATAAATGAAAACCTTTATTTCTTACATAATGTGAGCTACCGAATTGTGTGAGGTATTTGCTTGAAGTAGATTTTCTTACCAGTTCATATAACTGGGAAAGATGTCAGAGGCAATATCATAAAAATGGTCTTGCAGGTGGTAGACAGCAGCACATAGTTAAGATTAAACAAAACAAAACAAAACAAAACAAAAAAACTTTTAAGGTCAAAAAACTTCAGCACATTGCCCCAAATCCCTAAATAATTGCCAATATATTATGCAGGATCATGCAAATAACTACAAAAAATCTAAAATGGCATTCAAAATATCCCCATATCAATGTGCTTCAATGTACCATGAGTTGATATAATGCCACAGTATATGCTTATAATACATTCTAACCCTTCACAGAGAGGGGGATCATAACTGCCAGAGAGGTTTTCTTTGTTTAGTAAAGACAAACACAGGCAACTGACTGCCATTATTTACAAGAGAAAGCAAGTATGAGTGTTTTGTGAAAGAATCTTTTGAATCATCACAAGTTTTATGCCCTATTGACATAGTCTAATTCCTATGTCATAGCTGAGAAGCTTGACTGAACTCAACAAATACTTATGGGAGAGTCAAATGCAGTCAAGGTCAAGTGGAAGAGTGGATGGGGCATTAATTGCAGTCAGGATTGGCCCTCCCCCATAGTTTGATCAGGGTTGTTCTGATTGGTCAGTGTTTGTGTTCTACCAGGTGTTTAATGTTTTGACTCAAGTTGGAGCTAGCTTTACCCATTTATACCTTTTGCACTTATTTTTCAATTTATACTTACTTATCTCCAATTTTCACCTTTAATAGTAAATATAAATGTTAAAACTTGGCTTAAATTCTAAATTCCAATAGCAGAATTTTTTTTTAAAAAAGACATATTTAAATTCTCTTTTTGTTACATATATTGACTCTCTACAATGTAAACTTCTCTGTAAAGTTATGGTCATTGGAATGGAGCTCTTTACATCTTTTAGACTGTCTTCCCAGTGAGAGTAATTGAATGCAAAATAATTAGGTCTTTTAATCCTACTGAGGATGATGTCAGCACTGTAGTTAGGATTTCTGGTTAGTTTATCATGAATGCAAACTTATGATCACTTATGCTATGCTCTGAACTAATCAGATGAGACACCTGCCTTCCCTTAAGGAGTTCATATATTGTGATTAAATAGAAAAGCATGTGCCTGAGGGAAAACTTGCTGGCCTATTAACCTATATTTGAGATTCATGTTCATTGATGAGCTTAAAAATCCCTTGGTAGCCAACAATGATCGGCATTTTTCCCAAATGTTCTAACAAGTCAGCTTGTAGATATGTGTTTTGAGCTGCCTATTTTTGTGCTGTTTGTACCACCCCTCACAGGCCACAGCTATCCACCGATCTCTGAAGCTACTACTCCCTGGCCCTGCCCCAGTAACCCCCTCTCTCAGAATGGTGGTTCCTGCTAATACAACAAAAATGGAAATTGTCAGCGTGGGCAGGTTGCCATATGGAGGTTGACAGCTGCTCAATCAGATTAAGACAAATGCACATAGTCAATGTGAGTTCAAAAAAATTTTTTTTCAGAAGAAAACTCTGTTGTTTTGTTATTATTACTTTTTCCAGGATTTTTGAAAAAAGAGCACCAGTTTTAAAGATCTTTCTCTAAAGCAGATAAGCTTCAATCAATCATTGATATGAAGCAATTCTTTTTAAAAGTAGTTAAAATCACCTTCTTTAAAATTTATTTTGTGTTTTGAACCTTGATCCTCTTTGCCTCTGGCCATAGTGTTTTATTTAAGAATCCTCATTCTCCTCCTTCAGCCTACCCCATAAATACATATACTTCTGGTAAGTATTCTACAAAATAATAAAGGTCCCTATTTCCTGAAAAGGAAAATAATGTTGAAAAATTGTAAAAATATGTTTCAAAAGACTCCATAATATGCCAAGGGAAAAGTAACAGAATTTTACAACCCATCAAATGATAACACACAGCCATCAATAGCCAAGCTCATGAATAAATAAATATTTACAACATGTACATATGCATATCAAGGTAAAGCTACTGTGCAGGAACTCAGAATCTGTGGAAAATATTTATGCAATGCATCTACAGTGACAAAAAGAGGCACTGAAAAGAAAATAATTTTAAAGAATGGTCAACACGTTTAAAGTTTTCTAGTAACTGGCCCGACCTTGCTAAAATACACAAAACCCTTTTAATGATAAATGAAATATGTTGCCATGATTGCCTATTCCTGAACTTGACTGAGTCATATCATCATCATACAGCAGAGCTAGCAAATTTCTAGCTGAGCTAGTTAGAGCACATTGGAAAAAGTAGTCATATGTTCAAAGACGAAACATTTCAGACCTGATTTACAAATGCAATCCAATGCATCTGTATTTAAAGCTGTGTGGGATGAATAAATGCTTATGAACACATGCAAATATTTTGAAATAAACCTTTCTGACTAGGTTAACAATTTTTCCCAAGCCTTGCAGCCATCTAACTTTCTCCCTGGGTAGCTAGAGCTCCCAAGTTGACTGCTAAAGTTTATCACAGGAAATGGCACTTTTACATGCTAGAGGTACAGACTGTCTTTGAAAAAATTGATAGGAAGTACAAGTTAACACTTCTGACATCCCCTGGAGTCGATAACACCATACATCTCTAGATCCCAAGCCACCAAAAAGCTGCCATGCGGGTTAATATAAATAACAGCTTGCAGTTAGCAAGAACCCCCACACCACACACACACACACACACACACACACACACACACACACACACACACACACACACACACACACACACACACACACACACACACACACTGATAACACGAGGAAATACAGTAATGTGGTGATATAATTTACAATGCCCAAAGATAATTTGCAGCTCCACTCCTCAGGAGTGTATCTGCACCAACCATCTAAGCTAAGTGCCTGTTGGAACTTTTCCCTCAGAGGTACTAGAGGTGGAAGATTTGTAATATCTTTAATGCAACAAAAGGAGAAACAGAAAGATCAAACTGAAGGGGCTCCTGTATTTAGAAAATCCTGCTGAGATGTAATAAATTATTAAAATTTCTTGTTAATGTTCATGCTTCCTTAACCTCACATCATATTGTTGACAGTAAAGCAAAGGTGGGGAAACCCAGAAACATTTCCAGAGCTGAGAGAAAAATGTTAGGTGAAAGAAATGCTCCTACAGAGCAAAATCCTCTGATATCTCCCCGCAAGATTTTTCCCCAAACATGCAAACACAGTTCAGAAAGTCTTTTATGGGATATTTCTGCAGCATCTTCTTGGCTTATAACATTCACAGAACAGACACTCTGATAACTTGTGTTTAGTATAAACAAATGGCATTCAGGAAAAGCAGAATCAACAGAACTTTACAAAAAGGCAGGGTCAAAGTACCATAAATTCTCCCTCATCTCATCATAATTTCTCAACAGCAGAAGAAAATGGATTTCCATTCTCCAAAGTACCGAAAGACTTGTTCTTGTTCAGCAGATTTTGTTTTCAATAAAGTTAATGCAATTTATCTTTATTAACACATCAACACTGATAGAGTCAGCCAGAAAATTAGTGTTGGTGGCACTGCATTTCATCACATGCCCCTCCTCAGGCATCCCTCTGACCGGTTCACAAAATCTGCCAAAAAAATTCAGGGATCTAACATATTCAGGACCCATTTCTTTTTTTAAAAATAATGCAGCCTCCTAAGGATACCACACATATGCTTGCACCAGAGCACCATGCATCTGGCCCTATATACTCCCTGCTGGAAACAATCCTTATAAAGCTTTGATAGCCCGGAAAACCAAAAATTGCAAAAAAATATATATTTATATCAATAACAGAGAAAAAAACTCTTATCCTAGCCACCTACAGCACAGAACGTCTTTCCTGAAATAAAAACCTGATTTCCAGCAGATGCAGTTGCTCTACCTTCAGCTGTCCTCAAGTTGCCACTGATCAGCCCTGCTAACTCCATTTAGATCTTTAACACAAAACTTTCATCACTTACCCCCTTTCCAAGGTTTTCCTTTCCAGGGGGTCCGAGTCAGCTTGCTCAGAGTTGGTCCAGAGAAAAAGAGCATCAAAACGAAGAAAAGTTCAAGTCTAGTAATTTTCCCCACTTTCTCAAATGATACCATTGCCACAAGTTAATTTCACAAAATCTCTCACATCCTCTTCCCTCCCGGTTATTAAAACAGCATTATCATTGAGAAACCTGAGGTAGGTGTTGTTTTGCCATCTTTAACAGCTGAAATAGCAGCTCCCTGATGTAGCCCTGAGCCAAGCTACATTTCTCACGGATCCGGCTCCTCTCAGCACGCAGTCAGCTCTGCTCCAGCTCCAGGAGCTAGAAAATAATTTCTGATCTTCACTTTGCTTTCAGTGGGAATATATTCCTCAGTGTGCTGGGTGAGCTTGATTGAAAATGATAAAAACAGTCATGTCTGTGTCCAGCAGAAAAGAGAAAAGATGTCAGGATTGTGTGAAAAAGATGAGAAGCTGTTGTACTGACAGCTTTCAGGCTGCCGTGTGATCCTAATAGCCGTGCGACCAACCAAATTGCTCTTTTAAGAGTAATAAGGCTTCAGTGAAAGCCCATGTCACTGCCACTTGGGTGGGTAGTGCTGGGCTTGAAAATCACCCAGGAACCGCCACAGATAACGACTGCTTCAGCCCCGCTTCAGAATATTAAGGGCTGAGCAAAATATAGTATGCACAGAGGGTAGTTAATCTATTGTGTGGATAGACGAGGATTCCAGCGGTGTGGTAGGGAAAGACGCAGAACTTAAAATGCATTTTATGTTTCCTTTACTTCACCTTGTGCCATTAGAAGGGGATTGCATCTGTGCTAATTATTCATAAAAGGGTCTGAAATATTTATTAGAGGAACAACAATAAGTGTATGATTTTTATCTCCAACAGTAAAACAGGCAGGGCAAGTTCTCAATAGTTGCAGTTCTCTTCTGTATTAAAGTCAGTTTATTGGGGCATTTCTGTGTCACCTGCGTGAACCCACCATGAATGCTCTGAGCAAACTTTTGGAAATACCGACACAGACTCCATCAGGGTTGTGCTAATCACACATTCAGGGGAGCACATTTTTTACTTGTTTGTGTACATCACCATGGAAATACAAAAAGCTCTCTAAGTCTCTCAGTCTTTTTTTAATTATATTTATGAAAACATTACTGATCACAAGGTGTGGGTATAATTAACCTCTGGGCACATGACTCTGCTCCCAGACGAAGAAGAGGTAGGTGAAGGCAAAGCAAATAGAAGAAATTTAGTCTCTGTTGCCTGAAGTGAATTAGCATGATCGAAACATTTTGGGCAATATTTGAAATCTGTCTACATCTAAGTATTATCTATATGGTCACTTAGTCCTTTAATTAGTGGGCCACAATGCATGAATTATGCATTTATGTGCTTTAAAGTAATCAATTGCTATATAATGATAACTGCCAATTTATGATGTTACCACTTCAAAATGGGATAAATTGCCCTTTTCAAATCATATTATTGGAAGAAGTACTTCTAAAAGAATAATTTATCTTTTTGAGATAAACTACATTAAATTTGAAAATACAGTTATTAAAATTTGCTTTCATATAAAGGAAGCAATGCTTGTCAAATATATTATGGGATGCACAAAACAAATGCTCAGGTTATCCCTTAGTTTAGAAATAATAATCAATTTGTATTCAACTTTTCATTTGAAAACTTTTGAGGGAAGACAAAAGTTCATATCATGCTTATTTTATAAATAGTAAATTTAAAATTCTATGTCTCTGTATGCTTTCTAATAGAAAGCCCAAATTTAACTCAGAATTCTATTTTCTCTTTACCCATTATTCTTCATCTTATTTACCTCAACTTTCCCTCTCTCTTCAACAGAATGCATGCAAACAGAAGTTGGTAAAATGAATTGGCCAACTCCCTCACCATCACCTTCTGAGGAAGATTCTAGAACTAAACTTATTTACTGTCTACTGGCTCCATTCAGCTCAAAAGAAAGAACACAACTTTTCATAATTAGTGAGTTCTGTTTTTTTTTTTTTTTTTTCTTTTTCTTCTTGTTTAATTACCTGGGTTTTAGGTGGAACAAGAGAATGTTAAGTTGGTTTAAACATGGTGAAATGATGTTGGTAGGGATGTCAAACATTTCTAAAGGGCCTGGACCAGATTGAAGTTAATAGGAAACATACTCCTTCCTCAACAGGGGATACAGTTGGCCAGGTTGACTCTAAGGAAATTTCAAATTTAGATTTTCAAGATTTGCTTCCTTGTTGGTGACCCCCGGTAAACACCAGCCCATAGCTCTCTGTGGTGGGGAAACTGAACTAAATTTGGAGGAATCAAATCACCTTTGCTCATGGAGGGAAGGCCATTCTCCTCTAGAACTCATCTGACTTAAGTGTGAAGTGCTACTCAAGCTCTCTAGATACCAGAAGAGATATGGAGGAACTTTAAATGTGTGGGAATGCCAGAGTTTGAAGCAACAGAAATATTGAATGGAATGGCAGTGGAGACAAATTTTTGAATAGGTATGAGTATGGAAATGCCTTCCCAGCTAAGTTATTATTAACAATAAATTAGCTAACTTCTTACCAATTCTAAATATTTTATATGTAATAACTCATTTAATCCTTAAAAAAACCAATGATCATAGGAGTAATAATCTTCATTTAGTACATTAAGAAACTGAGGCACAGAGAGTTTAAATCACTATTCAAGGTGATAGAGCTGTTGTGAACTTAAATGGCTCAGTTCTGAGCCTCTGCAAATCACTGTACTATGCTCTCTACCAAACTGTTCTTTTCACCCTTCTGAGCTAGCTTGCTCTTAAATAACATCTTTTTATAAAAGAATAGCAAATAATGATGGCACACTCAATATGTACCAGGTTCTAATTAACCTCTTTACATATTCTAGTTATATTATTTCCACAACAACCTTGCGAGATGAATCCATTATTATTCATACTTTACAGATGATTATTTCTTCATTATCACATAGTGAGTAAATAACAGAGCCAGGATTTGAACCCTTGTATGGCCTTAGAATTTGTCATTCCACTCCTGCTCTCCAGTGTTTGGTGCATGGGTCTGAGAAAACCATAAGGACTCCAGTGGGGCTGGAAAAGTAAGAGAATGGTGGGGCAGGGGAGGGAGAGTCTTATGGTATGGGTGTCATGAATCTTCCATGGGTTGTTGGCAGCTGCAGGGAGGTCTATGGCTGTGAAAGTACTAGAGAAGGCCCCCGGAGAGGCATCAGAATAAACTTTTTCACCACCTGCATGTTCTCAAAGTAAAACACAAGGAAAGATTAAACTCCAGCCAAACCTGACTTATGGACAGTTATAATACAACATAATAACATTTTAGTGTAGGTCTTAAAAAGTTGTTAGGAAGACTGCAGAAGAAAAGTACTAAAAGGGAGTATATATTAAAACAAAGTGTAGTGAAAGACTCTGTTCGGCTAGGACACTCCAGGCAGAAGAGATGACCTGTTGACTAAGAATCAAGTGATAATCAGTCAAGAGGCAGAGAATAATCCAGGTTGAGGGAATTGCATGAACACAGTCAAAGAGATGCAAGAAAGCCTGACTCCTTCCAAGAACTGCCAGGGAGACAGCATGGCTGAGTATCTGAGCATACGGGTGAGTATGGGAGATGAGGTAGCAATGGTAGGCAGGGGTTAGATTAAAATTTTAAATATGCTTACTGCCAAAGGTCTTAGGATTTCCTTCAGTGATAGTGAGTCAGTTATGAGTTTAAATCAAGGAAATTACATGATCCAAAATGAGTTTAAAAAAAAGTCTTTGGCTGTAGTATGGTGAAGAATGAAATTAGAAGCAAAAAAAAAAAAAAAAAACTATGTAGAAAGATAGCAATATTCCTAGCAAGATATATTTGCAAATGAAACTAAAACAGTGTAAATAAATAGGAAGAGATAATTTGGAATATCGAAATTCATTAATTCAACAAATATTTAATAACTACGTATTTTGAGCCACATAAAATAGTAGGTATCTTAAGATTAATAAGATAAAGCTAAATAAGACCCTATCATCAGGATGTTTATATTTTAAGAATTTGGTGACAAAATATATACAGGAAGGAATGAACATTGCCCCAGTGTTTCAGCTCTCTTCTTTATATATGATTTTATAAATTCGATTTTGTCTGTTAATATTTGCTCCAACTTTGACACCATTAAGCAAGATTTAAATACCTTAGCAGTTGTACTCATTTTTATTCTAATGCCACTATTTATTCTATTCTAATGACACTCCCTAACATCTTACCATTTATGTGCACTAAGTACAATCTTATCTTTTATTTTCTTTCTTAACAAGAAATCCCACTAATCTCTGATACTAACAATGGTGTAATGTGAGCTATTCTGCTATGCTTTTAATAATTGAAAATATACAAGATAAAGCACCTCCTAATGAGTGTACAACCAAAAATGTTACTAAGCGTTTGAAAAGGATTAGTTTATTTTTATATCAATAGTTTTTTTTTTTAAATCTCATAAATTATACTCACTTCATCACATGCGGTTACAGACTCAGCCAATTCCTTTTCTGAAAATCCAGTGACTTTGGTCATTAGGTAACTAGGTGGTTCTGAATCAGGGGCAATTATACCCTCGCCCCAGGGGACATTTGGCAATGTTCTGAGACATTTTTTGGTTGTCATACTGGGGGGTGAATGCTACTAGCATATATAGTGGCTGGAGGCCAGTGGTGCTGCCAAACATCTTATAATGACCAGGACAGTACCCACAACAAAGAAAAACTTGGCCAAAAATGTCAATGGTGCCAAAGCTGAGAAACTGTGAGGTATCTTCAGTTTGTCTGACCATAAGATAATGATTCCTCTACCCGTTGTTTCACTTCAGTATGACTAGAACAAATGTTCTACTTGACAGAAGGTTGCAAGATAACCACAGAATACTCAAACCAGAGCATTCTCCTACAACACTAACAAAAAATTTCCTATTCATATTCTTATGTTTCAAAGGAAGTCTCCCATTTATCCTGCTATAATTCACTTACAAAGAATCACTCATCTCCCTGAACACCTTATATCAGGACAAAGAAGTGGTAGATTTTCTTGACTGGAGTGAGGAGGGGGCTCAGTGATACATGTGTATACCAGTAAAAATCATTCTTGTTCAGAAAATTCTTGGTGTCCCTTTGTTACTCAAACACCAGAGAATATCACAGAAGCAAACTTAACTGTCTGGCTCTCCAAATGCTTTCTCTCTTAAAAAGACAGCAATGATTACTCTCTACTAACTACAGGTTGCACTATTATTAATATATTTATATACTACATCAATAAACCATAAGAATAAAATTTTAGTGGGAATTTAATCAAGGAGAGAGTTATAAATTAGCCATAGTATTAACTTGATAACTTGAAAGTCCAGGGCTAAGTTCATTAATATATGCATACATATATACATGGTTGTCATTAATTACTTTGGTATTACTCTTTAATTCTTGAACATTCTATTTTGACTATGCAAGTCCAAATATAGATCTGAATATTTCAATGTCCTGTTAGGTTTTCCTTAAATAGAAACCATGAGGTATTATATATAATACAGTACTTCTCTATCGTCTACTGTAAATTCAGATCATTCCACAGATCATTCTCTTATTTATAAGAGAAACATCCCTTGTTTTTTGTACAAGGTAACATATATATTAATTTTATTTCCAAGGTCAAATTAGTGCAGTTACATATGTACCAGGTCAAATATGTGCTGGATAACTATTTCAGTTGCAGCATGGTTGCAAAATTAACTCTGAGTAATTGAAATCTGTAGTTAAGTAAAAGGAAAAAAAATCATTTGTTTTCACTGTTGAGATATATTTAGAAATATTTTCATTCCTTTTTCTTTTGCCAGTGATTTCTATAGAATGAACATCTCTGATTCCCTCCGATTTAAGACCCTGTCATACCTAGGGCTCACTGGGCTACAGGCAAACCAGTTCTCCTATTAGCCTGTTAGTACAGGGGACAACAAGGTAGGGCCGACTCTGTAAAGAGATCAGTGCAAGCTGGTAAGATGCACTTTCAGACAAACTCCTAATATTGCATTTTATTTTTGTCATTGTTCCCTTTTCATACAAAAATAAAATAAAAAACCCAGTTGAGCCTTATATGCCTTTATTGGAGGTTTCTAGTTGTGGTTTTACTTCGTAATATGCTTTTAAAAACTTCTACTGAGAAAGCCAGCTTGATGTTTTGCTCTACGTAAGCTTGTTTTGAAGGGTAATTTTATTTGTATTTTTTAATAGCTTGCAGTAATCGAGGGTGTCCCAAGACCTGTCAGTGTCCCAAAGGGGAGGATTTTGGTCAGCACCTAAATTCAGGCTAATTGGAAGCCATGAAGATTGATTCCACATCCTGGTGGGTCCATCTGCATGAAGACATTGCATGGCCAAAGTTAGCTACAAAGGAGGCTGCAGAGTGAAGTTTTCATTCTGGAGAGCCATGTGACCAGCTAAAATTTGGAGATTCCATTCTTTGAGAAAAAGGAAGTTTATTAGTATACAAGTGTGGTGTTGATTCAGCAAGTCATGTGTGGGAGCTGGGTTCATGTGTTTTAAAAACATCTCCTCTGGGGCACTTGGCTAGCTCAGTCAGTAGAATGTGCACCTCTTGGTCTCAGCGTTATGAGTTCGAGCCCCATGTTGGGCGTGGAGACTACATAAACAAAAACAACAACAACAACAACAACAAAAACCCTCCTCGAGGTATCCCCGCTAATGCAGGCCTACTCCAATGTTCAATAACGATCTTGAAAGGAAAAGTTTATCTAGGTTTGCTTTATAACATCTAGTCCATTATGTTCATATACATATTAATAAAATAAAATTAGAGTAAAGTGTAAATGCTTTTAATGAAATTTAGTATGTTTAGGGAATTCTTGAGAAAATGAAATTAATTTCTAGCCTATGTTAACTCATATTTAATCTAAACTGCAAATGATTACATGACTTTTCTATAAGGAAGGCAGAATATGGGTCCTAAAGAGACATCCTAGTGATTTTCTAGAGAATGAGCCTTGGAATCTACTTAAACATGTCTGAACCTATAAAATACACATTTTTTTTTTTTATCTGAGATATTTTCTCGGGCTTATGTAAAGTTCATTTAAAGGACGGTGCTAGAAAGCTTGCCATGGTTGATTGCCTATGTTATATCAATTACATAAAACATTTCATATCTATAGGAGATATCAATAGGATGTTTATTAAAGAAATATTATTTCTTCCTAATATTTTATAATAAATTTACTGTAACATGGGATATTTCTTCCCACAAAGATATAAACTCTAAATAGTCCTATCTGAATAGCTAGAAAGTCACTAAATCAGGGTTGCAGAATCCCATGAGGAATGTCTGTAGAGCATGTATTAATATATATGGTTGAGTCTGTTTCACCTCTCCCCAGAGTGTTCTTGAGATCCCAGGAATACTATAATGTTGATTCAATTTCTGGATAAATGGTAGATTTTCTTTTCTTTCCTTTTTAAGATTTTATTTATTTATTTGACAGAGAGAGAGACAGCTAGAGAGGGAACACAAGCAAAGGAGTGGGAGAGGGAGAAGCAGGCTCCTGGCCCGGCAGGGAGCCCAATGCAGGGCTCGATCCCAGGACCCTGGGACCATGACCTGAGCCGAAGGCAGACGCTTGACGACTTAGCCACCCGGGTGCCTCAAATGGTAGATTTTCTAAGGAAATGTGTCCATATTGTGAATGTTGAAGATGCCAGATACGATTGTTACATAGCTAACATTGCTTTCTGAAAAAAGCAAATAAATTACAAAATTACAATTTTTAGATTATTTACAAGCTTAAACATAGTGTAAATTTTAAAAAATTAAAAGTAACATTTAAGAAATATATATAACTCTTTTTGCAATGTCTTTACCATTTATGATGAATTCCAATTATCAATTAGGAATTGCTATAGGAATAGCAGTAGGTCTATTATACAGTTATATATCAGTATAGAATTAAGTTTTAACTGTCATGGACAAAAATGGCAGTAGTATTAAAAATCATTTATTTCTCTCTCATGAAAAAGTCTGGATACGGGCATTGAGTTTTGCTTCATAAAGTTCTATGAGATTCAGGCTCCTCCCCCCCCAATTTTATTGAGGTATAATTGACAATTAAAATTGTATATTTTTAAGGTGTATAACTTGATGATGTGATACACATATACACTGTAAAATGTTCATCACAAACAAGCTAATTAACATATCCATCACCTCATATAGTTACCTGTGTATGTGTAGTTAGAACACTTAAGTCTTAACACTTAACACTACTCTTTAATTTCCTCATTAGGGATTCTCTCCATATTCCAAACAACTCAGGATCCAACAGGTTCTCTTCATCGGCAGACATCATGTCAGCAGGAAGGAGGACGAGATAAAGGGGGCGGGGATGACAGAGGTGGATGCAGCTGTCTCTTAGAAAGCTTTAGGAAAATTGCCACATGTCACTTTTGCTTGCAATATATTGGCCATATTTTTGTTCAATCCTGATAAAGGAAGCTGCAAAGTGAAGTCTTTATTCTGGGTAGCCATCTATTTCGTTGAGAAAAAGGGAGAATAGGTTTTGGGAGAAAAATTAGCAGACTCTCACATGGATATCATGATAGATGATAGATAATAGACGTTAAAAAAAAAACACTTTGGTAGTAATTTTTAACTACTAACACAGTAACCCTTACTACTTTAGAACTTGAATTTTCACATGTAATGAAATCAAGTCTATTATAAAACTAGCTTACTTTATAGGCTCATAGAATCTTAGAGTCAGATCAGGACGAAAGATCACCTAGTTTATAAAGAACAAAGTACCAACATTTCTCACCAGTGGTGTCTTAGCTTTTACTTAAATAATTCAAGTAAAAGATTTCTGCTTGTTTTTTCTTAGACCATTCTTACGTTGATCTCAAATGTTTTAGATGCTCATAATTTCCAATCATTAATTCTAGCCCTACTTTTTAATGTAATGCTGAACAAATACTTTCTTCCTTTATCAGGACAATGCTTTGAATGTTAGGAAATAGCTGTTTCTCCCCCTTGAGCCTCAAACCCCCACATTTCCCCTCAGGCCAAATAATTTGCTTTTCTTGAATACAAATTTCAGATTCATTATCATCTAAGTAATCTCCCTCCTTTGGATTTCTGGATGCTATTAAGTTTCTTAAAGACAATCTTAACATCTGATTCAACAATATTTATTCATCCTAGAGCACAAGACATTCTTCATTTTTTTCTTTCTTCCTAATTCAGGCTGAACTAAACATAACAGAAATGATCTGGCAGCTATCCATAATACCCTCCCCCTTCTTATCCCCACCCACCTAGTTCCCATTGCTTAGATGGAGAGTTTGTCATATGACAAAAGTATGGCTCACAATTGCTTCTATAGTTCATTTGTCCTGTGTCCTCTACCATTAAGCTAATGATTTTGACAAGAAGAGTCACCTGGCTCTATTTCCTTTTCTGTTGGATGTCAATTTAATATGACCATGGGGACTATTCATTAGCTTCTGAAAGTTCCAGGAAGAGGCAATTCCTTTGCTTTTATTTTAAATCATTTACACTATTTTAAAACAACCTGAAAATACTATTTTAAATAATCATGCCTAATAGTGCAATATATATACACACACTGATATATTAATATACATATATATGCGTATGTGCATATATAAGCACTAATTCCTAAGTAGGAGAATTTGTTAATTAATCACCCTTAACAGCAAAATAGCTTCCCATTAGTCAAGCCTCAGGTTAATTAATTCACCAGATGATGAGTGATAAAAGTCCTAGTGCTTTCTTCCTAACTACTTACTATTCCATCCAGAGGACATGCTCAATATATCTCACACAGAGCAGCTTGGTTTCTGCTCCTATGGGTGCTGAATTTTAGCATTAGATTTCTTGGAATAAAAAAATATTGAATGCAATTTTTCTTTGACATAGACCTATTTAAAGTTGGTGAAAACATTGGGCACCATTTAGGATTGAACAAATGAACAATTCAGGGAGCTGCCACAGTCTGCCATTGAGGTTGAAGTAGATTTTTTTTTTATAAATAATGCAACCCAACATTCTAGGCAGAAAAGTCCATATCATGACAAGCAAGACATTCCAATCAGATCCACCCAATGAAGTGAGTCACTGAAATGTTTCTTTTAGGTAATTTTTAGGTAATAGAAATGTCTGACCTTGTATCAATAGCTTCATCTGTACCTATGGCTGAGTGTTACTTAGCAACTCACTCCCAACTTCTTAAGGAGGTTGTAGGGAAGACAGAAATCAAGACTTTAAACATAAACTTCCAAATCTAGCTGACATCTTGTCCCTAAACTCCAGGCTCATATATCTAACTAATTATTCAACATCTATAACTTGGATGTAATGGTAGTGAGACTCCCATAACCGTCACCCTTTCATCTTCTCCTACTTCCCCCATTACTCCTCTAATAACTATGTTCTTGTATTATAAAAAGAAAAATTGCCTAACCTAATCACAATAGATCTTTAAAAGCAGAGAGCTTTCCCAAGGTGGCAGCAGAAGAGGAAGTCAGAGGGATTTGAGGCAAGAAAAGGATTTGATAGAATGTTACTGTCTTTGAAGATGGAGGAACCATGAACAATGACTAGAGAGTGACTACTCTGATAAAAGCCCAGCAAGGGTATAGGGAGCTCAGTCTTAGGACCACAAGGAACTGAATTTTGCCAGCAACCTGAATGAACCTGGAAGTGGATTCTCTCCCAGAACCTACAGCTACGAGCCCAGTTTGAATGAGCTCTGATTTTGGCTTTGTGAAAGCCTGAGCAGAGAACCCATCTGGACTTCTGACCTAGAGAAATGTGAAATAATAATATGGGTGTTATTTTAAGCTGTTAAGTTTGTGGTGATTTGTCATGCATCAATAGACAACTAATAATATATAAATCTAATAAGTATCTCAAACTCAACCAGTTTAAGAAAACAAACAAAAAACTCCTAGCCTTTCCTCCCAGTCATCATTCTGCAGCCTTTTCTTTTTATTTAATGATAATTTCAGTCTTCTAGTTTGTTCAGGTAAAAAATTCTGGAGTCATTCTAAAGCCCTCTTTTTCTCTCAAATCCATGTATGAAATCCATCTCAAACCTGTTGAATTAGGGGCTCCTGGGTGGCTCAGTCAGTTAAGCATCTGCTGTCAGCTCAGGTCATGATCTCAGGGTCCTGGGAGGAGCCCCACATCGGGCTCCCTGCTCTGTGAGGAGTCTGCTTCTCCCGTTTGCCCCTCCCCCCTGTTCATGCTCACTCTCTCCCTCTCGCTCTCTCAAAATAAATAAAATCTTTAAAAAAATTTTAAAAAAACCTGTTTAATTGATATCTATGACATACCCAGAATCCAATCAGTTTCCCTCCTTCTACTATCCCCACCCTGGTCTGAGCCACTGACATCTCTCACCCCTTTATTGAAAGTCAACTACTTCCTACTTCAACCTTACCCCACCCCCTTCTGACATACTTTATCAACACAGGAGAGAATAATCTTCTAAAATCTAAAGTTATATCACATATTTTCTAAAAATTCTGTATCACCTCCCCATTTAACGCAGAGTAAAAGCCAATGCCCACATAATGACCTGGAACGTCTTTCATGATCTGTCCCTCCCCAGTCCAACTGACCTTATCTTATCCTATTTTCTTCTTCACTCCCTCTGCTCCAGCCATACTGGCCTCCTTAACGTTCAAAGAATCCAGACATGTTACATGTCTGGATTCTTTGAACGTTAAGGTCCCTTTATTTCTGACTTCAGCTTTATTAAATCCCTTACGTGCTTCATGCTTCTGCTCACTTTTCACCTTCTAAATGACACCTACCCATACACCATGATCCCCATCCTCACTCCTACTACTCCAGAACTCCCTTATCCTGTGGGGTTTGTTTTTTTCATTTTTCCATAACATTTGTTAATTTTTAACACGGTATACACTTTACTTCTTTTTTGTGCTTTGTATTTATTTCCTGTCTCCCCCTAAATAGAATGTAAGCTCTGTGAGAACAGATATTTTATGAGTTTTGTTCACTGATGTATATGTCTACAACACTTGAATATTTATTTGCCTGGCATACAAAAGCAGCCCAGTAGATATTTGTTAAACAAAGGAATGAAGGGCAGGCACTTCCCCATTCCATAGAGACACTAATTAAAGAACACCACCTACAGATCAGAGGCCCTAGGCTGCCCCTGGCAGAGGCATAATGAAACTACAGTCACGTTGAATACATTAATCTAGCCATGAATTTAAACAACAACAACAAAGTTTGATTATGCATCTCTGGAAATTTTCATGATAGGGATAGAAAGAATATGGAATCCTGTCTCTACTACTCCAGCAGTGGGGCATTGGTTAACTTATTTAATCATTCTGTGTCTCATATTCTTCATCTTTAAAATGCAGAAAACAACATATATCTCATGGATTTGTTTTGGAGTTAAATGAGATAACAGATTAAAAGTGTCTGGCAGAGAGTATGTACTCCAAGAATGTCAGGTTTCTCCCCTTCTAGGCATCCTTTACCTTCAGATTGTTGAATAACTGCCAAGGGGTTGAATCCATCTTAGTGACACCTTCTGAATCCATGTCATTTATTTGGGGAAATATTTCAAATACTCTCTCTCTTCCCTGATTCCAGAATGGAACTCAAAATAAAGTTCCCAAAGACATAATTGAGAGGCCTCACCTCTAATATGCCAGTCTCTTAATTTGGAACCTCAAGCTCCCTAGGCTCTGCCTGATCCAGACTTATATCACATGTCTCACACTGATCTCCATTAATTTCTGTCCCTCCCCATTTTCTCTCTCCCACTTTGCTCCTTCCCTCGCCCTTGTATAATCCAGTATAACTCATCTTTCTAACTTCTACAGAATCTAGAACAGGTCTTTGCACAGAGTATTTTTCACTCTAGCAAAGAATTTTGCTAAACAATTAAATGACTTAGAAAGTAACTTGAGTTTATATAGTTCCTCCATGATGGCATATCTGGAGAAGCTCAAATTATCTAGGAGTCTTATTCCTATGTTCCAGGCCTGAGAATGAGGATTTTCCCAGAAAGCACTAACTCCAGTCCCTGATGGCATCTATCTGGGGTCAGCACTTGAAGTACATCTTAAACAACATCGTCTCTGTGTAAATAAAGTCAGACAATCCACATGACCATCATTGTCCTTTGTACCTACTCTTTTTTTATCGCTATTATCCTTTTAAAATATATATATTGTAGCTCTCAGGAGGAAACTAGTGCACTGAAACACAATTTCTCCTCTAAGCACACTCCTTCATTTGCTTATGTTTTTTCAAAAGCTTCCTTTGAGAATTAAATATATTTTTAAATGTGTGTCTCAGGTGGGATATTTTTTAAAGGTAAGAAACAAGCTTTCTTCTTTCCAAAACACTTTGATCTTTTTTTTTCTTTTTTTCTAAATATAATTCCTAAAGCTGAAGCTATAAACATCATTTTCCTCTCTGGAAAAAGATAATTAGGCACCATTTTTAAAAAAGTGATTTTTAGAAGAGGTTTTTAAGCATAAGCAATAAGTGACATGCATCATGGGTATAGTTTTAAGACAGGCAGAACTCTGCTTCAGCATAACCATACAATGAGTAATTTCCACATGACAAAAATTAACATTTGGGTGGCCTAATAGTGTCTCACTCCTGTTTTACTTAGAGGTAGTCAGGGAGATGGAGTGTTCTAGTACAACCATAACAAGGCAATGAGAGCCATGTTTTAAAAAAAGGATTTAGGGTGGGCAGCCTCCTCAGATAGGTGCATCAACCCTTCCTTTTCTAGATGATGAAATCCAGTTTCAGAGAAGCAAAGTACCTTGCTTTCAAAAAATATGTTGCTGTATGAGTTGCCTGGGTGGCTCAGTAGGTTAACTGTCTGCCTTCGGCTCAGCGCAGGTCATGGTCTCAGGGTCCTGGGATGGATCCCTGCGTCAGGCTCCCGGCTCAGCTCTCTGTTTCCAAACTCTGCCCCTCCCCACCACTTGTTCTCTCTCTCTCTCAAATAAATAAATAATATCTTTAAAAAAATATTTTCCTGTTTGAAACTTTACTAAAAGGAGTGTTGTTTGTGTTTTCTCCATAGCATTAGAAAACATGAAGCCTCGGATCCTTGCACCTAAGACCATCCCACATACCATCCTACAGACCCAGTATTAGACAATGGCCTCTGTGAACTGACTAAAGGGCTCAAGGAGATCTACCACTGACTGACTCATTCTGGTGCCTCAAATTTTGCTACTGAAGATATATTCCCTAATATTTCACATCTCCTTACATCTCCCCTCTTTATTATTATTACTATTAATTATTTTTTAGAGCAGCTTTAGGTCACAGCCAAACTGAATGTAAGGTATAGATATTTCCCATATACCTTCTGCCCCACACATGCATAGAGTCCCCCATTATTAACATCCCCCACCAAAGTGGTACATTACATACAATCATGAACCCACATTGACACATTATCATCACCCAAAGCCCATAGAGTACATAAGAGTTCACCCTTAGTGTTGTACATTTCAAGGATTTAGACAGATGCATAATGACATATCCATCAGTGTAGTATCAGACAGATTATTTTCACTAGCCTAAAAGTCCTCTGTGCTTCCCCTGTTCTCCCCCCAACCCCTAAGCCCTGGCAACCACTGATCTTTTTATTGTCCCTTTAGCTTTGCCTTGTCTGGAATGTCACATAGTTGGAATCATACAGTATATAGGCCAGACCCTTTTTTTATGAACAAGGTATGATGTAAATAAGTAAAAATAATGTGACGATTATGATTTTAGAGACTTTTAGTTAATTAATGAGATATTAATGTAACTATAGTATTAAAGTTGTTCTTTAACTTTCTCTCTTTTCCTGTCACTCTTATTCCATTAAGCCTTCCCTTTCCCCATTTTAAGACACAGAATCTGTAAAGCAATTTCCAAGTAAGAAGCCAGATATTTGGGAGGTTAGGCACTAGCACTATGTGTAATTACTCAAAAAAAATGGCCCTATTCCAGCATTAATGGGTCATGGTCCCATATTTACACAGGAAATATTTATGAAATGCTGACTCTATTCCAGTAATCAAGTAAGCACTGAGGCAGGATAAAAAGGTAAATAGTGGAATATTAGAAGTCTTTTAACAGATACAAATAAAATACCGTCGGAAAAGGGGGAAGGCAAGATTAATCCTTATTATGAGGGGTAGGAATAATCAAAGATTTTAACTGAAAAAGTGATACTGAGGGTAGGTAGGATTCTAAATTGGGGTAATGGAAGAAGAGAGGCAGGAAATAACTAAAAAAAGACATAGAAATGGTTTGCTAGTTATTGTAACAAATTACCATAAATTTGGTGGCTTAAAACAACAGAAATGTATTTTCTCACAGTTCTGGAGGCCAGAGGTCTGAAATCAAGGTGCTAGTAGGTCAGGGCCATATTCCCTCTGGAGCCTGTAGGGGAAAATCCTTCCTTTCCTCTTCTAGCTTCTGATGATTGTCAGCGTAAATGGGCTTCATTGGCTTGTGGCTACACCACTTGAATCTTTGCTTCTATTGTCACATCATTTTTTCCTCTGTGTGTCTGTTCTCTTCAGTATGCCTCTCATAAGGACACCTGCCATTGGATTAAGGGTCCACCTGGATAATCCAGGATGATCTCTTTTTAAGATCTTTAACTGAAGTAACAAGACCCTTTTCCCAAAGACGGTAGCATTCATAGGTTCCAAGATTCTACCTATTTGAGGTAAACATCTTTTGGTGGAGGATTTTTCAGCCTCCCACAGATGGAAATGTGCTTTATGAATGAGTGTGTGACTGTGGTTGTATTGGAGTTTGGGGGATGGCGTTGGGTCCAAGGCTGGTAGGGCCTTGAAAAACTGTTGGAGTTCAGTATTACATTATCATCCCTTACTTTGATCCTGAAAGCACCAAATTTTTAAGCTAAGGAAGTGTGGTTATTGTAGAAACCCAACACTCCTCCATTTTTTTGAAAATGAGGTACCAGGTTCAGAAAGGTTAGATAATTTACTCAGTCACATAAGCAATTATGGACATGATAAGTGGCAAACTCAGAATCCAAACATAAGTCATTCAACTCTTAATATCTTCTAGATGAGACCTTTTTAAATATATTTTCCTTCTCCCTCAAGTTATTGAAGACATACAAATTATACACATACACACACACAGAAAATTCTAACATAATGGCATATATATTAATTTCATCAATGAGTCCTTAAATGTTGAGTCATAAAAAATTTTCTTTTATAACCCCACTATAATGGAGGCTTTTCAGCCGTTGGAAACAGGGATAAACATCTACTACAGTATTTACAACAAAACAACATACTATAACTCCTTATTTACGTTCTGCTTCAGAGAATGAAATGTTTTTGAAAGCAGAGATTATATAGCAGCAATAACAAGTTTTGCCTCCATATCCACACTCCTTTTCAGAAAGTCTCCATAAGCATAGTCTGGGTGGTCATTAGAAACATGTATGACTATTGTTCCCTCTCCCCCACACTTCCATACCAATATCACCCCTGGCTGGATCAGGGGAAAGGAAATTAATCTCTGAGTTGAGATACAAATATTTTTAAAAAGTACTTTATATTAAGAACATTAGAGTATAAGTTATTATGTCTGATTCACATTATTGGTGAAGTACATGAGTCAAAGTCAATTAATTCTTGCTTTGAGATCCTATGGGTTGCCCAAATATCCTTCTGAAGTGCCTCAACCTGAGCTAGCAACTTAAATTTGACCTTACTGACAGAACATTTCTCCCTTTGCTGAATGAGAAAGCCCCATCTGGATCAGTAGCCTCCTGAATTCTACCTCTAATCTTCAGCAAGAGAGACATTTGGGCAATATTAACCTGCTTATAAATAATAGGTCTTAGGAGCACCGTAACTCATTTGGGGGAAGAGGTCAAAAACCACTCTTCATCAAAACCATTTGTCACCTTTATGTGATTCTTTACTGAATCACCAAATTGATAATTAGGGTGCAAATGCTTTTGTCTAGATCTACCTCATCATTGGCTATTACCTACAAGGCTAATGACCAGGTGAAAATTCAAGAAAGGTATTTCTAAATCTATATACATTTACAGACAAATATTCTGTCACAATATGCTACTTAAAAAAAAAAAAAAAGACCTGATTCTATCTCTACAACTACTGTGCACTATGAAGAAGTATTATACCCTCGTGCATTAGAGCAAGTGCTTGGAATTACTGACCTCAGTATACAAAAGGAAAGTTCAAAAATCACAAAAAGGCATCAGGGGAAATGAAGTGAATAGAAAGTGGCATCTAGCTAAAAACTGGACATTGGCTAATTGGACCATTTAAAGCAAGTAAAACCATCAGCTCAGTGATGGTCTTCTTGAAGCCGCTCCATCAAAGAGATTCACCCTGTCACATATGACTTCTTTATAATTTCTACCCAACAACACTTAGTCTTCCTCCCTAAGGCAAAGACAATAATAGTCACCAAATATTTCACATGTTTTCTACATTTCATAGGCTTCTGGAAGTTGAGTGGAGCCACATGACTGGAAATGGCCAATGACATGTGAGCTGAAGCGATGTGCATCAATTCTGGACACAGCAGTCAATAGAGGCAAAGTAGAGGCCTCATGTTCCAGAGGCTATAGCTTCAGGGTGATGGACCTTCAGCCATATTGAATCTCTGAGTGCTTTAGGAAGCAAGGCCATCTGCATGCCCCTGCTTCTCCATACCTGTTCACCATAAGCAAGAAATATACTTTTGTTACAAGCCCCTGAGGTCTTAAGGGCTTTCCTTGTAGACTATCTGAACTGAACATGTGAAAGAAAAGTCAAGTGATGGTAAAAGAAAAATTGGGAGTAATAGAAAGAATATGGGCTAAAAGAAATGTGTCCTTGACCTTGCAAATCCAGGGAAATTCTAACCTTACCAAAGGCTGGAAAGGTAATAGTCCTGGCCCTTTAAGCAGGGCCACCCCAGCATATGTTTGTATCCCTATAGCGACAAGTATAAAAGTAAACAAAAGCAACAACTACCATCCAATGATATTCTAGCCAATCAATCATCAGTCAGTCAGAATCTCTCTGCTCACCCTTTTCTTGCCCTCCTGATTTTAACATGCTTTTTTTGCTCCTCTACTTCTTTTTGGATTCAAAACCTTATTCCTGCACATCAGCTTGAATTGTGACTTCTATTCCCTGTTGCACATAACACCTTTTCTGACTCACCTCCTGGCATATGGGCCTGCAGAGTTTCTAGTTCAATCTGGCCCCTTTGGCCTCTAGTGTCATTTCTGCCTAGCAAGGAAAAGACTCCCTGCCTGTGCTTCTCAGTCATTTGAGGGATTAGATTCAGTTACTTGATGAAAATGTTTGATTTTTACGAACATTTATTTTGCCCTTTAGAAGGGCACCCTTTCTAATTCCCATACTAACACGTGCTAGCGGCCAAGAAGGCAGCTTGAGTACTGAAACTGGTAGGGCCTCTGTGTTCTAGTTTATGTTATTGCTACTCCTGCTTGCCTGCAGTTTAATGCCCTTGTACAGTTTCTTTTTCTCTGGTGAGAGAACTATAATACATCACGGTTTTGTTTTCCTCTTTTAAAAAAAATTGAATCAAAAGATGTCTTTTAATCTAAAAATGTAGTATCATAGCAAACCCCAGACCAAAACAATCTGAAAAAAAATTCAAGAACTGACCTATAACATTCAGAATGTTCATGTTCAAGAACTCATTAAATAGTGTTGTTCTTCACCTTGGTTAGATGTAACAAGGAAGGCTAACCAGATCACTACAATGATTTAAATTGAAATAGAAACATGTATGTCAACCAACTGGAATTTAAATAAAAACTAAAAAAAAAAAAACAAAGAAAGAAAAACATGATGTTAAGTTTGGCTTGAAAATGGAAAACAAAGAAAGAGAGAGAAATTGAGTAACCATATGCCTTATTATGCTTTAAAGTAATTAGAAATTATCTTCTATCCATTGACATTTCTCTAAACTGCATGAAAAACTTTTTTTTTCTTGTTTAGGAAGTGTGAACACTTATTCCTTATGCTTTCACTTTAAACTTAATATTCAGATAATTAAGCACACTGGATAAAGCACACTGTCCACTTTGTCCACAGCCACTGACAACACCTCACAGGTCCTTTCTAAGCAAGGTGGGAACAGGTAGAAAACAGGTACACAAAAGAGCCAACATTAAGAGCAAAGGTTACATCTTAAACATTTGTTTTCGGTCATGTTTGACAGGATACCCTATCCACTATAGCTTCTTTTTTTTTTTTTTTTAATTTCTTTTTTTTATTATTTTTTATTGTTATGTTAATCACCATATATTACATCATTAGTTTTTGGTGCAGTGTTCCATGATTCATTGTTTGTTCATAACACCCAGTGCTCCATGCAGAACGTGCCCTCCTCAATACCCATCACCAGGCTAACCCATCCCCCTACCCCCCTCCCCTCTAGAACCCTCAGTTTGTTTTTCAGAGTCCATCATCTCTCATGGTTCGTCTCCCCCTCTGACATACTCCCCTTTTCTTCCTCTCCTGTTATCTTCTTCTTTTTCTTTTTTCTTAAAATATGTTGCGTTATTTGTTTCAGAAGTACAGAACTGTGATTCAACAGTCTTGCACAATTCACAGCACTCACCGTAGCACATACCCTCCCCAATGTCTGTCACCCAGCCACCCCATCCCTCCCACCCCCAACCACTCCAGTAACACTCAGTTTCTTTCCTGAGATTAAGAATTCCTCATATCAGTGAGGTCATGTGATACATGTCTTTCTCTGATTGACTTATTTCACTCAGCATAACACCCTCCAGTTCCATCCACGTCGTTGCAAATGGCAAGATCTCATTCCTTTTGATGGCTTGAAATGTCTCTCTAATAGTGAACGATAAGGAAAGTTATATACTTTCTGATGGTTGACAACAGCATTCAGGTAGGTGTTGGAGGCACCCACCTTACTGAGCTGATTTGTGTGGTGCTAACAACATCACCTGCCTACTAATATCACCTTCACTAGCCTGCTTCCTTCCCAATTATTTTACCTAACATACTTAACTGGACTGTTTTTAAGAGCAGACCAATTAAAAATATATATGAAGTATTTTTTGTGGTTCTAAATTTGGATTATGGAAAAGGAAGACGGAGAAATGTAGAAAGCAACTTATCTCCTGTGGTCTTGAAACTTTTTAATAAATTATTATTTTTAGCAGAAGAACCACTTTCCAATGGCAGTAGCTAACTCTTTAGTACTTTCATTATGGCAGGGACTGTTCTATTAGCTTTTTATGTATTAACTCCTTTAACCCCCGCAATCCAAGAGGTAGATGCTATTACAATCCCATTTTACTGATGCAAAAAATTCAGGGTGCCCAGCTGATTAGTAGTGGGGTGGAATTTGACTCCAGCTAACATGGATCTGATCACTCTTAACTACTCTGCTATATTGCATCTTACATGGAATATATCTACAAAAAGGCAGAACTCTGCAGGTTGAAATAAAAGATAAAATCCAAATATAACAGAATAATTTTCAGTATTTTCCCAGAGCATGCTACATCAATAAGTTCTTCCTTCTTTAATTAGTCATTTGACATTTTTATGTTTCTTTGATCAAACTTCATTTTCAAAGAATTGTTTAGCCTTGAAATAATTCTTCCACATCTCATAAAGATATTACTAGGGCCAATGAATAAATCAAATTTTAAGACACATTTTTTATACTCTGATAAGGCAATCTCACTTTAAAGTAAATGATAAAAATTATTTTCAATAGAGCAGTTTTCCTCAAAAGATAAGCCTAGAAATCTTTCTCTTCACTATTTTTTCTTACAGCCTCAGTGGAAAGTGAAATATCTTACAAGCATGCCTACCTTATCATTCCACCTGCTTTCTGAAAGGATCTAATTATGCACACACACACAAAGATAGTAACAGTAACGTTACATAGCACTTACTATGAGCGAGACACTCTTCTAAGTGCAGATATATGTTTTACTTCATTTAATTCTTAAAGCAATCTTATGAGGCACATCGTTTGATCATCCTGATTTTACAGACGAGGAAACTGAAGTATACAAATGATGAGATCTGGGATTCATACGGAGGCAGTGTGCTTTTAGAGAACACACCTTTAACCACTATGTAATGCTACCTCTCCACAAGTAAACCACTCAGGAAAAGAGTACTCAATTAATAGAGAAAGCAGTGAAATGGAAATATGTCCAGTGAGTTCTCTAATGCCTTCTCAAGGCCCAGTCTCAACCTACCCAAAACCGAATTAATCATCTTCTCTCCAAAGCTTCCTTTTTATGTGACATTCCTCTGGATCAGTCAGGATAGATTAGGTTAGGCACAATAACAAATGACCCTGATAGCTCAGTGGCTTGATGAAAGAAACTACATTTTTGGTCAGCTAGTGCTTTGTTTCATGTCCTCTTGATTTTGGGATCCAGGTAGATGGATTGATGTCCATTTGGAACATTGCCAATCTCATGGGAGAGAGAAAAGGAAAACACCGTGAATCAAGTGCTAGCGCTTAGAGCTCATTCTTTGTATGTTTCATTACCCAGAGGAAGTCATAGGACCACCAATGAATCAACGGGTCAGGGACATAAATTTACAACAGAGAAAGGAACAAATTATAGTAAGCAACTATGTATTCAGCTGAAGTTTCCATCTTAAATGATTAACGTTACCACCCACATAAGCAAGAAATCTGGAATTTATTACTAAATTATATTTCTTCATCACCTTCCCAGAAGCAAACCATACCCAAGACATATATAGTCCTCGTTATAAACATTTCTCTCTACCATTTGCTCTCCTCCCTTTCCAGTGCCCCATATCAGATCTCAAAATCTTCCTCCCAGACTTGGTAATAGCTTCCTCACAGATTCCTCATCCCCTACAAAGCCTCATCGCCTTTTGGTCATCATCTACACTGTTACTAAAGTGATCGTTGCCAAAATAAAACAATTTCCCTCCCTGGGTTATAATTCTTTAATGATGTTCCATCTTCTACACAATTGATGTAAAAAAGCATCTTCCTGTCAAGACCATTCTTATACCACCTTACCAATCCCCCACTAGCCCTTTACCAAATTCTTTGCAATTCATCGAGCACACCATGACATTTCATATTTTTGATCCTCAACTTAGGCTATTTTGCTTATAGAGTTGCCTACATCTTGTCTCTGCCAAGCAAAAATCCACTTCAATAAAGATCATTGCTTTTGTGAAAGGTTTTCTCTCCTCTTCCAATGGCTGTTTCCAACTCTGCACTACAGTGCACTCTGAATGGGAAGTGACATTCTGTCTTTTCATTATTTCACATATCTTTTTATAGAATAATTATTTCTTTGAGTGCCTATGACTTCTACTGGCTGTGAACTTTTTAAGGAAAATGTTTAGGTATTATGCATTTTTGTATCTGTAGTGCCTACCACAGTGCCCAGAATATAACAACTACTCAGTAAATCCTGAACAGTTAATAAGTTCTCATTAAACAGTAATGGGAGAAATTGAGAGTGTGGGTACAGATCATATTTAAAACTGGAGATGAATGTGCACAAGTATTTAGAAAATATGACAGGAAGTGAGCTTAACGAGGCAGGGAATAAGAAAACAAAAAAAGATTCTGCTTAAGATAAGCAACAATAAAAGGTGAAGGATAAGGGAATTTGGGAGAAAGCTTAAGTTCTCAAATGTTTGCCTGGATTAGAGATTAAATTATAGGAGTCAACAAGTTTATAATCCAGCTTTAACTTTCTTATACAATATGACAATTTCTGTTTTGTAGGAAAGGTAATCCATTTCCATGTCCTTTCTCTTAAAATTAAACTGACATAAAAGGAAGTAATGCTTGATTTAATGTGATGGAAAGTGATCTGTTTCTCTGGAATTTCATTTTCTTCAATCTCCTGAGATCTTTCACATCAAAATATTAAATGTTTATAATAATATTTAAATGTTTACATGTTAAATAATAAATATTTATAACAATAAAATATATTAAATTTTTGACTTTGGGACTTATTTTCTCTAACTCCCATTCTGCCAGTGATAAGAGTTTTTTGATGTGCTCTTCTTATACAAACATAACAAAATTTTCACTACTCCTAATTCAATCTGGTACTGGAGCACTACCACTGTAATTAAGTTACTTAAATTGCTTATAATTATGTGTCACAATAAAATTATTTTTATACAGAGACAATAAGTGGGGGTAACAAGGGTGATAACTTAGAAAAGCTAATACATTCCATGTGTATAGCATGTATCCAGTGAAGGGCTACCTGGATTGTTCCACTGAATTTATGAGCACGACATAATAAAAAATTTTGTTCTGAACAAGGAAATTTCTCCTTGTCCCATAGGAGTTGAGATGATCTCTTATTAAACTTTGTTGTTATTTCTCAGATGTGCCTCTGAACTGAAATATTATTTCTCCAAACATACTGGTGCAGAAAGCGTGATGGAATAGATAGGCTTGTAGGACAAAAACGATTTGCTAAAAGCCTTTGAAAGGAGCCACAGAAAAACAAAAGGACCAGCTTCCACAGTAAGATTGCACAGTGGTTTCGTGTGGCTAGAAAGAGTTTAAGCCCTCCAAAAATAATTCAGTTATATCCCTGTAACGTAAGTGTGGCAGGTGAGAAAATGTGCCAGGTAGAACTCACTCCGGGGAAATGCCAAGGTGCATGACGAGCTGGAATCATATGAAGGATTAAATGAAGAAAGGGGTCAAGCTCCTTCGGACGAAATTAAATTTTGCAGCAAAATTTAGAATGATCAAGAGTTTTCAGGATTTTTTTCACCCACAGGAGCTGATGACCAAATTACATTTTTGAGAAAGCTATTGAAAAATTGTATAAAGTCAGACCAGTATGTTACTGCACACAGAGAGAAGCTGTGAATCAATGACTCAAGAAGGTAGAAAATGAATGGATAATCCTCTCAGTTACTTCATAAAATGAGTGGATTGTATCTATCAAATATACACTGAAAGAAGACAATGGGTGATGCCTTCAGCAGGTTAAGATGATTAAGTTTATCTCAGAATTCTTTAGAGCAGTTGTGTTCCCTGGAGTGCTCTATACTCTAAAGGAATGAGCAGAAATACTACTATAAACATCAGGGAAAGACCAGAATCTCATCAAGATAATTAAAGGTAAAAGAGGCAAATTTCTCAACAGAAAAGAATCTCTAATCCCAGAAATAGCATTAAGGATTGGTTTTAGGAAAAGAGTTTTCTATGCTGATAGGCCATCTTATTCCAAAAATATTTGAAACTATCATAATAAGATACCCCCAAATACCTACAAATTTTCAAAATTTTAAAAAAGGTAAAAATACGTAGCAAAAGGAAAATAAGGGCAAGAATATAAAATTGAATCTGGAATAAACTAAGGCAATTAGAATGACTGAGCCATTCATTTGGTTTTAAGCTTTCTAATAGTCAATACAAAAAGTGGGAAATAATCATTACAAAATTCAGATTCTGTAAAATAAAAGCTGAGCAATAGCTCAGAAGACCTGATCCTAAGACAAGAAAGGTACGTCTTCATAAGATTTTCATAAGACAACCCTGTGTAATAAAATGAAAAAAATTCTCAACATCCTTAAACCCAACACAATCAAGTTTCATAGTGCTGCTTCTTATCTTAAAATAACCCTTAAACAGAGGTTGATGGCATTGTAGAAAACTGTGTTTCAGTGATATAGAGGCCAAGAATACATTTTAGCATTCTGCATTTTAGCATTTCTTGAGGAATAGGTGAACTGCATATCCTCCAGGAACTCTGTCATAAATGTTGCTTCTGCCTATTAAATTTTAAATATGGGTTGGGTGACAAGAAATTTAGAAATGCACTCTCTTTTGAAAGCATCTCAAGTACAGCTATTCTATGTTGCTGGATGAGTGAAGACCCATGTATTAAGAGGATATACATATGTTTTAAGGCTGAGCCTATTTAGGAAAGTTGATTGTTTTTTACTGAAGCTGGAAAATCAAAATCCTGCTAAGGGCCTAAGAGACATCTAGAGAAAGCAAGCAATTTGTTAATATTTATATTAAACTAGAGTTTGGAAAGTAGGCTGCTGCATAGGAGGTTGTTAGGACAAGTATTTGTTTCCTGGCATAATCCTCAAAAAGGCAAGTTAGAAATTCCATTGGTTCCTTAATGCAACTCTAATTCAATCTACTAATAAAACAGGCCGATTATGTCTGAATGAATTATTGGAATCTGTTACCCACTCTTAAAAGAGCACACTGCTCCATGACAGAGGATGATTTTATTAATATATTTAGGTTTTAAATTCAAAAGGCTGCTTTCATTTTATAATGAAACAACTAGGCTCAGAGTTTATTTTTTTTCATACACGTCTCAATCAGGATTATTTCCAATAAAATAAAACCATAAAAGCTAGACTTCTACCTTAATATCTTTTTGCCCTAAGGCTGACAGGAAAGGTGGTTCTAGGCACATAAGTACGTGTGTTTTCCTATTGAAATTTTTGCGAAGCACAGCGTGCACTTCAACTACAGATGTGAGGTAATCTGTGATGTGATTGTTCACTGCTCCTGCCATGAGGTTTGAAACTAAACATGGGATTTGATACCCAGCAAGAATTACCACTTGGCCAGGCAGGCTCATTACCTGGTATTAAAAACAACAACAAAAAATGTTGACGACTTTCCAAGTTGCTTTAAAAATTATTTTAAACAAAATGCTAAAAAATGATTTAGTCAGCACAGAGTTTTAAAATTCCAGTGGGCAAGAAAATATGCATAGTAATAATCATAAAAAGTGAAATAACCCTAAGCCAATCACATTTATAAACATTATATATTTGTAAGGACCAGGTTTTTTGTTTTTTTTTTTTTAAGAAAATAAGCAATTTCATCACATTTCACTGAATTCATCGGGAGAATTTTGACTATTTGCTCTGATACTTAAGTGAATCAGCCAACTTGACTATGCCACTCTCAAAAATTGAGATTAATAGTCTAACAATGCAAGCCTTATTATTTCTCATTTATATCTTCTTGACTGGCATTTTAAATGGCAAATATAGGGTGCCTGGGTGGCTCAGTTGGTTAAGTGACTGCCTTCGGCTCAGGTCATGATCCTGGAGTCCCAGGATCGAGTCCCGCATCGGGCTCCCTGCTCAGCAGGGAGTCTGCTTCTCCCTCTGACCTTCTTCCCTCTCATGCTCTCTCTCTACCATTTTCTCTCTCTCTCTCAATAAATAAATAAAAATCTTTAAAAAAAATAAATGGCAAATATATTTTCTAAATAGTAAAATTACAGGACCATATTATTACATATTATTATAAAATGCAGAACAGGTTGGCTCTACCCTTGGGAATAAAATTACAGCTAAACAACATTTGGAAATACAACTATAGTTCCTGTACAGGCAACAGTCTCTAATCAATATGCCAAGATTGCTTCTGAAGCACTTATGAAGAATTCGTAACACTCTTCTTACTATAAATTCAGTGCAACTAAAATGAGGATATAAAGATGTCAATGCTCTATCTATGAATGTTCACTACATAGTGTAACTTGAAAGGCTGGTCTTGAAGAGCTTTCAAACAGTCCATTCAATTAAATATTTATTGAGTGCCCTCTAGGGGCTTGGCTATTAGGTGAGTTCCAGAGGGGTACAGACAAGAGAACACATAATCTTTGAATTTTGGGATCAGCCTAAGAAACAATTCTTTGTGCTAACAATCTCATACACAGCAGGAACAATTTTTTCATATCCTCCTTATTGTATGTGAACAATGTTTGGTACTAAATAAAGTGGCTCTCTAAAATGTCATGAAAGGGAATCACACTTTTTGAGATTAGAAAATTTTTGCAGAGAGTATTAATTGTGTCTGCAATTTGGATAATAGGAGGAATATAGTCTGGTATATAAGGACATATTTCATATCCCGGCAAAGGGAAGTGAGGTAAGCAAAGTCATACACAGCATTAAGTTAGAACTCAGAGCAACCTTAGGGACAGTTAGGTAGATCACCCTGCAGTAGTAGGAAAATAAATATGACAGTGTATAAAAGTACTATGACATCTCCTGTCAAAACCTTCTAAAAACATGATACTGTTTCCTAACTCCATAAGTGATATTTGTTTATTGTAAATCAGTTGGAAAAGAGATAAAAGCTGAAATGATAAAAATTAAAATCATGACTTAAAATTTCTTTGTTGTCTTTTACCTATAAACACTCACAAACACACATACAGATCTACATAGTTGTAGAATCATAACTATGGAATCATAGTATGCATCCATGTTTAATCGTATCATCAGAATTTCCCTAGATCATTAAAAACTTTTTTGTAAATATGCTCTTCTTAGTTCCACAGTATCCCAACATGTATACTGCTATAGTTCCCCTGGTTTTTCTCTACGGATGGATATGCAGCCTGATTTGTTATTTTTGGTACAACAAATATTCTTGCCTAGAAAATTTTCTTGGCATCACCGACTTAGGACAAATTCCTAGAAGTGCAGTTATAATATCAAAAGACAAAAGTGTCTTTAAGCCTTCTAGCACAAACCGTCAAACCTTTCCAGAGGGCTACTCCAGTAAATATTCATACCAGCAGAATATAAGAAAATCCCCTGTACCACACTAGAATGTGTCGGAACTTGCCATTAAAGAATCTTTGCTAGACTGATGGAGGAAAATGACACCTGTTTAAATGTGCACTGACTTGAAAGGACTTTGAACGAGACACCGAAGAAAAGAGAGACAATTTGGGGAAGATCTCAAAGTTAATACAGGTGCCCACTGTTTCAGGTGAAAGTTATAGGATCTTTGAGAAATAAAACTTCCTGAGAAGAAACTAAAATTGATCACTTACACGAGACCATTGGAGTAAACCTAGAGAAGGGTCCGAATCTACACTTGGAAATGCCTTAGTCAGCTCAGGGAGCCAAAACAAAATACCATAGGCTGGGTGGCTTAAACAACAGAAATTTATTTCTCAGTTCTGGGGGTTGAAAAATCCAAGATCAAGGTTCTGACTGACTCAATGTCTGGTAAGAGCGATCTTCCTGCCTTGCAGACAGCTGCCTTCTTGCTGGGTCCTCAAAGGGTAGAGAGATATTGATCTCTTTCTTTTCTTATGAGTCCTACTGTATTAGGGTCTCACCTTATGACCTCCTCTAACTTTGATTACTTCCTAAGGGCCCTACCTCCAGATATAATCACACTGGAGGGTTAGGGCTTCAGCATATGAATTTGGGGTCAGGGCGTAAAATTCAGAAAGGTACTCCTCATTAAAATCAAAAAGAAAAAATTTCGTAACTACCTGGATAATCATAAACCGCATGAAGACCACTTGCCACAGGAAATGCAGACTGCTTTTGAGTAAGTCTGCATTTCCTGCAGACTCCTCATAAAATGAGTAACCCGTGCTCATTTTATAATGTTCTATTATTACAAACTAGGAAAGGAGCTTTTATACATCACAAAAGCAGTGGGGATATCATATGAGGGAACCTTAAAAGTGAGCCAGTAGAGTTGTGAAGGAACAACTAAGAGATGTTATTTGAAATTCCAGCGTTAGAGGAGATACCTAAAGCAGTAGCAGAGAGAGTCACAAGCCAAGGTCTGAGATTAAGCCTGGGGAGCGGACACAGGCAAGTAGCAAATGTGTTGCTAAAATGAATCCTGAAATTGTGGTCAGAAGAAAGGAGGCACACTGTAGTGGGATTCAAAGCCAAGATCAAAACGCCAAATTTATGGACTTTTGTTGTCATCTTTTTTCTCTTTTAAATCTTTATCTAGATTCCAGTTTGAGTGAAAGAATAATTTTGACCTGGCTATGGTGAGCATCAGTTTGGGTCCAAAACAGAAACCACTAACACTTTTAGGACAAAGTCAACATAGTAAAGCATTATATCATTCTTCAACAAACTGCAGGCCCTTAAATTTTGTGGTGTTTATATTTGTTGAATTCCATATTTATTTATCACAGGAAAAAAAAATACCCTCCTGCTTTGTATATGTGGAAATATCAAATAGATTGTGTTCTAGGAAGCTAAAGAATAAGCTTCTTACTCTTCACCTATATAAAACATGTACATAAGTTCATTTCTGAGCAAAATAACCAATTTGACCACAATATACCTACTTCTCACTTGTCATAGTGGTAGAAAACCCAGTGCCAGAGATAAACTGGAGACCTCTTTGTTTTATTTTATTTTATTTTATTATGTTATGTTAGTCACCAAACAGTACATCATTAGTTTTTGATGTAGTGTTCCATGATTCATTGTTTGCGTGTAACACACAGTGCTCCATGCATCCATAATACCCCTCACCGGGCTAACCCATCCCCCCAGCCCCCCTCCCCTCTAAAACCCTCAGTTTGATTCCTGGAGTCCATAGTCTCTCATGGTTCATCTGGAGAGCTCTTTCAATAAGAAAGTCTGAGTAAAGAATGTTGGTATGTGGAATAATTTGGAGATATATTTTCAAAACATGATCCAAGAAGTTAAAGCCTGAGTAGTATAACAGAGTAGAGTGTTTTAAGGTGATACAAGGGAATTTGGATATTGTAGGAAGAAAAGCACATTATAATGGAGAGCTAAATACTAGAACTGTGTTTGAATAACTGATCTATCCAAGCTCAACTTTTTTGGAAATCTTCCCTAAAGCCAATCTATCCAATTGTTAGAGACTTGCAAGAAATTTTCCAAAATAAGGTAAACTTATAATGGTCACCCTACACACACACACACACACACACACACACACACACACACACACACACACACACACACACACACATATGCAACATAGGCACCTATATATCCATATCCATCTAGCTAGAGACGTATCACATAAATGTGTATATGTGTATCTACTTAAAACATAGTTGTAATTTCTATTTGTGTTAGCTGCAATAATATTAATATATTTAAATATGATATTGGAAAAGAGTGGAGAAACTTTTCTGCACTGTGCTTTCAGTTAGCCCCTAGCATACAGGACACCCTGTGGCATCACCTTATCTCCCAGTCTTTGGGTAGGAATGGAATAGTGACTTACAGTGAGGAAGATGTTATCAGGGTAAAAGCTTAATCAGGAAACTATAAAAGAAGGATTAGTGGCATTCACATTCTCTCCAAAAAAATCAGCAGATTTCCCTCTTAATTCTCAAACCCCATACCTCTATCCTCCTTTCTCCTCACAAAATACCTGATGACAGCCAGATCATCAACACAGAACTACTTCTGTTTCTGACACATACATGTGTCTCCGTGTTCAGATCTATCATCACAGAGTGACAGGTTCCAGATGCTTTCTAACTTTTACTTTGGGGGAAATCTTTTAAAATAAATGCCAGGACAAACTTGTATTTTTCTCTCACTGTTCTGTTATTTTTATTGACTCCTCAAAACCTTCTGTCCCCATGTCTACTGACTTGACAAGATGAGATGAAGCTTAATAGTTTCTGAGAGAAACCGAAGATATTTATTTGGGGGCAAATCTATTACAATTCCGTTTCAGGAACAACAACTTCCACAAGTTGGTTGCTACCACAAACAACATCCAATACAGTAAGTTAGAAATGCACTTGTGGTTTTCTAGTTTATTAGAATGCAAAACTGCAATTATTCAAGGTGTCTGTAAGGTTATGAGTATTCTGACTGAAATACTAGAATCGATCCTTTATTATAAATGAAGAACTTTCGGAACTTGATCTTTGGATAAGTCTCAAGTCAATCACAATGTTTTCCCTCATTTTGGAAGCTCAATTCTATTTGATTTCAATGTCTACTTTCTTCACCCAATTACTCTTGCTCTATGGCAGATTTTATTAAAGCATAAAAATGTAACTTTATCATTAATTAGAATGGAGAGCCTGACAATATTACATTTTACCCTTTACCTCTTAATGATGTTTAAGATGAGTTATGCTTTGATCCAGTAATCTCCATTCAGTACCAAGAAAGGACTGTACTTGTGTCTGCAATCTTTGTGATGATCATTAGAATCCAGTGAGTTTCTTGCTAGAAATTTTAACTTTAACCTGAAAGAATATGAAATGGTTTGGTCTTATTGTGTATTTACTCTTCCTTGTGGTTAGGGGTGCAGAATATTCATCCCAAGAAATTGGTGTTAGGTTTTACTTATGTAGCTATTAATGGACTTATATGTGACAATAAAAACCATCCTATAAAAATAAAATTTCCTTACCTTAAGCATTCATTATTTGACTGAAGGTTATTTGTTTATAGGGTAAGAAATATAATTCTATATACCAAGAATATTATTTATTTTTTCAAGATTTATTTATTTCAGAGAGAAAGAGAGAGCGAGCATGTGGGGGGAGGGGTAGAGGAAGAGGGAGAGAATCTTTGAGCAGACTCCAGGCTAAGCACAGAGCCTGTTGCGGGGCTTGAACTCACGACTCTGAGATCATGACCTGAGCTGAGACCAAGAGTTAAATGCTTAACCGACTGAGCCACCCAGGCGCCCCCAAGAATATTGCTTATTTTTAATGATTTTGTTATTGAGGAAAGCATGTTGACTTTTGGTAGTAGCATTCAAGGGCAATTGCTTGAGGACTTTGTAACCCATTCATATATTCCCTTTTCACAGTGGTTTTGTCCAATCCCTGCTTCTTTCATTTCATACACATGGCTCTTTATACCCATTCCTTACTAACCAATCTATGGGTAGATATTATTTAAAGCATAGTAGACACAGCAATCTCATTAAGGGTATGAAACTATCTTGCTTCACTGTATCAATTTTTGCCATCCAGAGTGGAAACTCCAACTTTATGGAACCCTTCTATCATTTCCTCAACCATCCCTTTATTCTCATGTTGGCTTTCTTTGTTACACACACACACTCATGCTCATGCAAACCTCTTTTCCATATGCCTTTCCTTCTGAAACATTCTGTTAACTCATTCCTGTGTCCTTGCTTTGCATTTTCTGCTTAATTCATGCAGATTATTAAGTAAAAAGTTAGATATTTTCTCTAGAAGCCTTTACCAATACTTTAAATACTGGGTTAATTTTTCCTCTTCTGCATTTGCTAAGGACCTGGAATAGGATTTTTGATGTAGAAGTATTTCAGCCTATTGTCAAAAATACAATACTGTATTTGTCTGTGTGTGTGATGTCCCTCACCAGACTGGGAGTTCTCTAAGAGTGCATGCAATGTCATTTACCACTGCACCCTATCATTAGGTGCAATACTCAGCACCTAACATGTGCTCAACAGATAATGTTGAATATGTGAACAAATGACTGTCTGATGATTTGAACTGTATATATCTGTGTTGTCTAACAGGGTAGCCATGAGCCCCATGTGTCTACTGAATACTGAAAATGTGACCAGTACAAAATGAGATGTACTTAAATGTAAAATACACATAAGATTTTGAAGACTTAGTATTAAAAAAAGGTAAAATATCTCGTTAATAATTTTATATGGATTACATGTTTAAATAATATTTTTGATATACTGGATTAAATAAAATATATTATCAAATTTAACTTCACTTCTTCCTATTGCTTTAATAAGATTACTTGAAATTTTTAAATTAAGAGTGTGGTTCACATCCATGGCTCATGATGTATTTCTATTGGACAGCACTAGTACAAACCACAAAGATTCCAGACACAAGAACATAGTTACCCCATTATTACAGACTACTTGTCATTCAGTGTTAGGTGAGGCATTGTCCCATTGTCAATGAGATTAAAACCCAGTTATATTTTAAATTGTATCAGTCAGTCTTCCTTAATTTAAGTACTTTGATTACTCAACACTGTTGTCTTTAATTGCAATTAGATTATTGCAATGATATTAACAATCTATACATAAGAGTTTTAAATGTGTTAAGATTACAACATTTCCAGTATGGGAACAATGGAGAATATGTTCTCATTTTAGAGTTTAGAGCTCAAAAGAAAAGAATGACTCTATACCAGCATGGTTAGATAAAACATTCTGCACGAATGGGAATGTTCTATATCTGTGCCATTCAATAGAGAAGCCACGAACCACAGGTGGATATTTGAGCAGATCAAATATGGTTAGTGTCATTGACAAAATGAATTCTTAATTAATTTAAATAGCCACATGTAGCCAATACCTATTGTATTGGACACTGCACCTCCAGATAGAAAGGTAATTTCTGCCCTAAAGCTAGCAATATTAAGTTTCAAGTAAATTTATCTTGAAATAACATATTGAGATTATTTCTATCTCATCTAAATCATGAGTGAGTAAAATGTAAACTTTAGAAAGACTTCGTGTGTTGGATTTTTAAGAAGTTATTTCTTATGAAATAAATACATGCACATTTGAGTTACCAGCAAGATTTCCTTATAATGTTAATTATCTGATATCAGCATCCTTTCATGTTGTTAAATTATACATGTTTGATTTTTAATTAAGATGAGAACATCCATGAAAAACAACTAAAAAAATATTCCTCCCAAGTTTTTGTTTGTTTGTTTTGTTTTTACACTTTTACTAAGCACACTGCTTTTGAAACTCTGTGAGTAATTGATTCAGATAACTTAAACCTCTGGAAGTTATTTACAGGAGGGTTTTATTGTGTAAAAACAATTTCTGATTTAAGAATATGCAAAATGAATTGTGTATTTAAAATTCTAAACCTCATTCTTCCAATTTGTCTCCTGCAGAATGTCCCGAAAATAGGTCTTTAAAGAACAAGATGTAATTAACATTTAACTTTATGTGATTTAATTATGAGCTAATATCTGATTGAATAGATAAAATTTCTGCCTGTGCTTTTCAGGGAGTCATATAATCTTAAGATTGGCAGCGTTCTTGTCCAATTTTTTCGTTTTGTAAATTGGAAATACTAGTCACAGAATAAAATGATTGTGAAAGTCATAATTACATAGCAGGGACTGAGATGGAGACTATCTAATTTTTAGGAACTTTTAGAATAACTATTGTCCTTTTAAATTTTATCATTTTCTTTGAAAAGTGTCTATGTAACATATCTGTATTCCATTATCCAAAAATATCCCACATCTGTTTGGTCATAGTAGAAAGGAAAGAAAACTAATCTTTCCTGAGCACCTGCTCTGAACTGGTCATCATGCTTGATATTTCTCTACACTGTTACTTCATATAATCCTCTTATCAAACTTCTCTATGGAGCCAAATAACTTCATTGATGTAGTTGTCAAATAATATTTGACATACTTATATATAATACAAATATTATATATAGACTTTCAGCAAAAAAATTGAATCTAGTTTCAAAGAAATTGTGCATAGGAAAAAAAACATGGCATTCAAATAACTTGACATTCTGATGCTTTTTTTGGTGAACATAAAATGGCTAGAAAAAATCAGTGGTCATGAGGTACATATAAAATAGATTAAGGATTGTAAATGTGTTTCTATATTTTTCTGGATAACATGATAATTACATAAAAGTAAGTTAGTCATTAGAAGTACAGTTTCTGAATTGAGACTGACCTGGCCTTGAATTCTGGCTCCATCACTTACTGTAACTATAACTGTGGGTACGTAAACTCTCATATTACTCACCTGCAAGATGGTAGCAATATTTGACTTCACCTCTATTAACATAAGTACAATACTTAGCATGGAAAGGTTCATATAGTACTTGCCCAATTAGTACAATTAGTGTTGTTACATTTACGATTGTGCAATTAAAATGCAGTGAGCTAGGGCAGTTATTTATTATATGAAAAGAGAAGGGTATATGTTACAATTATTTTTTAAGTTCCAATGATACAGGCCTTCATATTTTACGTTTAATGAACTCTAGACAAAATAGTCTCTCCTGATATATGTCTAAATAATATTGACATATTACTTTAAACTTAGGGTGTTCTAGAACAGATTGAGTAATCACCTCCATTTCACAGCAAATCATACACGAAAACCACAAAATATTTTACAGACAAATCTACAACATATAGTCAAACTTCTTCAAAAAGTTGCAATTTTGAAAGTATAAGAAAATATACCCCTTAATTTCAGATCTACTTTTGAAAATTCTTTTATTTTTATTACTAAGGTAAAGTCCAAAAAAAATTACCTATGCATATTACTGCTAAAAATACAAATAAAATGACCTACTGCTGAGAGGCACTGTCTTGTTTATTCTAAGCATAGTATCCTGGAAAAAAAAAAAAAAAGAAAAACCATGATCTCTCACTGTTGCTACCTTGCTGGAGTCAGAACTGTACTGAGTCCCACCGCAAGAGGTATGCTCTGATTAGCGGGGAGTGGTAACACTTATTCATGTTTTGTTTTGTTTTTTTCCCAGTTGAGTTTCAAAACAGAACAATATTTTTAAAAATTACTTGGTTTTAATAACCTCCAGTGGTCCATGACTTTACCTCTTCTTCCTTCACATTTATTATATGGGCTACTGAGCTGAGGTAAAGAGATGGTCCTACCAAGGCATAAAAAGTAAAGCCAAGGGCTCATAGGTTTGATAAGTGCTAGTTTACCTGAATTATCAGGACACAAACCATTTAACTTGAAAAGCTCTGTCCCTGAGAGTCAACATTTTCGTCAGGCATTACAATAAATACCTTACTTCGATGTTTCAGCTTTGTAGATTTTTTTAAAGCTCAACACAATTAATAGGAATTTGGATGTATGGAGCACATTTTAATTTTAAATGACACATATCAGAAAAAGAGACAACTGGAATGGCAGAATTAAAAAAAAAAATCCAGATAGGTTTTTGTCTCTTTGGAAACAAGCAAGTTAGTCACTTCAGAAGTATTTTGAGAACCATTATTTATTGAGTCTGATTGTATCATTAAGTACAAAGAATGGGTAGTTCATCTCAATGGAATAAAGGGTGTGTGGGAGGGATGGGGGAGGGGGAGAAGTGACAATGAAAAAGAAAGACAAGGGGCAAGGGGGAGAGTGTGTGCTGTTTGTGTGCTCTCCAGTGTGCTAAGGAGTTGATGTATTTTAACAGATACATACATGCACAGATACACAGCCTTACTGGACAGATTGTAAAGAGGGACTGGAGGTTCTGCACATATTAGGCAATACAAATCAATCTATTCATTGATTTCATTGATTAGGTTGTATGAGTTCTGTAGTGACAGATATTTATTCACTTAAATTTACTAGATGCTTTGGCTTTAAACATGTGCAGTCTGCAATGGAAGCTAGATCCCTACCAGAAAGAAGGATATCACTTTTAGGAATCACATGCTATCCCTGGTCCTGATTGTCTCTCACTCCTTTTTCAGTCCTCTTAGTACATACGTTCTTACTGCAATATGCAGTAGCACTCACCAAGGAGTGAGGGTTAAAAATCAAATACATAATAAGTTAATGAGTTACATCTTGTGTTAGGTAACAACTCTTGGAGTCAAAGAACACAATTTAAAAAGTATTGTCATATTCAGTTTTGTTTTTTTTTTTTGTTTATTTTTTGCACTCAAATAATTGGTTCATTTCCATATTGATATAAACATAAGTAAGTTTATTTTAAATAATTAGTCTGACAAACCAACCTACTAGTAGCAATAGCCATTCAAGAGGCTAACAATAAAGAAAACATTTCTAACTCTTTACATAAATAGAGAATCCACGAAGTGTTTCAGAATACAACCTCAATTCAGCATAATAAAAACCAGTGTATGCAGGCAGGGGAGTTGCTATGATCTCTATTGCATTATTACTGAAACTGAGGCTCTTGGCTACAAATAAAATTGATTGGTTAAGGTCTCCAAGCTTTCAAGAACCATATCTGTTATGAGAATCCAAGTTTCTGTCCTCTAAGTTGAGTATTTTTAAAAAACTATTCCACATTAACTATAAACTAGTAATGAAATTAATGCTATTTTTCTTCCTCTACCCTCTCTCCCTCTGCCCTTCCTTCTTTCTTCTTTCCATATTTTTAAAGAATACATCTAGCATCATATATTCATCATTTAACTTATTTATTCAACATTTATTATGTGTCAGGTAGTACAACAGGTGCTCAAGTAACATGCTGAGGAAAATACAAAACCTAAGCTGTGTCCACAACTCTCACCAGAAACGTTTAAAAATAAACTGGGGGAGGGGGAGAAAGAAGTCATCATCTAGGATACTGGTCTCATTCACAGTGTGATGCCACCTCATTACATCAAAGGCTCTTGTGAGTTCGTGTTCTCTCAACTAAAGTGTGGGAAAATGTACAAAATTGGAGGACATAATTTATCTTCAGTGCTGTATACAAACTGGAGTTATCTATGGAAATGTATCATGCTTCTGAGCAGTGTCTATTATATCTGTGGTAATGAAAAAAAAATGATGAGAATCACAGTTTTCGACAGAGGAGAAATGTGTGTTGAAAAAGTTGGGCTGTCTTAAATCTTCCCTTGGGCAGCCAACAGAGGTAAAACACTTACATGCCACTGAGGTTCCCTTGAACCACTACTTCAGTGTTTATACAAGTGAAGTGGAAATGACCTTTAAGAAATCACCTAGGATGTATCCAGACTTCAATAAGTACTATTCTTAAACTCTTTCAGCAATTTGACAGTCAATTCCATTTTTTAACCACATCTAAGGAAAAGGATTGTGTAAAATCCAATAGTAGCCTTTTCCACTTGTAGTATAAAGAATTTCTTGCAATCTCCTTATTACTATCTTTAATCATCTAACTTCACCCAGACTCTGATTCCTTTCCTTTTAATCTCAGTGTGAATACAGAATGAAAGATCAATCACTTTCAATAGAAATTCCAATTTGGACAATCATAGTTAGGTTAATATTCTATATCAATTTTCCAATATTGGAAACACTTTTAGGTCAGTGTTGATTTTCACATTTTGAATACAGGCAAAACTAAATAGATATTGCTACTTCATGAAAACTTGGAAATATTAGACTTTCCAAAAATGTAAGAAAACCATAAGCATTGGTTTATTTTTAGGACATTTGAAAGATAACTGTCTTCTTACTTAAATGGATTCATTAATCATTGATTTTATTTAGTTTTTTTCCTATTCATCCAGAACTTATTGACTATATGTATGTGCTAGAAAATGTACTATGTGTTAGTGATAAAAAAAGGTAGACCATGACCATCCCTTCAAAAATGCACAGTCCATTGGGAGACTTTGGTAGATATAAAGCATTCAGAAGGGACAAATAACCCATGAAGTGCATGTCACCAAATTAAGGGCAGAAAGGGTTTTAAGAAGTGAGAAGTCAACATTGTAAAGCTTCGTTTTGAAAATAGGATAAAAGTTATTTCAATGTTTCTGTGAACAAGTAATATTAAAACAAATCTCTGACTTGAATTCTTGCCAACGGATGACTGACAGATTAACACTATAGCCTGTGGAGGTAAGGGTCTAAGTACAGCTGTGTGAAAAACTTTGTATGTGTGTATATTTCAATACATTATTCCACTTTTTAAAAAATTTACCATGAAGATTCAAGGTTGCATGTTACCTTATCAGTAAATAAACTGAATAGCCAGTACATGAGACATTTATGCTTTTAAAAATTATTAAATTGAATGGAGAATAAAATTATAATAAATAATATTACTCTGGATTATGGAATAAATTATGCTTCCCCCCAAGTTCATATGTTGAAGGTCTAACCCCCAATGTGACTGTATTTGGAGATAAGGCTTTTAAGGAGGCATATAAGGTAAGATAAGACTCTAAGGATAGGACCCTAACCCAATAGGACTGGTGTTCTGATAAAAGGAAGAAGAGACAGCAGGGATGTGTGTGCAAAGAGGAAAGTCCATGTGAGGACACAGCAACGGGGTAGTTATCTGCAAGCCAGGAAGAGAAGTCTCACCAGAAATCAATCGTGATGGCACCTTGACCTTGGACATCCAGCCTCCGACTGTGAGAAAATAACCATTTTTTATTTAAGCTACAGTCAGTGGTATTTTCTTATGATGGTATTTCTTATGGTATATTAGTCACCTCAGGTGAGTGACTAATACACCTTGTTAAAAAAAAAAAAACTGAGGTGACTAATACACTTTGTTAAAAAAAAAATCCAACAAGTAGCTTATAGCATTTTCTTAATGGTAATTGGTAACATGTGCTAGGCCCTTGCTGGATTTTAGGTCATATATTTAGAATTATGAGTATAATCTCATCTAAACCTCAGGACAGTCTGAGGAGATGGGTATTTCTGTCATGTCATTGTATAGATGTGAGTTATAGAGAGGCTGACTTGCCAAAGGTTAGCTAACTAATGAGTAAACTTTTGTCCTTAGGATAAAGAGTATAGTTCATAGGGTAAAGAGTATTTTTGGTATTAAGCACAGATTTGCTTAAACATAAAGAATCACTGAACACTACATCCAAAATTGAACATAATATTAAAAAATATTTTAATATTATATTCTAATTCCATATTTATCATATAATACAAGTAAACAAAAATACTGATCTAATGGGATTTAACAAAAAATGGGATTTGATACAAGTAAATTTATGAACATTATCACTTGCTATAACTGCATATTTGGAAAGAAACATGAAACATTAGAACAGAAAAAAGACAAAGACTACCACAACTATATTGTACTTACTTATAAAACTTATATTGTAAATATAGATATTAAATTTAATGTTTGATAGCATAACCAAATTGCAAAAACTTGGTCACTATTTCAAAGGCCAATTATATGAATCTGCCACTAAAATTTAAAATCTACAACATTTCAAAATAGACTTGCTAGTGATTAAAAAATATATATATCCACGAACATGAAGGCTTGAAATGTAATAAGGGCCCAAATGAATTAGTGATGGTTGTCATAAAAATCTGGCAGGGCATTCTATTTACAATTTGTAATAAAATTGTCACACATTGAATTTATAAAAGCATTTATCTTAGAAAAATAAACCTATTTGCCAAGGGCAAGTTAATAACCTCTACAGTTCATTTGAATATATGGACAAAGAGATAGTTTGACTAACAGAGCATTATAAGAAGTTTATCAGGAAATGTATAGGATGATGTGACAATGGAAACATCACTCAGAAACATTCTATGCTGTGAATGAACAGCAGGAATACTTCTTATATTATCTGAAATACAAATCAATATTGCTAACCATCAACCTAAAGAACAGGTACACAGAGAAAATTGTATTCATGTGTTCCATTTTCAGAAACACTTAAAAATATTTCAATTTAAGTACCGAAAGCACATGTGGATTTTTAAAATATCTAATTGAATGCACAACCATTTCTTAGGGATTAGAACTTGTTTACTTGTTTGAGGAATTAAAAGAAAGACAATGTTATTTATTACATGGGGTTTACAGATACTCAGAAATATAAACATACATAATTCTTAAACTGTTCCTTGAAATTTCAGATAAGCTTAATGGAAGCATGGAAGACAGCAGTTTCTACCACTATGAATCTACAACTATCTCACTTATTCATGGCGAGAGAACAAAGCAGAAGAGAGCCTGGAAAGAAGATTCTAACTGTACCCACTTCATAGGAAAGGGACCTCAAAAATCGTAATTTTAATTCTTGTATTATTTTCTAAAATCAAGGGGCATGCATTTTAATCGAGTCATGCTACATTCTGTAGGCAAGGAAATATACTAGAACGTCAGAACTAGAAAAGCTGAAGCTTTTCTAGAAAAGGCTAAAGCTCCAAAAATTTATATTGTATTAAAGGAAGATAGAAAACCAGCAGAAAAAAGCAAGTGAAGAGATAATGCATTTATTTAAAAGCTACTGTTTTGGCATTCCTATACACCAACAACAAGACAGAAGAAAGAGAAATTAAGGAGTCGATCCCATTTACAATTGCACCCAAAATCGTAAGATACCTAGGAATAAATCTAACCAGAGACAAAGAATCTGTACTCAAAATATGAAATACTCATGAAAGAAATTGAGGAAGACACAAAGAAATGGAAAAACGTTCCATGCTCATCGATTGGAAGAACAAATATTGTGAAGATGTCAATACTACCTAGAGCAATCTACACATTTAATGCAAACCTTATCAAAATACCATCCACTTTTTTCAAAGAAATGGAACAAATAATCCTAAAATTTGTATGGAACCAGAAAAGACCGCAAATAGCGAGAGGAATGTTGAAAAAGAAAAGCAAAGCTGGTGGCATCACAATTCTGGACTTCAAGCTCTATTACAAAGCTGTCATCATCAAGACAGTATGGTACTGGCACAAAAACAGACACATAGATCAATGGAACAGAATTGAGAGCCCAGAAATGGACCCTGAACTCTATGGTCAACTAATCTTCAACAAAGCCGGAAAGAATGTCCAATGGAAAAAAGACAGTCTCTTCAACAAATGGTGTTGGGAAAACTGGACAGCCACATGCAGAAGAATGAAACTGGACCATTTCCTTACACCACACACAAAAAAAGACTCCAAATGGTTGAAAGACCTAAATGTGAGACAGGAGTCCATCAAAATCCTACAGGAGAACACAGGCAGCAACTTCTTCGACCTCAGCCACAGCAACTTCTTCCTAGAAACATCGCCAAAGGCAAGGAAGCAAGGGAAAAAATGAAATAACAGGACTTCCTCAAGATAAAAAGTTTTTGCACAGCAAAAGAAACAGTCCACAAAACCAAAAGACAACAGACAGAATGGGAGAAGATATTTGCAAATGACATATCAGATAAAGGGCTAGTATCCAAAATCTATAAAGAACTTGCCAAACTCAACACCCAAAGAACAAATAATCCAATCAAGAAATGGGCAGAAGACATGAACAGACATTTCTGCAAAGAAGACATCCAAATGGCCAACAGACACATGAAAAAGTGCTCAACATCGCTTGACATCAGGGAAATCCAAATCAAAACCTCAATGAGATACCACCTCACACCAGTCAGAATGGCTAAAATTAACAAGTCAGGAAACGACAGATGTTGGCGGGGATGCAGAGAAAGGGGAACCCTCCTACACTGTTGGTGGGAATGCAAGCTGGTGCAGCCACTCTGGAAAACAGTATGGAGTTTCCTCAAACGGTTGAAAATAGAGCTACCCTACGATCCAGCAATTGCACTACTGGGTATTTACCCCAAAGATACAAATGTAGTGATCCAAAGGGGTATGTGCACCCCGATGTTTATAGCAGTAATGTCCACAATAGCCAAACTGTGGAAAGAGCCACGATGTCCATCGACAGATGAATGGATAAAGAAGATGTGGTATATATACACAATGGGATATTATGCAGCCATCAAAAGGAATGAGATCTTGCCATTTGCAACGACGTGGATGGAACTGGAGGGTGTTATGCTGAGTGAAATAATTCAATCAGAGAAAGACATGTATCATATGATCTCACTGATATGAGGAATTCTTAATCTCAGGAAACAAATTGAGGGTTGCTGGAGTGGTAGGGGGTGGGAGGGATGGGGTGGCTGGGTGATAGACATTGGGGAGGGTGGTGCTATGGTGAACGCTGTGAATTGTGTAAGACTGTTGAATCACAGACCTGTACCTCTGAAACAAATAATACATTATATGTTAAAAAAAAAAAGATAGTAGGAAAGGAGAAATGAAGGGGAGAAAATCGGAGGGGGAGATGAACCATGAGAGACTATGGACTCTGAGAAACAAACTGAGGGTTCTAGAGGGGAGGGGGGGTGGAAGGATAGGTTAGCCCAGTGATGGGTATTAAAGAGGTCACGTATTGAATGGACCACTGGGTGTTACAGGCAAACAATGAATCATGGAACACTACATCAAAAACTAATGATGTAATGTATGGTGATTAACATAACATAATAAAAAAAATAAAAAATAAATGGTACTTTAACAAAAAAATAAAAAATAAAAATAAAAGCTACTGTTTTGTAATACTAATTTGGAATAGGACTATAGCTAGGATTTAATTCTAATCTATAAGGTATTTTACCAGGTTATTATCCCATTTCATCATCACCATAAACCTCTAAAGCAAAACTCATCACATGAAAAATTTCACTATTTGTTCAAATTCACAGAAGCTAGATCTTTGGGATTCCAACCTGATAGCCCTCCTCAAGGTAATCAGCAACCACTGCAGGCTAAGAAATCCTGTGCTGTGAGTGAACAGTATTAGTTGACAATTTCTGCAGTAGGGTGAATGAAGTTAACTCAGAAAGGGGAGAAAAAGTAAGTTTGTTGTGGCACTTATGTAATAACCAAGAGATCAGTGTTTAAAAAGAGCTAGGAATGTGGAGCTGCAAGGTTGACAAATACAAGATTCAGGAAATTTCTTGGGTTCTGTTCTGGGACTAGGGTATGATGAGTTTGGAGTGCAGAGATTTAGCTTGTGAAACAGATCCCTGCTGCTGGTGATGTTAACTCTAAGTTAGCTGCTAACACAACAACCAAGAGATTTACATAAAAGTTTGAATTTCCAACTTTAAAAATTTTCAGATCTGGCACCAATTTGCCGGAAGTAGGCAGTCGCTGCGCTCTACCAAGTATAACAGAGCTCTAGTTTGTCCAAGTTTCTGATTACTCCCTATTGTTTCTTTTCTATAAAACAACACTTCGTAGAGGCTATAGTTAATAATACTGTATTATATACTTAGATTTTTTTTCTAAGAGTGTAGATCTTATGTTAAGTGTTCTTATTTAAAAATAAAAAGAAAATAAGAGAAAAATTTTTGAGGTGATGGATTATATTTATAGCATAGATTGTGGTGACAGTTTCACAGATGTAGACTTACTTCCAGACTCATCAAGTTGTATACATTAAATACCTATAGCTTTTTGTATGTCAGTCACACCCACTGTTTCTTAACCTTGACCTTCTTCATACATCTCTGTTACCTTTCTGACCCCTGGGGATTTCTGGGCTTGCAAGATTGATTTAGAGCCTGAGATTCTTGAAAACCATGAGTATACTGTTCACTCTTTGTCTGCCATGAGTTTTCTAAAATATTACATGTGGGGGAAGATTAGGAAAGCTAACATCCAGCATTAGAGGGAACCTCAAGTTACTAAACAGAGGGAGAAAGGTTACAAATAGAGGACAAGGGCAGTCACAAAAATCAAAACCAGTGTTCTCTACCAAAGCCGGACAGTCAACTATGTCAAAGTCAGTGAAAACAACTTTTCCATTCTATGTCCTTTGAAAAAGTAGTGAGTTCACCAACATTCAAAAAAATTTTTTATGATATCAACCTTTTAGCATTACCTTAGAAAAAAATCACTTATTCAATGAGTTGAAGGGGAAAAAAAAGTGAGTAAATTTTATTCAAGTCATCAGATGTTCATATTCTTTCATATAGACTAAATTACAACGTATAAAATACATTAAATATTTTGACCTTAACTTTTAAAGAGAGTAGTCCAGTTTACTATAGTATAAAACACAATAAAATGCATCTAGGGGTAGTAAATGCAAAGCCATCCCATTTGCCACAGCTCTGATGATTAAGACAAGATGAAGATTCCCCTTCCATGTGACAGGCTCCCAAATGTGACGATAGGCATGTATGCATAAAGCCACCTGAATAAAATACTGTCCAAAATTATCTTTGCATTTCAAAGGGTCATAACTATATGTTTCCTGCAACAATAGTAAAGTGGATCCAAAAGGAAGGCACTTTTTCTATAAAATATTATTTTAATTTTTAATTTATTATTTTTAAATTAATCTTTAATTCCAGTATAATTAATGTACAGTGTTATATTAGTTTCAGGTGTATAATACATGGTGTCTAAAATATTTTTACATCCTTTTTCCTTACCAATTCTGTAACAGCCTTTCTCAACTGAGAGACGGCAACACTCTCCCTGAAGAGACCTCGAAAACGAAAATTGCCCCCGACAACACCCTCAACTTGGGGGCAACTGAAGACCCTCACTCAGAGGGCAGAGCAAGTCCTGGAGAAGACCAGATCTACCAAAACCCCTGAACATTTGTTCCCCGGTCCTGGGCTGGACTCTCAACCATTATCTGCTACATTTATAAAATATAAATTACACAGTATACCAGGAATCACATTTTTAAATAGAATATATCAATTTAACCATACATGAAAAATGTACTCTAATACATACAACCAACCAAAATAAATAAATAAATAATACTTTTTTCTATGAGGTAAGAACTTATTTAACATAATGACAAACAGAACAATCAAAATCAAAAACCATAAAAATATTTTTGTTATTTTAATTTTAATAAGGCATGATTAATTACATTTTAATTTATATCCAACCCTATATATATTAAAGTTAACCTGATACAAGTGATCATGGGTTGGATTACAAAATGAAATAACATAACAATATAATAAATCTAAATTTTGAACATATCTTCAATTTCTATGAGCAAGTATAGTTCAGGAAGAAATGTATATGTTATGATCTGATGAAAACAGGAATTTACACCCACCTTAAAGTTATATAAGAAATTCTGAAAAAAAAAAATTCTGAAAAACGCCTCAGGGCTTTGCAGGTAAAGGAGGTCAAGGAGGGGTATCCTAATGTTAAACAGAATAGCTACTATTACTTCAAAGAGAATAGCTCTCTATATATTAAAATTCACAGGAAGCATTAATTTGCAAAATTAAGAGAAATTATTGGGGTTAAAAGAAAAGTTTGAGCACAACTAAACTTGAACCCAAACTCCCTTTATTTTTTTAAAATTCCAGTTAGTGAACATCAGTGTAACAGTTTCAGGTGTATAATTTAGTGATCAATACTTCCATATAATATCTGGTGCTCATCACAACAAGTGCCCTCCTTAATACTCATTCCCCTGCCTACCTCCCCTCTGGTAACCATCAGTTTGTTCTCTATAGTTGAGTCTGTTTCTTGATTTGCCTCCCTCTCTCTTAATTTTTTTACCCCCGCTCACTTGTTTCTTAAATTCCACAAAAGAGTGAAATTATATGGTATTTGTCTTTCTCTGACCGACTTATTTGGCTTACCATAATACTCTCTAACTCCCTCCAAGTTGCTGCAAATGACAAGATTTCATTCTTTTTTACGGCTGAGTAAATGTTCCATTGTATCCATTTCCATTGTATCTATCTATCTATCTATCTATCTATCTATCTATCATCTATCTATCTATATCACCTCTTCTTTATCCATTCATTAGTCGATGGATACTTGGGCTGTTTCCACATTTCTGGCCATTGTAGATAATTCTGCTAAAAACATTGGGGTGTGTGTATCCCTTTGAATTAGTATTTCTGTATTCTTTGGGTAAATACCTTAGTAGTGCAATTGCTGGATGGTAGGGTAGTTCTATTTTTAACTTTTTGAGGAACATCCATGCTGTTTTCAAGAGTGGCTGTACCAGTTTGCATTCCCACCAACAGTGCTGGAGGGTTCTTTGTTCCTCACACCCTCACCAACACCTGTTGTTTCTTGTGATGTTGATTTTAGCCATTCTGACAGGTGTGAGGTGATATCTCATTGTAGTTTTGATTTGCATTTCCCTGATGATGAGTAATGTTAAGCATCTTTTCATATGTGTTGGCCATCTGTATGTCTTCTTTGGGAAAAAATGTCTATTCATGTCTTCTGCCTATTTTTTAATTGGATTATTCCTTTTTTGGGTATTGAGTTTTTAAGTTCTTTATAGATTTTAGATACTAACCCTTTATCAGATGTGCCATTTGCAAATATCTTCTCCCATTACATAGGTTGCCTTTTAGTTTTGTTAATTGTTTCCTTCACTGTGCAGAAGGCTTTTCTTTTGATGAAGTCCCAATAGCTTACTTTTGCTTTTGTTTCCCTTGCCTCAGGAGACGTATCTAGTAAGAAGTTGCTATGGCCAATGTCAAGGAAGTTACTGCTTATGTTCTTCTCTAGGACTTTAATGATTTCATGTCTCACATTTAGGTCTTTAATCCACTTTGAATTTATTTTTGTGTATGGTATAAGATTGTGGTCCAGTTTCATTCTATTGCATGTTGCTGCCCAGTTTTCCCAACACCATTTGTTGAAGAGACATTCTTTTTCCTATTAGATACTCTTTTCTGATTTGTCAAAGACTAATTGAGCATATATTTGTGGGTTTACCCTTATTTTTGATAAGAAATCATACTGAAAGTTGAATTAAATCTCAAGATCATACAATTATTTAGCTGTTCTTTTCTGGATTCCTATATCAGTAACTTTCCTAGTATAATACATAGCAAAATTAGTCTCAATGTCTTACATCCTTTTCTGTATTCACTCTGTTTCCTTATATCCTCTCATAAGAAAAACTGTGACAAAAAAATATGAGGTAGAAAAAATTACTAGGAGTCCTTCCTAAGGTATCATCTGGGTTTTATCTCTATCAGGTACTGCTTTTGAGCTATTTTTTAACTCTGTAAATTATATGGTACTAATAGAAATGCAAATTGTCTCTGGAGGATATGCACTTGACTATTGTCCTGTGGATATTGACTAGTTTTTCATCTGTCTGTAAATTCATTTCAGCATTCCTGTGTGGTCCTTTGAAATTTCCTTTGAACTAATTGTGACTTCTTACTGGCTTCTTTACCTATTAATAAATTAAATAAAAATTGTGATATGTGCCTTTCATACTTGCATGAATCATGAATTTATCTTTTCAAATAAATGTTTTTTAAAGATTTATTTTAGAGAGTGAGAAAAAGAAAAAGAACACGCAAGTGGGGGGAGGGACAGAAGGAGAGAATCTTCAAGCAGACTCCCCCTTGAGCATGGAGCACAACCCAGGGCTTGATCTCATGGCTCTGGGATCATGACCTGAGTCAAAACCAAGGGCTGGACACTTAACTGAATGAGCCACCCAGGCGTCCCTTAAAATAAATATCATTTGACACCATTTGTTCTTTGGTACAGTCCATTCAGCCTCCACCCTCCCTTCCCAACTGGAATTGTTCTTGAAATAGTTCTAATTTTCTTCTAATAATAAAAGCAAAGGTCTGTTCCTAATTCTCCAATTTGACCCCTGGGGATTCTGATACTCTCACCAATCATTCTTGCTTTGACCTCTGGAACATCATTCTTTACTCTTTTCTTCTCTACTCCCATGGTCACTACCTCTTATCCCAAATAATATCAGCCCTCTATGATTTGTAGAAACTAGAGTTTATGTTCACTTTTTGGATCTATTAAATTACCTGCATGTATTTTCCCCTCTCCCAAGTTGTGTATTTCACTGATCAGCATTGGTGTTCCACATGTACTTATCCTTGGCCCTCATCTAGACCATCACCACACTCTTCTGCAGAGTAATTCTTCTTTATGGTTTGAACTACATATAGAAAACTGACAAGTTTTCTAACTCTGAAGTTTTCCAGGATTCCAAAATAATTTGATCATTTACTTCTATCAGTAAAGAACCCTGTTGCCCACCATTTCCTACAAGATTTCAAGAACTGTGAAATATCTAGATTTTACTCTGCTTGCAAGCTAAGAAGTTAGGCAGACACAGATTCATGGATGTTGGCAGAAGAAACAAGACTCCTTGGTCAGAAACAAAGGATTTTATTACTCATCGCTTAGCAGGCAACATGAGTTTCCTATTCATATGGATTCTCCTTGTTCTCCAATTCCATGGGAAGAAACATGGATGTAGACCCAAGCCAAGTTATGCATATGGTGCATCACTGCTACGGAACTTCAAGCTTAGGAAATCCCAATCTTTAATGCTGAAAGCCAAACATCTGTCTCAGAAAGAGATATTATCTTTCTTCATTGAACAATAAACAAAACTGCCCTCTGTTCCACAGAAAAACACTACTGCTAACTTCCAAGGCTATTCACTATCTTGAAAATAGTCCAGAACAAAAGTAATCAGTACCTCTGCTTACAAGATGTACAGAAACATGAGAAACCTATGCGTAATTGACTCTCAAATAAATGAAGGCAAAATCCTTGAATAAGCAATTGTGAGCTCTCAGAAACTGGTCCTCACCTTATTTCTTTAGCACTGTGTCTGCCTCAGCATGAAGTGAATAAACTTCACACATCATACATAAGAGACTAAGTGTAGAGAATAAATAAATGATTAGTGACTATCACATTGGTGAAGAGGTAGAGATTAGAATTAATTCATTATTGTTTCTGATTCATGTTCTTTTAGTTAGATTTTATGGCACACACTCCCTATTTTTTCCTGAAAGGAGGAGATATTTCAAAAAATAAACTAAACTAATAAACTAACATCACTAGAAAACAAAAGACAATGAGATTAGTGTACCTTGCCTGAGAATACAATAATAACTATTTAACCTTCCAAAAATAGTCTTCAGTCTTAGTCAACAGATGGGTAAATGAGCCAGAAATGATGTCCCAGCTCCCTTAACTGGATGATGATCATTAAGAAAGAAAAAAAAAAGTTAAAAAAAAGGAAAGAAAAAAAGTTGATAAAGTGATGATTCTCCCTTCCAAAATATAAATAAATAAATAGATAAATAGATAGATAGATAAATAAATAAATAAAAGGCATTTGAAATTCCAAGCCTTCGTTATACTTCACGTTCAATTAAAGTCAGGGATTTATTAGTAGAAAACAATACGGAAGAAAGAAATCAAAGTAGGTCATTCAGATTAAGTAGAGATGCTTAGAAAAATGATTTTTTAGATGTATTCATTCATATGTGGAAAAATCTCTGGTGAGGAAGACAACAGTCAAACAAGAAAGCTAAAGTAAGCTACACTCTTTGGGAAAATATCAGAAAAAAATTTTAAGAAAGGAGATGAGGCAATGGTTAATGAGCAGATTAAAATCAGTATGATAACAATAGAACAATGAAAGAAATAGCATATATACAAATAACATTGAATAAGCACAGATCAGTATATCTCACATTTGTAGTTTCTAATGAAACATGTTTTTTTGTTTTGTTTTTAATTTAAGGCAACTTGTATATGTTAGTTGAAAGACTAAATTATTTTTGGTTCTTAAATTTTACATTGAAATTAATTTAAAAAAATTGTAAGAATACAGCATTGCTTCACTTTTTAAAATCAAAACCCTTAAAACAGTTGCCTTTTCATATGAAGTTGAACAAAAAGTTTATTGCTTTTTGAGGATTAGTGATAATAAAAAATAAAGAACCTAAAATAAACATTAATGTTAACATAAAATATCAAATATACAGCTTAAAGAATATTAAAATTGATCCAAATCAAAACTGTGCTAACATACTACAAAGATACCATAAATCATAGGAACTTCTACATAGAAGAAAAAAGAAGTTAAGTGTTTCATTTGGGTAAGTAGCTTAAGAACAAAGAATAAGAACCACTTTTATTAAAGTTGTATGTTAAGATAAAACAAATGAAAGGGTCCAATTATGGTCTCTAGTCCAACAGGTCAACAGATGATGAGAAAAATATAGAAAATGTGCCTTTCCAGAAAAATCTTATCAGGGTTAACAGAATTAACCAAGAGTTGAGATTTGAGAAAATATTTTAGTTTGTTTTCCAATGATGCAGGCATAAACTTAGAAGAGTTCTTTTAAACATTTTTTTGTTTCTCCCACATCTCAGAATCTTTTATAAGATCTTCTATTGCCTCATTTTATTGTTATTGATCTGAACCTAAATGTCAATAATGTGGAAAAATGATTAACTCTGTTCTTCCAGGAAGTTGCTTTTAATTGCATGTGGATTTACTAAACAATGATAAATAACTTATTAATCAGAGAAAAAGAGCTAAATAGTAATCTCTGTGATTTTTACTTGAACACTTAAATTTAAATCTATAAACCTTCTCTCATTATTATATTTTCAAACCAACATCTACTTTGACCTTTAGGAATTCAAATTGTTTTTTGATATCATAAAATATTGGCTACGGAGAAATGTTTTAAATTCAGAATCAATGGTTAGAACTTAAATTTTGCAGCTCTTCTCAGTTTTGGAGCCTAGTCCCTGAAAATTAAGTTTTATGGGAGGAACTTATCCCACGAGGGTCTTGGTAAAGAACAGGAGAGCAAATATCATCCATCATGGGTAATCTCACTATGGACTAATGTGTAATTCAATAGGAATATTAAGGAAAATTTTATGCCATTTTCAGAACTTTGTGAGTTTTCACACACTATACTTTCACTCTTTTCCAGATAGGGCTGGAACCCTAGAAGATTCAACATAAATAGTAGCAGGTAGTCTTACACATTCTCACATCTGCAAATGCTACTAACTTTTTCTGATGACTCTAAACTCTATATCGCCAGGTAAAGATTCTCCTTCTAGCTCTAAGCCAGTTTATTTAATTAAGTACATACTGGATAACTCCCACAGGCACCAGGAACTTTCCTAAAATTTTTCCTCTCCTTGTCTTTTTATCCTAGTGAATGGCATCATTACCATTTTTCCAGTGTCAACCTAAAATTTTCCATCTCTGCTGCTCCAACGGCTCACCAATTACCAAGTTCTGCCTATTCTATTAATTGAAATCTTCACTGAGATAATTGCAGATTCACATGCAGTTGTAAGAAATAATATGGGGAGATCCTGTGTACAATTTACTCAGTTACTCCCAATGGTAACAATGAAGTATAATATCACAGCCAGGATATTGATTTGCATTGATAAAATTCACAGATCTTATTCATTTTTTTGTTATTGTTCCTCTGTGTGTGTGTGTGTGTCTGTGTGTGTGTGTGTGTGTGTTTATACTGAGGTCTATACAATTTTATCACACTGGTTCATGTATCTACTACCACAGTAAAGATATGGAATAGTTATATCATCACAAAGATCCTGCCAAGATTTTTGCTGGGTTTTTTTTTTAATTTTTGATTTCTCTTCTTCTACTTTCTTCTCCAACTACTCACCTCCTGTATTAAAATAACCTTGCAGGCATTTCTGACTCTAAATTTCCAGTACCTCCAATGTATCTTTTACAATGCATTTATAAAATGCAAATCTGATTATGTCACTGCTCTAAGCAAGTGCCAAAGAAGCCAATTCCCTGAGTCTCTGACTTATTCCTAATTTACACACTGGAAATTCTGCACATTACTAAAATATAAAATTTGAACCAAAAGTTACTGGTATAGCTTGTTAATCCTAGAAAGAAGAAATCAAATATTTTTTTGCTGCCTGTCCTTTTAATACATTATTTAGTGACAATCCAGAGTCTTATCTATGGATTTGGTGACCCCCATAGTCACTCAACTGCAAAATTTTATAAGAAACTGATAGGAACTACATGCCAACTTTTTTATATTTAGAAATATTAATCCAAATGGCCTATAAGCTCTTGCTTTTACAGATTCATATCACTCTAGTCACAGCATAGCAACTAAGGAAAAAAACCAAAGAGATAGATTTCCAAAAGTAAAATTACCAGTACTAAAGATGAATTTCTTGAAACTACTATTAAAATTACCAATTTATTCTACAGACAGCGATAGACTGCTATTAATGATTTATATATTGACTCCCAAAACATATATTACTTTTGAGAGTATGCTGCTTTGCTATAAATAATTTGTCTTATGGTTTCTAGAAATTTGTTGACTCTTCTCCATTTTTCTTTTCTCAAGATAAGTGTTCTCCTGAGAGTTAAGGATGTAAGTTACTAGAAATTTATCCAACTACTTCCTACCCAAAGAGAATTTTGTAGCATTTCACAGTGAGAGACATTACTAAATTATTAGAATGGATGAGCCGTCCCACTTTTTCTATATGTAAATTAAAATAGATATTATATAATACTAATACTCATGTGTGTTGGTACTTAATCTAGTTCTGTAAGAAAGGCAACAAAAACTTGTCAGAATCTTTTCTTTCTCCTCTCACATTCTAGTGGCATGACTATCAGTGATTATAAAGAATGGCAACTAGCTTTTATTGTAGACATTATTCATTACAGTATATTTTGCCACATTATATACAGGAACATACCTGCCTTTAAAATTCTTACAAATTTCTAATTAAAGCATCTGTGTCTGGCCAAGAGTCTGATCGCTTAAAATACTGTGATGATTAGTCCTACATATCAATTTGGCTAGGCTATAGGACTCAAGGCCTTAAATACTGATCTAAGTGTTGCTGTGGAGGTATTTTGTAGATGTAGTCAATATTTGTAATCAGTTGACTTTAAGCAGATTACCTTTGATAGTGTAGGTGAGTCTCATTCAATCAATTGATGCCTTAACAACAAAACCAGATTTCCTATAGAAGAAGGAATTCCACCTCAAGAATACATCAATTCTTCCTTGAGTCTCTAGATATAGATACAGATATATTGATAATTTCCTATTGGTTTTTGTTTCTCTAGAGAACCTGACTAATATAAATCACACTGAGTAATGACAGAAATTGTATTGATGAATGAAATATTCATATTCACAGTCCATCAAAACCACCCTAATAGTTTTAATGGACAGTGATGATTGTTTCCCTTGATCCGTTCATCTTTGCTTCATCAAGTAGCATCCAATAGTTTGGTTTATCAGTTGGAGATGAACTTACTCCTGGTTCCACAGTTAGGCTTAGATTAGTCCAAACCGATCTGCATAATCAACATTCATAATTATTATATTCACTATATGAATGATGATGGGATGAGTTAGCTCACTTTAACATGTCTATTTTCTAATGATTCAGTTCCACATTAAAATACAACCAATATCTTACAACTTACTCATTTACTTGCTTCAAGCATGCTCAAATGTCACCTGATAGGTGACATTCCACTACCTTACATAAAAGCACTGTAAGCACCAGTCCTCTGGTTCTCTTAGTCTCCATAATTGGCTTCTCATTAGCAATACCATAGCACTGTTCTGTTATTTTTCTGTCTTCCACATAAAACATAATTGTCATCATGTCCATTGCCATTTCACTAGGGTCTATAATGGTTTCTGCCATATAGATGATACCCAATAAACATTTGCTTTTGATGAATGAAAGAATTGCAACTAGTAACATCTTCAAGGCATCACGATTTAAACTCAAGTCAAATTTTTAAAGCACCCTTTGAAAATTTTATTCTAGCTTCAAACCAATTCAATCATCCTCAGTGAATGTTCCTTATCCATATCTTTGACTGTTTCTTTTCATTTCTTTTTCTTTTGCAGTTCTTATAGAAAACAGTTACATAAGCAACTCCAAAAGAGGATGCTCATGACTTCTTTCCTATAGTTGATGCTAAAAATAAGTTTTGCTTTGGAAGTATTTACATGAAAAATATGACACTTTGCTAGAGAATTTACAAGTATGATCCGGTACAGAAATTGACCATTTTACCACCAAACCAAGTGTTACAAAATGAAAGTTGTGAAATCACACCATCTGGGGATAACTGTAGATTTATATTAATTTCATCCAGGGCATAAATGTGTTTTTTTTTTTCCTTCTTGCCTAGATCTACAGCTGTTCACTGGCAGAGGAAACCACCTCATCTCTTGCTTGGCTTGGCACCTGCCTCTTCCACTTCATGTTTCTTTCATGCTCTCCCTCAACTATCTGGAGGTAGATTTTTTTTTTTTTTAGTGACATATTGGAAATTATGAGCACAACACCAGTTAATAACTCTTCCAGACTGACGACAAATTTGGTCATCTATCTTCAGTTACAAGAATACAATTATAGATGATGTTTAGACCTCAACAACTTAATCAAAAGGTGGTAGGGGTAGAATGGGTGTCACTGGCAAGAACTCTTCTTCAGTCATCATACTGTGCTCAGTGACAATCAGTCAGAGAAGAATATGTTCTGAAGGCTAAAGTCGCAGTTGAATAGAAGCAAAAGCATCCTCACTACCGTTACAGTTTCTCAGATTTACAAAGCTCTGATAATCCAGGTGAATTATAAGAATAAAATTTGTCTCTTTTCTACCCCTAGAGCCAAATCTTCAAGATAACATACTATATGACATTTTGAAATATTATAGACCTTGACTCATGGAATATTTTAAAATAATGAATATCAAAATTCATTGGAGAAAATGGGAAGGCATTAAAAAGTAATTTTTAAAACTTATCTATGTTTTTTGTAATATCAGTTAGCATTTGTTTTGCATTGGCAACTTACAAAGCATTGTTTTAAGCACTCTACCAGATTTGTTACCTCATTTTATTCTCAGAGCACCCCTACATCATTCATTTTACCCATGAGGAATCTGAAGTATCCATATGTTAACTTGCCCAAGGCCAGACTCCTTAGAAAAGGCATTCGGAATATGTCAGACTGGTTCTATGGTGAATGTCATAAAGAAATGTAAACTCAACTGGTTTTATGTGCAAAACTACTTATCAACTCCCTATGCACTAAAATTTCCCTGAAAATATGATGTATTTGAAAATTTCATTCACAGTCATATGATTTTCATTCTATAATGAAAAAGAATCAAGTTTATACGAATCCTATTTCAGAGTACAATAAAGGTACAAAATGGGAAAACTATTCAAAATGAGGTATTCTATTTGTTCCCAAAAAGATTGTCAAGTAATCTGTATAAAATATTATGTATGTCCTGATATGCAATATCAAATATTCCTGGTCATAGATTTTTATCTATACACATTTTTGAAGGGCAAAACAAGTATAATTATATAATTTCTTAATGTTATAGAATTCTACTAACATATAATAGCATTTCATAGAGTGCATTATTCATTGGTTTCAGGAGACCCTCCACAATATACTAGTATCTTGGTCAAATAAATATGGCAAATATTCTTTATTTCTTCCCACTGTTAGAAACTAACAATGTACTTTGACCTATTATGGGCTTTGAAATGCCTTGTTAGGGAGGGCAGTACCTGTCTAGTATTATTTAACTCATTGTCTCCCAATGTATTTGAAGACAGACTTTAGCATAATATCCGGAAACTTCCTTTAGAAGCAATATTCTTCACATCATCCTTTAAGAAACAGTGGCCTAGATTGGAGACCCAATTTTATCAACTACCCTCTTTCTCTCATTCTACTTTTCTGTTACTTAAATACATTCTAGAACTGTTGTTTCTTTTTTGTTTCTCTTACAGAAGATATAGTAAAATAATTTTTTTGTAGTATAGTAGCATTATTCTGCAGAAGAACTGTGACCACCTTCATCAAACATGACCTAGCTAATAGCACTAGTAATTGCAACCACCTGTTTCAACATGACTTTATTACATGCATCAGGAAAGTTTTGCAAGGTAAGATTGTAAAATAACTTTATTCTTTGCTTTAAGCAATTCCTGCAGATTTATCAAAGATAGCATTTTGCTCACCTGGGTAAACAGTTCAGTTATCACAAACAAGGTAACTATTAAAATTCTCTCTTTAAAATGTTTGCTTTTCTTTGCCCACCAATACTACACTGTTCTATCATAAACTTTCCATTCCCAGTCAGTTGCCTGCCTTGAAAAATTCACCGTAAACCACTAAATCCAGACACCCAAACTGTGTAAATATCAATTTTGACTCCCCACTTCTAAAGGCACTGCTCAATCATGATGGTGTTTTTTATAACTTCCATAAGTTCTAATATATTTAGCTTTGTTTTATTAAAAAGGTGTCTGGTAATATTTTGCGAAGTTCAACAGAATTTAAGTATAATTATTAATTACCTATAAAAGAAGGAAGATGATCAAAGAGGTGCACATGTAAATCACCAATTATTTCAAAGAATTTCCAGTTTTTACACCCACTTCAAATTATTTTTGCCTCAAAAAGTATATATTTATGGTTTAGAAAATCCATCATTTTCGAAATTGACGTTTAGAAAATTGAACACAGCTTTGTGCTCGTCCCTGAGTGAACTACATACACATGGTCCGTGTCTTCAATGGATTTTAGAAGTTGCTTGAAAGATAAGCTTTCTGAAGGGAAATAAATATATCTATGATGATGCAAATGTATCAATCAATCAAGAAAAAAAAAGAGGAAAAAGAATGATTGGAAGATCCTGTTAGATTGTGGGAATCTGGGAAGAATTCTCTAAGGAAATAAATTTAAGATAAGACCTGAAGAATAATTAAGAGTCAATCATATCAAGCCTAGAGGAAAGAGCATTACAGTATATGAAGTAGCATGAGTAGAAGTTCTGAGATTTAAAAACAAACAACAACAACAAAAAAACCCTCTGCTGTATTTAAGGAAACAAAAGAAGGCCAAGGTACATATAGGTATAGAACATAGGACAGTTGCACAGTTATGGTAGACAGATTGGAATGGTAAGAAATTTGGATTCTATTCTATACAAAAGGTTAACATGATCTGATTTATGTTTTCAAAAGCAAAGTCTAGTTATTGGGTGGAGAATGAATTTTAGAAAGTGAAGAAGGTACGTGGGGAGGTCAACTAAGAGGCTACTGGAATTGTTCTGGAAGATAACATGGTGGCTTTTAATACAGCAATAGACATGAAGACAGAGTAAAATGGAAGCACTCACTCCCAGTAGATTTTATTGTTAAAACCAACAGGATGTGGCAATAGAGGGTACATGTACATTCAGAAGAAAGAAGGAGAAAGAATGATTCTTGGTTGTCTTGAGTAACTGAGAGGATGGATACACAGAAATATACAGAAATATATATATATTATTTATATTTATTTTATATATATATTTAATTTATATTTTATATATATAAAATATATATAATATAATATATATTAAAATATATAAATATATATTTTATATATATTTATAAATATAAATATATATATATAAATATATTTTTATATATATTTAATTTATATATATATATAAATTAAACTGACATGATAGCCCATCAGAAACTGGAATTTGGTGTATCTGATCATCTCTCTCTGATGACGTAAAATCATTCCCTTTCACCAATTCTTTAGGCAACCCTTGAGCATCAGAGTCATGTTCCTGGCCTAGTGATTTATATCTAAAATGGAATAGGAAGAATTTCCAGGGCCACTAATCTTATCCTGTCTTCCTAATTCAAAAAGTTTGAATTGAAATAAAATGAAAATAAGGATTTGGCTGAGAAGTCAGTTCAACTCTAATAAAGTTATATAATTCAGCTTTACAAAAAGAAATAAAGTTAATATAGGGGCCATTAAAACTCTTATGTAACAGTTAATTAAGACTGATTAAAGAAATGGATGCTTTAGTTTAGAGTTTAGCATTCCCAAAATATTTTCTCAAAATGAACCTTTCTTAATTAAATGGGAAAATCATATGCACAGCAGAGAATAAAATTAGAATTTGTAAAAGCTTCCAGGAAATAATTCTAAAATAGACCATTCCCTAAACATGACTCTTTAGTAGTAAAGCACACAAATTCAGTAGTGATTACAAAGCGTCCATGCAAGAACTATACACCAAAATGGAATAAAAACTTGTGAAATATTTAATACTGAATTTTAACTAAAATGTAGGGGGGAAAAAGGTAAGCAGGAAAATGCTGAATAACTGATTGACTATGCCATGATATTTATTTACTAGTTTTCATAACCTGCATTAACCTTCCTGGGGTCCAGTTAACTTGTGACTTCTTGTGTTGAGTCTTCAAATTACAAGAAAGGATACGATTGAATTATACCCTGTGCCTTGCCTAGTACTTGAAAAGCACTGAAATCATTGCAAATTAAATGACAAGTAACTCAGTCAATGTTTAATTTACTACTTCACAGCTGTTGAAAGAGTTACTCTTGTGAGCCGATATGCAGGAAATAGGGGTCAACCTGACCATTCCCTGAACATTTAAAAACATTTTTTTTCTGGTTTGGAAAAAACTTCTCCACTAACGAAATACACATACCACATGTTAGAATTTTTGTTTCGTTTTGTTTTTTTCAATCAGTCTTTCATGTTGCTGACATAATCATGTAATACACAACACACATGAGAAATAAAAAAATTCATTTACCTTTCATAAAATTAAGTCCCTCCCTTTACTTAATATGGGTATTAAAAGCTCTTCAGAATTTAACAATTTAGCATGGTTGATCGGATGGAAATGGGCCAACAGTAATAGCAGACCTTAGCTATGAGTCCTAGGGAACAAGCATTTGTCAGAAGAGAAAAAAAAAATACTGAACTTCTTACTCTGAGGGATGGCTGATGAGAGTTATTTATTTATTTATTTATTTATTTATTTATTTATTTATTTATTTATTTATTCTTTGAGAGAGAGAGCAAGAGAGCACCAGTGGGGTGTGGGGAGAGGGAGAAGCAGGCTCCCCACTGACAAGGGAGCCAGATGAGGGGCTCGATCCCAGGACCCCAGGATCATGACCAGAGCTGAAGGATGACTGAGCCACCGAGGCACCCCTCAAGAAAGTAATTTAGAAAATTTGATAAATTGGACAGTAGATGTGGGTCTTAGCATGAATTCCCGAACTGTTTGAGAATAGAGAAACATTTTAAATCCAAAATGATGTAAGATGAGACTCGAGTACTAAGATTAACAGTTATTATAGGAAATAAAAACCAACACCGAAAAAAAAAAAGCCGAAATAAAATAGTTTTAATGAATAAAGTTTTATGACTAAATGGAAACTTTTTTTTATTTTTTAAAGATTTTATTTATTTATTTGAGAGAGAGAGTAAGAGAGCATGAGAGGGGAGAGGGTCAGAGGGAGAAGCACACTCCCTGCTCAGTAGGGAGCCGGATTAGGGACTCGATCCTTCAGACTCCCGGATCATGACCCCAGCTGAAGGCAGTTCGCTTAACCAACTGAGCCCCCCAGGTGCCCTGTAAACTCTTTTTAATGAGATGAGTAGGATCATCCTTGATTTGTGATGAGGTTATGTCACAATAAACCCATTGTAAGTTGGAAATATTTTAAGTTGAAATGCATTTAATTTACCTAAGCTACAGAACATCATAGTTTAGCCTAGCCTACCTTAAAACGTGCTCAGAACACTTACATTAGCCAGTAGTTGGGCAAAATCACCTAACACAAAGCCCATTTCATAATAAAGTGTTGAATATGTCATGTAACTTACTGAATACTGTACCGAAAGTGAAAACCAGAATGGTTGTGTTTCGGTTGTTTACCCTTGCGATCACGTGGCTGCATGGGAGCTGGGGCTCACCAGCACTGCCCAGCACAGCATCCCAGGAGATGATCCTACCTCCATGTTACTAGCCTGGGAAAAGAGCAAAATTCAACTTCCAAGTACAGTTTCTACTGGATGGGCATGTCTTTCCTACCATTGTAAAGTCAAAAAATCATAAGCTGAACCATTGCAAGTTGGGGACTGTTGTATTATGGTTTAGGATCATCTTCCCAAGAGCTTTCGTTGTGGGTAGATTTCATCCACAGTTGATGTTAATCACCTATCACCTTGCAGTTCTTACATTAGCTCATCCATTCATTCAAAAAATACCTACACATGTCCCGCCTATTTCCTGCACACAGAGAAGGAAGCAGTGATGGAAACAGGTGTTGGGCCCTGCCCTTAAGGGGTTTACCCTCTGGTGCGCTTTCCCACTCAATCAACATATTTGAAACCTTAAAAATATGTATGTCGATGTTGATATTTTTCAATATAAAAAATAGTACTAAGTGGACTATGCTTAGACTATGTGGAAATGCTTAGAATAGAAGCAATAGATGTGACAGATACATATTAAAAATATTCCAGTAACGAACTGTTTTTCCATTTTTACAAAGGCAAATTTAAAATTAAGAGCTTTTCATGAAGATGTTTTATCATGTGAGTGGAAATATATATATATATAGTATGTTTAATCCATTGGTGGTTATGTAGAGAAATGTGAACCTACTCATAAATCAAATTTGTAGAAAAAGAATCAATTTAGTTTAAGCAATTTTTTAAAGATATGAGTCTCATACTTATCTAGATATAAAAGTCAAGTAACTCATTAATGTCTCCCGAACTGATTAGGTGATATTGTGTATCTTTATTAATCTCTTTAAATTACAGCATTTTGCAATGAGAAGGGGTCTTCTGTTATGTGTATTCTAACTCACTCATTTTACCCATAATTCCATAATTTGTCTACAATCATAATTTTTGCCTCAGTACAATTTTCCAGCTTTCTGGTCTCCTGATGCCCTGTCCAATGCTTCTTCCAATATATTATGCTGCTTCTTTGAATTAATGAATACTATATCAGTTAGGCTGCTTAAACAAGAATCCCAAAAGAACATGACTCAAGTGAAATAAAAGTTTGTGTTTCTTTCATCTAAGAGTCTGGAGAGTCCAAGGCTGGTAATATAGTTCCACAACTTGCAGGGAACTGGGCTTCCTTTATTTCACTCCTCTGCCATCCTCATATACTGTTTCGCCTTATGGTCCAAGCCAAGTATTTCAGCTCAGTTATCCTATCCACATTCCAGGCAATGGGAAGTGGGTTGAAAACACAAAAAGTGTGTGTTCCTTCCCTTTCATCCCACAACTCAGAAGCTGTATACAACACTTCCCATAGGCCATGTCCGAGTAACATGACCACTCATAGTTCAAGTAAAATTTCTCTTACCAAGAGAAACAAAGAAGTGATGCTCAGGACAGCTAGCTAGTGTTTGCTACATCTTCTGATCAGTCTCTCAAATTCCATCCCTGGCTTTATCTCTTAATAGCCCTATAAACTTAATTTCTCTGTGCTTCGGTTGCTTATTCCTAAATATACAACATAATACCACTTAGTTCATCAGTTTGTTATATGGATTCAATAAGATATATGTAAAATGGTTAGCAGAATGTCTGGCAGAATAAATACATCATAATTATAAGCTACTATTTACTCTTATTATTATAACCTGATAACAGAATTGGGCTCTTTCCCAAGCCCCTCGCCCAAGCTTTCTTCCTCCCAAATTTAAAAAAACAAGCAAAAAAAAAACATCTTACCTTGTCTAGCTTGCTAATAAAGATACGGATAGACACACAAAATGTTGGTCCCTTTTTCATTTTATTCAATTACTACTTTTAACAGCTTTTTATCTATTTAACTGGATAATACTACTATCTGTTCTCTAAATAAATTTCCCCCAAGTAAAAATAAAAAAAAAAAATCTTAATAATTTGGCTATAGGGAGATAAACAGCATGGGGAATAGTAAACACCAGTCTTCTCACCTATAAAGCATTGTGCCTAGAAGAGCAGCCTTCTGCTAATGACTGTGGTTTTCACTGTTTCATGAGCTCCTGCAGTTTTTATCTTCCTTGATCCTTGGCTTAATGTTCCATGTGTGGGGGTTACTGTGACAAATTCTCAGAGGGATTCCTGCTGCTTCCCAGTCTTGGGGTACCACTGTATTTTCTCTTTGGCTCATTGACATTATTTTGTCATCTAGCCTGGAAATGATCCTAAAAAATCTATTCCCTTATCTTTTCTCCTTACACTTTATCAAAACAGAATGAAACAATAACTGACCTCCTTCCCCTCCTTCCCCACCCTACACTCCCCCAGAAAGTAAAGGCAGGGATGAGGGGCAGGTGCACCCTCAGCAGAACGCTAAGGAAAACCCAAGGCCCGGCAGTGCGGAAGCAACTAGAGCTGCAGAGTTCAATGTACCAGAAGGAAAACGTAATGGGCTAAATAAAGCAGCCAGAAAGTATACGGAAGACAACTTTGCAGTCTGGCACCAGAGGTCTGAGTGAAAAAGGTTGAGCAAGTGACACAGGAACAAATTGGAAATTAAAGGAATGAGAAACCCTCTGGAATTGCCTTTTGTTGGTGAGGTGTTTTAGGGGTCAGCTGTGTTTGTAGATTTAAAGAGCCAGTGCAGCCCTAGAAGCAGTAGAGTCTTCTCAGCCAACAACTTAATTCCCTGTATAAATATACGATATCTTAGGTTGGGTTCCACAGGAGCAGAGCCTGAGGTAGGAATTCTTGTTTGAGGGAAGCGCTCTCAAGGGAAGGGGTATGGAGGACACAGGAGAGACCGGGCAGAGGAATAGAAGCTAAACAAACTGTGGCCTTCAGCTGGAGACGCTTCAGCCTGATTCCACCAGGACGTTCTGGTACCTAAGCTGTATCACAAAATGCATCCCACATTGAGGGGAGGAGGCCAGCCCTTTGTGTCTTATACTCGAAATTTACGGCTGAGATTGCTCCCGTCCAGGAGGTGTGGGGAAGAGCTGCAAGCCTCCCAGTGCCGCTCTCAGGTTCTCATTTGGCCAAATGCAAGTGTCTGAAGAAAGGGGACTCTGCAAGGTTTTAGCAGCCAACACACAGCACCTCAACAGTGTGCCCAGGTCCCCTGTCATAGTTCAGGCTGCTGTAACAAAAGAAATTTATTTCTCACAGTTTTGGAGGCTAGGAATTCCAAGATCAAGGTGTCAGCACTGCCAGGTTTTCGATGAAGGTCCTGTTCTTGGTTTATAGATGGTCATCTTCTATCTGGCAGAGAGAGGGATTTAGTGCTCTTCCTCTTTTTGTAAAGACACTAATCCCATTTTGGGAGCTCCACCTTCATGACCTAATTGCTTCCCTTAAGCCCTGCCTCCTCATACCATCTTATTGGAGGTTAGAGTTTCAGCCTAAGAATTTTGGAGGACACAAACATGTAGTCCCTGACACTCATAATGCAACTGGTTGAAACATGGCTATTGAAGAACGATTTTAGAAAGCACATTTTTGGCAATAAGAAATTATGTTAACCAAGATCCATTTTCTAACCACCCAATAAAAGAAGAAAACGTAATGTCTCAAACTTTTCAGAGACATGTAGAAAATAAAAAAAAAATCAGTGACTACTATGATAATATTCAGAGTGGTAATCAGAATTTTTTTTGCTCCCTACTCAACATACTTTATAATATCTGACAGTTGTAGTATCCCCTAAATAGGATTCTAATATCGTCCCAGTTTCCTTCACATGTGAATGCTTAATTATTCACAGTTCCAGCATGAGAGCTGTCCTAATCCATTGGAGCCAATGATAAAACATTATAAAGGGAAAGGCCATTAAATTTTACAGCATGCAAGCAATAAATTTTTTCTTCTCTGAAACATATAATCATTTTTTTACCACTGTAATTCACACTGAACGAAGCAAAAGTATATGTAAGAGACACAATTAGCAACAATCTGCAAATGAGCTTTTTTATCACACACCATTTGTTTCAGGAATACATTTGAACGTTTTGTGCAGAAACATATTTTTCATCTTCTTCTGGCATTTGAAGGGTAAGGTGTTAAATGGACTATTCAGTTCACTTAGTAATGTAACTGGGCATGAACTTAAAGCAAAAGAATTTTCCAAACCAAGAATTTGAGCCCATGAAGGGAATCAGGCTCCCTGCTCAGCCCAGAATCTGCTTTTCCTTCTCCCTCTGCCCCTCCCCCTGCTTGTGCTCTCTCCCTCTCTCTCTCTCTCTGCCTCTCTCTCAAATAAATAAATAAAATCTTTAAATAAATAAATAAAATAGCTTTTCTTACCTCATAAAGAGGAAATATCTTTGCCATCTAAGTCATGGATGTAAGAATTATGTAGGCTTCATCGATGTGACCCAGAAATACCAATGCTTATGATTATACAAGTAATTTTTATAATTTCATAACCAAAATTCCATATCCTGATTAATTATTGACACTTTGTATGTATGTAAATAAATCCAGTTCACGTGAAATATATAAAAATAGGGCAAGATCTCTCCCCTGCCCTCAAGGAGTTTACCGTTTCCCAATGTGAGGCTCTTTCTGCTAAAGTCCAACCAACCTGCATATACCCTCTGTTTTCCATTTCACTGCAATCATAACACACCTAGATTATTCTGGGTGTCTTCATAAACACTCTCTAGTATTTCTCTCTATTTCAATCAATCCTGAATGTCACTGTCAAATGATATACTCAATATAATAGTTTTATCTTGGAAATCCCTACTGCAGAAATCTTAAAAGCTTCCCAGGATATCTCCTTAAACTAGCACACTCTTTGAAACTGTATTTCCAGACTATGGCCCAATCTTGTCCCTATCACTCCCCTACACAAACACAGTGGTTTAGTCTAGAACAGTCTGTGTGTTCTAAAGGATCACACTGTGATCATACTCACCTCCCCACTTTTCAACTGCTGTATTTTGTGATCCATGTCTTCTGTCAGCCTGTTCACTCCTGATTCCTTCAAAGCCCTGTCCATAGCTCTCATAATCAGAATGCCTTCTCTGCCAATCTGCAACCAGACTGTTACCTGACTTTAAGAATTTGCAGCATTTACTATCTAGACCATTCATTTGCCACTTTTCATAAGAGACCGGTAGTCCCTAATTTGAGGTTCAGGTCACAGTAGACTTGAACTTTACATAACTGTAAATAAAGGTACTATAAGTAAGCATCAAAGTTCAAGTTCTGTTATGAAAATTAAATAATTTGTATTCTTGATCAGGTAGGTACCATCAAGATTCTTCCCAAGAAGTTCCTTTGAAACAGTTAGCATGCTCCCATTAGTACTCAAATGAAACCACAAATCATGTACTATCAAGCATAATAGATGTGACCATGCAAGAGAATTTTGGTGTTGGCCTCAGTATCTGTCATCTCTACACAACAGAATCCTTGCTGCTGAATAAATGCTTGGTTTGGGTCTGTACCCAAATAGATTAATCAAGATGACTTCTCTTAAAAAAAAAAGTGTGTATTTGTGTGTGTGTACACACCTATGAATACACATTAGATATATATTAAATATATTCTATACACACATGTGTAAATACAAACAATATGTACATATATAAACATGTATATTATGTAAATTCATGCCAGGAAATTTTGATTTTTCCTGTTAAAAATTATTTAATAGTATCCACTGGAATCAGGACATTGTTAGGGTTCATATTTTGACACTGCAGTATTAATTGTTGACCTCACTTCAAAAAAAGCCATGAAATCTATTTAATTCTCTCTCTATCTTTATAGCTACCATTTCACCCAAGCCATCATTCCTGGATTAGAACAGTTTTCAAAATTTTGTGAGCATCAGAATCACCTGGAAGTCTTGTTAAACCATAGATTAATGTAAGTCTGGGAGAGGAGATGGGGCTGAAAATTTTCATTTCTAACAAGATCTCAGATGATGTCAACGCTACTGGACCTTAGACCACATTTTGAGAAACCCTGGAATAGACTACTTCAAAAGGTTTCTAATTGGTGTCCCTGCTTCCTTTTTCTTTTTTTTTTTTTTAACTCTTCTCTAAAAGCAGAAAGTGAGATCTTTGAAAACATCAATCAGATTATTTTATTCCATCGGTTGCAACCTTTCTTTGGCTTTACACTACAGTGAGAATAATATCCAGACTCCTTAAATTGGTCAAAAAGTCTATTTGATGCTTCTCAGATCTTTTTGTCACAGTACAATTAGAAAATGATAATATTTATATGACATCCTAGAGTAAAGTGGGGGTTCCTTGAGATCAAAGGAAACCAGACTTCAAGTCTCCAGCTGGCCCAGATCCCCACAGGCTACACAGGGCTGACAGGATGCATACTAGGTATGCCTTTAATCTCATTTCATCCCCAAGGTTTGGGGAAGGGATCACTCAGAACATCTATAAACCATCCCTAGCACCAGACTGGAAAAACCTAAATTTAGCTCTACTTACCTCTCTCATCTCATCTCTTTTCCTCACATTCTTTCCTCCAGCCATATTACCTATTTCCCTGTTGCTGTCTTTTTCTGTTTCTGGATGATACCAGGCTTGGTCATACGTCAGTAACCTTATCTCTTTCATTTATTACTCTACCCTCCCAGAATCATGCTAACATGAAAAAAGATGCTCAATGGTTATTCATTTATTTATTAATTGGCCAATACATGTATTTATTTATCAGCCATTTATTTATTAATTGGCAAATACATTTGAGCTACTTGTTTAAGATCCTCATAGAACACATTAGTAAGGAAGTAAATGTAATGGTGAAGAGGCATAAAAGATGCTGTTTATTTTCCTATTTGCCATGGCAAATGTCCTATTCACCCAAGATTCATATCAAATCATTTAGGTGTATTGTATTATAAGGAATAATTCTATTACCTAAAAATGGAGGTTTTAAAAAAATGGAGGTTTTGATGATCAATCTGGTGCCAATGTAGAGTAACATTGCAGCACAAAAGATTTTTTCATATTAACAGGTTCTAGAAGAGGGAAGCAGGGCTGGCACATCATGCAAGGAACCATGTGGGAGAAGCACCCAAGGATTGGGCTCAACGAAGCAGGTGGAGTGTTGCGAGAGTGAAGGCCAGTGGGCAAGTATCTTTATGGGGGATCAGGGTGGAGGACATAAGCAAAAGGCATGATGGACTTCACTAGTGCATTTGAATGTCACTAGATCACAAACTGGAGAGGGCAAGTGACCAGCTTTATCACATTGGCACACCTAGTCACTTGAGCAAACTACTCACAGCCTATTTTTGGGGCTGTTGAGGCATCAGGAAAACACAAAGTTTTAAAAAATTAACAATACATGAATCTTCAAAGGGAGGGATACTAGGATACAGCTTGTTTGGAATTCATTCTGTAGAAATTCAATTTCTACTGAATGATTTAAAATGTGATGTTTAGATAAAGCGTGTAGAGAAAAATCAAAACCAGTTATAGCTTGGCTTATTGATAGGTTCCAGTGATAAATCCTTTCATAATTTCAGTATCATAGAGATTTTAAAAACAAAATTTTTGGATATTTCAGTTTTATATTGTTTATGTGTGGGAGGCTTAATTCATTTTCTTTAAGGAGGCATAACTAATGGCTCCTATAATTAAAGAGATTAATTAAATTTCACTATCATTCATTCAGTTAAAGATTTAAAATGCTGTAAATGTTACTGCTTTCTAATTATTAAATATACAAACTTTAAGAGAACAATAGTATGTTCAATTTCAAATTCTGAAGTGCTATTCTACTAACAAATATATGTGACAACTAAGATATTAAACTTCGATAATTTAACTTTCATAAAATGTTGTAAAAATATATTATGTACACTGTAGGTATATTTTCTCTATCAAATCATACATTATCTAGTCATTTGCTATCTCATACTAATTTATCTATTCAAATAGTTAATACCACGTGTAAATCAGAAAACTTTTAACCATGTATTTTTCTCCTTCATATAACCTTTCATTTTGAACAATTTTGAGAAGGAAATATATGATTCCATCTTTCTACTCCAATATTCACAAATATAAAGTCTACACGACCTTACAGTGTTGTCATTTGCAAGGTTTTTAAAGGTATTAAGAAACACAGATGACTCACTGACAACTGCTCACACAAGGTAAGCTGAAAAGTACTTAACCACCATTCAAACCTCCTCAGGTACTTTTGCAAGAAACTTTGAGATTTTGCTCTTTGAGGAGATCGTCTACCTTGCTAAAATATGATTTTCATACATAACAGTATGTGGGAATAGACCTGCCAAATTTATTTCACTCTGTACTTTGGAAATACATTTTCATAGAAAAAGGTGAGATTATACAAGAAAATTCAAGATAAGGCCAACATTTGACATAATTATATATATTTATAAAAAGCAGAAATTTTTTAAATACAGTATAGAGGATTAATTATTACAATGCGTGTGTTCACTTTTTTATATTTTGAAACATTTTATCCATATTAAGTAAAAATAAATATGTACCTGGAAAAATAATTAAATATAGGCAAAGAACTAAAATTAAATAATTTCTCTGGTCCCCTTTATAATTAATAGTGAATTCCAATTAACTAGAACAAAAAATATAATTGAGAACCTGAATCATCTGAATTGGTAATTAACATTAAATTGAATAGTACAGAAAATTAAATAAAATTGGGAAATTTGCATTTCCCAATGCAAAATTAACTATAACTAACTAAAAAGAAAAGTTGATTTCTTTAATGCCCACTGACATAAGATAAAAGGTCCAATCCATTCATCTTTGTTCATATAGTTTCTGATAAGTAAAACATGATCTCTTCCCTGCCATCTTTATTCTCCCCTCTCTTCTTCCACTTTTTTAATCCTCCACCTCAAGTCTATAAAAAATCCACCCTAGCTATTCAGTTTATATCAATCTTGTCCCTCCTAACTGTTTCAACCCTCCATGATGCCACTCTATTTAACACCTACAATGCAAATTAATAGTCCTAAAAATACAAAAACCAACAACCATACCAATGAGTTCTATCGAAGAGCTCATACATGATTTGACGTTAAGAGACACACAGTTAATTTTCTGAATTTTTTCTCTAAACAAATGTGACAAGTTATAAACACATAAAAAGTTAAAAGTTCCAATGCTCCAAATTTAGAACAATATCCTGAGGGTTGGTTTAAATTTTTATATGTTTTTTTAAGGTGACTTTTTTTTATGGTATGTTTGTTCAAAACTAAATTTGAATGAATTAACTAAATCTGTATTCCTTTCCTAAGGCTGCTGTGACAAACTACCACAAACTGGGTGGCTTAGACAACAGAAGTTGATTCTCTCACAGTTTTGTAGGCTAGAAGTCTGAAATAAAAGTGTCGGCAGGGCCATGCTCCCTCTGAAAGCTAGAGGGAAGAAGGCTTCCTTGCTTTTTCTAGTTTCTCCTGGTCATTGGCAATCTTGGACATCTCTTGGTTTGCACTGTTCCAATCTTGGCCTCCACTGCCACATGGCTGTCCTCTCTATGGGTCTGTATGTCTCTATGTTTAAATCTCCCTCTCCTTTTTCTTATAAAGACACAAGTCACTGGATGGGGGCCCACTCTAATTAATTCTGTATGATCTCATATTAATTTGATTACATCTACAAGGATCTCATTTCCAAATAAGGTTACACGTACAAGTATTGGGAGTTAGGACTTGAACACAACTTTTTGGGAACACAATTCAACCCACCTACCCTCTGCCCCCAAATCCATGCCTTTCCCAATGCAAAATGCTTTCACAACAACGTGACATCCCCAAAAGCAATTCATTTCAACATCAACTCTTAAGTCCCAAATTTCATCTTCTAAACCATCTAAGTCAGATATGGTGAGACTCTGAGTATAATTCAACCTGGGAAAAAATTCCTCTCCAATCTGTAGACTTGTGAAATTGGAAACAAGTTATCTGCTTCCAAAATATAATGGTAGACTGGGCACTGGGTAGGCATGACCACTCTAGAAAAGAATACTGGAAGGAAAAAAGGAGTCACTTATCCCAAGTAAGTTCAAAACTCAGCATGGCAAATCCCATTAGGTTTCTGGGCCTGAAAATAATCATCTGTGGCTCAGTGTTCCCACTTTTCAGCCCTCTACACTGACAGCCCTACTCTCTAGGGCCATGGTGACAGAATATGAGCAAAAAAAGCACTTATCTTGAATATTCCTTTACACAAAGTCATTTCAGTCTTAAAAAGATTGTACATTATATTAAAGTAATTAACACACATATTCATATATAGCATTATGGAATATTAAGATTCAGTAGCATGCATCCTTTTAAATCAATATCTCTTGTTATTTATTCCTGGTAAAACTAGTAAACAAAATACAAAATTGAATAAGCAATCTAGTCATTTGCCATACCACGTGTAAATTAGAAAACTTTTAATTTAATAATAAATTATACAATAGTTAATTGAATTGTATATCTGTAAAATGGAAGTATAGCCTTTACAATAAATATCATTAAACAACATAAGAAAATAATATATAAGATAAATTTAGATAAGATGAAACAGAAATCAAAGCAGGTATGTATTAATTTATCATGTTTATCCCTGGATTGTGAGAGGATAGGTAATTTAAATTTTCTGTATTCAGATTTATATTTTTAAACTTGTAAACATTAATATGTGTTTTACATAGGGAAGGATCATTGTGGATGTCCCCTTAATAGCCTTTGCCAGCCCATCTGCCTGTCTCCTGCTATAGAGGTTGTAAAAGCCTTAAATTCAGTTCCACTTTTCCAGCCTCTAGCAGCTAGACTTTGTCAGTGTGAACAAGTCATCTCAATGAGAGATAAGGGAAAATACAATAAGCACTTCTGAGAAATACTGTCTTCCTGATAAAAAGAGAGAGGATAGAAAAGGTAGGGGTTTTTGTGCTGTCTGACTTTCTCTAATTTCTGCCTTGGATGGAGTTTTATGAAATGTGGCACCTGAGACAACAGACCCAGGGCCCTGACATTAAGGAGCTGCTGAACAGATCCTGGAAATGTACACTGAATTTCCTGCTGTACACCTCCAGACCCACTTTTAATTATTAGACTGACATAAATATTTTTAATATGACAAAAATAGAAAAGCTATAATAGCAGTTGAGTTCAATTTGGGTTACTGCTATTGAATGTCAAAATTTTCTAATATACTGACTTCTTCATGTAGGAAATTAAAAAACCTAAATAATGTAGACTCTATGAGTAATACCTGAAAAGCTGCTACCTGCTATTGTTTATGAAATGAAGAATAATTCAGTAAGATAATATAAAACCTTGCTAGGATATTTTTATATCTAGCTGATTTCATTAATTGATCTTAATTATTCTGGTAATAAATAATTGAGCCAATAAATCAGATGCCGGGGAATGGAAAACTATCTCTAGAATGCTTTAGTCCCCCTTTTTTTAAAGTGGGCTCCACGCCCAAGCCCATGACCTCAAGATCAAGACCGGAGCTGAGATCAAGAGTCAGACACTTACCTGTCTGAGCCACCCGGGCACCCCTAGTCACTTTTATATTAAAAAAAAAAAAAAAAAAAATTGCATAATTCACTGAGAAATTTTAAGTAAATATATTTTCCTCTAGCTTTAGGAACAACTCAGATCTCATTATAAAGTTTTTACTACATTTTCTCTGATGACATTATTTTATTTTCTGCTCAGTCATTATACATTTATTTTGAACACTTCTGATGTACCAAGCATTTCACATGTTGCTCTGATAAAAAATATACTCATAAGAAAATGGGCAAGGATGCCTGCTCTTAGAGAATTTATATTCTAGATGATAAATGACACAATTTATATTGTTAGTTAATTGCAAATGTAATCTGTGCTATGAAGATGCATGGCTTTGGAATATGCAGGAGGAGGGCTCATCTTAGTTTAGAGGGTTAAGATAGACAAATGCCTGCACATAGCATTAATGTTGTATAAATTAAAGACTAAAGCTGAGAACTAAAAATGAGTATGGTTATATATATATATATATATATATATATATATATATATATATACACACATAGTGGTAGAATGGAGAAGAAAGTCCTCAGTAAAGCGAAAAGTTATGGATAGGAAGGTCAATGTATTTGGTGTATAATGAAGGAGACAGAGGAATGATGGGACCTGAAGACAATGTAAGAACTTGGAAGAAATGGGAAGTTTCCAAAGAGTTTTTACCATGACACTAACATAATCAGATATTTTCATCTGACTTATCAGTCTGGTATAGTCCTTGTGGAGAACAAAGTGAAGAAAGTCAAACACATTTAATGAGAGAAGATTAAATATATCATAATCCCTTGACATTATAACAGTGGTTTGCTCAACTGGTATAACACAAAAAAATGAAGATAAGAAAATGATTAGATATACTTGATCCAATACAGAAAGTGAACATGAGGAGCATTTTAAAAGTCACTCTTAAATTTCCGGATTAAGGAAAAGGATGGATTGAGGTCATGTTTATAATTAAATAGAAAGACTCTTGAAATACCCAAGGTTGGTAGGGAAGATCATGCACTAAACATCGAATGAGTAAGTTTGAAGTGTCTCTGTGACATCCAAGTATAAGTATTAGGTGCTTAATTTGACCTATAGAATTGGTTCTTAAAGAAGAAGCTTGAGGTCAGTGTGGTTCAAGGTATTAATAAAGGTCATTGGTGTAGGAATAAACACAGAGAGAATGTAACTTAAAAGGTAAGAGGACTTGAGAGAAATTAGGAACACCAAAGAATTGGTAAGAAGAGATAGGCATTAAAGAATTGACATAACAATGCCAGAAACACAGATAAGTATTTTTGTTTATTTGTTTATTTATTTATTTATTTATGTTTGCAAAGTAGGGACTGTTTGTTTCTAGCTAAAGTACTTTTGTACTTTTTGTAACATGCTGAAGATAAAAATCAGGTTGAAATGAACTGAAGGATAAGTGGGCATGTTAGAGGTCTCCAAAGAAATAGAATCGACAGGATATATAGAGAGATATACAGAAAGAAATTTATTATGAGGGATTGGCTTATGTAATTATGGACACTGAGAAGTCCCACAGTCTGCTATCTATAAGGTGGAGACCCAGGAAAGCTGGTAGTATATTTCCAGTCCAAACTTAAAGGCCTAAAACCCAGGAAAACCAATGGTCTGTGTCCTGGTCTGAGTCTGAAGGCCCAAGAACAAGGAGCACCAAAGTCGAAGGGCAGGAAAAAATGAATGACCCAGCTCAGGTAGAAAAATTTATCCTTCCTCCACTTTTGTATTTTATTCAGACCTTTGGTGGCTTGGATGATCCCCACCCACAATGGTGAGGGCAATTTTCTTTACTCAGGCTACAGATTCAAATGTTAATTTTTTTCTGGAAACACTGTCACAGACACACCCAGAAATAATGTTTTACCAACTATCTAGATGTCCCTTAGCCCAGTCAAGCTGACACTTAAAATTAAACACCACAGTGGGGGAATGAAAAAAGGAAGCTCATGAATTTAACAACTTAATAAAAGTTTACCTTTGAATTCAAGAAAAGAAATAAGACATAACTAGAGGAAAACGTAGAATTAGTGTGTGTTTGTTTTATTTTTAAATAAGAGAGACTAAAGTTTGTGTACAGGCTGATGGGAAGGATCCAGTAGATATATTTCAGTGGACCCCACTGGGTGGCCAGCTACCTGAGGGCAGGGACCCTCATCTACTACACTGTATCAACAATTAGAATAATACTCTCAAGTGAATTTTCAATGGATGGATGAATGGATGGACGGATGGGAGGAAAGAAGGAAGGAAGGAAGGAAGGAAGGAAGGAAGGAAGGAAGGAAGGAAGGAAGGAAGATTCTAACAGAGACAGTAAGGCTTAATATACTGGAGAGAGACTAGTAATCAATGACCTAAGATTTTCAAAGCTTGGAAAGGCAGACAGTTCTTTTAGAAAGCTTGAAGAGGACAAATTCACAGAGATACAAGTCAATTAGTCAATTTTGTACGTGGTAGCTGAGCATAGCGCTATCTTTATGAAACAAAAGGCTGGGCTATATACTAAGCGGGGTGGCAGGACATGAAAGGTTTGGAATGGTTGTAAAAGAGTGGAAAAAGAGAACCCACAAGAGGAAAGTAGTAGGATTGACAGGCAGTATTGGAAAACCCTGTAGAAATCTATGATCATGAAATATGTAAGAAGGATTAAACAGCATTGATATATGTTAACAGCAACCACAATTAAAATGGAGTCACAGTTTAAGTGATCTGTGTGTGACCTTTGAATGAGAAACAATTCAGATACAATGATTGTTTCTGATGTGTGAAGGCCCACTGTTTATATTTGTAATCCATGTACTGCCTGCAACTCTGCATCAAACTTGCTCTCATTCAAATAATGATATTTAAATACATTTTTTTTCCAGGATGAAAATTCCAAACAAATAACTTATTCATATGAATGACTGCAGGTCTAAATATATTGCTACTGTTGAAGCAGCAGTTGTAGAGAGTGCCAAGTGAGTTGATCTACACTGAGTATGCCTCTAGGAAATTACATTTCTGGAATCTGGAACAATTGGCTAAGATGCATCCAAAATACCCTTAATTATGGTCTTTGCATCCTCTTATTCTCAAGTCTACTAGTCTTTATGAGCCACATATACTGGGGATGCCTTGAAAAATCTAATAACTATGGTGAAATTCTTGAGAATTGTTGCTACTTTAAAATTCTAAAAAAAACTAAAAACTTTAAAAAGCTCTTCTCACACACAAAAAAAGAAAAATAAATAAGTAAAAAGCTCTTCTCTTAGTATTGCTTCTGAGCACTCTGTACCTAACAGCTGATTACTCAGACCACAACCTGGCTGACTGATGCTTGGCACCACCATGATCGACTTTGGATAAAATATTTATGATGTTAGCAGTCTATACTGAACAAGTTAGCACTTAAATCTATATGTTTATTTTATTAATGAAGACTCACAATTATTTTTAAAAAAATCCTGCATAGACAATAGCTAACAACAAATTAAAATTGCCAAGTACTTTTAATGAGTCAATAAATTTTAGTATTGTTCATAAAGGACACTGGCTTTGATTTCGAATTAATCTGTTTTTCTACTTGTCACTGCTTGAATACTACACACTATATTACATACTTGTTTATACTTTATAATAGGCTTTAACCTATTATTAAACACCAAACCCTTATACAGAAGATTGCCTCATTCTTGTTTCTTAGACCTGAAATCAGATTGCTTGGACATATAAGTACACAAATGTTTGCTGAATTAAATTGAATGATAAAGTCACTAACTGTTCTAGGCCATCCCCGTGTTAGAGGTGAAGGATGCTGAGATAAATAAACACCTTCCCAAACCCAGTCTTATAACAGGCACAGACAGAAGACAGTAAATGAAACTACAGATGGATGGGCAATTGCAGAAGAGGGGTCAAGGAAGACATCAAAGAAGAAATGAAATCTGGACTGGCTTTTGTAGAACAAAAGTCATTTACCTCTCAAGCAAGAAGGAGTGGGTATTACAAAGTGAAAGGTATATGCTGTGGAAGGGTGAGAGAGCAGGGGTGCCAGGGGAAAGACTCACAGGATTGTACTTGTGGTACATTAAGTAGGAAAAGTGGCGTGGAGGTGGTAATCAATGAAAGTGAAGAGTAAAGCAAGAAATGGTGATAAGTGGCCTTTATGTATCATGCTGAGACGCTTGTGCTGCATTTAGTTCCCCAAATTCTCAATAGAGGGGGGTGGTGTGTATTGGTGTTTTAAGACTGTCATAACAAAATACCACCAATTGAGTGGCTTCAAACAACTGAAATTTACTGCCTCACAGTTTTGGAAGCTAGAAGCCTGATATCAGGATTTCGGGAGTGTTCATTTCTTCTGAGGGCAGTAGGTGGTTAAGAATGGTAGTTAAAAACAAAGTAAAGTGATCATAAGGAAAAATTTTAAAATGAGAAGAGAAAGGAAGAGGGCCATGGAAAGAACATTCACAGGCAGACAGAGGAATACTGAAGAGAATTGGGACAGAGACCTAAAGTATCCTAACTGGGGAGAAACTGATATTGACTAATGCTTATGAAAAATAGGGAGGACAAGGGAGAAAAGACTGAAACAATCATTAATCTGATAATTAATTGACCATTCATGGTCTTTATTTCCTTCAGTAAGTCATCATAGTAGTAAATTTGGAAGGAGGTACTGTGTTAAGAAAAGGCATTTTCAGAATGAGAAATACAAGACAAAGCATATTTATAGGAAGAGAGAGCCTTTGATACTATAGGATAGTGGATGGAGTGCACTGGACTCCACCAGGAAGAAGGGCATCATTTGTATTTGGAGCGGAAGATGTAAAGATTCGATTAAGATAAATTTGTTATTGGGGGAAGAGTGAGGAGTTAGGGGGAAGTGATACCTGAAAATGTCATTCTTTGCTCTTTGGGTCTGTTAGAGAAAGGTGTGACAACTGTTGGGCAGCATCTCACAGAATCTCCGTGCCCACCTGCCATCCAGCTATGAGGTTACTTAAGGCTGGAGCCTCCCAAGATGTTGGCACAGATATAGGCTATTTATATCTCAGCACAAAGAGGCGCCAGTGCTGCTGGGATAACTCCTCTTCCTTTCAAAGAGTCAGTTACATTAATTTCAGTAACCGAAAGTTACCACAGAAATACCTTTGGTAGATGTTTCTAGTCTTTACGTCTCCGTAAGTATAATTTTATAAACAAGCCTTCTAGAAACCCATATTAAAATACCTCCTAATTCTTTCATAATGTGAAAACTAAGATCCAAAGAATAAATACGAATCCTGATGTGAATGTAGAGAAAGTGAATGACTTTAAAACAGATACATTTATATCTCTATTTCATTTTAGCCTACATAATTCCTATGAATAATTTTGTTTAAATTTTTAATTTTATACTATATATAGAAACATTTATGTGATCCTTCCATTTGATTCATATTAAGAGTAATTGAATAAGTTGAAGAAAATGAATATATGTTATGATATTTATATAATCTACAAAATAAGGTAAAATGTTCTTTGTCATCATTTGTTCTGCTTTTGAAATGATGATACTTACTGATACAAAACCAACTAAATGAGTCATTTAGTAATTTGAGTTTAAAGAAAAAATAGATTTAATTTAAAATATTTAAAAATAGCCAGATATTTCTCAATTTCCAAAAGTGAATTCAACATTCATTTATTCATTTATGGATATTGTGAGTTATCTAATTCACCATTAAAATCTGGAAGTTTCATCAAAGTTTAATTGAAGTTTGTAAACTGGTTTAGACTGGAGTCTAGATTTTCTAAGACATGGATATGACTTACTTAAAATACTGCAAAAAAATGGAAGGGACAAATAAAATTCTGGTTTGCTACTCTAATGTCAGGATATAAGAATAAACATTCAATCTTTCGTGAATATGAAATCATTCCTTTTATAGGAACTCAACATTAAATATATTTAGTTTATACTTTTCTTCAAGTATTACGGATTTTCTTCCCAGAAAAATGTCTATAATGTCCATTTAAAAATTATTATAAATCTCTTTTAGTAAAACTAAGATGAAAGTGCCTCAGATTTAACAATCTATGAGGAGAAATGCTTCAGGCTTGAGGCTGACCTTGGAGGAGGACCTCACAGGATCCCTAGGTAGTCTATTTATAGAACCATTCTTGGTGTCATAACCCCTAAACAATTGCTGCTTTATATGTGCTTCTGCATTTGTATATAAATTGAATCTTTATAAATTCAATTATTATAAAGGAAACAGGAAATACTATGGAGAACCTTTGTTAGACTGATATAGCCGTTCACAAAATTAGCACCTGATATTTCACATATTCTCCGCATCCACACTTTTTTTTTTAAATGCAGATATATTTGAGAATTTGAGCTCAACCATAGGTCCTTTTTACCATGGTAAGATTGCTACATACACAGTCATGACATTATGCAGGATTCTTAGTTAATACTTTAAAGAAATACAAGTTATTCTTTAAAAACCAAAAAAAATTCCTTACTTTTTTTGTATAGAGTCTAGTTAGCATATTATCAAAAGGATAGACCATATCTTTAAACAAAATCTAAAAACCACCTAGGCCAGGGTTTGGAGATAAAAATAAAAGCTCAGCATCAAAAAAGTTATTATGTGTGTATTCAAAAGAATTGTCAGAGCAGTGCTTCTCAAATATTCATGTGCAGAAGAATCACCTGGGGATGTGTTAAAGTGAAGGTCTGGGGTGGGGCCTGAGATTCTAAAATATAACAAGTTCTAAAGTAGAGCTGATTCTACTGGTCTGAATATCCCACATTAGGCAACAAAGTAGGAGAGATTCCTTTCATCTTTGGACTAGATGTGTACATTCCTTGAAAATAATGTTTATTCCACCATTATTCAAGAAAAAATACAGTTTTAAAAATGAAAACATCATAGATATTATTAAAAACAAAATAAAAAATATTAAGGCTGATTCCAACACACACACACACAAAAAAAAGTGTCCTTACAAAATAGAGTATTTTATTTGCTATTGTAAGATTTATTTCAGGCGCAAGGAATATAAAAGCAGAGTCAAAATCAAGCAAAAATACAGTTTGTTTGTTTTTTTTAATATTTTATTTATTTATTTGACAAAGAGAGAGATAGTGATAGCAGGAACACAAGCAGGGGGAGTGGGAGAGGGAGAAGCAGGCTTCCCGCAGAGCAGGGAGCCTGATGCAGGGCTTGATCCCAGCACCCTGGGACCATGACCTGAGCTGAAGGCAGATGCTTAATGACTGAACCACCCAGGCACCCCACAAATACTGTTTTTAAAAAGACAATCATGGCTGTCTTCTTAGAAAAACAGTCAGTGAAGGACTAGTGATACATTGGTCATAATGCTGAAGAAACAGTAATTCGGTTATCCTGAGCTTGAGCTCTTCTATTCAGTACTCTTCACATTAATGGCAAAACGGCAAGATGAATGGAGCCCAAGACACACAGCCCCCCCCCCCCCCGCCACCACCACAAGTCTCAGATTTCCTTTGCCTTCACCAAATATAACTTCCAGAAAGAGAAAAGGATGATTGTATGGTGTGAAATCAAGCCTGTAAACCATTCCAGATACATCCTAATGAAGTTGTTCACTACCATACTGTACACTGAATGTAGAAGGAAACAGTGTTCACAGCAGTGCTGGTGAACACTGACTCCCAGGCCTCCTTCATCTCTCAGGGACGGTGGGGTCGGGTGATGCACAAATGTTTAGCCCTGCGATGGAGAGCGGTGCCTTCTGGACTTTTACTGGGCTTTAACTGCTGCAAGTAGATTTATTTTTATAGATGTTATAATAGATCACCTTCTCATTCAACTTGGCCAAATGTGGGCAAGCAATGGAGCTTAATGCTATAGGAACATGTCATTAAATTGATTTTTAAGCCCAGATTGCTTTTAAAAGTTATCAAGGCCTAGGGCAAGTGGTTTGTTCACCTCCAGAGAGAAGAAAATGACTGAATAAAAATAAGTAAAAAGCAAAGGAGACGTGAAGACAGCAAATGGAAGCTAGTCTTTTATTAGAGATCACCAAGGGAAATTGTTTCCTTTGTTTAGGCTGAGTTAGGATTCAGATAGTAAACCAATTTGAGAGAATAGGAGATACATAGCAGTTGATTTTTTAAAAAAACGGGTTCAGACTTTGCATAGACTTATTATAACGGTAAGAAACCATAGAGAACACATAGTTCTCTTTCTTTGATTTTTAGGTAAGTAAAATGTATTTAGAAATACAGGACAATTCCAACTACAATATCCCCCATCCCTTCACCACCACCCTCAAGATATCAAGGTCACACACACACACACACACACACACACACACACACACACACACACACATCTCTCAGGACCCAGAAAAATTATGTGATGCTAAAATTTCATTGTTTATTCAAAATTAATGTATACATGTGAAAAAACTCCATCATTCCGAAATTATTCCAAGTATATCCTTAATATTAGTGACACTTATTTGTCCCCATCTGATACTAACCAGATTTTCAGACCCATTTTACAAGTAGAAAAATTTATTTTGGTAGTTGTCACTGAATTTCTTAAGAGTAAGTATTTTTAAAGGAATCTCAAGGTTTCTGAATTAAAAAAAAAGCTTTCACATTCAGGATGAGCTATTTATTGTAGGAGTTTACATTCAAACTGTTAGTGTGAATAATAATTCAAACTGTTACTTTGGACAAATGTATTTTACCTCTACATTTAGACAATTTTAAGCACATTTTCAAGGTTAGAAGAAACATCTAATTTGTACTCGATTCATATTTTCCATAATCATAGAATTTTGAAATTGGACAAAGAAATCTTAGAGTATATATATCTTGTACCTATGTAGTTTTAGCTATTTGAAATTACAAATTTGGGGAAAAATGATATTCTGAGATTCTATTTCAAACAATAAGTTTAAATTCAGTTTTAGATTTAAGAACTTACAATGGGCCGGGAAAGTTGGGGTGATGAACTGGTAAAGCACAGAAGAGTTTTTGGACAACATTCTGTTTGATACCATAATGATGGCTACATGCCTCTATACCTTTTTCAAGCCCTTAGGATATGCAACACCAAGGGTAAACCCTCATGTAAACCATGGACTTTGGGTGATAATGATGTGCCAATGTAGGTTCACCAATTGTAACAAATGTTCTACTCTGGTGGAGGATATTGGTAATGGGGAAGGTAATGCATATGTGAAGGCAGGAGATAAATGGGAAATCTCTGTGCCTTCCTCTCAATATTGCTACGAACCTACAACTGCTCTAAAAGATTAAAGGTTTTCTTTCTTCTTCTTTCTTAAATGAGCAGGAAAGAAAATAATTTAATTCAATGTGTTAGTAAAGTAATACCTTAAAATAATAATATTTTTTGGCAATGGGCTATATCATAAGGTATTGACCTTGGTATAAAATCTACTTCTTATTTACATTGACATGGATGGAACTGGAGGGTATTATACTAAGTGAAATAAGTCAGTCAGAGAAACACAATTATCATATGGTTTCACTCATATGTGGAACATAAGGAATAGTGCAGAGGACAATAGGGGTGCGGGGGGGGGGAAACTGAATGGGAAGAAATCAGAGAGGGAGACAAACCATATGAGACTCTTGACTCTGGAAAGCAAACTGAGGGTTGTGGAAAGGTAGACAGGTGGGGGGATGGGGTAACTGGGTGATGGGCATTAAAAAGGGCATGTGATATGATGAGCACTGGGTGATAATACTCAGCTAATGAATCATTGAACATTATATCAAAAACTAATGATGTACTATATCATGGCTAATTTAATTTAAATTAAAAAATCTACTTCTTTTGTCTTATTTTTTAAAAAGATTTTATTTATTCATGAGAGAAAAAGAGAGACAGAGAGAGCACAAGCAGAGGGAGGGGCAGAGGGAGAAGCAGGTTCCCCACAAGCAGGGAGCTCCACTCAGGGCTCTATCCCACGACCCTGGGATCATGACTGGGATCATGACCTGAGCTGAAGGCAGACATTTTATCAACTAAACCATCCAGGTGCCCCTAGTTTTGCTTTAAAATATACTAAAATTTTGAGAGGCCACTGAAATATCTGACTTGAATTTGGCACTTTCTTGTCTTTGTAGAATGCACAGCCCCCACTATTTGTATTATAGACCCTTAATGAGGATTTGTTGAATGAATGATACCCTATGAATTTCTCATTAACAACTTAAATTAAAATGACTTGAAGAAAGAATTTACATTTACTAGTTATCATAGTTTTATAAATGGCTATATTAAGAAGTCGGAGTGCTTTCTGCTAGACGAAAGTGAGAAAATTTACAAACTAGAATGGAGTCTGAAGTTTATCAAATCTTTTAATCTTTTTAGGATTAAGTGTATTATTGACTCTAAAAAAAGATCGTCAGAAGTTAATATTTTGGCACTCCTGGTCAAGGAAAGGGAAAATAAGACTGCATTAATTACCAGCCTAAATTTTAAACCAAATCAATAAAAATGCCAGGATGATTGAAGTATTTGCACTGATGACTGAAGAGTATAATTGGGATGAGGAAGTGCAAGTAGCTGAGCCTAGAAAATGAGAAGAGGAATGTGTTAGTTTGGGAATCTTCAAGATCTGAGGATGACAGAATTTAGTCGTAAAAGAGCTATGAATTAGGTGACATAAGTCCATTTTATGAAGGGGCCAATATTGGTAGTCTATGTTTTTTATATTCCCTGACTTAATACATCCTCAGCACATGATCAAATTAATAACCTGATAAAATATGCCTACAACATCAAAACTTAAAGAGTATACCTTTTTTGACATTACATCCCTAAGACTGTTTTTCTACTTTTATGTGCATTTTTCCATATTTTTGCCCAATACTGTGATAGAGACAAACTATAAGCAAAATACTGTTTCAAAAATTAAGGAAATATCTTAGTGATTTATTTAAAGTGTATGAAGGTGAATCAACATTGTGATTTCCTTAAAATACAGATTGCAGTATCTTTTTGAAAATTATCTCATCTAATGTTTTCTACTGATTCATTCTCAGTCTTCTTTTAATGATATAAGGTTCAGAAGCACTAAAGGTATAGTCTAGTATAATATTGGTAAAATAGTTTCATCCTTTAAGTATCTTTCCTCACCCTTGTGTTTCTAACTATCTTAACCTTCATTAAAAACCTAGTTTAATATTATATTAGATCATTTCTCCTAAAAGTTTGCTTTTCCTTTCTTTTCTTATTCCCAATTTTCTTCTGTCTTATTCTGATTATTTCTCTGGAACTAGATAGCTCTACTCCTAAGCCCTGTTGAATTTCCTAGGTTTTGTTTGTTTTAAGGATACCATGGCCAACCCAAAATCTCTAAGAAAACTTTCTATCCTATTTTATCTACTGAAATCCTACCCCACATTCTCCTTTATGGTAGATAACAGAAGGATACAAATTCTTTGGCTCTCCTTTATCAAGGAGTGAATCCGTGTCTATCTTGTGATTTGTTTCGACCTATAGAAACATAGTGGAAGAGACACTGTTTAACTTAAAAGATGGGTCTGAAGAGATCATCAGTTGGGAAGCTCTCTCTTGGAAGCTAAATACTGCTTAAAAAGTTTGACTATCTTAGGAACACCATGATGTGAGCAAGCCCAAGACAGTCACCCGATGGGGGAAGAAGGGTAATGAATGAGTGCCAAGGTGCCTGACATGTGAAACTCGAGGAGGTGATTTCAAAGAACAGAGGGATATTTTAGCCTAATGGAGAAGACTGCAAAGAAATAAAAGCAAGGCACCAAATGGACAGGGGAAACCTTAGGTGGCAGAAACCTGATGTTAATGAATCAGAGTTAAGTACAGAGTAAATAAACTAGGAAAATGTATATTTTTTCCCTAATCATTTGTTCACAAAATCATTTTTCATTTTGGCATCTCTTTTTCTTACATATCATCACTAAAAGTTAAATTTTTGATCCTAAAACAGTAGGTCACATCCCTAAAAGGAAGGTTTCTTTTTGTCATGAAATACCATCATCTATTATCTAAAATTCTATTTAAAATTCCAAGCTTATGTTAGCTGAACAAGACATTTTTATTTAAATCAGACACCCTCTAAAGTGTAACAAAGACTGTTAGCTATTCACCCTATATATTTAATTAGAAGTGAAATCTAAGTCAGCAGTTTGCAGATTCAAGTCATCCTTGCCAAATGAATGGCAATTTTTATAGAGGGGGAGAAATTACAGAGGTAATTATGGCTCATGAGGCAACTCAGAGAAGGGCAAAAACTGTTGGTGTCCCTGAGTGTTGGAGTTTAGCAAGAGTAGGTACAGAACTAGCAAGCAAGTAACTTTGGATAGAGAATTAGAAGAGGCACTCAGGTTGATTTCAGGAGACGTAAATGAGTTTTTTTTCTTTTCCACTTATTAGATGAAGTTGAGTAAAATGCTTTAACTTCCCTGAGTTAATTTTCTTTTCAGCAAGTGCTCAGAAGACTAATTCAGAGTGTTGAGCAGAGAATTTATTTTGAAGGTTCAAGGGAAGGTATTAATAAAACTTTACATTATACGCAAATACTCAATCTAACAACTGTGATAATTCATCTGGGGCTAACCCTGAATGTCCATAAATAAGACTCCTGAATCCTACAGGGGAAAGAACAGGTTTAGGCAGGTCTTTGCAAAATATGCATAATTAGGGACTTTATAAACACGTGATTATGATATTAATCATACTGTCTACTGAAAATACACCAAATTCTTCTATTTGCCCTTTTCTTGAAATGAAAAAAGTAGATATTAGAATGTAGGTAGGAATTTTCAATCAAAACAGTATTTATATTTATTAACTATATTTAAATATAGCACACAAAAGGAAGCTCCTAATCAGGCTGAAAATAAATTTGGTATTGATTTGAGTCCCTAATTTTCTTAATTACTAATCAAAGCACAATGTAACTTATTTTAAGTTTTTTTAAGCCAATATGCCCTAAAACTTTTTGAAATTTGTGCCTAGTAGACAAAATGATACCAACTATGGCTCAATAATTTTAAAATACTGTTTGCATATTATTGTTCAGATAACTAGAAAATCCATTGATTTTTAAGCATTTCTTCATGAGTACTGTAGAAGTTTAGATACCTTACTCACAATGCAACTCACTTAGAAAATGATAAAGTACAAGATTCCCAAAATCTGTGATTTTTAAAATATTCTGAAATTTATTTAGGGAACAAATACATTAGGTTTTTTTTAAAAGTTGTTTATTTTGATGCTTTCAACGTGACTTTCAAACGTCATCCACTATTATTTTGTTGGCAGATAAAAATATGAAGTAGCTAGCCCAATTTTACTGTGTTTGATTGGGGGTAATTATCATATCCAAAATTTACATAGAGTAGAAGATAAAGTTCCTTATTTTTCATTTCTGTAGTACACAAATATCCATATTTTTCATCCTAATGGTTCATGCTATTCCTCACTGCTCTATCTCAGTACTACTGGTCTTGGCCAAACAGTGTCCCATCAACTTGGCCAACTCTAAATTCTAGCCCATACTGCCTCTTTTTGACTCTAATATTGCATCATTTAATCCATTGGTCACTTGATTCATTAAAAAAATCAAATTTGATCATGTCACCTCTTGAATGGCTCTGCATCGCATAGAGAATAAATTCTAAATTATCTAATAAGTAAGATCTTTTCAATCTTTCTTTAGGCTACTTTTCCCAGGCTCATTACTAACCACTTTTCTTCCCCATATCTTTATGTAGTTTAATAGACAACTACCATGAACTAATTCCAAAGGCATACCATGCCTTTTCACACTTCTGTATTTATCACATCTTTGTACAAGAATAAAGTCCTATGCCTAAAATGTTATTTGATTTCAAGTCTCTTCAAATATGAACACAGGTGTTGTTGCCCTTCCTGACTCACCTTTCCCAGAAACTCTTAATTTTTTCTATATACCAATATATTTATATGATTACAATATATATATATACTATATGCACATACAACATATGTTATATATACATACATATATAAATATAAAAATAGTAACATACTTTCCTCCTCGAATTTTCTATACCACATACAGAATGTTTGATATTTGTACCAAGTATGTGTTGGTTGCCTCTATTAGGACTAAAGAAAATCTCACCACAAATGAAAGTAGTGATGAAGGATATTTCCAAGAACAGTTAATATCAAAATTCTTATACAAATATAAATGAACACATGTCAAAGATTTTACTTAACTCTTTAATTAATGAAAGGATCACTAAGATGTTACTACTGCCTCATGGGAGAATTCAAAGTACCATATATATTTAGGTCTTTCAGCAGAGCAAATGAATTTACAAATAGTTAGAAAATTGACTTTTTCCAATCTGAGGGGACATACATTGTCCATGTCTAAGGACAAGATCATGTGCATTGTTATCTAACAGCATAGAGTTGAAGTAGTTCAAGGACAATGAAAGTTGAGGATAATCTGGAAAGAGGAACAGGCATTCAGTAATATATTATTTTTCTTTGCCCATTTTCAAGTATTTCACAATTTTTCTTAAGAGTATCAATAAAAAAATCTTTGAACAAAACTCATATTTTACAACAAAGTACGCATTTAAAAAAATAAAGAAATAGGGAAATTATGCTCTACTAAGTACCTGAGGGGCCCTTGACATTATTAACTGAGTATTTTTGAGATGTCTAAAAGGATAAGTTACTGAAGCATAATAGTTCTTTGGAAAAATTAGTGAATTTATTTCTAATACATGATGATTAATTCTAAGGCCAACACAAGGCAAATAATAGATCGTTTCCATCAAAAGTGGTGAATTCCTCAAGGAATTTCATTTTAATCCTGACCTCTTAAGAGCATTATTCACTTTCAAAATCTGACTCCAGCATCATCTTTAAAAAAAAAAAAAAAACCTTACTAAAAGTAAGAGACATCATTCCTTCCTTCTGAGTGATCCACACTGTCTCTGCAGACACTTCTGTGATAGCATAAGTCCATTCTTAATGCCCTGTGTGTTGCCTAGTTCACCATATTAGACACAAGCTCCTTGAAGGCAGGCTCTGCATCTAATCCATCCTTGTGTTTCCAGTGTTGCACCCATTTGTCACACACATGATTTCCAAAAATGTTTGGTGAATGTTTGAATTAAAAGGGATAATACTCAAAAAATGACTAATTCTTTTTTAAATGAATTAATTGAAGCCTTCTTCCTTATTTTTGAATTAGGGGCTTAATATATCAAATTAACTTAAGCAATGATAAACACCAGAAAAGTACTAAAATTACCATAAATTCATGAGTTATATGTACCAACTTGTGTTTCCAGGGTCATCTAGGTCATGCCATGAACACGTATTTTTTCAAGATAGGTTTAAACTGCTAAGAATTTGTAAATAAATAGTATTTAATAAAACTAAACTTGCAGAACAGTATTTAAAATCATAACACATTATATGTAGTTGTATTATATATTATAATAATAGTACTTACTAAAAGGTGCAATATTTTCTACATTGACTTTATATTAGTCACCTGTCCTCTTATCATAGCTGTAAGATTCTTTACATAAAATAAAACTGCTTAAAATCTTGTTTAACTTACTGTTTATTTTTTGCTCAAACTCTGCATCTGATAGAGTTTGCGAGCTAAAGATAATTATTAAGGGAATTATTAGGACAAGCTATCTTGCATATTAATGGCTTTAGTTGTTATATCCGGAATTTGTATGAAACTAAGCTCTCAGGAAATAAAATGATGTACAGTCTTTTCTTTCATAGACGTTGGGATTATGTTACTCTGAGGATGTGAATCTGTACAAATTAATATTGATGTTTAACAGGTTGACTAACATTAATGATATCCATAGCATGTACAGCCATGGATAGAAGTGCTTTACATATCATTACATTCTATTCTCACAACATCCTATGGGGATGTAAAGAGCCCCCTTTTCTAATTGAGAAAAATAAGACCAGAGAGATCAAGTATATCTTCTAAGATAAAACAGGTAGTGAATACCCAATCAAAACAAAGCCCAGTGGTGATTTAATACTCAGGTAGCAAGTAAAGGTGCTTAGAACTTTGACACAAGAGAATGCCTACAGGCATTTTGGAGTCCAGAGTACATCATGAAGGAATTTACTGCCTTTTTAGTTTTGCATAATCAAATTTGAGAAGAGCTAATGATAACTAATACATTAATTAAAGATGGAAATCTTCAAGTCAGACTAATATAATGTGACATAAAATGGCAAACACCAAAAAAAGCAGAAATAGATATTAATTAAAATTAAAAATAGATAAATTATGTCATTTAAATTATTCAGATAATAGTATATGAGGACAGCTATTAGACAATAATGCAAAGCAATGATTTAACTAGTGAAAACTGTCCCTGGTGTGCCTTTGGGGTAGCTTCCACGCCTTAGTAGGTTGCAGGTGATGGTAAACTCTCTAAGAGTGGAAAACTGTATACCTCTATCTGGAGACGGAGGACAGCAAAATACCAGAACTGGGTTCCAGGAAGATTTAAGGTTGAGCCACTCCTCTCCCTCTCTCTGTCTTCACATCCCTGCTTCTAGATCTGACCCTAGAAGTCAGGGGGAGTGGACCAGTAAAGAGTTGAATAGCACAAATTGGATTCCCAGCCCATGCATGGCTAGAAGGTTGGTAGTTGCAGATCTGGTTTGGCCAGATGCTGGTGTGCCCATTCCTGTAATGCTTCCTCTATATCAGTGAGCAGTCAGGAAAGAGATGTCATCTTCAAATGGGGATATTTAGAATTTAATATAGGGGATACTCTGGGCAGAGAACTATCTAGCTCCCAGAGATGGTATAATACTCCAAGTATGAAGGGGCAAAGAGTTGGGAGGGAATATCTGAGCCCAGGGAGAGCTTGTGAAAGTTCAACTTCTCTTTTCAGTAATAAAACTATTATATGGGAAGAAGATAGATAGTAAAAACATGGAATCTGAGTAGAGCTAAACAGCTGCCACATGGATGGGTTATAACCAACATAGGCATGCAGCGCAGGTCTAGAGGTCTCCTTCCTCACCTCTCAAGAACAGGAGTGCAAATGTGTCTTAATCTAAGAGGTACCTCTAGCCTACTCTACTTGCTCACTTGAACTTTCTCACCTCCAACGTCCTCATATTATTCTTTCCCCACCTCCATCTTAGCCTCATTCTTTCTTACAAAAATCTACTCCTACTTGAAGAGAAAGAAGCATCACTTTTGTTGAACACAAAATAACAAGAGCTAAATATTTTATGCCAGGCACTGTGCCTTCTGAAAAGAATACTAGGTTCATCTCCATTTTACTAGTGGCTAAGGCAAAAAGACTTAAAAAAAAAAAAAAAAAAAGCCTAACTATACTAGTTGTCCAGGCTTTTATCAAAGCTTTTAAAACTAACAGTAACTTTATAAGCAATATTTCCAAATAAAGATTTTAAAAATTATTTTCACATTTTGCAAAAATGAGCTAACTGACCCAATAAATTTCCAACTAAACTGATCTGAATGTCATTTTTCTGTCTTCTGAGAAAAGGCCTAAGGAAAAAAAGTCCATAATAATACATACTTTTTACATTACATCTTTCAACGTTTTTTATATGTTCCTGATTCTGTGGCACACAACTGGTTATCTGTGGGATGAACTCAGATTCTGATGTGTAGCCAATAGAGGCCCAAAATGCCCAATATATGGGACACATAAAGATATCACTTTCCCCATTGGTTCATTTGGAATTCACCTTGTAGCTTAGTTACACACAAATAGGAGAGTAAACACTTTCCCTCTGGAGTATCAAGGTGTTCTATTCTGAGAACAGCAGAATTTGATGCAGGTGGCTATTGAATTAGCTATTAACAGTTGATTAGGATACATTTCAGAATGTTCTATTTCTCTTTAGAACAAAGAAAAGGCAATTTTAAACAGAACTCTCAGCTTCTAATATTATGTCTGATTCAATCATACTATTTTGTGAAATAGAACTATAATTCAAACCTCCAAGTTAATGGAGTTTGACAGGAAGGTACACATCATATTTTGCAAAAAGAGCCTTGATTACTTCTGGTGCTTCCTCTTGGTAATAAAGCCTTGACAGCTTCTATTTCTCAAAAGAACAGCTTTATTATTTTCTCCTCAATTCTAAGTAGTTACTTAACTCTAAAATAGTTGCAAGTAAATGGGAGCTTCTCTACTGAAAAGAAAAAAAAAAGGCAGGTAAAGAGGAATTTCTTACACACTTTCTTCCAATCTTCTATCACTTAAGAAACTTAAAGTAACAAACGAATGCACTTTAAAACTCTGAGTCCTTTAAAATGTTTTAGTTATCACTTAGAGACTGTATCAGTCAGGGTCCAGGCCAAAAAAAAAAAAAAAAATGACATACATTCAAATTGGGTAAATTGAGGAGGATTTAATAAAGGCACTATTTATAAAAGTGCAGGCTGTTGTTTCGGAAAACTACAATGAATAGTTTAATTCTCTGGGGATTGTAACAGCAGGGCATCTTAGTATATTCAAAGACTAAAGAGGCAAAGAGGGGGATCAGTGATCTTTAGTTGAGGGAAGCAATCAGCCTGAGATAACCTCAGAGCAAGGCAGTAAGGAAAATTACTACTCTGTCTTCTCTTTCATTCCTCTTTCTGAGTTTTTGGTGTTCCCTGTTGACCAAACCAACTGGATATCTATTGATGCTGTCAATTATCAGTCATCCTCCATGAGTACAAAGTCACTTGGAAAAGGATACAGTGGATCTGGAGGGATCAATGGAAAATATCCAAGGGAACACTTTTTCAGGCAATCTTTTCAATGATTTCTATTTGCTGACCTTTGCTCTTAAAGGACATACATTTGAGTTAGGACTAAGGGCCATTCTATAATCATGTTATATTTCAGGAAGGAATGGCATGATCCAGTCCGTACTCATGAACCATGCATGGCTACCAAAGTTTTTCAACTACATAAGAGAACTGAAAGCAGTGTCAATTTGACTGTCTAAAGAATCCAAGAGAGCTCAGAGAAGATAGACCAACACATCATCTGGTAGACTTCAGGCAGAAAAACTAACCCAGAACATCAACCAATTCCAGAACAACTAGAAGCACAAGGGAAATGTACTGTGTTTTTCATAAGCTTCAGCACTGGTAATATCATCATTATTTATATGTTACTTCTTTTCTTGAGCATACATATGCGGCATTAATTCTGCAGAAATCAGCAGCACCCATCCGTACCTGAGACAGCTGCATACTTGTCTCAATAATTTTTCTGCAGCTTCACTGCTAGTTATAAAGTACAAACATTTGGGCTTCTCTAGTTTCTTTGCATCTATGACACATTTAAAAAAATTTAACAAATACATATTGAGTAATTACATGTGCAGGGCAATAGTCTATGTGCTGGGGATAAATCACTGAAGTAAAGTCCTATCCACACAGGGCTTACCAAAGCCTAAAGCACTTTTGCAGTCATAAGACCACCAGGCAATTTAGAAAAAATGTATTATTTAGATAGAAAGTATCATTAAATAATTGACTGAATAAATCTATATCATAGTCATTGTTCAGAGTTTTATATTCATCTCATATATGTGGAAAGTTATATCCTTGGTTTTAAGGAATTTACATTTTCCTAGAAAATACATACAAGTCTAGGCATTATATTGTGCTCTACTAGGTTGTTGTTTTTTTTTTTTGGTCATTGTGTGAATTTATAAGACAGTAGACAGTGTTCCATTCGAGTGAGATAGAACATTGCCAAGTGAAGCACAACATGATGTGATGTTAAAATATTTGTGAAGAGGTACAGAATAGGAATGCAGATTTGTATTTTATTTTTATTTCAGGAGAGCAGAGATGACCTGGGCTCCACACTCAATTGGTGAAGCCATCATTGATGCATGAATATTTCCCTATTCGTTCCCTTTCAGCCACTGCCATAACTTGGAGCATGTTCTTGTTCAGTACTTTATCAGCAGGAAAAGGGGTAGGCTGGTCTGAAGAATACAGTTCAGGATTTCTTTAAATCTTTTTTCTTTTTTTTTTACATTTCTCATTGTATTGCACCATGTCAAGTAAGCATGAACCTCTGTGTACAATATATTGAATTTTCTTCAGGTAGTTCAAAACAAATTAATTCTCTCCCCACACATCATTTAAAGTACTAACTCCCCGTGCAGCCCAGCAAACTTCAAGCTGTACCTGTTCAGCATTTAAAGTTAAGGCAGTGCACCAAAAACACCTGTTAAAGTTTATAGCCATCTGCTTCCTCGAGAAATCTAAATTCTAATAATATGAAATTAACAGATGGGAAAGAGCTGTAACCTCAGCTCTGAAGAGGGTAACTGCAACCTTTGAATTAACATACTGCCATTTTGCTGGTAATTGTTTGCAGTGACCACGGGGACCCAGTTCAACAACGATGTTCCATTAATGACATGCTTTGTTATTGTTCAGGGATAGTTTGGAGAGAGTATTTCTTAATGATTTCTAAAACTCCACATTAAGGCAGATCTTCCTCCGCCCAATGAAAGAGCAAAATAATTAAGGTATAATGAAATGTGGTTCAACAGATGACAATCCTGAGGGTAATGAATGGATACCTTTGAGACTGGAAATGGCAATGTTTTAAATAAGAAATTAAAGTTGATTGTAATGCACTTTTATAAAATTAAGTCTAAAACTTGGATGTTGAGAGGAAATTCAGAGCAAACTGTGGATTTTCAGGAACTAGTTCTCTTCATAGTCACAAATAATTGAGAAGATTCTTGTTTCATGAAGACTTATTCAAGGTTTTGTTTTGCTTTGCAAAATTAGCATGTATTTGTGTTGTTTTCTATTTCTGATCATAAAAGTAATGCCTGCTCAATATAAATAATTCAAACCATACAGAGTGCATAAACTGGAAATGGAAGGTAGCCATGATTTCATGCTCCACAAACCTGAGGAACAAGTATCAATAAATTTCTTCTTATTTTTCCAATTAATGACTCGAGAACCCACATGCTAGTTTTGTAATGAGCCTAATATCTACGTTGTGGGGCTGGTCCCAAACTGTCCATAACTCACAGGAGCTAAATAGCCTCAGTCATGACCAATCCACAATGTGAAGAGAATACCCAAGTCTGAACCCAGTTAGGTGCTATGAAAACTTTTCCACTCCACATTGGCACTGTTGAAGTCTGGCCCTCTCTACACTATCATTGGGGTCAATTTACACTGTAAAGATGCTCAGTGCTGCATGTTTCTGTAAAGCCCACGGTAGCCTTTGTTAGTGGACTCCATCCCTGCCTGACCACTGAGCTTGCACAAGTTGCCCCTCATCCTGGATGTATTAGTCTTCTATTACTGCCGTGACAAATATAGAAATAAAAGAAGACCATCCACATGAAAAGAAGCAAAGGAGCCTGTCACAGTAAGAGAATCAGCCACCATCACCTGTGATTTGTCTTCCTGGACTAGCTGCCACAGAGGCTATGGGTCAGATTTCTATTTTTTTTTAATATGATCTGGCTATTGCCCATTTGTATATTCGGTCTCTCACAAAATTAGCTTAAACTTAAGGGCATCAATGATACAAGGTTATTGTGTCACAGCTCTACAGGTCAGAAGTGTGTAAGGGTCTCAGAGCTAGCAGTCAACAAGGGTGTTACATTCTGAATGCTTTAGCAAAGAATCCCTTTCCGGCTTACTCAGATTGTTGGCTGACGTCAGGTTCTTGTGGTTATAGGTCTGAGGATCCAGTTTTCTTTCTGGCTATAAATAAAGTATGGGTAGTTCCCAGCTCGTAGACGCCACTGCATTTCTTGGCTCTAGGATCTCTTAACTTCAAAGCCAAGAAATGGTGGCTCTGTGTTGTTTAAACTGTTATGGTACCAATAGAAAACTAATACAGATGTGAAGGATGAGTAGGGATGTATTAGATGATTGTGAATGTGAATGCTCAGGTCGCAGGGTGTGAAGGCATTCAAAGCAGAGGAAACAGCATGTGCAAAGGCACTGGAACCTGAAAGAACAGAATTCAGGAGTTAAGAATTGGTGGAGATTGCTGGAATCTAAAGTATAAGGGGTGGCAAGGAGCAAAACTGCCATGGTCATCACAGATAAAACACAGATACTTGTATTGTCCTACTTAGGGTGTAAGACTTTTTTTTCACTGCATGCAAAAGTGACTGGCATACCAATTATTCATACATGAGCAACAAGCAGATTTCAAACTACCCTAGCTTTAGAATTACTTAGAGGTGAATTCAGATTGTTTCTGCCATTCATCAACTGCATGACCTTGGTCAATCTACTTAACTGCATGGGTTCTCTATTTCCCCATCTGTGAGATAGAGATAACCAAAATCTGCACATATGTTGTGAGCACTAAATGGGAAAATGTATCTTTGCTGCATAAAAAAAGCTCAGAATACTAGCAATAATAATGTTATTTTATACCTAAAATATATTATATCTAATTCTAGATCCAAATCTACAGAGAGATTGATGAAGTCAGTAAATCCTCACTCCCGGAAACAATGAAGGCCATGTTGTCACTCAGCTGGGCATGTCAGTGTAACTATCGATTTAGCAACTGGCTGAGGTCACATTTGAATTTACACCAGAGGCATCAAAAACATGTTTAAAGTACTGGTATCATTCAGCTTCAAGCCATCATTTATCCATACTAAATTAGATGCATACCATGGAGACCATTTTAAGTCACAATAGATTATTTGTTTACTTAATATCTAGTTAGTATATGTGGTGATGTAAATTGTTTCCTCCAATTGGCTATTAATATTACATATCAATTTATTCAGAATGGTGGTTTCTGGTGGGATGACCCTCAGAAAGTAAGCAGGATAAAGACAAATAGCAACAGCTTCCATGTCTTGTATATAATTAGATGATCTTGAATTTTCCAAACCTTGCTTGTACTTTGCCAGTTTTTCCTTACAGGATTTACTATTTTTTCATGCAAAATAAAAAAGAATAAGATAACAAATGAATTATAGTTATCTTTGAGAAATCTCATGGTGGAAACATGAATTTTAGAAGAAAAATATTATTTGGATTATGCCACTTCATTTTTCATTTCTTAGATTAGCCTTTTGAAATTTGGATGCCCAGTTCACTTGGAAAAAATAGTAACTAAAAGCAACCCAAATGAAAATTGTCTGTGGCAATTTTTGAGATTATGTGTACACACACATACACACACATACACACACACACACACACACACAAGATTCACCCAAGGTATAGCTTACTATATGTTAGAAATAATAAAATACCTATCCTCATATTGTCAGAATGACAATAAAATTCTTAGCATAGAGCCTGGTAAATACAAAACATTCAATTGCAGCTAGACAATCTTATCATCATCATGAGTCAACATCATCATTCTTACTGTAGCTTTCATCATCATTAACCATTTCTTCTGTTTGAAATTTTTTAGCTGTTTGTAGACATCAGTGGGAAATAAGAATCAGGTCATCCAGAGTAGCAGCAAGAAAGACAAGAATCCTCAGGGGACTTTTGGCTGCTCCAGGTCCCAGCCACAAAGTCTGGAGTTTCTAAGCCTGCTTTGGTAATATCATAAAAGTCAATATATGCCTATTATATGAGTGGTGCCTAATTAAAGCTCACACCCTTGCGCCAGGCACAAGTTGGACACCTGAATCCATATGCATTAGCCCTTTGCACTCTTACCCTATGTCTCAAGCATCACAAACCTGTTGGATTTCTTTGGGTACACAGTACTCTTTTATGTCTCTGTTTCATGTGTGTATCTACTAAGCATGTCCTTCATCATTTGTCTACTGAACTCTTCAGACTACCTCTCAACATCTCTCTGAAGAATTCACTGGCCTAACGGGGCACAACTAATCATGTTTTTCTCTAATCACCACTATGTATACTGCGCACTTTTTAACAGTTTATTTCTATAAAATTGCCAATATCCCACCCCTTTTTACCTAAAGAATTGGCTATCTTACATGTTTGGTCCTAATATAATTGCACTAATTAACTGTTTTGTAAACATTTGTTAAATATCAGGTAATCTCCAAGTTTATCATGGGCAGTAACCATGTCTTATTCAAAACATGTAGCTATATTTTGTAGTATTTAAGATACACGTTTGTAATCTGCTCTAATAATTTTTAGCTGTAACCTAACCTTTCTATGTCTCAATTTCTTTATCTGAAAAATGAAACAAATAACACAATACTTAAAAGATTTTTACAAGCATTAAATGATATAACATGTACTAAAGTTAAATTTTGTTTTCAAACTTTACTCATTATAGATTTCACTGTTTTCAACTAATCCTAAATTGCCTTTAAGTGAGATTAAGAAAAGTTACTTGAATAATATTTGCAATTGTAAACATGGGTCCTTCTTAAGGAAGAAAAACAAACACACTAATAATAGATTGAACATAATATGAATATATTGGTCCTGTGTATTTCAGCCAGCCTGATAACTAAACATTAGACTTTGAAAAATCACAGCAAGGTCAAGTATTGGATCCATAGTCCTTAAGGTATTAACTTATCATTTTGTTTTGATTCATAAAATTTCCTATGGGAAACTTAAAAAGATATGTGCTCATTGAGAATGCAGTAAGATGTAATATATAAGGATACACTCACATACACAGACACACACACAGAGATTCAGAAAAACCATCTCAAAAGCTTAAATATACAACCAGCAATAAAATTAGGCTTAAAGCCTAAAAATTTTTGCTTAAAGCAAAAAACAGGAATAATAACAATAACTTTAAAAAGTATATAAAAGGGGGCGCCTGGGTGGCCCAGTCATTTAGCATCTGCCTTCGGCTCAGGTCATGATCCCAGGGTCCTGGGATCGAGCCCATGTCAGGCTCCCTGCTCAGCAGGAAATCTGCTTCTCCCTCTCCCACTACCCCTGCTTGTGTTCCCTCTCTCGCTGTGTCTCTGTCAAATAAATACATAAAATCTTTAAAAAAAAAGTATATAAAAGTTATAGGGTTGTGATAAAAATTAGTGATGATACATACACAATCTTCATTCTACAATTAGAACACAAAGTTCTTCAGTAAAAGTATAGGATCTGGCCATGATACCAGAAAGGCAAAATAAAGATCACACAATCAACTAACAATCTGAATAAAGATCAGTGGTAGACCAGGCTAGCCCTGGACTCACACAATATTTTCTAGGAAGTCACTTCAGATGTTACTTGAAAGTTTAAAATAGGTCACACTGACAAATTGCTGATCTTTATATTCATTAATAATAATTTATGGATAATTTTCTCTGTGGGATTATGCCACCAACTCAGTGCAGTTTCATCAACTAATGGATTTAAAAAATGGAAAATAAATGATCAGATCAGAAAAAAATTACTCATAACACAGAGAATCAATTGGAAGAATTAATGAGTCCAGTATCACATAATAACTGTGGCCTAGAATGGGGTAAAAGCTGGGGAGATTAGAAAAACAGGATTGGTGACTGAGAGATTTATGCCATGCTTAAATCCCTGACTTGAAGAACTGAATGGATGATAGTGGCACCTTTCTTTGAGAGAATGAGCACAAGAGAAGAAAAGTACTTGCAAGTAATTTTGCACACCAAATTTCAGCTTTTGAGGCATAATCAACAAACATATCCAGTAGCAAACTAGATATAAGCACTGAAATAACAGAAATATATCTAAAAGTGGATATCATGAACTACAAAGACATTAATTGAAGCCATGGGAGAAGAGCAATCCCATGTAAGCATATGTAGAACAGAATTCTTATAGACCCCAACATTTAACTGGTGGGTTAAGAAAGAAGAACCTTCCAAAGGTTTCAGCGCAATGGTCAAAAATTTGGAGTAGATGGTACTATAGAGTCCAGTGAATGAGTGTGTTTTGATGAGAGAATTGTACACAGTATGAAATGCTACTGGGGAAGGAAATAAGACAGGAAATAAACTATTCATTGTATTTCTGAACAAGCAAATTATGTTACATTTGAGAAAGCAGTTCAGTTGTTCAGTAAGAGATGAAAGTAGATAGCACAAGTTGCCCTATGAATGAAAGATGAGCAATAATGCCAAGTATAAGCAGCTCTTATACATACTTAGCTATCAAGTGGAGGAAAGAAAAGGAGGCAGAGCTGGAGAGAGTTGAGTTGAAAGTTTTTATTATTTGTGTGTATTGCTTGATTAAATGGTGACAGAATGGCACCAACAGAGATTGAAATTACAAACAATTCAGATATCGTCTGTCTTGTGGGAAGGATTGACATCCAGATGTGGCGTAATTAGCCTTAGAAAGGAAGAATAACTTCTATTAAACAGAAAGGTGGGGGGAGGAAGCTTTTCGGTGTGGGGTTAGAGGTGGGGAATGGGCATGAGGTTCAGAGACTTCCTGAGGATTTTTTTTCTCTGTGATGTGGAAACTAAGTTCATTCACTGGTAGCAAAGAGAGTGGTGCTAGGAAAGGAGATTTGAAAAGAGTGGGAAAAGAGTGCGATTTTCATTAAGTTCACTGGAAAAGAAAGAAAGAAAGAAGGTTTGACAGGGATGAAAACTTTTCTGAACATCTAGAAGGGTGTGAGAAACATTACAAAAAGAAATATTTAGAACAAAAGGAATGACATATGCTTAGTTCAAAAACCAAAACACCTAAATTCTAATTTTAGCAGGCTCTGGATTCTGTTGAAGGATCTAAGAGAGAAGAAAATCAGTTGTAGATAATAGGTATATTTTCCTGCAGAAATAAAAATTAGGAGATGGATTTTATCATACAAAAGAGAATTAAAGAGAGTGGATGAATGAATGAATGAAAGAGAGGAATATACTAATGAGAGTTGTTAAATGTTCTATGGTTAAATAAGGAAGGCCAAGAAATACTTCTCCTGACAAGTTTTAATGTACAAGATACCTAAGTTACACAGATGACTTAAGTATGTCCTTGCTGGAAAGCAGGGAGATAGTCAAGATAACCTAACAATGTCCTTCTCAGTCCAGATACGCTTTACAAAGTTACTTATCCTCTGAGGGTCAGCTGTCATTATGAATAAACCTGAAAATCCTACCGATCACACGGGGACTTTCACATGTGGAAGGTATGAGGCTGTGAAATGATCTTTTTAGGTACCACATGCATATTAAGATTGTAGGATATAATATCTAAGCCTGGACTTATTTCTTAATTACCCAATTCATTTTACTTAATCATATGTAACAAGATTTGTATTTGCACTTAAAGATTCTCCTTGGCCTGTGGTCTAAACCTGCCCATTAGCACCACTTAACAGTTGTTAAATAGAATATTCACTTGTTGCAGTCTTGATACAACTGTAATCCCAATATTAATTGCTCTCAGTGCGCTGCTATAAACCCATCCAAAGAATATTCCTTAAAACCAGAATATGGAATGTTTTACATTAAGTGTGCAAAATCTTTGTATGCCTACAGAAGAGGATAAGAAATAAAAAGTAATCAAGTTTGAAATATGTGAAAAGAACCTTTGAATTCACTGTCTAATGACTGAGCAAATATAGTTTCTGCAATCATTTGGATGACATGGGGAAACAATAGGGACAGCAATGGAAGCAGGAGACAACCCTAGAGATTTTATATACAACTATAACAATAGTTGTTTTCCTTGTAATGGTAGCATTCATGCATTTTATAATGTTATAGCAGTCTGTACCTTAAGCTTTTAAATTAACCTGGCTTACAAGGTGGAAACATAGGCTAAATGGGACAGACCCATTAACACCGTGTCAAATAAGTTCATGGGAACCATTCTGAAGTTGTATGTCTAAGCTTTTACTACCAACATATTGGCTTTAGATCATTTAAAGAATTTAATAATTGCACATACCATTGCCCACACTAACAATAATTGCTGAGTAATATAATTTAAAATGCTTATAAAATCTGAGTCAGCCTCAGTGTCAGCTATTAAGTCCACCTTGAACAACACACACTTTGTTTTTATTGCTACCAATTGTGCAATGTCCATTCCAAATGGACACATCAATATTTATCTAAAAGATATGCACTATTGCCAAGCATCTCTCTGGAAGAGATACCAGAAACAAGGAAATTGGAGATTTTATTGTTTAGAATATATTTTGTCAATCATTTTGTTTTATTGATACTAAATTTTAGGTTCATTATTTTTAAAAATATCAATGAAAGAAGAAGTTGTCAGGAGTATAGATAGGACATTGTGGGAGAAACTATAAAGCCAGTCATCAGCCTCAAAGTCAGAGTGACATAGCTTATTACTGCTCTTATAGTGAACAGTATTTTAACAAGTAATAAAATGAAAAATACAGGGGCACCGGGGTGGCTCAGTCGTTAAGCAGCTGCCTTCAGTTCACGTCATGGTCCCAGGGTCCTGGGATCAAGCCCCGCATCGGGCTCCCTGCTCAGCGGGAAGCCTGCTTCTCCCTCTCCCGCTCCCCCTGCTTGTGTTCCCTCTCTCACTGTGTCTCTCTCTCTCTCTGTCAAATACATAAACAAAATCTTTAAAAAAAAAAAAGAAAAGTACAGCTTTATATACAACCAAAATTACCTTTTGGGCAATTGTTTTGTATATCTATTTTTGCAATAATGCAGAAGTTAAGGCTCTGCAGACAGGAGGATTGATAATTTCTGCAACTTCTTTGTGTGGCTTTAGATAAGGGATCTCTCTAAACCTCAGTTTCTGCATCTGTATAAAGATACAAAATACATCTCTCTGTGTTATATCAAAGGATAAATGATAAAATGTATTTAAAAACCTTGGGACAGAGTCTGGCAAAGAATAAGTACTCAGTTAATATCAGGTCTTCTGTTAATAGAAAATGATTCACGTAGATAACTTTTTCACCCCTTGCCAGGGTAAAATACCTGACAGATTTAAAGTTGGGCGTAAAACTGAGAACAAGAACTTTTCTACTAAACACAAATTATGTATGGCTGAAGAGGATTTCACTTAAAATATCCTTTTTACACTTATTTGTATGTATAGAGAGAATTTTGTATCCGAAAATGTTTACAATCTAATAAGAAAGATATGTTCAAAAAAGCAAACACAAAATGAACACCAAAATAAAAGCCACTCCATATGAGGCTCACTATGAAACTTTATGTATTATATACATAATTATATATACATAACATCATTAACTCCATTCATACCAGCCGCTTCTTTCACACTGAGTTCTTTCTTCTCAAATCCAGACTCCTAAGAGGTTTCTACTATCATTAATAAGCAGCAAACCTACCTTTTTATTTGGATATCCTCTTGCCACTTTATGTAGATAGAGACCCCAAGAAAAACCAAGCCCCTTCTTTATTCCTCCTCCTCGTCTCACTGCCAACTTTCCTGAAAAGGAGTGCTACAGCTAGGTCCTACAGTTCTGCACTGATGGCTCAATAGTTAGCTCTTAAAATTTGGTTTTGTCATACCCACTCTCCTGAAACTGCTCTCTCAAAGCTTACCAACTACTTCTACAACATTACAAAATCCAGTGGCCTTGTTGCTTCTGATTCCATTTCAGCATTTGCCATTCTTAATCCCAATTCTTTACTTAGAGCTATTGTTTCCTTGTCTGCTCTAACACTGGGTCCTCATTTCACGTTTATAGCAGGTAATACATTGATTGTTGCTTGTATGCCGGACAGAGCTGGGGATGGAACTGTGAATATGGAAGGCATGGTCCTTGACTGCAGAAAAAGGAACCACAAGCACCAATACAGACAAGTGTATGCAAAGATTTCTGGTGTAATGAGTGTTTGAAGGAAAGAAATACTCAATAAGGGATAGTCCAAAATTAAACAGGTTTAGTTAGCATGGGAATTTGAGGCCCTGTATTAGCTTCTTAGGGATTAGCTTCTTAGGGATGCTGTGACAACATACCATAGACTGAGCTAAAATAACAATGTATTCTCTCACAGTCCTGGAGGCTAGAAGTCTGAAATCAAGGTATTGGCAGGGCCGTGTTCTCTCTGAAGGATGTATAGAAGGATCTCAGGTTACTTCTAGATTATCATGCTTGCTGGCATTTCTTAGAATTTGGACTTGTAGATGCATCACTCCAATCACTGTCTCCACTGTCACATGTCTATATTTCCCCTGTATTTCTCCACATTTTCTCTCTGGCATGACCTCATCTTAACTTGATTATATCTGCAAATAACCTATTTTCAGAATGGGGTAACATTCCCAGGTACCAGGAGTTAGGAGGATTTCAACATATCTTTTTGGGGAACACCAATCCAACTCACAATAGACCCTCTGAGGATATGACAATTATAAAGAAAAATAAGGAACAGCTATGTAGATGGCAAGAAGGATGGAAACGTTCATTGTAGACAGAGGCAGAAGCCTAGAGAAAGCCACTAGAAAACTAGTTTGAAACCTCAGTGCCAAGATTACCATCAGAGATAAGAACAGTAGCGCTAGAAGGGATTAGAAATTATGCAGGATCTAGATGTGAAATAATTCAGGTTTTGGGAATCCATTTTTTGTTGCTATATGGAGACAGATATGAGAGTAGAAGATGCTTTTATTATTTCAGATAGAATATATCAGAGAGTATTTCTTTGCTAATGCAAATGATTTGGAGGAAAGAGAGGCAAATGATACCAAAGAGAGAGGCCAGGGAAAGGGTGAGTCATTGAGGAAGTTAAAAAGGGATGGAATCCACTGAACAATGCTTCAGAGAGGAAAAGGTCCACTCTTTTCATTGTAGAGGATAGAATAAAGACAGGATGGGTGCAATAACAGGTGTTAGAATGTAAAGGTAGCTGAGAGTTTTTGTTTTACTTTTTTTCTGTTTTACTTTTTATTTATTTTTAAAATTTTTAGCCATAATCTTTTTTTTGCAGTGAACCACACCCAGATTTCAGATCATTATATGGAACTCCTTATTTTTTTTTTTCTTTTTTCAGATGATATTGTTTATAGAACAGTGTTAGGTTCACAGTGTTAGGGTCACAACAAAATTTAGGGGAAGGTATAGAGATTTCCCATATGCCCTTTGCCCCTCTATATACATAGCCTCCCTGGTTCTCAACATCCTTCACCTGAGTGGTACATTTGTTACAGCTGATGAACCTACATTGATACATCATTAACACCCAAGGTCCACAGTTTTTTTTAAATTTTTTTTAAAGATTTTATTTATTTATTTGACAGAGAGAGACACAGCAAGAGAGGGAACACAGCAGGGGGAGCAGGAGAGGGAGAAGCAGGCTTCCCGCGAAGCAGGGAGCCCGATGAAGGTCGATCCCAGAACCCTGGGGTCATGACCTGGGCTGAAGGACGCTTAACGACTGAGCCACCCAGGCGCCCCCGCAAGGTCCACAGTTTAATGAGGGTTAACTCTTGGTGTTGTACATTCTATGGGTTTGGAAAAATGTATAAGGACATGTATCCACCATTACAGATTCACACAGAGTATTCTCACTGTCCTAAAGATCCCCTGAGAACTTTTATTGTTAATAACCAAGTGTAAGGAAATGGTTATCAGTTGAGAGCAAGTGTAGTAGGGGGTTGATGTAAGAAAGGGACTGAAATAACAGTCTTGGGGAGTGAGAAAGAAATTAGTCTAAGAAAATGTTTAATCCCTAGCATCTCATTTGTTTTTCCCCCTTACTTCTTCTGTCCTTTAAATACAATATGCTTTGTGGTATTATCAATCATCTGTGTTTCTCTTGCTTAGGAAATAACATTTATCCCCTTGGAAAGTAAAATATTTTCCTACCATCACTTTAATTAAAACAAACAAATAAACAAACACCTAACCATCTCCATAGTTTATCAACTACATGTTTAATATCTCCATTTGGTGTTCTGATTGTATTTTACTGTCAGGATCTTCAAGAGTGAACTTTTTCATGAAATCACCTTTTCCTCCACACTTCACAATTTCTGTTAGTGGCACTCTCATTCTTTCATTCTTGCCGAAGCATCTTCGATGTTTAATTCTCCCTCTCTTGCCACACTTAAAAGAGGCCATGCCATCTACACCCCATACTTATGATGATTTTCTCCTCTATTCCTGTATCCACCACTAGTGGTGCTCTGTTGCTCATTTTCTTTCTAATATGCAATTGTAAAATGCTCCCAAGTAATTCCTTGCCTCCTGTCTTTCACTCCAGCAAACCACTCTAAATTCCACTAACAAGTAACCTACAAACATGTGGAAATATATTTAATTTCACATATATCAAATGAATGCAAATTAAAGCAATAGTAATAGATTATTTTGCTTAAATATTAAAAGTAGCAAGTAATTTTTAACCAAGCCATTGTTGAGAGTGTACCTGTAATATGTAAATAGGTATATATAAAATCTATGTGTCTATGTTTATATTTGTGTTTACTTGTAAAGGCCTGGGGGGAATAAAAAATAAAATATGAATGAGTTGTATCAGGTAGATTGAAAAAATGACCACAATATATTTTTTTTACCATTTTCTGAGTCCATAGCCTTTGAAATACAACTTTGCATCTCCCCTCATCAAGAATTGGAGTTAATTTCTCCAACCCTGAAATCCGGGCTGGACTTATAACTTTATTTGTGCCAATATGCCAGTCCTGATCTCAAAAGGTATTGCACACTTCTGTCTTCTGTCTTTCAGCACCATCATTTTCATGTTAACAACCAGTTGAGACCATGTGTGAGGGACCTGTGGCACCCCAGCAGTCAGCTAGCCAACACCCAGAAGCACGGTTGGAGAGCTAACTCATTGCTGGACGCAGAAGCATGTAAAAGCCTATTGCAGAGCCGGAAGAAGAGGTCAGCTGAACCTATTTTAAATTAACAACCCATACGCCAGTTAACCAAATAAATGGTTGTTATTTTAAGTCACCAAATGTTGGGAACAGGTTTTGGGTTTTGGGTTTTTGTTTGTTTGTTTGTTTTCTCCACAATAGTGAGCAGATACAGAGATATACCCAAGTTATCACACTGAATATATCCGAGCAGGAGAAATACAGGTCTGTGGTTTTTAATATCACTTTTTGTTTTATCATATTTTCTAAATTATTCCAGAAATAACTTGCAATTTTGTAATAAGAAAACAGTAAAATTTATTTGCTATTAAGATCAAATTAATCAATCTTCCTAATATACAAACACAAAATCTGGAGTCAGGCCAACTTTTTTTTTCTTAAATTATGAGCAGTATGAACTTGAGCAAAATCAATCTCTCTGAACCTCTATGTTACTATCTTGCCACTGTAATGGTTCTTAAGTATGGTAGAACTGACCCAATATACGTCATGGCTAACAGAGAGTTGGGCAATGTGAGAGATTAAAGGAAACCACAAATTCTTTGCTATTACTCCCACTGAGAGGCAGAGTCCAGTTCCTCTTCTTTGAATTTGGGCTGGCCCAGGTGACTTGATCAATAGAACAGAACAAAAGTGATATTCTAGGATTTTCAGGCTGGGTCATAAGAAAGCCTTACAACTTCTGCTAGACCACTTTGAACACTGGAGAAGCTCTAAGCCTAAGAAGTCTGAATGGCCTGAGACCACTATCCTGAAGATACCACTTGTGGACACTCTGCTGGACAGTCCCTGCTGAACCCAGTCTTTAGGTATTCCTGCAAAAGCACAACATACATATGTGACATCCCTAAGACTCTCTTAAACAGCCTGTCTACTAGCTGAATACCACCACATAAACAAGTGACATCATTTGAAACAGAAAACTCAAGGCGCGCCTGGGTGGCTCAGTTGGTTAAGCATCCTACTCTAGATTTCAGCTCAGGTCATGATCTCAGGGCTGTGAGGTTGAGCCCTGTGTCAGGCTCAGCGCTGGGCATGAAGTCTGCTTAAGATTCTTTCTCTCTCTCTCTATTTTTCTCTCTCTGTCACCCCCCCAAAAAAGAAAAAAAACAAAACAAAACAGAAAACTCAACCAATTGAACTCCACCAAAATGCCTGACCCACAAAATTATAAGATAATAATATGGTCACTATGTTTAGCCACACAGAGTTTCCAGAATTTCTTACACAGCAATAGATACCAAAAACAGGTGGAAAATATTTCCAGAGATAATAACTGTCTCAAACCTTATGTGGTAATTTAAAATTTAAAATCACTTTTTCTTTTATTTCTCTTTCTTTTTTTTTTTTTTCAGTAGCCTCACACCCAGTGTGGAGCACAATGCAGGGCTTAAACTCACAACCCTGAGATCAAAACCTGAGCTGAGATTGAGAGGACACTTAACCCACTGAGCTACCCAGGCACCCCTAAGACCACTTTTTATTTAAACCACTACAAAACTGAAATAATTTTAGGATATGTACCTTATCCCCGAAAAGAACACTGTGCAATCCAAGCAAGAATATTAATTTTGAACTTCAGTTGTATGGTTCCTAAATTTAGGTACCCTAATAGTTTTCAAAGGGCAATGGTTGGTCACAGAGTGGCAAGCAAGCTGACAAATGAGAAGTCTTATGTCACACGATGTAGTCTATATGGAACCATCAGCTTGCAGAGCATTTAGAAGGCTTACTGGAGGACACAGGGGTTAATCGATATCGCAGCAGGGCCTAGAAGTTATAATCACTAAATAGGATAATAAAACCTAATCCTGAATTGAGCCTATTCCCATGTTGTCTCAGCCCGTCACATTCCAGATCCTGAAAACTGTAGTTGAACGTAATCACTGAAGTGAGCCAACCGTTTTCTCTCTGTTGTTTGAGAAAGAAATATGGAGAAAAACACATCTCAGGTTTCTGGATCATGAATTAAAGGATGTATGTGTTCAGGAAGGTTATCCCAAAGCATAAAAGACAGATTGTTATTCGCTAAAGAAACCATTACACAAATTGCCTTGCAAAAAAAGCCAGTGTAAAACTGCTTATGAGCTGCAGAGAGTTCACAAGAAATGCTATTGCTCTTTTTTCTTGCAAATACATTAATTCAGGATTTAGGCTATGATGACTCCATTATCTAACCATCTAATGCTCCTGACCCTTCTTCATTTCAAACTAAGTATGCCATACATATCCTGGTTCTCATACACCAAACTCAAAAACTCACTCTTAATCTTTCCTTCTTATTAATGCTTTCTGCCAGAAATAAAAAGACATACAAACACATAAAATTAAATCAAACATCTTCGTGACACAAATACACAGGAGGACAAATGGTCTGGGAACAAAGCTACATAATAAAAATGTGGCACACAGAGATTTTTTTATGGAGTTACACATATTCCCCTACAGATGATATCATCTCTTTCTATATCCTTTTCTTTTAGGACATAAAAGGTCAAACATATTATGATTGGCGCAGGATATTTTTAATCTCTGTGTCAAAATAGCACTGAGGTTAAAAGCTAGCTTGAGAATGAGGAAATGACTATTAAAAAGGGAAAGAAAGTTTTTAACCTTTTTAAAATAGTGCAATGGAACCTAAGTGATTATTTGAAAGAAGAGTAGTCGAAATATTTTATCTGAAGCCTGGGAATTATCTCAAATATAATTAACACACACTAAGGAACACATCTTCAGGAATGTGCACTACTTATCACATTTCAGGGATGCTTGGGTTACATTTTAAAAGCATGAAAGTTGGTAGAGAGTTCTAGAACTCCAATTTCCCATTATAGCAAATGTCGTATTTTAGAAATCATGGCAGAATCTACTGAGTCAACTCATTTGAATTTCTTTTCATTGTTATTAAAAGTAAATGTGTTTTTTTTACCTATTTATTTACCTGAGGGTGCGCAGGGAGGGAGGGGCAGAGCGAGAGGGACAGGGAGTCTTGAGCAGACTCCATGCTGAGTGCACCTGACTCAGGGCTCCATCTCACCACCCTGATATCATGACCAGAGCTGAAACCAAGAGTCAGATGCTTAACCAACTGCACCACACAAGCGCCCCAAAAGTATATATTTTCTTAGGAATATTACCATGCAATTTTAACTTAAAGCAAATGCAAAAACAAAACAAAACACTAACCTAACATTTTAAAAAATCTGAAATCTACTCTATTTTCTTTCATACAAAACTTAACCTATAATCCCTTTTCTTAATTTATATAGCCTTGTTAGCCTGTTGCATTTCTAACAGAAAGAAAAAAGTCCATACACTACCACTATTATTGCAACTACTATTTACTGCAGAAAAGAAAATAAAATGTTACTTTCCTTATCAAGCTCCTGTTTTACGCATGGAAAACCGGCTTGATGTACTTTACATACCTCATCTCAAAAGTTCTTACAACAAATCTACATTTTGATTGTAGAGGGAAGGAAACTATTAGTATGGCTCCAAATACTTCCATGATTTGCCCTGACCACAGGTTATTACGTTCCAAAATCAGTATCCAAACCCATTCTCCATTAAGCATCATTGTACTTATATTGCATATAATGACCTTAATTATTTCAACCAAATCACTTAATCCACTCAGCTATTATTTACTGAGTCGCCAGAATAAATAAAATTATCTCGTAGGTCCTATGGATACCACAGACATTACTCCTGCACTAATGATCTTACATTTCATGAGTGAATCCACACAACAAACAAGTATGTGATAAATAAAAATAACTGAGAATTGTAATAATGGCTATGAAGAAATCAAAATATTGATATTGAAATGAAGAAGGTGACCTATTTCAGGTAATATTGTCTGAGCGGTCCTGGAAGGCTGACATTTCTGCTGAGCCCTGAAGGAAGTGAAGTTGCTGGTCACGCAGAATGTCAGGAAGGTGCATTCTAGGCAGCAGTGTCAAGAGCACAGGTTGAAAAAGGTTGACCTCTGCCAGGAGCTGAAAGAAATTCAGGGAGGTAGATGTAGGATGGCGGGGGGTGGCTGAGAGGAGATTTACAGGCTGCTACAGATCGTAGAGGACAGGGCCTTGTAGCACGGTAAGATGTCTTTCTTTTCTAGGGAAAATCACTGAAAGTTTTGAAGCAATTGAGTGGTGTGCTCTCATTTATGTTTTAAGAATATTCCACTTGCTCTAGATAGTGAGTGGATTGGTGAAGGGTGAAAGCAAATTCAGGAAAATCTTTTAGGAAACTACTGTGAAGAGCCAGGAGCAAAAACTGCTGGTGGTGTAAATAATATAATTGCAGTGGATACAGAAAAGGCACTGAATCCAGTGACTGGAGAGAGTACTAACTGAGCTTGCTATTAGATTTGACACAAGGAGTAGGGATGGTGAGAAATAGAGAATCCAGAGATAATGCCAACGCTTCTACTTGAGAAAATGGATGATGGTACCACTTAATTAGAGAAGGAAGATTAAGAAGGCTTTGATTTAGGATGAGTAAAAAATTCTCTTTTGAATATCTGAAGTGAGACTCTGGTTGGTGAGATCAAATTAGGCAATAGGATGTGTGTGTCTTGAGGACAGAGGAAGATCTGCTTCTACATAATAGCATAAAGCCAGAATCGGCATAAACAATTTCAGTTTAACAAGTTTTCATTGAAAGTTTTCTTTATGCAAGGTACTCTGCAAGGCATTTGTTCTAAAAAAGGTAACACTGTGTGTGTGTTAATGGAGGGGGGTTAGATATTATTACTGATGGTAAGTGGAGGGAAAAGTATTCTGTCAGATGGTTATCCTGAACACATGAGGGGCATTAGCAATAATGGACAAATGCACTAAGGAAATGCATTTGATCTGAATCTGGAAGGACGGATGTTTAATCTGGGGGAAGGTATAGATGGAAAAGGGATATGGACATTCCACCCTGCAAGAGAAGCAGAAGCAATGTCATGGAATGAATAAGTAACTTCTAGGCACTTCTATAGGTCCATAACTAAGTCAGGCACTGGTTTTAGAGTTGTGGACAAAGGTGGACCTCTTTCCTGTCTTCAAGGAGCTTAAAATTTAGTGACACAGACTGGCATTCACCAGTTTATGAGAAGCATAATCACTGTTACAAAAATCATTCGAGGTCCTCTGTGAGTGTAATATAGAAAAATCAAGCCAATCAGAAGTTTGGGTACAACATCTCTGAGAAAGTAAGGTATCAGATGAAAACTGTAGAATGACTACATATTAGCTACAAAGAAAAGAAGATAATATCATAATATAACCTTGGTTAGCAATGGAAGACTGAATGGGAAGGAGGGGAGTAAATATGGGGACAGATGTCCACAGACTACAGAAATGGTCGAAATAAAAGATGATGTACTAGAACAGAGGCAGTGATGATTGAAGGAAGTACCAGAAATTGAAAGATACTAAGGAATTAGAACTAATAAGACTTAATGACTGACTGACAGTGGGAGGTGAGGAGGGTGAAAAAGTCAAGGTTACTTCAGCTTTCTGACTTAAGTAACTCACTTGATGATGCCATTTACTGAAATGCGGAGCACTGGGGGAGGAGTGAGTTTGCAGTAGGGGATGGGAAAGAGGATTACTTCAGTTTGGAGCATTTTACGTTGTAACGTTTTTGAGGTCAGCAGGTAAACTGTAATCTATTAACTATTAACTAGACCCGAGACCCCATGAAGCTAATGATTACTTCTATGTTGTTCAATGTTACATCCCCAGTGTCTATTACACCATTTGACTGTCAAAACTATGTTTTATTAATTCTGAATGAGCCACTTTAAAATATTTTAGGAAGCACTTGGTTTCAAATATTCACCATTCCAACAATAATAATAATTTTTCAAATTTAAAATATCCTTTATGTTCGAATAAAAGTTTTCACTGTGAACACAAAGCTCCAAAGGGCAGGTTAAAAAACACCAAACTACTAAAGTGACTGAGCCACTTTACTGTCTACGACATTTATTCCAAGTTCCATGGATTATTATGTGTGGTAAAATCAGTGTTTTCCATGAGATTCATAATGAATAATAACAGGTAATAGGCTCTACACAATCTGATAGTATAAACACCTGCTTAACATTGTTTTTCCTGCACTAACTTAAACTCCAGGTTTCCTCACTACCTTCTTTTTTTTTCACCAGAGAATCTTTATGAAACTATTTCTGTGGAACACCAATTTGTTATTCACTAGTCTATAGTATTGCTATATGTGATTCTCAACTATATCTGCTGCAAGGTAAAAAAAAAAATAAAAAAAATAAAAAAAAATATACAGTTTTGAAAAGTAACAACTTCCATATCTGAGATCTATCAATATCATCATCCAATTGAAATTCCCAAGATGTGTGAATATTGGAGTTGGTGATTTTTAAAATGGAAACAAAAACTCAATAAATATTAATTAGAATTATTTCTTCCTTTTAACACTTTAAAAACATCATATTTTCAACCTTCTTTTGGGGATGATGAAATAAAGGTATATTTTCCTAAATATCACATCCCAAATATTGCTTGTTATTGGGCAGATCTTTCACAACAGGAGACTTTCAAAACTCAAAGTCATACCTTTAGATATAGCACAACAAAGTAGAAATGTGCCAAATTACCCAGAAACAATTTGGATAGCTGGCAAACAGGGCTGCCTGCTGGTTTGTGAACAGGGTAAGTAATTTGCCACTCAACTCTCCTCTATTTGCCTCAATAAATTGTAGGGTACTTAGAACCCTACTATCTGTTATCCATCTGTCTATATTTCTCTGCTCTGTCAGTGTCTGACAGTAGAAAGGTTTCATCTTGTCTGTTCCCTTACAGCTGTCAGGGAAGATATAAAAGAAATCGGCTGACTTTGGAAAGAGGGGGATTTACACTTAGTATGTAGACTAGAACATCTCCTTAGTCAGCTAGGAGGAAAAGGTGATAAACCCAGAATAAAAATAGAAGGAAACATTAAGAAGAAACGTGAAATAAATTACCCTCTCACCAGATGACCCGGCAGGGTGATCAAGCCTTGTATTTTCTAATCAACATATTCATAAACAAGATATTCACAAAATGTCATCGACAGCTAGTTAGCCCAAACACATCAACACTGCTTGTCACACTGCTTCAGTACTTCTCTTCTATTTAATTGGGACTGAATTCTTTAAAGTGTGTAGAAATTTGAACAGATAGAATGAAGTCCAGTTCTTGAAAACATAGGTTATTGTTAGGTACCAAAAATGTAACTTGTATTTGTTTCTTTTCTCCAGGTAAATAAACTACACAGTAAATTTAAATGTTTATCCTTCTCAATTTAACATACTTATCATCATCTCCTTCCAGAGAAAAAGAAGTACCCATTATGTAATAAAGGACTGCTTCATTAATTTTTTTTATCAAATACATAAAGCATTTGAGAAGTATATCTGGTATTAGATAGAGAAGGCAGCAACCAGCCAGAACAATAGGAATGCACACTGGGAAGAATACAGAAATTTGTAGCTAAAATTGCTTCCACAGAAAAAATATTTCTTTTGTTTTCTGAAAAGATTTGGAGATGGTGGCAAAAACCAAAATGATGAGCAATTACAACAATATGAAGCACTGAAAATAAAGTTTCTAAATCAGAGGAACAGGATTCAAATTTCAGCTTTCCCTCTTCCTAGTTGTATAGGTTTATATACATAACTCATTTAACTTCTCTACCTTTGACTGCCTCTTCTATAAAATGGGAATAATAAATACATGTTATTGGGTAATTATAAACATTAAAAGAGTAAAAATAGTGAATTCAATTTTTGTTAAATTTTGAATATTATTGAGTGATATTTTTTCTTATTTGGAAAAAAGCAACAAGGTAAAAATGTATGTACACGTTAAGAGCAGAAATGCAAAAAGCAAAGTACTTTTTATTTGTCTACCAGATAATACAGAGTTCTAAGAAATTCAATACCTTCTTTCTCCTAGATCCATTTTTCAGATTTCAGATATAGCTGTTTCTGATCTGTTTTCTATAAATCTCAGTATTTTTCATTCACAGTTTCAAATCAATATAAAAATGTACCATCTGTGCTCTAGCACCTCATACCTCACCTAGTATAAAAATTTTTCACTTGCTACTGTAATTTTAGTCACTATCCACAAAATATTCTATCAACAACTTGCAGGTAACAAAATAGTCATTTATCCTTGCATCCCTGTACCTGACCAAGTTCCTTGAACAGAGCAGCCATTTGAAAATATGTTGGCTGTATAATAATGCAAATTGTCCAATGTTCAGAGATTTTACACACTATTGACTCAAGATATGAAACAATTCATCATCAGTCCTATTAGGCACTACGGTGAGGGTTGGTGATGGTGACAAAGACGGGACTTGCATAGAGGAAAAAAATGAAAAGTAAACTGTGCTGTTGATTTCCAGAAGTTACCAATCAGGGGATATATTAGCAAGGAAGAGAAAAATTAAAAGAATGTATAACGTGAAAACCATTTTGGAGAAGCAACATGTATCATAGAGGACTCATGGTTTTTATTACTTCCAGGAAGCATTTTTGACAGATCAATGCAATTAAATGCAATAAAATCAATGCAATTCAAAGGCAGCTATTATGAACCATAGACAAAAAAGGAAAAAAAAATTAAAAATTATAGCTGAGTGAGATTTTCACATTTGAACATATGTAATACTTTTGAGTTTTTTCTAATAGAGGTGAAAAAGAAAAATAAATGGGATAAGAGAATTTTCCATTTCAAGGAAGCAAACTAATTCATGAGGGAACACATCTTCTTGCCTGTAATTTCTAGGTGAATCAGTTATGGTGGCATTTTACTTTATTTTATTACCTTTTAATTCCATTATAGTCAACATACAGTGTTATATTAGTTTCAAGTTATAGTGATTCAAATACTATACATTACTCAGTGCTTATCAAGGTAAGTGTACTCGCAATCCCCATCACCTGTTTCACCCATCCCCCCACATATCTCCCCTCTGGTAACCATCAGTTTGTTCTCTACACTTAAGAACCTGTTTTTGGTTTGTTTCTTTTTGTCTTTGTTCTTTGTTTTGTTTCTTAAATTCCATATAATGAGTGAAATAATATGGCATTTGTTTTACTCTGACTTATTTTGCTTAGCATAATACTCTCTAGATCCATCCATACTGTTGCAAATGGCAAGATTTCATTCTTTTTTTACGACCCAGTAATATTACATTGTATAAATATACCATATCTTCTTTATCCATTTCTCTATTGATGGATACTTGGCCTGCTTCCATAATTTGGCAATTGTAAATAATGCTGCAATAAACATAGGGGTGCATATAGCCCTTTAGTGTTTTCATATTCTTTGGGTAAATACCCAATAGTGGACTTCTGGATCATATGGTAGTCCTATTTTTAATTTTTTTAAAGAAAGTTCATACTGTTTTCCACAGTGGCTGCACTAATTTTCATTCCCACCAACAGTGCAAGAGGGTTCCTTTTTCTCCAAATCCTTGCCAACATTTGTTGTTTCTTGTATTTTTTTATTTTAGCCATTCCAGCAGGTGTGAGGTGATATCTCATTGTGGATTTGACTTGCAATTCCCTGATGATGACTGATGCTGAACAACTTTACATATCTCTGTTGGCCATCTGGAAGTCTTCTTTGAAGAAATATCTGTTCATGCCTTTTGTCCATTTTTAATTGAATTACTGACTTTTTTTTGGTGTAGAGTTGTATAAATTCTTTATATATTTTGCATACTGACCTTTTATCAGATATATCATTTGCAAAGATCTTCACTCGTTCAGCCAACTGTTTTTAATTTTGTTGATTTTTTCCTTCACTATGCATAAACTTTTTTATTTTGATGTAGTCCCAATAGTTTATCTTTGTTTTTACTTTGCTTGCCTCAGGAGGCATATCTAGAAAAATGTTGCTGTAGCTGATATCAGAGAAATTACTATCAGTGCTCTCTTCTAAGAATTTTATGGCTTCTGGTCTCACATTTAGGTCCTTAATCCATTTTGAGTTGTTGTTTTTGTTTTTGTTTTGTATGGTGTAAGGAAATGGTCCAGTTTCACTCTTTGCATGTAGCTTTTCCCATCACCATTTGTTGGAGAAACTGTCTTTTTCCCATTGCATACTCCTGCTTACTTTGTTGAAGATTAACTGACCATGTTACTATGGGCTTAGTTCTGGGCTCCCTAATGTTTTCTATTGATATATATGTCTAGTCTTCAGTACCATACTGTTTTGATTACTACAGCTTTGTAGTATATCTTAAAATCTGGGATCGTGATACCTCCAGCTTTGTTCTTTTTTTCAAGACACTTTGGCTCTTCAAAGTCTTCTAGGATTGTTTGTTCTAGTTCTGTGAAAAATGCTATCAGTGTTTGGATAGAGATTGCATTAAATCTATAGATTGCTTTGGTCATGGCCATTTTAACAATATTTGTTTTCCAATCCATGAGCATGGAATATCTTTCGATTTGTTTGTGTCGTCTTCAATTTCTTTCATCAGTGTTTTACAGTCTTTCACCTCCTTGTTTAAGTTTATTCCTACCTATTTTATTATCTTTGATGCAATTGTTTTATTAATCTCTCTTTCTGCTGCTTCACTATTAGTGTATAGAAAGGTAATGGATTTCTGTACATTGATTTTATATCCGGCAAACTTACTGAATTCATTCATCAGTTCTAGTAGTTTATTGGTGGAGTCTTTTGTGTTTTCCATATATAGCATCATATCATCTGCAAATAGTGCAAGTTATAACTCTTCCTTACCAATTTGGATGCATCTTATTCCTTGTTTGATTGTTATGACTAGGAGTTCCAGTTCTATGTTGAATAGAAGCAGTGAGAGTGGACATTTTTACTTTGTTCCTGACCCTACAGGAAAAACTTTCAGTTTTCCACCATTGAGTATGATGTTAGCTGTGGGTTTTTCATATATGGCCTTTATTATTATAGGTATGTTCCCTCTAAACCTACTTTTGTTGAGGATTTTTATCATCAATGGATGTTGTACTTTGTCAAATGCTTTTTCTGCATCTATTGAAGTAATCGTATAGTTTTTATCCTTTCTGTTGTTGATATGATGTAATACTTTGATTTGTGAATATTGAACCAACCTTTCATCTTAGGAATAATTCCCACTTTATTGTGGTGAATGATTTTTTTAATGTATTGTTGGATTCTGTTTCCTAATGTTTTGTTGTGGATTTTTGCATCTATGTTCATCAGAGATATTGGCCTGTAGTTCTTTTTCTGTAGTGTCTTTATCTGGTTCTGGTATCAGGGTAATGATGGCCTCATAGAATGAATTTGGAAGCTTTCCTTCATCTTCTATTTCTTGGAATGGTTTTAGAAGAATAGGAATAACTTCTTTTAAAAGTTTGGTAAAATTTACCTGAAGCAGTCTGGTCCTGAACTTTAGTTTGTCAGCAGTTTTTTAAATTACTGATTTAATTTCATTGCTGGTAATCGGTCTTTTCAAATTTTCTGTTTTTTCCTGAATCACTTTTGAGAGGTTATATATTTCCAGAAATTTATCCATTTCTTCTCAGTTTGTCAACATATAATTAGTCATAATATTCTCTTATAATCCTTTGTATTTCTATGGTGTCAGTTATTTCTCCTCTTTCATTTCTGATTTTGTTTGGGTTCTCTTTCTCTTTTTTTCTCTACCTTTCCCATCTCTCTCCCTTTTGCTCTTTTTTCTGGGGGGGAGTGGTCAGTCTGGCTAAGAGCTTATCAATTTTGTTCATCTTTTCAAAGAACCAGCTACTGGTTTCATTTATATCTTCTACCTTTTTTTTTAGTTTCTATTTTGTTTATTTCTGCTCTAATCTTTATTATTTCCTTTTTCCTACTGGTTTTGGGTTTTGTTTTTCTTTTCTAGCTCCTTTAGGTGGAATGTTAGGTTGTTTATTTGAGATTTTTCTTGCACTTGAGGTAGGCCAGTAGTGCTGTCAACTTCTCTCTTAGAAGAGCTTTTGCTGCATCCCAAAGATTTTGGATTGTTGTGTTTTCATTTTCATTCATCTCCACGTATTTTTTTATTTCCTCTTTGAGTTTTCAATTGACACATTTATTTTTTTAGGAGCATGTTATTTAACCTTCATGTATTAGTATTAATGTTCTTTGCAGATTTTTCCTTGTGGTTGATTTCTAGTTTCTTAGCATTGTGGTCAGAAAAGATGTATGGTATGACTTCGATCTTTTTAATTTGTTGAGACTTGTTTTAGGCCTAATATGTGATCTGTTCTGGAGAATGTTCCATATGCACTTGAAAAGAATGTGTATTCTGCTGTTTTAGGATGGAATGTCCCAAATATATCTGTTAGATCCATCTGGTCCAATACATCATTCAAAGCTACTGTTACATTTTGATTTTCTGGGAAGTTTGAGTGATCTATCCATTGATACAAGTGGACTCTTAAAGTCCCCTACTATTACTGTATTATTATCAGTTAGTTCCTTTATGTTTGTTATTAGCTGCTTTATTTACTTGGGTGCTCCCAATTTGGGTGCATAAATATTTACAATTGTTATATCTTCTTTTTGGATTGTTCCTTTATGATTACATATTGTATTTCTTTGTCTCTTGTTACAGTCTATGTTTTAAAGTTTATTTTGCCTGATAGCAAGTATTGCTATCCCAGCTTTCTTTCCACTTCCATTTGCATGATAAATGCTTTTCCATCCTTTCACTTTCAATCATGTGTCTTTAAGTCTGAAATATGTCTTTTATAGGGAGCATATAGATGGGTTTTGTTTTTGTATCCATCCTGTCACCCTTTGTCTTTTAATTGGATTATGTTGCCCATTTATATTCAAAGTAATTACATATAGGTGTGTCCTTACCGACATTTTGTTACTTCTTTTATGCTTGTTTTTATAATTCTTCTCTGTTCCTTTTTTCCTTTACTTTCTTCTCTCAGGATAACTTGGCTTTCTTTAGTGACATACTTGGATTCCTTTCTCTTTATTCTTTGCATATCTATTACTGGTTTTTGATTTGTGGTTATCATTCGGTCTGATGGTTGCTAAAGTTTGAATCCATTGTTTACTTCTCTTCTCCACACGTTTTATACATATAGTATACTTTACATCCTTTTATTTTCTAAGTCTCTTGACTGATTTTTACAGATATACTTTTTTTTTTCTTTTGTACTTCCTACTTTCCTTACTCTTGCTTATGGTCTTTCCTTTCCACTCAAAGAGTCCCCTTCAACAGTTCTTGTAGGACTGGTTTAGTGGTAATGAACTACTTTAACTTTTGTTTGGGAAATTCTTTGTAATTACTTATAGATTAATTACCTATAGGACCTCCTTGGGTTGATTTTGTTGGGGGCTTTCTGTGCCTCCTAGATCTAGATTTTTATTTCCTTCCCCTGATTTGGAAAGTTTTCAGCTATTATTTCTTCAAATAAATTTTCTGCCCCCTTTTTTCTCTTCTCCTTCAAGGATCCTTATAATACAAATGTTATTATGCTTGATAGTATATGCTTGCTCTATTTTCATTTTTTATTATGTTTTTTTCTTCTCTCTCCTACTCAGCTAGATTGCTTTCCATTACTCTGTCTTCCAGGTCACTGATCCATTTTTCTGCTTCCTCTAGTCAACTATTTATTCCATCTAGTGTATTTTTAATTTTAGTTATTGAGTTCTTCATCTGTATTAAGTTCTTTTTTATGTTTTTTCTCTCTTTGTGAAGGGTTTCACTGAGGTCCTCTACTCTTTTCTCAAGTCCAGGAGTATCTTTATGAATATTACTTTAAATTCTCTATCAGGCTTATTACTTATCTGTTTCATTTGGGTCTCTTGCTGTGATTTTGTTCTATTCTATTATTTGGAACACATTCCTCTGTTTCCTTACTTTGTCTCTCTCTGTCTTTTTTTTTAAGACTTCATTTATATGAGAAAGAGAGAGTGTGCAGGAGCAGGGGTGGAGGGCGAGCAAAAGGAGAGGGAGAAGCAGGCTTCCTGCTGAGCAGGGAGCTGGATGCAGGGCTCAATCACAGGACCCCAGGATCATGACCTCAGCCAAAAGCAGACACTTAACTGACTGAGCCACACAGGAGCCCCTCTCTCTGTCTGTTTCTATGGGTTACGGAAGTCAGCTACGTCTCCTCTCTTCAAAGTAGTTGTCTTATGACCCTTAGAGTACAATGTTCCCTGTTCCCCAGGATCTGGTGCTTCAGGGGTGTTTCTTATGTGTGTTTCATGTACTCTGCTCTTGTGGCTGAGCCAGTCTATCCTTCTGGCCAGTTGTCTGTACGGGCTCTCTTTGCCTGTTGTGGGAAGGATTTGGTTCTTGTTGTTAGTGGACCAGTCTGAGGTTGCCTTGGGCTTGAGTTGAGTTAGATGAGCCATTTGCTCATGCATCAAGAGATGCAGTAGCACAAAACTGCAGGGGTCTTTCCTGCGTTGTCCCCTGAGAAGCTTTCATTGATTAACAGTGCCTATAGTCACACCAGCTGTCTGCCTCCAGGCCACTCCTGGGGTTTGGTGGTATTTTTATAATGTATTCTAGGCAGCAGAACACCCAGGTTCAGTTTTCAAATAACTACAGACTTGTTTCACACAGACTTATTCTTTTATTGATTGTAGGTATAAACCAAAATACTAGGACCTAGTCAGTTAAGAGCAATTCTAGGGATGTGAGAGGCATTATTTGTGAATATAATCTTCCGGTAGCATTATAGACATATAGTATAGAAAACCTTTTCAACCATCTTTCTCAGGCTAAGTCTCTATAATATACTGCTGTTTGTTTCATGAAAAAAAGGATTGCATGGTCAAATAATTTTTAGAGAAAACGCATTAGAAATTCTCTTCCACATGCTAATTATCTCAATCAAGCTTTAGAATAGAACCATAAATAGTTCAAAATATAGTTCATGGAGTAAGACACTAAAAGTTGGCACACTTCACTGAATTTTATAAACATACATCCCCCCCTCTTTTTCCATAGATATACATCTTATATTACTCCACTGAAACCTCATACAACTTACGAAGTAAAAATGAAGACACTTAAATTCAAAGAATTTCCTACTTCATACATAATCTCCAAGCTAATTGCATTTAAAATGAAATGCACAAATTCTCTACTATAATGTTGCTCACCTTTTCACTATGTGGTCCTATTTTTTGTTTTTGATGAATTTTACACAGTGGGTTCAGTGACAGCATGCACCAATAGTAGGTATTGCATGATTTCTTTAACTAAGGCCCAGCCATCCTACCTTTGTTTGAAGCTTTTGTTTGATTCATATTTGCAAGATTCACTGGATTTTCTTTTTCTCAACTCCATTTTGCTCCTAAATCCACCTGAGGAATTTTGAAAATTTTAGATACTGTATTTTTCATTAATAAGGTTTCCATTTTTTATTTTTTAATTCTTTTTTTTAAGATTTTCTTTATTTATTTGACAGAGAGAGAGCACAAGCAGGGGAAGCTGCAGGCAGAGGGAGAGGGAGAGGCAGACTCCCCGCTGAGCAGGGAGCCTGATGCAGGGCTCGAACCCAGGACCCTAGGATCATGACCTGAGCTGAAGGCAGACGCTTAACCATCTGAGCCACCCAGTCGCCCCTGTTTCCATTTTTTAATAGTTTTGTTTTGTTTGCTAAAAATTTCTATTCTTTTCAGTTGTTTCAACAGTGGTCACCTTTGCTTCATGAAGCATGGTTACAAGAGCTACTTTAAAGTCACTGTCTGATCATTTCAACACCCAGGTCATTTCACGTTTACATCTGTTTATTGTCTTTTAGCTAGAGAATTGGTAACTTTTTTTTTCCTGGTTGCCAGTAACATTGAGTAATTTAGGATTGTATTGTGAACATTTTAAATATGTTTTGAGTCTATGGGTTCTATTAAATTATGTGGAAATTAATAATTTGTTTGTTTGTTGTAGCAGGAAATCACCTGGTTAAGTCCAGACTGTAAGGTTGTTGTGCCTTCTATGCAAAGTGGTTTAAATATCCATTTAGTTATCAAAGCTCTTGCTGTGCTGTTTATGTGTGCTTATTACATGAGCCACTCAGGAGTTGGCCTAGAACTTGAATAGGATTTTATATGTTCCTTCTCTTCTCAAAGCCTTTGCTATGCTACTTAGGGTGTGTTCTGCTCAAGCACAGCTTGAGGAGTGGGCAAACTTGGGATTTTGTTAGTTTATACACAAAATTAGGAATCCCCTTCTCCAGCTCTCTATTCCTGTGTATTTATCCCTCATTCATTGACTCCAGAGTCCCCTTTCTGTGACTTACCTGGTCAAAATACAGAGTTCTTTCAGAGATTCAGCCTTTTAGACTCTTGCACAGATCTGGACAACTAGAAGCAGAACAGTGAGACAAGACAATATGGATCCTCCTCCCTCATACTACTAACCCAACAGAAGACCTTTTTCAGAGTTCCTTGACCTAAAGGGTTAATTACTGTATGAGTCAGGGTTCTCCAGAGAAGTAGAATCAATAGTAAAAGATTTAGATAGATGATAGATAGAAGATAGATAGATAGATAGATAGATAGATAGATAGATAGATGATAGATAGATTGATTGATTGATTTACCAGAAGGAATTGGCTCATGTGATTATGGAGGCTAAGAAGTCCCATTATCTGCCATTTGAAAGTTGGAGGCCCAGTAGTGTAGTTCAGTCTTAGTTCAAAGGCCTGAGAACAAGGGAAGCCAATGGTGTAAATCATAGTCCAAGTGCAAGAGAAGACTGGTGTCACAGCTCATTCATTTAAGCAAATAAGGCCAATGTCTCTGTTATTGCTCTTGGTGGGGGCTAGAGATTAATCTGCCAATTTTCATAGGTTGTACTTGAAAGAAGACTTAAAAAACCTGTCTGATTGCCCAACTGTCTGATCCTAGCCAGATTGTTTAGTCACCATCAGTCTGTTTTCTCAACTCTAAAGTGGAAAGAAGAGATGAACAAGGGATGGCAGAGTCTTCAGAAGATGGTTTCTAAGATCCCTTCTAAAAATAAAATTTATGTTTTTATAAATTTCCTCTAGCAACGTACGTAGTATAGATCACATGCTAACTCTCTGGGACTTTTCAGATTTTAAAAAGAATGATTAGGCACCATAATTTTAGATGGTACTGCTGAGAATCATTGTTTTAAAAGAGGTGGTTTGCCATTTTTAACAGCAAAAGGAATAAATCCTGCCCCCCTCCCTTTTTTTTTTGCTTTTTTTCCATTCAATTCCTCAATAATTAGATGTGCCCACCTACACTGGGGAGTGCAATCTTCTTTCCTGAGTCCAACAATTCAAATCCTAATCTCATTCAGAAACACACTCACAGACACACCTAAAAATAGTGTTTAGCTAAATATTTGGGCACCCTGTGACCCATTCAAGTCAACACATAAAATTCTCATAATTATTATGGAAAATTTAATTTTCGAAAAAAACATATCCCAATGTGCTCATCAACATAAAACAACTCAGCAATGAGAATACTGAATCTGACAAAAGGGCAAGAAGCCATTGAGTGATTATTAGTTTTAGTCAAACAAGACCACTATAGGTCAACAAATTATTATTTATTCTCAATGATGATGACCCCCTGTAATGCAATAAAGTGAGACCAAGTGGCAGATACTAATGTACTCACCTCCATCCAGATAAAAAGCTTTCATATTTTGGAAGGAGAGTTTCTTTTCTCCTATTGAAGTATATGATGATCAAGAGCTTTTCACTAAGCAAGAAATTAAGATGACAGACCTCATTCTGCAAACACATAGAAGGTTCCCCTATTGCTTTAAGTCCAGTGCCTGCATATATCACCGTTATTCAGAAAATGTCAATTGTTACCAAGTAAGGCAAACTTTTAAAAACTCAATAAAAATCGATAAAAATAATTTGCTATATAAACCCCTTGAGAACAAAGACACTAACATATGTATTTGTTTCTCTAAGTGTTTAGCAGTGTCCTATGCATAGTAGATAATCCATTTTTTCTTTTTTTTAAGATTTTACTTATTTATTTGAGAGGGAGAGAGAGAGAGAACAAGTGAGAGCACAAAAGCAGGGGGAAGGAGAAGCAGACTCCCCAGTGAGCAGGGAGCCCAATGCAGGGCTCAATCCCAGGACTCTGAGATCATGACCCAAGCTGAAGGCAGCTGCCCAACCAATTGAGCCACCCAGGTTCCCCCAGATAATCCATTTTCAAAATTTACCTTATGAGACTATTAGTCTTCTGACCACTAAAGAATTCACCAATTTTTACATTGTCCTACAGATATATGTTACTCCTTCTAGCTAGAAAACATTAAAATGTAAAATTAAGGCGCTTTAATAATAATTCTTACAGTCTACATTTTTAGTCAAGATACTTATGATATATTAAAGAGTATTTGTTTACTATGATTAAACTTCAAAAGCGCTACAGATAAAAGAATACACGTCCATTTTATGAGGATATCTGGGTTTCTGAGGGGTGATGAGACCTAAGCATAATAAAGTAAGTTGTAGCCAGAAACTCCATTTTCCATACTTTCCATTTATGAAAAGACTACTACCTGAAGAGAACTGACATTAGCAATACAATGAAAATAAAGACTTGTATAAAAAAAAGTGGCAAAGAAAAAGTCAAGTATTATTGACAAAAATGGATCGAGAAAGGAAATTAAACCAAAATACAGATTATAAAAAATATTTCAAGGATATTGTCTCCTCTAGGAAGATTACCCATTAGGTTCAAAATGTGGTAGACTGAAGAGATTATCTAATTTTATTTGAAATAAGAAAATAAGAGAAGAGGGCGCCTGGGTGGCTCAGATGGTTAAGCGTCTGCCTTCGGCTCAGGTCATGATCTCAGGGTCCTGGGATCGAGTCCCGCATCGGGCTTCCCGCTCAGCAGGGAGCCTGCTTCTCCCTCTGCCTCTCTCTCTCTCTGTCTCTCATGAATAAATAAATAAAATCTTAAAAAAAAAAGAAAAGAAAATAAGAGAAGATACATATGTTAATTTGAGTTTGGCATTGAGATGATATAGGTTTACTCTAAATGCCTTTGGAATCATTTTTCTTTCAGAGACAGTAACCCTAACTATGCTCTAACTTGCATTTCTTTCTCCCTAGGTTTCTTTCTTTTCAGGAGTTAATGAGTAGGTTGACAATTTAAAAAAAAAAGGGCAAAAGAAATAGAAAACAGCATGAATTAGTTCAAGGTTGACTGGCTCATCTACTTTGCCTAAAATTGTTAACACTGAATCAGCAGAGCCCGCAGTCACCACCAGTGATTTATCCATCAGATTTGGAGCCTCTGTTCACTGACTCCCAACCCACTAGGAATACTCTGCTCACACACTGAAGCAGAGAGCAGTGATGCTACATAAACAGAAAAAAAGTTTAACTAAAATCCTCACAAATTAAACTTTTCCACCCCTTTTGGAGTTCTAGTTTCCTTTAGACACAAATCTGTAGCTATTAAGCGATATTTTAATTTTTACTTTTCAAAGAAAATATATAAAGTCAACATTTTCAGAAATTCAATTATTTTTATGTAAAAAATCAAATAATATCATAAAAGGTGAACAATGCTATGAAGCAAAGGAGATAAATGGATGCTGTTTTACAATCTAAATTCCTATTGATGCATTAATAATGAATGTGACAGACATTGTATAAGGTGGAAGGGACCCAGAAGTTGAAAATAGTTTCTATCTTTGAGGTGTTCACAAATCAGAGGAAGATGTAGAGAAGTAAGAAAGCATGCATGATATGCATGACATGGTGGTATAAATGCTGCAAGAGAAGGATGCATGGCATATGATGAGAGAAGAAAGAAGAGAAATTTAATCCAGAGGAAAGTGGTCAGGGAAGACTTCAAGTAATAGCTAGCTTTTAAGCTGAGTTTGGAGGAGGAAGAGGAACTGAACAGACCAAAAAAAAAAAAAAAAAAAAAGAAAGAAAGAAAAAATGGCACCAAGATTATTCCAGGAAGCATTAACAACTTGAGCAAAGCATGGAATTGTGGAGTTTGTACAGTGGATTCAGAGAATTGGAATTAATTCAGTAATCCTCAAGTGTAATGTGTAAAGGGAACATAGTGACCACTGAAATTGAAGATTTAATCAGGGCACAGGTCAGGCCGAGTTAAGAATGAAAATGGTGAAACATGAGAAAATTTAATAGAGGGAAGACAGCTAACACAGTAGGAATTGAGGGAATATGTCCTTTCATTTATTCAACCAACATACTGTGTACAAGTACTTTTCTATGTGCAGGGTACAAGCATCAACAAGAGTAAAAAATTCATACCCTCCTTCAGTTTATACCCTAGTATGTTCTTCTGTGTATTATGCTGGGATTACTCCATTATTTTGTAGGTAGCCCCGAGGATCCATCTTAGCATGACTGGAAATTCCCTGAAGGGAGCTGGAATTTTTTCAACTGCCTGAATTTTGGAATTAGATAGCAGGATGTTGGGCTAAATTTGGATAAGTTTAGGGGTTGAGGTGACTAGCTGTATAGAAATGGGAGAGAAAAGTGAAGTTGAAAGACAATCGTTCATTCAAGGAACCAGAAAATTGGATGATGATGATGATGACAACAATGAATGAGAAGAACTGCTCTGAGAATAAAAAAATGAGAGGATAGTATGGATTAAATGTTATAGTTTAAAATGGATATATTAAAGCTTAAGATTTTAGAAGTTGGCCTTTCAAATTGTAATGGAACATTCCTTGTCTTTTAAAAATTCATAATTCATTCAATAAATATGAAGTGGTACCAAAGCCAAAACAAAAAATATATATTTTATATAAGTACATAATACATATAATAGATCAACTATGCATATGAATATCCATTAAAATTCTAAATAAAATACCACAAGATTGATTTCAATACATTATAATAATATCTCATCATTATTAATTAGTTTATAATGAGAATTCTGGTACTTTCAGTATTAGAAAATCTCTATCACATCAAGTCAAAAGTTCCTAACATGATAAATACAATCCTCTTAAACCAATACCCAAATTATACTTATGGATAAAAACTAGGGGATTCAACATTAAAATTTGGTGGCTGAAAATCTAAGAAAGCCCATTATTATTTTTAACATGTTAGACATTAGAATTGGGCAAAATAATAAGATCCAAAAAAAAGGAAAGAAATAAATATAATAATTATTACTATTTTCAACTAATCTCATCATCCATGAAGAAAATCTCAAAACTGTTTAAACCAATAGAAGATTTCAGCAACCTTGATGGATTTGTTTCCTATGCTTAAATCCTTTGACACAAATTTGTTATCTAGGAATCCATTTTACAAAATCAATTTTACAAAAAGCCAAGTATGTTTTTTATAGCACTATCAAAAGAAAAATAGAAAATAATATAAATATTCAGTAATAGGAGAGATTTGTTACCACAATATTTTTGAAGTCAGTGTAATAACATGAAGGAATTATATAGAGATGCTGATTAAAACAAACAAATAAAAATCGATATACAAAAGTACATATATGTTGTGGTCCCAGTTTTGGAACTGATATATAGAGAGAAGGGGCAAACTGTTGGGAATAATAATTATACCAAAACATGAATAGTTAAGTTTTGAAGATATAAGATTATAAGCAATTTCTCTAATTTCTAAAATTTCTAAAAAACAATAAAATACAATAAAGTAATTTGCTCATGCCAAAGAGGTAGGCCAAAGCAAAGATACTTCCAGGAACCCTCAAGTTCTTGCTCTTAACTGCTGTCTTGGATTGACAGTATGCTGCCTTACTCATTTTGTAGCCCCATATCTTAACACATTGCCTGACATATAGCATGCGTTCAATAAATCTTTACTGAACATTTGAGCTATCAAGGAAAGAAGTACTTCCACTTGTATATCTCCTCTCAATTTCTGTCCAAATTAGTCAAAACTTGACTTCTTTTCAGTAGTAGCTCAGTGTAGTAGGAACTCCAGTCTACCAAACTAAAGATTGTACATAACATGATCAAAGTACACTAAATATTATATATTTTTATTTAAATGAGATAAAAATTTAGATGGAGACTTTAATGAAACTGCAGAGCTCACTCTTTAATTTAATGTGCTCAAGTGCACATAAAGTATCAAGAAGTGTGACAGACACTGAGACAGATAGGTACAGGAATCATGCTTTTGAGCATTTCAAAATCAAATAGAGGAGATGGAGACAAGTCAAAAACTCAATGACATATGATATAGTCTACAACGAAGTAAAACCAAGGGCACCATGCAAGCACGGGGAAAGCATGTGAGATTCAATTTGGATAAAAGGCGAAGAAAATGCACTATTATGCCTGGGGAGAGGTCAGTAAAAGTTTATAAAATAGGTTTTCTCTGAGAAAAGAGAACGAGAACAAGTTTATATCAGATAAAGAGAAGCGTGCCCTGTGTCTCCAATGATCTTTACTCACCTTTGCCAGAGCACTACAGTAAGCAGGATCCTTCATGTGATCCTGGTTTGGAGACGTACTGTTAATATTACAGCACATAATAGTCAACATTTTAGTTCACATTCGGAAATGCTATCAACCTGTTTCACTTTATTTTGGGCAACAGTATGTTTTAGAAATTTTATTAAGTTGACACACAAATGTTCAACAATAACCTCTATAGAAAATAAAACCATACCTTACGACACAAATATAGCATAAGAACAAACAAAGAACATTTTCTAAATTTTTTTTCCCCAAGGGATCAGATTTGGATAGAAACTTTAATATATTCAACTAAATTTGCTATTTGACTTTTTCACCCTGTTCAGTCATCAAAATCACTATATTTTAAAAAATATTAAGTGGTCTTAGCTAAGAATGAAAAGCTACTCTAATACCACCCAAAAAAGAAATCTAATTCTGCTTTGTGAAAGCTACACATCTGTGCAACTCCTGCCATTTAGAAGAAATAGAAACTCTAGTATATTTTCCTTTGGATTCATATAACTCATTAAATGCATTGACAGCATTAGTTATAAGGTAGCCTGATAACTTCAAATTATATGAAAAAAATTCATTTAACATGTCAGAATCTTTACAAGAAAAGGTTCACAATGAAATTTAAATGTCTGTGTTAAGACAATGGCAAACCTAGGCTAGGCTGTGCGGGTGTTTATTGTGCCTTTACCTTGGTGACCTCCACATCTGTGTGATAACTGCTCCCATCTGGGGCTCAATTTCTGCCATGAAACTTTTTTTTTTTTTTAAGATTCATTTATTTATTTGAGAAGAGAGAGAGAGAGAATGCGTGAGTGCGCATGAGTGGGGGAGGGGCAGAGGGAGAGAGAGAATCCTAGGCAGGCTCCATGCCCAGTGCAGAGCCTGACACTGGGCTTGATCTCACAAAACTGAGATCATGACCTGGACTGAAATCAAAAGTAGATGATGCTTAACTGATCGAGCCACCCAAGTGCCCCCAACAGGAGCCCTTCAATAAAACTCAATGTTCTAAACTGAAGGACACTGCAAACAACAGTCTAAAAAAATTACTTTAAAAATTTGAAATTTAATTATTGTTTTCTAAAGTCTCTATTTTGTTAGGTTTAAGGTAAAAATCTAATAAGTAAACAGGTACAATATTATCACTGGCTTCAGATAAGGAGTGTCTGAAGTGATGAGACTCTTTTTATTAGCAAGAGAACTGATTCCTTCTGTCTAAGCATGTACTTCATGGGCTGCATGCAAGGATTTACAGTGATTCTACCTGGCTCCCATTGAAATATAGCTGTTTTAGTCAATAAAGGCTGCTCTAACAAAAATACCATGGACTGGTTGACTTAAACAAAAACATATATTTATCATAGTTCTAGATGCTGAGAAGTTTAAGATCAAGGCACTGGCAGAGTTGATATGTGGTACGAATACTCTTTCTGGTTCATAGATGACAGTCTTCACTCTGTTCTCATACGGCAAAGAGAGCTCTGTACTCTACATCCCTTTATAGAGGCACGGGTCTCATCATGGGGGCTCCACCTCCAATATCTCATCCAACCTAATTATCTCCAAAGGCACCACCTTCAAATACCATTACATTGGGATTAGGCTTCAAAATAGGTATCTGGGGACACACAAATGTTCAAATCCAGAGAGCAAGAATAGAGTCTCAACTCAATCTTAGTTGCTTTAAGCTTCTACTCTTTTATCAAATAAAATCTAGGTCTTTAGCTTTTATTAAGATAACTGGTTGTAAATGATTAGATAAAATGTAGTTAAGTATGCAGGCAAGGAGGAACACTGAAAACATCTCACATTCTTCTCCTCCAGAAATATGGTAATTGTCTTAAAGGACCAATGACTTAAATGCCCTTAGGCTGTCTGCACAAAGAATTCTTTTTATTCCTTCTTTTAATCTAGCAATCTCAAACTTCACAGTGCATAAGAATTACTCTACAGAATTTTACACATAAAACAACATAGAACATACTGTATTTGACTCTATAATCTATGTAATAGAATGTCCCATGATAACTTTGACTCAGGAAAATATCCTTGTCACAAAAAGTATCCTAGAGCCTCCAAATAAGGGTAGTTTACTTGTTGAAAGTCTTTTTCACCAAACCGCCAACTTCCAGAGAGAAAAACAAAGAATGCAGGGCTACATGTTTGTCTGTCTGTCTGTCTCTCTCCCTATATATATATATATATATATATATATATATATATATCCAACTCAGTATATAAATGTTCCCATCACTCATTTGCCAGCAAATCCTCAAACACTTCACTCCATCCTCTCCATTCAAAGGAATTATCCACACTTGCTCAACCTATTTGATCACTTGTCAAATAGTTTCAAAGAAGACTGAGTGGAAATAATAAAAATGCAACTACATCAGTTCATAAAGGTTTTAGATATTTGAGCCATAAATATTTGGACTTTGGTCTTTTGAATATCTTTTACCTCCCTTTGGAGACTGCTGCTCTGGATACTTGATAAGAACACAAGCCTAAAGTCAGAAAGAAGAGTTAAGGGGGCCTGGGTTAAGGCAAGAACAGAGAGGATGGAGAAAAAGAAGGTTAAGGAGGCAGAACACAGCAACTGGGGAAGAGGTTTGATAGATGATAGTGGGGTTAGTGAGGTAAAATAGCTGAATCCCAGGCTCCTGGCTCAGGTGATTCCAGGAACAAGTCCAACATGACCTGAGGCTGTGTCTGTGCTGCCTAACAATAGACAAAACTATCTTAAATATAAAGCAACCCCTCACTGCTATCTTTTTGGGTCCCGTGGTCCTGAGATGATCAACATTATTTTGGTTAGGAGAGCTTCTTTGAGAGATCATAAATACACAAAAAATAAAAATTAAGGGTGCTTTCTGATTTGGGGGAAAGCGAATGAATCCTATGTCAGATGTGGCAGATGTGAGGCTCTGCCAGGCCTCAGGTTCTGAAAGGAGAAGAGGCAAACATTCCAGTACCTAATGACATGACTTTCCTTTCAGAAAATCCATAGCTGAGAAGTGGTAGTTAAACCTATGGTAGTAAAAACAAGTTTTTCTTCACCAAATGATCATAGCCAATATGATCAAGAAAAAAGATTCAAAAATTAGGAAGCACCTGGTCACTGCTTTTTTGATAACACCATGGACTACTGGAAATTGTGTTGTTCCCACAAAAGGCAGATATCAAAATGAGACTGAAGGGAGAAATACACCTATATGACCCTGGAACTCACTCTAGTCACATTAGGTACAGATTCCACAAATATTCAGAAAAATGTGTCTCTTTATAACCTAGTATAGAGTGCATATCATTTGAAAATAGAACTGCAATCAATTCTTGATTATATAGCTCCAGATTACACACATGTGGGTTACTATGCTATAATAAATACTTTCATTTTTCAGTTAATTGACTTGTTGGCCCACAATACTCTATTTAACCCGATGCTGTGTCCTGGCTGAACTGACCCACAAATCTCTTAGGTGTCCTAGAAAAGCTCTCTATAGGCAACATACAGCATCGCCTCAGAAGTCTGAACTAAAAAAGGTAGAAGATTCATACAAGTCAGCAAAGTGTTATTAACAAATTTTATTTTAAAAGTTATACTGGACATAGGACCTTATTAATAAGTTCACAAGATGTTAAAGAAAATCTACAGATGGGTGGAGTCAGATACCGAGGCCAAGAAAAATGACCATTCCTCGGGCTCGGAAAATACCAGTTCACTCTGCTCACAAATAAGGATTTTATATATGCACACGAGCATACCCAAGCAGGCACACTTTAATTACAGATTTCTTCTTAATTCATTAATTCTATAGGTATGGAGCACTGCCTAAGGCCTGACATGCGGTAAGATCCTTGCATTGACAGGCACATCTGTCCCCTTCACCTCTCTACCTTGCATTTAGCAGACATAGAGTCAACTTATTTTTATATGCCTTGGTTATGTGATGTCAGGAACTGATTTATACTTACAAATTCCCATTCTGGAGTCCAATTCAGAATGGGCCGGTGTAATGAGTCTATAACATATCTACAAAAATATATCAACAAATATACTATTCTTGTTAAATTTTGTACCCATGTGGCTACTTCTGCAGTTTGATAAATAACTTTACTGTGTAGCCTAGACAAATAACCTTTGAAATGCTTTTTTTTTTCTGTTACTTTAAGCACCTGGAAGAAATCTTCTCCTTACTTTCTTATTTTTTCTTATTTTCAGTGTATGGTTCTCTTACAAGAACATTGCTGCTATCTTAAAACATCATCTCATTCTATATATATTTAATACAACACTTATGATGTTCTGCTTCAGAAAAAGTAATCCTAAAGGACATTTAAACTAGCAGGGGGAAATGGTGAGGCAGACAAAAAAAAAAAAAAAGTACTGTCAAAAATGATAGACCTGAAATTTAGAACCTTAGAAAGAAATAGGCTGGGAGAAGTAAAATGGTATCGTTTAGCCTCCTAGTAAAATCAATATGTCTTTTGGATTGGAGGAAAGAAAGGGTAACCAAGTTGTTTCACAGTAAAAGGTGGGAAAGAAAATTGTCTGCGGTGAAAGTGGTTAACAAACCACTCCAAGTAGTTTTACAATTAGGTTTTCTTTGCAATAAATTCAAGTACCAGTTATATCTACTCACATACATCTTTGTTTAGTATTTTGGAGAGTTTTAGATACTCGTTACACTGAATATTCATTAAATATTTTAAAACTTTTTCATTGTAAGATAAAGTAAGCCTAACAGAAAGGTATGTATGGCTTAACAAATCAGTTCATGACCTACAAAACTATAACCACAGCTCACTTCAAGATAGAATTTTGCTACTCATCCTAGAAGCCGCTTCCATGGGCCACATCCCCATCACAGCCCTCCCCTCCCTCCTAAGGTGATCACTGGTCTGACTTTAATTGTAATCCCTAAATGTACTTATGCAAATAGTATAATTTTATTTTGCTCATTTTTAAATCTTGTTACATCTTTCAAGGTTTTTTTTTTTTTTTATAATCAATAGTTTCCTTCCAGGAAATAGTTTTCTTTTCCAGAGTTATTTCCTATAGTCTGGATTCTGCTAGTTGCAATCACACAGTGCAATTCAGTATGTTCTTCTGTTCTCTGTATATCTTTCAAATTAGAGGCTGGAGCAGACTCAGGTTCTCTCTTGTGAAACTATATAGGTAGTACTATGTTCTTGCATTAGGAGACCCATAATGTCTGGTTGCCTACCATTTTATGATGTTAAAAGCCATCAATCATTTAGGCCTATTTTTATTAATTTGTTAGGGTTGCAAAAATGGTGATATTCTCATTTTGACATTTCTTTTGAATGTGTTACTTGTGATATTTTTATGTAGACGTTTCTCAGGTAGTATTTAGTTAAGAGTACAGCTCATGTAGGAAAGGCAGGATAAGTATTTTCCTTTATTTACCAGTTTTTCAGACATCGTTAATATGGCATTTTTCAACCATTCAGTTCAAATTTCTTTCTGAGTTTTCAATCAAGCATAACTTTATACAAAGCTATCAATCATGATACTGAAATAACTACAAAATCTATTTGTCCAAGTAGTATATTGCATAAAATCAACCAAAATGTCAACAGTTGCTGAAAAGAAAATTAATATGTTTGTGTCATTACCCCTAAAACAAATATTTATCTGCCTGGAAAAATAAATGTTTATTTGTATTAAAATGGAAGAGAGGAGGTGGTTAAATGTCATAATGTTTTCAGAATGCTTCAAGACTAGTTGCAATCTAGTGGCCTAATTCACTTACTTATCCTTGGCGACCTACTAACAGGCTGATTCTCTTTTTATGTGTAATAGAAAGCATGGAGAGTATCTTGAAAAAAAGAAAATCAAATATACTCATATCTCAACCCCCCCACTATTCTTTAATAATAATCTAATCTGGAAATGGCTCAGCTGGCAAAATAATTTCTAAACAGTTATCTTGTCACTGACAATGAAGATCTCCTCTTACACTCTGTTTATTTTTCCATCTTTATAACAATTTGAAATCCTTTCTGTATTATATTAGTTAGGGCTACTGTGCTCTTTGAGGTTTTCTATCTCATCTTTTCCAAAGTAGTCTGATCATCCTAAAAATCACTGAAATTTTGACTGACTCCTTCCACTAATGCCTGTATGGCTGCACAAATATATTAGTTTTAGCCTGGTGATTTCAAACAATAAATCTTTAATTCATCTTAGCTTTTGTCCAAAGATGAAGAATTGAAACAATAAAGGAAAAGGCAAACCAAACTTTTATCAAGTTCTTTCTCTGGGGAAGTTGTTGCTGTTTGGGGGCGAGATCATGAAGGCAATGTTCTGATTTGGAAATGCCTATTCAAACCTCTCCAGCCTACCCCTTAAAACACCTCATATTCTCTCCTTTCCACTTACAACACAATATTGGCAATTTTTTTTTCCTGCTGGCCAGGGCAATCTCCTCCTACCTAGCATGCCGTCCCACTCAGTTCTGACTGCATTACAATAGCTCAGCTATGTATTCAGTTCGCCTATGAGTGTGTATTATGTGTCTGGCAAGAGGAAGAAATGTGTTAACCAAAGTCTTCTTGGAGTGTGGCACATACTCGAAGTGCTCTCCAAATACTCTTAGGCTCCTGAACAGGCACCAGCCTCCTCTGCAATGGGCTTGCAGCTACTTGATCAGGTTCTTGCCACTGGGATGTAAATAAAAGGGATGTGAACCATTTTCAGGCCTGGTGCTTAAAATCATCCTACACAAAGCCCATACTCTTTGACCCCTCTGTGGAGATTTTGGCAGCCTGGGTTTCAAACGACGTAGCTAAAAGATGGAAGTTGAGTCACTGGAAAGGAAAGACCTGATCCCCATTTGACAACATGTGAGGGGAAAATAAACATATTTTGTGTTAAGCTGTAGGGATTGTGCAATTTGTCTTTTGCAACACCTAGCATCACTCACTCCAACTAAAACAAAGCAAATGATGTAATATGTGCCGTTTGCATTTTTAGAAGAAATTACAGGAGATATTTTGCTTTAGGGTACTGCCCTTGGTTATGTTTTTATTGTATCTTCAAAAGAAAAAGAAAAAAAGACAAAAAAAAACAGTCCTCTTCCCTCATTCATGTTTGGCTGTCCATTTATTTGATTTCAGATGAAACTGAAACCAAATATAAGTCATTTCTTCTGGTATAAAAAGAGCCAGTTTATAAAGACAGACAAACATGGGTTTATATTTCAGTTCTGCATTTTTCCAGCTGTGCAGTTGTGGGCAAGTTATTTAACCTCTCTGGGATATAGCTTTTTTCCTCTACACTGGAAATAAAATAGTTTTTCCTGAATGCTGTGAACCCTATCAAGAGTATAATCATGTAATTTTCTTTCCCTTACCTGTACTTCAACTGGATTTTCATGAATCCAGAAATGATACATATTATCTACTCATAGTTAACTAACAACATATTCTAAAAACTGAGGTTGGATTATCATATTATAATTATTACTGCTCAACAGACAGCCTGGTATAATACATTAATAGCAACTATTCTATCTCTAAGATTTAGAATAAAGCAGATCTAAATGTAAATATAGTGTTGCTCAATTATATTGGAAATTAGCATAAATTTGTGAGTCTCAGTTTTCTCAAATGAAAAATGAGGATAATAAAAAGTAATATGTACCTCAAAAATTATATTGTGTAAGTAAAAATGTGATTAGAAGCAGCGGGCGACTTCCTGGGACAAAAGAGAGGTTAGTTCTCCTTCTGAAATTGCACAGGTATTTATGAATTTCAAAAATCTTCAGAAATCTTACTTATTTATCACTGTTAGGCAATTCTAGTTTGTAAGAATTCACTGGGGACTTAAACTGATAAACTAATTCATTACAATAAAATCATAGAAAACCCTAATTAAATATCTTATACTATTTCCATGCACAGCATTAACACAGATACATCTATTTGAAGGACAATCCCCAAATCCCTATCTAAAATTGAAAAAGAATTCCTCTCAAAGATTTAATAGTTCATATCAAATATTCCATTTAACATTCCATTCTATATACTCCATCAATCTTTTGATTGACTGACTTTGAAGCTCTATTAATGCTTCCTACAGTCAAAGTTTTAATGGAATTTAATGGAACTCATCCAAATCTATAATAGCATATTCCCCCTAAATTAACTTATAACCCACAAGTTAATGAAATGAATGCAGCTACCATTTACCCAGAGGGAGTCAAAATGCAGGACTCATCACCAGGGAAATAGCCTAGTGACTTAGCTCCCTTCAGTTCAGCCCTGGAACCCCTTAACCCTAAAGGTGCATTAAAAATGCTACTAAAGCCCCATGCATCCTTCAACAAGAGCATTGGGCATAGAAGAAAGGTATTTTAAACCTCAGAAGAAAATTCACTAATTGCACAAACTGAATCAAACTTTCAAGACCAGTGGCAATGTCTTATGCTTATTTTATTCTTGGTATAGCGCTTTACACCTAGTGAGACACCTGATAATGTTTATTGAACAAATCAATACACATGTGCTACTGTAAATAAACTGCAATTAAATAAAGTTACTAAAATCAGAATTCACAATCAATTTACATTATACTATCTATCCCTCCCTGAAATAAAATGTCCCAGAAATGGCTGGTTTTCCCAGAACAGGCTTTATCCTCTCTCTCGAGTTCAGAAGTAATCAAGTGTTTGGGAAGTGGGTCATTTGAGGAAAGGCTATGGAGCTGAATTTATTTACAACAGAGAACAGAAGGCTGACAAAGTGTACGGTGGAGGTGCTGGAGGCTGGGGGATTTACAATTTTCAACTATATAAAGCAACAGCATATGGGAGGTGTTAAGCAGCTGTTCTATTTCTACTCAGGAAATAGTTATGCTTAGGAGCCCTAGCCAGCAGAAATAGTACCAGTGGATCAAAGTTACAGCCAGGCAAATATTAACTCATCATAAAAAAAGAGCATTTTTAAAATTAGAGCTGTTAGAAATTGAAATAGGCTGCCTTAGGAGGTAGCATGCCCTGGTGACTCTGGTGCTTCACTGAACAGCCAGACTTGGCACATCTCTATTATAATGCTATCCCATTTTAGCATGAAAAGGAAAGGCAAAACAAGAGAGAGAGAGAGATTAAGATTTCCACATGAGCATTACCAGGAGACAAGCATAATCCCCACTAGGGATGGAAGAGTTTTGTTTATGAAGATTTCTTAATGGGGCATTTTAGTCATAAAAACGAGGGCTTCACTAACTATTCTGATATGGTAAATAATTTTCTAATAAGTTTGTGGAGATTATGCAGTTTTTCTCTGACTACAGCAGAGAGGAAAGGGAGAAGAAAAATGGAGAAAAGGGAAGATGCAGAAAAGGAGAAGACTGACCCAGCAACATGGTAAAATTCAGGAACCTTAGAGGAATATGGCCTTGAATTTTTAGGAATAATGGTTGTATGACTTTTGAGTCAAAGTAGTTTCCCATCCTATGCTGTTAAATTCTATTATTCATTCATTCAACAAATATTTACTGGCTACCTACCATGAGGCAGACAGTCTCCTATGGTATGGAAACTCAGTGAGAAAAGACACATTCATAGACTTCTGTTCTAATTATGAAGACACATCACAAATGAGTAAACTGATTAAGATATAATAAGATGACAAGTAGGGAAAAAGCACCATAAAGAAAAAAATCAAAACTGATGAAAGGCTAGAGTGTGACCGCAGGAGAAAGTGGTATTTCAACACCTGGCTGGGAAAATTCTTCCTCATGAGGTGATATTTGAGCAGCTACTTGAGGAAAGGAGGAATTATCCAGGTGGCGACCTAGAGGATGTGTGTTTCAGACGGACGTAAGAGCTTGTGCAAAGGCCCAAAGGTGGGAATGGGCTCTGTGTGCTCAAAGTCAAAGTGAGCAAGGAGAAGAGAGAGAGGAGCTGAAGTCACGGAGGCAGTCTTTCGGGGTTTAAGCAGGCAGTGATAATACTCTGATTTACATTGTAAACACCCTGAGGAGAAAGGGTAAGTGAGATTGGACTAGGAGGCTGAAATTGTTTACCATATCCAGGTTCTATTTTAAAGGAAAGTTGACAAATTTCTGATATGTTGGATACATGGTGAAAGAAAAAGAAAAGGATCGAGATTTTTATCACAAGAAATTGAATGCATTTTGATGGCCCTTAAAGGAATGGGAAAAACAGGTTTGAGCGGGCATAGAATCAAGAGTCCCGTTTTGGATCTGTTGAAACTGGAGCTCAGGGCGGAGAGACAAATATGGATGCCACCAGCATATAAATGGTATATACAAAATAAAAGTAGGCGACTCAGTGAGATAATTTAAAAGAGTGAGTATAAAGAAGTGAGAAGAAAGCCAAGCACTGAACCTTAGAGGAACACAGCTTGAAGCAATCAGAAGCAAGGAGGGGGATGCAGCAAAGGAATTGGGAAAGCCATGGATATAGGAGGAAATGAGAGAATGAAGCATCTCGAAATTCAAGTGAAGGATATATTTCCTAGAAGAGAGGAATCAACTCTTTACTCTCTTATTAAAATAAGGTAGTGAGTTCGAATAAAATGCGGCTGAGAATCAAATATTGGGACATGTCAATATGAAGGTTCTTAGTGACCAGAGAGGGAAGCTTTAGAAGGTTGATGGGGATAAAAGTCTGATTGGGCTAGGCTAAAGAATGAAACTGGAAAAGTGAACAAGATAGTATTTTAGATTCCTCTGAAAAATCATCTATAAAAGGGAACAGAGAAATAGAGGAGTATAATGGAAGGGAAATGTTGCTTTTGTTTTTTGTTGTTTGTTTATATTGGGAGACATTACATCATGCTGGCATGTTAAAAAAAACGTATCCTATACAGAAGTATGATTTAGAAGAGATCTGAAGTAATTAAAGGGGCAAAAGTCTTCCAGCAGATGGTAGGGGATGAGATAGAGTGTCCATGTGGAAGAAGTGTCCCTCAGAGAAAACAGAGGCAGAACATCCATAGAAAGGCAGGTAGTTGTAGTTTCTTTGTGTTTGTTTGCTTGTTTTAGAGGGGGAGTCCACTTTCTCTGGATTAATTCTATTTTTGAAATGAGGTAAGAAGCAAGATTATGAAATGTGAGCAGAGTTGGGGGTTGTTGAATGCTTCATAAGAGAGAAGATGAGAAAGTTCTCTGAAAGTTTTTCCTAATTCCATGTACATAAATGGGACATATTTGTACTTTATAAACACTAAAAGATAGAAGAAACAAAATAACCATATATATATATATATATATATATATATATATACACACATACCCTTTGCTTATTAAAATTAATGAAAAGCTTAACATGGGGGCGCCTGGGTGGCTCAGTCATTAAGCATCTGCCTTCAGCTCAGGTCATGATCCCAGGGTCCTGGGATTGAGCCCCACATTGGGCTCCCTCCTCGGCAGAAGGCCTACTTCTCCCTCTCCCATTCCCCCTGCTTGTGTTCCCTCACTCACTGACTGTGTTTCTGTCAAATAAATAAATAAATAAAATCTTTTTAAAAAAAGCTTAACATGTGCATTACATTCACTTATTTTTACATCATGATGCTTCTATGTATCCTGCAACTTTTTTAAAAAGATTTTTTTTTATTTATTTGAAAGAAGGGGAGAGAGAGTGAGAGCAAGTGAGCATGAGTGGGGGGGAGGGGCAAAGGGAGAGGGAGAAGGAGAAGCAGACCCCCCACTGAGCAGGGAGCCCGACTCGGGGCTCGACCCCAGGAACCTGAGACCATGACCTGAGCTGAAGGAAGACTAAGCTTAACCTACTGAGCCACCCACCTGTATCCTGCAACTTTTAAATTTCAGTGTGCATTATGTATTCATGATGCAAACTCAGTCGTTTAAATTAACTATAATTATTACTTTTTTTAACTAAAATTTTCTATCTTTATCTTGGCCAATGGGTGTCGGTGGTAAGGACAGAATTCTCAGATTGGTACCAAGATTCTTCTCCCACCACATATACACCCTATGTAATCCTTTCCTCTTTCTTGAATGGGAATGCAGACTATGAATGTGATGGGATATTACTCCCGTTAGGTTACTCTGTTAAGGAGAAGATAAAAGAGACTTTGTAGACATATTTAAATCTCTAATAAATTGAGTTTAAGTTAATCCAAAGGGATGATCTATGCAGGACAGGTCTAATCAGGTGAATTATGTAACAGAGGACAGAGATATTTGAAGCAGCAGAGACACTCTAGATGAAAGAACTAGTGAGCAAAAAGAATTCATTCAGAGCAGGAACTTAGAGGACCTTGAGAAAAGAGTGGAGATACAGGAGATTTTGCTGATGATGGAATCTGATTTTCAAAAGGCACAATCTGAGGAAAGAAGTGAAATAGTTGCCATGAAGAGGGAAAATGTGAACCTGCAAAAGAAACATAACATTTAAGTTCTGTTATCGTGAATTTTTAAAGTGAAAGCAATCAGTCTTATTAATTGTATTAAAGTAATTTTTTTTTTTTTTTTACTGTTAGGTTACAGTTATGGAAAAGTAGAAGTTTGGAGAGATCTAGAGTCGGAGTTTGGGCGGCAAGTAAGATGAAGGAGAAAAAGGTAAGCAAGAGGAACTGTAAGAGACTGATTATGAGTATAGAATCTAAACTGTGTGTGGTATAAACCAGGATTAAAGCTGATGGACCAAGAGAAAGAAATAGTGGTACCAATGCAATTAAAGTTCCAATTAGTTCAAATAATTTCTCCAGTAGGAATCCTTGAGTGAGAGTGTAACAACGCAGACATCCAAGCTATCTCCAGCCCTGAGGTAAGAAGGGGAAAAAGGGCAACAGCTTCCCCCCGCCCCCCAGACAGCCTGCAGGGTTGACACTGACATCAGGAGCTCAAGCCAGCGTTTGAAAAACAGACTGAGTGAGATTATAGAAGACACAGGGAATCCTGTGGCAGGCTCTGTTGTCTATCCTACAACTTTCCCTCATAATCCGTTCCCTCATAATATGTTAATGTTGTAACTAGCAGATCCCTTATTTTGTTCAGGGGCTGGTGGTTCTCAACTGGAGGGGTGGGGACATGATTGTGACTCTCAGTCCCTGGGTACATTTGGCAATGTTTAGAGACATGTTTAGTTGCCCCAAGTTTGGAAGGGGGAGCAGGGAAGTGAGCTTGTTAGCTTGCTATTTTCATCTACTAGAGGTAGAGGACAGGGATGCTCCTAAGCATCAAAAAGTGCACAGGACAGTGCCCACAACAATTATCCAACCCCAAATGAGAAACCCCATTCTGAGCTGCACCTGACGATCCTGAGCTCCAATATCCAACCTCCCTTCCAGCTGTAGGTAACCACATGTTATGAACTGAATTCTGTTCCTTCAAAAGTTTTTATGTTGAAACCCTAATCCCCAACGAAACCGTATTTGGAAATAGGGCTATTAGAGAGGTAATTACAATTAAATGCGGTCATGAGGTTGGGACCCCGACCCAATTCTCTCCCTGTGCGTGCACACAGAGGAAAGACCATGTGAGGATACAGTGGCAAGAAGACAGCCATCTGCAAGCCAGGAACCAATCCTGATGGCACCTTGATTTGGACTTCTGAGATCCAGATTGTGAGAAAATAAACTTCTGTTGTTTAAGCCACTCAGCCTGTGATATTTTGTTACAGCATTCCTAGCAAACTAATATGCCATATAAAACAGTCTACCTCAGGAGATGCAAGGAGAAGAGTGTTAAAGAGATTTCTGGGAAAGCTCTTGCTTTTTCCATAAAAGGGGGCAAATGTGTCTGAAGCTTCATTTTTGCTTACCCCTTTTTCTTATGGTGGAACAGCAGCCACTGTGCATCCCAAGTAAGCAAATATTGTCCAATCTCAGAAAATTCTGAGCCATCCACTCTGCCATCTAGACATTGTTAAACCAAACCCAGCAGCCTCTCAGAGCTCTTTTAAAAGGTAAAAAAATAAAGAAAGAAAGAATAAAAATAGCAAATCACCTCTGAGTTGCAAAATTAGCCAAAATAATTCCTAATGCCTATATGTTGTTGTTTTTTTCTTTATTTGAAGGGGGAAAAAAACAGACTTTCCTGTTGAGTGCAGTCTGGAAATATCCAAGTATTTTCCTGTATGTCTTCAAATTAAAATAAGTAATTTCCAGCTCTGAAATTGATAGTAGATAGAGAGAAGAGTCAAGATGCTGGAGAAAAAAATATATATATTTTCTGTTTCCAGAGGGAAAAAAAATGTTTTTTTTGTATTTCTGGCTTAGAGAAAGCACAAAAGCTATTAATGCTGACTTATAGTTTGATTTCTATCTCAGCAGGATTAGAGTGACAAGTTGAGCTTCTTCTCTTACTGATTTTAACTCTTAGTTTCTTCCCTTTCTTTTTAAGATTTTATTTATTTATTTGAGAGAGAGAGAGAGAGAGAGAGAGAGACAGAGCATGAGATGGGGGAGGAGCAGAGAAGAGAGACAAACAGACTGAGTGCAGAGCCTGATGCAGGGTGATCCCAGGAACCTGAGATCATGACCTGAGCTGAAGTCAGACGCTTACCCAACTAAGCCACCCAGGAACCCCTTAACTCTTAGCTTCTAATTTGACATTTAGAACCACAAATTATTGATAGCAGAGTCCGAATTCTTCTTTACATGTATATATTATAAAATTTATAAAGTATTTCTGACATGTGCTTATCTCATTAAAATGGCATTTATGAAGATATGTTTCTATCTGACCCTCTACCTGTGAACATTTTAAAAAATTTTTATTCTCTGCTAATAAAATTCCAAATCTATTCTTCACTCCCTTTGGTATTTTTCAATACAGATCAAGTTTTCTAAGTAAACTTAAGCTTCAGTTTTGCTATTTGGAGCATTCTCTATTGAATACATATGTAGTCCAATTAAATTTTTCTACTCCATACTAAAATAAATGATGAGAAGTTGACATCCAGGCTGTATATTTTTTCATTAACCAAATTTACAAATGGTAAGGACAGGATACCAAAAAGAAATATGTAATAATGTCTAACACAAGAGAGACTCAAACATAATTTGTGCTTTTCAGTCACAAAGCAAACTTGACAATTGAGAATCAAGAAAATCAAATGTTTTCCTAAATTGCTAGAAATTCAGCCATAATATTTTAATTTTTCCTTGGCGTGCATGGGTGGCTCTGTCAGTTACATATCCGACTCTTGGTTTCTGCTCAGGTGATGATCTCAGGGTCATGAGATCGAGCCCCACGTGGGCACTGCACTGAGCCCGCTTCAGACTCTCTCTCTCCCTACCCCTCCCCTCCAAACAAATAAATAAATCTTTAAAAAATATATTTTTATTTTGCTTTAAAGAACTGCCAAATCTTTGCTAAAGAGAAACTGGCCCAAAATTAAATATCAATTCCCAGAAAGGCTACATCACACTTGGGAACACATGCACTCTGGAAAACATGTATGTGTCCTTCATGGAACTGGCCAGAAGCAGCCACTTATTGGAATCCTACCTTCCATCAACAAGTTTACAGCACTTTAAATTTATGCACTGAACCAAATCTCAGTATCAAAAATGGATGATTACGAATCTAATTCTCATATAAAGATACACTGTTAGACTCTAAATAAAGTATTTAAAATAGTACCAGAATTCAGCCAGGTATGAATTACAATTGTAGTTAACATTTGATTATTTATAGTAGCTTCATGTTCCATGGGTCTATTCCGTTTATCAGCTTGTTTGAACCTCTATCAGTTTTGTGAAGCTGGTATTTTATGAACCCATTTTACCAGAGTAGAGTTGGGATTTAAAACTAGGGGGGGGTTCTTGCTCCAGAGTCTCTTAACAACCACCCTCGTTGCCTCTTGCACAACACAAATTTCAGAGTTATATGATAATAGCTAAAACGATTAAAGACCTCCTGAACATACAATAGCAAGACAAAAACTAAAATCCAGGCAGCCTGCAATCCCAGCGCTATTGCTTTCCTTTAGAGAAGTTCCTTGATGTAGAAATATACTATGTACAAATGCAACTTGACTCTAGTCCGTTATGAACAGGAAAAATTAAACAGCATTGTTTTACATCTAAGAGTTCATGAAAGTCTAACGACAGTGTAGATAATCCATGCCGCTCTCAAGAAGTTTGAAGTAAGCACTGTTTTCTTTTTGAAAAATTTCCATGAATTAGAGACTTCTAAAGCCTTTAACTATCCAAAAAGAAAGGGGAAAAACAGTGTTGCCGTGTTTGGAAATCTGCCAACCCCAGGGAAGTCTCTATCTGCTAGGATCTGCTCATCTTTGGCAATTCCTGAGCCTCCCGATTCTGATCTTACTTTTCCTGCTTCGCCCCTACTTGCCTGGGTCAAAATGTAGTGCGTTTATAGAACATGTGTCAATAAAGATTTGTTCACCCATTTGCACGGCTTATAAATTCATAAACCTACTTCCACTGACTTCCTGACAGGATCAAAGCATCCATGCAATTCTTCCATGTGTAAATAAACTGTTTTATTTCATTTTCATACTGACAAATATTGAGAAAGAATAAAGAACTTTTAAAAACTGCACTGCAGATCATTGCCAATATTGTGACAGAGTACGCAATGATAGGAAAGTGAGAGGACAGAAAACAAGAAGGAAAAACAAGAAGAGGTGAGATCGTTTTCTTAAATATTTTGTAAAAACGATTACAACTTGACACTGAGTACATTTACTTATTTTCTTTGAGGGGTGGGGGTGTTACCAACCATTTTTGTCTAATCACACTTAACAGTCTTGGACTTCAGTCTGGAAGGTAAAATAAATATTACTACCCACTTTTAAAATAATGAGGGAATAGGGCACAAAGATAATGGATGAAAAGCCAGAAATCTTCAAGCTAGAACACACTATAAATAAGACTTAAATGCAGGTCTCAAACTCCAAAGTCTTTGCTCTTTCCCCCAGAATCACACTGTACCTAGATGTTGCAGCTTTAGGCTTAAAAACAAATGAATAAAATCTTGACAGAAAGACTTCTTTTTATTTTCCCCTGCAACTTCCTTGAGTTACTATTCACATGGTCCAAGAGGCAAAAATGCCAAGGTTAGTCTGTGGAAGTTAAATATGGATAAGTGATACTTTTGAATGAACAGAGGACTGAAACTTGGGGAATGTCTATCTGGTAAACACTAACAACTCAGGGATGCCTAATTAGCTTGAAAAGTTGATTGTATTGGAATTTAACATTTTACCTCACATAGGAAATATGGATTTCTACTCAGAGAAATAAATAGAATAAGAATTTCTTGAGTTCTATTTCTAATGAATTATATTCAGGTAAATAGTTCTCTATTTATCTATACTGTAGTTGCCTTAATACACAAAATTTTCTGGTGCCATAGACTATAATGTCTCTTTTACATAACCTTATCAATTTTATGTTGCTGTAAAAAATATAGCTAATCACAAACATCAAGGCAAAATGCTGACGAGTCAATTCATTGGGGTCATGACGAATTACTAATCTGACTGATCTCCTTCACAGTTTTCACCTGATCTGGATAATATCTCAGTGGCTGTTCACAGCTTAACATCATCGTATCCAGTGAGAACACTGCAGTTCAGAGCCCGCGGGTTATATATTCTGGTATGGCTGTTTTCTCTTATGCTGTACTTCTAAATTCACAATTCACAAAAACTTATAAAGGTTTATAAGAACTTAGAAATTGCTATTTCTAGCATGTGGAATAGAAAAAAAAAAAAAGTCAGATTCCAAGGTTAGAAAGTTCTTTTGCTTATTACATAGGGAAAATCATTTTTTCACCAGCTTTCCAAATAAAAACCTTAGGATTTTAAAGCCAGTTTTTCTCTTCCTTACAAGTTACCAAATCAAAGCACCTCAAATCATCTACCACAGGAATTGTATGACTGCTTTGATTTTAAAAATAAAGAGAGGGATTCTGGAACAAAATTGTGCTGTGGAAAATGAAAATAATTTTTTTTTATTTTTAAGCCACAGCTATATGACAAGGTCATTTTCACCAAGTTAAAGATGCATTAAAAATTACTACTTTTGAAAGCCAGCTGTAACTGTAGATAATGTTCATCTCAACAAGGAAACTGATGGACAGTGAGGGATCCTGATGAAAGCCATGGAAACTTTTCCCTATAAAAATGTACATACATTCAACATTTTGTGTTTAATTTCCAGAAAGTCCTGGGGCCCAAAGGAAGTCCATCCAATTCCACAGGTTAAAAACCCTGAAAATGAAAACATGACTGCTCTTCAGTTCAGAGTGGCTGAACTGTGAAGTAAATTAACTGCAAGTATGGCAACAAATACGACCACCCAAGGAATTATTCATTTTCTTTCCCATAATCTACAGATCTCCAACAATGCATATGAATGTTAAAAATTCAGTTGTGTCTAAATCCTATAATTACTTCATCAACCAGTCTGAGTAAAATGGCTTTACCTTAGTTTCCTTATATACCTGGTTGAAATGGGCCCAAGAGCTTGGTGATAAGTACAGATCTATTTTTTGTATTTTTTCAGAGACAAATTCTTTTAAATCTGATGAATCCTTCTCTTTTGCTGTAATATATTCACAATGAAGGCTCATGAAATGCATAAATAGCTAGAGTACTTCAAATATTGAGGCCTATCATTTTTCTCTTAAGAACTCTAACACATTCCTCCTTCTACTTTCTATTTATAGGCAATTGGAAATGTCTTTCTAAGTCTATAATAGTTGTGTGTGTGTTAGTTAATAATTGCCTCTACTTCCCCACCGCTCAATGATTCTAACTCCTTGCATTCCAGTTCCATTTTCCTATAGAACATGTTTTCTCAAAGGATGCCAGTGACAGCCTGATCCCTAAATCCATATATCTATCCACAGTCTCCATTTGGTTCAGCTTTAGAATCATATACCTTTAAGAATGTGGGGTTTAAAGTCCCAGGAAACAAGATTTTCATCTCAACTCTTTCCCTTATCAGTCTCAGATAATGCAGGTTCTTTTGAAAATTAAGTCAAACAATGAACATAGAAAGTGATAAAAATGCGAGGTGATAAATCATTTCTTTCTTGAAAGTGTCTTGAGTTTTTTGACACCAGATTATTCCAATTACTTCGTTTCTCTAGCCATTCTTTGTCTACTGTTTTTCCACTATCCCTTAAATGTTCAAATTCTTAAGAGTTGTTCTTTCAGTTTCCTTTTCATTCTATATTCTACATCATTCCTTCTTGAATATCTCACTTCTTTGCATGGATTTAAGTATACACCTTTAATAATGACCTCCAAACCTATATCATCAGCACTGATTTATCACTCCTTAATTCAACTCTTGCATTTTTTGTCTGCAATTTATCCACATAGATGTCCCACAACGGCCTCAGCTCAGCATATTAAAAACAGAAAGCTCCTCTTGCCCAGCACGTCTGCTCTTCCCTTATTTAGTTAATGGCATCAGCATGGTCCTCCTTAACCCAATTGAATATTTGATCTCTACCATGCTCTCATTTCTACATTCAATTAGTTGTCAAATTCTGTGGGTCCTACCCTCCCAACCCTTCCTGGGTGGCTCCCCTGAGACATTCAATGGACCCCCTAATTACTCTGCCTGGGGAACCTTCCACCACACCCAATTCCCCTTCCATTTTAGCCATACTAATCCTCTTAAGCCACAGTTAACAATGTGATTGCTAATTTTTTGGAGTAGCTTTCATTTTATTCCTTAATTCAGCCAATATTTATTGAGTGCCTGTTATATGTCTTATGTATTAAGAACAACCATCCAATAGAATTGGGCATTTTATAACATCTTTCCAATGTCTCTTTTCTGAACAATTTGTCCAACCCATTTGTTATTCTACTTCTATCTTATGTCTGGTCCTCTCAGCTACTAAATGGTTGCCACCCGTCCGGTTTTGGTATGCTTTACCCAATGCTTAAAACTTTTTACCTTCTTAGTCATCCATTTAACCAATGTATACCAGGGCCTTCTATGGAACAGGTACACCTTTAGGGCTGAGGATACAAAAGTTGGCAAAATTCGTAATAGCCCTGCCCTCAGAGTAAAATGTTGAATTCAAATTCTCAGGGAGTTTAATTCACATCAATTCTTTTATTTCTTTGCTGAAAGTAACATCCTTCATGAAAAACCCGAATTAGACAATGCTATTCTCCTCCTACTCCCACCCAAACCAACCTTGAGATGTTTCATTTAAGCCACAGCTGGTCTCTCCACCGGGACTCAGATACACTTAGCTCTGAAAATCTAGTACAACCTCTTGCTTATTCCACAAAGCCTAAATAATTTGCCTTAACTTCTAAAATTAGACATAATCGGATATAAGTTAACTTGCTTTTCAAATTATTTTCTACTAGTTCTCTTCCTCTAACTTGTGCTTTTATTAAACTTTACTAGTCACCTTTCCCCAAGTTTTTGTTGTTGTTGTTGTTGTTGTTTTTGCTTTTCCACAAAATTCCCCGTGACTAGAATTCTGTCAGAATTACACATATTTTTAAGGCCCAAGTTGGTTATCACTTCTTTTATAAATCATTTCATGGTCAGTAATTCCAGAGGAATGTCTTTTTTTTTTAAAGATTTTATTTATTTATTTGACAGAGAGAGAGAGAGAGAGAGCACGAGCAGGGAGAGTGGCAGGCAGAGGGAGAAGCAGGCTCCCCACTGAGCAGAGAGCCCAATGCGGGACTTGATCCCAGGACCCCGAGATCATGACCCGAGCCAAAGGCAGACGCCCAACCAACTGAGCCACCTAGGCATCCCAGAAATGTCTTTTTTAATGTTTGGAATATATATATGTATCTTGTAAATTCTCTGAGTTAAATTTGAGGGTTTAATTGTTTGGGTAATAGTCTTATCCCCCTATTAGAATATAATAGTTTTTATTAATTATTGTTTCTCCTACAGTATATTCCATAAAGTCCTTATTCAAAGACAAGTAATGAAGATATTATAATCAAAATATCAATTCATTAACCTTCCTTTTCTCCCACCCTCAAACTAGAACGGGCATCCAGACACATTGAAACATAATAGGAAATACAATGAAATTATGAGGTAAAAAAAAAATCTAAGTAATCTCCCTAGGATCACCACTAACTAATTCTCTAACTTTGGACAGATTTTTCAACATGTACAACTGGGAAGGAAGATATCCCATTAACAGGGGAAGAGTCTGAGGAAAGACAAGGTAATTACTGACAGGATGTATATGAGGTAGAAGTTTGGAGGGTGGGCTCCAAAGTGACAAAAATATTTGAGCCTTGATTTACCACTTATTATTAGCATCACTTCAGCAATTTCACCATTTGGGGCTTACTTCCACATCAGTAAAATGAAGATAATAACAAGACACTTTGAAGATTTAATTAGTTAATAAAAATAAAGCAAATAAAATAGGCTATGGAACATAGTAATCTAGCTATTATTATCCCTTAGCTTTATTTTTTTACTGTCCAAAAAACTGGAAATGGTATAGTTGATCTTAGACTCTATTATTTATTCATATCCTGTACTCTAGTGCAGTAATATGAAAATAGGTTTAAGTTATTCCAAATATTTTATATTCAACCATGTCATAATTCAACAGAAATGCACTTCATCTTTCACTTACGTTCTCCAAATTGAGACCCTCTGTAAGTCTTACTTTTACTTCATTACTGTCAGATGATATAGTGAGAAGTTGCCTGATCAAAGCACAAGAAAATATAGCCCATCCATTATTATTAGGGAGAAAAAGCCAAAAGTTGGCTATTTATATCAGTTTTATTGACCAAATAAATTAGAATGAAGTTTAACAAGACAGACATATGGCATTTTACTCTATAATGACCATGAAAAAGATTCAATGATGGTAGTTTTATAACAAGCTCTTAAGCCTTGGTTACACATCCAGCTGATGCCTGAGAGATTATGACCATTCCCATTATTTGGAAACAAACTTCTCAATGTTTTACCTGACATTTTTCTTGTTAAATTTAACAGAGAGGTAATAAACAATATTGGTTCTTCAGTGCAGAATATGCTTCAGGGACTCTTTATCTTTTATAACTATATATTTCAAGAAGTGTTCTAAAGTTTTTATAAATGCTTTTTACTTCACAGGTGCTTGAGGCTGGAAGGGATCCTGAGAGGTCATCACCCTGCCTTAAGGCAGACTGAATAATGTCTCCTAAAGGAAAAAGATGAAGAATTTAAGTATTCCACTACTCTTCTGTAGGACCACCCTCTTCGGCCCCCTATCCCTGCTCCCCAAACCAAACCCACCTTAGTAAGGCTATGCACACAAGAGCAAAGCTACTTTAATTTTTTTTTATTTTAATTGAGACATAGCAAGCTTCAGATGTGATGATTAATTTAAATACAGAAAATAATCCTTAATAGAAAAAGTCTCAATATTGGAATGTCTATTATTACCATCAACGTTAAATTCAGTTATTATTTTTCAATCATAATGATTAATTAGGTTTAAATATTTGTGCATTTCACATTAGCAGATATTGCTCTGAATAGAGTGTTGCCCCAAATTTTATCACTTTAACAAAAAAGGAAACAAGTTGCTTAGCAATAAGGAAAGACAAAGGCTTAAAAATGCATCTCAAAAGATATTGTAGTCAACCATAAGAAGTCATAGTAAATGATGATATCTAAAAGAATGCTTGAATGTGGAAACTCAATGAGAAAAGAACTGTTTCCTATTAGCTTTAACAGCAGGGTTTGTTATCATTTAAATACACGCTCTAATACACTTAGTGTTTTGTGCTACATTTAACAAGATTAAGTGAACACACACTGTTTCAACTCAAATCTTTATCGGAAATCAGAGGCAAGCCTCATTTCTTGCCAAAACATTCTCTTGTGGCTCATTCTTGGAGCAAATTCCATATAAGTAAATCTGTTTACCCAGGTGGACCACTGATCAATTAAAGAATTTTCTTTTCAGGTAATTCTGCTTTACTGAACTTTGAAAACTTTATCTGAAAATTCTAAAAAGTAGATGCATCTGATATGCTATAAAGACTATAATTTGTAATAAAATGAAAATGGCATTCAAATAGAGCAAAGAATTAAAATTAGGATAAACTCTCAAAGTTCTTACATGATCTCACTATAATGCTACAAATAATTAGATTCTGAGGAAAAGTAGTAGATACTAGATAGCTTACCCAAAAGAACAAAGTGTCTCATTGTCTCATGTGTTAATTTCCCCCTTGATGGAAAAAGTTTGAACTGCCTGAAGTGAGCTTCCAGGAACATACAAAAGAGGCGCCCACATCTCAACTTTCAGATAATCTTACTGAAAATTTTAGCCTATCATATCATCCTAGACACCAGATTCCCTTTTAAAGTACAATACATCTCTCATTTCTTGCATTTTATATTATCTTATAAGGTATTTCTCCTTTCATTTATATCATGCAAGTATACATATTTTGAATCTAGTTCACTATACATCTATATTTTATAAAATATTTTTTATGTTCTACCTCAAGTTCAACAGATGTATATAGCTTCTATTGTTTTAGTTTTCCACATTTGTAAGTAATAAAATAGTATGAATATATGATGCATGATATAAAAGTGCTTTTGTCACACTTCTATTTGTCTTGTAGGTAATTTAAAAAACCAGTTATTTGGGTATCACATATCTTGATGGGTCTTTGGCATTTTCAATTAATTATAGTTCTTTATAAAAGGCTAAAATCTTTTTTATCTCTTTCTAAATCATCTACAGTCAATGACATGATGACAAAGTGATAGTCATGGTTTTTGTGGTAGGCAGAATAATGGCCCCAAAGATGTGACTTCCTTATGGGTTATCTTCTCATTCATAAATGTGATACATCATACTTGGTTGTGTCCCAACTCCTAGGGCCCCATCTTTTATTGAATAAATCTATATGTTGAGTGTATTAATGAATCATCAAAAGATACCTAGAGAATTTCTTATAACAAATTATACCAAAGTATGATATTAGTTCTACCTGTGTAAATATTATGCTTCACCTTTAAAGAGAAAGGTAAAAAATGAGAAGAGAGGATAGCATAATATGATTGTGCACATCTAAAAAGAGTATCTTTGGGAAGCATTGTTGGGAAGAAAAAGACAGTAACAATGCATCTGTGACATCATTTTCTTTTAGACTATGTGTTCTAGTGTCAACAACATCTTTAAAGATAATTAATTATCAAATTCTAGTCCTACTCTTTACTTATTTGGTCTTGGCTAAGTTACTGATATGTTTTGAGCCTAGATTTCCTCATATGTCAATAGGGGCTTCAATTATTACCTTGTCAAGTGTATTAACAAGCTAGTTATTCATTAAAATCTAGTCTCTTTTTCTCTGAGCACACAGTTGGATCATATTCCTCAGCCCTTCTTTTATGACCAGTCATAGGTCTATGTGCTGGTCAATGAGATATGAGGATAAATGAAATGTGTTCCATAAAACTTGTCCCATACAATCCTCTGTTCCCTTGCCCTTTCTGCCTAAAGGAGGAGAACTCCAAGGGAAATCTTGCAAGCCAGAGGCTAGAGATGGCAGAGCCACTGATCCTCAGGGGTCCTAAGTGACTAAGCAAAGCCCTCCTATTGCTGTGTCTCCGCTATTTTATGTAATCAACAACCAAACAATACCTTCTTATAGTTGAACCACTTTACACTTGGCTTGTTTTGTTATCACAACTTAATCTACGCTAATTTGTGTGTGTGTGGTTTGGAGCCTACTCAGGTGTTTCTAAAAAAAAAAAAAATAGGTTTCATTGTAAGTATTTTATGAGTTTTTAATTGCTATAAGAGAAATTACTACAAGTTTTGCAGCCTAAAATGAAACATTTATTACCTCACAATTTCCATAGGTCAGGAGTACAGACATACCTTTACTGGGTCCTTTACTCAGGGTGTCACAAGAATGCAACAAAATGTCAACTAGGACTAAGTTCTTATCAAAAGCTTGTGGCCTTTTTCCAATGGTCCCTTGCAGCTGAAAAACCCATGGCTGCTTGCTTTTTCAACAGGAAAAAGATGCTCTGGTATCCAGATGCTTTTTCAAAGGGTCTATCTGATTAAGTCACACTCACCCCCAAAAATCTAACTCAAATTCAGCTGATAAGGGATGTTAATAACATCTGTAAAATCTGTTCATCTTGTCATATAACATAAACAATCATTGAAGTGATATCCTACCACCTGTGCCATATTCTGTTGGCTAGAAGGATCACAGGATCCACTGATTAGCAAGAGGAGGGGATTGTACAGGGTGACTAATTGACTGTCTCTATCAGTTTTCTATTCTTACAGTGGTGATCAGAGGAACAGAAAGTATTATCACAATTAGAGGTAAAGAGAAGAAAGTGCCATGGGAAGCTCCCAGCATCTCAGTGCATTCTGTTAAGTTATATCAGAAAGACTGGAGTGTGAAAACCAGCTCCAAAATAGTTCAAGCCTAAAAATTAAACTGTACCAATTTATGTAGCAAATATTCGAAAGAGATTAGAACTACCTTCAGTGAACTAGGAAGACTACATAAGGGCCACAAAGTAACATGAAATAGCAAATATATGGATTAAAATGCAGTGAAGTAAATATAATAATCTAAATATCGATTATATAGGTATTTGGTACATTTGCATTTTCTATCTGCATTATTTAAAAGTCATTGAAAAGAAAGGGTGAACTAGAGGTCAGAAAATGTCTATAACTCATTTGCTAACTTACCAAAAACCTTCATTTCTAGAGAAAAAGTATATTTGAATGGAAAAGTCCAGAGTAAATCTGATTATTCTTTTAGGCAGTTTAGGAAAGAAAACAATAGGGGGAAAATGAAATCTTAACTGCAATTTGGTTGTGCAATTTATCTTTCATATTTTCTGTTACTGGCCTTTTCAACATCATTTTCACAGTCTAGACTAAGAAGTTAAACTAGGCCATATTTTACACTACTGCTTAAAAGAGGTGAATTTTAGTTATTTTTATATCATTTAATTTTATTTTACAAACACTGTAGAGTGTTGACCTATGTTCTAGGCATTTTTTAAATATATAAGCAAAACAATTTATTTCCAAAAACTAATATATGAGGCATGGACTGTTTGTAGCCCCATTTTCCAGATGAGGAAATGGAAGCCCAGACAGAATTAAAGGGTGTAACTGGATTGTTTCTAATGTCTGTGCTTTTAACCCATACATCGTGATGTCTGTTCTCGTGGCTGACTTGCTTCCACTACTGCATATGCCTGACTTCTTCTGAGGCTCCTTCCTTTGACTCCCCTCATCCACACAGAAGGAAAAAGAGGACAAAGTCATATTTCCTATAATTTTCAGGAAATATTTATTTGGTAGTTTCTCATTTGGCATAAGAAAATTGACAACATTAGATGATGTAATGTAAGGTAAATGGCCTACACATTTTAGAAGAGCATCAAAATCCAGAAGCAGACCTCCCATAGTACTATCATAAAATGGCTGCATACTAGTAAAACATTGGAGGTTATAAGAAAAGAGTTAACATAGCTGGTATAACTGCTATTCTTACAAAGACCTGCCTGCAAGTTTGGCCCTTGGCTGGCATCTGGGAACTTGCATCTCAGAAATTCCCAGTTCCACAAGTTCTGGCTCATCACTCCATAACTAATAAATGTGGTTTACTGTGCCTAAAGTGTTTGTACAATGTAGTTTATGCCAAACATCTTCTTTCTTTCTGTTATCTTGGAATTTGGGTACATGTGAGGCAGAGAGTGCCTATGTGACCAGGCCAAATAAAAACCTGGAACATAAGCAGAAAAATAGTGAAGACAAAAACAGGAACAAAGAACATGCACAACAAATAGCACACAGTAACCAAAATGGCATATATTAATACAACTATATCAATAATCACTTTGAACAACAATGATCAAAATAGACTAATTAAAAGATAAAGACTGTCAGAATGGATTCATAAACAAGCCCCAATTATATGTTGTCTATAAGAGCTCTATTTTAAGTGTGAAGACACACAGACTAAGAGTATAACACAAATCAAAACAAAGCAGGAATAGCTACACAAATTTCAAGCAGAGCAGATTTCAAAGCAAGGGGAGTTATCAGAGATAAAGAAGTGCATTATGTAGTGCCAAGGGGGTCAATTCTCCAAGAAGACATAACAATCCTTATAATGTATACACCTAACAAAAGAGTGCCAAACTGTGTGAAGCAAAAAAATAACAGAATTGTAAAGAGAGACAGATGGAGATTATCTACCATAGTTGGAAACTTCAACACTACTCTATCAGAAACAGACAGATTCAGTAGGCAGAAAAAGCAGTTAGAATATAGTTGAATTCACCAATACCATCAATGATTGGGTATAATGAACATCTATAGATTTCATCCAAAAACAGCAGAATACACATTTTTCTCAAGTTCATACGGAACATTCATCAAGATATAGTCATAAAAACTATAGTCTGAGTCATAAAACACACCTTAACCAATTTAAAATAATAGAAATAATACAATGTCTGCTTTCAGATCACAATGGAATTAAACTAGAAATCAGTAATAGGAGGATAACTGGAAAATCCCCAAATACTTGGAGATTAAACAAAAGGGTTGAAGAAGAAATCTCAAGAGAAGTTAAAAAATATTTTTAACTAAATGAAAATGAAAACACAACTTATCAAATATGTGAGATGCGGCAAATCAGTGCTTAGAAATCTTGGATTGAATGCATATATTAGAAAAAAAGAAAGAACTAAAACCAATAATCTAAGTTTTCTCTTAGGGAAACTAGGGAAAAAAGATCAAATTAAATCTAAAGTAAGTTGGAAGGAAGAAAGGAAGGAAGGAAAGAAGGAAGGGAGGGAGGGAGGGAGGGAGGAAGGAAAAGAGAGAAAGAAAGAAAAAGAAAAGAAAGAAAGAAAGAAAGAAAGAAAGAAAGAAAGAAAGAAAGAAAGAAAGAAAGAAAGAAAGAAAGAAAAAGAAAGAAAGGTTAGAACAGAAATCAATGAAATGGAAAACAGAAAATCAATAGAGAAAATCAATAAAACCAAAAGCTGGTTCTTCGAAAATACCAGTAAAATTTATAAGCCTCTAACTAGACTAAGAAAAAATAATCATATGATTATATCAATAGATGCAAATGCAGAAAAAGGATTTGATAAAACCCAACACCAATTTATGATAAAAACACTCAGTAAACTAGGTATAAAGGGGAACTTCCTCAACTTGCTAAAGAACATCTACAAAGAATCTACAGCTAACATCACACTTAATGGTAAGAGACTAGAAGCTTTCCCTCTAAGATCAGGTAAATGGTGAGGATGTCCCCTCTCTACACTCCTTTCCCACATCATACTAAAGATTCTAGCTAGTTCAGTGAGACAAGAAAAAGAAATAAAAGCTATACAGACTGGGAAGAAAGAAAATTACCTTTGTTCACAGATGACATGATTATCTATGTAAAAAGTCTGAAAGAATTGAGAACACCAACAACAAAACTTGTGGATCTATTGTGCAATTATAGCAAGGTTGCAGGATACAAGGCTAATATACAAAAGTCAATTGCTTTCCTATATACTAGTAACAAACAAGTGAAATTTGAAATTAAAAACACAGTATCATTTATATTCACATGCAAAAATAGGAAGTATATAGATGTGTGTCTAACAAAACATATAGAAAATCTACACGAATAGAAATATAAAACTCTGATGAACAAAAACAAAGAGAACTAAATAAGTGAGGAAATTTTCCATGTTCCTGGAGGGGAAGGATCAACACTGTCAAAATATCAGTTCTTCCCATCTTTATCTATAGATTCAATGCAATCCCAATCAAATCCCAGGAAGTTATTTTATAGATATCAACAAATTGATTCTAAAGTTCATATGAGGAGGAAAAACTTACAAAATAGTCAACAAATTTGAGGACTGACACTACCAGCTTTGAGACATACTATAAAAGTCTAGTAATCAATATACGGCAATATTAGCAAAAATGTAGACAAATAGATAAATGGAACAGAAGAGAGAACACAGAATAGACCCACTTAAGTATAATCACCTGATCTTTGACAAAGGAGCCAAAGCAATAGAATGGAGCCAAGATATTCTTCTTGACAAATGATGTTGGAACATCTGAACATCAACATGCAAAAAATAAATAAATTTTAAAAATTAAAAAATAAAAAGAATCTAGACACAGATCATACACCTCTGACAAAACTGAACTCAAAATGGGTCACCTACCTAAAAATAAAATACAAAACTATAAAGTTTCCAGAAGACAACAAAGGAAAAAACCTAGATGACCTTGGGTATGGCAATAACTTTGAAAGATGCTTCAATCATATGTCAACAGGGAAATGCAATATAAACAATGAGATACCACTAGATATCTATTAGAATGGCCAAAATATGGAACACTGGCAGCACCAAATGCTAATGAAGAAGTGAAGCAGCAGGAACTTTCATTCATTGCTGGTGGTGTCCCTTTGTAAGGCAATTTGGTAGTTTCTTACAAAATTAAACATACTCTTATCATAAAATACAGCAATCACGCTCTTTGCAAATGAATGTAAAACATGTCTAAACCTGCATGTGAATGTTATAACAGTTTTATTCATAACTGCCAAACTTGGAAGCAACGAAGATATCCTTCAGTAGGTGATGGATAAATAAACTGTGGTACATCTGGATAAAGGAATATTGTTCACCATTAAAAAGAAATGAGCTATGAAGCCATGAGAAGACATGGAAGAATATCAATGCATATTACTAAGTGAAAAAAGTTAATCTGAAAAAGGCTATATACTCTATGATTTCTCTATATGAATTCTGGAACAGGTAAAACAATAGATACAGTAAAAACACCAATGGTTGCCAGGGGTTGGTTGGATAGAGGGATGAGTACATAGAGCATGGAGGATTTTTGACACAGTGAAAATAATCTATATTATAACATAATGATGAATACATACATTAAACATCTGTCCAAACTCATAGGACACGAAGAGTGAATTACATTGTAAATTAAAGACTTTGGGGTATTATGATGTATCAGCATAAATTCATCGATTATAAGAAGTGTACCACTTTTGTGAAGGATGTTGGTTATAAGGGACGTTATGCATGTGTAGGGGTAGGTGGTATATGGGAAATTGCTGTACCTTCCCCTCAATTTTGCTATGAACCTAAAACTGCTCTAAAAACATAAAGTTTAATAAAGAAAAAATGAAAGAAAAATCTAATGACTAAATATGTTAGAAGAAACATTAAAAAAAAAGAAGACAGTCTCTTCAACAAATGGTGTTGGGAAAACTGGACAGCCACATGCAGAAGAATAAAACTGGACCATTTCCTTACACCACACACAAAAATAGACTCAAAATGGTTGAACGACCTAAATGTGAGACAGGAATCCATCAAAATCCTAAAGGAGAACACAGGCAGCAACCTCTTCGACCTCAGCCGCAGCAACTTCTTCCTAGAAACATCGCCAAAGGCAAGGGAAGCAAGGGCAAAAATGAACTATCGGGACTTCATCAAGATAAAAAGCTTTTGCACAGCAAAGGAAACAGTCAACAAAACCAAAAGACAACTGACAGAATGGGAGAAGATATTTGCAAATGACATATCAGATAAAGGGCTAGTATGCAAAATCTATAAAGAACTTATCAAACTCAACACCCAAAGAACAAATAATCCAATCAAGAAATGAGCAGAAGACATAAACAGACATTTTTTCCGAAAAAGACATCCAAATGGCCAACAGACACATGAAAAAGTGCTCAACATTGCTCAGCATCAGGGAAATCCAAATCAAAACCTCAATGAGATACCACCTCACACCAGTCAGAATGGCTAAAATTAACAAGTTAGGAAATGACAGATGTTGGGGAGGATGCAGAGAAAGGGGAACCCTCCTACACTGTTGGTGGGAATGCAAGCTGGCGCAGCCAACTCTGGAAAACAGTACGGAGGTTCCTCAAACAGTTGAAAATAGAGCTACCATATGACCCAGCAACTGCACTACTGGGTATTTACCCCAAAGATACAAATGTAGTGATCCAAAGAGATACATGCACCCCGATGTTTATAACAGCAATGTCCACAATAGCCAAACTATAGAAAGAGCCAAGATGTCCATCGACAGATGAATGGATAAAGAAGATGTGGTATATACATACAATGGAATATTATGCAGCCATCAAAAAGAATGAAATCTTGCCATTTGCAACGACATGGATGGAACTGGAGGGTATTATGCTCAGCGAAATAAGTCAATCAGAGAAAGACAAGTATCGTATGATCTCACTGATATGAGGAATTCTTAATCTCAGGAAACAGACTGAGGGTTGCTGGAGTGGTGGGGGGTGGGAGGGATGGGGTGGCTGGGTGATAGATATTGGAGAGGGTGTGTGCTCTGGTGAGCGCTGTGAATTGTGTAAGACTGATGAATCATAGACCTGTACCTCTGAAACCAATAATACATTATATGTTAAAAAAAAAAAGAGAGAGAGAGAGAGAAGATAGTAGAAAGGGAAAAATGAAGGGAGGGGAAATCAGAGGGGGAGACGAATCATGAGAGACTGTGGACTCTGAGAAACAAACTGAGGGTTCTAGAGGGGAGGGGGTGGGGGGATGGGTTAGCCTGGTGATGGGTATTAAAGAGGGCACGTTCTGCGTGGAGCGCTGGGTATTATGCACAAACAATGAACCATGGAACACTACATCAAAAACTAATGATGTAATGTATGGTGGTTAACATAACATAATAAAATAAAATTAAAAAAAAAAGAAAGAGGGCGCCTGGGTGGCTTAGATGGTTAAGCATCTGCCTTCGGCTCAGGTCATGATCCCAGGGTCCTGGGATCGAGTCCCTCATCGGGCTCCCTGCTCCTTGGGAGCCTGCTTCTCCCTCTGCTTGTCTCTCTCTCTCTCTCTCTCCCTCTGTCTCTCATGAATAAATAAATAAAATCTTTAAAAAAAAAAAAGAAAGAAAAAAAGAACTTGTACACTGATTCTCTAATGCTTTTCCCTGGTAGTCAGCGTTTTTTGCGGGGTGTTCCTTTACTGTACTCAAACAGCCTCCTAGTGACTCATCCTGAGGACCCTCTAGACAGGAGGCCATAAGAGTTTGCACAAGGCTCCTAATTGTCATAATTGCTTTTATTTATTTTTCAAGTTTGTTAGTGATAACATGGTTATATATCACTGTGCTTTAATTTTCCTGATTGGAGTCATTGTAATCCTTAATCAATAAGGACATTTTATTTGACAGATGATTATAAAATAATTATTAATCAGTGCAACTTATAAAACTTTGTGCATAGAATCACTAAATTGGGAATAATAGGATTTTGTTACAACCATGCTTAAAAGAATGTGAAGTACTGATATACTTTATATCCAAATAGATATAAAATCAGTGAAAGAGTATTAGTACTCATCTGCTGTTTGTGGTGGGTATTTGCTAAAAGTGGCCAGTGAAACTACATCTACATAAAATGTTGTAGCCCTCTGCCCATATTCTCTTTAAGACTGAGCCTCCAGAAATGTCAGTTGCTGACAGGTCTCAGTTGAGTGCCCTCCTTTGGAACTACCCTTGCCAAAGCTAACACTGCCTCACCACGTATGGTCATTCAACTTTTTGCTCTGCCCAAACCTCCTACCCTCACTTTCATGTGGGTTTTATTTCAGTTTACTCCCCAATAACTTCCTGCCAACAAATCTCTACCTCAGATTTCTTTTTTCAGGAAGCCGGACTTAAGGAAAAGCCATAACATATAAAGTCTGTTAAATTTCTAAAGGAAATAGTCTACCTGGGTGTTCACGATGTCTTTCAATTTATAAAACAAGTCTAATTTAAGAATTGGTAAGCTGAAACATGATCTTCCTTTCATAAATTCCACTGTAATGAATAGACATTATGCTGCAATCTAATGGCATATCATAGGCAGATTTTTCAATCCCAAGCAATTATGCAAAAGAAATAGTAAAAATTACCTTTTAAATTTTAGCACAAATAAAGCAATATAATATATAACTGAATTATATGTTTTTTTTAAATATGACCATTGCAGTCCAAAAAATTTTTGTCAAATAAGAAGTTAAATTTCTCATTTGTAAGATTGTAATCCTCCTCTTTTAATGTTTATTTAATCAACAAATATTTTTTATGTGCTTTCCATATGCCATCACTGAATGTTCTGGGGACATGAGAGAAACATTAAATATAGGATCTCTGCACAAAGAACTTGAAATCAAGAGGGGATTCAAGGGTTATATCCACCAGTAAATAATAAAAAAAAAATAGAACTGCCTTCAACAGTGTGATTTACTAAGTGCCAGATACTATTGGTTGCTTAAATCTTTTTTTTTGCCTATAGAATGCTCATTCTGTTTGGAACATGAATGAATATCATGACTAGTACCAGCCAATGACAATAATAAGTAAATAAATAAATAAAAATGATTTTCCAGGCTCTTTTGTAATTAGTGTTGGCCATGTGGCCTGTTTGTGGCCAACAAGATGTAAGGAGGTATCAGCAGAAGGGCTAAGAGTGTTACTTCTTTGACTTCCTTCCCTGAATGCAGAATGCACAGTTGACTCTTGAATAATATGGGTTTCAACTTACAGGTCCACTTATTCATGGATTTTTTTCCAGTACGGTGTTATAAATGCATCTTCTCTTCCTTATGAATTTCTAAACACTTTCTTTTATCTGGTTTCCTTTATTGTAATAATACAGTATTATTACAAAAATAAAACTCTTATTTTTCCTCAAATATTTATGTAGATACATTTCCATTCAACTGAGAAACATGCTATCAAATAAAATTATAACACTACAAGAATAAGCATTGTTTCAATGGTTTTGTTATTACAAACAACACTGAAATAAATCCAAATCTAAACCTTGTTCTTGTAGGCAAGAGTTTCTGGTATGGGATTTCTGGGGCATAATCTACGTACATGTCCATGTATTTTCTAGATACTGGCAACTGGCTCTTTAGAGCTACACTACTGTGTACTCATAGTAAACATATATGGAGGTACCCATGTCTCCACAACCTTTCCAAAATTAATACTGTCAGACTTAATTTATTTTTTCAATATGGAGGGTAACAATAGTATTTCACTGCCATCTTAATATGTTCTCCATTGCTAGCAGCTGAAAACTTTCTCATATGTTTCTTTCAAAATTTTAGTTCATGTTATTTTTACACTTCAGGTACATTAGGTGTTTTACCATAAGAGAGACCTGCAACTAAAATATATCAAAATAATTTAGAGGTAAGGCAGAAGATATGAAAATATCCATGTGGTATGACAAGGTTCAAGAACTAACTCTGTTAATTGATAACAAGGAGAATTAAATCGACATTCTAGAAAACTTCCAAGCATTTGAGGAATGACTTCAGTCATCAAGGTTACTAGCTTGAGAGGCACAGCTCTAAATATTTTAGGGTTTTCTTTTCTGCTCTTACAAAACAACCATGCTTTTTAGCACATAAACCTTTCTAGCTACTGGATTTAGCAGTCACAGTGCCTCACTGGGCATGTTTAACCACTTTTCAAATGCATATGAGAAGAATTCTCCTTCTGAAACTCAGGTCAGTCCTAAATATAAAGTTATAAATGTGAAAGCATCCATGTGTATTCTAAAGCACTGTACAAATGTAAGGAATTACCTTCATTACCTAGTGTTATTGGAGTTAAATTCTAGGAGATTGAGTAGTGTATTTCAAGTGGCACATCTGAATATAAGAAGTGAACACATTTCTTTTAAGATTATGAATACTGAAGCAAAATCCACCCTGGAATTACCCTATATAAAACGAAAGTTTAATTTCCTTAAAGTGTATGCCATCTCATTCCCTAGCGTGTAGCAGCAAATTGTTTTCTTTTTACTTTGGTGTTACAGATGCCAGAGAATATTTCTCCCATCATTTGAACCCAGGCTTTGGTCTCCAATAGACAGAAATGTGAACTAGGTTATCCTTGCCAAAGTCACAAAAAAATGCAACTATGGAACCCATACTTTCAAATTTCAATGAGAAAAAAGTCCCTAGATCTAGAGAACTTTTTTTGAAATGACAAATCTTTTGTTTTATTCTGTTCTGTTTTCATAGAGTCTAACATTACAGCAATGAATTTATTAGCATCTCTGAATGCCCTGAAGTTCAGAAGAACAATAACTATAAACCATGATTATTCACAAGTTTTTGTTGTACATGAAAACTCTTGAATCACAATCACCATTGTCATTCCTTTTATGTGAAGAAAATAATGCAAATGATTTCCAAGGAATGAGGCACATCTACACTTGAAGCATTGGATGAGTAATTTTAAATTCTCTTTTATTTTTATTTCAATAAATGTACAATGCAATAGTGAAGTAGCAGTTTATAACCCTTGACTACAAGTCAAGAAGTAAAGAAGTTTGACTGAGATCACCCAACCAACAGGACTGTATGTAAATTTCCAATATGAGTAAGATTCTCTTCCAAAGAACCCATATAAACACAAACTGTCTCTTTCTCTCTCTCTCTCTCTCTCTCTCTCTCTCTCACACACACACACACACACACACACACACACACACACACACACCCTTGGGGATAACCTTTCCTTCAAGGGAAAGAATGGGCCTGTAAATCAACTTTCTTTAGACACAATGGCTAGTTATTAGAGATTTCATCTTTTCAGCTAGGCAAGATAATTTCCTAAAAGGTTTCCCCCAATGTAGATTTTGAATTGGAAAACAGTTACTGTAAATTAATATAATGTCACTGGTTTGAGAGGAAAGATTTATGTGCTCTTCCTCCAAAGACTAGAAACTGAGCAGTTCTTTGTTTAGTATCGTCCTCTTCATGTCTCCTTTTTTATAAGAGAAGCCTGAAGAGCTGTTTGCCATGAAGGCCACATTTTCTATTAAGCATAACTAATCAAACACACATACATACCATGTGTAAATGACACTCACTTCAGCATTGCTACTTTACCTAGTAAAAATTCTTTAAAACATACACTTCTTGAATGATCATTTTACCCTCTGCTTTTGAAAGTACCCAGGCTTCAGAGAAGTTTTATAAAACAGATTTGCTATTGATATAACATGGCAATTTGCATTAAAATCTATATGAACTCACAGTCCTAAAAACTGTGTAGAAGGCACTTTGATAATGGAACGTGTTCACTGACTGGTTGTCTTCTATTTATTTCAACTACTATCTTGGCATTATGTTTTCAGTGAATTTTACTTGTTCGTTTTGACCTCAAATCATATTCAAGAAAGCCCATAGCTATTTGGTTGTAGAATAGGGAATATTCATTTGTTTTTCCATATGAACTTCTCCAACTGTACCATAGTAGTCAAATTGTTCAAATGTTTATATTTCATAAAATTACATATGTTAGACAAAAGTTATGTCCCACTTTCTAGTCTAATTGTTTTAAGGGGTACAATTTAGTGACAATTTACCCAAATCCTTTCAATGTAGTAATAAAGTACTGTTAATTTTTTTAATTAAACACATCTCAAGAAATAGTCTTCCTACAAAATGAGCTATGATTATTAATTTGACAGCTTTGAAAGAATAAAATGGGATTTAACTTTGTGAAAAGGTCAGCATGTAGATTTTTCAGCTTCTAGAAGTGGCCTTGAAAGCCACTGCTGGTAGAGATTGATATAAGTGGATCAATCCAAAACTTCCCCAAGTCTGGTGATTTCTCCCACCAGTAAATATGAAATCATAGTGGCAGGTCATCTTTAAGGAAAAGTTTTGCTTCAGGAAGTTCTGAGTATCTAAGCTCTCACACTATGACTAAGAATCTTTGATGATAGAATTTGACCACAACGGAGTCCCTCCTTCATTTACCCTTAATCATATATCAACAATTATCTGATAATAGATAGGGAAAGAACATGTGGTTGGCCATCTCACAACAATATATTAAACAGATGCTTAGTGCTAAACGAATCTTTTGTTTTCCCAAGTTAATGAAGCCAGATAGAGATTAATATGCTTGCACCATTCTGGGTGCTAACTATGAACACCTTTTATTGTATATCTATAAATAGCAGGCAAGTAATAGTGCTTAATGATAATAAATATCCAATAGGAGATCTAAATTTAGGGATAATTTGCATGCGATACTGTATTCCCTCAAAAGTCAGGAGACTGTGGTTCCTAACCCCATAGAGCATAAGAATTATATTTCTATTTCTATATTCCTCATTTAAACTTAGTTTACTAAGTCATGAAGGCACTGCCTTTTCAATAAATGTGTTAATGAAAAATTCTAAATCTTTTCCTGTTTTGAAGTATAACTTTTGCAACAATGGCAAATCAGCAGATTGCCCTATGTTGACACTCTTACTCTCAAATTATTATTTGTGTGATAGATAATCGCACTCTTTTTTTTAAGATTTTTTATTTATTTATTTGACACAGAAAGAGAGAGTGAGAGAGAGAGAGCACAAGCACGGGGAGCAACAGGCAGGCAGAGGGAGAGGGAGAAGCAGGCTCCCCACAAGCAAGGAGCCCTATGTGGGGCTCGATTCCAGGACCCTGGGATCATGACCTGAGCTGAAGGCAGTGCTTAACTAACTGAGCCACCGAGGCGCCCTGATAATCACAATTTTTAAGCTTAAAAACAAACAGACAGTTTTACTCCTTTTTCTTGGTACTAAATGCTGACGATGCTATTTTCTCTTTAAAATTATCTTAATGGTCTAAGACACTGTACTTTATAATAAACAAATATTTAGTTTAACTGAATACCTAAGCTTATGAAGGAAAAAAATCAGAACACTGGTGATGTAACAGAGTATAAGCCCCAGACAGAAATTACAACCCTAACTTAAAAATGTTACTGTGTTTAGATTGGTGAATTTTATTACAAATTATTTACAGATTTTTCTTCAGATCAGAAAAAAGTATATAAAATTAGGCACTGAGTTTTAACTGTGAAATATTTTTCTAGGTTTATTTGAGTAAATAATTCACTTTGACCCTATTTCACTGAATTAACTTGGTACATCTTACTAAAATCTCATTGCATAGAACTCTATCTGACACTAATTTAGAGTAATACTATTCATCGATGGACTTTAGAGAAGCTGAAAAAACAATGTAGAGAAAAAATATTTTTTTTTCCATTAACCCTGCTGTCCCCTGAATGTTATATCAAATAGTGAGTGTGAAAATGTACAGTAAGTGTTATTCTGGTCCCTAATTTAACGTGTAAGATAGGCTGTGAATTTGTCCTGATGTTTTTATGACAAGCATCCTTAGCATAGAAATAATTACAAAAAGCAAATCTCAGGACAGTAGGACTACAGAATGCTGGATTGACTTATCATCAGAGAACTACTAAGAGTTATCATGAGATAATCCCAGCGGACCTCAATAATCAGTTGTAAATGCCATTCAAGCTAACAAAATAAAAATATTTCCTTGAAGCAAAGAAGACAACAGAAACACTAGTTAGATACAGAAAAGCTCTTCAAAACCTGAACAATGTTACTTGGCCTCCTTGAATAGTTTCTGCATTTTTCAATTAGGTAATTTGTTTTGTTTCTCAAGAAAACAACTTTTAGCTTTAAACATAATGATTTTCTTATACACCTTTGACTTTAATCCAGTTTGGTCAAACAAGGAAAAAATACCTCATTATTTTTAAGAAAAATCTTATTAAGTTCGTGATTATTTTTCTTCACTGAACAAGTTCTTGCTAAAAGGTACAACAGTGAATATATAAGTTTAAACATTTAGCACAAAATAAGGATTTCTATGAAGTCATCCAAAACCAACAGGGAAACAACAACAACAATAAAATTATTTTGTATCTTGGCAAAACTGGGAAACATGTAATACCCATGCCTCCCAGGTAGAAATGTGGTCAAACGCAACAGGGGTCAAGTAGGAAAAGGTGTAGGAAAAAGCTAATGTATCAGAGAATATGAACTGAATATGAAGCATCTCAGAAAGTGGAAGCAAGAATGAACTTCTTCAAGATGAGGGCCACTCCTGGAGAAACAAACTCAGGATTCTCTTTATTAAATAAAGTGAAAACAGGACTATACCACCTGGTAGCAGGAGAGTACTGGATTCAGTTTATGTCTAAGAAACAGAGGAAGTAAGGCTAAATAGAGAATTAATAAATAAGTCATCTTGCAGAAACCAGTTAACCAGCTTGTTATAGTGATTGCAGAAGAAAAGGGAACCTTGCCATCTAAAAAAATAAATAAAATAATAAAATAAAATAAAATATATAAAAAAGCAATTAGGGGCGCCTGGGTGGCTCAGTTGGTTAAGTGACTGCCTTCGGCTCAGGTCATGATCCTGGAGTCCCGGGATCGAGTCCCACATCGGGCTCCCTGCTCAGCGGGGAGTCTGCTTCTCCCTCTGACCCTCTTTCCTCTCGTGCTCTCTATCTCTCATTCTCTCTCTCAAATAAATAAATAAAATCTTTAAAAAAAAAAGCAATTAAACAGACAGCAACAACAAAGAAATAACAACAACAAAAGTCCCATGAAGTTGCCTAACTCATTGGATGCAGAAAAGTAAAGAATAATTGAACTTCACAGAAGAAACTCAGTATTATAAGAAAAACTGCAATTAGCCTTGAGCCCAGCCTTAATAGCCTGCCTGAACAACAGTTGACCCATGAAAATATCATCCCTTCAATGATGATTTAATTTAAAAATACCTTGAATAAGAGCTGCACAAAATTTTTTTAAGGAGTAAAAGAAGAGAGAAAACATGCATAGAATATGAAAAATTCCCAACAGAAAAATTGTTACTAGGGAGAAGATAAAAATTGTGACCATATATTTTCACCATGAGTTAAAAAGAGCAATTGCTTTAATGAATCAAGAACACAAGGTAGGGGGCACCTGGGTGGCTCAGTCGTTAAGTGTCTGCCTTTGGTTCAGGTCATGATCCCAGGGTTATGGGATTGAGCCCCTCATTAGGGCTCCCTGCTCAGCGGAAAGCCTGCTTCTCCCTTTTCCGCTCCCCTGCTTGTGTTCCCTCTCTCACTGTCTCTCTCTCTCTGTCAAATAAATAAATAAAATCTTAAAAAAAAATAAAAGAACACAAGGCAGAAGGCCAAAAGTTCATGGAAAAAATGACAAAACAATTGAGAGAAATTTAAAAATTGAGCCAGGGGGTTCAGTAAAAAATGGAAGAAAATATTAAAATATCATAGAAATAAAGTGAATCGGAAAGAAGCACAGGAAAGAACATAAATGGCTAAAATAATATTGAGGAACAAAGAGTACAGAAAGTGAAAAAGAATAGGAAATAGAAATAGTTAGAATGAACACAAATTTTTAAAAAGAGAAAAAATGAATTAAAATGACAGGCATAGGAAACAATCAAAGGAAATTTAAAGCTTGGTTGATCTCTCTAAAAAAGAGAATCAAAATAAGGGAACATAAGAAAAATATAAAAATATAAGAAAATTTTTCAGAAACAAAAGAAGACATGACTTCTAAAATTAAAAGAGGACATTTTAGGTACAAATGACATAGAACAGTCAATGGAATGAATCCTAGCAAAGCTGTATAAATTCAAATGAAAGATGTTTTGTGTAGAAAGGAAAAATACTAAGTCTTATAAAAGAAGGAAGAATCTGATTGGTCTCAGGTTATTCAGCATCATCCACATATCACAGTATAGTGAGAAAATATCTACAAATTAAAAAAAAAAAAAAAAAAACCCAAAGTGTTAAGAAAACTGTTTTTACACAGCTGACCTGTTTTCCGAGTACAAAATTACCAGGTACACAGTTTGAACTTGCACATTGTTGCTGAGTCATTCTTTAGGGATTTGCTAGAGGCCAAACTACAAACAATCCAGGAACAACTAAAAATTTTTGGTGAAAGAACTCTGTGTGGGATGACCAGATAAAATAACAAGCTGCCTAATATTCCTAATATCTCATGAAACATGCTTATCCTTAAAATTTTATTCTCTATTTATTTTAAACTCAAATTTAAGTGGGTATCCTCTTTTTATTTGCAAAATGTGAAAAGTATTTGCAAAAGAAAATTGAATCTTTTAACTGCACTACCATAATTGAAAGAAATGTGGGGTCTAGGGTTTCAGAACAGAATGTAAACGTTTTATCCACTGGCATTTCAGAAATGGCATAACAAAAAATGAATGAGGAAGCAAGGTGAAAGGGAAGTCGGTTCACTGATCCCTGAACCTTCAGTAGCTGAAGTAAAAATATATCATAAAAGTTAACAAGCAATAGATGTATAAGCATATTCACCATTATAAATGTAGACACTAAGAAAGCTAATGAAATCCACTAAAATTAGGTGACAGAGTAGGAAAAAGGACACAAAGGATAAATATACTAATTTTTATCAACGGTCAGATAAGAAGGGATTATCTAAAAATAGGAAATTAACAATATTACATAGAGTTCTATAAAATTATAGTGACAAAGTTAAACATCAGAACAGAGCTAGAACTATAAATAGAAAAACCACAGAAACCTAAATTAAAAATACTCTAAGACATAAAATAATGTGCTAGAACTAAGATCAAACTATCACACAATAAATAACAGACTTCCTTATATGCTTGCCTAGAGTAACACTCAACTCTAGGCTCTACAAAAAATATACATTAACAATATAATTATAAAAGTGAAAACCAAGATGTCAAAGTATACAAAGGATTCACCCAAAAAGAAATCTAGGATTGAAATCTTTTATAAGGCAAACATTAAGTCAGGACACAAAACAGACAAATTGAAGAAGGGTATTTTTTTTATTGTTACAAGTTGCAGCTCACAATGCACATCTGTACCAATAATGCCACAGCATCAACAGGCATAAAGCAAACTGGAGAGAACATATAAGGAAAAAAAAGACAAATACATTAATCTTGTCTCTCCATCCATGAAAATTAAAGGGAAAAAAATAAGCAAAACCGAAATAACATAACCAAGCTCTGTATCTTGAAAAAGAGAACAGAACACAGTCTACTTTCAAACATCCATTGATTATTTATAAAAAATAGAAATGTTTTAGGCCACAAAGAATTCCAAAAAGTAGAAAAAGATAGCATACATTCTCTTATCACTCTGCAGGTAACAACAACAACAACAAATGAAAACTTCTGGAAAAAAAAAAACAGATCTCTCTTCTTGGGTCATAGAGGAAATCCCACGCAAGACTGAAAAATATACAAAAAATAAAAACAAGGATACCCTAAATATCTTCCTGGACACTATCAACAAATCATCTGGTAAGAATATGGGATTTTTCCCCATTTTACATTTGGTAACATTTGAGGTAATAGCCACATAGCTAGTAAAGGGAGGAGTTGAATTTAACTCAGTTGATTGACACCAAATTTGTTCTTTTTACATTTGGCATCAATGCCTTTCAAAGCATCAGAGCCTTGCTTCCTTTATCTGTAAAATGAGGGAGCTAAGTTAGAAAATAAGAGTTGGTATTTGACTGCTTACAACAGCACATAGAGTGTTATATAGGTTTTTCCATGCATTAATGTTTAATCCTCACATTGATTCTATGATATAAAAATCACTATGCCTAATTTAAAGAAAATAAACTGAGGCCCTGAGAGTTCAATAACTTTTCCAACTTGTCTAAATAGTCAAGTCAGAATCTGAATCCATGAGTCTGGCTGTAGACTTAGCCACATTTCAGAGATAGTCTGCTTCCAACGTCTAGTTCTAGAGTTCTGTAAGACACGTACCTTAGGATTCATGACATGATGTTTAAATAATTTATCAGAGAACATTGTATGGCCCTCAGTGAATTACATGTGGATAATAGGATAACTATTCAGATGAGTTTTTCCCCAGGGTAAATGAAGAGTAAAATGCCAGGGTTCCAATCACACAGAACAACATCCCCAATTGTTAGCGAAACAAAAGAATTGTTTCAGTACTGTAGGCAGCACATGTCCCAAATAAGCTTTTTTAACCAACACAGATGGTGTAGGTTTGATCCAGGGCTGTTACATAAACACGTTAGTTTATAAATGAAATTGTCCAACCTCAATGACAAATAGCTGTACATCTGCCTAATAATTATTTCTGTACCATTTTTAGAACAGAGTACTGTAATTATTTTCCATGATTATAAAGAATTTGGGAATGAATCACACAGATGCTTTGCTATTTACAGTTAAACAATTATTTTCCTTCTCCTTCCTTACTATCCAATAATATTTCTTTATTATGTTGAACCTAAAAATTGAACAAGGAAAGGTAAATGTAAGCCAACATATTAAAGACAGTAATCACCCAAATTGCTACTGCTAGGGAAATAATTCTACCATATGTACTCTGTTCCATTGATTGTGAAATTGCTGCTCTCATTAAATGGTTTGCTTGACCCTTGGGGGAGTAGCTACCATTTTTCTCTTTTAGAGTTGCAATAATTTCATTGCTTGTCTTTTATCCCTGGAATAGATATCTTATCTAATGATAAAATGTTCCATCATATTCTTGTCCACCTCCTCTATCCCTGCTGCACTCTCTTCAGTTTGACTCTTCCAAGAAGTTTAGGTTATTTCCTATGTGGCCATCAATCTGGTAGGTGCTACAGGAAACACAAGTATTCATATCACAGGTAAGTATTTCTCTGGCTTGGATGGAGAATGAGAAAAACAAAAAGAGAGAAGAAAGCAAGCGAATACTATAGAAAGAACTCCTATAACAATGCTTTACATACTTTAGGAGAAGTATTATAGAAATTTCTCATGGTTTCAAATTGACAAGATATTTTGTTTAGGCGATGCAAAGCAGGTAAAATTTGTCATCCTACAAGTATAAAAAAATACTTTCCATATAATTAATGTCTGTTTATTCCTCAGGGTAAAGTGGTCCCCCATACTGGAATCACAGAGGAAAAAGACATTAAGCCATTCATTAATTAACTACATAAGTACTTCAAATGAGAAAAAGTTGTGAAAGCCTATTATATAAATATATATTTTAACCCATATAAAAATAACTTGCACAGGTAATAGAATTATATTTATTAAATAACAATCATGTGTTTAATGTCAGCAAAAGATTAAATAGTAAAATTAATAGGACTATGTCATTCTGCAAACATAAGTTTGATCTTGTTCCACCACTCAAATATGTGTCGGGGAGCACCAGGGATGAGATCTGACAGTGATAAATATCAACATTAAAGGTAAAAAAAAAAAAGAAAGAAAGAAAGAAAAAAAAGGTAAGGTACACACAGTCTTTAAAAGACTCTGTGACTGATGATCTAGTGAAGATTCTCAGAGAGTATACTGGTATAAAAGAAAATTGGCTCCTATGTTGAATATCATTTTTTCCATAATAATATGACAGTTTGCAAATATTAAAAGTCCAACTGCTTGTTAGAACATTAACCCTAAGCTTGCCTCTGAATTCCCATGAATGATCTGAACTCAATAATAATATGAACTCTTTAATAGTTTACGTGGTCACTAACCAAGTATATATGTTAATGAGCCTATAACTCTGACAAGATAATCTTAATTTCATAATTTGAATAAATTGATGGAAAATTTTAGAAATATTTGTAATCTTGTTGTCATTCTCACCATAAAGATCAAGAAATATTTGTTAACAAAGTGAACTGTAGTCAAAAATTTTTATGAAAGTTATTCACAGCATAAAATGTTTTATCTATTGTTTTTGTTTGAATTGAAGAGGGAACAAGCCATTATAATAGTGTAATATCTAGTTCATTTGACCCATCCAAAATTGATTTGGTGCATGAGCCACCAGCAAGTTCATTTATTACTTTAGAACAGCAATGTTATAAATGCTATTTATTCATGAATGACAACAGTCCTCCTACTTTACATAAGCAATTTAACACAGTTCATTTGTTCAGGTGTACATGGTGAGAAACAATTTATATACATTATTTTTCTCTCTCAAACCACTACATCCCCATATTATATTCATTTCCCAAGAATAGTTTCTTAAAAAAAGCATCTGAAGGAGATTCTCTTTTATATTCCCTACAGACATGATTTTCCTTGCAAAAAAAGTTTGCTAACAGTTTTTGCTCTATATTTTGAAAGAACAAAGAAACCTGGCTTTCTCTACATGGTGTGGAAACTGGCACCATTTTTTCAGTTCTAGGGGCCCATTTTGACAAAGCTATTGTTACTGATGATAGTACTAGAAGTATTAATGGTAATAACAGTATCTGTACTTGACATCTCTTTAAATAGGTCATAAATTCTTTTTGCTAAAATGAGTTACATTTTTCAGAAACACATACAGTTTTATGTGGGAAGAGTTAAGAGAAACAGGCAATTAACTTCCTAGATATGTACAAATGGAATGTTTCCTTCTTTGCTACAATCTTAATTATGCATCACACATAACTATATCTGGGTTAAGTATGATTCAATAGTTAGAGAAGTTCTACTACAATCCTTGGTGTTCCTGAATTTTACCAGGATTCCTCATCTGAAAATCTCTGAAGGGAAAGAGACTGAGAATTTCATTTCCATCAAATTTTAATCCATCCTTCTCATTTGGGGAAACATTGCATGATCTTTCATATTAAATATCTGAAGGAGCTCTTTCAAGAGACAGAATTCTTGGGGCGCCTGGGTGGCTCAGTTGGTTAAGCATCCAGCTCTTGGTTTTGGCTCAGGTCATGATCTCATTGAGCTTCATGAAGATTCTCTTCCTCTGTCCCTCCCCAAACTTGCTCTCTCTCTCTCTCTTTCTCTCCCTCAAATAAATACAACTTAAAAAAAAAGAAAAAAAAAAAAAAAACAGGGACACCTAGGTGGCTCAGTTGGTTAAGCATCTGCCTACAGTTCAGGTCATGATCCCGGGGTCTTGGGATCAGGTTCCATATTGGGCTCCTTGCTCAGCAGAGAGCCTGCTTCTCCCTCTGCTTGCCGCTGCCCCTGCTTGTGCTCTCTCTCTCACTCTCTCTCTGTCTGACAAAGAAATAAATAAAATCTTTAAAAAAAGAAATAAAATAAAAAATTTTAAAAAATTAAAAAAAAAAACAGAATTCTCTCCCAACACTTACAAGCAAACCAAGATTTTGATATACTTCTTAAAATCCCATATTAAGTATAGTGAGTCCTTTCTATCATTTGTACATGGATGCATAAGAGATAACAGTTGGGAACCACTGCTAAAAATAATGAATAAAGTTTGTTGGATGATTCTCCAAGCAGGATTCCATTTTATCTGCAGTTGAAAACTCTCTCTCCCTCTCTCTTTCTCCCTCCTCCTCTCTATTTCTCTCTTGCATAGGCAACAAAATGTGAACACGGTCATCATTTTTTATATTTATCTATTTTTATGAAAAAAATATTTTGCTCTTTCTATACTTCTTCCAGGTCTCAGGGGAACTTTCTCTGGCCACTGAGACTATGTCACTTCTGTCTTTTAGAATAAAATGTATTTAGGGGCACCTGGGTGGCTCAGTCGGTTAAGCGGCTGCCTTCGGCTCAGGTCATGATCCCAGGGTCCTGGGATCGAGCCCCATGTCTGGCTCCCTGCTCAGCAGAGAGCCTGCTTCTCCCTCTCCCTCTGCCTGCCACTCTGCCTACTTGTGCTCTCTATCTCTCTGTCAAATAAATAAATAAAATCTTTAAAAAAAAAAGAATAAAATGTATTTATTAAATATATTTATGGAATTTATAAAATGCTTATAGTTTTCATTTAAAGTTTATTAAGAGTCCTTTCTCTTTGACATCTTTCTCCGTACTAACAATCCAGGGGCAGACAGTGTAGAAAGAACAATCTGAAAACCGGCTGGGGCACACAGTGGGGAGATTATCCACTATTCTAAGAGTGCTTCCCTGAGAGGCAGTGTTCAGGGAGATGCCTCTCTGGGAACAAAGGAGCTGGCTGGCACCACTTCCCTCCCCCCCAACCCCTGCCATAAACACAGCCTCTGGCAGGAGGCAGCAAGCACTGTCACTGGCTGCCTAGCTTGCTCACACAAAGCCCCAACTCCCTGTGCTCTAGCAGTACTGCCCCCATCAAGCTTGCCTCAGTACCAGTGTGTTAGGCCCCTCCCCCAGAAGACCAGCACAAGCCCCTGCCCACACCACATCTGACCAGAAAGTTCTGCAGGGCTTCAGGTCTAGTGGAGTTGGTATCAGGTCTCATTTCACAAGCAGACCAGAGCACACCTAGCTAAAACTCACCACATTCAGGACAGGGACCAAACACTGCTCAAAGCAGGCAAGGAGAGCACCTGCAGATGACTGGCCTGAGATAGAGCACCCAAAACATAACAGCAGAACACACACAGCACACACCTGAGACACTCCCTGACTACACAACCTCTTCTTCAGAAGGCCATTACTTTCAGGAACAGGAGACATAACTGGCTTTTCTAACACAGAGAAGAAGACAGAGACTTGGACAAAATACAAAGACAGAGAAAATTATCCCAAATGAAAGAAGATAAGGCCACAACCAGAAATCTAAATGAAACAGATATAAGTAGCATGCCCGATGGAGAATTTAAAGCAATGATCATACTCACTGGGCTTGAGAAAAGAATAGAAGACATCAGTGAGACTCTTACAACAGAGATAGAATTAAAAAGAGAATCAATCAGAGATGAAGAATGCAATAAACAATATTGGAAATGGGCTTGATGCAATGAACAGCAGGCTGGAAGAAACAGAGGAATGAATTAATGACCTAGAAGACAAAATAATGGAAAGTAATGAAGCTGAACAAAAGAGAGAAAGAAGAATTATGCAACATGAGAATAGACTTAGGGAACTCAGTGACTCTATCAAACATAATAATATTCATATTATAGGAGTCCCAGAAAAAGAAGAGAGAGAAAAGGGGGTAGAAAATTTATTTCAAGAAATAATAACAGAAAACTTCCCTAATCTGGGGAAGGAAACAGACATCCAGATCCATGAGGCACAGAGAACTCTCATGAAAATCAATAAAAGCAGGCTAACGCTAAGACATATTGTAATTAAATTTGCAAAATATAGTGAAAAAGAAAAAATCTTAAAAGCAGCAAGACAAAATAAGTCCTTAATGTACAAAGAAAAACCCCATAAACCTAGCTGGAGATTTCTCCCTACTAGAATGTAAACTTCAGGAAAGCAAGGAACATAGAATTTTCTTACTACTGAATTGCAAAACCTAGTATATCTATGTTCGTGAAATGATGGCTATTATGAAACTTCTAGAAGAGGAAAACAAAAAACCTTAACCACAGAATACAAAAATTTCCATATAAAGAACAGACATGCTATTGAATCAAGTGCTCAGCTATTAGCCTAGTTTACATACACACACCATATTTATCATTACTGGTTGATTTTCAATGGTGCCTAAAGAGGTATTATTGTAGAACTTGGTGTCTCATAACTTCTATTTGGAAAAAAATAACCATAAACTATCTATAATCTCTATATCAGTTTAAACCCAGCTGAGTGCAATAGATTTTCTATATTCTCAAATGAGTTAAAGTGATACATGAAAGAGCCCAACATTTTTAGGCAGTTCCTTCAATTTTATTATTTGTTAAAATAGCCATAATAACGGACTAGAAAAATGTATGCCATTATCCTCATGACAAATAAAACAATGAATAAAAAGATGCTTTCCAGAATTGACTCTACTATATATAAAATGCACTGTGACATTAGATCTTACCTGTGGAACTTCTCCATACATTAAAAAAATTCATCTCAACAACACTTACTATATTATCTACTGTACTCCAGATTTTTTAAAAAGTTTTGGTTTATAGTCGATTATTATTAAACATTTCAAATAAGTAGTGCTAAAAGCAGCATTTTAAAGTAGTTCATTATGGAGCACCTGGGTGGCTCAGTCAGTTGACCGTCTGTCTTCAGCTCAGGTTATGATCCCAGGGTCCTGAGATTGAGCCCCACATCGGGCTCCTTCCTTAGCGGGGAATCTGCTTCTCCCTCTGCCCCTCCCCCTGCTCATGCTCTCTATCTCTCTCGCTCATGCTCTCTCTCTCAAATAAACAAATAAAATCTTTAAAAAAAATAAATAAAAAATAAAGTAGCTCATTAGCCCATATTTCATAACCTATTTTTTTTTTCAATTTTTTGAATACTGACATAAGCCTCAGAGTCTGGTAGAAGAAACTTACAAGCTAGGATGATTTCTTGAGGGTAAAACCTTAATATAAAGCTTTGGCTTTATAAATTTTCACTAAACTCATGGGTTACTCAAATCAAAGAAAAAATAAAAATTGCAGCCAAATTAAGGGTGAGGAAAGTAGCCATGTTCAAATGTGCATGCACATACACATAAAAAAAAAAAAACTTAGTAGAAACTTCCAGCTGATGACATTTTGACATCTGCACAACCATTTTAAAGAGTTCATGGGTGTTGCTCAAATGTTTATGGTATCAAAGAAACTGAAGGTCAAGGAGTGCCTGGGTGGTTCAGTCGGTTAAGTGGCCAACTCTTGGTTGTGGCTCAGGTCATGACTTCAGGATCGTGGGATCAAACCCCAAGTTGGGCTCCACACTCAGCAGGGAGTCTGCTTGAAGATTCTCTCTCTCCCTCTCCCTCTGCCCCTCCCCCATTCACGCTCACACTCTCACTCTCTTGAAAATAATAAATTTTTTAAAAAAAGAGAAACTGAACGTCAAATCAATGCTAGCATATTAGTCGTGAGGGCTCAAATCCAGGAACAAAAGGATTAAGATCTGAAAAACTGAAATGTTTGTAAAAACAGTGAGGTCTAAAATCTTCTTCATGACAAGACAGATAAAGCCATAAAAATAGAATGAACCTAGAAATGAAAAAGATCTAGGTTTGCCTCCTGGCTCTAAGTTGAAGGAAAACATGGACATTAATAGTTCTGAAGCAGTTTACTAATATTCAGTGAAATAAATATGTAGAAAGGGTATAGCAGAGTTACTGCAACAGCTACATATGTTAATTCATTCTATCCCTCTGACTGTTTGAAGATTCCATTAAGACCATCTGCAAGGAAAGGAAACTAGAAGGAATACTTGACTAAAATCAGAAATAACAGAAAACAGCATATTGCACTTGCACTGCACCTGGAACTCTTGCGCTACACATTTAATATAAAAATCCACTCATTTAACCCTAGGGACACTCTGAAGGAAGACAGGCACAAAGAGGTTAAGTAACTTACCCAAGGTCATATAGTAAGAGAGGGGCAGGGCCAGGATTTGAACAAAAGCAGCTAGCTCCAGAGCCCATGCTAGTCTACTTCCCTAAAATCTAGACCTGGTTCTGACTCTACTTACTTGTGGATCTCGGCTACAACCAATTAACAGTGTTATTTAAGAGGGATCAATGTACACAATCTTTAAAAAGTCTAAGTTAAACTTTGTGTATGAATTTCCAACAAATTTGGAGGCAGTTGGAATGGCATAATTTGAAATCCATGTGGCATAGCAAACTTTGAATCCAATGTTGTTGTTCCAGGGGCAAGTCAAAAAGATTGGCTGTCATCATCTATAGCTGCTGAAACTCAAGTACAAGATGCCCATGTGGATGACACAAGAGCAGAAGCATTGAATTTCATGAGAGCTGCTTCCCACGTCTAATGCTACAAAGAGCCATCAGGAAAACAATCAAAACTTGTTTATTTATTTAAAAATTTTCAGAGCAATGTTAGATTTACTAATATTAATGATACTAATCATCATACTCATTTTGCTAAATATTTTACATATGTGATTGCATTTGCATCTTATAATAATCATATGGAGGGATCTATTTTTATATCAGTTTTACACACAAAACAACTGGGGAAGAAAATATGGATTTTTAACTCAGCAGCTAGTAAACAGTAGAACTTGAATTTGAATCCAAATCTTTGCCTGGAAAGTCTACTTGAGACTCCCCATGGTGATGAGGATGAAAACATTTTAGGTAATTAAAATGCAAGATGTAAAAAAATCACAAATGAATTATCATCTGCCGTTGTCATTTTTAACTTCTGATTGGTGCCTATAATTGTGCAAGAGGAGTAGATTTATCAGAAGTAGAAATGCTAATGTCAGGGGGTTGGAGTAAAACAGACTCTAACTATCCTGTTAGTGTCATTTTAGAGAAAGTAACAATTCAAACTTTGTGTACTTATTCTTTAAATCCTGTAGTGATATATTTAAAGTTGAGTTTTCTAATGAAAGTAAGAACTTTCATTAAAGATCTAGTTTATTGTTATTGCAGGGAAATCTTTTCTTTCAATATGAAATTCTTAAAAACTTTCGAATCCTAAATTTACTTTTAAGGAATACTGGCTAACAAAAATAGCATGTGGAGATCATATTTAAGACTCCCAATACTAGTAATTGTAGTAATCCATCATTATACAGCAGAAAATTCCTTTTAATATGATGGTTGTTCATAACACATAGACAGAGAATGTTCCACAAGTGGGTTATGACACACACACGTCGTTAGGAGATTTGCTTATCAGTTCAGGAACAAAAGTCTCCAAACAAGCACACTTATTCTGCTGGAGGTCTGAGGTATTAGCGTACTAGTTCCACACAAGCTTGTGTCACATTGAGAGAAAAAGTCATTTAAAGTCTAGTTGAATAAAATCTAAGAACTATCATAGATCATAACCTCTCTGAACTGAAAGTCATCCTGTTTAGTCACATGACAACAAAATCAGGTTAAGTCATACTCTGAGTGCCCAAGAAATTTGCCTTCAGATATTCCAGTATCTGTAGTAGCGCTCACAAATGATCATGACATCATCTCACAAAAATTGATACTAGAGGGGCAATTATTTTTCCAAGATTACACTAATCATACCCTTTAATCTTGTCAGAAGCTAAATTATGAATTTGTAGTGTAATAAAGTGAAAATAACATGCACTCTGGAGTCCAACTTCTCTGGGTCTTAACTTCAACTTGATCTCTTACTAGTTGGGTGCTCTCAGTCGTAACACTTAATGTTCATTTTAATGATCAATTTCCTCATCTTTCAAAATAGTGATAATTATCTCAAAAGCTCCTGTGAAGTACATGAAATCATGTACATAAAAAATTTAATAAAGATTCTGACTATTACAAGCAACCATTAAATATTATTTGATGTTGGTATGGTTATGAATAATATTATGGATATTTATATATTATTATATTTATATATAATATATTATTATTATACTATTATGAATAATATCATTTTTATTAATATAACTCCTTCATTGAAAGGTTTTAACTAGCGATCACAAAAATGTGACACATTTTTCCTGGATATAATCCATTCATTCTACTAGTAATATGCAAAGTATTAATTTCATGAAAAGCCATCAAATGCTTAAAGTTTAGATGTTCACAAAATTCTCATGCTCCAAGATAGTTTCATCTGGATACAGAGTTTCTTTAAACTTCATTTAAAATTAGAACTATACCTTTTTATAAGAAGAAAAATTAATTTTAAGCAATTAATCAAATAAGGTATCTTCAGTCCATTGCTCAGAGCCACTCACATTCAGCCAAAGAAGTTGGATTATTGAGTTATGAACAAAAAGATAGTCCCCCTCGCCTGGATTAAAAATCAGCAGCACCACTGTGGATGGCAATTTGGCAATATGTATTAAAAGACTTAAATATCTTTATATGATTTAGATTTATCAATTAAGCAATGTCAAGTTTAAACAAATAATCTTTAAAAGTCTATACAGAGAGGATCATTCTAGAATTTTATGAAATAATCCATGGTAGATGAATGGTCTATCTAGGTCTATCATCCATCCAGGTAAATTATGACACAGTTATTCAATTCATTGTAACAAATGAAAAATTAATGAAAATCAAGTAGCAATTTGGAAACTGCAGGATAAAGCACTGCATAAAACTATTATCATAATTACTAAAATAAAAAGAAGCCTAGAACTAATGACCATAAGGGAATACATCAAAACAGCAGCATTAGGGATTTGAGTCTTTTTTATCCTCATGATTATTCATTTTTTGTAATGTGTTAACAAATAAAGCAAGTAATTTATAAACCTCTGTATCAACCCTACCTTCAGACATGGTGGGAGATTACAGGGCAAAGTGGAACACATACTGAATGTGACTTTATTAGTACCTACTCTACCTATTTCTCCCAAAGGAAGGGGTCTTCATTATTCAAGTGGTGTGTGTGTGTGTGTGTGTGTGTGTGTGTGTGTGTGTGTGTGTGTGTGTGTGTGGTTTGTGTACTGACCAGTTTTGGAGTGAGCACTCTATCTCAGATTTTCAGTGTAGTAGTAGAAGTGCTTACTGCCTCGTGTGGTTAAGAGTTGGGAGTAGAGTGTGCAGAGGTAGGAGCGACCAGCCGCCACCTTCCATTGACTCACCGATAATAAAAACTAACGGAAGCATTGATTCTTCTCTGGTTATAACTGCAGAAGTGTCATACTGGTCGAGAAAAACACAAAAAGAATTTAAAAATTAAAGTCTTTCTTGGTTGACAAAACTATTTTAATAACAACAAAGATGATTCTCTAGGGGAAAAAAGCCTAGAAGCATACAATAATGCTCAAATGGTGGGAAAACTTCAAGTACTTTGATACTACTACAACTCATTCTCAATATTTCATTCTTTTTAGTTCCCATTGTTTGCCATAATTTTGAGGGTGAGATATGCAAAAGGAGCTATTGTTGAAAGTCTGCTCACACATTTATTTCTAAGAATTCTCTCTGTAAAGGTTTCCATGTTCTTTCAACAAAAGTGTCAAGGACCTAAACACAAAAGCCTTTCCTTCAGTGAAATCTCCATATAATAGTCTCGATGATTGTTCTTGGTTTAATCCTAAATCATAACCTAAGGGCTTTTTGGAGGGTTTTTTTGGGGGGGTGAACAAATTGAAATTTTTAACAAATTGAAATTACCATTCACAACTGTCTTAAAGATGATTTTCAGATCTATGTTTAGAATTCAACTGCTTTGAAGAAGATAGCAGGAGGGGAAGAATGAAGGGGGGGAATCGGAGGGAGAGACGAACCATGAGAGACGATGGACTCTGAAAAACAAACTGAGGGTTCTAGAGGGGAGGAGGGTGGGGGGATGGGTTAGCCTGTTGATGGGTATTAAAGAGGGCACGTACTGCATGGAGCACTGGGTGTTATACACAAACAATGAATCATGGAACACTACATCAAAAACTAATGATGTAATGTATGGTGATTAACATAACAATAAAAAATTTAAAGAATTAAAAAAAAGAATTCAACTGCTTTGGGCCTCAGTAAATCTTCATTAAAATCTTTCCTTCCATCTATTAATTGGACATAATGAAGAATAATTGTATAAATCTTTAATAATGCTCTTTTTCCATCAAGAGTAAATACATTTTATTATTTATCTTTTTATCTCTCATTAATCTTTAAGTCTATGAGTATGGCAATCCAGCAAAACTATAGCATTGAATTTATTTGTGGGCATTATTCTACTAAATATTAATACAAGTCAATTGTGTTGACAGATTCACGCTGAACATACATTTATTCAATAGAAAATTTCCTAAGTCAATCAATAATTGTCTACTGAAAATTTATTTTTAAAATACTATAATATTAAGGAAAAAGTCAATTTACATTTTAGAGTTTTCAGTGACATATAATAATTTTGTCTGCTAAATATAGTCAGAAAAATATTATATAAAAATTTAGTGGTATTTTACTATAAAACTAGAAAAAATAGATGTGCAAAAATAAATTGTAAAATCTTGCTCAAATGCATATTATATTTTAAAAATTATTTGAAAATAATTTATTTCGCTTCTGGACTAAAAATAATCTAATTTGAATTTTCCTAACTCTGAAGGGATTGAACACCCAAAATATTGTCTAGACTGAGGAGTTTTTCTGAAAGGCAAATTACATTAAGGAGTATTGCACATAAATTTCATATCAATAGTTTCACTATAATTCAACAGATACATTATCCACTGATGAAAAGTGACATGGAAAGGGATCTCTCATGCAAGACAAAAACAGACAAATAAGCCCCAAACTCAAGAATAATTGGTAATATTATGATTTTTGAAGTTCTACACAATTTGATGAGAGGAATAGAAACAATATCCCTAGGTTATTTGTATTTTGAGAAGCAGTGTGCATTTAGAAATTTTGGCAATGCCTATGATAATAGTAATATATTTTACCAAATTCCTGAAACCAATCAGGGAAAAAAGCACTTTGGTGATCAAGGTCCAGAACAGTTAAAATTTATTGTGAAATTAAGGACTGTTCCGAGAGCACTGATGAAGAAAGAAAGAAAAGGTAAAGAGAGCTATTACAAAGTTATAGTTGTATAGAATGAGAGACTCATTTGGAGTTCTCAGCTCATCATGACAGTTTAAGGGTGGGGTGGAGCTATCTCAAGTGACTCGGGATATACATGGGTTTGTGGTGGGTAATAAGACCACTCAGCGTCAGTTCTGAGAAGCATACAGTTTTCAGACTGGTTACAAAACTGCATAGTCAGTGAGGTCTTTCCTTTTGGACAGATCATTTATCCATGAATTGATTGAGTCAGGGAGAGAGTAGGCTGCCTCCTTCCCATAGCTTTGTAGCTCAGATTCCAGATGGAGTAGGTGCCTCTCTTTTCCTTTTGAGGTGGGGAAAGGAAAGAACTGCAAAGTGAATCACATGTGTGTGTGTGTGGTGGGGGGGGGGGTGGTTCTTTTCAGGACAGAGGATGACTTAAATCTTTTATGTGTTGAAAAGTGCCACATGTTTTCAAAAGGGGCTTTTCCTGTTCTGAATATAACCATTCTGGGAAATTGCACATAATTGTAATGAATAGAAATAGAAAACCCACAGATGGAAGAGAGTCTGGAGCTGGCTGGCTAGCATGGGAGCAAGAGCCTCCCTCTGAGTGTGAAATGATGCTGAGTATATGGGTTTCCTCAGGCTGCCATAACAAAGTGCCACACTTCCGGTGGCTTAATATAACAAGATGTATTCTCTCGCAGTCCTGAAAGCTAGAAGCCCAGGAATCACAGTATCAGCAAGGCCAGGCTTCCACTGAGATTTAGGGTAGAATTCTCCCTTGCCTCTTCCTAACTTCTGGTAGTGGCCATCAGTGCTCGGTACTCCTTGGCTAGCAGCTGAAACCCCCCAGTCTCTGCTTCTGTTGTCACAGTGTTCTCCCTGTGTGTCCCTGTCTTCACATGGCTGTCTGCCCTCTGACCTCTCTCCTTTTCTTATAACAACATAGTCATATTGGATTAAGGACCCACCCTACTCCAGTAGGACTTTATCTTTTAACTTATACCTGCAGTGACCTTATTTCCAAAGAAGGTCACATTCTGAGGAACTAGGGGTTAAACTTCAACACATCATTTTGGAATACAGAGTTCAACAAAAATTTTGGCAAAACCAACAGTCTCCTTGCAAGCAGTCAGAGTTTGCTTGTCTAGAAGACTATGTCTTCATCAGTTAGGACTGCTAGAACAAAACAATCTTAGACTGGGTGGCTTAAACAATGAAAGTTATCTTTCACAGTTCTGGGGGCTAAGAAGTTCAAGATCAAGGTGCTGGCTGATGCAGTCCCTAATGGGGGGAGGGGAGGCTCTTCCTGGTGGAGAGAGAAAAGAAGCATGCTCTTTCCCTTCTCTTCTTAAAAGGGCACTGGTGACTTCATTACCTAACCACTTCCCAAAGGCCCCACACTAAATACTATCATGTTGGGGATTAGGGATTCAACACTTGAATCTGGGGGGACACAATCTGTTCATAGCAGACTAAATTAAATACTTTTCTTCAATAAGTTTGAAAAGTCATAAAACAATGTGAAGTTTGAATGCTTATCAAAGTGGGCAAGGATTAAACATAGCATTTTTATGATCAAGACTAAGAAACGATCAGTTCTTACAATCACTGATTTTTATTTCACTATTTATTCTTAAGCATGCCCCATTTTGTTGGTCCCATCTTTATCTTTTCCCTCTATGTTCTCAAAGTTTTTGTTTATTCTGATTCCACACTGAGGAGAGATTCAACAAGGACTTTAGGCTCTCAAGTTTCCACAGTTCTTAATAGGTACTTGGTAAAATTTATTTTTCTCTTTAATTTTGAATTCTAGGAACACAATACCCTTTTTATTTCCATTTTACATTTAATTCATAAAATCTATTTCCATACACAGTTATTAGACAGTTGAAGTTTCAAGTCAAAAAGTATTTGCTAAGAAACAATGAGGTCACATGTGATAGTTAAGGACATGGACCCTGGGGGCGCCTGGGTGGCTCAGTCGGTTAAGTGGCCCACCCGTGGTTTCAGCTCAGGTCATGATCTCAGGGTTGTGAGACTGAGTCCAGGATGGGGCTTGGCACTCAGTGAGGAGTCTGCTGGAGAATTCTCTCTCCCACTCCCCCTCCCCCTGTGCCATGGTCTCTCTAAAATAAATAAATCTTTAAAAAAAAACAACATGGACTTTAAAGCTGAAATGCATGGGTTCAAATCCTTGCTCTCATATATCCTTGCTTGTAATACTGGTAAGACTATTTAACTTTCTATGCCCCACTTTCTCATCATAAAAAAGGGGATAAGAATAACTATCTGGTAGGGTTATTTTTAAGATTAAATGGATTAATACACTTGAAACATTAAGAAGAATGCTTGGCAAGATGAAAAGCGTTGTATAATATAAACTGTTGTTGTTGTTATTATTAGTGTATAACCTGACATTGAAAGATGGCAATGCTCTTACCTTTAGAAAGCTTTCTCATGTACCTGGGTTTAGTATAGATGGAATGGGAAACTGGAAATGGATCCTGTTTCTGACACTTACTAGCTCTGTGAACTTAGACTAGCTATGGAAATTCTACAGTACTCAATTTTATGTCCTGCAAATTTGGACTAGTCTATCTCATGAGGGTTGAAAAAATTGGGGTAAAGTGCTAAGAGAAGTATTTGGCAAATGACAAGCTTTCAAACCTAACTTCTTCCCCCTTCCTTTCTTCTACTTCAGCTTTGGAAGGTGGGGAACATGAACTGGAGAAACAGAAGTCTGGAGGATAGGAGACCAATTAAAAAGTTACTGCGATATCAATAGTAACATGAGAAGGGAGCCAGATAAAGAGCCATTAGCCATGAGAAAGTAGGAGGCACAAGTCAATTCTTGGTAAATGACTACCTGTGGGGCTAATGAGACATAGAGAAATGAGTGAAAATTGCAAGGCTTCTGCAAAAGAAGTTCTTTAGGGTGGTACCCTTTGTTATGCATATTTTATCAATCAAGTCACATGTGGTATTATTAGTAGTATCTGAAATACTACATTTCTCTACCCTTCTCAATCTTCAAACCCAGACTGCCATAATTTTAATTTTTTCATTATTTTTATTCCATTCTGCCCCCAGCTTTGTTCCTGCTGAACAGTCATGGTTTCACTGCGACCTCAGAGAAGCATTTTAATGTAGCTGTTGAAAAAAAGCATTTTCATCTGGGATGATATTATTATAAAACCCATTTATAAAGTACTTGCCTGTATCATTGTTTATTGTACTGTGGGCTCTATTGTGTATCAGTAAACCCTCTGGCAGTAATTTCAATATTGCTAAACTATTTAAAATCAGTATCAGGTCCACAAAGCCAAACTGTGGAAAGAACCAAGATGTCCATCGACAGATGAATGGATAAAGAAGATATGGTATATATACACGATGGAATATTATGCAGCTATCAAAAGGAATGAGATTTTGCCATTTGCAACGACGTGGATGGAACTGGAGGGTGTTATGCTGAGTGAAATAAGTCAATCAAAGACATGCATCATATGACCTCACTGATATGAGGAATTCTTAATCTCAGGAAACAAACTGAGGGTTGCTGGAGTGGTGGGGGGGTGGGAGGGATGGGGTGGCTGGGTGATAGACACTGGGGAGGGTATGTGCTATGGTGAGTGCTGTGAATTGTGCAAGACTGTTGAATCATAGATCTGTACCTCTGAAACAAATAATGCAATATATGTTAAGAAAAAAAAAAAGAAGAAAAAGATAGCAAGAGGGGAAGAATGAAGGGGAGTAAATCGGAGGGGGAGACGAACCATGAGAGACAATGGACTCTGAAAAACAAACTGAGGGTTCTAGAGGGGAGGGGGGTGGGGGGATGGGTTAGCCTGGTGATGGGTATTAAAGAGGGCACATTCTGCGTGGAGCACTGGGTGTTATGCACAAACAATGAATCGTGGAACACTACATCAAAAACTAATGATGTGATGTATGGTGATTAACATAACAATAAAAAATTTTTAAAAATTTAATAAAATAAATAAAATAAAATCAGTATCAGTATTTTTAATGATTTTGGAAAACATTTTCTCCATGTCAGTTATTACTTATGAAAGAAGGCTAGAAAAAAAAATGGTACAAAGAAGGGCTTTGAAAAACATAATATGTGAAGTAGTAACAATTACTACTACATTATCTAATATAACTGAAATCAGTGAATAAATTAATACCTATAAAACCTAATCAGACTTCTAATCTTATTTTAAAAACAAAGTAATACTTACAAAATATAAATAAAAACAAAATTCCAACCTTAAAATTAAATTCTATCAGCAGCATGTGATTGGAAACATAATAATTTATATCCAAGGAATAATTTGTTTCAATATACAAAAACTAAAAGTTTACTTATAATTGTATTTATTTCTGCAAAAAGTAATATTGTATGTTATTTTATTACCTTCTCATTAGTTGTGAATCATTTTCAGAGATTTGGGCTATCTTAAGACTTTACTTTCCAGTTTAAATAGGAGAAGTAACAGGTATATATAATTCAAAATACAGAAGGATGAGAAAGTTTAACAAAACTTTAAAGAATGAAATCTAAGGCTTAAATACAATAAAATTTAAAAGTTGATATGAACCTCAAAATCATAGTAATCATATTCAAGGTAATTTACCAGAAAGATCTGAATTCCAAATGCCAGGTGAGGTGAAATGGTAAATTATACTAAATAAGAAAAACTAAACCAGTTTTCCATTAAATTTCATAATCTATAATAGGAAGAAAGAGGTTAAAAGTCACTGAAGTCTCAATATCAAGCTCTCAGATTTGAAACTCATAAAACTTATAGTTCTAATTTGATGATTAACAGGACAGTTCTGAACAAAAACCAGTAGGTGGCAGTAGGCTGTTATAAAGACATCAGGAAGCCTAAGAAATAAATTATACATTACCAATATTACATATGCACATAGAGAATTTAATGAATAAATTAGTCTATTATTTTTAATTCAGATGTGACATCTCATGGATGCATTACACTATAGCTTGGTTTCGTGGCAGTAATTGATACATTCCTAAACACTGCAAACACACAATATTTTGCTAAGATGGCAACAATTATTCTAAACCCCATCTCAGTAACACCTAATCATAATCAACAAATTTAGAGATGGTTCAATATGAGTAAAGAATTAACTTTAAGAGTATCTAAGGGGCGCCTGGGTGGCTCAGTCAGTTAAGCAACCAACTCTTGATTTCGGCTCAGGTCATGATCTCATGGGTGGTGAGATCAAGCCCTATCTGGGGCTCCACACTCAGCGGGGAGTCCGCTTGAGATTTTCTCCCCTGCCCCCTGCCCACTGCCCCTCCCCCACCTTCACCCATTCTCTCTCTCTCTCTCTCAGTAAATGAATAAATAACTTTAAAGAAAAAAGAGTATCTAATTCATCCAGTTGGAAAACAAATCTTAAGGAGGCAACATTCTTTAATGGAAACTGTGTGAGACCAGTTCATGTAAAGACAGGAGTTTTAGATGTGGTTTCTCTACTTACCACCAGCCATTGACCATCGTTGTACATTCATTTCCTCATCCATACAATGGTTATCACAGAACTTTCCCAACATAGCCCAAACTCTATATACAGAAAATAAAATGATGTTTGTGAAAGTAACTGTAAAACACCATGCAAATATAAGATTATTTTTCTCTATGTAGAAGCCAAAGGAAAGAGAGTTTTAAGAAGAGAATTTGTCCAAAGGCATCCAGTGTTTCAGTGGAATTAAATAAAATAAAGCCTGAGGAGAAAAGTCACTAGATTTGGTATTTTTAGAGTTGCTTGAGACTGTATTTGAATACAACGGTAAATATATTTTGACCTAGATGAAGAAGTTTGCCTTCTCATTGCCTCTATCATATGGTGTAGTAGTTATGCACACAGTCTCCAAAGTCAGACTGGCTGAGTTTATAACTCACTTCCCAGCTGAGTGAGCTTGGATAAGTCATTTAAGTCTCTGTGCCTCAGCTTGTTCATCTCTATGATGGGAGCAGTAACAGTAGCTGCTTCAACTTGAATAAATCCCTGTCAGCTTCCCTCCTCAATAAAATGGGATAACATCTACTCATTTTATTGTGAACTTCAAATGAGAGAATGAACATGAAAGTACGCAGATATAATGTGGTAGCTTTTCCACTGACTGATATTTGAATTTGATTTTTGATTATTTCTATTACATATTGTGTCTTCTAATATTGAATACATATCCAAGCATACTTGCAGCCACACAGAGGCGACATCAAACTGGATGATTCTCAAATACCATATCCAAGAATAGCCTTTAATAGCATCACATTTTCCCCCTATGATAGCAAACAAGGAATGAACCATACATGAAACATAGCTAGTCCCTTGGCATTTTCCCCATTTCTCAAACAACAAGAAATTGTCCTATTATCCTTCTACTGTAAGTCAGTCAAAAATCATTACAAAGAGTTAAAAATTCTGTTATTGTCCTACCATCTTTTCTAAAATGTGAATGCTGTTCGTTTTCCTGAAATGCTTAGGATTTGTTTGGATCATCTTGCATTTTCTCATTCAATTTATATTTTGAAATGGATTTTCAAGTTTAAGGTATTATTTAAGGACATGGAAGAAAGTTTATCTGTCTATATGAGGGTAAGTATGCCCTGACTCAAAAGTCTTTAGCAGCCCCATTAAAATAACAATGAGTGTGGCATGGAAACTGTGGAAAAGAGATAAGTTTTTATTTGTCTGGATACTCAAAAGCTATATACGCAATTGTAAACTTAAGACATATATTTTTAAATGTGTATATTTTATTTTGAATTATGTACAATCTATCTATATAAATACATATGTTCTTACTGTGACTTAATGTACAAATACGTACTTTCAAACAGACAGATTATTTTGTTTTTATTTTTGTGGAATTGCTTTGTGGCAAGGAATAAATATGATTGATTCTGAGTCATCCAACAGGAGCATGTAGAAAAGTAAGGTAGGACAGATTTTTGTGAGCAGTCTTACACATTTGCCTTTTCCAACTCCAGATTAAAAAATCTTGTCCCTACAAACAGGGTCCACTTAGTCCCCTTAATCTAGTGATATAGCACTATCTCGAGAGATCTTTTCATTCAGGATTTTCTGAAAATGGGAAAGAATAATGATTAAGCTTGTAACTTGAAATAAAATTCTGTCTACTAGAACTTTAAGTTATACATAAATTTACTCAATAACTAAAATTACTATACAGTGGGGCTTTTAAATAAACTTTCCCTTCCTCCTTATGGAAGCAGGTAGTGATAACCCTTGTTAATTATGGACAAAGGAATTCCCTGGTGATTCTGTGTTCTTTCCTTGGTTTCTGCAGATACTCTGCTCCACACTTCTTCCTTATTGGGAGTTAGCTGGACTCACAGAGATGCCTTCTGATCTGCTCCTATGGGTAGTATGATTTACCTCCATATAGGAAGGTCTGAGATCGTTTTGTCTTTCTAAGCAATGAGTAGGTAACTCCAATTCTGGAGTTCAGATCTCAGGAGTTCATGGTTGTTGTACAGCTAAGTCTCTCTCTCTTTGCCAGCTATCCAGCGATCTCTAGCTGCCTAACTTATTCTATTTCTCAACTGGTTCTGAACTCAGGCAAAGAAAAAGACTGCCATTTATTAAGCTCCATAAAATTCCAACAATGAAAAAATGCAAGCATATTGTTTAGAGATACATAAATATGTAGTAAAAATATAAAGATATGCCTGGAAATAACGTACTCCAACCTCAGGTAACACCCCGACCTCAATACTGTTCATGATGTTGCATTTCTTAAGCTGGATATCAGGCATACAAGTGTTTGTTCATTCATTCTTGGAAGTATTTCTGCAGTTTTCTTTATCTAAGCTGAGCATTCTCACTCTATTCTCTTTCCTCTGTTGCTGGCAGTTCTCTGTCAATCTGGGATGAAAGAAGGGTTTATACACAAGTTTTGGCAAGAAAGAGAATAGTTTCTTTTTTGATGTACACATTGAAAAATGGATTTTGCATTGTTCAGTACTGTGAAATATCCCCCATTAAAGGAGGCATAATGCTGTTAACTGTGTAACCTTTCAATTACGGATATGAGAGTTGGGGTTTACCCAAAAGCTAGATCTCTTGCTTTTCCCCTTAATCTAACAAGTGTATCAATATATCACATAGAATCAGGGTTATCATTGTTTCAGGAAATTTGGAAGGTGTTCTAAGGTAAGGTATCAGCACTTTCGTGGTCCTTGAAAAAGATTAATCTCTTTAAATCATTCCCATAGCACAGATTCAAATAGCAGCCAAATGTAATAAGCTAATTATGGGTAAGATTCAAGTGTCATTCCTTATTAAATCAACGCTATAAAAACCCTTCCTAAGTTTCGTAATCAGTAGACATGAACAATTAACATCTAATTAGTCATCCATCACCCTTGCTAAAAATGTTTTTAAAAATTAAAAGAGATTTCTCTCATAAAGATTTCACTGAAAATGTGTAATAGTGTCCTTTTCCACTTACATATTCATCATTTGCTATCTAGCAGCCTACTTGCTAAGATGATTATTTTAAACATGAAATCTATTAATTGGATATTACAAGAATATTCAAAAATCCCATCATTTTATGGCTCTAAATGACTTTATTGATAATTAGTTTAACCAACTGACTTTACAAAGAAGGACACTGAGACTAATGGGGGTTTCACTTGTTGATAAAGCCACAGTTGCATATAAGGCCAGATCTCACGGCAATGTCCTATCTTTCCTTTATAGCTTAAAAAACAAAACGAAACAAACAAATTAATGCTTTCAACTTACTTCATAAGATCACCAAGTTCCTGTTATTATTTGAGTATAACTACTAAGAGTTTATTTCCATCTGGCTTTACCAAATCCAAATAAGTTAGTAGATCCAAGCTAGGAACCTAGAGTCAGAGTGGCTCGGCTCAAATCCCCGTGTCTGCACTTACTAACTGTGTGGGTTTAGATTGGTTACCTAAAGTGTCTGTGTCCTTCCTTTCTCATTCATGAAATGAAGATGATAACAATGCTGATAATGACAATAAGGCAGTATCTACCCCAAAAGTTGGTTTCAGGATTAAATGAATTAATACTCTAAAATGCTTCAGCAATCTATGGAAAATTTAAGTGCTCATTAAATGTTACCTACTCAAAATATAGCATCTCTTGAACTTCTCATATTTCCTCCAAATTCATTTTCTAGAAAATAATAAATACACTGATCTATAGCAGAATGAGACCACTGTTCAGACAGCCCTGTCCCTCGACTTTGTATGTTCCCACCACATGTATCTAAGACCAACAGAGAAGATATATAACCAGGAAAAGTGCAAATGCACCAGGGAAGCAGAAAACAAGAAAAATCCAACCGTTAAGGCATCCCCAAACATTAGGTTGTTCTCATATTCATTCAGGCTTATAGGCACCCTTGTCCTGGCAAACAACCTCAGTATATATACATGGTTTCAACAGCAGCAGCTTGACCAAGACAATATTAAAGTGGAAAATTACAAGGAGCCTAGAATAAAGTTATAACGGATATCAAGAAACTCAGGAATACCAATTGCCTAGACCTGAAGGCATACGGGGGAAGGTGGCTTGAGTTTTATTCATTTATTTTTCACTGGCCCTGTGGCAGGTCCCACCCTGGTGTTAATATATTTTTATTAAGCTTCCCAGCTTCCAGTGGTTCTAGCCATCTACAGAGTCTATAGTATGAGCTGTAAATATGAAAACATAATCAGTATATAATGCCTTCTCTTCTTTCCTCCTATTGTGCATTATGAACATCAAGAATTCTTTTTTCTTCAACAACAATCTGGTATCTAAGAACTGTTCGTTGTGATTATGATCTATATAGCAAGCTTATATATATTCAACATTCATGTTTTCTTCCCCTAGTAAACATACCTTGAAGCTATATTAGGAATAGAATACTTCATAGCAGGTGTTGAGAGTTAGATAGGGAAAAAGAAATGGCTCCTATCTTCCTGGAGCTATAGTTTAATGATACATATTGACAGATAAACATATACTTATTTAACATGTGATGAGTGCTCTGGTAGGAGGGCTCTCTGACTCTACTTCAAAGAATCTACATACTATCCAATATTTCTACTTTCTCCTGTATCTGAGACCTTTCCTTCTTTTCTGGATAATTCTCTTGTTTTTTAAATATGTTCAAATCTCTTTGTATTAAAACATGTCACTTTATCCTATTTCCCCTTAATAGCTGAATTTCATAGATTTGTCTGCCCTCCCAATTTCCAATTCTTTACATTCAGTTTGTTCATCAACATTCAGAAAGCTGGCTTCAACTCATCCCCCTCCACCAAAATAAATGTCACAGCTTTTGTAAAAATCCCTAGTCATAAATCCAATGCACACTTTACAATCTGTATCTTTTTTGACCTCTGAGCAATATTTAATAAAGCACACTTTCTTTCAAAACATACTTTTTCTTTGCTTTTAAGTATTATTTTTCTCTTCCTAGTCTGATTGCTCTTCACAACATCCTTTGCAGCTGAGCATTCTCTACCAAGACATTAAATATTTTCTTAAAGTTCAAATATAGGCACTCCTTTTTTTGTCACTGTACCACCACTATCCAATAGAAATATAATGTGAGTCATAAATGGCCCATGTATAATTTTAAATATTCTAGAAACTACATCAAAAGTGTAAAAAGAAACAGAGGAGACTAATTTTAATAACAATATAGCCAAAATATTATCATCTCAACATGCAATCAATATAAATAATTATCAATGAGATATTTTACATACTTTGTTTCCTACTAAATTTTCAAAATCTGGTATAATTTTAGCTTCAGACTAGCCATATTTCAAGTGCTGAGAAGTCCCATGCCATTAGTGGTTCCTGTATTGAATGGTATAGCGCTGATCTTTTAAAGAGCTGCATGATATCATATTTCCCTATGGTTTTAATTACCACTTCAAAACCCAAACTCCAAAATATCTATATCCACCCCAGACCTCTTCCAAGTTCTATATATTTTACTGTATATTTGACATCTCGCCTGGGGTGTCTCAAATTCAATGTGCCTATGTTCAAAAGCATGATCTTCCCCTCCTGACTCAAACTTCCTCCATTTTCCCTTATCTTAATGAATAGCACTATTATCTATATAGTTTTTTGCAAGGTAGAAACTTACCTATCTTGATAATTACCTAACAGTAAGCTTTGAAAATTTTATTTCCTTTGAGAAGCAATCTCATCACCTCTTTCTTCTCTTCTAGCCTAAATTAACATTATCTCTAGGATGGCAACTTAACTCCCTGGACAAGATCTGGTTCCTTGTTATATGCTTCCTTAATTCTCTGATCCTTTTTTACATAGCACTAATCACAATTTATAATTAAAATGTATGCCTGGGTGGCATAGTCAGTTATGTCTGACTCTTGGTTTTGTCTCAGGTTGTGAGATTCAGCCCTGAGTCGGGCTCCATGCTCTGTGCAGAGTCTGCTTGAGTTTCTCTTTCCCTCTCCCTCTGTTCCTCCCCCATACTCTCTCTCTCTCTCTCTAAAATAAATAAATCTTTAAAAAAGTAAAATGGGGCACCTTGGTGGCTCAATCAGTTAAGCGTCACCTTCGGCTCAGGTTATGATCCTAGGATCCTGGGATTGAGCGCCACATCCGGCTCCCTACTCAACAGAAAGCCTGCTCCTCCCTCTCCTTCTGCTGCTCCCCTTGCCTGTGCCCTCCCTCTCTCTCTCTGTCAAATAAATAAATAAAATCTTTAAAAAAATAAAGAACTTTTAAAAAGTAAAATAAAATAAAATGTTTGATTATCTTGTTCATTTACTGACAAATTATGAAATTGTAAATTCAACAAGCAAGAACCATGCCTGTTTTGCTCACAGTTGTATTGCATGATACTTAGCAGGTATCTTGTATATCGTAAGTACTTAATAAATACTTGTTAAATAAGGAGCGCTTAATCCAGTATTAGAGGGTCAGGAAAAATATGTCTTTTTTACAGGGATGGATTTACCATCAAGCAATTTGGCCTTATCTAAGTTAAAAGTGCACTTGTCTTCAATCTAAATCCTACTTCTAGGAAATTACACCATAGAAATATTCATGTTGGCAAGGCATGGAAATTATTCACATTACTTCAGTGAATATTTTCTGCCAGGATAACCATTTTACCTCTATTATGTTACCTAATCTTCCTAACTCTGTGAAATAAATACTATCACTCACCTTTTACAAATAAACAAAAAATACAGTCCAAAGAAGTTAAATAACTGACTCAGTTCACATACTGAGTAAAGTAGTGGGGCCATTAATTGACTCAGGCCATTAGATTTCAGAAACCTAATTTTTTTTAACCACTAATCTAACATTGCCTCTTATCATATATAATATTAAACATTTTCCAACTGAAACTTCCACAAGCAGGAAAATGACTAAATATTATATGCTATATCCATGCCATGGAAGAAGTACAGTGACATCATATAAAAGAAATACAAATGGGAAGAACACAAAAACATTAGATCCACAGAAAGATTTCAAAGGCATGTTGCTAAGTGAATAAAGCAAGTTGCACACAAACAGAAGTGTGGAGGCAGAATTCTGGACTTCATGTTCACCTCTGCCTGGTGTTACTCCCACAAATATGTTTCCTTACACGGCAAAGGGGACTTTGCAGATGTGTTGAGTGCATCTAATCAGTTGACCTTAAAATAAAGGGATCCCTCTGAATTATCCATGTGGGCCCAATGTAAAAAACTCTTAAAAGCAGAACTTTCTCCTGGCTGAGGGTAGAAGGGAAGTCAGAGATATTTAAAGCATGAGAAGAACTTGACACAGTGGTGTTGCTTTGAAGTTAGAGGAGCTATATCAAAAGACATGGCAGCCTCCAGTAGCTGAGGACAGCTCTTGGCCAGTGGCCAGCAAGGAAACAAGGATTGCAAATCCACAGCTGCAAGGAACTGAATTCTGCCAACAGTCTAAATAAGCATTTTCTTCCTCCCAGTCTCCATGTAAGAATTAAGCCTGGCCAACATCTTCATTACAGCCTTGTGAAACCAAAAAGTTAGAAACTAGTTGAGCCATGCCAGATCTCAGATCTATGTAAGTGTGAACTAATAAGTGTATGCTGTTATAAGCCACTATATTTGTGGTAATTTATTATGCAGCAATAGAACATTAATACAACATGCAGTATGATCCCTTTTTTTTTTCAGTATCTGTGTGCTCATAAAAATGTTTGAAAATGTACAGGAATAGGACTGGAAAGGTAAACACAGTATTGAAAATATATTTAACTCTAGATAGTCTTGAGGTTGCAGGAAGCAGATAAACAGTGGTCTTCACATTTAATTCCATATAAGCATTTAATAGTTGACTCTTTTATCTGCATGATGGATTTGTGTATGTATTATTTTGAAACAACAAAAGATAATGCTTTAAAGTATGGTGATTCCATTGAATTGGAAATCAATCATGATGTTTCTCTTCCAAACTGGTATTCTAAAATCAATCAAGATGCACAATATCATCAGTCAGTTCCTAGACACAAAAACAAATCAAGCTGAAAGAATTGCCCAAGGATTCATGGTTCCAAGTAACTGAATGATGAACAGTCACAGAAATCTGTTCCACTTGATCTTCTCAATACTCTTTCTGGTTGTTAAAGTTCAGTCATGACCCCATGAGCCCAGTGATTTTTGCAAACCTATACAATCTGGACACTTTTGAAACAAAATAAGAACCATCATCTTTAATCTTCTCCCTCACCTACAATTGAAAACTACTCTAACAAGATTGCTGACAATTTGGCCAATATATCAGTGAGAGAATCCATGGCAACATAACCAAAAGGCTACAGAAGCAGAGCAATTTCTGCCCATGGAATCTGCCAGTCCTAAAGAACCCCTTTCTCTCTCCCTCCCCCTTCTCCTTCCTTATCTTTTTCCCTCCTTTTCTTCCCTTCTGTTCTTGATGAGTCATTTTCCTAACCATTTGAATAAATGCAAAAATTTATAGAAAGACAATAAAATTTGATAGATTTTAAACAAGTAAAACATACATTTTTGGTATGACTATGAAATTCAAAGGATCCTATAGAGTTTATAAAAGTTAGTTCTTTTATTGTTAGTCATTTTCTCCAAGCATTCTAACGTTTCAACTTCAACAACAAATATCCACCGCTTTTCAGTCAAAATCAGCTAACTGTAATTTGAGACATTTTCTATAATTTAGCTTATTCATATTTTAGAAAATCCCATGAGTAGAAAATATATGACAGAAAAAAATGGACCTGCAGCAATTTGGTAATTATGTTTTTTCAGCACAAAATGCAGATCTATGCTCTTCACATAAAACATAATGGGTGTTTAGAAGTCAAGGAGTCCACAGAGACACTACAAGGACTAAATATATTATCCTTAAAAACTAATTCTGTCATTTATGATTCATAGCCAACTTCTTAAGTAAAGTTACAGATTTTCAAATTATCCCATTGAGAGAGATAGAAGAGGAGAAAAGAAAAGGCCAGACTCACATCTGTCTCTGCAGCCAAGGAGTTGCAGTAATAACCAACTTTCTCAGTGGCTTGCTAAAAATGCTATTTTCATCTGTGTTTCCTAAAAGCACCTCTTTTGAAGAAAATCCACATATCATTTTACTTTACTGTATGCTGGAATGAAAAATAGATGCCCACTGTCAGCCAGCTATATTGATTATGAGTGAAAATGTGATCATTTTGCATTGACTTGCCCCAAAGCACTGCGTTCCATCAAAGCAGCAGAAGGAAATTAATGCTTTCATATCGTGCCTAAGAAAAATATGAGATGTTGTTCACTTTGCCCTCTAGACAAAGAGGTATATGCAATAGCTGAAAGGTAATAGCTTTCAGAACATGAACTCGAGACTTTTATTAAAATCATTATTTAATGCACAAAAAATAATGAACCTACCGCTATGGCATTTAAAGCAGCCATTTGCAGTCATTACCTCTTAGATGATAAGGTTTACTTTGTTAAAAGTCAGTAATTCTCAAATCAAAATTATGTCCTTGTTTCATCTAGATTATGTGTCTTAAGTGATAACTTCTTATAAATACATACCAATTGAACAGTGTGAAAGCAATGAATTGGTCATGATAGGAATTATTTGTTTATATTTTATTTGAATTCTATTTTACCAACAAGACTATTGACTTTACTAGTCTTTATAGGACACCTACATTTGGCCCAGCACAACTCTTTAAATACATATGGATCTATAGAAGTTGGCTTGCATAATTATTTTATTTATTATGTGATCAGTGGTTACTGTAATACTGACTTTAAAATAATGCAAAGGAATTGCATTTAAAAATTGCAAGTTCTAAATACCAAAAATCATACTCATAACATGTAAAAATCTAGAAACAGATATTTGACATTCTGGTGAATTTGTATTTTTGAAAATGTACCTAGCTTATCAATAATATCCTCTATAGAGGATAGAGTGTATACTTCTATATATAATACAGATTATAATATATATATAGAAGAAGTATATAATATACTTCTATATTATATATAATATAGAAGTATACACTCTATTTCTTAAAACAGATTTTGAAATTCAATTCAAATTCCTAGAAGTAGAAATTCAATTTCAAATTTGCAAAATATTTGATGTAAAATTGTGGAGAAAATTGGAGACTATTTCTTTTTAATCCTGAATATTGTAATGAACCAAAGGTTATGATATTATTCATACATATGTATATGATGATACTGGACCAGACACATATATATGAAGATAGTGAACCATACTCTTCAATATAAAGAGATACCCATTAGTTTGCCTCACCTTGGCAAACTAATGGGTAACTTTCAGCATGTCAAATAATGCTATGTTCTTCTACATATCAATAGATGAACTTTAGAGAATTTTTCTTTGTTGTTGTCCAGATTTCCAAGATGTCCTTGTGGAAATAAAAATGAGCTTAATTCACATCTTCTAGGTTACCAAACCCAGCTTACCCTTTTATTAGCTACGTGATTTTGGAAAATTTTGTTAATTTTTAAGCTAATATTTATCAAGGACTTATAGAAGGTCACCTTCTTTGTGAGATCCTCCTTGACACACTTTTATTTATTTGTTTGTTTTGTTTTAATTCCCACTGTTAAACCTCCACTCTGATATGTCCTATCTTTCTTTCCTAATCAGAATACTTATCACCACCTGCCACATGCACACTTTCGGCTATTACAATGCTCACTAGAAAGTCTCCTTAGGTTTAAATAATATTTAGACTACCACATGACATTGCAGAAACCCAGCTATGCTGTAAGGTATTGAAGAACCACAGCTGGCCAGCAAGGCAGCATCACAAACTTTTCTCCACAAAAGTCCCTGAAACCATTCCTAGAACAGTTCCACTGTCCAGGGACCATTTGGGTACAAGGACATGAGGGACAAGGGTTTTCCTAACTAATAGCCTCATATCTGAACGAAGCCAGTATTTCTTTTAACAGTTCTATGACCACAGCACATAGGGATCCCACAAAGACCCAGAGTCATCACATTCAGGAAAGCCCAAAATATGGCATTTCTAATGCACTGATATAGCTCCTGTATATGTCCAGATTCAATTGCCTAACTGGGGGACATTTTTCATCATAAATAATGTTGTTGAATTATAATTGACAATCTATGCTTATTAGGTTTCTAGGGCAACTACTAAACTACTAAAGTATAGTTTTATTATATTATATTATTATATATATATATATATATATATATAATATATAATATATATATTATATTCACACTTTAGTAGTAGCAAACTACTAAAGTGTGAACCCAAGGTCAGAGTCTCATGTTGCAGAGAAAGAGTTTTATTAAGTGTCTGCCCACAACTATTTCTTCTAATGTGTTTTGCACTGAAGGGTAAGTATGACGAAGGTACAGAAGTTTGTATGCTTGTTCCTACTGAATGTTGATTAACTAGTCTCTGTAATGATACCTGAGACACAAGTTGAATTGTCATATAAATAAATGTCTCAGTTTTCTTTTCTATAGAAAAGGATAAAATGAGACAATACTTGGGAAACACTTAGCACAGGGCCTAACATATTTTTTATCTTTACTATTACTGTCAGTAATTTAAAGAAATTCAAAAAGACAAAAATCTAAAATAAATCAAATCAATGAAACCAAAAATAAATAAATGAACATACCCAAATATATTAGTTTCCATTGTTAAACCATGCTGAAAATTCTCATATGTATTAGTAAACTTCTTGTTGGGGGCAATTTAAACAAGATAGTATTATCTCTTTCTGGAATAATAACATAATTTCCCCATAAAATACATCCATTTCGGGTAGTTTTTTTTTTTTTTAAGATTAGCCTGATGCTTTTTATTTTTCAAGTGCTTTTCTGTTGGATACTCTTTTCACCCAATTTATGTTGGCTAATTTATGATCCCAAAGTTATTGAGTCATTTAACCTGCAAGTGGGAGTCAGAATATTTTCTTAAAGTATAATTAATTATAAAGGTGGCCTAAGTAAACCTGAGATCTATAATGGAACATTGTTCAACATCACAGGATTCTCAGAACCTTATGACTGTCTACTAATACTCCAGCCATGTTGTGTGCTACATGCATGGGGAAACAATTACTTGTGGAGACCAGTCAATAAGGGTTCATTTTAGCTCCCTGGAGGAAAAGATAAATTTGTTATATTGAATGAAGACATTTCTTTAACACCTAGTAAAACTTCAGTTATGTATTACAATTTGATATATGTTCAGTTCAATGTTTGGTAAATTATTGTTCTAGAAAATTATTAATGCCATCAATATCTTCAAATTGATATTCTACATTTTTGTTTCTTCAGTTTCTATTCTTTATTTTGCTTATGTGTATTTTTATGGTTTTTTCTCATTAAATTTGTCAGATCATTATCTTGTCTTTGTTTATACATTAGTGAGTCTTGGGGCATCTGGGTGGCTCAGTTGGTTAAGCATCCAATTCTTTATTTCAGCTCAGGTCATGATCTCAGGGTCATAAGATCAAATACCCCATTGGGCTCCTCACTGAGCATAGAGCCTGCTTAAGATCCTCTCTCTCCCTCTCCCTTTGCTCCCACCCCCCACTTGCATGCAAGTATGCTCTCTCCCTTGGGGCACCTGGTGGCTCAGATGGTTAAGCATCTGCCTTCAGCTCAGGTCATGATCCCAGGGTCCTGGGATCAAGCCCCACGTCGGCCTCCCTCCTCAGCGGGAAGCCTGCTTCTCCCCTTCCCACTCTCCCTGCTTGTGTTCTCTCTCTGTCAAATAAATAAGTAAAATCTTTTTTAAAAAAAGTGTGCTCTCTCTCTCTAAAAGTAATAAAAATAAAAATATATATATACATGAGTGAGTCTGTGTGTATGTGTGTGGTGTGTAGCACACTATGTGTCTTGTATATCACTGAGAGCATATTTGTGGTACACGTACATACAGTTTGGCATAAATAGTATACATTGTACTCTGGATGGAGTTTTATTTTTATCCCATAAATTTTGATACTCAATGAACCCATTATCTGAGATCCTATATAGCAAAGAATAGATTATTGCTGATGGATGGATAAAGAAGATGTGCTATGTACACACACACACACACACACACACACAGTGGAATATTAGTTATAAAATAGAATGAAATCCTGCCATTTGCAATGACATGGATGGAGCTAGAGGGTAGTATGCTAAGCAAAATAAGTCAGTCAGAGAAAGACAAATACCATATGATTTCACTCATATGTGGGATTTAAGAAACAAAACAATCAAGCAAAAAGGGAAAAAAAGAGAGAGAGAGACAAACCAAGAAACAGACTTTTAATGACAGAGAACAAACTCATGGTTACCAGTGGAGAAATGGGTGGGGGAATGGGTTAAATGGGTGATGGGGATTAAGGAGTGTACTTGTGATGAGCACCAGGTGTTGTATGGAAGTGTAGAATCACTATGTTGTACACCCAAAACTAATATTACACTATATATTAACTAACTGGAATTTAAATAAAATCCTTTTTAAAAAGAATAGATTATTGCTTCCTTCACAAATAAACAACCACTGAATTTTCATTTTTATTATTTGGGTTACAATTTGAGTCAAAATGTTAGGGGTCAGCTCAACATACACTTATTTATCTTATTTAGTGTTGCAGGGATGTTCCCAAAAATGTTTTTTTCTTTTATAATTACTCTTTCATTTTTCTTCATTAGTAACAAATTTTTATTATTGAAAATAAAAATAATTTGTTTCTCTCCAGTACTTCATTAATTTTCCCTGTTATACAATGAGTCTTTTTTTGTTCACAAATCATAATTTGTCTCAGCTTATTAAGTTTTATTCTATTGTGTCTTAATTATTACTTATATCCCAGGTGTTCTGATGTCAACTTAAGAAACAAAGTTAAATGTTTGGATCATTCTTTTCTGTCCACCATATTAGCTTCTCCTTTTGCATATTTTGCATTTTAGTCTCCTCCCCACTTCTTAAACATTATGGAAGAGCTTGAGTGTGCCTGCTGCATCATTTTTTCCTACAATTTAATTCCACTTCTTATTATTTCTCATGTTGGCATTAATCTTGTGATTATTGTTTACATCGTATAATTTTTACTGCCACCTAACAGCTCACTTTATATCAGTCTGTTTTCTATTTCGTCTATTTTATTTCATGAACTCCAACTTAGCTGAATTTTATTGACATTACAAAGCATCTATAATTTACTTTTTATTTTCAGAAGAAGGATTTCCTTCAGTATCTTGAAAGCAATATTTTTTAATCATGTTTGATTTATGGTTCCCTTGCTCACCTATCTATTTACCCTTAGATGAGCAATGTTTATACAGTCTCCTTGTTTGGTAACAGAGGCTAAATGGATTCTCCTTTGTGGAATTTTGTAGGCTTCACTGTACCGTGGATATAATGTGATAGTCTGGAGAAGACTTAATTCTCTTGCTAGATAGAAATAGAGCATCCATCTCCCAAGAATCTCTTCAGCCTATTTTTTTTTTCACTATTGACTCTACGTCTTTGGAAATAAACAAAAATCCCCAATATATTTTTTATTTAGTGGCGTTGTGATGGGGGGGGAGTTGTTCCAGAAAAGTATTAATGGGGGTTGCTTGCTATTGAGGATTATGAGTGCCTTGTTCCATTCATCTGGTCACTGAAAGTCTTATCCTTGTAAGGTAGGTACACTGAATTGACAACTTTGAGGGACTCGACTTCAGATTTTTTTTTTTGAGGGGTCCATTTGTTTGTTTCTTTCTTTAGATTTGTGTGTGTGTATATGTCCGTGAGTGTGTGTGTTTACATTTTTCAGTGCATTTCTACCATTCTTCCTCAGGGCTTCCACATGTCTGTGGTTATTAGAATTTTTTTTTGTTATCTGGCATATATTTGACCAATAACTTTTAATTTCTTCACAAATCTGAGCAGTAAAATCAGACACCTTAGATTGATGGTTTCTTAACCAGAAAGCCTCACTGATATTTCTATGTTGTTGTAAATTCTTATACTCATGAAGCTGACCAAGATAGTCTGTGAAAGAGACATTCATCTTAAAAGCTGATAAACAAAATAGTGTAAAATGTTTTTTTTTCCCAAAATTATCACTATCACTCTTTGTACTGTATTTTTCTCCTATACTGTCACTTATATCTCTAATGTAAACATTCATACAAATAAAAATACATATAATGGCTTTTCCCCCTTAACTAAAATAGAAAAAGCACCATGAGAGAAAGCCCCAACTGGGTATTTTAGAACATTAACTGTTGAAAAAATTCCCATTTGAATTTTTGGGAGGAATAATGGAGGACCTTTATCTTTTTAAAAAAATTACAAAAACTTATACATATTTAACTATATAATGATACACATCCTAATATATTATGTCTTATATTATATATTATGTATGCATCTATAATGATTATATATAATATATTGTGTATAATACATTATAAATATTATTTTTCAAGCTGGCTTATGTGAGCTTTCCATAAATATTTGCCATATGCATGTCTGACAGAAAGGAAATCTTATGAATAACCAGTGCCAAAATCTCTTCTTGGGGGGCAAAGATAATTTATTTTAAAATGCTATTTTAATGTCTACTTGTTATAGAAAAGAAAGGGCGCCCAGAACACAAGGCACATAAATACAAGATTGATCACATATAAAAACAAATGAGGATGCAAGCTGATGACATCAGGGACTTTCCATACACTAAATTTTATGATGGACAGAATTTATAACATTTACATAAAGGCAACAGAAACACAATGATGATTACACAAGGAGACAAATATAAAGACCAGAAAACTCAAATCAACTGTCTTTGTTCAAATCAAATTTACATCTCAAAAGTATCCCAAAACAGGCTTAATCAACCATGTTTTACTCAACAGAAAAGGGGGAATAAGTTTTCTACATTTGGGCTGCAATGCAAAATACCTTCATAAGTAGCATGATAAATAAAAAGTGATTTGAGGAAGATGTTTTTAAGAATGCAAAAATGAAAGTCTTCAGTGATTTCTATCTAGAAAATACTCTAAATTGCTCTTTTGTCAAAGTTGTCTGAGTCACTGAATATGTCTGCATTTTCTCATTTTCAAAATGGGCAAAGAACTCTTAATATCAGTTCTTTGGGAAATAATCTCACAGATTAAATATGACCTGATAAGTATTCTTTTTCTTTTTTTAAAAAAAGATTTTATTTATATATTTGAGAGTAGAGAGAGAAAACAGAGAGAGTGAGAGCACAACTAGGGGGAGGGACAGAGGGAGAGGGTGAAGCAGAATCTCTGCTGAGCAGGAAGCCCGATGCTGGGCTTGATCCCAGAACCCTGGGATCACGACCCAAGTGCAAGGCAGATGTCAACCGACTGAGCCACCCAGGCGCCCCAACCTGGTAAGTATTCTTAAACAAAGGATATATCACTAAAATGAAATTTTATAAAGTAGATAGCTAATCCTTCACAAATTTCTGCCCTACAGAAATCAAGTTCAAAAGGTATGCTATGGGTACCTGATCACTTACCTAGGGGTACCCAGATAAACTCTAGCAAAGAGGAGATGACTGCATTAAGAAAATATAAATCAGATTTCCTAATTCTTTAATTTAAGGCAAGCAGTTATGGCACTAGCCATTACTTTTGATCTGAAAAATCAAATCACACAGCTATTAAAGAGAAAAGAGTTTATCAGATTCCATAATGATTAGATAGCTATTTAGAATCAATGACAGAAAGATAAAGGGAGAGCTGGATTTTTCTTACTCACTTCTATCATCAAACTAGCAGTGAAATGAATTGAGAGTTTGGACAACTCAAAGTAAATTTATACACACATACACATTTTAATTAAAAAATTGTATTTTTTGGAGAAGTTTTAGGTTCACAGTAAAATTGAGTGGAAAGTACAGAGTTCCCACATACCTCCTGTCCACACATGTACATTAGTTCCATCAATATCAACATCTCCCACAAGTGGTACATTTGTTACAGTTGATGAACCTACATGGACACATCACTATTACTCAAAATTCATAGTTTATATTATGATTCACTCTAGGTATTGTATACTCTATGGGTTTTGACAAATGTATAATGGCATTTATCCACTTTGTAGGATATATAGAATAGTTTAACTGCTGAAAAAATCCTGTGTTCCACCTATTCATCTCTTCCCTGCCCACTCTGATGATCACCAATCTTTTTACTGTCTCTGTAGTTTTGCCTTTTCCAGAATTCATAAAGTTGGAATCATATAGTATACAGCCTTTTCAGGTTGGCTTATTTCACTTAATAATATGCATTTAAGATTCCCCCATGTCTTTTAATGGCTTGATAGCCCATTTCTTTTTTGTGCTGAATAATATCCCATTGTTTGTAAATACCACCATTTGTTAATGCATTCATCTACTGAAGGACATCTTGGTTGCTTCCAAGGTTCTGCAACCATAAATAAAAGTACTATAAACATCTGTGAAAATTTTTGCATAGATATAATTTTTCACTCCTTTGGATAAATATCAAGGAACATGATTGCTGGATTGTATGGTAGGAAAAGGTTTACTTTTGTAAGAAACTGCCAAACTCTTCCAAAGTGGTTATACCATTTTGCATTGCCACCAGCAAGGAATAAGAGTTCCTGTTGCTCCACATCCTTATCAGCATTTTGCAATGGTAGCATTCCAGATTTGGATCATTCTTATCAGTACGTAGTTTCTTACTGTTGTTTTAATTTGCAATTCCCCGATAATATGTGATGTTGAATATCTTTTGAATTATCTTTTCCTATGCTTACTTGACATCTTCTTTGTGTGTTATCTGCTTGGGTCTTTTGCCTGTTTTTAAATCAGGGGGTTCATTTCCTTACTGTTGAGTTTTAAGACTTCTTTGTGTATTTTGACCAAAAGTCCTTTGTCATATGTGTCTTTTGCAAATATTTTCTTCCAGTCTGTGGCTTATCATTCTCTTGTCATTATCTTTTCCAAAGTTTTTAATTTTAATGAAGTCTAGCTAATCAATTATTTCTTCCATGTATCATACCTTTGGTGTTGTAGCTAAAAAGTCCTCACCATACCCAAGGTCATCTAGGTTTTATTCTAATAGGAATTTTATGTTTCACATTTAGGTCTATTATCCATTTGAGTTGATTTTGGGGAAGGACATTAGGTCTGTGTCAAGATTTTTTGGCCAGTTCTTGAAACATGATTTGTGGTAAAGGCTATTTGTGCTCCATTGTATTACCCTGACTTCTTTGATAAAGATCTATAATGTTGTCTATAATCATGGAGGTCTATATCTGGGTTCTCTATTCTGTTCCATTGATTTATCTGTCTATTCTTTCACTAATACCAATACCATACCTTTTTGATTACCATAGGTCTGTATTAAGTCTTGAAGGCAGGTAGTGTCAATCCTCCAATTTTATTCTTCCTAAACATATTGTAAAATATTCTGTCTTTTTTGGGGTGCTAACTTAAATGATAATGTGCTTTTAATTTCAAATCCCACTTGTGCATTTCTGGTATATAGGAAAGCAATTGACTTTTGTATGTTAACCTTTTATCCTGCAACTTTGCCATAATCACTTATTAGTTCCAGGAGAGGATTTTGGTTGTTACTGATTTTTTTCAGTTTTTTCACATAGTCCTGTACTTATTCTTGATCTTGGTGGAAAAGCTTTGAGTTTTTCACCAGTATGATGTTAGCAGTAGATTCTTGTAGATACTCATTATCAAAGTTAAGGAAATTTCCCTCTATTCCTAGTTTACTAAGAGTTTTTTTCATGGCTGTGTGTTGAATTTTGTCAAAAGCTTTTTCTGCATATATTGATACAATCAGATGATTTTTTTAAAAAAATCTAAATCTGTTAATATGATGGATTATACTAATTGACTTAGAACGTTTAACCAACCTTGCAGACCTCAGATAAATTTCATTAGTCATGTTGTATAATTCTTTTTATGGATTGCTGAATTCATTTGTTAAGTTTCATTGAGAGTTTTTGCATCCATATTAATGAAACATATTGGTCTATAGTTTTCTTATAATGTCTTTGTCTAAATTTGCTATTAGGGTAATACTGGCTTCATAGGATGAGTAACAAAATATTACCTGTGTGTGTTTTGATCTTCCTAGTAAGACTTGGAGAACTGATATAATTTCTTCCTTACCTGTTTGGTAGAATTTACCAGCACATCTGGGCCTGGTGCTTTTGCAAATATTTTCTTCCAGTCTGTGGCTTGGATAGTTACTAATTACTGATGTAATTTCTTTAATAGCTATAGTCTTATTCAGATTGTCTATTTCTTTTTGTATGAATTATAGCAACTCATGTCTCCCAAGGAACTGGTCTATATAATCTAGGTTATCAAATTTGTAGACATAGAGCTGTTCACAGTATTCCTTTATTATCATTTTAATGTTCATGAAATCTGTGGTGATGCATTTTTTATTTCTGATATTAGTAATCCATGTCTCCCCCCACCCTCTCTCTAGGTAACCTACCTAGGAGTTTTTATTGATCTTTTCAAAGAACCAGCTTTTGATTGTTAATTGTCTCTACTGATTTTCTATTTTCAATTCCATTGATTTCTGCTCTAATTTTTATAATTTCTTTACTTCTTTCTACTTTTGGATTGAATTTGTACCTCTTTTTCAAGTTTACTAACGTAGAAGCTTACTGATTTTAGATCTTTCTTCATCTCATATATGCATTCAATGCTATAAATTTCCCTCTAAGCATTGCTTTCACTGCATTTCACAAATTTTGGTAAGTTGTATTTTCATTTTCATTATTTAAAAACATTTATTAGTTTCTCTCACGATTTGTTCTTTGATATATGTGTTTAGAAATATGTAGTTTAATCTCAAAGTATTTTGGATTTTCCAGCTATTTTTCTGTTAGATTTCTATTTTAATTCCATTGTGGGCTGAAAGCAGACATTGTATGATTCTTATTTTGAATTTCTTATGGTGTGTGACTCAGAGTGTGGTATAGCTTGGTGAATGTTCCATGTGAGCTTGAGAAAAATGTGTAATCTGAAGTTGTTGGATGAAGTATTCTACATGACATAGATATATAGCAAGAGATCAATTATAGCCAGTTGATTGATAGTGCTGTTGAGTTCAGCTATGTTCTTACTGAATTTTTGCCTATTGTATATGTCCATTTCTGATAAAGGGGGTCTTAAAGACTCCAACTATAATAGTGGATTCATGTATTTCTCCTTGCAGTTCTATCAGTTTTTGCCTTATCCACTTTGACCCTCTTTGTTAAGCACACACACATTAAGGATTTTTTTGTTTGTTTTGTGTTTTTTTTGTTTCGTTTTTGTTCTTTTTTTAATTATTATGTTATGTTAATCACCATACATTACATCATTAGTTTTTGATGTAGTGTTCCACAATTCATTGTTTGTGTATAACAACCAGTGCTCCATGCAGTACGGATTATTGACTTCTTTATCCTATATAATGCCCCTCTTTATCCCAGATAATTTGCCTTGCTCTGAAGTCTGCTCTATCTGAAATTAAAATAGCTACTCCTGCTTTCTTTCTTTCTTTTTTTTTTTTTTTTTTGACAGAGCCTGCCGCAGGTTTATTTGTACAAAGAGCAAAGGAGGACACCAGGCCCATGCAGATAGAAGCCCAAGGGTCACACCAGTCCTTCCACCCTCACACTGACAGACACAAGCCTCTACACTGGAGCCTTTGTGGGGGCCTGGGCAACTTTGGGAGCTTGGGCTGGAGCTGGAGCCGGAGCCAGAGCCAGGGAGCTGCAGTCTGGGCCTTGGTTTGAGCCTTGGCCTTGGACTTTGGTCAGCAGAGCCTGAGACCCTTGGCAATGCGGGCATGAGCACGTTTCCCGAGCTTGGGGTGAGCGATGTAGGCAAGTCGATTTAGCTTGCAGCTGTCGCCCTTTGGGATCTTGGGCTTGACCTCCTTGGGCTTGACAAGGGCGTTGACAGCCTCAGCACATGCACTCATGGCCTTGGCATTGTTGGCCTGCATCTTCTTCAGGCCCTTCTTGTTGTGCTTCTTGGCAAAGGGCATGTTCCTCAAGAACTTGGGGTCTACCCCCTTAAGAGATTCGTATCTTTGTGACCAGGGTTTCTTGATGCCATTTCTGTGCCATTTTCATGACTGGTTGTGCGTAGTGTGGTTCTTGGACTTGGCCATGTCTGCACCGAAGACCACAGGTCACAAAGCCCTGCTTTCTTTTGATTAGTGTTAGCATGGTGTAGTTCTTGTCTCTATCCCTTTATCTTTAATCCATATGTGTGAACATTTAAAATGGGTTTCTTGCAAATAACATATAATTGGATCTTGTTTTTTGATACACTCTGAATATTACTGTTTTTAGTTCATTGATATTTAAGGTGATTATTAAAATTATTGAATTAATACCTACCATATTTATTACTGTTTTGTATTTGTTGCCTTTGTTCTTTGTCCCCATTTTTGTCTTCCACACTTTCTCTGTCGTTCATGGTTTTAATCAAACATTTATATGATTCCATTTTCCCTCCTCTCCCAACATATCAATTATACTTTTTGTACTGTTTTTTGGTGGTTGCCTTAGAGTTTGCCATATATATTTGCATCTAATCTAAGCTCACTTTCAAATAACACTATACACTTCATGTGTAGTAAGAGTACTTACAACAAAAAATATTTCCAATTCCTTCCTCTCATCCCTTGTATCATTGCCATTATTCATTTCATTTATATATAAGAATACTTACACATTAGAATACTTCATTGCTATTATTCAAATATTTCATTGTTATTATTATTTTGAACAATCTGTTATCTGATAGATTAAGAATAAGAAAAGTAAATGTTTTTATTTTACCTTCACTTACTCTTTTTCAAATGCTCTTATGTAGTTCCAAGTTTCTGACCTATGTCATATTTCTTCTCTCTAAAGAACTTATTTTAACATTTCTCACAAGATAGATCCTTTTTTTTTTTTTTGAGAAAATGTTTATTTCTCCTTTACTTTGAAGCATAATTTCACATGGTACAGAATGCTGGGTTGGTGGGTTTTATCTCTCATCACTTATGTTTCATTTCACTCTCTTCTTGCTTGCATGGTTTCTGAAGAGAAGTCAGATGTAATTCTTTATGTCTCTATAGGTGTTTTTCCCCCCTTCTAGTGTCTTTCATTTTTTTTTTTTCTAATCTTTGCTTTTCTGAAGTTTGAATGATTTGCTTAGGTATAGGGTGTATGAGGGTTTTTTTTTCTTTTTTCTTTCTTTACTTCTTCATTTTTTGATGCTTAATACTTTCTGAGAATCCTGGATCTGTGGTTTGTTATCTGATATTAATTTGAAGAAATTATCAGTCATTATCACTTTGAATATTGCTTCTGTTCCTTTCTTTCTTCTCCTGGTATTCCAATTATGTGTATGTTTTACTTTTTGTAGTTGTCCCACAGTTCATCAAAGGCATTCATTTCTGGTACAGTGTTTTAGATCTCTAGCTTTTCTTTTTGAATCTTTCTCAATTTCCATCTCTATGGTTACATTTCCCATGTGTTCTTGCATGTTGTGTGCCTTTCCCCTTTCCCTTTAAATCCCTGAGCATATTAATCATAATTTTTAAAAATTCTCATTCTGATAATTGCAACATTTCTGCCATATCTAACTCTGGTTCTGATGTGTGTTTAGTTGTCTTCAAAGTGTGTTTCTGCCTTTTAGTATTCCTTCTAATTTTTTGTTAAAAGGCAACCATGATATACTGCACTAAATAGGTGTTTAATAATAAAGTGGTAAGGGATGGGGGAAGAAATAGCATGCTATAGTCCTATAAGTAGGTCCAAGAGTTTTGGGGAGCTCATGTCCCTGCTTCTGTGAACTTTATTAGTCCTTCTCAGTTTCCTCCCACTCCCATTACATAGGAAAAGATGGCGAGAGGGGGCTAGATTTATGTATGTCCCCTCCTGCATTTGAGAGGGTTAGAGGTTGCTGGAGTTGGGTGTTTCTCTTCCTCCAGTTAGGTTAGGCTCTGGAAAAACAGTGTATCTTGACAGCAGGCCTTATCGAGAAACATAGGATGCTCTGGCATATGTCAGATGGTTCCTTTTCTCCTCCCTCTGCCAGAAGCATCAGGGAATTTTTCTTCAATATATACTATGAAGACCTGGAAGAGATCCTGGTGGTAAAACTCACAAAAGTATGAGGGCCCCCTATCGCTGGGTCCCCTGGTGTTTTTAAATTGCATAGTTGTCCACACTGAACCTCCAGTAACTCATCAATTACAGTTCAGATTTTCCTGCCCTGCACTGGTTCCTGTGGAGGTTGCTGCCAGTGGGTTTCTATGCCAGTTAAGTTGTGATTCTTTATCTACCTGTCTCTCTAATTTTGGGGAAATAAATTTTTCCTGTGACCTCACTTCTCTGATGGATCTAAGAAGAACTGTTAATTTTTCTATTCGTTATGTTTTTTTCCTTATCATTAGGATAAAGTGGTGATTTTCAAGCTCCTTAACAAGTTGAACCAGAAACCAGAAGTCCAAAATGTGTTTTTTATTTTAAAAAATCCCTTCTTAATTTACTTCTACTAAAAAATTACAATATGCAATGTTTGTGATTTTTTTAATTCACGTTTTAAAACTGATAACAAAAATTGGGATTCTTTGATGGAGAACTTTAGTTTTTTGTAAATCAGATTTAGGAAAGAACACAAAGTTGCATGGCATTTCTATAACACTTGACTAAAGTAGGACATTTTCTGAGGTATCTTTGAGAATGAATTACACACACACAGACTCATGCATGTAATATATATAATATTATACATGTACACATATATATACACATGTATATATATCAGCTAACTATCGCATGTTTATTCTCCCATCTTTTGTATGTGCAACTCACTAGACTATTAGCCAGATCAAATATCAGAGCGAACTTAAAAATTATTCTCCAAATGACTCAATATAGTTAGATCTATTTTTATAGTTGATGAATCTTAAGAATTTTAAAAATATCCTTAAATATATATTTATATATATATATACTCAAATATATATGTATATATTTAGGGACTTTGTGTTACACAAACATTGAAACAGATCATGGGTAAGTTTTAAGTGCACACTCAGCATTTCCAAGCACACAGGTGTTATATGAGCTTTTCTAACAGAAAAACGTCTAAAGATCACCTAAGTAATATAGCTGGTACTAACTTGGACACATTCTGAATTCTTAAGTACTTAATTTTATTGTATTAATTTAATTAAGCTAGGTTTCCGTATGTTTCACTGAATAAGATGTGGACCGGGGATTGGATGAGTCCATGGAGAATATCCTAATTGCCTCTTGAGCAGCAAGGACTATTATTAATGAGATTCTTTTCTGTAAGATGGAAATTCTTCAGTCTCTTTACATAGATATAGATAGAAATATAAACCCTGTACTTTTAAACTATTCTGTGGACATGACAATGAGATGGACTAGAATGAGGTAGAGCTTGGAGGGAAATTCAAACCAGATATTATAGTAGAGATTCTAATGTGTAGCCAAATTCTGGTCAAGACAGATGAGTAATATGGTATGTAATTAACTATAGGATTTAGAATAGGGTTGGGGTTCAAATTCTGCATCTGCACCTCGATTAACAATGTAATTTTGGATAAATTTCTTAATCTCTCTGTTCTTCATCTTCTGCATCTATAAAACGGTGATAACTGCCTCACAGAATTACAGTGGGGATTATATGATATAATGTTTATAAAATGTGTAACACAACTAATGGCATGTGATTTATGTATTAATTAGGACTCTGAGAAAAGAAAGACCAAACAAGACGGCCAAAGTAACATAGCCATTTTTAATTCATATACCTGAAAAGTCTATATGTAGTTTTATGAACTTATTAGCAACTATTTTTTCTCTTGTTGTTCCTTAGGTTCATAGTCTTCTATTTAGCTTCATACTAAGGTTCTTACCTTTATGATTATAAGATGGCAGCAGCTGTTTTTCACATTCTCTCAGCAAAGAATTAAAAAGTGTCTGCCTTTTTCTCAAAAACCCCAACAAAATCTTGCATATCATTGACTCTTTGGATTTTTTTCCATGAAGATAGTAATCACTGCCGATCTCCTTATAAACAACAGGCTGGGAGTGGGGAAGGGACAGTTTTCCAGGTATAAGTTAGAATAAGCTTACCAATATATGGTGGCTTCAAAAGTCTACTTTACTAAGCAATTCAGAAGTACTAACTATCATATGGTCGTCATTGTAGAGATTGCTGTTAACGGAATTTTTGTGGTCTATTTAAAGAAGAGAGAAAGGATATGCACCAGAGAAAGGCTACATGCTAACATGAGTTAAAGAGATACTAAAGATTCAATTACTGCTGCTTTGTAACATATAGAACCACAGGCAGTCTTTCAACCAGGAAATAAGTCATAGAGAGCAAACCATGGAAAATATAGGCTTTAGAAACAGGAGGGACCCCCTTCAGATGCTGGCCCTGTCAGTCAACTGGTGAGGGACAGGCCATCACTATAGAGATATCACCATGGCCTTATGGTCACCAAAGAGACTGAGTTCAGTTGTCAGCCTACACAATTTTGATATCTAAAACCTTAATAATGTCTCCACTTTAAAATGCAAAAAAAAAAAATCCACAAAATATGCTGACCAAAAAAAAAGTGTTATTTTTTCATCTCCATCCTTTACTAAAAAAAAAAAAAAAAAATGTGCTTTAACCCCATGATGAATGGTGGTCAATCTCAAAGACTCCTAACGGTTTCTTCAATTCCAAATCTATAAAAACGTTGGAATGAAACAGTGGAATTTTTGCTATCCTTAATATTCATTTAAAAATTATCAGTTTCTTTCCTGGTTTTAAGATTTTCCCCAATGTTCTAAACTTTACAGTATTTCTACTCTCTTCCTATGCTATTTGACTTTTGTACTTAATGTCTTCTACTGCCATCATTTTTTTGATCATTTATAAATCTCTACTTTAAACTCAGATCTTTCTCCCAAGTTCTACATCTATAATTCTATTGGCCCACAGATAAATGTTGTTCAATATGTCTGACACTGACTTAATTATCTCCATCCCAAACTTCTCCCTATTACATTCTATCATGGTGATCATAATTCATCATCATAATTCATCCTGTTTCTCATGCTTGGAATGAAGGAGCTCCCTCTTCTATTTTTTTCCTTATCTACCATATCACCAAATATGTTTTATTGATTTTAATTTAGAAAAGCTTCTTGAGTCTATTGTGTGCGCTACTCCATGCCCATGGTGATTGCTAGTTCAGGTCCTCGTATATTCATATTTGGAAAAATCACTCATTTAATTAAAAAAAAAGTATTTGCTGAGTAGCTACTATATCTTAGGCAATATTCTAGTCACAGAGGCTATGGTAATGAACCCAACAAATATCAAGCCTACATTCTAGTGGGAACATCATAATTCAGCTGTTCATGAAATATTTTTTAAAAAGAAAAATAAAGTAGAAAATGGGGATAAATGGTGGCAGAGGCTGTTACACAAATAAGGTCTGTTTATATAAAGAGGCAATATTTGTATAGACACCTGTAGGAAGTAAGGACAAAAGCCTCGACACTCCCTCCCACTCTACTCAGTTTCTACTAACTTGTCACTTCCTCCTGAACAACCTCACAGTTAACAAAGGGGCTATATTTTATAAGGGTAAGATTCAACCAGGCAGCTCTTCTACTTAAAAACTCTCCTACCTGTGGCATTGAACTCATGGCTATTTACCTTTTGTCCCTGCTCCTCATTCCCCACTATCCTTCCCATACTCCCATTATCTAAACTTCACATTGCTCTCTGAACACATGATGCCCTTTTATGCCTTTACATAAGTTGCTTTGTTTTTTGTGCTGTTTTTATGTGAAAAGGAGCTTCCCACTTCTCTCTTAATTTCTGCTTAACATTTAAGGACTCATCTTCTGTGGTCAGCCTTCCCTAACTTCTGGTAGCAACAATAGCCACACCATCTCATATACCTACTTTGTCATGGCATGTTAACACAATGGATTGTAATTCTTTATCTTTTTAATCAGTCTACTTTTAGAATACAGTTGACTTCTACTTATTTGAGCATATAAAAACAGTGTTTGACAGATTAAGTTGCTATAGGTTTGTTGACTGAATCAGTTAGCTTGGGTACAGGAAGAAAACTATTGGCTGTGGTGGGCCAGCTATCTTTGCCGGCCACAAAAATCTGTGGCTTGATTCTAATTTTATTATGAAAAGAAAGTATGGTCTATATGGCTGTGCATTCCTCTGCATTTGAGAGTTTTGTTCTTGAAGTTCTCTTTTATCTTTACTTTCAGTGTTTCTGATGTGTGTGTGTGTGTGTGTGTGTGTGTGTGTGTGTGTGTGTGTGTACGCACCATTTTCTATTCTGTGGTAGCAAAGGTAGGAGAGAATGAGAAAAAGAACTATGTAAAAGGGGACCTAAAGCTCTAGCAGCCTCAGATTTTGGTTGTTTCCTAATGGCAAATTTCTGTATAGGGGCTGAGTGGAGGGAGGTTTATGTGAATTCATTTATGCATCTGTAATATAGATGAATTTCTCATTTTTATCCAATTCTGTGGTAGATCTTCAAGCATAAGGAAGTACTAAAACAATGAATTATCTATTATTCTTATCATTATTACCACCATTTATTTATCACTTTGTGAGGCTGAACTAAGCTCCCAGTATAAAATATTATTCTTTCCAATATCTCTTTATTGAGGTACAATTTTCCCCATTTACAGAGAAAACAGGTTCATATAGGTTCAGTTACATGACCATTCATATATTTATTAAGAAACAAAGCCAGGATAAAATTTAAGTATCTACATTACGCTTTGGAAACAGAGATTGTTAATTTCCATCAAGCAAGTATCTGAGTAGTGTATCTTAAGAAAGGATGCAGTTTGTACATGTCATAGAGTATATATCATACATATATATTTCAATTTCATAAAAAGTTTAAAACAAGTTTTTAATAGTTCTCATGAATTTGCACTTAAAGTGGTTTGAATGGACTGCTAATGCACATTGTTCTGCTACAGAGTCCTAAAAAGACTTTCTTTTTTAAAGAGAAGCTATAAATTTCAATCAATTGCTACTTTTTTTCCATAAACAAACCAGTCTCTCCGGCACTAGAAAATATTTTTTAATAGGAATATCAAGAAGAAAAACTATAGTATAATTGCATGTGACATTGGCAAAAGCAAGGGATTTGAAATATTCTCTATGGATGCTTTAAATATGGCAATTCCATTACTCCAAAAGAAAAAAAATGCCCAATTTTCTGCTTTGTTTGCATAAAGAGTTATACGTCTTACCTACATATCCTTGGCATACTTAGATCTATTCTAGATGGTTAAACCAAAATTTAAAAGATAATTTGCCCCTCAAATAGGGGGAAATGATGAAAATAAAGACTGACATTCCATCTTCAAACACTTTCACTTATAAATGTGACAGCTGAATAGACAGTGACTATAAGCAACTACACAGAGCAGTTTTAGGATAATTCAATTAGCAAACAGGGTAGATCTAAAATCCAACACTGGCCAAAATTAGCAACTTTTGCAGAAATAAAAAGAATGTGGTATATTTTTAAGGAAAATACGCCCTACCACAAAGGCTAAGATAATGGTTTTTGCGATATAATCCAGACTCCTTCCCACCGCCAGACCTTGAACCAGTTAGTTTCAGAGAGCATTAAAAATAACCGTGCTTGAATTTTAGATCAGTACTGAGTGGTAAACACCTTGGATGTCTTGCTATGTTAGGATATTTAATAGCAACCATGAAAAGTAAGTGTTGATACAAAAACAGATCCTGTTTTCTGATGTTAGGTATACACTGGAAATTGGCCTATTGGCTAGAAAAGGGTGTTTCTGTCATCATCCTGGCCAAGGCCTGCACACCCCAATTAGAATGACTGATCTCCAGTAAATTGCTTATGAACTGACTTTGGTCACTTGCTCTCCTCTGGCTAGATTTTATCTCACCCTACACATGAGAAATTAAAATGTGTCATGTTTCTATACCATAGAGAAACCATTTGAACATGATGTTAATATGAAGATCGAGTTATGTTACAGCATTCTAGTACATTCCTGCAGTGAAATATTCGAGGGCAACAACCAGGCATATATTAGTCCCATTTTACATCCTCTCATTTTCCTGATGACAATGTTTTTGGTCAGGACAATTTTCAGGACTTTTTGTAGGTACTGTCTTTTATGTTAGTCCTTTCTTTATAATTTAAGCACTCTTGGTCAAACCTTACTCTACCACTGAATTCAGATCAATTTATATTCTACCATAAACTCCTCATGGTTTCATTTCATTGAACATGATTCCCAAAACTAAATTTCTAATTACAGTACTTCATTAAATACTGATTTTAAGGAAAAACGTTTAGTTCTAGGATACAATTATTTTAAATAGTGAATAAGTCTCCAATTTGGATATTAAATATGTAAATAGTTTACTTATCTCAAAAATAGAACACTAAAAGTTATTTCAGAATATATTGTCTACTCTATTTACATTTCCCAGATGTGTAATCTTTTCTAACCTTTTACTATTTTTTAACCCTTTGCTTTTCTAATCCTTTAATATTATATTATACCAGTTCAGGTATTAAATAAACCAATAATATTGACACTGAATCAACACTACGATTCTACCAAAAAGTGCCTCAAATCCTCCAAGTACATCCAAATTTATTTCTATAAAATAACTTTATAATTTAAGTAATGGGACAATTTTAAAATATCAACTCAGACTCATTAACAAAAGAAAATGACCCAACTCACAACCTATAATGAAAATATAGGTTATTATGACACTGTATCTACTAAACTCTATAATATGAATACTGTATTTCTTTCTACTCTTTTCTCATCACTGCTAAGGAAAATTATTTTCCAGAAAAAAGTCGTACTCCCAGAAAGGGGAGTAGAGATAGAGATCAGATGTCACATTTATATGTAGAGATAGTAAATCTGCATTGGTCATTCATTCTAAGAAATGGAGAAATTATAATCTTTTGCTTTATTTTGGTGGAGAGATGATATACTTATCAGTGGAAATTCGTAAGTAGTGTTTGTCTTTGATTTCAAATAGAATCTCTCTTTAAATTTATTCTCTCTCCTACCAATCCACTTTCTTGATTATTTTATCCTACTTTTTTTTCATTATGACTCAAAATCTAAAGTTATTCTAGTATTTACCCATTTTTTGTCCTTATATTTAAAATGTCTTTAGATTTTAGTGTTTCATGACATTTGAGTTTCCTAGTCAGTCACCTGTATAATACTTCTATTTTATGATAATAATAATTCAGGAAAAATACTACCCAAACCATATGAAGTGATGCAATTTACTCTTTCAAGAAGGATCCCAATATTAAAAATTCATTAAGCTTTTAAAACAGATTATTAAACCTATGTAAGACTTCAAAGTACCCTACTCCTTCCTTAATTTCTCTTTCTTCTTACAAAGCTGCTATCATCAAGACAGTATGGGACTGGCACAAAAACAGACACATCGATCAATGGAACAAAATCGAGAGCCCAGAAATGGACTCTCAACTCTATGGTCAACTCATCTTTGACAAAGCAGGAAAGAATGTCCAATGGAAAAAAGACAGTCTCTTCCACAAATGGTGTTGGGAAAATTGGACAGCCACATGCAGAAGAATGAAACTGGACCATTTCCTTACACCACACACAAAAATAGACTCCAAATGGTTGAAAAGTGGGCAGAAGACATGAACAGACATTTTTCCAAAGAGGACATCCAAATGGCCAACAGACACATGAAAAAATGTTCAACATCACTTGGCATCAGGGAAATCCAAATCAAAACCTCAATGAGATACCACCTCACACCCTGTCAGAATGGCTAAAATTCACAAGTCAGGAAATGACAGATGTTGGCGGGGATGCGGAGAAAGGGGAACCCTCCTACACTGTTGGTGGGAATGCAAGCTGGTGCAACCACTCTGGAAAACAGTATGGAGGTTCCTCAAAAAGTTGAAAATAGAGCTACCGTACAATCCAGCAACTGCACTACTGGGTATTTACCCCAAAGATACAAATGGAGGGATCCGAAGGGGTTGTGCACCCCAATGTTTATAGCAGCAATGTCCACAATAGCCAAACTATAGAAAGAGCCAAGATGTCCATCAACAGATGAATGGATAAAGATGTGGTATATATATATATAATGGAATATTATGCAGCCATCAAAAGGAATGAGATCTTGCCATTTGCAATGACGTGGATGGAACTGGAGGGTATTATGCTGAGCGAAATAAGTCAATCAGAGAAAGACAAGTATCATATGATCTCACTGATATGAGGAATTCTTAACCTCAGGGAACAAACTGAGGGTTGCTAGCGTGGTGGGGGGTGGGAGGGATGGGGTGGCTGGGTGATAGACATTGGGGAGTGTGTGTGCTCTGGTGAGCACTGTGAATTGTGTAAGACTGTTGAATCATAGACCTGTACCTCTGAAACAAATAATAAGTTCTATGTTAAAAAAAAAAAAAGAAAAGAAGAAGAAGATAGTAGGAAAGGAAAAATGAAGGGGGGGGAATCGGAGGGGGAAATGAACCATGAAAGACTATGAACTCTGAGAAACAAACTGAGGGTTCTAGAGAGGAGGGGTGTGGGGGGATGGGTTAGCCTGGTGATGGATATTAAGGAGGGCACGTACTGCATGGAGCACTGGGTGTTATACGCAAACAATGAATCATGGAACACTATGTCAAAAACGAATGATGTACGGTGATTAACATAACATAAAAAAAAAAAAAGAATGAGGCTCAAAAAAGAAAAAGTACCCTAATCCCTATTAGCATGTTTTGCTTTTCTATACATAATGCAAAATATTTAAAATACCATTACTCCATTCATGAACATAATTAATATTTAAGTTGCCATCCATACTGTGTCTGTCACGTACCACAGAAAATTATGTCTTTTGGATGATCTGCAGTAAATAAAAGCAAATAAAATTCACTTTGCACTGCCAATAAATAAAACATTGCAGTACCTAGGTATGGCTGGAATTAAACAAAAGTATTGGCTAGTGGAAAGATAGTTAATACTCTGACTTCATGATAAATTCAACCTACACATCGGAGCTTACATAAAAGACCAAAATAACAGTTAATATTTACTGAGTCTGGTTTGACAGTACAACAGATAAAGTCACCCAAGTTGTAAAAAGAAAATGTATGGCAATCTCTTTAATTAGAGTTTAAATCTGCTCATCTTGATGCAATAATAAACCGAGAAACACCAGGATATATGCTCTTTTGGGAGACAGCTACTGTACATGATACATGTGGCCCTTTCTGATTCAAGGCATGATTCTTGGCTCCTGCTTCTGAAACACAACGTTTCATTTTAATAAAAGATACATTACTGCTGTAAGATAAGGTCATCAGCTGTTAAGTGTAATGCAATTTCTGTAATAAAATTAATTTTATAGCCTGTATAAAAGACTTTATGTGGGTTAAATACTTTTAATTAGTAGCTAAATTCTGTTCCTTAGAATGCATAAATGAAGCACCTCCACCCCCATAAAAAGAATGCATATACCGTAAAATGTCAGTACAATTCTTTATGACCTCAATTCTTTGTGTGATTCTAAAACGCTGGCTCGTGTCAACTGCAGGCTGATACGGCCTTTTCTGGCCACAGGAACAGAGAATTTATTTGCTGGTGCTTCAAGACTAAAAACAGTTATACCAGTGAAAACCCTGCACAATTCCCTTATAGGGAATTCACCACAGCTCCTTACAGCTATTTCTGCACAGCAATTCTGGCACAAAAAAATCTGATACATGGGTATCAACTTATTAACTCCAAGCTAATCATCCAGCAAATGAACACATTTAATCTCAAATGGAAGCTGAATGACAGTAAAGGAGATATAAACCACACGTATAACCAATACTGAAAAAACATCTCAATGTGGGTAAAATGGCCAGAAAGGGCAACATATTATTGGTAAAACGTACATATAAACATATAAACATTAATTTAATAACCTCCTTGCTTTGTGAAAAGTTTTCAATATGAAGTATTTCCTAACTGGTAAAGGATTTAGGACTGGAACAGAATTTAAAATTGGACAGCTTTGAATTTGAATCTCTAGCTCTTCTACCCAACTAATCATGTAAGATCCAATGCAAGTTATTTAACCTTTCTGATCCTGTTTGGGCATTCATTTTTAAATAAGGATAAGAACAGTTGTCTCATAGGGCTATTATCACACTTAAACACAACAACAATACAGAGTTCTTGGCATTAAGGCTGGCCTTTATCAGTATGAAATGAATGTACTTTTCCTTCTGATTTTACTCCCTTTCCAGAGGCCGATGGAGGAGCCACTGAGGGTAGAAAAGTTATCAGAGTTTAGATGCTCTTTTGTCAACATTATCGGGCTCATGTAAAGAATCACTGAGGCAAGGAAGTGATACTTGGCTAAAAATGTCATCACATTATATAAAATATTACATTAAATTCATTCTTACTAATAAATTATACATTTGTTTTCCAAGTAGCATGTTGAGGCTCTTTGATATGTGTTACACCTAAGGAAGCAACCCTACCAAGAAGATAGGAAGTGTCCTTAAGAGATCTATTTTTACTGTTCCCCTCACTTAACTTTGGACAGGAATTACGAGCAAAGGGACAGCATTCAGAAGCTGCTAGTCATGCAAACAATGCTCAGATATTTTCTACCCTCAATCTCATCACATTCAGTCCGCAGATATAACCACACTCCCCTGATCCTCTGATAACAAACCCACATTCGTCTTTCTGCCCTGGTCATTCTGAGCCACTGAAGCTACTCATTTTGGATACTAGATGATCCACCAGGAAATGGCACTGGCACAGAAAGATGCATGACAGAGTTCCACACCAACAGAGCCTGATTCCAGCAGGATGGAGGCAAGATAATGCAGAGGGAAGACATGCCATTTCACTTATTACAGCTGCTATTTTACCATTTTGTTGATCTCCAACTTATTTTTGTATTCCTTCTACATATGCCTTAAAGGGCCATGCCTGAAATGGAGCATTTTTTTTTCCACTTAAAAAAAGTAGCAAATTTGGGCTATTTCTTTTTGTGTATTATTTATGTTGGTTATTTTATTTGAAACAGTCTCATTTTTTACTTTACACAAATTCCTCCAGTTTTATAAAGAATATTTAATCTAATATCTTAGTACATCTAAATTAAACTTTATTCTCTCATTTCTTACTCATAATCATCTATTTTTTCTAATAATAAATTAAGGAAAAAGATATGCTCCTGTGTCTCTATTTGTCTTTTCCAGTTTCTTTTTTTTTTTTTTTAAGATTATTTATTTATTTATTTGACAGAGAGAGACACAGTGAGAGAGGGAATACAAGCAGGGGGAGTGGGAGAGGGAGAAACAGGCTTCCTGCTGAGCAGGAAGCCCGATGCAGGGCTCGATCCTAGGACCTTGGGATCATGACCTGAGCTGAAGGCAGACGCTTAATGACTGAGCCACCCAGGTGCCCCTTAAAAGAAGAAATACTAATCTGATTGGTTAACATTTGACCAATACATGGGCTCCATTAACTAGTGCAGGCTCACTGCATATTAAAAAATCATGGGCAGCCACAGGGCCCTCCTTTTCTTCTGTTCCCTGACATTGTGCATTAAGAAGCTCTCTCCTTGGTGCATTTTCTTTCTCAATGCAGCAGAGTCAAAATGTTGAGCCAGGGCTTTACTTTAACAACTCATGATATATAATCTGATGACTTAGAAGGATAGTAACATCCTATGCATGGGCCTTAAACATCAACTTTGCCTATCTGGCTTCAAGAGAGAAACCATACTGGAGTACAAGTTCAAGGCAATTTACCAAATAGAAACGTTTTGAAAAGTGAAACTTTATTCACATCAGTCAGGACACTGTTTACCTCTCTAGTTGCACCTATGTGATTTATTTTTATAAAATAATAGCTTACAAGTATTCTTAATTTTCTTGAACTGGTGTTAATTCAAGTTTCACCTATAATGATTAATAGCTCAGGTACCTTTGACTATGCTCCAAACTAACTGAATATTATTCAGTTTGTGTATAATTGTCCTCTTTTTAATGTGCTTAATTTTTCAGTTAATTTAACATTTTAATGAAAAAAGTGCTCATACTAAAAATTTCACAAATAAATGATAGGTTTAGTTTTTAAAACATCTGAGATGTTTTGAAAATATTAAAGGCATGCATCTGAAACAAAGATACTAGATTTAATTAGGTAGAACAACCTCCTCTACATTTAAGCAAAGGTATTGGAACAATAAGCAGATCAGTCCTATCATCCTGGCCCAAACAGCTAACTAATTCAAGTGGCTGGGAAAAGAATAAGGAAAACAAAATAAAACAAATTACAAAAATAATGGTCTACAGTAGAATGTTGAAAAATCACTGTATCAAAGTATAAATATGTTTAATATACATCACATCATCAGTCCTGGGATATAGATTCTATTACTGATTTCACCTAAAAAATGAGGAAACTGAGGTCTGAATAGGTAAGGAGCCAACTGTCAATTCTTTACTTCTTAGTTCTAGTTGCCTCTGAGGCTTGTCCACATTCCTTCACCAAAGCTCCTTGAAACACTGTAACCATTGGCCATATACCAGTCATCTTTTATATTTCCTTAGCTCTTTACCGGTGAGGGTCTTAAAAATATTCAGTAGAATTTTGCTCCCTTTTTTTAGTCGTATTGCTAAATATATTGCTTTTATTTTAAGAATAGTGTATGATATGGGGAGCATTATTCCTGAATAGGAGTTTAAGCCATAATATGAGGTGTTCAAATACTAGGGGAGTTGGTAAGACAAAGGGTGTTAAACAAAACCAAACTTTGACCTCATCTAGAATTATATGTATATGTTTTATATGAATTCTATGGAATTCCTGATTATGCACCAAGTTTCTAAGTTGTCGTTCTGTCTTTATTAGTAAAGATTATCTAGGAGCATAAATAAAGGAAATGTCTTATTGAATTAACTGGTTATTATATGTCTAAGTTTTGTATAATATTTATCTTAGCCAAAAAAAAAAAAAAATCAACTGAGAGATGCAGTATTAGCTACCCTTTGAAACACTGCTCTACAAAATAGAGGGAAAAGATGAAAATGTTTCTACACAATATTTTAAAACTCTTCCTATATATACTAAAAGAACTAAGAATTTGATACGCTTCAAGAAAAAAAACTGAAGAAAGATTTTTTTTTGGTGGGGGAGAAAGACTTAGAGATCAGATTTAAAATCCAAGATAAACTTCTTTAGATTATAGTGTTATAGAGCAAACCCATCTTTAAATCCACCAAAACACTACTAGAATGCTAAAACACAATGTGTGTGAACAAATCACAAGTGATTTGAGAAACATCAATTTTGTTTTGGGTTTTTTTTTTTTAATGTCCTAAACCACTCGCTTATAAAGTACGAAAGGATGTGTTATAACACGGGTTTGAGAACATATATCATAGAAACATCTATTAACAGGCTTCCTTTGACATTGAATTACATTTTCCAAAATAGTTTTATTTTTGCTTTTTGTGGCTTTTTTTCCTGCACAAAGAAGAAAATGGACAAAAAGCCAGACTCAACTACCAGAGAAAGGTATGTTTGAAATTACAAATTTACGAATTTACATTTATTTCTATTTTTAAAAATCAGCTTTTCATTAATAAAAAAGTTATACTCATTAAAAATGAATTTTGTTCCATTTTTATTAAGCACTTTTTCTTTCCTAAACTTGTAAATCATTACTAGTATCACTATCAGTGTCTTCCAACTCTCTTAGTGAATTTAAATGGCAACATCATTCCTTAATTTATCTATGATCTCAAAAATTCCATTAGAAAATGAGCAAACTGCTCACAAGACTGATATAAATCAAGGCAGGAACTTATTTTTGAAGACAATCAAATCTTGACTAAAATAAGAAATACTTTAAAAATATGAATATATCCTAAATGTTACAAAGCACATAAACCCAGCTGAGATATAAGTTCAAAAGGGCAATTACATAGCATGAAGCCAGATAACCTAACTAGTTCATAATATTTTATATTTAATATAATATATTATAAATGATATAGTTACTGATGAGCTAATGGCTTTTACAGGAAAGTTGGTAGTAATTCAGTAAGATGCCAAAGCAGCAAAGAGGTCAAATTCATTTCTATGTTCTTCCATTTATCTGTGAAATGATGGGGTATTTCCAATTATGAAAGTGTTTTATGATAACCTAAAGAACAACTTTGACAAACATGAGATTTTAGGGAAGTCTTCATGATAAAGCAACTTCAGATAAACAAAAAGAGAGAATTATGAGAACCAGTTGGTATTTATCTGAATATTTTGAATGGGTTAAATTATCAACTCAGGTAAACTACATGTCTTAAAAATGCAATTATGATTGAAAACCAGTCAAATGTTATGTCCAAATTAAAATTTCTACCAATGTAGAAATTATGAACCAAAAAATGCTAACTTTGACTCAGAGAATGTCACACTCAATTGGATGTATCATAAAAACTGGATGGCTAATGAGATACTTATAAGGTGCCCTTTATACAAAATCTACTCATTCCTATGACAGTAAGACTCCCAAAGAATTTCAGATCCTAAGAAAGCAACAACCTTCTTCTTTTTTAATTCAGTTTAGACTTACTCTTAGCTAATACCTTCAAATTTGTCCCTTGTTGTTGAGCAAGAGCTCACCATTGAAAATCAACCATGGGAAGAAATCTCTCTCAAGATTTTAATAAAGGCAGTTTAGGATGTTTATAATGATCATAAAGGACATACTGCAGATACTTTTGGTGAGATAGCTTAATTTATAAGTCAATTATGTAAGAACCACCTAATAATAATAATGATAATAATGATAATAATTTCAGAAAGAAAGAACTGGCAATAAACCCACTACCTAGTTTCATCTGCTCATGATTAAGAAACTCAAGTGATAGGAGACCATGACAATGTTCCATTGAGAATGATCGTGGCTTGGACAAGTGTAGTATGAGTGTAAAATATCTCAAATCTATCTATATTCAATTTAAAAGTAGACTTGCAGGACTTCCTGATGGATAGAGTATGGAACAAAAGAAAACTAACTGTTAAGAATGACTCCGTGGGATTTGGTTTAAATAATTAAACAATGGAATTCATTTATCAAAATGGGCAAGATTTTAGTAGTACAAAGTTTTGAAGGGAGAAAGGTCAAGGGTCAATTTTACAAATAATAATGTTGAGTTACTTATTAGATTTTAAGTGAAATTATCAACCAAGCAGTGGAATATACAATTCTGGAGTTCGGCAGAGCAATGAAAGTTGGGAATAAAAATCTGGAAGTTAGCAGGGGAGGAGCAAGATGGTGGAGGAGAGGGAGACCTAAATTTCGTCTGGTCCCAGAAATTCAGCTAGTTATCAAACCATTCAGAAAACCTACAAACTCAACAGGAGACCAAAGAAAAGACTAGCAGCAACTCTATGAACAGAAAAGCAACCACTTTCTGGAAGGTAGGACATGCAGAAAAGTGAATCCAAGGTAATATTTGGGAAAATAGACCACGGGGGGGAGGGAGCCTCTATCAGCCGGCTACCAGCAAGCGATAGAGCAGCAGAGCACAAAATCGGAACTTTTAGAAGTCTGCTCTGCTGAGGGACGTTGCTCCAGTGGTTAAGTGGGGAGTGGAACCCTCACTGGGACAGTATGGTCTCAGGACCCTTGGGGTCAAAGAAAGACTGGGGGTGCCTGAGTGTGGCAGAGCTCCTAGATATAGGAGTGGGGAAACTGGCTGCAAAGACGGAGCCGAGGAGTGGGCTCTCAGCTTGAGGGTGCCATAAACCGTGATCCTCGGCACAGTCGGGCCACTGCTCTTCGAGCAGGGACCCAACAGGTGGCAGATCCGGAGAGACTCCCCTTCCTCTCCCCCAGGAGAAGCAACGGGGGGAGACCGCTGCAGGAATCTGCTGGGTTTGGAGACTCCAAACGGGGTAGTGTGCCAGAGACAGAAACGCTCAGTCACGGGCCAGGTGAGCACGGAGTGCGGCCAGAGACTGGGGAGAGAGGAGTGATTGACCGCTTTTCTCTGAGGGCTCACTGAGGATTGGGGCCCCAAGCTCTCGGCTCCTCCAGAACCAGAGATTGGGAGGCCACCATTTTCACTTGGCCTCCAAAGCTGTACAGAAAGCTTTCAAGGAACAAAAGATACTGAGAGCAAACCCAAGCAGATTACTTAGCCTGGCCCCTGGCAAGGGTGGTGCAATTCAACCTCAAGCAAAGACATTTGAGAATCACTGCAACAGGCCCCGCCCTCAGAAGATCAGCAAGAACATCCAGCCAAGACCAAGTTTACCAATCAATGAGAACGGCAAAACCCCAGGGCTAGGGGAATACAGTACATAGAATTCATGGCTTTTTTCCCATGATTCTTTAGTCTTTCAAAGTTAATTTTTTAAATATTCTTAATTTTTTCTTTTTCTATTTTTTTAGTTGAATTTTTCTTCTTTCCTTTTTAACCAACATCTTATCAATTCCTTTTTTAAAATCTTTCTTAATTTTCATTTTTACATAGTCTGTCCCTTCATTTTACTTAACCTTATTTTTTTGTATATCTATATATAAGTTTTTCTTTCTTTAAAATTTTGGGATACAGTTACTTCTAACAGACCAAAATATACCCTAAATCTAGTGTATGACTTTGTCCTAGTCTCCTGCCTGATTACATTCTCTCTCTTTTTTTAAAATTTTTTTCGTTCTTTTTCAATCTTCTTATCAATTCCTTTTTTGAAAATCTTTTTTAATTTTCATCCTTATGGTCATATTCCACCCCTACATCGTATTTACCCTAATTTTTCTATATATATTTTTTCTTTCTTTAAAATTTTGGGAGGCAATTTCTTCTAACAGACCAAAATATACCCAAAATCTAGGGTGTGGCTCTGTTCTATTCACCAGCCTGATCATATTCTTTTTATTTTTTCCTTTCTTGCCCCAAAACCCCCAGTTTTGGGTCTCTTCTAATTTGTTTAGTGTATATTTTTCTGGGGTTGTTGTTACCCTTTTAGCATTTTGTTTTCTCATTCATCTATTCTTCTCTGGACAAAATGACAAGATGGAAAAACTCACCTCAAAAAAAGAACAACGGGCAGTACCGACTGCCAGGGACCTAATCAATATAGACGTTAGTAAGATTTCGGAACTAGAGTTTAGAATGACGATTATAAATATACAAGCTAGGCTTGAAAAAAGCATAGAAGATACTAGAGAATACCTTTCAGGAAAAATAAAGGAACTAAAATCTAACCAAGTTGAAATAAAAAAGGCTATTAATGGGATGCCTGGGTGGCTAACTCATTAAGCATCTGCCTTCGGCTCAGGTCACGATCCCAGGGTCAGCCCTGCATCGGGCTCCCTGCTCAATGGGAAGCCTGTTTCTCCCTTTTCCACTCCACCTGCTTCTGTTGCCTCTCTCACTGTGTCTCTCTCTGTCAAATAAATAAATAATATCTTTTTTAAAAAAGGCTATTAATGAGGTGTAATCAAAAATGGAGGCTCTAGGGGCACCTTGGTGGCTCAGTCATTAAGCGTTTGCCTTCGGCTCAGATCATGATCCCCGGGTCCTGGGATGGAGCCCCACATCAGGCTCCCTGTTCGTCGGGAAGCCTGCTTCTCCCTCTCTCACTCCACCTGCTTGTGTACCCTCTCTCGCTGTCTCTGTCAAATAAATAAATAAAATCTTAAAAAAATAAAATGGAGGCTCTAACTGCCAGGATAAATGAGGCAGAAGAGAGAATTAGTGATATAGAAGACCAAATGATGGAGAATAAAGAAGCTGAGAAAAAAAGAGATAAACAACTACTGGATCACAAGGGCAGAATTCAAGAGATAAGTGATACCATAAAGCAAAACATTAGAATAATTGGGATCCCAGAAGAAAAAAGAAAGAGAGAGGGGCAGAAGTATATTGGAGCAAATTATAGCAGAGAACTTCCCTAAATTGGGGAAGGAAACAGGCATCAAACTCCAGGAGGCACAGAGAACCCCCCCTTAAAATCAATAAAAATAGGTCAACACCCCAACATCTAATAGTAAAACTCACAAGTCTCAGAGACAAAGAGAAAATCCTGAAAGCAGCTTGGGACAAGAGGTCTATAACCTACAACAGTAGAAACGTTAGACTGGCAGCAGACTTATCCACCGAACTCTGGCAGGCCAGAAAGGACTGGCATGATACATTCAGAGCACTAAACGAAAAAAATATGCAGCCAAGAATACTATATCCAGCTAGGCTGTCATTGAAAATAGAAGGAGAGATAAAAAGCTTCCAGGACAAACAAAAAGTAAAAGAATTTGCAAACACCAAACCAGTCCTACAAGGAATATTGAAAGGGGTCCTCTAAGCAAAGCTTAAAAGTAACATAGACCAGAAAGGAGCTGAGACAATATACAGTAACAGTCACCTTACAGGCAATACAATGGCACTAAATTCATATACTTCAATAGTTACCCTGAATGCAAATGGGCTAAATGTCCCAATCAAAAGACACAGGGTATCAGATTGGATAAAAAAAAACAAGACCCATCGATATGCTGCCTGCTAGAGATTCATTTTAGACCCAAAGACACCTCCAGATTTAAAGTGAGTGTGTGGAAAACAATTTACCATGCTAATGGACATCAAAAGAAACCTGGGGTGGCAATCCTTATATCAGACAAATTAGATTTTAAGCCAAGGACTATAATAAGAGATGAGGAAGGACACTACATCATACTTAAAGAGTCAATTCAACAAGAAGATCTAACAATTGTAAATATCTATGCCCCTAACATGGGAGCAGCCAATTATGTAAGCCAATTAATAGCAAAATCAAATAAACACATGGACAATAATACAATAATAGTAGGGGACTTTAACACCCTCCTCACTGAAATGGACAGATCATCTAAGCAAAATATCAACAAGGGAATAAAGGTTTTAAATGAGACACTGGATAAGATGGACTTCACAGATATATTCAGGACATTCCATCCCAAAGCACACATTCTTCTCTAGTGCACATGGAACATTCTCCATAATAGATCACATCCTAGGTCACAAATCAGGTCTCAATCAGTACCAAAAGATTGGGATCATTCCCTGCATATTTTGGAACCACAATGCTTTGAAACTAGAACTCAATCACACAAGGAAAGTTGGAAAGAACACAAATACATGGAGGCTAAAGAGCATCCTACTAACGAATGAATGGGTCGACCAGGAAATTAAAGAAGAATTTCAAAAATTCATGGAAACAAATGAAAATGAAAACACAAGTGTTCAAAATCTTTGGGATGCGGCAAAGGCAGTCCTAAGAGGAAAGTATATAGCAATACAAGCCTTCCTCAAGAAACAAGAAAGGTCTCAAATACACAACCTAACCCTACACCTAAAGGAGCTGGAGAAAGAACAGCAAATAAAGCCTAAGCCCAGCAGAAGAGAAATAATAAAGATCAGAGCAGAAATCTATGAAATAGAAACCAAAAGAACAGTAGAACAGATCAACAAAACTAGGAGCTGGTTCTTTGAAAGAATTAAGATTGAAAAACCCCTGGCCAGACTTATCAAAAAGAAGAGAAAGGACCCACATAAATAAAATCATGAGTGAAAGAGGGGAGATCGGAACCAATACCAAGGAAATACAATTATAAGAACATATTATGAGCAAATATATGCCAGCAAATTAGATAATCTGTAAGAAATGAATGCATTCCTAGAGATGTATAAACTACCAAAACTGAACCAGGAAGAAACAGAAAACCTGAACAGACCCATAACCACTAAGGAAATTGAAGCAGTCATCAAAAATCTCCCAACAAACAAGAGCCCAGGGCCAGATGGCTTCCCAGGGGAATTCTACCAAACATATAAAGAAGAATTAATACCTATTCCTCTGAAACTGTTCCAAAAAATAGAAATGGAAGGAAAACTTCCAAACTCATTTTATAAGGACAGCATTACCTTGATCCCAAAACCAGACAAAGACCCCATCAAAAAGGAGAACTACAAACCAATATCCCTGATGAACATGGATGCAAAAATTCTCACCAAAATACTGGCCAATAGAATCCAACAGTACATTAAAAGGATTATTCACCACGACCAAGTGGGATTTATTCCTGGCCTGCAAGGTTGGTTCAACATCTGCAAATCAATCAGTGTGATACAATACACTAATAAAAGAAAGAAGAAGAACCATATGATCCTCTCAATAGATGCAGAAAAAGCATTTGACAAAGTACAGCATCCTTTCTTGATTAAAACTCTTCAGAGTGTAGGGATAGAGGGTACATACCTCAATATCATAAAAGCCATCCTTGAAAAACCCACAGCGAGTATCATTCTCAATGGGGAAAAACTGAGAGCTTTTCCCCTAAGATCAGGAACACGGGAGGGATGTCCACTATCACCACTGCTATTCAACATAGTATTAGAAGTCCTAGCCACAGCAATCAGACAACAAAAAGAAATCAAAGGCATCCAAATCAGCAAAGAAGAAGTCAAACTCTCACTCTTTGCAGGTGATATGATACTTTATGTGGAAAACCCAAAAGACTCCACCTCAAAACTGCTAGAACTCATACAGGAAATCAGTAAAGTGGCAGGATATAAAATCAGTGCACAGAAATCAGCTGCATTTCTATATACCAACAACAAGACAGAAGAAAGAGAAATTAAGGAGTCGATCCCATTTACAATTGCACCCAAAACCATAAGATACCTAGGAATAAATCTAACCAAAGAGGCAAAGGATCTGTACTCAGAAAATGATAGCATACTCATAAAAGAAATTGAGGAAGACACAAAGAAATGGAAAAACCTTCCATGCTCATGGATTGGAAGACCAAATAGTTAAAATGTCTATGCTACCCAAAGCAATCTACACATTCAATTCAATCCCTATCAAAATACCATCAACTTTTTTTCAAAGAAATGCAACAAATAATGGAACCAGAAAAGACCCCGAATCACCAAAGGAATGTTGAAAAAGAAAAGCAGAGTTGGTGGCATCAGAATTCCAGGCTTCAAGTTCTATTACAAAGCTGTAATCATCAAGACAGTATGGTACTGGCACAAAAACAGACTCATAGATCAATGGAACAAAATAGCCCAGAAATTGACCCTCAATTCTATGGTCAACTAATCTTCAGCAAAGCGGGAAAGAATGTCCAATGGAAAAAAGACAGTCTCTTCAACAAGTGGTGTTGGAAAAAATGGACAGCCACATGCAGAAGAAAGAAACTGGACCATTTCCTTACACCACACACAAAAATAAACTCAAAATTGATGAAAGACCTAAATGTGAGACTGGAATCCATCAAAATCCTTGAGGAGAATACAGGCAGCAACCTCTTCGACCTCAGCCACAGCAAATTCTTCCTAGAAACATTGCCAAAGGCAAGGGAAGCAAGGGTAAAAATGAACTATTGGGACTTCATCAAGACAAAAATCTTTTGCACAGCAAAGGAAACAGTCAACAAAACCAAAAGACAACTGACAGAATGGGAGAAGATATTTGCAAATGACATATCAGATAAAGGGCTAGTATGCAAAATCTATAAAGAACTTATCAAACTCAACACCCAAAGAACAAATAATCCAATCAAAAAATGGGCAGAAGACATGAAAAGAAATTTCTCCAAAGAAGACCCTAATGGCCAACAGACACATGAAAAAGTGCTCAACATTGCTCAGCATCAGGGAAATCCAAATCAAAACCTCAATGAGATACCACCTCATACCAGTCAGAATGGCTAAAATTAACAAGTCAGGAAATGACAGATGTTGGCAAGGATGCGGAGAAAGGGAAACCCTCCTACACTGTTGGTGGGAATGCAAGCTGGTGCAGCCACTCTGGAAAAGGAGGTTCCTCAAAAAGTTGAAAATAGAGCTACCCTACGACCCAGCAATTGCACTACTGGGTATTTACCCCAAAGATAAAAGGTAGTGATCCGAAGGGGCATGTGCACCCCAATGTTTATAGCAGCAATGTCCACAATAGCCAAACTATGGAAAGAGCCTAGATGTCCATCAACAGATGAATGGATAAGGAAGATGTGGTATATATACACAATAGAATATTATGCAGCCATCAAAAAAATGAAATCTTGCCATTTGCAATGACATGGATGGAACTAGAGGGTATTATGCTAAGCGAAATAAGTCAATCAGAGAAAGACAAGTATCATAATGATCTCACTGATATGAGGAATTTGAGAAACAAGACAGAGGATCATAGGGGAAGGGAGGGAAAATGAAAACAAGACGAAACCAGAGAGGGAGACAAACCATAAGAGATTCTTAATCCCAGGAAAGAAACTGAGGGTTGCTGGAGTGGAGGGGGTGGGAGGGATGGGGAGGCTGGGTGATGACACTGGCGAGGGTATGTGCTATGGTGAGTGCTGTGAATTGTGTAAGACTGATGAATCACAGACCTGTACCCCTGAAACAAATAATACATTATATGTTAAAAAAAATCCTGAAAAAAAATTTTGAAAGTTAGCAGTATATGCATGAGAGTTAAAGCATGAGGACGACAGAGGATTAAGTTTGGAGAGACGAAATTAGTGTCAGAATGGTTACAATGGGTACAGACTACTACAACAACTTAGCTCTTGGGACCAGAGAAAAGATGCCTTGAGAGGGTTGTATAACCTGGAAAGGTGTTCTAAGAGAAGAATAATTGTAGCATGTTTGTATATGAAGAAAATTATTAATTGCAAAGAGAAGAATCGATGATACAGAAGAAAGGGGAATGTTAGTGGAATAATGTCCCTGGGTTAGGTGAGAGATGATAGGATCTAGCCCACAAGTGGAAAGCTTGGTGTTTCGTATGGATACACCCTGGCCTCCCAAAGCCTCTACCCACAGCCAGAGTGATCCTCTACAGTATAAGCCAGATCATGATGCATGTCTAGTTAAACACTCGCCAGTGACTTTCCATCTCATTCAAAGTAAAAGCCTAAGACATCACAAATGCCTACAAGGAACTGAATAATCTGGCCCCATCATCTGTCTATCTCCTTGTGTTCTCACTGTGCCTCTAGTCACTACAGCCCAGTCACACGAAACTCCTTGCCCTTCCTTGAACACATCACTGCAGATTTTCTACCTACAAAGACCTGGTCTTAAACCCTGTGCTATGCTGCATACCCTCTTTTCCTTTGGGTTTTTGCTTTAACGTCACCTGCTTAGTGAGGCCTTCCTTGACCATGCTATTTAAAACTGCAATTGTATGCCCTCTCTTCCTTCCTCCCTCCCTCCCTCTTTCTCTCTCTGTATGTATATATTTTTCCCCTCAGCACTTATCAGCAGCATATGACATACTATGTGTTTTAATTTCTTTGAGACTGTCTCGCCACAATAGAAGGTAAGTTCTAAGGAGACCCTGATTTTTGTGTATTGTTCCCTGTTCTATCTCCTAAATTAGCTAAATCACTACTGTAGCACCTAAATCATTGTCTGTCACATATTAGATTCTCATTAAGTTTGTTAAACCAATCAAAGAAATTAAAGTTTAGGACTTAACCCCAAACACTGACTTTTCAATCCTTTGAAAATTCTCAATTTACGTAAGACTAAAAATCCTAAAACACTATGTGCTTAATAATTGTGCTTAAGTTGCAACAACAGGATGGACCTAGAGGGTATTATACTAAGTGAAGTAAGTCTGACAGAGAAAAACAAAAATACCATATGATTTCTCATGGAATCTAAAAAGCAAAACAAATGAACAAACACACAAAAAGCAGAATCAGACTTATAAATAGAGACCAAACTGATGGTTGCCAGAGGGGAGGGGAGTGGGGAGATGGGCAAAATGGGTGAAGGAGAATAGGAGAGATGGGCTTCCAGTTACAGAATGAATAAGTCATGGAATAAAAGGCACAGCATAGAGAATACAGTCAATGGTTGTGATTGCATTGTAAGGTGACAGATGGTAGGTACGCTTCTGGTGAGCACAGCATAACATATAGAGTTGTTGAATCACTCCGTGATTCACTTGAAACTAATATAACATTGTGTGTCAACTATACTCAAAAAATCAAAATTAAAAAAATATATATAATAGTTCTTAATAATATACAAGTGTGTACATTTTAGAGCAGCTTTTGATTTTTCCATTAGATTTCTCGTAAGACAAGAATAGAAAGCCACAACAAATCTTGGTAACTGGAACATTTGTGAGGCTCTATAAAAGAAAGATACATTTCATACTTTGTAATTAGAAGAAACTATGCCCTCTAGATGTTTAATGCTCTAACACCAAGTACAATTAAACATTACAAGATAAGGAAGAATATAAACAAAAAGAAGTATCTTCTTTGTAAATTGTACATAGCTTAAAGTATTTATGCATCTTCAAGGTAAACCAGTTTTGTTTTGGTTTAGTTTTTTGTTTTTGTTTTTGTTTTTAATAATTCCAAGACTCTGGTTTGCTCTACTGCTAGGAAAAGCAAAGAAACTAAAGCATCCCCTAATCTGCTTGATTAAATTTGGTTTATCATGAACTGAGTGTCTCATAAACAACAGAAGTTTATTGCAAATATATTTCCAATATAATGGCAGTTGGACTCCAAAAGATGCTGCCACCATCTAGGCTAACTTGACTGACCATATGTATCAGCCTGATTGATATTTACATAAAATATTAAATCCTTAAAATTCAGGAATTGAATTTCAAAGAAAAAAAAGGATTTAGTATAAAGTAACACTGAAATAAGTGTGTGAAAATTCAACTTCTGATCTCAATTTTTGTCAGCCTAACTGATTATATTCCTTAACATATGTGAACCCCTTTTCTTGTCTATATAATTGGTAGGTTAAACAATATTTCTATATTCCTTTCTTTTCTGTGGTCTCCAATGATTAAAATAGAGTTTTTCCTCTAATCCACTCTTGCAACAGGAAAAATGTTCACCAGAAATCCCAGCTTATAGAAAGTTTTATTACTCTTAGATGATTTGCATTACTCCTAAGACAATAGCTCATTTATAGAAATATTTTATTTTGGAATTTAATATTTTGCACAAATAAGTAAGTTTACCTTAGTAAAAGATTAAAAACAAGTAATTTTGAATTTCCATATGCATGAACCATTCTAAGATACAAATTTGTGCAAAACTATAGATTTGTTAGGGACTGTATGCTGACTCATCATTTTGATGCAAGTTTGGAAGAATAATCTCAACACTCTGTAAAATAGAGTGATTTGTTGGCATGTCATATTTGTTGTATAATATGATAAATATAAAATGATTCATCATGCCAGTCTATAAATACTGTAATGGATTATTAAAGCAATAAAATCTAGTGGCAGAAATATAATGAGCTCATGTCACATTTATATAAAAGCAAGATAATAAACTATGCCTTCTATAGAGGCTGTTATATCCTTAGAAAGATCTAAAATGAGGATTTTTGGAGCACAAAGCAAGAAAAAATAACTCTAAGTCCAATTTATAGGATTCAATTAAGAATACTGATTAAGAACAGTTGTTGAAAGGACAGACTAATACAAGAATACATAACGATTACAATCTGGGGACTCATGTGACAGACAGGTTTTCATTATAAAGACTATTCTTTGAATAGTCTAAAATATTTACAGACAACATTTGGAGTTAAATGAATCAACATGTCTAAGTACAATTTCAATATGCATCATACATAGAGACATACATATACCTAAATTTAAAAAATAGTGTGCATATAATAATTAGCATCACATCATATTTGCATGAGCTTCAAAGTATTACTTTGGCAAACAATTTCCATCCGTGCCCTCATACTATGAAAGACACATCCCTTTGGAGGAAAGTTTATGATTTAGAGAAACTTTATTCCCTAAATAGATGTTTGTTATGTTTCTGATGCTTTTGTACCTAGAATTAGCTAAAGATATTATCTGTTATAGCAGAGAATATGGCAAAATTTGTGGCTAGTAACCATTGTACAGATTTAGTGGAATGCTATTATGTAACAAAATGTTTATACCTTTAAAAACAATAACAACAATGATGCATTACTGTAGTTTTTAAAGAAGCCACTTATGTAGTCATATTTCCTAGAATTGTCAATTGGTCTCAAATTATTTATTAAAACTCAAGAATACACTTTAATGACTATTTTACAATAAAACAAAACTGAATATATTTTATATTTCTAAGATGTGCAAACAGTGATCTGTTTAAAGCATTTTTTTTAAGGAAATTTAGTTAACTTAGACAATGAAGGGATGGCTGTCAGCATAGTAATGAAATTATTGGGCCATAAATTTTTTGGTTTTCTGTATTAATTTCCTTTCATATTTTATTAAATAGCCACTTTTTATTCATGTTTTTCTTGAAGTTGTTTCAACTTATCTCTGTAAATATGTACATACAAAGTCATACACTTGTGATAAATATATGAGATAAGAACAAACAAAAAAAATCACATATTTACCAAATAATGGCTTAGTGTATTTGATATAAAATTTGGAAATCCTGGCATTAATAGGTACAAATTCCCTTTGAAGTATCTCAGATCTATTGTGGTTTTACACTGTTATTACTATTTCAGACCAGAAAACTGTATTTTGCAAAAAAAGAATATGTGCTTAAAATTAAAAGACTTGATTTAGATGGAGCTATATTTCCTAATATAATCAAAGTAATAGTTAGACATTTTTTATCGTTCTTTTTAAAGTTTAGAAAGCTAATCATACCACAGCACTCAGTTTAATTCTAAATCATCAATAATTCACCTTTAAATTTGGTTATTGAAAGATAAAGCTACAATTCTCCAACAGTAGTGGTACCACCCACTGGTCCGACCCAGAGGATGAGTGGCCGATGACAGTTCTCGATTTGTTTATAGCTGGTTCCGCTAACTCAGAGGCAATGATTCAACTGGAAAAGACTGGAGGCTTTTCAGTCAGACTTCCCAGGTAAAATTATCTCCTCAGCCACTTGTCAGCTCTGTGGCCTTCATCATGTGCATTCATCTCCTCTTGCTGTGTAACAGTTTACCACATTACCAGCTTCAAACAACCCAAATGTAATATCTTTGGTTTCCATGGGTTGGGAATGTGGGCATGGCTCTACTATGTCCTCTGTTCAGGGGCTCACAGAATGAAATCAAGGTGTCGGCCAGCCTGCAGTTCTCATCTGGAACTTGCAGTCCTCTTCCAGACTTGTTCAGGTTGATAACAGAATTCAGCTCCTGAAAGGTGGAGGAATACAAGGCCCTGTTTCCTCATGGGCTATCATGAAACATTGCTCTCAACTCTTACAGGCCCCCTCCGAACCTAGCCATATATGTATGGCCCTCTCAAAATATGGTAGTTTACTTCCCTAAAGCCAGCAAAACTATCTCCAATCTGCTACAGAGACTTATAGAACATGAAATTATCACAAGTGTGACTGCTTCAGTACCCTTGCCTTATAACTTGACTTACTCATATTCACACATACACCCACCCTCACTACACCCAAGGATAGGATATTACATAGGACATGTATACAGAAGACTTGTGTAAAATTCTTTATTTTGCCATGTCAAGTTATACCTCAGTTTCCTTATCTGGATAACCATGACGCCTATCTCAAAAGTTTGGTAGGAAGAGAAGTTAGCATACAAGATTACTCTGCAAGATTACTTCATGGTCATGACTGACAGTTGAAAATTTCTGCACAGTTACCTAATTAGGTAACTCATTTCTTCCTTGAAGAATATAGTTAGAATTACCTTGAATAAACATAGTTCAGAATTAGATTTTCAATTGTTTAAACGAGCTGATATGTAACAAAATATAATCAGGCTTCTAGAATGATTGAATCTAATGTTGATCAAAAACTGACAGCAACTGATTTCTGACTTATGGATAACAAATCACTTAATTGAATTCTGATTATTATTTTAAAAGCCATGGACACATACTAGTATTAACAATGACATCAATTTCTCCCCACCCACTCCAACATATATAATTTTTATAATCTTCCATTCTCCCTACTGTTCTTGCTCCTCTTTTACCACCTAAAGTTACATCAGCTTGTAAGCTAGAAGCTATCTGGGAGGAAAATGAGCCCTATGCCTAGTCAAGAACTGAGGATGATCTGACACCCTCAGAGTTAACACTGGTGATGCTTTATGAACTGTACTTCTTGAATACCATGCCCAGGTCTGGGAAAGATTCATTTTGGGAATTCTCCAGGTTTAAAGCACAAACCCGTTTTCCCTTACATCTAGAACATAGATGAATTTGCCTGAGATTTCAGTTTAGAGAGGGATTCTTGAAGAAGGTGGTTAGATCCAGACTCCATTTTGATGAGCGTACCAGGGCATGGCGGAGAGATGCTCAGACTTTGGAAGCTTGGAGACAGCCCAGCAGCAGCGCCCTGTTCCCAGCATCAGCGGCACCCAGGTTGTGCATTAGCAATGGTAGCTTCCCCACCAGAGCAGTCTGCTGGGGAGGTCTTACCGTTTGCAGGTGCACAACCTCCACATTGGCTTCTTTGCCCCAAATAAAGTTTGTGGGAGCTTCTAGTGATTTTTTAAACTTTATTTTTTGCCTAAGCTAGCCAGAGCAAACCTAAGTGAAGTTAGATTGGGTAACTAAGAACCCCAAATAATATAACTTCCCAATAAGATCATCAAAATCAGTTAAACAAAACAGATGCTCAGTACAGTCATACAGTTAATGTGTTCTTTGTGGCCAAACCTGTGTGTGAGCTGATAGGTGGGGAAGAGTTTAAAGGACACACGAATGAACTCTAGGCCCAGCCGTTAACACCCAGATGAGCCTAATAAGTCTCTCTACCTTTGTCTGTTTTATTTTCTTCTTGTCTAGAATGTAAAGCATGACCCAAAGATGACCTAAAGTCCATTTCAGTTTCACAAATCTACGGATCTAGCTTCAGGTCCCAAAGCATATGTTGCTGATCATAGTTTGAAAGAAAAATGCAAGGTTCAGTGCTCTGAAATAGTCATCCTTGAATCTTCCTTCACACAAACAGCACCTCCCTGGTAGGAGAACAGAGAAGTTTGGGTTTGAAGTCGCTCATTTTGTGACTGACAAAACCTGGTACATAATTTTGCTAATGTCCTGAAATGTTGTAGTTACCCTTACCCATGTTATGCTTTGGGGGTAACATTAGTGAAGTAGTGTGGAACAGTAGTAAATTCTGCTAGAGTTCCTGATAGAAAATGATGATTCGGTTTACATATTTATTTTAAGTTAAATTTTATTTAACAAATTATTTTTATAGTTGGTTTTGATTATTTTATGAATATTTTCATTTTACTGGGGTGCCTGAGTGGCTCAATCGGTTAAGCATCTGCTTCTGGCTGAGGTCATGATCCCAGGGTTCTGGGATCCACCCCTACGTCGGGCTCTCTGCTCACCCCCACCCCTACAGCTTCTCCCTCTGTCTCTGCCCCTGACCCCCCTGCTTGTGCTCTCTCTCTTGCTCTGCCCTCTCTCTCTCTCTCAAATAAATAAATAAAATCTTTAAAATATATATTTTTGCATCCAAAAAACCAGTTAGGGCTTTCAAAATTTATTTTAGAAGCTGGCTTCATTCTTGTGGCAGACAGAATAAGGTCATAATTCTGCCCGTGCTCCATGATGTCCACATCTTAATCTTAATCTATGAAACCTGTAAATATATTTGGTTACATGGCAAAGGAGAAATAAGGTCGCTGATCAGTTGACCTCAAAATGGGGAGATTATCTCAAATTATCCTACCGAATCCAATGTAATCACAAGGGTCTTTAAGAATGGAAGAGAGAAACCTGAATAAGAGTCAGAATCAGAGAGAAATGTGACTACAGAAGAAGCACGGAGAGATGTCATGTTGCTAGCTTTGAAGATGATAGAGGGCCAGGGGCCAAGGAATGTGAGTGGTGTCTAGTAACTGGAAAAGGAAAGGAACCGAATTCTCCCCTAGATCCTCCAAAAAGGAATGCAGCCCTGCTGACTCCTTGATGTTAGCCCAAAGAGATCTGTATTGGACTTCTAACCTGTAGGACTATGAGATCATAAATCTTTGCTATTTTTTAAGCCACCAAGCCATGAGTGATAATTTGTGATATAATTCTTGAATCTGATTTTATTTTGTCTAGGAAAAGAGTTTATGGTGCTTCAGATGACATATTAAAAATTATTGAGCATAAAGGTCACTTAAATAAAGACACTTTTTAAAAAACATATTTTACTAGAATATACCTCTACTATTAAATGATTCTGTTAAACAATACCTTTGAGTTAAATATGGAAAATACAGGCAAATAATAACCTATTTGATTTCTGCATCCATGATTAGTCACAGACACAACAAGAACTCATTTAAAAGTAAAAATTCATTTAAAAGTAAGTAATACAGGGGCACCTGGGTGGCTCAGTCTTTAAGCGTCTGCCTTCTGCTCAGGTCATGATCCCAGGGTCCTGGGATCGAGCCTGCTACTCCCTCTCCCACCCCCACCCCCACCCCCACTTGCGTTCCCTCTCTTGCTGTGTCTCTCTCTGCCAAATAAATAAATAAAATCTTTAAAAAAAATTTTTTAAAAAAGGTCACTTAAATAAAGACACTTTTTAAAAAACATATTTTACTAGAATATACCTCTACTATTAAATGATTCTGTTAAACAGTACCTTTGAGTTAAATATGGAAAATACAGGCAAGTAATAACCTATTTGATTTCTGCGTCCATGATTAGTCACAGACACAACAAGAACTCATTTAAAAGTAAAAATTCATGTAAAAGTAAGTAATACAGGGGTGCCTGGGTGGCTCAGTCAGTTAAACGTCTGCCTTGGGCTCAAGTCATGATCCCAGGATGCTAGGATCCTAGGATCCAGCCCCATGTCAGGCTCCCTGTTCAGCGGGAGCCTGCTTCTCTCTCTCCCTCTTGACTTTCTCCCCTCTGCTCGTGCTCTCTCTCTCTCAAATAAATAAATAAAATCTTTTTTTTTAAAGTAAGTAATCCATTCTGCAATAAAATTTGAATCTGAACAATGAGGCTATACTGAGAGAAATATAGAAAATTCAAAGAGCTAAGTTGAAATATAATGTATTCCCTAATTATATTAATGTGCTGATGACCCTAAGAGGTAGGATGTAGGTGTGAAAAGGAAACACACCTTCATCTGGGTTTATTCAGTAAAAGAATTCCAGTTTCTTTTTTTTTTTTAAGAATTCCATTTTCTAAAATGGTTTTAGCAGCACTCGATAATGGCAAAATTTTAAAAGATTGACATTAAATTAACTTGATGAGGATTTGCACATGTGTATTCACCTTGACATTGATTTTTTCATAATCTTTATAAAGAAAATAGCATAACAAATAACTGTGGCTTTTTCTAGGCAAACCATATAAGGAAAAATAAAACCCTCCCATATAATGGAGTTTTGCAAAAATCCTGTCCTTGGAATGAAACGATAGCAAGAATATACTTCTAGAACCTCTAATATTAAAACATTAAAGGATGCCCAAAATGGGAATACATTAAATCAAATTCCATGGTGGGGGGAGGAATCGCCATGAGACAGTGAAGTTCAAGAGTTCTTATTCTTTGTTGTTTCTCTGTCCATAATAAGTCAGTTTCCCAAGCTAGGAGTCACAGACAAGACCTGTTCATTTATCTTTCATACAACAAGAAAGAGATGCCTATTCCTGACTTGAAAAAATGTGAGATAGTCATACCATTGGTGCGACACTTTAAGCAAAAATTTGGAAGTTGTTATTTACAGTTGTAAAGGGACCCAATTAGCCGGTAGCAATCAGATTTTATTTACACTTCCTGTTATTAGGATTGAAAATCCTCAGTGGAAGTCAGCAGCCAGAAATAGCACTAGCCTTCAAGATGACCACCTTCCAAGGTGGTCAATTTTTCCCAGAAGGCAAAAGAAAACAAGCCAAAATGTCCAGCACTCATTAAAATCACTCACTCAGGTATCATTTTATAAACCCTAGAGAGTTGAAACAGAAAAGTTCTATCATATCCTGCAAAGTAACATATTTGTTAAAAAGCTATGGCTATATGCATATGCTCATTTGTCCCACCTTTGTGTGTGCATGTTAACATAATATCCATGTTGTTTTTTTTTATTTCTGTTGTACACAGAAAATGCATTTGACTCTAAAACAAAAAGGTATTCCATTTATATATGAATGAGTATTCAGCATGGGTGTGATTAAAAATAACCATACCACAGACAGTTTTCAGATTGTAAGATCATGGACATGATTTATAGTTAAGGTTAAATGATAAATATTCAACTATTCAAATCACATGGTTTTACAAGAAAAATTGGTTTTCTAGTTTATTCTTTTGGGAAACACACCAAAGTACTTTGATCTGGCAAAGTAATGTCTTAATCACTTACAGTATAATAGTAAAGATTTGCTCTTTTCTGAGTTTTGATATATGTAATGCTCTCTAACAAGTGGAAATTGTCACTCTCTCTCAACAAGTAGGTTGAAATAAGTTCTATGATTAAAAACTAGTTGCTTTATGAATCTTTATGCATTTTAATGGGAATGTCTGTCTCATTAAAAGAACTTTAAACTTCCAAAGCTTCCAAATGCTAACATCTCTAAGCACTAGGCTTTGTTCCTCCTAACGGTCCTCCTAGAGACCCAAAGGTCACATAGACTGGACTACTGAAGGAAAGAACCTGTACTGGTCACCAAAGGGTAGGGTTCTCATGCGTGCAAGGCACTCCTACTGTGTTCCAGACAGGTTATAGTGGGGGGGGGGGGGTACACAAACGAGTAAGCCCACACAGCATTAATGTCAGGCTGAAGTAAATATGAAGAAAAGAAGATTACAGAAACAGAGAAGTGATGATAACTTAAAACCTTACATACAATGAAAGGGAATCCAGATTCTCATGATAAAATATTTTAAGATCTTTTTTTTTTTTTTTGGCTCTAATTGGTCTTTAGAAAATGAGGGGAAACCCAGAGTTAAATAGACAGAATATTTAGGTCAATAACACACACATACAGTTGTGAAGACATAATTTTTATCTTTTTCTGTTTTAAGGTGTGGGAGTTGAAACTGTGCACTCCTAACACATTATATGTCCAAAAACTGCTATTTACTGCATCCGACATCATACTTTCTTCTACTAAGGCTAGTCTTTAGTAAATCAATTTGCAGAATTTAAACTGCTACACATTACCACTTCTTAATTCATAATTTACTTAAGTATGTTTAGGATTTTTGCCTCTTTAAGTTGTCGTGGACATCCCCAACCCTATTATTAGAGCTGCACTCCAGCCTCCTACAAAAAGCAAATTTAAATGTATGCTAGATATTTTAAAGGCAATTGCCTCAATGCCGGAGAGACATTTAAGGACTTTTTTTCTTTTTCTTTCTAACCACCGTTATAAAGAAGTAACAGAGCTTCAGCATTTTAAAAGTATGTGTGCTTTTTCAATTTTATTTTAGACACTCTTTTAGAACATAGTTAAAATTAAATACAGCCAACAAGACACTTCCTTATCACCAATTTTTAAAGAAAACACCACATAACTTGAATAATATAGGTTTTATACTACAGAGTCAATATTACAACTACACTATATGGGCTCACAATTTCTTTTTTTTTTTTTTTTGCTTTAGACTCTCTAAATATGTGTTTTTAATCCCAAAACATTGAAAAAGCCACCAAAAACTGAATTAGTAAAAGCAGTCAATAAAGTTTGTTTTGAAAAGCTGTGGTAACAATAAATGAAGTCTGCCCTTTCAAACTGATAATCAACTTAATAATATGTCCCCAGATTTTTTTTTTCCCCAAACTTCACCTCAAGAAATTAAGGACACAGCACATGTGAGGTAGTAAGGTCATGCATAAAGAAGCATATCAAGATGGCTACTCATGAAATATAAGTTCTCCCCCCAACTTTCTGTGATGGCAATGCATTTCAAGCTTTCATGTTTGAAATTATTGTCAAAATAGTTATTAGGGATCTATACTCATAGACTCCTAGGAATGTAAACTAAAAAGAAGACATAATCTCACAGAGAAAACACCTAGAAGTATGTTAGTTTTGATAGAAAAATGAAAGCCATAATAACAGTGAATGGCCATTTCTGAAATGTTGTCTAAATTCACTCTCATGTCTATTACTTTAGGAGTTTATTCCCCAAAAGAAGTAACTTGACACGTTTGTCCCAGAGGTGGGGATGGGCAGAAGAGGGCATTCAGATACAGGGAGGGCCTTAGGTTCAAGTCTCATGGCTTTGGGAAAGTATTTAAGCATTCTTTTCCAAGAAGAAATCCTGTCTCTGAAAAAAAAAAATACACAAATATGTCTAATACTGGTGAATATGCCATTCTATTCACTGCAACTCTTTCGTTGACAGGCAGGAATTTTCTGTTAATTTTTTTTCTGTTAATTTTTTTAATGCAACTTTAAAAATTGGGTACTCAAACACAACTTCTGTGTATCAGTTTTAAAAACTGTAAATATTGTGGATAATAACTATTTGCTGTAATAGGTTTCCCATAGTATTTCCATTGTGGTTACTGTCACCTTAATCAATGTTTCCTTTACAGAAGAGTTCTAGAAATGTTTCACGAAAAATAAATGCTTCAAATAAGAGCTTGCCTTATAACCCAGCTTCAAATATGCCTTCAGCCACTATCTGCTCCTCTGGTTCAGCAAGTAAGGATTTGATTTTGAGGATATTACCATGGCAACACCAATGTATTAAGTTACCAACCCAATTCATCAATCCTAATGGATCTCATGGTAAGTACTTGGATTTTCTGGGCCACTCTTCCCACTATGTGGGGATAACTTCAGATTGTAAAGGTGGGTTGAATATATCTAAGTTGAGTGTCACCTACACCTGGGAACTACCCACTAATATGTTAAGAATACCCTAGAGTCATTTCCATGCTTTCTCTATCTGGCCTATAGAACTAAATCCAAATAAAATATTTTACGTTAATTTAAACTAAATTAATGCATATCACCCCACCAAATCAGGATTCCTCACCAAATGAGGGTTGCCCTATTATTTTAATTAAGTATAATCTTTAAACATTCAAGTGAAAAATATCAATCAAGTATGGAAAGTATGTCTTAGGGCATATTTCCATAAAGATATAAAACTTAAAATTCCATATCATGATGTTTATTAATGTCTTTAGTCAATGTAATTTAAACAGATTAGTTAAATTATTACACATAATTCATTTTATAATACTTCCTCTTTAAAAATTTGTTATGGTTTGTCACAGATTTAAAGTGCAAGGCACCGGGGAGCCTGGGTGGCTCAGTCATTATACGTCTGCCTTCGGCTCAGGTCATGATCCCAGGGTCCTAGGATCGAGCCCCACATCAGGTTCCCTGCTCGGCGGGAAGCCTGCTTCTCCCTCTCCCACTCCACCTGCTTGTGTTCCTTCTCTCACTGTGTCTCTCTCTGTCAAATAAATGAATAAAATCTTTAAAAAATAAAAATAAAAAAAATAAAGTGCAAGGCACCTAATGATACGAAAGGATAATATCATACATACAATATAAGTGAACCAGGTCTGTTCTGAAATATTTATTCTTTTTAAAGCCCTACCAAAATTTTATAAACATTATTGCATAAATCAAACATTTCTTCTATACTGTTAATTTGCAACATTTGACAAAACTTAAAAATATAATCCACACCTACTCTAGACATTTTACCCGTAGAAACACTGATCTATATACTTGAGAATCCTTGAAAACCTTCTTATAATAGAGTCTCATGTTTAACAAATATGTGAAAACAGTCTCCAGAGAGTAGAATTTTATTCTTTGATGAGTTGAAATTATTTCATCAACTGAATTCACTGAGATGTGGGAGGCAGTTTGGTCCTTTAGATGGACTGTGGATTGGAGGCTCTTATAATTGTAGTGATATGTGCACAGCTATATAGCAAAGTATTTCATTAGGAAAATGAAAAAAAACAGATGTGCAAAATATATGTTAGAGTTTCAAAGAACTTAAATTGCTATTTTTCATACTAGGCGCTGAATAAGTGAATAATTCTTGTGTTTGTTTAGTTACTTTTTGTAAATTGGAAGAACAATAGAACCAACAGTACAAGATACATCTAAAGAGAAAAAAGTTATGATAAAATAAGAAAGCAAAAAAGAAACTCAACCCATGATGTATGATACATGATAAACTGATTACGTTATCAATATATCACCAAGTTTACACGTTTAAAATATAACTAGGCTATAAGGAAGAGCTATTTAGCAGAAATTGTTGATTGTTCTTCTATTTCTCCTGTCTAATGAAAATTTTAAGAATGTTAGGAATTGTTTTTGAGGCTTTTTTTTTTTTAAGAATGCTAGGAATTTAAAAAAAATCATAGCTACATTATTAGAGAAGGTTTTTGTAAATTCCCTTTTACTTACTGAACTCTGTTGGAAGAAGTCAGCTGTAAGCTGTCAGCTGTAAGCTGAAAAGGAAGAAATTACAAAGATAAGGCAGATCTGGAAATTGGAGCCACTGGGCATCTGTAGGGAAGAGAGAGGACACCGCATGGATACAGCCTTTGCAGGACCTGGTGGAGAAATACACACTGCAAGAGCCTCCCCAGCGACAGGAATCAGTCTGTGGGTGTTTATGTATTTATAGCCTTGACTGTCCCTCCTACCTAGGGAATGGCGAGCATCAGCTACCCACAGCCGTCAGGAAACCATTCTGTGACCACTTAATCAGTGACCTGCTATGCTTGGGTCGCAGCGCAGGGTTAAGAAAAAGAGGCACATCTTTGGATCGGTTTTTAATAGACTGAGCCAGGAAGCAGAAGTAAAGAATATTGCCAGTTGGCCTGATTTCCAGAGATGGACTCGATGCTGCCAGAAGTGAAACGTTTGCAACATGACAGCCACAGGGCAGAGAGAGGCACCTAGTTTCCTTGTTTGACGAAAAGTGTCAGGAATTAGGAAACGCTGGACAATGACTTCTATGAATTAAGTTCAGAGAAGAACATGTAGACAGAATAATCCAGGAATGGATGTTTATATATTTAAGGTCAAAAAGACTTTCCCATTAGCATCTTCAAATGTATAATTCCAAATTGTTTTTCAAACCAGTTTTGACAATTGGCAATCTCACCAGCAGAGGATAAATGTTACAATTTTTTCATGCTCAAGGTGTTGCTCACATGACCAAAACCATTTACTTACTCCCTATTGTTTTTAACAGTAAGTAAAAACAGTTGCAGTTTATACACAGACTTTTTTGGCCTACCACTGTTTGCTGTCTAGTCTGCAACATAAACCTGGGTGCCAATAGTACACTTTGTCTTCGTCTTAACAATATTTTAGGTAAGATAACCTTAACAGTATAGAAAAAGCCTGGAATTCTTTGTTGTAATATGAGTATAATAATCTGCAGATGTGATTATTAGGTCATGGACAAAAAGAACCTACCTCTTAGTAGAAATCAACCGAGGTCTAAGAATGCACAGATTTTCCAGATACGATCCCCATGGGCATACTGTCTCTGATCTCAAGGCTGAATCCAAGGCTAGACTGTCGGGCACTGCAAAGATCTACATCTTACTCAGTTATGCTTACATGAAGTTAAAGCATTTTAATGTAGTTATCCCTGAAGCTCATCATCACTCAAACTCCCAGAATGATTATGCTGGACAATGAACCAGACCATAGATCCAGATCCTAAGTGGTAAGACGCATCTTCACCCACACACAGTGTGCATGCCAACCTTCCCTGATTGAAAACTCTATGTCCCAAACACGTATTGATCCTTTCACCAGATTGGCTCACTATGATAGAGGAGGATGTGGTGGGTTATCAGCTTTAACTAATGGATGTATTGGCTCAAATGTTATCCTAAAAATAATATTTTGGCCCTTTTCAATTTACTCTTCATCTCCTCTCTCTCTAGTTAGCAATATTTTTCATAGGGAAAATCAATGCACCAATTGTCCACAAATCCAATCTTTCTACACTGAGAAATAGGATTAGCATGGTTTCTAAAATCCATGTTATTTGATGGGGGAAAGCGTAAGTCTTTGTGGAATTACAGTATATTCTGTTTTAATTCTTACTTATTTAAGTTACAGACTGTTCAGCCAAGAAATAATTTTTATAATTAAGTATAGCATCAATAAAAACCCTATGGTTATTTGTATATCACTTTGCTCCCAAATGCTTTTACGTTGTTTACAGATGCATACAATACAGCAAGATAAAATATTTAAACTGTTTAAAGAGATCTTTGGAAAATAAAAATATGAAAGCAAAATGGTGCCAGGAATGTGGCTAATGAACAAATGCATGCCTTGACAAATCGGCAATCAAGGTAGAACACAAGTTTGATGTCGATATTGACCTTCATAATTGATGTGAGGAAAGCAGAAAATATATAACTAGTAGCAAGAATGTACCTAAAACAAGCCAGTTATTTGGGAGAAATGCCAAAATAAAGTAAAAGAAACTATTTTCCTCTCGGTTCTCATAGAATATTTCATCATGATGGCAAAGCACAGCTCAGAAAGAAGCCATTGTGCTTGATTATGTGTGGGTTCACTTAGGCAGCTCTCTGATGGTCTCCCTTAATCCTGAAATAGATTTTAGATTATAGGGCAAAATGGATGACTGCATTTCCTCCCGGCCATCTTCCATAAATATTATTTCTCTTAGCCAAGTGTCTGAAAGGTATTGAGCTGGACTGAATTTGAGATTATGGTCCCTGACAAGTACCAGGAAAACTGTAATTCTATGTTTCCACTTACAAACAGAACTGTACCCTCTAAAAATCAACGGAATGGTGTGGAGTACAAGCTCACTATATGGAAAAAAGGAACCTGATAAGGATGAGCCTGAGCAGAAGGCCACTCAGTTTCTGACTAAAAATAGAAACGAGGCAATACTGGCAGTCAGAAAGAGTCTACTCAGAAAAGGGTTTGGGGCCTACTCTAATATAGAGTGAAATGGGAGAGAAAGTCCAGCAACTGCATTCCATAAAGCACAATGGCAACAGTTTGTGGGAAAACACTTGTGGTGACAATGGCTGCCTGAAGAAAGAAGGGAGAAAAGAACAAAGGAAAGAAGAAATGGAGGAAGGGAGGAAGGATCAGCTAGGGAGTACCTAATTTTGAGCAACAAAACTTCCTTCAATACTTTCCAAAATAAACCTGTGGCAAATGTTTAACTTGGAAACAGAATTAGGCAACCTGACGTGTAAAATCATCAGTTACAGGGCTCCTGGGTGCCTCAGTTGTTAAGCGTCTGCCTTCAGATCAGGTCATGGTCCCAGGGTCCTGGGATCGAGCCCCGCATCGGGCTCCCTGCTCGGCGGGAAGCCTGCTTCTCCCTCTCCCACTCCCCCTGCTTGTGTTCCCTCTCTTGCTGTGTCTCTGTCAAATAAATAAATAAAATCTTAAAAAAAAAATCATCAGTTATAAAGCAGTCAAGTGAAGGATCCGAAGCATTTGTTGATTTGACTGGGAAATTATTCTTGTACACTGGCTAAAAATAGAAAAATTTTTCAGACGGAGATTGAAAAATCTACAAGTGGCCTGTAGGCCTATTTATTTTGGCATTCCCTGTTTATAAGATAAATACACAAAACAATCTCTTTCCCGAAGACGTCATGCCCTAAAAAGCACGACACGTGCAATGCAGCAGTCCGCCACACGGGGGCAGTAGACGGTCAGCTTTCTTATATGACAATAAAATGTAAAAGGAGTTTATGAAAAAAAGATTTGTTCTTTTAAGACTTTATTTATTTATTTGACAGAGAGAGACACAGCGAGAGAGGGAACACAAGCAGGGAGAGTGGGAGAGGGAGAAGCAGGCTTCCCGCCGAGCAGGGAGCCCGATGTGGGGCTCGATCCCAGGATCCTGGGATCACGACCTGAGCCAAGGCAGATGCTTAACGACTGAGCCACCCAGGCGCCCCGAAAACAAGATTCTGATGAAAATAAATTATGTTTTCTCAAGGATGAGAAAGAATTTAATTTCTTAAATATTTCCAGACCTCATACGTAGTTTGTAATAAAACTCAAATTGCTTGTTTGACTTCTGCTCTCATATCTATTCCACCTCCAACTCAGCCTCTATCAATTTTTCAAACAGCCTAGGAATTTTCCAATTTAAGGGTCTTTCCCTATCCTGTTTATCTCAACAGAGGACACGCCCCTGATCCCACCCAAATCTATTAGGTCCCAGTTTAAACGCAGTTTCCTTAGAGAGAGCTTACCTAAGCCATCTTTTCTAAAACAAGTTTCTCAAACACAACGTGCAATTTTTAGGTAGCTCCCCGCCCCCCGCCCGCCGCCCCGGTATTTCAGTCACAGAACTTAACTCAGTTTATAAGTATTTTACTTATGCACTTTTCTATTTGAATTTGTCTGTTTCTTGCGGTATGCTCCGAGCTCCATGAAGCTAAGCCCTGTGGAGGGACATAATAGAGACTCAAAACCTATTCGATGAATGAATGAATCCCTATGATTTATTTTCCCCCACCCTCAAGTTCAACTGAGCCCCACACTCCCATGTAAATCTTTATAATAACAGCAGTAGTAAATGTCACCCAATATCTTCTAGCGAGGCCTGAGAACTTATCCAGAGGTTATAGCAATGAAGAATAGTTCTGATATGCTCTTAATTAAACACTGCTTCTCTTCTATTCAGAAACCCGTCCCTTGGAGGTGGTAGGGGCATAGGCTTAGAAAGAATGCAGATCACTGAAGAAGAATGTTGTACTTGTCCGCTCCATTATATCTTTGTCATAGTTTTTAGTCCATGCTCTCATCTTGGCTGCCTTGCTCTGCATTTACCCTTGTTAAGGAAGAAATGCAGATGAGCAGTTAGAGAGGCGTTTCATGCTGTCCACTCCCACCCGTGATGACAACAACATAATGTTCCTTTCTTTCTCCTCCAACTCTCTAGGCAGTACCCCTACCTACATATACAATGGTCACTTAAAATTAGCACTAGAGAGATACAAAAAAATACTGTTTTATGCAGCCTTAGGGTATAAAACACCAGCACTCAACATCATGATGTAATTTTAAGGAGTCAGAAAAGACAAAACACATGGGGTGGAGGAGAACCACAGTAGGGCAATGTGCTCTAAAGGCAATCTTCACATAGTCCCACGATAATATGGATTCTGAAAGGGGAGAGACCATTTGCCCGTTGATGTTTACTCCATGCTTAGTATGATACCACAGCCTAAAGTGATTAAGCGACCACTTCTGGAAGCCTTGAATGGAAGCCAGAGTGTATTGGAAATAAGTATTATTTTGTTTTCCACCACTGAAGAGCTGACCAGAATATAAGGTCTGCATTTCAGGGCTTCCATCATCAAAGGCTGAGCTATCCAGGAAGGCTGGGATAAATGTTAGCTCTTCCCCACCATGGTTTTGGAGAGTAGATGATCAAGCCTCATAAGGACTAAGAGAAATTCTATAACCCGAAGGATGATTTTCAGGCCTCACAGTAGGTAGTCAGTAGCTTCAGGACTGTGCCTTCCCCCCTTCCTCACCTGTAGTAACCCCCACAACTCAGCACTGGAGAAAGAGCAAAGTGGTGATGAAAGAGAAACAATAAAAGCTATAGGGTCCACACTTCCAAGTAGAAAAGGAAGGACGATTCCAGGGAACAGTAGGAGAAAAGGGAATGCGACACCTAAAAGCACAATGGCATCATTTCCTTAGGGCTGTACATTAATAGACAAAAATCTGTGGCGCTATGATCTGTTAGGGCAGACACACAGACTAGAATTATGTGTGTGCTTTCAACACTTTAATGTGTAAGATTTTAGTAATTTCTTAGAAGTCAAAGACATTATTTTAGATTTTTGGATGTTCCATCCCTTTTCATTTCCAAGATTCAGAAACCACGTATTAAGTGTAAAAATAGGATTGCAATGAATCTAAATTTTGTGAAAGTCAAAAAACACTTAGGCAGATGTGAATAATTGTATGTATACAAGGCAGCATTAAAACACTTCCTAAGTGGAACATAGTCTTTGAACAAATATATTTTCTATAGTAACACTGCTTTTCTGCTCAGTTTCTGTTTTAATCCCTCATATTCATACATACCTCTGCACACCTGGAAACATCTGTTAACTGTTTTAAAAAGACAATCTTTATCAAAGTTCTTACCTACACCTGGGTATCACACATTAAAAATCAAGTCTTTTTGCTCATTTTATTTCTTTAAAATCATGTTACTGTTTACTAACCAGGTATTCTATCCTTTCTACAACCTAATCATTTTAGAAGGCTTTACCCAACTTTCTCAAAAACACAAAATGCCTGTATTTAAAGTTTGGATAAAGTGTCATTTGTTTCTGGCACTTTAGGATATTCTGAGTTGTTTCTTTCATTTGTTTCTGGCACTTTAGGATATTCTGAGTTGTTTTTCTTTACTCTCTGTGCGCATGCGTGTGTATTTCTTCGAGGTTAATTAACTGTGGAAGACATTCATCAATTGTTGCCTGCAAAAGATTTTCTGGTTCTCTTAAGGTTGTAAAGTCTCAGAATAATAACCATGTTTGTTCTTGTTTTCTACCTCTCTATTTCTTTCTCTCATATACACACACACACCAGCCCTCATGCTAATAATTCTGAGGTTTAACATGGTGAAAAAAAACCCAAAAGCATTACCTGAACATCTCTTAAAGTTGAAGTACAATCATTTGTCAATGAATGGCAATGTGTCTTTGTCATTACCAGTGAAATTACAGCATCCTCTCCTTCCAAATGCCAGTAATGCAGGGATCAATCCACAGAAAATGTCAGAAGCAATAATTAAATGTCAATAGAATGAACTTATAATTTTTAAGCCCAAGTCAGACAAAGCTGTAAGATATATATAGATTTTAATTCATATGATATTAATATCTATGTTTTGTGGTATTAAGGATATGAAAGAATACAAAACTCCATCTAGTTCAAAGTTCTTTAAAGTCAGATGAAAAAGATATTTCTTGAGTTTCCAACAAAGTTTTAAAATTTAGTTGGAAAAAATATGTATATTTCTTAAGAGCTAAAGTAATAATTCAATATACAAACAAGGGAACAATGTGGGTGTTCCACCCACAGGTGCTATATTCTGTCCATGGATTCTTTTTGTCTCGAGGAAAAAGGAGAAGAATAAGGGAAATAAATAGAGGGTGATTCAGAGGGTTGTATATACGTTCCACCCAGGTGCCGCCCCCCATTAAATAATATTTTTAATGAAAATGAATACAGTCTTGGGCGCCTGGGTGGCTCAGTCGTTAAGCGTCTGCCTTCGGCTCAGGTCATGATCCCAGGGTCCTGGGATCGAGTCCCACATCGGGCTCCCTGTTCAACGGAAAGCCTGCTTCTCCCTCTCCCACTCCCCCTGCTTGTGTTCCTGCTCTCCCTGTCTCTCTCTGTCAAATAAATAAATAAAATCTTTAAAAAAAAAAAAAGAAAAGAAAATGAATACAGTCTTGGGGCACCTAGGTGGTATGTGATACTGATTAAAATGAGCCATCCATACAACCACATTCTCTATGGAAATAAATTTCTTGAAACGATTCATTGTATCATACATATATATTCTTTCTCTTCAGTCACATTCTAACTACAGAAGCTCAACAGGATACACTTAGACTGACAGGTGTATATACATATATATATATGTTTATTATTATAAATTCACAAAGAACTCTTTTTCACTTATTAGTCAAATGTGTTCCTTCTTTTTGCCCTATGGACAGGCGCGGTAAGGATGAGACTTATTAGGAAGTACTCTGCAACAGAAAAAATGTTTATGTAAGCTTATTAGTATGCTCTTTTCTAATGAAAGGTAATTGAAAGTTTCTTTGAATGGCTTTTTCTTAAGGGAATAAAAAAAAAAAACAGATGTTTTCATCACAAGCACCATTTACTAAGCAACCCCAAATGCATGGCACTTACATTAGACAAGAAAGCAGGTAGAAGAATATTTGATTGGCTAAATTTGTACCAGTATATATTCATTACCACTGGACTCCCAAAGCTGCATCAGAAAATTGTAGTAGTTCTCTTTCAACTCAATCCATCACTCTTCAACATGACTATTTCAATCTTTCCCCATATATACAACCCTCTGAATCACCCTCTATTTATTTCCCTTATTTTTCGCCTTTTTCCTCGAGACAAAAAGAATCCATGGATAGAAAACTGTCGCATCCTTCTCCAAACCAACCTAAAACTTATCTGTACTATGACCACTTCCTCCATCTGTTTAGGAATATTACAGAATCAAGTATACAGTTTCTTCCATTTTAAATTATCCAAGTATCCCACATTCTCTTCATCCTATGTTTTACTGCTAAGCTTTTCCATAGGACTGTCAATGTCCTTGATCGATCCTAAATCTTCATGTCTTATTCCTCTACAGCCCAATCTCATCCCTGCCTACATGACTCAACTTAAATAGCTGCACTGACTACTGAATCAAAGAGTTATCATCATTTTTCTCTACCCCAGACATCATTTCGAACTGTGTAAGATTACTAGATGCAATATAGCACAACCTCTTTCTTAAAATATGTATTGTTTTCCATGCACTGTAGGCTGGGTTCCCTGAGAGATTTCAGGCCAGATTCCAAGATTCCCTGGGAGGTTTCACATAGATATTAGCAAGAAGGATATCTACTACAGAATTCTCTTGAGGTCAATATACAGGAAAGGAGGAGAAGCACGTTATGGCAAGGAAAGAAATTAGGCTGGACCCAGTTTCATCCCATAGGGATATCTAGAGCTGAGATGACACTCCAAAGTGGTATGAAGGCCCCAGCCCAAGTTGGAGAATGGACTGGGTCTTAATACACCCAAATTAAGCAGTCATTGGTTACAGGTCACCTCTTGGGAAAAGTGCAACTTCTATGAGGCAGGTGTTTTCAGCTGAGCCAATCCCCAAGAGGGCTATTATCATAGTACTCATCATACAATGAACTCCACTCTCAGGATGTCCCTCACACCTCTCTGACCTCTGCATCTAGATTGATCTTTACCAGATCTTACTTCTCTTCCCAACTTTTAAATGTTGGAGTACCTCAAGATTCCTTTTTCATCACTCATCTTGCAATATATTCTCTCAAGGCAATTCATCTACTTCCATGCTTTCTTTTAATTACAGGCTTCAGTAACTCAAACTTATATCTACACCAGCTATGTCTTCTAGCTCTACACATATATTTGCAAAACTAACTTGCGGAATTCTATGCATGACTTCTTCCACATGCTCTTTCCCAAGCAATATACACCTTTTTTTTTTCTTAGTCTACACACACACACACACAAACCAGAATATCTTTATTATTTTTTTAAGATTTTATTTATTTGAGAGAGAGAGAAAGAGAGAGCACGAGCAGGGGGAGGGGCAGAGGGAGAAGTAGACTTCCCACTGAGCAGGGAGCCAGATGTGGGGCTCGATCCCAGGCCCCGGGATCATGACCTGAGCTGAAGGCAGATGCTTGACCGATTGAGCCACCCAGCCGACCCCAGAATATCTTTAAAAAAGAGATATTGTTGCTCTCCTGCTGCAACCTTTCTGTGTCTTCCCATTTCCTTTCAGAAAAACTAAAATTTTAAAACTTAAAATAACTTTTCCAAAGCTCTACACATTTTGATCCACTTTTCTTCCCTAATTTCATCTCCAATTACTTTTATTCATTCACACTTTCTTTCTAACCCCTTCCAGGAGACTAATCTTTATTTATTCTTAAAGTCTCAGCTTCAATGACATTTAAAATAAAAAAAATTCATCCATCTTTTCAGACTGGTCCAGGAATTTCGTCTATAATCTCACTCCATTTTTATGTTTATGTAAGTGGTAATTAAAATAATTTATAAAATTATTTTGTTTTTTTTCCCTGATTGACTATAAGTCCCAGGAGAGCAGGCGAAAATTCTATATTATTTTTCAATCTACCCCAGTGCCTAGCCTAAGGCTTGACACACAGAAAAGGTTACATGGGTACATGCTGAAAGAACCAACATGGCCTAAAGAATGAGTTATTCAATAAGCAGAATTTACAATTAGGATTAATTTCAAAGGCCCACGGGGATACAATGGAAGGGGGTGAGTGCCTATTGCCAGAAAGAAGAAGAAAATCTCAATAAAAAATAGGGAACAGAAATCAGAAGGTAACAAAGAGGATAGCAAGATAACTTGCTTTCCTAAAGCAGTCCAAATGACTAAACTACAAAGCAAGCATCACTAAATACATCATGGTAAAATGTCCAAATACCGTAAAGCAAATGAAAGCGAGGCTTATCTTGACCTTCTGGGTAAATGGAGATATGCACGGATAAAGAATATTTTGTAGATGAGAAAGCAGATACTAAAAAGGAAAAGAACACCGTTGGCTAAAAAGTAGCAAAGTTAAAATTTGAACTAATTTCTTTCTGATCCCCAAATGTATAATTTTCTACTATACCAAATTTACCTTGGAGAAATGTGAAGTAGTTTATAATAATAAAGGATATCAACTGATCTTTTATTTTCAGCTCCAGGATTAACTACCCTGACACTAGTTTTAGAAATTTAAGTGGAAGGAAAATAACTTTGAAGAAAGTAATCTTTTGAGAGACATTATGATAACACAATGAGTTGGGGGGGTATTTTTCTGTAAAAAGGGGGAGCTAAGTACGTGGTAGAAAGTGAGGGAGACACATGCATTAAAAAATCTGCCGGTGCTCTGGGCCTCAGATACAACTTGTAGGATCAAATGAAAATTTCAATCAGAACTGTCACTTTTGGATGAGATCAGTTCCAACTCATAATGAGCACAGAATTCCAAATGCATGTGGGAATTATGTGACACATCAAGGTACAGTTCTGTGAAACATACTCTGTGCAATATGGCTTGTGGAGTCAACATTCCTTTATTTAATTGCTCTCAACTAACGTATGCCTTAGAAAGCAAGTACATCAAAGACTCTGTCTTCACAGACTTCTGAAAGAAGAAAGGGATTTTCTTGTTGCTCTTAAACAGTCTGCTGATTAGTTTATGGCATAGAAGAGAAAATCCAGCCTCGCACATCTTCAGACTGAACACATTCAGTCTCTAATATCACTTCAAGTCTCAGTTAAAAAACAGACCATCGTACATGAGTAATCTGTTCTGAATTATACTGGGATAACCCATGCTGAGATAATACTCATGTTTCTGCCTTGGCACTTGTCTAGGGGAAGGCTAATATAAAAGGATTTTAGTATAGTTTCATTAATTCAACAAACACCATTTTTAAAATACCAAACATATGGCAGGCATTGGTTTAGGAAGAGAAGATTCAGGAAAAAAAGGGGGGTATATTGCATGTTGTCTAGGAGAAAAAGGCAAGTAAATAATTAAATGCAATAAAACGCTTTAGCTGCAAAGATAGAAATGGATGGAAGTCTGGAAACTGGCAAACATGAGATAAAACAGTCATTTCAGCGTAAGAAGAGGCAATTCTAAGGAAGATTGTCTTGAGTCAATACTTGAGTTAAGTCCCCTAGAAAGAGTAGCAGTGTTCCTGAGGCAGGATTTTCGGGAGGAGGTGGGATAACTCAGGGACCAAAGGAAAAGGCTTCAACAGGGAGGGCTGAAATAAAGTCTGACAGGTCTGCCCCAGTTTGTAATCTGGGAGACTTGCAGGCAGTTTGATTGGCTGGGGCATAGGTTGAGAGATTGGGCATGATGAATTATATCTGGAAACAGGTCAGGGCTTTCAATGTCACACAAAGGAATTTTCACTTTTTCTACATGCCATGGGAAGAAACTGAAGGGCACTAAGCAAAACAATGACACCACATCACATAAACACAGACTGAAGTTGGGGAGAAAAAAAAATTAACTTATCAAACTGGGAAGTAGAATTGCATAATTTATCTGCAAAATAAGTACTTCTCTGCACACTCCCTCCCCAATTCCAGCAAATAGAATCAACGCCAGTTATTAAGTATTGAATAGCGTTTCCTACTGCAACAAGGGAATTCCAATTTTGTTCTTTCAGTTCTAACTGTGCTCCAAGGGAATATAACCCAAATCTCCACATCTTTTCATACAAAATCAGTTTAAGTGACTTGCTTATCAAAAAGAAAGAAATACAATAAAAACAGCATTTGGTTCTCCTGAATTAACGAGCTGAACTACTTGAGGAGAAAGAGATTAGAATGAAATTTCCAACTATTTTTTACTTAATATTGGAATCACAAACAAGCCGGTAACAATTCTTTCAAGAAAAAAATGTCCAGAAATCACATGGAGAAAAACATGAAGTTCATGCTTCTGCCTCAAGGAAAATGCTCAAAGGAAAATGCTATCAGGCACAACTGTGCTTTTTCAAAGGCCACTGTAAGTCATTTGCAAAAGCAGTGTGGCAGAGGGTTAAAAGCAACCTACTAACGAACACGCCTACACCTCTTTATAAAGTGTGTCACTCCGTCCACCAAGACGTGAAATCTATGTTCTCAATCCTTAAATCTGGGATGCCCATGTGGCTTGCTTTGGCCAAAGGAATGGAACAGAAATGGTTTGGGAACTTTTGAGCTTAAGTCCTTTACCTTCTACTTTCTGTCTTGGAACTGAACTTCCACATAAAGAAACCCACGTTCTCCCGCTAGAGACTGAGGACACGCAAGGAGTCAGGCCCTGAAAGATGAGAGACCACAGGTAGAGAAAGAGTCCACATGGAGGAGAACCACAGCATTCCAGTGGACGGCAAGCCTCCAAGCCCCAGACGTGAAAATGAGTCCACATTGGCTCCACCAGCTTCAGCTCAGCTCTCCAGCCAAAACTTTGTCAAGTATAGATGTGCTATCCTTGCTTAGTCCTGCCCAAATTGCTATCCCATGGAATCATGAGCAAAATGGCAGTGGTTCAAGCCTTTAAATTTGGGGGTGGTTTATTACACAGGAACAGAAATACAAGTGGTAACGTGCTTATTGCTACCTTTTCAGAGAAAAATCCCAGCAGCAGACCACACTGCCATCTAGGAGATATCCGAGGGCTCAATTAGTACAAAAATATCATAGCACGTGGGACACAGAGACAGAACCACAGTAGCAGGCCCTGTACCCAGCAGGATGCACAGGAACTTAATGTACAAAGAGCCGCAGGTTGACCCAAGGGCCTTTTCAACATTTGCACCAAGAAGCAGAAACAGTAGCACAGCATACTCTGGACAGTGATGTATGTATGTCACATATGAATCAGGCTAGCCAAGCAGGAATCCAGGCTAGAGAAAGATATTAGAAAATCCAATGAAAACACTGAACTTGTTTTTCTTTAGACATGTGCCCCAACTAGGATTTTGAAAGAAAATATGCTATTTATTTTTCTTTCCCTTGAGGAAGAAATAAAAGACAAACACCAAAATTTCCCCTATTTATTTACTTACCGTTACATCAGTTTTATAATATTTTAGAAGTTTTGTTTATTCTTACTTTGAAAACCAGTCAAAAAGTATCTGGATTTCTCTTATTTCTTTATTTTAAAAAAGTTTTAAAATGTGTCATACATTATAAAAGAAAACATTTTCTCCTCTAAATAAGCAGTGTCATATAGCGTCACACTGAAACTCACTTCAAAGTGTGTGATAAGAATGTTGCTTTTTGAAAAACATTATGGTCTGTTTGCAGCTCCCTGATATGTAATTATTTAAGCTAGCATGCTACAGCATGTAAAAAATGTGTACATTAGAAATGTTTTAAAGTGCTATAGGTTTTCAAATATTTATGAGGCACTAATCAAATGCCATGGTTCTTCTGAATGCTTACCAAGTCCAGCTGACCAAAACAAATAGCAATGATAAAGTTTTATTAATTTTTCCATGATCACTTCTATTTTTATATTAGCTATTTTCTGGCTTCAAGGTAATGGAACTTTATTTTTAACAAACAAAAAATAAACATATTAGTTCCTTGCTAATATTCTTTTCCTCTAAAGAAAATCCCCTTCTCTTGTTTTCAGTTGAGCTACCATCAGAATAAGTTCTTTTCATATACTGTTGCTTTGAATACCTATACCTATTGGATGATTAATTTCATCCCCTGGATATCTGAATATCCAGAAAGATGGTCTTCAGATAATTTGGCAAGTAAACACAACAGCATCATTGTGAGGAAGTAGCCCCAAATATATGACCACAGCAGAGATGGGATGCCACAGATAGGACTTTAATTTCAAGCACACAACCAGAGTTTTAGGCCAAATTCAAATAACCCAGGCCTATTTTTCACGTAAAAAAATATTTTATAGTCATTGCATTTTTGTCGTGTAAGCCTGAATCTCATCAGCTGCTTATGTTATTAAGAGATTCTAAGGTTTTGATGTAGTAGTGACCTTTGGTAGAAAGGTCTTTTCTTTCTTGTTTCTTTAAAAAAATATTCAAAATCATGAAGGCATTTGATATTTTATACCCTACCACAGTTAAACTTTTTTGTCTGAATTTTATTATATTGCACCTACCTAAAGATTTCCTTAATGCCTGTCCTAGCTCTTTGGAGATTTGTAAAGTCTGTTTAACAGCTTTTCTTAGTCATTAGCAACTTCCTTTAGAATCTACTAACGAGTCTCTCATGACTCTGGAGTTCTGTCAGTCATGGTACTTTTTAATGTCTTTATCACATATTTGGGAATAATTCTGTTACTTTTTACCTCACTTATAAACTTAATGATTTTTCTTGCGTATACGACTGCTAAAAAGGTTACATAACTCCTATTCGCATCTACACCATCTCAGTTTGAGTAGGCCCTCCACAAATCACATGAGCCTACCGTTTTTTCAGAGAAGAGGACCTAGTTTAGCTTCCTGCAGTATTGTCCTTTCTCCTATTTGCCTTATCAGGTATATTTGAATACAGTTGAATTCTATAGCATATGCTCTCTCTTACACATGGCCTATTCTACTGACGCTTGGTTTTCTTCTCATTTGACATAGGATTAACTCTTCTAAGTATTTTTTTTTTAAATCACATCTAAGAACAGAAAATTTCATCTCTCTAAAAGCTAGCTTCCTTTCTTTTCTTTTTGTTGAAAAAATACTCCACCCCAAACTCTTTATCCAACTGCTGAAACATTTAGCCCTACTAATCTATCGTCTTAGTTCCTTGGCTTTGTTTGATGGACTAACAAAAGTAGGTCACTGAACATTTCCAGAAAGCACATCTTACTCTCATATGTCCAAAGTAATCCTAACGCAGGATTATCAGATTTAGCAAATCAAAGTACAGGATGCCCACTTAAACTCCACATAAACCACAAGTAACTTTTTAGAGTAACTATACCCCAAATTACTTATGGTTTATCTTAAGTTCAAATTTAAATGAATGACCTGTAACTTATCAGGTTATGCTAATGGGGTAAGCTTTTCTCTTTAGCTTTTGTCCCAAACTTTGGTTGGGAATCTTCTGAGATGCTTAGTTTCATCTCCAGATGTAAAGAAAAAAAAAAAAAAACTGTTATTAGATTTTATTTTATTTTCACATACTTAATTTTTTATGATATTAGAGCTGGGATCTCAGGAACAGCCGTATGCAGCTACCCACAGTGGCTCATCTTTAATTGTTTCTTGGGAACAACTTGCTCAGTAGGCCCCCTTCAAACTAACTAATTCATTCAAACTATAAGCATTGCACACATACTCTTTGACAAGTATTGTAATAGCACAGATCCCAAAAAAGAACCAGTGATATCCTGTGCACCAGAAATTTTAAACATCTAGTAAATGGGGGAAATTAAGATACATGAATATGCCCTTTTTATCTATTTTAGTACTAGTACCTGTGTCCTTTGATTGAGCTCTGCTTACCTATAAATTATGCTCTCATTATTAAAAACAGCTTATGCCATAAATTAGGGCATATGTGTAAGGATTAGAATTAGGGCATATGTGTATGGATTTCTTTACAGTCAACAAAAAGTGAAGTGTGACCCTAGGAAGAAAAATATGCTGTCCAAATGGAAAACTGGAATTCACAAAAGATATTTGTGCAGAACAATAGACATACTTTAAAGATAACATTTTATGGAACTTTCTTTGCTTTAGTACTCCAGATGTTAAACTGTCCTAGATCAGATGTCTCTTCTCTATAATTGATCTCTCAGTCAGAGATCCTTAAAGTGTGGTCTGGAAACCCCTAGGGGTCCCTGAGACCTTTTGAAAAGATCCTAAACGTCAAAACATTTTTTATAATAAGATGTCACTTTCCTTTAACTATTTCATTCCCTCACAGTTACACACTTGGGTTTTCCAAAGGCAACATGGCAAATGATATCTCAACAGATCGAAAGTAGAAGCAGATGTAAGAATCCAGCTGTCTGTTATTTAGGAAGCCATTTGAAAAGATATGCATAAATTTAAGCAATCCCTTTTTTTCCCTATTTTTTTATGTTGGAAAATATAATTATCGACTATAAAAAATCGTATTCATGTAAAGAGCTCATTATTCTTATTTTTAAATAAATTAATACATATTTTGAGACTTTGTTTTAACTTCAAATCAGTATATATTAATAGATAAAACCCACAATAACCAGAAGATCTTCAGAGTCCTACATAATTTTTTAGAATGTGAAGAAGTCCTGAGACCAAAGAGTTTCAAAACCAGTGATAGCCAATCACATGGGTTTAACTACCAACCCTCTTGATACTTGTAACATCAAAATTTACACATTCAAGTGCAGCCATTCTTTTCTTTTTTTAAAGATTTTATTTATTTGACAGAGAGAGACACGGAGAGAGAGGGAACACAAGCAGGGGGAGCGGGAGAGGGAGAAGCAGGCTTCCCGCCAAGCAGGGAGCCCGATGTGGGGCTCGATCCCAGGACCCTGGGATCATGACCTGAGCCGAAGGCAGACACTTAACGACTGAGCCACCCAGGCGCCCCATGGGCCATTCTCTGTATTAAAACAATCCAATGACTGTCCTACACATACAGAACAAAACCCAAACTCCTCTTTGGGACCTACCAGGTCGTAAGAGATCTGGCCCCTGCCTCAAGCTCTAACTTCATTATCTACCCGTTCCTGCTCCCTCTGCTTTTAAGTCTCACTTGCCATCTCCGCTCTTCTCCAAATATGTCAAGACTGATCCCATCTCTAGGTCTTGCAAATTCTATCGCCTGGTATTCTTTCCAAATGATGTGCCTCTTACTTCACTCAAGCGTCTATCTGAAGTTTCCCTTTAGAAAGATCTTCTCAGACAGTCTATTGGGAAAAGCAGCCTCTATTATTCTACCACCTTGTGCTGCTTCACATTTTTTATAGTCCTACCATAACATGCCATAAAATAAAATATAAATAATTTATGTGTTTATATTGGGCCTCCCTTAGAAGCTACACAAGGGAAAGGACATGCCCATCTTTGTTCATTACTTTATCCCCAGTACCTTTAAAAGTACAAGGCACATTGCAGACCTACAGAAATTGTCTATAATTTTTGGTGCAGTGAAAGCATTTGATCTTATAGTTTTACTTTGAGGTGAGAATACCACAGGCTTTATTTTTACAGCTTTTCCTGTTGAAGGACATTTCCCTTAAGTGAATTCCTTCACTCCAATAATTCAAGAGAAATTGTTTATGAAAAGCATTAATAGGGCGCCTGGGTGGCTCAGTTGGTTGAGCGACTGCCTTCGGCTCAGGTCACGATTCTGGAGTCCCAGGATCGAGTCCCACATCGGGCTCCCAGCTCAGCAGGAAGTCTGCTTCTCCCTCTGACCCTCTTCCCTCTCGTGCTCTCTCTCATTCTCTCTCTCTCAAATAAATAAATAAAATCTTTTTAAAAAAAGAAAGAAAAGCATTAATAGTATTTGATAGCTTATCCCTAAAAGAGAGTTCCTTGTATTTTTGTTATTAGTGTAGCAATGGAATCTCTTCTATACTACCTGAAAATAAAGGTATATTCAGTGCCTTATATTTTCAATGCCTTGGTAGATCAAAAATAAATATAATCATCAAAAGCAACATAATGTCAGGCACCTGAGTGGCACAGCCTTAGGTTAAGCAGCCAACTCTTGGTTTTGGCTTATGTTGTGATCTCAGGGTCATGAGACAGGTCACAACGCCTTGGGCTTCATGCTCAGCGAGGAGTCTGCTTAAAACTCTTTCTCTCTCCCTCTGCCCTCCCCATTTGCTCTCTCTCTCTCCCCCAAAAATAAATAAATAAATTTTTTTAAGATTTTACTTATTAATTGAGAGAGAGAGAAAGAGATCTCAAGCAGGGAAAGGAACAGAGGGAGAAGGAGAAGCAGACTCCCTGATGAGCAGGGAGCCAGACATGGGGTACGATCCTAGGACGCTGGGATCATGACCCGGGCTGAAGACAGATGCTTAACCAACTGAGCCACCCAGGTGCCCCAATAAATAAATCTTTTTTAAAAAAGCAAAGTAATTTCATATAAGCCAATATCTGAGTAACAATAAAACGATTTAATTCTCAACATTATCAATGTTGAGTCTACCTTATGTCTTGAGCTTCAAAATAGTTTAGTTATTAAATGGTTAATTGGCTGCCTACTACCATGTGCTAGGAGAAAATTAATTGTGCTTACCAATTTGGAAAACAAAATGTCTATTAGCCAAGTGGATACAACAGTTTTTCAGGGTAAACACAATGAATCCAATTTGGAACACCAAGAAATTGAAGTACTGGAATAACAAGGAGAAAATCTCCAATAGGATGGCAAAATTGGGTGGAAATTCAGGATTAGAGAAATGAATTTGGTAATCATTAATGTAAGAGTAGGCACCAATGACGTGGCAGATAACTTAAAAGAAATGATAAACTCAAAAGAGTCCTCACTTATTAAGATTCTTGCAACCAGGAACCAGGCTTTACAGAGCATTCTAAATGGAAAAGATTTTTCAATGGAGAATCACTGAAGATGGCCTTCCCTCTGAGATTTGCTTGACATGTTTACTGTGGACTTTCTTTATACCAATGTAATAATTCTAACAACTACCACTTATATGAAGATTTTAGAGTTTACATGTACATTATTATGGTGATTTTTATTTTATTTGGGCCTCTCAGGAGACTTATTTCTCTTTTATGTAAAACTTTAGGAAGTTTAAGTGACAAGGTCACAGATAAGTCATTGATGCATAATCCACCACCTTTTTGATGATATATAGTGTCAACACTTTCAATGGAAATAATGTAATTTTCTTCCTGCATTTCATTTCTAGTTATTCTTAACTATTCCATATGACTTTATTGGAAACTTTGCTTCATAATAAATCTTTCCCCTTCCCAAACTATCGTTTCCACCTGAGATAACTGCTAGAAATTACCAATATCTACTTAATCCCCTCTAACCCCAGAGACCTTAGGACTGCTTCTAGCAAAATTTCCTCATGATATATGTATATTTTTTAAGTAGGCTCCACACCCAGTGTGAAGCCCAATGGGGGGCTCGAACTCACCACCCTGAGATTAAGATCTGAGCCAAAATCCAGGATCAACCCGCAGCAACTTCTTCCTAGAAACATCACCAAAGGCAAGGAAAGCAAGGGCAAAAATGAACTATTAGGACTTTACCAAGATAAAAAGCTTTTGCACAGCAAAGGAAACAGTCAACAAAACCAAAAGACAACTGACAGAATGGGAGAAGATATTTGCAAATGACATATCAGATAAAGGGCTAGTATCCAAAATCTATAAAGGTCTTATCAAACTCAACACCCAAAGAACAAATGATCCAATCAAGAAATGGGCAGAAGACGTGAACAGACATTTTTCCAAAGAAGACATCCAAATGGCCAACAGACACATGAAAAAGTGCTCAACATCGCTCAGCATCAGGGAAATCCAAATCAAAACCTCAGTGAGATACCACCTCACACCAGTCAAAATGGCTAAAATTAACAAGTCAGGAAATGACAGATGTTGGCAAGGATGTGGAGAAAGGGAAACCCTCCTACACTGTTGGTGGGAATGCAAGCTGGTGCAGCCACTCTGAAAAACAATATGGAGGTTCCTCAAAAAGTTGAAAATAGAGCTACCCTATGATCCAGCAATTGCACTACTGGGTATCTACACCAAAGATACAAATGTAGGGATCCAAAGGGGCATGTGCACCCCAACGTTTATAGCAGCAGTGTCCACAATAGCCAAACTATGGAAAGAGCCTAGATGTCCATCAACAGATGAATGGATAAGGAAGATGTGGTACATATACACAATAGAATATTATGCAGCCATCAAAAAAATGAAATTTTGCCATTTGTAATGACGTGGCTGGAACTAGAGGACATTATGCTAAGCAAAATAAGTCAATCAGAGAAAGACAAGTATCATATGATCTCACTGATATGAGGAATTTGAGAAACAAGACAGAGGATCATAGGGGAAGGGAGGGAAAAATGAAACAAGACGAAACCAGAGAGGGAAACAAACCATAAGCGACTCTTAATCTCAGGAAAGAAACTGAGGGTTGCTGGAGTGGAGGGGAGTGGGAGGGATGGGGTGGCTGGGTGATGGACATTGGGGAGGGTATGTGCAATGGTGAGCGCTGTGAATTCTGTAAGACTGATGAATCACAGACCTGTACCCCTGAAACCAATAATACATTATATGTTAATAATAAAAAAAAAATCAAGGATCACTTAACTGAGCCACCCAGGCGCTCCTCCTCATGATATCTGTATAGACTATTAATTTTGAAGACATCTCAGAAACAGAGTTTTAGTTTTCATTATAAAGCACAATATTTTAATTAAGATTATATTAAAATATTTAAGATCATTTGGGGCACCTGGGTGGCTCAGTCATTAAGCGTCTGCCTTCAGCTCAGGTCATGATCCCAGGGTCCTAGGATCGAGCCCTGCATCGGGCTCCCTGCTTGGCAGGAAGCCTGCTTCTCCCTCTCCCAATCCCCCTGCTTGTGTTCCTGCTCTTGCTCTCTGTGTGTCAAATAATAAATAAAATCTTTAAAAAAATATATTTAGGATTTATATAAGCAATTATGCCTTCATGCATATAAGAAGAGGAAAATAATACTACTGATGTGGATATTGTAGAAATTAAATGTATTTTTATTGTACACTTAGATATAAAAGTTGACTATCATTAAAATGAATCGCACTTTTTTTGGAAAGAATCCATTATAGTATCTAATCATTAGTAGATAGCACTCTGTGTCAAATAAATAAATAAAATCTTTAAAAAATATATTTAGGATCATTTAAAATCCATTCTATAAAAATTTCTTGAAGGAACAAGGGAAAAAGATTCATTTGAGAAAAAAGTAGGCTTATTTGTTTTTTTTACATATTGTTTTAGCATTCCATAGAAAACCATGATTCCATGGAATGTTAGATAACAAGTTCTTTTAAGCTTTTTTTAAAAAAAAGATATTCCTTCATGCCTTGCCAGAAATTGAAGGTTGTCATTGCTTGGAGTTGCTGAAAGCAAAATGAAAGAGTTCCATCAAGTGGCCATATAAAGACATGGCAGTTCACATTTCATCAATATGAAAAAAAAAAAAATCTCTGAAACCTAGTTCAGACATACATTTTCAACCAAACTCCCAAAACTGTATACAATGCAACATTAAAAAACACTGTAGATATATTTTAAACATCATCATTAATGAATTTTTCCATTATTATTAAAGTGCATCAGAAATAGAGTCTACATTTTGTTTTCTTGCTTTTATTTTCTAATACTGTGTACTTACAGTTTGGGTTTGAAAATACATGATTTCAATCTTAATTTCTATGTTATAGTAATCTGTTTAAATTACTTAGCAGGGGGCGCCTGGGTGGCTCGGTCATTAAGCTTCTGCCTTCAGGTCAGGTCGTGGTCCCAGGGCCCTGGGATCGGGTCCCGCATCAGGCTCCCTGCTCCATGGGAAGCCTGCTGCTCCCTCTCCCACTCCCCCTGCTTGTGTTCCCTCTCTCACTGTGTCTCTGTCAAATAAATAAATAAAATCTTTTAAAAAAAATTACTTAGCAAGTACACCACAGGTTACAGTAAACTAAGTTGGACTGTGTTGAAATTCACAAACAAGCCATATGTAAATGAGCCAAAACGTTTAAAAATTAAACCAAATACAAAGAGAATCAGGGCTTTTTAAAAAGTAGTATCAGTTATAAAACATAAGCATCGGTTACTTTAGGATATTAAAGGAACAAGTTAAGTTTTTCACAATACCTTGCCAAGTTACATCTCCCTTATAAAGGTAGACCAAATGAGCATCTCTCTTTACAAATTATAGATTTAAGGTGCTGCGTGTCTTTACCTCTCTACTTCAGAAAAAAATCATGGCTTAGTTTAAGGCCATAAATTCTACTTCTAAATACATATTACAGATTAAGATTTGTTTCATACTCTATCAAGCTGTAGTTCACTGGGCAATCCTTTATAGTGTTTAACCAAACCTTTCTGACTATATGAAGTATCTCCCACTTCTTATGAAAATAATGATATTACTATTGGGACAATGTTAAGTGATAGATTTTTTTTTAATCTTAAACCCATGAAATTTCATTAGATTATGTATTACCTAAACATAAAATTGGTAGTGTGTATGATTGAGAGCATGGATTTGGGCATCAGAAAGACTAGATTTGAATCTAATCACTGACACTTTTTTGCTCTGTAACCTGGAGCAATTATGTCTTCATGCATATAAGAAGAGGAAAATAATACTACTGATGTGGATATTGTAGAAATTAAATGTATTTTTATTGTACACTTAGATATAAAAGTTGACTATCATTAAAATGAATCGCACTTTTTTTGGAAAGAATCCATTATAGTATCTAATCATTAGTAGATAGAAGTGGTAGAGAATTTTGCATACAATTTCACTGTATTTAAGAGTTTTACAAATATAAACAACTGAGGAACCCAAATAAAATAAGATAAACATACAGCTGCCATAATAGCAACACAGTCATACTTTTTTCTCTGCGACTTTTCTCCATTCAATATTCTTCTACACCTGCATTTCCATTTCCATGAAAAGCCATAAAGAGGTTACATAGTTACTCTTCTTTCTCTCCTTTGCACTTTGCATTGGTAATAAGCAAGTCTGATTTAAATTTCTCACATAATAGCAATAACACTACTTCTTCTCAACATGGTAATACTGAACACTAAAGATAAAGAGAGGGAGAAAAAATAATGAAGTACATTTAATAAAACATAAACAAGTATGGAATATAAGCATAGAGTATATAGGGACTATTTGTACTCTTCTTGCAAAATTTTTGTCTTTGAAATTATTGCTGATAAAATATGAGTAAATATAAAAGAGAAACCAAAGGAGCATCTGGGTGGCTCAGTCAGGTAAGCATCTGCCTTCAGCTCAGGTCCTGATCCAAGGGTCCTGGGATCACCCAGCTCAGGCTCCCTGCTCAGTGGGGAGCCTGCTTCTCCCTCTCTTTCTGCCTGCCACTCCCCCTGCGTGCACTCTCTCTCTCTGTCAAATAAATAAATAAAATCTTAAAAAAAAAGAAAAACCAAAACAACCTTTAGTTGGCCTAAAAGTGAATAAATATACCACCGTTTCCCCATTTTTAAAAGAATTCTGTTATTTATGCAAAATGGAAAATAACCACAGAAGGAAAGTTGGAGATGTAAGAAGAAATGTTGACAAAGAAAGTAGTAAGCATGTGCATAAATCTAAATACACACAGTCTGTGTGAAACAAGAAAAATATCTAATCTGAGGACAAAGAAAAGACAGAATTAAAATATGGGACAACAATAAGTAAGGTGAGATAGATGGTGATTTGATTTAAAGAAAAATCCAGGTCCATGTGTTATACAAAAGGAAGTAGAGACAGTGATTAATTATAGACTTTAAGATAAATACATCTGTTAAAGTTTTATGATAACTATTGCAAAGTACAAGGAAGAAATAGAATTCAAAAATAAAAGCAAGTAAAAAAACAATTTAAAGGATGCAGAAAAGGTGATAAAATGAAGCAGAGGAGAAATATACAAAGAAGAAAACAAGAAATAATATAGTAATGAATTCAAATTAACAGTAATCCTAATAAATATAAATGGATTAACATTCCAGGTAAGGTTAAATTGAAATAAATAAATAAATAAATAAAATCCAGGATTATACGATTTCTAAGAGTCACACATAAATTTAAGGACATAGGAAAACTGATAGACAAAGAATAGAAAGTTAGGTACATAGTAGTCAAAGAAAGCTAGTGTATCTGTATTAATATTAAACAGAGTATTCTTTAAGGTATAAAACACTAAGTAGAATAAAAATGCCCACAAAACAATGATAAATAACTCATTTACAGAAATGATTCTAAGCACTGATGCCTCTAATAACTTGCCATCAAAATATATAAAGCAAAATGATAGATATATAGGATATCAACAAATACATCATTTTTTTTAAAGATTTTATTTATTTATTAGAGAGAGAGAATGAGAGATAGAGAGCACAAGAGGGAAGAGGGCCAGAGGGAGTAGCAGACTCCCCGCCGAGCAGGGAGCCCGATGTGGGACTCGATCCAGGGACTCCAGGATCATGACCTGAGCCGAAGGCAGTCGCTTAACCAACTGAGCCACCCAGGCGCCCAACAAATACATCATTTTAAGAAATACACATTATTCCCAGATACACATGAAACTTGAAACAAAACTTGAATGTGTGGGGAAGTCATAAAGCAGTTACTTTTTCCAATCAAAATGCAATTAAGTTAAAAATGAAAACAAAAATCAATAACAAAGAATTTGCAGATTTGGAGATACAGGAGCATACTTAAAACACACCAGAAATCAGTAAACTTTAAAAACAGATTAAACAGTTAAGACATTAGAAAAAGAACAAAAGAATAACTCTAAACAGACAAAAAGAAAAAAATAATAAAAGAGTAAAGATACAAACAATTAACAAATCTATAGGCTAATTTTCATTTATTTACTATAGGTATGTTTAATCTCCCTTATAAATAAAGGACAGATAATCCTTTTACTCCTTTTTTATTCAAATACATATCCATAAATATTTGTAATTTTCCATTTTTAAATTTACACAAAAGATTTTGTCACATCTACCTTGTTTTACTTAATTTTTTACATTAAGTGATAATTTTGAGACCTATTTGATGGATGTATATGGAGGTCTAGGTTATTCCTTTTAACTATTACACAGTAATTTATAGACTAAAGTTTATTCATCCATCCCCATTTTGTTATTTACTAAAATATTCCAAAGAACATCCTAGGATTTTCCTGTATATCTGTGTTAGAGAGACTCTGAAGTGAAATTATAAGCTTTACAGAGAAGAGACATACCAATTTCACTAAATGTTAACAAATTAATTCCTTAAATAGCATTTACCAAGAAAACTTGATAAAGTATCTTTCTTCACACACACAAAAGTTTCCTGGACTGCTTCTTAGTGTCCCCACAAAAAGAAGAGTTGAAAGGTACTGAAGGTTTTATGTTTTATTCAACTGGTATAATCTCCTCCCTCATACCTTGATCATGCCTCTTAAAAATATAAAACTTAGGGGCACCTGGGTGGCTCAGTCAGTTAAGGGTTCAACTCTTGATTCCACTTCAGGTCACAATCTCAGGTTCATGAGTTGAGCCCCACATCAGGCTCCACGCTCAGTGGAGAGTCTGCTTGAGATTCTCTCTCTTCCTCTCCCTTTGCCCCTTCCCCCACGCTCTCTCTCTCTCTCTAAAATAATGAATCTTTTTAAAAAAATAAATAAATAAAACTTAAATGAGACAATATTATACAGTACTGCTCCACTGTATTTGACTTTTAGAAACTTCCATTCCTAATTAGGTTGTTATGACATTGTGTGAGTGTGTATATGTGACTGATATATGTGTAAACAGTCTACTACATGCAGATTATACAAATATGATAAAGTATGTGAACTCATTGCCTTAGCATTTGTGTTCTCTAAGTGCAAAGTGACAGAGATGGTGCTCAGATATCATTTCATACTTGCATACCTTACAAAGTTTACTTCTACTTTGCCAAAAATTTTTAACATTGGCATTTCTTGTACAGAGAACAGGTGAACCTTACATATGATGACCATAAATTTTATTTGACAAAGCAGGATATTTTTGAGAGTAAAATGAACCTCAAGAATAAACCAGGACCTATCTTTAGGCATCCTGTTTCAAATAGATACTCTGTTGGTTTTAATGGGAAAATATATCATCAGTTGTCATGAAGTTGGTAGATTCTAATACCCAGCAGGTATTGTGCCTGTCTTTTGCAGAGCTAGAGGGATTGTTGGCCCCCTTTCCATACATCATGATTGTTAAGGAAGTGACATTTGTCAAAATGAGCAAGAAGCTGCTGCCATAGAAGGAGCCGTAAGCAAGAATATGAAACAAATTGTTTCAGTTGGCTAAGAACCAGAGGGAAGACAACGATCAGAAGAAAGAAGTGTTCTTTTCTTAATTCCTCTTCCATATTTTACAGCACATTTCATACTGGCCAGCAGTTGCTTATGCAGAACTCAGGCTGTTTTCTTTTGTTCTGAAACTTATGACATTTTAAGAGAGCGTTAACACAAAGTGCCTCCCACATTGCTATTCTGTACCTTATTTAATCCTTTATTTGAACTGCCTCTTAACACAACCTGCACTTTCCTTTTTTTCCTGGTAAACTATTTTTAGTAATAGAAAAAGTGAGCGTGTATTGAAAATCATTGCCTTCTGGGGCATATTCAAGTGCCTCTAAGGATTTTCAGGTGAAACTGAGATGCTGGTAGACCCAGATGAGTCCCCACTAATATCTTGGCATTTTATTTCAATTTTTTATTATCTTTCAATATGGCCCACAGCATGAATAGTTTACATATTCCAGTTTATATTCTTCGAGAAAATTGAGATAATACCAATACTAATTAAGATAATCCATTTTCCTATGTTGGGTGAGCAGTCTTCCTCCTAAAGCCCATACAGAACCATAACTTTCCACAGGTAACTTATTTAAAATATCTTTACCAAAAATGCAGTCAGATTTTAAATATATGACTGATGTTGAAAAATGCCAAATATTTTTCTTGTGAATACCCCAGCTAGGCACCAATATGCTGAAATATACCAATATAACTTTTATGCCAAATCTCATTCTTGTATTGTTCACAAAGAGATTTAGTATTTTAGTACAAAGACTTTAAATATCAAGACCAATTGAGTTCTGATATCACACTTCTCTAGAGTTTCTAACTGCAGGATGAAGTTGTTTGTCTAAAAAGCACAGTCTGTCCTAAGCAGAGATGCATGCCATTAAAAAAAAATCACATGAATTTTCTTCTTTTAATTCTCTCACAGTATAGTGCATGAATCCATGTTTACTATAGTAATCACCCAAACTGATAAATGGGGGATTTTATCAGTATAGTAGTCACAGTGCTGTTCATTTTTTAGGTACCCAGTAGTGGCTAGTCTCATGTTTTATTTGAACCACATGGTCTACTGACCAGCTCTGTGATCTTGAGAAAATCACCAACTGCAATGAGTTATTCTTTCATCTTTGCTGCCAATTCATCTAGTTAGGAGGGAAAAACTAAGATGGTGTGTGTGAAACTCCTATAAAAACTGAAAGTGTGAGAAGAGAATAGATTTTTAGACTTGAGAAGATAAAATATTTGTGATTATTAATAGTGAAATCCTGTGATTTTGATCAAGAATGACTTGTTTCCGTTGGGAGCCTCCTTCTAGATCTTTATTCTCAGGTTGTGTGCAATTCAAAAATGTCTTTGATAAAAACTGCTGCCTAACGTGTCACCTGGTTTTCTTCCAATGCACAGAACTAAGAGCTTTTCAACAAATGGATTATGTGCACCATCTGTCCATTCTGTGTTGCATAGTAAATTTTATACTAAAAATGTCTTTTTCTTCCCACACCAGAACACAAGAAATTTGCTATCTTTCTTAGTCTGATGTATGACTTAATTTAGTCTTTAATATAAGTTGTTAATGGCTAGAGTTGTGTAAAATGTAGTTACACATAAACTATAACTTAAAAATCACAAAATCTGTCATTCCATTTATGAGGAATTGCAAATATTTCTGAGGTAGAAATTCAATCTGGTTTTTGGATTTCTGTCTTTTTTGATTTGCAACTTCAACTGTGTGTAACACAACTGCAAACTCTGAATTTCATTAGATATCTTTTAAGTAAATATGATATGTGAACATATGCATATCTTATATCATTTTTTGCATAGAAAAATTTCTCTAAACTTTTAAAGCTAACATGTTCCAGAAAGGTATATTTTTATATGTAGCCAGTTATAATTTGTTCAACATGAAAAATGTGAATCTGAAAATAACTGTGAAGTAGTTAAGTCAAAAAATTAGATGGTGCTGTTTTTATCCTAATCTAATACAAATATGTAAGGCCACAGAAAAGGGAGCCCAAGACTAGAATATAACAGATTTAGAGGACATAGGATAATACGATGCATGAGGACACTGATTTGATATAAGCTCAAATTAGTAAGCACCTACTATGTGCCAGTGGCCTCATATACTTCATTTAAATGGGAACTAGGTATTCTTTCCAATGGAAGAAAATAGACATTAGAGAAGTTATAGAATTTTTCATAATAATACTACCTGGATTTTTAAAGGAATTTAAGCATTTATTTTATTTACTTATCTATTTTGCTTATATAGAATAACATGCAAACATTTAATAAATCAAATTGTCAAGCACAAATATCATGATTCATGATCTCATATAATATCAAATATACTGGTATCAGCAAAGTGCACTGCATACAGTAGGTCATCAATAAATGCTTACTGAATTAATTAAAAACTAATTTGAAGGAAGTTGATCCTATCAAATAATAATATACTTTATTTTATCAAGTTTTATTATGCATGAGCCAGAGAAGACTTGTATATTAAAAACCTGTTTCTCTTGCAGGGATTGATGTACAAATATTATGCAATAAATCACATTTTAATATACTGGAGACTACAGTTCGAGTTTTCCTTTAAACATCATTTTGACCTTAATGATATAGTTTAATATTTTATTTTACAAGTTTAATACAATTTGTATTTAAAATTGCCAAAACATGCCACTTCCTAGAATTATGACAAATAATTCATTACACATAAAGGCTTTACTTTAGAGTGAATGGATATTGTCTATCACCCTAATTTATGTCTCCCAAAGAGTGGTTCACTACCCCTAAGCAGATATGAAATAAAATTCAGTCTTGATGAATTTAGATTTCCTTGTTTGGCAAGAATTGTATTGCAACTAATTAATTAAAGTAGAAATTAGAGAATCTTGGATAAAAATTGCTTTCTAATTGAAGAACTTAGTTTTGAAATTAGTCTAAAACTACTTTCTGGGGTGACTGGACGGCTCAGTTGGTTAAGTGGCCGACTCTTGATTTTGTCTCAGGTCATCATCTCAGGGTCCTGGGATCGAGCCCCAGTCACGCTCCCTGCTCAACGGGTAGTCGGCTTCAGGATTCTTTCTCTCCCTCTGCCCCTCCCCCACTTGTGTGGGCATGCATGCGTATGCGCACACTCCAAAATAAATAAATCTTTTTCAAAAATTAAAAAAAATAAAACTACTTTCTGAGAAGACAGGTGATGTCACACTATCAAGTCACTGAGCTATAGCACTGAAAGGGAGACTATTAGAAGCAATACTGCATTCTTAAAGTTTCAAGTGAGAAACACAACGTCTACACATACACCACTTGAGATTCCTTTCAGAATTTTCTCTACCTTTGTTTTTAATTATCCTAAATTCATTTCTCCCCAGTTGTAAGTTCCCCTTTCTCTACTTTTTTTTTAATCTTTGCAAGAGAAAGAGAGGAAGGGGGGGGAGGGTCAGAGGGAGAAGCAGACTCCCCACTGAGCAGAGAGCCCAATGTGGGACTAGATCCCAGTACCCTGATCCTCATGGCCTGAGCCTAAGGCAGACGCTTAACGGACTGAGCCACCCAGACACCATACCCTTGCTCTACACTTCCCTAAAACCTTTATTTTCTGTGTCCATTTACAGAGCCCACCAAATAATTTGGGGCCTTAGGGGGTCTTCTCTTTTCCAAACATCCCCAAGCTCTAGGATGCATTCTGGATAATATCTTAGACTAAATTTATACTTTAAAAAATACATGAGTTCAAAAGTTCAAGGTGGGTCATGTCTGTTTTAGTCCCTGGATATTTACATTAAATGTTTACATTGCAAGTTTCTCAAAACTATAATTTCAACAATCTATATATCTATACGTGTAAAACTGCAATTGTAATTAAGTTCATTCCAACACTGTTTTCCAACAAGTGATTTCCTACCTTGCTATGAATTGACAGTGGGAAGCTACTTTAGCATTTTCTTTCAGCATCTTTGATAGGATAAAGTTAATCATAAATATGAAACTGTGTTTTTGTAATTTTTTTTTTCATTTTCTTGTGAACATACACTCAAGGTGAGCATCTGGTCAACATAGTAAATCAGGACACCTGGGTGGCTCAGTCAGTTAAGCAGCTGCCTTCAGCCTGGGTCATGATCCCAGGTTCCTGGGATCGAGTCCCACCCACATCGGGCTCCTTGCTCAGCAGGGACACTGCTTCTCCCTCTCCCTCCTTCTGCTTGTGCTCTCTCTGTCAAATAACTAAAATCTTTAAGAAAAAAAAACATAGTAAATCAGTTCAGTAGATATGTTTGTTAAGAAATGGTAGCAAGACATTTGCAATTGATAGCATATGTCTTTCAGCCCGTAGAGCCAAGGCACTGTATTCAATGAGCCTGGGGGAAATCAGGTTGTTTAGAAGTCATGAATGCGAACTTAATGCCCTGGGACAGTGACCAATTTGCAGCAATGTTAAGGGAAGTCATACCTGGAGGTGAGTGGGTAAACCTCCTTCATCAGTGGAGGAGGAATTGTTCATTTTGAGCCTGTGCTCTGATTCGGGGACAAGGGGGCAGGCAGAGCTACTACTGTTACATTTAAAGACCAGGCAGTAACATATGTTCAAGTCTTGTCAATTTCTTTCTTTAAACAGCCAACTCGCCCTCATCATAATTATAAAATCCAAATCCCTTTCCTATTTGACCTCACTTTGAACCTCTCTTCTTTGGACTTACTCAGTTCCAGGCATGCTAGATTTCTAAGTTGATATTTTATTAATTTTTAAAGACATTTCTGTAGACATTTTTTTCACATGTACAGATGTCTACATGTGTCCAACTCAACTCAACTCTCAATGCATTTTCCAGATTTCTTGAATACCAACAAAAAAGGATAATACATATAAAAGACATAGAAATTAGTAATCATTGACCAGCAAAAGAAGGGAATGCAAAAACTGAAGAGCTTCTTTTCAGTAATTCAGTGCACTAACTTTCAATAAAGAAGTCAAGTAAAAAACTAATAATCGCATTGAAAAATGACAGCAATGCAGAGTCAAAGATTAAAATGTTGGAAAAAGAGGTGCCTGGGTGGCTCAGTCGTCAAGTGTCTGCCTTCGGCTCAAGTCATGGTCAGGGTCCTGGGATCGAGCCCCACATCGGGCCCCCTGCTCAGTGGGAAGCCTGCTTCTCCCTCTCCCACTCCCCCTGTTTGTGTTCCCTCTCTTGCTGTGTCTCTATCAAATAAATAAATAGACTCCTTTAAACATAAATAAATAAATAAAATGTTCGAAATATTTTTCTTTTGCGCCAACATTTAAGAAAACATTCAACAACTTTTCAGAACACAAAAGCTTCAGCAACCAGTGTTCTTATACACTTTCATTTTCCAAAACATATATATATATATATATATATATATATATATATATATATATATATGTTTGTTGGGAGAATTTATAAAAACATCATCCATAAATGGAAATCAAAAAACCACATGAAATTAGATTATATCTTTTATGCCTAGGATTTCCTAGACCTGCTTTTCTGAAGGAAGCAGAAACCACTACTCTCTTGATGTTCCAAATTTTTTTTGCTATTCAGAAAATTTATAAAAATGTAAGACAACTTTATGTTCGACATAGTAAAGGGATGTCTTCAGGGCAGTAACAAATCTGTGATTAGCATCTGGGTAAGAAGCAAAATGCCTTCTGTTAAGTGAAAAGAAAATAGTAAACCATAACATTCTAGGGAACTGGGAACCAAGTATTAAACTTCCTGAATTAAACTGTTCTTCTTTCCAAGAGCTAAGGGAAATATCATACTGTGCCCTACCCCCTAAAGTCAAGAATGAAAGACAAAAAAATAGCATACCTGACAGAATGAATGACAACAAAACATCTTAGGCTTGACATGAAAGAAAACAAGTTTAGTAGCTTCTTGAACTACATGTAACTGGAAATATTTTATTTTATATGCTAACAAGTAATAATACCAAAGGAAAATTCTAATTTCTTACCTTAAGAATCCAAAGTGATTTGAGGTATATTACCTTAGGTATAAACCAGAAATTTATAATCTATGATAAATGCTTAAAACTTTGATGTTCAGGTTATTTTGGGGGTGTTTGGTGTTCCAAATTCCTGTTGTATTTGCCCTCACAGAAAGAATTTGAATTTGCAAGATATTTCACAAGGGTCTGACGATTTTTTTCACTCTAAGCATGACATTGCTGTTGCTGTTAGTAGATGTCATTGACACTGTTAGTATTAAACCTTTGGAGTTTACCATAAGCTGTACATGAGAAATAAAGTCATCTCACCCACATAACTGTGCTTTCCTATAAAAGTAAAATTATTTGTTAAAAAGAAAAGCATGGATTAGACCAGTGTGAACAGAAATCAGTAATAACCAGAAATGCAATTAGCAGCAATTTTAAAAGTTGTTGACACATTGCATTATATTTTAAATTTCCTTAATTGTACTACTGTGACTTTTTAAAGCATTCTTACAAATTAAATGAATATCAAGAAGGCCAATTGCACAGATTTTGTGAAAGAAAATTTTTATTTTATAGGATTATCCACAATTATTTTAACATCTCTTTTTCTTCTAAGACAAATTATTTTGAATTTTTTCAAAGTGAACATTTTCATTTTTACACATAGGATGTCCTCATTTTCTATGATGCCATACACTTGTCTTAATTTCCTCTACTATTATTGAAATATAATTGACATGTAAAATTGTGTAACTTAAAACTTGTTGATCAGATATATCTGATCTGATATATTTGCATATATCTATGTATTGCAAAATGATCACCACCATAACATTAGCTAGAATTCTCCATCACATCATATTATTATTGTTCCTCTTTTTGTGGCATAAACATTTAAGATCTATTTTTTTAAAAATAAAGTTGCATATTTCATTTTTATTTTGTAACATTTAATAATTCTTAATCTTTGGACTTACTGAGATCCTAGCTAAGAACAATTGTTCTGTGAATCCATTTTGTAGTGTCTTCACTATAAGCTTTTTTTGATCAAAGGAAATTAACTCTTGTTTCAATGTTTACATATTCTCTCTACTATAGAGAACAAACTGATGGTTATCAGGGGGTAGGCTGGTGGGGATGGGTTAAATAGGTGATGGGGATTAAGGAGTGCCCTTTTTGTAATGAGCACCAGGTGTTGTATGCAAGTGTTGAATCATTATATTGTACACCTGAAACTAATATTACACTGTATGTTAACTAACAGGAATTTAAATAAGAACTTAGAAGGAATAAATAAATAAATGGATGGATGGTTGGATGGATGCATGAATGAATGAATGAATGAAGTGGAAAGTGGCCAAAGAAAAGAACACCACTTTCAATATAGTATTTTGAATTAAGATTACAAAGAACTAGTCTTATTCTACTAGCCCTGTTTCCCAAAAATATTGGAAGGTATTTTTCACAGATGATTCCCCACAACCCCCTCAGTTTTTTTAAAGATTTTATTTATTTATTTGACAGAGAGAGACACAGTGAGAGAGGAAACACAAGCAGGGGGAGTGGGAGAGGGAGAAGCAGGCTTCCCGCCAAGCAGGTAGCCCAATGTGGGGCTCAATCTCAGGACCCTGGCACCATGACCTGAGCTGAAGGCAGACGCTTAACAACTGAGCCACCCAGGTGCCCCTACAACCCCCTCCTTTATTACTCGTGACATTTCCACATGCAACGTTGCTTTCTTTCAACTATGGAGACACAGCATAACTCATATCACTTCTCTTGAAGGCTTATGTATATTCTCATGAGGTGAAAAATATTAGCCTAAGAGTAAAATATTGCTGTTGTTCTTTTTATGCAAGTCTATTAAAGGAATGCAAAGTTATCCTTCATTTTAAAGGGTTGTTATAAAATGAGCAAATAGATGAACATTTTTCGTTTGTTGCTAATTCACTTCTCTGTACTGTTCCAAAAAAGGGGCATGTTTAACATGATGTATGCTTGCTTTCATTCATTTCTAAGGAGTAAAATGTCATCTCTAAGTTTAGGGGAAACATAAAAACCTGAAAAACCTTCATTTTTACGTATTCGGACCACTTGCAGATTCATCAATTATCACAAAGGTAAATCTCAGGCGCATTCCCTAGGTTCCAATATTACCATACATATGTGAAGCTACTCCTGAAACACGTATCCTCTTAACCAGTGAATTATTGAGAGCTGATTTCTGAATCTGTAGCCTATTTCCAATCACTCCTCCCAGGCATTGCCTAAAGTCTCCCTCTGCTTTCTGAAATCTGCCTTTCTTAATCATCCCTCAAAGCAAGAGAATGTCCATTTGACTCAAATCCACCAAGGATTTCTTGATCAAACCTCACTGTTTTTGTGTCCTTAAAATAATAACTAATTAATCTTGGGAATTTTGGATGTGTCAGAGACATACTTTTACATACTGTTTAACTCTATATGTCTTAAATTTTTTTTTAATTTCTTTTGTCTTCAAAACAAGCCAGAGGAGGAAAATGAGGCTCAGAGAATAATTACCTTGCCCCCAAATCATATAATTAGGAAGTAGAGGATGTCTGATTTGTACCCAGGCCATTCATCTTCAGAACCTACTTGACTGATCACTATACTCTACCACCTGCAAGGACCTTGTGATTGCATAATATCTGATGGCATATTGACATTCACCACTGATATCTAGTAAAAGGCTAGAGAAATGTAGTCAATGCTGAAAGAGAAACTGTTCTAAGCCAATCCCAATTAAAGTCTGAGTCAAAAAAACTTATAAAATATCTAATAGTTTAACAAACAGAGTAGCTGAGGCTAAGAGAGTCAAACTGTGTTTTTCCTACTTCAGGGCTCTGTCCTCTATCTTCTGCTAATATATTTAATATGCTAATAAGACAATCTCTTGTCTCAAAATAGAACATTTTAAGGATAAAAATTTGTGCCTTAATCTTTTTATCCTCACCCTTCAACTTATTGTTGGACTTACTTGGTGCTGACTGGCTGAAATCTGAGCTGAATTAAAGACATTATTTGTATTGTTTGTTCATCCTTCTAAGCAGTGGTATCTTTTGACTTAGTTTCATCAGTGACTGAGGTGAACATTATTCTAATTGATATTCACTTCAGTAACTGAACTCTCCTCCCAAGTGACCAATATATGCTACAGCATTAAGTACCACCTGTTCAAGTCATTTATCTGTTATATATTGATCCCTTGGACCCTGTGTTTCCAAGGTCTCATGCCATTTGAACTGAAATGATAATAATTCCATAAATTCACAAGAATCTAACCAAAAGTAGGAAAAAAATCTGTAAACATATTTTTAGATTATAGTTATCAAGAATGAGACAGAATTTTATACCTCATTATATTTGAAATCCATTGCCATGAAGCAATGTTTATTTTTATTATATTATATATAATATTATTTTACGATAAAAAAAACACAAATTACAACCCCATTACTCATGTGAGTTTTCTTCCCTCCCCTTAGAAAATTGTGATCTGCCAACGTTTTAATAAGTCAAGGTTTTATAATAGAATACATCTAACAACTGTTTCATAGTTAGGTACTGTTTTAATGCACACTTATTATGATACCAGCTGGAGTACAAATGGTCAAGAATGTGGCTTTTATAAGCAATATGTATTTCTAAACAGATGACCTTCAAGGCAGAGGTGATTTTTAAGAGAGAGAAAATAACCTAAGTATTTATACATTTAATTATGTTATATTTGAAATAACATATTTGGAAAGCAAAAGTAGGTATTTTAAAACAATATTAATTTCTTCCAGCATGCAGCACCCATAACCTACTCCATGTGTACAAATTAGAAAAATAAATAAAGAAATTATATTAGCTATTATAAAGGTGACACAAGTTTAAAGATGTGTGAGAGAAAACATAAACTGAAATAATTAGTAAAGACTGTATAGGGAGAATAAGTATTAAAGAGTAAGAGTATTTACTTTATATTTAAAGGTATCATTATATATTGAAGAACCCCACATATTATCACAAGAACCACAGGTGTCTGAAGCTAGATAAGAAATTCACAAATGAAACAAGCTACACAATATCGCTAATTTTACATTCAAACTGTACCAACACATACTGAGGATATCACTAAAGGAATCATGCAACAGAAATATTAACAAGTGTGCTAAAGTTAGCGGTAGTGGATATATACATTCCCAATATTATTTAGAGCAAATACTTACATTGATCAGGACTAATTATATGATATTCTACATTAAAGCTCTGGGCAACTAAGTTACAGATAAATGGCAAACAAATGACATAATTAGATCATAATTAATTTAATAGTTTCACTTATATAATATATTAAATGAAATCTGAAGAGAGTTCTATTCAAGAAATAGTCATGTAAAAGATGCAGACTTGGCTTGATAATCAGGCAAGAAATCAGGCAAATCATTACAAGAAATTTGGCATGGACCATGTGGTATATGGAGTAATGATGGATCATATGTAGAAGAATAGAATATTCTGTACTTTTGGATAGAAAGGTATAATATTAAGAAATTTTTTTACAGTGTATAATGTTAGGCAATGGGTAAAGTTATAGTCAAATAATTCTAAATGTTTAAAATATTACATGTTATGTTAAATATCTAGAAGGTCCTAAATTGGTGGATTTATGAAGCTACAACTTAGCCCCAAAAATCTATTTTAAAAAAATGGTTGTAAAAGGCTTCAGAGTGCTGATATTCTTGAAATTATAAGAATGAAATAAGGCATAGTCAAAAGTGGAGTTTGAATAAATGGAGCAAAAGATCCAGCTCAGAAAAAAATTGTTCTGATAACACTTCAGATTAATGTTGGTGTGGACCTCTCCTGTTAACTGGGTCAGCTTTATGAGCAAGCAACTTGTGCAGACATAGACAGCCCTGTGCTTAGAAAGGTCCTGCACTTGGTTTAATTTTCTGCTATCACTGTCTTGATATTCTTAAAATTTTTATGCAAAGGGCTCTATATATCCATGTAACTGGTCCAGTGAACTGAGATCATTATAATAAAAAAGCAGTATGTAAATGAAGTAAATAGTATTGGTGAACAAAGCAATATACACTCTCTCTAATGTCACTTTGATAGAGGGTTCAAGTTTGGGAGCAATTTGAGAAGGAAAATGAGAAGGTATAAGGAAAGAATTAACTGGTAAATCCACAGACCACATGGAGTTTATGTGTTCCTGGACATTATGGCAGCCTGTTATTTCTTCTCTTTGCCACAATGTGGACAGTATAATAAACCAAGAGTTTATGAATTTACATTTCCACACATGTCTGGCTTACCATCATTGCTTAATGACAAGAAACCCTACAGGAAGCAAAGTAGTACAGTTAAGAGTGGACTCTGATCTAGAATTCTGAAAGTTAGAAGGGAACCTAGCAAAGGGACTAGTGCTCTGAATTCATTACCTGCCATCATGAATCTTTTCTTTCATAACCATAGTGACAAGATGAAGAATAAGAAAATGGATGTATATTTCATTTTGTGAATTGGTTTAAAGCATAAATAAAATTCCTACTTCAACCTTTCATAGTGATATTAGAGCCCTGTGTTATTCCTCATATTCAAAAAAATTTAATTACTTATTTCCATTTTAGCAATGGACTACAAAAAGTAATCTACTTTACAATATTTTATGAGGGAAATTTACTTAAATAGTTACATATTTATTTAAATAGTTACATAAAGCAGATAAAATTAAATTGAGCATCAAGACACCCCATTTCAATCCAGCCTGAAGTAAAAAATGAGCCATCTTTAGTCAACAACTCTTTTTTTTATTTAAATTCAATTTAATTAACATATAGTGTATTATTAGTTTCAGGGGTAGAATTTAGTGATTCATCAGTTGCATACAACACCCAGTGATAATTACAAGTGCCCTCCTGAATACCAATCACCCAATTACCCCATCTCCCCACCTAGTCAACAACTCTTTATAAACATCTTTCACCAAAGTTTGGTCATTCCCAAAGTTTCCCCATATTGTTCCAGAGGCAGAGCCCAATAAACAAACAAACAAAAGTAAAATATATGGTGACCAGGCCAAACTCTTTCCTCCTCAAAGTCTAACCTCTATTAACCCTTAAATAGATTTTTAGGAAGTTTTATAACAGAGAGACCAAAGTATTAGAAACACACTTTATAAGCTTGTTTAATTTTTTTATGGATTTCAACAATGATTTTTAGAAAAATTAACTATTTTAGAAATTCTGTAGTACAATTATAGTTTTCTTATATCTTGAAAAATCAATTATTTATTTCAAGAAGAAAAAAAAGACATACCAACTAAATATAATCACCTGTGATAGCATCATGGCAGAAATACTACTAAAGCAACTATTCACTTGCCAAATCCTCACCAATATCAGAATGTATATTAAGCATCTTAGCACATACTTCAACAACTTCTCATCAGTTCATCCACTTCTTCATTCACAGCCCCTCTGATATTTCTGTGAATTTCATAGGTTATCTTCATATTTCATTTTGGTATTGACATTATTCATAATGTTAACACAGCTCTGGCAAACCTGAAGTGGGAGCAGAGAAGTGTGAAAAACAAATCTTTCCTGGAAGTAGTCAGAAAATATTCTTCAACTTCATCTTTGAAAACTTACAACCCATGGGGAGTTACTGTTTTGTATCTATATTATATTTGCTGTAGATTATAAAACAGTTTAATAGCCAATGGGAATTGTTAACATGCTAGCTATTATAAGCTGTATTTAAGAAGATCACTTTATCCAGTTAACCAATTTCTAGAAATGTCCCTGATATATAGAGATCCCTTCAAAATATTACATAATGCAATAGCTCACAGTAAAATAAAAAGGAAGAAAGAACCTCATTAAAGTTAACAAATAAATTAAGATATAAAAAAATAAAAAATAAGCCTGGTTTATAATATACAACAAGAGAAAACAGTCCTACAGATTTGATAAAAGTATCCAACATGAGAATTCAAAATTATATTAATAGAAGTAATTTTATAATATTTTAAGTTAAAAATATATCTGGCATAATAAATTAAGTCTTGATAGATTTAAAAAGATACATACCATACAAAATACCTTCTCTGACCACAATAGGATGAAGTCAGAAATCAACAGCAGAAGGAAACTAGAAAATTCACAATACTGTGAAAATTAAACAAGACATTCAACCATCCAAAAATGGATCAAACAAGAAATTACAAAGGAATTTAGAAACTACTCAGAGATTAATGAAAATAGAAACACAACATTCCAAAACTTACAGGGCATGATGAAAACAGTGCTAAAAGGGAAAATTTATAGCTTAAAAGAAGAAAAACCTAAACCCAAAGCTAGCAGAAGGGAGGAAATGATAAAGATTAAAGAAGAGATAAATGAATAGAGAATAGAAAAACATTAGAGAAAAATCAACAAATGCATAAGTTAGTTCTTTAAAAAGATCAGCAAAATTGGCAAACCTTTAGTTAAATTGACTAAGGGGAAAAAAAAGAGAAGACTCAAATTACTGACATCAGAAATGTGGAAACATTGCTGCCGATTCTACAGAAATAAAAGATTATAAGAGAATAATATGAATGCATGGCAACATATTGGATAACCTAGATGAAATGAACAAATTCCAAACAAACAAACAAACAAAACTTACCAGGACTAAATCATGAAGAAATAGAAAATCTGAATAAACATATAACCAGTAATGAGAATAAATGAGTAATCAAAACTCTCCCAACAAAGAAAAGCCCTGGATTGTGAAAATTTCACTGCTGAGTTCTACCAAACATTAAAAGAAGAACTAAGATTGATGCTTATTTAAATAGACCAATATTATCTTGATGCTTCAAGTGTTTATCATGTTTGTAAAATACACCAATGTAGTATCTAAAATATACCTTAATTAAGCTAAAATCATTATAGACAACCGAATTCTTCTAATTTTTTTAGAAAAGCAGTATCTTACAGTGGTCACACATAGACTCGGCAGTCAGGCTGCCTGGGTTGGAATCTCAGATCTTCTATCACAAGCTGGGCAAATTGGCCACTTAAGTTTGTCTCATAAATTTCTTGTCTAATTTAGGTATAAATGCATGTACAATACAGATGTACACAAACACAAAAATAGTTTATACCAGATAGCATGCAGAAAAAATATTAGCTATCTTAACTATTACTTTTATTACCCTACTGACCTATATTAAATAAGATGAATTGTGTTTCTCCCTAGATAAATGGTTACAGTATAAAAAATGTGTAGGCTACAAATTTATTTTTAAATATTTAAGCTCTTCTCATAGTACCAAGTATTCACATGCTCTCAGCTCTTTCTATCTAACCTTAAATATTACTGTATCTTGAAATCCTAGTATTTGTTATCATTTTCCAATTATGCTTCTAAAAGTTCACATAAAGAAGAAATGTAACTCGGTATCTTGCAATTAATTTAAAAAAAACAGAAATCACCATGATAGACATTTCACTTTATCATACTGATTATTACAAAAATTAGATTCAAAGAAAAATCAACTCAGTAATTACTTTGAGAGATTCATTCAAGCACTGAGTTTTTAAATAATACATACATGGCTACTCAACAATGTACTCTGTTCTGATTTGATCCATACATCTTGGAAGAATACATTGTATCTATTCAACATGAAATTTTTGCACTGACCTTTATCAAAATGTGAGTGGTTTTTCTTCATTTTTTGGTAGTGGGAAACAATATATATGATGAATTCATTTCATAATGGTATGAAAAGATTTGGATTACTGAATAGTTCATAACAAATTTAAGAAATTATTAAAAAATTGAAATATATGCACATTTTGTGCCTTATACCAAAGTATTTTCCAAATTGACTAAAGATTCAAAGGTAGAAAGAAATTAACTCACACAAACACTCAAAATAAGTGTAAGGTATATATTTCTATAATTTAGGAGCGGAAACAAGCTTTTCCTTTTATTTTCAGTTTTATTAAATAACTGGGGCTCCTGGGTGGCTCAGTGGGTGAAGCATCCGACTCTTGACTTCGGCTCAGGTCATGATCTCAGGGTCATGGGATCAAGCCCTGTGACCAGTTCCATGCTCAGCAAGGCATCTGCTTCTCTCTGTTTCTCTCTCCTTCTCCCTCTGAGCCTCCTCCTGCTCTCACTCTCTCTCCCTCTCTCTCTCTCTCTCAAATAAATAAATCTTTAAAAAAGAAATAATTGGGGCGCCTGGGTGGCTCAGATGGTTGAGCGTCTGCCTTTGGCTCAGGTCATGATCCCAGGGTCCTGGGATCGAGCCCCACATTGGGCTCCCTGGAGGGGAGCCTGTTTCTCCCTCTCTCTCTGCTGCTCCCCCTGCTTGTGCTCTCTTGCTCTCTCTGTCAGATAAATAAAATCTTAAAAAAAGAAAAGAAATAATTGACATACATCACTATATAAGTTTAAGGCATACAGCATAATGGTTTCATTTACATATATTATAAAATGACTACACAGTAAGTTCAGATAACCTCCGTTTTCTCATATAGCTACAATAAAGGTAAAGTAAAAGAAAAAATTTCTCGTTGTTATGAGAATTCATAGGATTTACTCTCAGTAACATTCCTATATATGATACAGCACTGTTATAGTCCTCATGCTGTACATTACATCCCTAGTACTTATCCATAACAGGAAGTTTTTACTTTTTGACCACCTTCTTCCAATTTCCCTTTCCCCTATCCTCTGTCTCTGATAATGACAAGTCTGATCTCCTTTTCTATGAATTTTTGGGGTTTTTTTCTGTTTTTTTTTAAGCTTCCACATATAAGTAAAATCATACAGTATTTATTTGTCTGACTTATTTCACCTACATAATGTCTTCTAAGCCCATCCATGTTCTTTTTTATTTTTTTTTAAGATTTTATTTATTTATTTGACAGGGAGAGAGAGACAGTGAGAGAGGGAACACAAGCAGGGAGAGTGGGAGAGGGAGAAGCAGGCTTCCCGCTGAGCAGGGAGCCCGATTCGGGCCTCAATCCCAGGACCCTAGGATCATGACCTGGGCCAAAGGCAGATGCTTAACGACTGAGCCACCCAGGCGCCCCGCCCATCCATGTTCTTGCAAATGGTAGGATTTCCTTATACTTTGTGGCTGAATACCACATACCACAACTTCTTTATCCATTCATCCCTCAACGAACACTTAGGTTGTTTCCACATCTTGGGCTATTTTAAATAATGTTGCCATGAAGGTGGGGTGTAGATATTTTTTTCAAGTTAGTGTTTGTTTTCTTTGGATACAGTCCCAGAAGTGGAATTGCTGCATCATACAGTAGTTTTTTCATTTTTTAAGGATCCTCCATACTATTTTCCACAGTAGTTGTACCACCAACAATGCACAAGTGTTCCCTTTTCTCCACATCCACACCAGCTTTTCTTATCTCTTGTCTTTGTAATGATAGCCATTGTAACAAGCATGTGATACCTTATTATGGCTTTCATTTCTATTTCCAATGAGTAGTGATGTTCAGCATCTTTTCATGTACCAGTTGGCCTTTCATATATTTTCTTTAGAGAAATGTCTGTTCAGGTACTTTGTCTATTTTTAATTGGGTTGTTATTTTGTTATTGAGTTGTAGGAGTCCTTTACGTATTTTGGATGTCAACTCTTAGCAAGTATATGGTTTGCACTGTTTTTCCCATTCCATAGGTTTTTTTTCACTTTGTTGATGGTTTCTTTTGCCATGTAGAAGCTGTTTAATGTATTCTCAGTTGTTTATTTTTTATTTTGTTGCTTATGCTTTAGGTTGTCATATCCAGAAAAACTGTGGCCAAGACCCATATCAAGGAGCTTTATTCCTATGTTTTCTTCTGTAAGTTTCATGGTTCCAGGTCTTACATTTAAGCCTGTAGTCCATTTTAAGTTCATTTTTATGAGTGGTGTATGGGTCCAGCCTCATTCTTTTACAGATGAATATCCAGTTGTTCCAGAACCATTTATTGAAGAAATGGTTTCTCCACCTAGTATTCTTAGATTCCTTGACAAGTATTAGTTGACTTTATATGCCTGGGTTTATTTCCAGGCTTTCAATTCTCTTTTATTGGTTTATTTCAGTTTCATCCTAGTACCATACTGTTTTGATGACTATAGCTTTATAGTATAGCTTGAAATTAAGAAATGTGATATCTCCTACTTTGTTCTTCTTTCTCAGAATTTTATTTGGGGGCTTTAAACTTCCATATAAGTTTTAGGAGTATTTTTCATACTTCTATACAAAATGCCATTGAAATTTGATAAGAATTATAATGAATCTACAGGTGACTTTTGGCAATATTGATATTTTAACAATATTAATATTAATTCTTCTAATCCATTAACATGGAATAGCTCTCCATTTATTTGTGTCTTCAATTTCTTTCATCAACGCTTTATACTTCTCAGAGTAAAGAGTTTTTACTTCCTTAATTTATTTCTAAGTGTTTTATTATTTTAAATACTATTGAATGAGATCAATTTATTTCTTGTTCAGAAAATTCATTGTTAGTGTATAGAAATACTACTGATTTTTTAAAATTAATTTTGTATCCTGCAACTTTACTGATTTCATTGATTAAATCTAACAGTTATGGTTGAGTCTCTAGGGTTTTCTATGTATAAAATGATGTCACCTGAAAATAAAGACAGTTTTACCTCTTCCTTTCCAATTGTGATAATTTTTATTTCTTTATCTTGCCTGATTGCTCTAGCTAGAACCTCCAATACTGTATTGCATAAGAGTGGTGAGAACGTCTTATTTCTGAGCCCTAGAGGAAAAGCTTTCAATCTTTCAGCATTGAGTATGATGTTAGTTGTGGGTTTATCATATATGGCCTTTACTATGTTGAGATATGTTCCTACTAGACCTAATTTTTTAAGAGTTTTTATCATGAATGGATGTTGAATTTTGTCAAATTCTTTTTCTGGTGTCCACTGAGATGATTTTATGATTTTTTTTCATTCTGTTAATGTGATATAGCACATTGATTGATTTGCATATGCTGAACCATCTCTGCATCCCAAGGATAAATCCCACTTGATCATGATGTATGAATTTGATTTGCTAGTATTTTAAGAAATTTCTCACCTATACTCATCAGGGATGTTGGCTTGTAGCTTTTCTTTTGTAATAGTATCCTTGTCTCGTTTTGGTATTAGGATAATACTGATCTCATAAAATAAGTTTGGGAGTGATCCCTCCTCTTCAATTTTTTGGAAGGATCTGAAAAGAATTGGTGTTAATTCTTGAAAGGGTTTGATGAAATTCACCACTGAAGCCATCTGGTCCTGGGATTTTCTTTGTTGGGAGATTTTGGGTTACTGCTTCAATCTCCGTACTAGTTAATCTATTACACATAATGTAAATATTGTTTCTTTTAATTGTGTCCTATAATTTCTTAGGCTTCCTTTACTCTCTTTGACTCTTTTCCTTTTTGCTCCTCTGACTGGGTTCTATCTTCCTCTGGCAAATGTTTTATCTTCCAGTTTGCTGATTCTTACTTCTGTATGGTCGAGTCTACTTTTGACACACTCTACTGAATTCTTCAATTCAGTTATTATATTTTTCAACTCTAAGATTTCTGGGTTCTTTTTTTTTTTGAAGATTGTCATTTCCTTGATCTCATTTTGTTCATGCATCGTTTTCCTAATTTTGTTTAGCTGTGTTTTCTTGTAGTTCACTCAACTTTTTCAAAAGGATTATTCTGAATTCTTTGTCTGAAAGTTCATAGATTCTCCATTTCCTTAGGGTCAGTTATTGGAGCTTTATTGGTTTCCTTTGGAGGTGTCATATTTACCTGATTTTTTGTGATCCTTGATTCTTTACATTGGTAACTGTGCATTTGAGTAATTGCGCTCCTCTTCCAGACTTTACAGCTTTGCTTTACACAGTTTTTCACCAGTCAGCTCAGTTTGGTTTTCTGGGTGCATCTGCTTATAATATCCATGGGTAGGTGGGACATGCTATTATGGTCTATTTTGGAGCAAGGCAATTTTTTGAGCTCTGAGGATGGGCATGGGTAGATGTGCCTCTAGTTATCAGTTGAACAGTACTGCTGCCTTAGTTCTTTATTAAAGTGAGGCTGTAGGATGGAATTCACACTTTCTTGGACTCTTGTCAACCTTACTGGATGATCAGGACTAGGCACTATATTCAACAGTAGGTGGGGCTATAAACTAACTTCCCTGCTCTGGTAAGGTAGGAGAATGGGACTCAGGGCCCTTACTGCTTCTTGTTTGGGGACAGTGTTCTAATTTTCACTTGCACTGGTGTGTTGAAATGAGATTTCAGTCATTTCCAAATAAAATATTCAGATATTCCACTACTAGAAAGATTTAAAGATTACTACTGTGTTTAAAGAGTTCATCAGATCCATCACATCAACAAAGAATTAGGCAGAGCCAGTGTGTCTAATCAAAAAGTTATGCCAATAATAAGACAAGTGAAACTATAGAATAATCAGCATTAAGTAATTAAATATTTTTGTTTTCTACACTTCGGGCAAGTAAGTTTTAATGGCTTTCAGGTTATGTCACTGCAACTCTCCTGGTGCACTTAAAGAGCTAAAATAAGCTATTTAATGAATAAGTTAGCAGACTTCAAGATGTCTAACCCTGTGATAGGATTTAGTTGATTTCCAAAATTTAGTTGAGAAATCTGCATTAGTAAGACTACCTGAGGTTTCACTGGGGCAAGAAAGCAGTTAATATTAAATTATACACCAGATTTATCCTAGAACTAGCACATAAGGAATACAATTCAAGTTTTTTTGAAGATATAACATCAGAAATTAGATATTGTTGACTCAGTTCTAATTCCTTTACGACCTCTGACTGTATAGTTAGTCTTCATTGCTACCTGTAACCTACAGATAACCATGCACTTAGACAAGTTTATTATAACTTTATTTCAAAGCTAAAGAATATTTTTATCTATTTTTGGGATGCTTTCACACATTTAGTTGTGCCAGTCTATAATGTATACTTTCCTTTCAAAAAATGTGTTTTAACTCACTGCCAACTAGTAAAAATTACCATCTGGTCATGATAAAATCAGCTCTCTTCCCTCTTTTTCATTTCATTTCACCCCCAATCCACTCAGAATCAGATTCTTTACAAAGCTTTGACTCAAGGTCAGAGTGAAGTAAAATACTGCACTTCTAAGTAAAAAGAGCTGAGTCGTGTATACTCTACACTACTGTACACTTAAGCTTTCTTGTTAAATTAAAAATTGGAATCTAAAACATCTAGGGCAACCTCTTCCTGATTACTGAGGACAATATAATTTTATTTGACTTGACTGCATTTCTACTGCATTAGAGATGCACTGCATATAACCTTCCTCACATTGTAGGCGCTAGTCGAGTATCTGATTTTAAGCTGGAAAACATTTCAATCAAATTGCAGCTTAAATTAAACTAATTCTATCATTTCCAGAGTAACCACTGAATGCTACTTATAAAGGTCGTATGACCTACTTTTCTCTCCTAATCTTAAATTCTGAGGAGTTGCATAGGTACATTAAAATGCTCTTAAGCTGATTGAATTTGTTTGCAAGGTTGAAAGGTGACTAGCAGACAACTCTATAGCCAAGTGTTAAAAGTGTGATCAAACTTTTGCATTTATCCTAGAAATAAGACAATAATACCAGCAATTTATTATGCAAAACACTAAGTAAGGTTAAAATTACAAAGGTAAAGATAGCAAAATCCTGAGACCTATATTCTAGTACTGAAAGATTTGTATTTTAAGAATTAAAAAATAAACTTTTTTATATGATAGTTACAGTATTTGTTTAATATTAATATAAATATTAGTATTTAATAATGAAAATAAATCATTTATATAAAGTGTAGCCCAAGTCTTTCCACATAATAGGTACTCAATACCTAGAGTCAGATGAATTATTGTTTGTAAATAATAAAAAAAATAACATTTGTTAAATACACACTATGGAACTGACACGGTCTTATAAGATTCATGTGCATCAAATTTAAATCTTCACAACAACCCTAGGATATAGATATAGGATATAATATGTAGATTTTCCCTTTTTTCAAATGAGAAAATTGAGAAAGAGAAGAATTAAATAATTTCTTCCAAGTCTGACTGTATGATTCCTTTGCCCAAGTTCCTTACCACTAAGATGCTGACTCTCCATGAAGTGTTGCTGAAAAACACAATGGGACCTTGCCTTCAATGATCTTACATTCTACTGAAAATGATGCTCCATTATAGTAGATATAATCTTGTCATTCATTTCTGATATTGATTTGGCTAATATTTGAGCTAGTTTAATGTTATATTGAAAGTATTAACCATCTTGTTTCTACTGTACAAAGTAATTAATATTTGATTTGAATACTTCACATAGTGAAACATAGGTACAAAAATTCCACATAAAATGAAAATATAAATTTAATATATGTCCATATCAGTGAATATCCTATAACATAAGTTTATAATTGTCTCATCAGTAATGTTTGTCCCTACAATTTATAGCTTACCTTTCTTAAAAGAGTTGAGAGAAGTGGAAGAGGAGCAGTTATTGGTATGAAATCAAGGAGAACCAATACAAATATCTATATAGCACTAGGACTTTTTCTTTTTAGTCAGAAATGTACATGTTCAGCCAGATCCAGTTTAAGTAAACAGCAATGCTTTCGGTCTTACAATTTATCATTGTAAATGTGCTATATATAACCCATTTCAGTAGTTAGGTACAGTTCAGCTTTGTATAGCTTTGACTAGAGAAACTCACCATATTTCATGTGAAAATAAACCACCACTTCTTCTACAGTCATGGATATTAATTCTTGGAATACGCTCAGAAATAAATATGAGGAAGATCTGAGGTAAAACTTTTTTTATCCATCATTGCCTGTTGCACCATGATGTTTTTTAAATTCAAGAGTAAGTATGGCAATCCATACTAAGCAGAAAAAAATTTTAAAGTCATAAACATTTGGCCTCTACTGAAAACCAAATTCAAAAACTCTCATGGAAGCTTTTAAAGAAGGTTAATGGAATAAACAACAATTGGGGGATCTAGATGACATATAAATAAGTTTTTTTCTTTTTTCAAGGAATGACATTATTCTGAAAGCAAAAGAGAAAGGGGAACTCCTAAAGTTTATATATTTTAGGATTCCCATATTTTTACTTATAAGAGAAATATATGTACTTTCATTATAAAATCTTAAGTCCATGATGGTAAGGACCTTTGCCCTATGTCATTTTGAAATTTGGAAAGAGATTTCAATTGCTGTTGAATTTTCATCTAGCTAATATAAAAATATCTACTGCAAGTGTTGGACAAGCTTATAAAACTTTAAAAATTTGTCTTGATTTTTTAAATTTTTATTATTAATTGAATTTAATATTTATATTCTTCCATAAGGTTCCCATGAATATTTTTAGGAAATAGAATTTCTTGAAAAACAGGGTGAGTAATAAAGCTCCACAGCTGAAGATACGATTAAATGACATACACATTCCACATATCAAAATGAAAGATAACAACATTATTCTGTACCAAATTTCTACATTAGAAGCAATTAGGAATTTAACAAAAGTAATGTATAGCTTTCAAGGCTTAGAAAGAAGTGAAAGATGTTTGCTAATTGTCATGATTTGAATTTTAGGATGTTAAAGCTCATAAGACAAATTGTACACAGAAGTTGAAAGGAGAAAAAAAAAACACGGGAAGCACCCACTTTATTTTAGAGATCCAGTAGACAAGGCATTTTCATACATATTAGGTCCTCAGTCTCCATTATTAACTAAAAATTATATATCAAAAGAGAATTTCAACATGCTCCCATTAGATTAGAATGTGTAGGAACCTGTCCTCTGAACTATTCTTCATTTATAGTCACTTACTGGATGAATTTATCCATTCTCATGGATTTCAACATCATCCATATGCCACCCATACCTCTCTCAGCTTGGATCTTGGCTCCTGTTCCCTCCTGCCCGTTCAAGGAAATTGTTCCAGCATTTCTCCTGTCTTACTTCTTTGGTGGATAAGATAATTAGCACATGACTAAATATGCAAAACCTTTATCATATATGATTATATGTGATAATATATATGTAAACACATATATATATATTCCTCCACTTTAAAAAAATTCTCACTCATCTCTTTACCCTTCTCCAGTTACTGTCCTACATCTTTTTTCTTTACAACATTTTATTTTTTTAAGATTTATTTATTTTTAGAGAGAGAGAGAGCATGTACACGAATGCAGGGGAGGGGCAGAGGGAGAGGGAGAGAATCTCAAGCAGACTCCCCACTCAGCACAGAGCCCCTCACAAAGTTGGCTCTCATGCCCCTGAGATCATGACCTGGGCTGAAACCAAGAATCTGATGCTTAACCGACTGTGCCACCCAGGCACCCAATCTTTACATTTAAAAAAAAAAAAAAATTTACCTCTATTCACAGTTCTGTTTCCTTTGCTCTGATTGTCTTGAACACATACCTCTAGTCTGCCTTAATTTTCCTCATTCCAGGGGTGCCTGGGTGGCTCAGTTATTAAGCATCTGCCTTCAGCTCAGGTCATGATCCCAGGGTTCTTTGGGATGGAACCCCACATCGGGGCTCCCTGCTCAGTGGGAAGCCTTCTTTGCCTCTCCCACTCCCCCTGCTTGTGTTCCCTCTCTCAGTGTCTCTCTCTGTCAAATAAATAAATAAAATCTTTAAAAAATTTTTTTCCTCATTCCACTGAAACTTCTTTTATCAATGTCACCAAAGATAACTACACTGCTGGGGCACCTGGGTGACTCGGTTGGTTGAGCATCCAACTCTCAGTTTCAGCTCTGGTCATGATCTTGGGGTCCTGGGATCAAGCCCCTTGTTGGGCTCCATGCTTGGTGGGGAGTCTGCTTCAGGCTTCTCTCTCTCCCTCTGCCCCTCCCTGCTCTCTATCTCTCTCTAAAATGAAATAAATCTTTTTAAAAAAAAGACAACTGCACTGCCAAATTCTCTACCACTTCTAAGTCCTCATATTATTGGATTAATCTTCAACAAATGACCTGACCCAGTTGGTTACATTCTTCCCCTTGAAATATTACCTGACTACCACCCATTTGCTTCCTCTTTGCCCATGTTTTTTCAGTAGCCTTAGCTAAAACTACTATTGCTGATTTTGTGTAGAGCCTTACAAACTTTTTATGTTGTAACATAAAACATTTTTCAAAAATTGGAAAATATGTCACATAATGTTGTATTGTTTAGCTTTTATAATTCCTTTACATTATAATCATTTTTCCACAATGTTAATATTAAGATAATATCTCTAAACTGACAAATTAATGAGAAAATGTAAAAATAACTCTAATAATTTACTCAGATTTCAGAATCTTTCTGGCTGTATGTAATTATGTCTCATCAGTTATTAAAACTACAATAAGAAATAGTGGAAAAGATCAATAACAGAAAATAACATATAATGTGATCCATCTTTGTCACTTTTTTAGATTTTTGAAAAGAATCCAAAGTACATGCTGAAGTGTATATATCAATACAAAGACATCACTGTTTCAAAAGTCTTTATCAGGCATATTTATCGATCCTAGTTAAACTAACTAGGATAGCTCTATTTCTTTAGATAAATTTACTTCCTTAAATTTTAAGTGACCCTAAAAAAGTCTCTAAGTGGTACAAAATATGGTACCTAGAGATACTGGCTGATGGTAGAAAAATATTTTTAAACATTCTCAAAAGACAGGAGTTCCTATTATGAGTTAGAAAAAGTTTGATTCTCCATCTAACTGGAAACCAACTATGGATATGCAAGTCAACACTTCCTTATGTAGGAATTTAACCTTTCATCAAATATTCCTAAGAGTAGTCTGAACTCATTGATTCTGCTAACAAGCACAAACTATGAATATACATACATATTTTTTTTCACATTCATTGTTTAGCTGTTTAGCATAGGCTTGGACCTCTCCTTTGACCTGCGCTCTATCAGGACCAAGAATATATTATGTTTCCAGACACTATTGTGAAACAGTGATGTCACACAAAAATTAGCTTCATTAAGCTTCTGATCTGTTGTTTATTAACGGGTTTTTTAAAATGGTTTCTATTTATCATATCATGCAATTCTAATCCTGCATAGCCGGCACAAAGATAATTAGAATCACTAAATAGTACATGAATGAGTTATTTAATATGACATTCTATAAAGAAAGGAGGATAATTAAAAATACCTAAACTATGGGAGAAGAACTCTAAACAATGTGCTTAATAGGAAATATAACTTTAGATAGAATCAACTAAAATTAAAACACACCATACAGCTAATAAGTCTTCAGTTACTTCATATTATGGTGTGGAGGAACACTTTCCACAAATGTGTAGCTAGGAAAACTATTTTAATGCTGATCATATGTGGATTTTGGGTCTTTTTTGTTTCTCCTGAGTCTTTATTGTTCCTAATTCCTCTCTGTATATTACATAGTCTAAGTTTTACAATGGTCTCTGTCACAATAGAAACTTCATTAGGTGTGTTTTTACTATGAATTATTGAAAATTCTCTTTCTTTGTAACAAAACGGATTTCTAAATTTTTATTAATGTGCAATATATTTTCAAAAAAGTGAACATATAAATACAACAGAGTGAATTCCACAAACTAAACACACCCATGTAGTCAGCAGTTAAATCAAAAAAATAAAATATTACCAGTGCCCTAGAAGCTCCCCTTTTACCCACTTCCAATCACAAATGATCTGCTACTTTTCTGCTTTATATAAATGGAATCACACAGAGTGGCTTTTTGTGTCTGGCTTCTCCTATTCAGCATTCTGTTTGTGACAGTCATTCATAATGCTGCCTGTGGTTGTAGTTCATTCTTATTGCTCTCTAGTATTACACTGCATGAATATGCAATGATTAATTCATCTATCCTACTTTTGCTGGGCATTTGGTTAGTTTCCAATGGGTGCTATTATGCTGACATAAACATTCCAGTACATTTTTTATTTTGAACAGATGTACACATTTCTGTTGGGGTGCTAGATCATAGCATATACATATCATCATGTAACCTTTAAGTGTAGAGCTGTTATTTTTTTTATTATTTACCTTTAACAATTTGTGTTTCTGCTATTCCCATTTGTACTGATCTTCAGACTTATCCCCACTTCTCCAACGAAGACTCACAGGCAAGAGCTAAAGATCTCCATTACCTTGGGAATGGTGCTTCTGGGTGATACACATTCAGTGCTCCTATTCTGTACTGATTTTCAGACTTGCATAGCAGCACATAGCATTGTATGGACTCTAGCTCTTTAGGAGGTCTTTATCACAGTTCTTTAGCACAGTCTCCAGCTTGTGCTCAATAAGAAAAAGAAGTCTCTCCAGTTATATAGAAATCAGATTAATACTATTTCTTGTCTTATATTGGTAATTAACTCTTCCAGTAATAGTCAGATGGAATTTTGCTGCTTAGTTATTTCATGCTAATAAATTGTGAACCACAGATTCATACACAATCGTCACTCTTCACACACTAACCTTATTTAGTCATATTAGCATTCCCTTGTTACTGAGAATTAGTCGGCGAGAGTAAATAATGTTCTAAGCTATATTATCAATTAAATGTTATAGCTGTTGATATTAAGGGTATATCACTTGAAGAAATAAACATTAGTAAATAGCACCTTACAAAAATATCTGGGGAGAGGCCAACGAACTATTAAATTGGTGTAAATATTCTTTAAATTTTTATCTATGTCAAATCTCATTTACCTAGTTTGTCAATATATATTCGGCATACCCAGTTAGAAAACAAAACAGTCTGGGATAGTGCTATGGTCTGAACATGTCCTCCCCAAAATTCATATGTTGAAATCCTACTCCCTAAAGGTGATAGTATTAATAGGTGTGGCCTTTGGGAGGTACTTAAATCATACAGATAGAACCTACTTAACGGGACTAGTGCCCTTATAGGGAGCTCCAGAGAGCTCCCTAACCCTATTCTGCAATGTGAGGATACAATAAGAAGTCTGTGACTTGGAAGAGGGCCCTCACCCAACCATGCCAACTCCATGATCTTGGACTTCCAGCCTCTATAACTGAGCAATAAAAGTCTGTTGTTTTACAAGTTACCCAGTTTGTAGTACTCTGTTATAGCAGCATAAACAAACTAAGAAAGACAGTGATATTCCTCTGAATATCTATCATATATTTTAATCTGGGCAATTCTAAACCAAAAGTCTGTAAATTTTTTTCCAAAAGTAAAGTATATACTAAAACACTTAAAATAACTCAATGTTTTCAACTATTGTGAAAAAGATTACCACAGGCTCATTTCAATTGTTATTCTTTATATTTTGAGGAAGTGCTCAAGAAACATGCTAAGGCACCATAAAGATAAAGCTGTTATTAATTTATCAGATATTCCATGTGTACAAACTCACATCTGTGTGTATCTTACATGATAACAAAAAATTCTTTCCTATTACTATTGGATAGATATTACTGAAAGCAAATATAACTGTAAGTGCATTCTTCGATGCACTTTTCACTTTCATACATTTTTTCACCCCCTATATCCTCTTCTAAGTGCATGAATCTATCTCTTGCATTTACACAGATTTATACACTCTTCCTTTCACCTTCTGTATTTTACATTCACCAAGTCCTTTAAATTTTACAATAATAATGACTTCACAATGGCTAACCCTGATGGCCTTTCAGTTTTAGCAAATAATGAGCTCTCGGAAGCATATGAAGAGTGAACTTCATCACACATTGCTCTTCTCCCTCACTTTCTCCTTTTAAAAGAGTCCCTTCTCTTGGGGCACCTGGGTGGCTCAGTTGGTTAGGCGACTGCCTTCGGCTCAGGTCATGATCCCGGAGTTCCGGGATCGAGTCCCGCATCAGGCTCCCTGCTCAGCGGGGAGTCTTCTCCTCCCTCTGACCCTACCCCCTCTTGTGCGCTCTCTCTCACTTTCTCTCTCTCAAATAAATAAAATAAAATCTTTAAAAAAAAAAAAGAGTCCCTTCTCTTCTGCATCTGTCTCATGATATATCCCCATATTACCATGATTCTTCTCTTCCACACCCGAACTTTTATCTACTTAACAGCCCACTCCCAACCTCTTTCTTGGTCTCTTTCACCACTTCTTTCTCTAAACCTGGGCACTCCAGTTTAATCTCCTGTCTTTAGAGTCCCTCTTTTCATCTACCTCTGTGATCTCAAATATTATTTCTAGGTGATGACTCAGATACAGCTCTATCTAGAACCTTCCATCAGCATTTCCACCTACTGCATAGTTACTTTCATTTCATATCCTGCTGCCGTTTCAGACCAATCTAAAATCAAACGTAATATTCACTCTCTAAAATTAGTTCTCTTGCCTTACTCTGTTTTTTTCAAAATTTCTGCCTTTTTCCCAGACATCATTTTGACTACTACTTTTCCCTTATTTTCATATTCAGGCAAAAGATTCTATCAGCTTTAAAAAAAAAAAAAAAAAGTCTAACCTCTCTCTTATTCTTCCCATCATCATTACTCCCCTTTTCATTTCTGTACTCCTAGGCCTTGTGTAGTTCAATTACGCTTTCCTGTTGCTCATTACACATACTATTGCCATACTAGTATGCCTAGAAGCCCCATTCTACCTTTACACTCCAATTCCACATTCCCTAGCCCAGATCACCAAATCCATTGATAGTCTGGCCAAGATCAACCTTTGTAGACTCACCAACTAGAACTGGGAAACACAGACATGTCTGCCATCAAAAGTGGCCACAATTCTACACATTAGTGTTTGAACAAGTCCCTGTTTTCCTGTTTTGCATGGACCATATTTCAGCATTTAAACATCCTTGCTCTTAGTCTTACTACAAACTGTCATAGGGCCCAAGATATATCATCCAAGAAAGCCATGGAACTTCCCTCCATAAAGCATTCTCTAGTCATAATGGAATGCAAATGCACCTTCTTCTGAACCACTGTAGTTTTACTGAACTGTACACCTATAAGGCTCTTTAGGTGCAGCCTTATGTTGTTACTGAACATAGAGAACTATCTAAACTGCATGTTTTTGCTTCTTTTTTTACTAGAGAATTTAGCATTATATTACAACATTTTTAGACTGAAACATTTTCATAATTATAAACCTTAATAGAATTTTTCATATTTTTATGAAAGTAAACTAGTTTTATTGAATATAGCATTTATTGACTAATTACAACAACAATCACCCTTTTAACCCCTATAAATAATTTATCTCATTTAGTTTTCATTTAAGGTAAACACTGTCTTATCATATTTTATAGATGAAGAAGGCAGTTCTGAAAGGGTCAAATACTCAAGTTTACGCAGTCAAAATGAGATGTGGGTAAATTTATACCAAGTAGTCAGGCTCTAGAGACTACTCTGTTAAACTTTCATATGTTACTCTCAAATATTAGTACTACTGCTGCTGTTACTATATAATTTCCCATAAATCCTCCAGTGTGAGATGACGAGCTTTATCATTTTTCTATTCATGTATTTATTTTAGCAAGTTAACAATTCATTCTACATACAATTTTGCCTCTTGCTTTTTGATTTTACAGTTTTTATATCTTACATACTATAGTACCATGTGGATTTAAGATCATTTTTCCTTGATTCTTGAAAATTTATGTGTGTTCAATGATATAGTACACATAAAATATCTGGGATAGTTCCTGCCACATAGTGGGTTTTCTCAAATCAATAAATTGTTTGTTTTTTTAATATCGTTGTATCTTCTAGTCAGAAAAGTTGACAATAGATTATCCCATGGACCCTGTTTTATATACAAAGCTGTAGCCTCTGATTTATCATCCTTTTCATCTGTCATTGAGTTTTAGATAAGATGAACAAGATTAGTCTTGCAGGAGCTATACTTAATGGGGCTACCATAGTTAGTGCCAGACAGCCTCCAAGAGTTATTTGTCTGCATCAGTGATCCTCCAACTCAAGTAGGCAATGGAGTTACCTGGAGAACTTGTTACAAAAGAGAATTCTGGGATCCATTTCCTGAGTTTCATTCAGTAGATGTGGGAAGGAGTCCAAAAATTTTGTCTTAGTGTAACACTGATGCTGTTGACCTAGGGACTACACTTTAAGTACCACCAGTCTATAAAGTTTACTTTCAGGAAAATTATCACAGACCCTAAAGTATCTCTAATTTACAAGTTCTTGTCCAAGGGATCCCTAACATAATCACATGGGGTTTCATTTCTTTAGAATTTGCTTATAAAAGAGTAATAAAATCAAACTGGTAGCACACATACAACTTGTTTTCCTCTTAAGAGAGTGTTCATTTTCTGGCATTTGGTTTTTTTTCTTTACTTTACCTCAACATGATGTCCAGTGTTCCTGCTCTACCACCACTGCTTTGTTTCCTCCACTGAAACAGTTCTGGTTATTGGCCAAAATCCTTTCTAGGACTCCATACTTACCCCGGAATATTTTCTTAATTTTGGGCTCCCATAATAATCCGGTATACCACTTCTGTGGTACTTAGCACATTTTGTTTTTTATTGATCATTTCAATGCATATTTCATAACTCCCTTACAAATGGCTAAGTGTGTCTTAATTTTTGCTTCTAAAGTATCTTACTCAAAATAGCCTTTTGATGAGCATTTATTCAATAAGCATTTATTGAATCCACAGGGGACTGGAGAGAAGGAATATATAGCTGACTTAGCACCATTTTCCATTTCAACGAGGAAGTTGGATCATCTAAAATTGGGCAGAAATATCACTTTTTTATGGACAGAATTTTTTCTTCATTTGCCCTGCAATAAACCTTACTTTCAAAACATAAGCAATAGAAAAATAACAAATATTTATTTCAAGATATTATCTCCTACTGCATACTCTGAACAAGTGGGACTTTTCAATTATATAGTTTTTTTTCCAATTAATAGAGGAGGATGAAAGATTTGTATTCTTATATGCAGTAACCTTTTCTGTGAATGTATCATCTATAAAGCTGAGTAATCCCTAAAAGCTGATAAGAGAAAAATTAATATATCCATGTATATCTGTTGTATTTCCCCAAGATTTGGCCATATCACCTGAAATTTTCCAAAGTCGGACAAGGCAGATTTATGAATTATTTGGAATTTTTATTTCAAAACAAAGAGCTTTTTTAAAAGAAATTTTCATCAATCTAGCTGGTTAAAAAATTATATGCCACCACAAAATTTCAGAGTTATGCAGCATCCCCACAAAAAGGTTTGACAAAGTAGGATGAATTCAATTATTCATTCTTTACAGATGGAGAAAATTAGAGGTTAATTGCTTGTCTAAGGTTGCCACTAGCAAGTCAACTAGGATTCAAGCCTAAGTTTTATTTTCAGTTATTGTTCCTCTTTAAGCTCTTCCTCTGCTACACATTTGGGATAGCTTTTCTCATTGAAATATTACTAAAAATAACTATGTTGACATTTCTGATGGCATTCAATCGTCTCTGATTAAGATTCAACCACATTATTAAATTTTGATGTACAGCATAATTTATTTTCTCTTTTTACTTTAGGCTCATGACCCAATCAACAAGATCTCACCAAGAAATTCCTACAAGCTCTTTTTCTCTAAGTCCCCCAAATCTAAGAATGTATATTATATTTAGTTATTTAGTGGTCAAAATCATACCTATATTTTCATGTCTTAAGCACTAGAAATAATAGAGATTCTTTGGCCAAAAAAAATGAAAATTTTTAATCTCAAGCAGACATTTTGAATATTCTCCATTAGAAGTTTTTAATTTATGGGGCACCTGGGTGGCTCAGTTGGTTAAGTGACTGCCTTCGGCTCAGGTCATGATCCCGGGATCAGGATCGAGTCCCGCACTGGGCTCCCTGCTCAGCAGGGAGTCTGCTTCTCCCTCTGACCCTACCCCCTCTCATGTGCTCTCTCTCTCTCTCTCTCTCTCTCATTCTCGCTCTCTCAAATAAATAAAATCTTTAAAAAAAGTTTTTAATTTATTGTCCAAGTTGCTTGCAGAATATTAATTAAAGATTTTTAAAATGTTTCAAAGATTTTTCATTAGCATGGAGAAAGTGTTCAAAAATATTTATTGAGGTTAATTTCATATCCATAAAAATACCTAATTTCTAAAAAACGTATTTGCTGAAAACATGCAACAACACAGAAGACAGACTTTAGGTCTTCAAATGCTTTAGGAATGACGAAAAGTAAAACTGGCCTTCAGTTTCATACATTATTAGAGATGTTTTCCTCCAGAATTGGCATTCCAGACAAGGAGAATGTGTGTTTTAACCTTGGAAATAAATAATGCATTTTCTTATTTGATTAAAGATTGCACAGTGAATTAAATAAAGACTATATAGTATCTTCTAATGTAATACAAACTCAATTTTCTACTTACAAACAGCTTTAAGACAGAATTTAGAAGAAACATCCTTTAGAAAACTGCCTTTCCTTCCCCCACAAGTGCTTCAAATAAACCATACATTCCCTCTTTGGAATGCTTCATTTTGTCTAAATATGACACTCTGTTGGCATGTCTTCTACATCATTGAAAATGGAGGTAAACAAAACCTTGTCATGAAAATGCTGGGTATCCACACCTCACACAACTAAAAAGTAAACATGATTTGCATTGCAGGTTTTCACTGAATTCAACAAGCTTCTCAGCATTTATTGTATGTCAAGAGTATTCCTATGTTTCAAGAATAGTTACAGAGCAAGATAAACTTTCTCCTTATTCTTGTAAAGCATATACTCTATTGGATATATCTCTTAAAAGTGGGATTTTGAGTGAAAAAGAAAATAAAAGCCAAATGAAGAATGAATAGCAAAGCAATTAACTCAACCTGGGAGTCTTCCAAAGCCTTTCCAAGAAAGTAGCATCTGTACTGAGACTTGAAGGATAAAGCAGGAACTACTTTTCATAAAATGGGGCAAAAAACAGGGAACAGTCCCTGTGAAGAAGTAGGAGTGAGGATCTGGTTCTAAAAAATGATCAGCACAGAGCCATGGGAAGAGAGATTTCTTACATGGAGTGTATAAATTAAGTCCTAATGAAGAGTCACCATTTAAGGGCAGAAATAGGAAGAAGACCAGTAAAAAAGTGGCTGAGAAAGCATGGTCATTCATGGAAAACAAAAGCTAGGAAACTGTGGATGTTCAGTAGATGAACAAAAGAGTATTCTAGGGGGTCAAAATAGTCCAAAGCTGCAAGAGTACAAGTAAAACATTGACTGACAAGTGCCATCCCTTAACAGCACTGACACCACTGAAGACCATGGGGAGGGCAGTTTCTGAGGAATGCTTAATGACTGAGAGGTCCAGGGGAGGGAATCAGATGGAGGTACCTTCATGGGTGGTAAGAAAGTAAAGAGAAGGCAGGAAAGAACTCAAAGAAAGAACTCATATAGGTTCATAGAACCCTCTCCATTTACTCACTCTTTTGTCCATCAGAAAGTTACTTTCTCTCTCCAAGCCTCAGTCTCTTTGGTTGTAAAAATGTTGGTAATAGATGTAATTTCAAATTTTATGGTCAAAATTTATAAAACAATATAAGTAAAATAATAGCACAGTTCATGAACAGAGAAAGCATTAAATGCATTTTAAAAATCCTGGTTGCTATTATAATTATTAATATGTTATCAACTTTTATTATTAAGAAGGAGGGAGGGGCACTGGCTCAGTTGGTTGAGTATCGGACTCTCGGTTTTAGCTGGGGTCATGATCTCAGGGTCATGGGATCCAGCTCTGTGTCGAGGTCCGTGCTCAGCGGGGAGTCTGCTTGGGGTTCTCTCTCTCTATCTCCCTCTCAAACAAAAAATGAACCAAATAAATAAATAAATGTTATTGATGTAACAGATGGGACAAAAACAGAGCAATGACTACTTTTCAGTATCTACTGTCTTAATTGGCTGCCTTTCTGATTATGCATGTTTCACCCTGGTCACCACCACCAAAAAAATAAAGCAAAATAAAACAAAAACCACTGTTTCTTGCATATATGGAAATGTCACATGACATTTATATATGAAGTTATTTGTTCAAAATTCTGGCTCTCTTGGCTTATAAAAAAAAAGCTTTTTAAATTGTTCAGTACATTCTAAATGAGTATTTTCTGCATCCCAGGAACATTTCTCAGTACTGGAGGATACTTCAAGTCAGGACTACTTCAAGGCAGTTATAGGATCCTAAATACTGTTTTCATTAATATCCTCTTCCAATCACTCTTAGAAACGGGCACCTTACTCAAGTAATTCCTTAAAATCTCTGCCACCCTGTTTGTGTTAACTCTAATAATTTATTTAGAGAGCCTACAAATAAGCTTGCTTTTTAATGCATGATGACTAAGATAATGGAAAGTACCAGATTCCCTCATGTACTTTAACTGTATTATTTCTTCTTGGGCACCTTTTTTGCCTTTAGAACAAGTTATTAAGATGAAGAAGTATGTAACTTGTGTAGTAAGAAACATACACAACGTCTACTAAATCTGAGCGTCACGTATTCATTTGTAATTTTAGGTGTCACTTTAATTATTGTAGTTACTATAATATCCTTTTTGGATATATACATGGATGTTTATATAAAAAATAAGCCAAGAGACACCTAGAATTTCTGAAAAGATAAGTCATTTAGCCCAACTTATTTACAAAATTGACTTACGTACTTCTGGAAGTCAAATCAGCGTATCTGAACTAAATTCACTTCTATACAAAGCAAAACTCTGAAAGTAACTCAGTTTTCCTCCAGATTGGCATATAGACAATTCTAAAAAAAGTCCTGGTTTAAGAACTATCTCAAGCTGGCAGGGTACACTGGCATGTGCCTCATCCTGCTGACAGTCATTTCATTTTGAGATCCTTACAGAAAAGGAAAGAAAAGCATAGTTTAATGGGTTTCAAGTTTAAATGATTATACTGTTATATTCTTTCAAAGTAAAGTTAGAACATTATTTGGAGTAAAATTTTTAGTTCTGACTTCTTCCCCCCTTCTTCCACCTACTCAACAGGCAAAAATCATAGCATCTGAATAAACACACACACATATACACACATCCCACAGAAAGCAAAGACAGCAGTCTACATGCCAAAACTCAGTAATAGTGAACAATGTGTGGATTTAAAATACCATCTGTAGAGACATGAGGTCAAATTAACTGTACACTTGATAATATCTAACTCTAGAAACTCAAAAAGGAGATACAAGTTACCAGATAGGAAAATGTCAATTCCTGTATTTCTCATCAATAGAAAGCATGGAGTGGAAAACTGTTTTGTTTCGTTTTGTTTTGTTTTGTTTTGTTTTGTTTCATCTTGTTTTGTTTTGTCTTGTTTTGTTTAGCAGAGGGAGATGTAGGCTCCCCCTCTGAGCAGGAAGCCCAACACAGGGCTCAATCCCAGGACCCTGAGATCATGACCGGAGCCGAAGTCAGACGTTTAACTGACTGAGCCCTGAAAACTGTTTTTTAATAAAGCTGCTTTTATCATTTGGGGGAGTAGAAAAGTAAGGGCTGCAGGTAATAAGAAGTAGGCACAAATATTTGAGTACCTGTCAGGTACAGTAACTGTCAGGCACTGTTTTGTGTTTTATATAAATTATCTCATTTAAACAGCACAACATCATGAGATTGATGTTTCTAGATCTATTTTTAATAGAGAAAACTAAGGTTCTGAGACTTTATTTCACCTATGCCATGATGGGTAGTGGTTGAAGCATGATTCAAATCCAGACACGCCAGTTACACAGTCAATATGCCATCCATTATACAACCACTTCTTTCCAACTGCAGACAAATCTATATCAGAAACATCATAAAGGCTGTGTGGAAGTCCAGGAAAATAAGCCAGCATTAAATTAAAAGAAAACGGCTTAACCCAAAACATTTTCACAACTGATAATTCAACATTATTTTGGTTGCTACTGTGACTTATATAGAACCATGCACAATTTAATCAATTCTGCATTCATATTCTTTTTACATGTAAGACATTTTTTTTTAAACCTATTCCTTAGGCAGAGTGCTATTTCCCTTCCTGAAGTTATGTCTTATGATTCTACCCAGCCATTTTCATGGTCTCTCTATTTTAATAGGATTACTTAATTGCCCAGTCATGAAATGAATGGTGTGACCAATTCTTAAGATGAACTAATTAAACTCCTGCCTCTATTAAAGAGGTACATCTCTATTAAGATGTACAGATATGTGACCTCTTGGAAAAATAATTAAGATTCTATCATTTAAAGGGCAACAAACTATGAGGATATAGCTACTAACATCACCATTAATAATTACTGACTATAATTATTAATGCCATTATCCTACTGGATTTCAAAATAAACTCACTTTATTACCTCTATATCAAAAGAGAATTAAGGTTTTCTTCAAAGTACCATGTGGTTGTACAGAATAAAATAGTTAACATACTTAGTGTCCTGACACTTTATTTTTCAGAAGAATATAAAAGAAACAGAGTTTGAAAGGTGGATTGGGCAGGAGTGAAAGCATATGTATGTTATAGAAAGTTATGAACTTAACAGTTTGTAGTTTAAATTGTAAAAGAATATATTTCTAACTGGACTAAAGCTTAAATGAAATTGTCCATTGCTTAAGATAAGTAAAGATAAGTAATGCTGACCATGTAAGTGCTGATGAAAAATAAGTTAGCAACTGGAAAGTATGACTTCTTATAGTCCCCATTTGGGGATGAATATTCTAATAATGGAAATATTTAGGAATATGATTTTATAATGAAAAAATAGAGAGAGAGAGGCAAAAATTATAAACATTGAGATTACAAGTATAGTATAATAAAATTTAGCAAAATATAAAATTATATTTTGTATACTATTATCTAATGATCAGGTTATCAAAAATAATAAAACAAAATATGTGCAAGTCCTCCAGTATCTTGTAGGTCCTCTTTGGCATATGAAAGTTCTTTTGAAAACCTCCCTTTTCCGTACCTCCCACAACTCCCAAGTATATAATCAGCCACCCCTTACAACCCAGGTGCAGCCTTTCTGCCCTCAGGTCCTTTCCCATGCTTTAATAAAATCACCTTTTGCACTGAAAAGTAAACAAACAAATAACTTTTTAAAAAGTTAAAAATAAAATGAAATAAAATATGCTCAATGTCTATATGAGGAATGAGGTAAATAAGAGCTACATTTTTAAAAGAATTATGTGAAAGTTTTATTTAAAAAAATACAACTATGTTTCTTGCTTATATACCTTCCAATTAGTTCATTAGATTGTTTTCAATATTCTGCAAAAACACCTGAATATAGGCAAAGAGGATGTGAAATGTAGGAAACTGTCATACTGTTTCCCATTTAGAGCTCAGCCGCATCTCTTACAACACATCAAAAGCTACTTCTGTTTGAAACCCACTTTGGTCTGAGCTACTGCTGAGAAATGAAAAAAAAAAAAAGAAGTTTTCTATAAACAAGGTAAATCATCTTCTTTGAGCCACTTTGAGTCATTTGGTAAATAACTCCTTGGACTCCCAGCCTCCAGTCTGTGATAAAATAAATTTTTGTTGCTTAAGGCACCCAGCCCATGCCTTTTTGATATGGCAGCCATAGTAAACTAATATAATCAGTATAACTTCTGTGGCCTAAAGGACTTAATGGATTTCCCAAACTCAACACTCAATTATGTTACCATTGTTTTCAGGTGTCTATTTTATTTATTTGAGTATTACAATGACATTTTTTAAAGTCAGAAAACTATCAACTATATTTTGTTCTAATTTTTTGGTTCTAAATATAGAATTATGTAAGGCTACATCAACTTAACCTTTGAAAATGTAAGTAGGTACAATACCAATCTCATACTGAGGATTTTCTAGTGTCAGCTGACAGACTTATGGGAAAAGGAGACAGGTTTAGAAAGAATGATGCTTACTGAGCTTTGTGATTCAAACAAGCTACCTACTAGGAAGGTGAAAACATCTACTGATCAAGCACAGAGAAAAACCACAGACCTCCCACTTGAAATAACACATTTTGTCTAGCAGCCAAAATAAAAGGATACATATCTCCACAAAGCACAATAGAAATATTTTCACATCTGGAATATAATTGCCACAGATTTACGAAAGGGAAAAAAATCCACACTATAGAGAACAAAATAAGAAAAATATCAGGAAGGAAGCTTATAACATTTACCAACTTGCAATCATAGAAACAGAAGATATAGTGGTAACCCCAGCTCAATTACTGTGCCGGCAAAGAAAGAAAGATTTAGAGAGGATTTATGAATTATCCAAAGTTAAACATGTTCTACCTAGCCAAACCAGACCTAGAACCTAGTCTTGGTTATATTCTTTCCACTGACCATGTCTTATCCCCCTTATTTTAAAATGTGTTGTTTTCTTCCCTTATATATGAGTCCTACACTGGTTCTAACATCAGTAAACCAGATGGAGCAAAACACTTATTTTTCCATTCAGCAGTTTGGATATGCCTATCCCACTGTCTTCTGACCCCAAAAGCCGCCCTCGTGCCTTCCTCATTGTTTCCTCTGGCCCTGACAAATTTCATTTAGCAAACTCCGAATCAACCTTCTTCTCCCCCATTATTTTTTCTGAAAATTTGAAATCTAAATCTGAAAATTTTCTGCTAAATTTGCCTTCATGAGCACATATCTCATTTATAATTTACATAGTTTTGTTTTTTGACTGTATTGTCTTTTCTTCCACTAAAATGTAAGCTCCACAAATGCAGGTATCAGATCTGAGTTAACACTGTGTATTCCATGCTTATAAGAGAGATGGTCTATAATGGTAATGGTAAGTGTTGACTGAATAAAGGAAGGAAGGAATGTGTGATTACACAAATCATTGGTATTTTTGTGATTACTGAATGTGTGAATGAGATCCTGGAATTGAAAGGGAAGTTAATCACACTGTATAAAAATCACATTGGAAATATAGACATTGTACCAATAAGGTGCTAAAATTGGTTTATACGGGCCCCTGGGTGGCTCAGCTGGTTAAGCGTCTGCCTTCGGCTCAGGTGGTGATCTCAGGGTCCTGGGATCAAGCCCCGCATAGGGCTCCCTGCTCAGTGGAGAGTCTGCTTCTCCCTCTCCCACTCCCCCTGCTCATGCTCCCTCTTCCTCTCCCTCTCTCGCTCTCAAATAAATAAAATCTTTAAATAAATAAGTAAATAAATAAAATTGGTTTATAGTTTAATTTCTAAATTAAACAGTGTTTATTTTCAGAAATTCCCATTTCACCTTTTCTAATCTTGGTTGCTCGCAGTCAGGATGACACATGCAAACCATCGACACAATGTTGTTTTTTTTTAATTCTTTTGGTCTTAAAAGTAGCAAACAAAGTAAAATTCTTGTATTCCTAATAAGAAATCCTCTCATAAAGGAGTATAATTTTGAAGGTGCACAAATCTGTTATGTAAAGAAGAAATTATAACGTTAAGCTGAATTTTCTTTGTTGAGTACATAGACCAAACAAAGTAGTATCTTGAGAGTCGATGAGAAAAGGAAGACAGAATAACAAACTCAGCATGGAAGTTTAGCTAGCCATCTAGGATGGAAAGAATCAAGAGGAAGACAAAGATAAAATGTAATCACTTATCACACGTTGCTCTCCAAAGATGGAATAAAAATCCCTTTTTGCCAGTGTTTTTCCAAATCTACTCTACTTTCAGAAACATATCAATAAAATAATCAATATCATCATGTTACACTATAATATACACATTTTCTGATGTTTTTATTTTGCATACGATGCCACACAGCTCTCTCCTAATGCTATCTAATGCTATCTGAAAAATAAGAAACTTCATATAAATGATAAGACCAGAATAGTCCATGCCCTGACAAACTGTTTTTACCAATACTGACAGTAATATTGACAGAAATAATAACTCTATTGAGGAAGACTTTAATTAGATTATAGACAATGATCAAATTGGTTATTGCCTTAAAAGCCAGAAGGCTTTCTTTTTAAACATTAAGTAGCTTAGAATTGTAAAATAAAAAACACTCAGTGGCATTGATTTTAACATGGACACTAAAGTAAAAAAACTTTCTACTTAGGCGTATATGCAGGAAATTATGTGGGGAGCTTGGCATAAACATTCATACAAAATTGCCCTTGCATATTTTATTAAATTATAAATTAGGAAAAAAATCACTACGGCAAACTAATTATGCTTTAGGCTTTTTCTTTTCTTCTGAAAATGAATCTTATGAACTGATAAGGTTATTAGGGTAGGAATTCCAATCACAGAAACAAAAACTAAATGAAAATCCAATATATACATTATTTATATGTATAATATATGTAAATTGATTATTACCTGTAATTCTAACTTAAATATGCTCCATTTAAAAATACTTTAGTAAAAAAAAAAAAACGCTTGTTTTCTTTCGAGTTAGGTTATGAGATATTTATTACATTTGTATATAGTTCCTGAACACCAGTTAAGATAATCAACTCTATTATAAAATACATTATTTAATAGCGAAATAAAAGCTCAAACTTCATATTATTATCAAATAAACTGCAAACTGTATAATATCTTCCATTCTGTGGCCTAAAATATCATTAAGTCCATGGTATCTATCAACCTACCCAGAGTTGTAACTGTAAAGAAGAAAGGAAAGCAAAACCTAATTTCTCAAAAAAACTCAATGGATTTTGTCCAATTTATTTTTCTCTACAAAGCAGGCCAATCATAGTGACAGTCATTGGTGGTAAATAGAAGATCTGTCACTCCTCTGAGAAACAAACTGAGGGTTCTAGAGGGGAGGGTGGTGGGGGGATGGGTTAGCCTGGTGATGGGTATTAAAGAGGGCACGTTCTGCATGGAGCACTGGGTGTTATGCACAAACAATGAATCATGGAACACTACATCAAAAACTAATGATGTAATGTATGGTGATTAACATAATATAATAAAATTACATTAAAAAAAGGAAGATCTGTCACTCAACATTCATTCAAACAATGAATATTGATACCTATTATCTGTGGTGATTGTTTATTAAGCAAATATAACAAATATCCTTGCCCACATGAAGTCGATATTTTTGTCACAATACATTCTATTTTTTTTAGAGAGAGGGAGAGAGAACAATGTGCCCGTGAGGTGGGGTAGGGGCAGAAGGCAAGGGAGAGAGAGAATCTTAAGCAGGCCCCATGCCCAGTGTAGAGCCCAATGCAGGGCTTGATCTCATGACCCTGAGATCATGACCTCAGCTGAAATCAAGAGTGGGGCACTTAACCGACTGAGCCACCCAGGTGACCCACTGTCACATTACATTCTACTGGAGAACATATGAGGAATAAAATCCCAGAAATATTAACAATGTATCCCACACTAAGTCTCTAATGATGAATATTTCCAGACTTACCTCAATGATTCCACATGATTTTTATGATATAGCAAAGAAAATGCTAAGAGATTTGAACATCCCCAAATTAAAATGTAATGCTCACAATAATTATGATTGACATAAAATTACTCACAGGAAACAAAAGTAAGTCACTTCAAATGGCTTTCCAATGCCATTAGGACAGAATGTTTCTACTTGCAACATGAAAGCCTAATAATTCAGAGAGTAGGTCTCATGAATTCTGTTGAGGGGAAAGACATTGTAGAAAATCCCACAAATTATGTGTCAGACTCCAGCAATATAAGGCCTAGTAGGATGGACACCAAAGTATATAGTTTCCCAACTGCTTATGATTTAGTTCCAAGAGATGGGACTCCCATAGCTCTGCGGTACAGGGCAGCATTCAAAGATCAAACTTGTATTTTTAACAAGTGCCAACTTTTGCTCAGCCAAATAAGGTGTCTTGGGATATGTTCTTACTTGAAGGGCCGTGAATGTGATATAATTAACCCCTGAGCAGCTGAAATACTAATACTGATAAGTACCTACTATGTGTTAGGAACTATGGTAAGCACTGAGTATGTAGGATACAGTGTGATAGATTCTATGGTAGGCAAACCCTAAGCCAGAGCAATAATGCTGGACTCAGACACCATTGTACCTAGCACTGTTGCAAGCCCCTTTTCTATATTAAGCTTCCCTAAGATAACTATGTGAGATCATAGTTCCTCTTATGAATGCTAAACACGGTTTCAAACAGTTAAGAATAGGCACAGTGAGGTTGAGTGGCAAAGGATAGGAAGCTAGGATTGTCTAATCACAGGCCTGTGCTCTAAACCCCTATAAACATTGTCTCCAATACCGAGGGGCTTAAGCCAGAGTCGGATTTGAACTGTCAGCAAAAGGTAGCCTTGTAAACCCAAAATGTCAACAGTAATGAAGTTTATGGAGCACACTTTAAGTGAACAGAGTATCTTTACAAGCATTATCTTTTATAATCCTCACAATCACTATCAGATTATTCCTTTTTTTAAAAAGTAGGAAATGGAAGACTGCAATGGAGTTACATCAACATTAAACTGCTCTCAGACTCATGCATACAAACTATCTTTCTTGCAAAGAAATTTATATTCTACTCATAGTCCTATTGTAAAATGAATCCTGGAATTCAATTAAACACTCCTCTTGAAAACAAGAGCGTAAGTGGAAATTCCTCACTGGCATTCATGCAAAAAAAAAAAAAAAAAATAATGATGTTAAACCTACATCTAATCTTTTGTTGTACATATTGAGTGTCTGCTATAGCTAAGTTATACATTCATAATGACAAAACCATGAAATGAATGTTTCTGTTCGTACCAGCAAAAAACTAAATAGGGAGAGGGAAAAGGATGAATTTGTTGTATTTCTCCAGTATTTCCTTCTCCTGGCAACACCTAGTAGCATTCCTCTAATTTGGAACTTGTTCTATGCTTTCTTACTTTTCCAACTTTCTAACTGTCTCTCCTGAACAACAACAAAACAAAATGGATCTATCACTGATACTTTTTTTAAAAAATTCCCTTATATCGGGGCGCCTGGGTAGCTCAGTCGTTAAGCGTCTGCCTTCGGCTCAGGTCATGATCCCAGGGTCCTGGGATCGAGCCCTGCATCGGGCTCCCTGCTTGGCAGGAAGCCTGCTTCTCCCTCCCCCACTCCACCTGCTTGTGTTCCCTCTCTCGCTGTCTCTCTCTGTGAAATAAATACATAAAAATCTTTTTAAAAATTCCCTTATATCATTATATTTAAATTATGCAGATAGCTACATTATTGTGTAGAACACCTGGTTTTCTGCTAAGTTTTTTCCTGGAACATTAACTCTGCAATTTTCTTCATAAATGTTTGGAAAATACTGAGTAAAAATTATTAAATTCCTTTTTAAAAATTCTCTCTTGGAGCTTTACTATCCAAAGCAAGTGATGAAATTTAAAGCTGAGATATAGTACACACCTTTTCCTAAATTTATCTATTTTTCTTAGAAAACTGTGTATGGGCTGGGGATAGAGTACATACATTAACAGTAGTTTGGGAACTTCTCTGCTAAAGCAAGTTTGAGGAGAAAATGGGAATAATAGTACAGGTTTTCCCTTGTCCTTGATATATTTTAGATAAAGGTGAATCACGAATCTGCTGTCGTCATTTAAGTGGTAGGAGCTGAAGGGTTGGGTGATTTGGGGGCAAAGAGGAGACACGTTGGCAGCCTAGTCTTTCTTATGTTTCTGCCCTGTGTCCTGCATGATGAACATAGAAGCACTCTCTTCCTCCACGTCCTACCCTTGGCCTGGAAGCCCAAAGGGATATGATAAATACCCAACTTCCTGGTTGTATCAAGCATTTTTAAATGTCAAAGGGCTGGAGGCCTGGAGAAGAGAAAACTTATATGTATCAGGTAGAACAAAAGACCAAAGAAAGAAGCTCAGACATAGTAAATAAATTTAGTACCTTTTCCTTCAACCTAGCAAATCATATGGCACATGATTTCCTCTTGATGTGCTTCCTCTATGTTGACTGCATGAATAAAGAAGGATGTCGAAGTGTGTGAGGAAAATAAGTGTATTTATAAAGTACTTAACATTGGGGCACCCAGGTGGCTCAGTGGGTTGAGTGTGCAACTCTTGATTTCAGCCCAGGTCATGATCTCAGTTTCCTGGGATCCAGCCCTTTTTTGGGCTCTGTGCTGCATGTGGAGCCTGTTTGGGATTCTCTCTCTTCCTCTCCCTCAGCCCCTCTCCCCAGCCCACTTAAAAACTAAAAAATAAAACAAAGTCTATGTAAACAATAACAGTAACCATACTAGAGAAACTGCAAGGAAAAAACTATAAAAGCTAAAAGATATACCTGGTCAAACAAAAATACTATAAAACGTTTCTCATGTATGGCAAATTACAACTGTTTTAACAACAATAATGTAAATCAGAATCAAGGTGACTTGATAACTGTCATAAGGCATTTCATTAAAAATGATGTTTATATGTATTACTTATACTGCTCAGTAATCTGTTCTTGAATTGAAAAACAAAAAATCAGGCGCCTGGGTGGCTCAGTCATTAAGCGTCTGCCTTCGGTTCAGGTCATGATCCCAGGGTCCTGGGATCGAGTCCCACATCGGGCTGCTTGCTTAGCGGGGAGTCCGTTTCTCCCTCTCCCTCTGCCCCTGCTTGTGTCCCCTCTCTCGCTGTGTCTCTCTCTGTCAAATAAATAAATAAAATCTTTAAAAAAAAGAAAAGCAAAAAGTCAGAATTAGGATCAGAGTCTTCGTTTTTGTTTTCATTTCATATTTTTTTTGGTGTGAGAGCTATGACTGTTTCAAGAAAGTCTACATTGTGTTTGTCTGAATATTAAGTTATCTTAAATGGTAGAAAACTTTCTACATTTCTAGGCTTAGAGTTTTTTCAAAGAAAAAACTGATAAATTAGACTTCATTAAAATAAAGATTCTGTTCTGCAAGAGATACTTTAGAAAATGAAAACATCTAAACCTACTGCAATAATCATTTCACAATACTTGTAAATCAAATCACGTTGTGTGACAAACTTTTTCAGTGATATATGTCAATAAAACTTAAACTTATCATTTCTTAATTAAACTTTTAAAAAAAGAAAGAAAATGAAAGACACATACTAAGAGAAAGTCTTTCAAAACACAGATAAAGGGGGCACCTGGGTGGCTCAGTCAGTTAAGCATCCAGCTCTTGATTTTGGCTCAAGTCATAATCTCAGGGTCCTGAGATTGAGCCCATATCAGGCTCCTTAAGATTCTTTCTCTCCCTCTTCCTTGCCCCTCTACCCCCCAACTTGTGCTCGCTCTTTCTCTCTCTCTCTTCTCCCTCAACACACACACACACACACACATATACCATACACACTCTCACACAGATAAAGGAATGGTATCATGCAACTCAATGCCAAAACAAAAAATAATAATAAAAGAAAGAACTAAAAATCCCCACAACCAATCTGATTAAAAAACTGACAGACGACTTGAATTGAATAGAATTTTCTCAAAGAAAACATACAGATGGCCAACAAACACATGAAAAGATGCTCAACATCAATAATCATCAGGGAAATGTGACTCAAAATGACAATGAAATACCATCTTATACCTGCCAGAATGCCTAAAATAAAAAAGACAAGAAATAACAAGTGTTGATGAAGATGTGGAGAAAAAAGAACCGTCATTCACTGGTCACAGAAATATAAATCAGTACAGTCGCTGTGGAAAACAGTATGATGAGTAACCAAAAATTAAAAAGAGAAATTCCATATGATTCAATACCTCCACTACTAGTATTTATCGAAAGAAAACAAAAACACTAATTTGAAAGGATATATGCAGGCCTATGCTTATGGCAGCGTTATTTAAGTAGCCAAGATATGGAAGCAACCTAAGTGTCCGTTGACAGATGAATGAATAAAAATGATGTGGTGTACACACACACACACACACACACACACACACACACACACACACAATATATGCAGCCATAAAAAAGAATGAGATCTTGCCATTTACTACAATATGAATGGACCTATTATGCTAAGTGAAATAAGACTGAAAAAGAAAAATGCCATATAATTTCACTCATATGTGGAATCTAAAAACAAAACAAATAAAAAAAAAACAAAAAGCAGAATCACACCTATAAATACAGAGAACAAACTGATGGTTGCCTTAGGGAAGGGGAATGGGGGAATGGAAAATACAGGCTTCCAGGTATGGAATGAATACATCGTGGGAACAAAAGGTACAGTGTAGAGAATATAGTCAATGATGTAATAGCACTGTATGGTGAAAGATGGTAGCTACGCTTGTGGTGAGCAGAGCATAACAGATAGAGATATTAAATCACTATGCTGTACACCTGAAATTAATGCAACATTGTGTGTCAACTATACTCCAATAAATTTACAAAAATAATTTTCAAATAAAAAGGGGCTGGTATGTAAAATATACAACAAACTTTCAAAATGCAGCATATGACCCAGTTAATAGAAAATAGGCAAAGGCCTGAACAACTACCTCACTAAAAAAGATACAGAGATGGCAAGTAAATGTATTGAACAGATGCTCAACATCATACTTCAGGAAATGCAAATTAAAACAATGAGATACTATTGTATAAATGAGACACCATCATGCCATCAAGAAACTCAAATTAAAACAACAATGAGACAGCTACTAGAGTGACCAAAATCCAAAACATTGACAATGCCAAATGCTGACAAAGTTGTAGAGCAACAGGAATTCTCATTCATTGCCAGTAGGAAGGCAAAATGGTACAGCCACTTTGGAAGACAGTTTGGCCACTTCTTAGAAAACTAAACATGCTCTTACCATATGATCCAGCAATCACACTCCTTGGTATTTAGTCAAATGAGTTGAAAACATATATCTACACAAAAATCTGCCTACAAATGTGTATAGCAGCTTTATTCATAATGGCCAAAACTTGGAAGCAACCAAGATGCCCTTCAGAGGCAAATGGATACACAAACAGTAGTACATCCAGACAATGGAATATTATTCAGTACTAAAAAGAAATGAGCTATCAATCCATAAAAAGAAATGAAGGAAACTTAAATGCATATCACTAAGTGAAAGAAGCCAATCTAGAAAAACTACATATATATGATTTCAACTGTATGACATTTTGGAAAAGACGAAACTATGGAGAGAGTAAGAAGATCAGTGGTTGGAAGGGGTTGGGCCAGAGAATTTTTAGGGCACTGAAAATTATTCTGTATAATACTGTAATGGCGAATACAGGTCATCATACATTAGTCCAGCCCACAGAATATAAAACATGAAGAGTGATCCCTGACATAGCTAAGGACTTTAATTACTAATAATGTATAAATATTGGCTCATCATTTTTTTTTTAAGTAGGCTCCACACCCATTGTGGAGCCCTACGTTGGGCTTGCCCTCATGACCCTGAGATCAAGACCTGAGCTGAGACCAAGAGTCAGCTGCTTTACTGACTGAGCCACCCAGGCACCCCTAAATATTGGCTCATCAATTTTAACAAATGTACCACACTAATAAAAAATATTAAAAATAAGAGAAATTAGGGTGAGGTGAAGAGTAACCAGATACTTCATACTTTTCACTGTTTTTGTCCTGTAAACCTGAAACTGCCGAAGTCTAATCAAATGGGAAAGAATGGTTTTCACTTAATTGAAAAAATGGACACAAGTTGGGAACGTGACTGACAATTGTGCTTATATTGGTTTTCTAGATTCTTTCTCATTCAACAGTATTATTTCACTCTTTATGCTGTAAAACAGAAAATCAAATATCTGGAGAAATGTATTTTAATGATTATAGTAAAAATACTTTCACCTCCAAAGTCAGAACCTGCTCTTTACAACCAAATAGCTGGTTTTATAACTGATTTAAACATAGTTTCATACAAAGAGAAACAAGTTGAGGGATACATCAACCACTTTCTCCACCAAACCCCATGTTATGACAGTATTTGTGAGGCATTACAATTTAGGATTAAGACCTATTTTTAGGGCATTGTGGACTTATTATGTCAGATCTGAAAATATAAGACTTAAAGTCCAGTCTTTGATCTGCTGTCCTTTGCAGTTACCAAAAGGTCAATTTATTGTGCTTCTTTTTTCTCTTTTTCATATTATCTTACACTTCAGCTTAATATAAATATTAGCTAAGGTTTTTATTTTACTTTGCTTGAAAAAGCAAAATGCACTTAGACTGGATCCTTAGAGTTACTGAAAAAAAAGCCACAAAATGTGCACAAAGACGTATCAGCAATTATTCAGGGGGACAAAATAGGATTTGGAAACTTTTGTTGCATAAAAATTCATCTGGAAAGTGAAATTGTTTCTTTCTACTATATGTGAGTAGTTGCACTAAAAACTTAAGTAAAGCCCTTTAAATAAGTAGTTTCCATGTATTTCTAATATCAGAAATAAATAGTCTATAACTTGTTTTAAAAGCAGAGCATCTGCTTTCATGGCATCCCACTGCATTCCAAAGCTCAAATGTAAAACTAATTTCAACTGCTAGAGGCACCATTGATTTCTAATATATTACACATTTTAGAAAAAAGCAGAAATCTGATGATACAGGGGGTCCACCAACTATGGGCCCAAGGACTAAATTTGGTCCATGGCTTATTTTGTATACCTGACAGTTAAGAATGATTTTCACAATGCTAAAGAGTTTTGAGGAGGAGGAGGAAGAAGAGAAGAGAGACTAAATATGGCCAGCAAAGCCTAAAATATTTACTGTTTAATCTTTTACAGTAAAAAGTTTGTGAATCTTAACAAAAACCTTGCAAATCTTACCAAAAAAGGACTACTACTTTCCAAATATTCAGAATTGAAATATACATATTTTTCTTCTTTTAAGTATGGTGTGTCTCCCAATAGGATATACCACTACCATGCAAATAGAATTTCATATTCTATTTGCATCTTTATGCTTTACTTGTATTTACACTTATTAAGATAGATATATCACTGTGCAAGTAATACTTCAGTTCTTCAGCATGGTTAACTTGTATTCTCCTTTTATGTGTTCTAAAATAAAATTTATAAATGTTGACACATGGGTATGTGGAGAGGGTAAAGAGGGAAGAAGGACACCAGACTGCTGCAAGAGGAAGCTGACCTCCAATTGTTTCTCAAATGTATCATTTGTTTTATTTTTTCCTTTCTTTGCACAAATGAGAATGTCTGGCTTTACAAAGGGAACTATAAATTTTAAGATAAAAATTTAAATTTGGGGGGTAACTTTGAATGCAGGGACACTTATGATTTAAAGATTCTGTATCAATTTTGTTAATAATCTTTTTTCTTAAGATTTTACTTATTTATTTGACAGAGAGAGCACACACACGTGCATGAGAGAGAGAGAGAGAGAGAGAGAGAGTGCACAAGCAGGGGGAGGGGCAGAAGGGGAGGGAGAAGCAGACTTCCCACGGAGCAGGGAGCCTGGAGCACGGAGCCTGCAACAGGTCTCCATCCCAGGATCGTGACCTGAGCCTAAGGCAGAGGCTTAACAAACTGAGCCACCCAGGGGCCCCTCAATTTTGTTAATAATCTTTTTGATGAAATTGGATGATACACACATATACCATACACACACACACACACACACACACACACACACACACACACACACACACACCTCTCCATATATATGGATAAAGCCACTGACATAGGTCTTAGCTGGCACCTAATATACCTCCACTTTGAAACTCTTTCTCAAGGACAAGCCATTTGTTTACAATTTATTTACATCTGTTTACAAGTGATTTAGCATGTGAAAATGATTAAACATAAGAATACACTGTACAGGGACACCTGGGTGGCTCAGTCATTAAGTGTCTGCCATCAGCTCAGGTCATGATCCCAGGGTCCCGGGATCGAGCCCCACATCGGGTTCCCTGCTCCATGGGAAGCCTACTTTTTCCTCTCCCACTTCCCCTGCTTGTGTTACTGCTGTTGCTATCTCTCTCTCTGTCAAATAAATAAATAAAATCTTTAAAAAAATAAAAGAACACACTGTACAGAAAGTTCAGATCACAAATGAATGAAAGTTCAACTCTAATAACAACTATAACAACAACAACTATAATTCATAATGAATTGAAAGAGCTTTCAGAATAGTTAGCTCTGGAATGTAAAGAAAAAAACAGAATTCATTTTTTCCAGTGGTTTGTCACAGCATCAGTCTTCCAGTCCTGTGAGCATGTGCTCGCATAGCACCCTGTGTGTTCAACACTGACACACAGAGTTAGATAACAAAACCTGTTTCGTTGAGAAAGGGACCACTTCTACCAAGGATACCAAAAACTCAATCTTCCCTTCCATTTGTTTGTTCTTAAGGTTATGTAATATTTAAGGGAAGAAAAGAAAAACTTTCCATCAGTCATTGTTGAGTGAACATTTCAATCTATGTCAAAGCAAAAGTCAGCAGGAGTCATGTCTTTGAAGCTTTATATCAGCTGACATATTAAATCAGTATCCTCAAAGGGGTCCTCTGAGGAACTATGGGCAAAAGGTACATACAAAATGCTTCTAAGACAAATTCACAAACAAAATGGAAAAGAACATCTATTTATTTCCAAGAAAAGCAGCAATTATTATAAACCAACAAAACCCCAAACAGAAGAATCCCCAAAGTACAAACGTACCAAATAAAGAGAAATAAGGAATGAACAGAAATGGAGAGTGGCACATAGGCATTAAGGAAAAAAAGGATCCCAAGATAGTAGTATTATTTCAGCCAAAATAAGTGAGCGTGCTCATACTGAAAAATATAACTTGAAATCAATTCAGTAAGTCAAGTGGAAGCAAAAATACAACACTTGGCTTTTTCTTTTGATAAATGGTATTTTAAATATAAAAGTTCAAAAAGATTATCACTGCGTAAATTATCCCTCATCCCAATCCTCATGGTGAATTATTCCAAACTAAACATTAGTCATTTTAAAAACAATAATAAAGGCTATAAATACTATATGGAAAGAAATATCCTTATAGATGTTGACCACACATTAATCTTCCACTGGTAAGAGTTAGATCTGAAAGTGATTGTAGACAGTTAAAATTTATTTTCATAAAATAAGTTAGTAGCTAAGCAGTAGAGTGAAAAAAGGGAGATTCAAATTAGAAGACATGTTATTTTCAAAATAGAAGAACTTGTTTAATTATTTGAGTATAAATATTGTTACATCTCAGAAGAACAGTATGAAATTTCAGGCCTCATGGAGAGGCCACACACCTGGAGGGTGAGAGATCAGTGAAGTAATTATCATACAATGTGGGTGCTACAGGGATGCTCCAAGCAGGGAAAGCCATCCTCCATGTGAAGAACCATGGAAACTGCAGATGGAAGGACACGTTTTAGCTGCACTGAATTATGGATTTGCATGGGGCTAAGGCAAAACCTCCTGGATGGGCATAAATAATGAAGGTGTAAAAAACAAAGTGTCAGAAAAGTATTCAGTATCCTTAAAATCATCATTAGCGTTCTACTCATTAGGAGAGTTTAAAAAAAAAGAAAACTTCTGACCTTTCTCTATACTTATTAAACCAAAATCTTCCGGAGTTGAATTCACAAATTGAATTAGAAAACACAAAACAAAAAACACCGAAGTTCCTTATTTTGACCACCTATATTTTACACAGTGAGAGGATTAATAAATTTCACTAAACATACACCTGGGTCTTGATCCCGTTCACTGTTTAAGCCCATTATGGATTTTGTACAAATTTCCCTTTGCCAAGGTCACCTGGGGTCTTCACTTCACTAATACCAATGACAATGTTAATTCCTCACCCATATTGGCTTTCTTTCATTCTGGCTGCGCATAAAGCCAGAGTGATCTCTTTCCATATCTACGATTTGCTTCAGAATGCTTTAATGTCTTCCTCTTTCTCTAAAGACCACTTTAAACAGACTGAAGTATTTGGCCCTGCCCTAAATCTCCAGACAGATCTAATGTCATCCTCCCATTTGCTTTCTTTGATCAAACTGTATTAGACTTCTCTCAGTTCTTCAAACACAGAACACCTCCTATGTGATCGAATGAATTGTCTGATGACAGTATTTTCTTTTTGCCGCAGAAGTTTCAATGATCATGCTGATAATGAAATTGTTGTTTTGAAGTCTTACCATCTATTATGCCCAGACTTAAATTTTTCACTCTGTGCACTGCAGTTGGCACAATTTTAATTTCCACAATTATGCCCTCTTGCGTATCAATACTCTCTTCCAACAGTTCCATCTAGACCAAGGATCAGTGAAATGTTTTGTAAAGATCCAGAGAGTAAACAATGTAGGCTTTGTGGGCCAAGAGGAAAATTTGGGCAACTGTCCTTGTCATAAGATAGTCTTTTGTATATTTTATACTTTATACTTAAAAATGTGAAAAAATATAGCTCATGCAAAATCAGGCAGCAGAACAGATTTGGTGCATGGGCTGTAGTTTATCAATGTCTGATCTAGATACATGACTTGAAACATGATCTACAGGCCTACGATTTTCATACTCACATCTCTAGCCAAGTCATCTTCTTGTTGCCTACTTGATATATCCACTTGAATTCTAATAGGCATCTCAATTTAATGTAGGGGGAAAAAATAAAGTCAATAACACACATGTATCTAACTACACACCTCTGGCACTTAGAATCTGTCCCATGTCATCACACCTTCCCCACCTCAATAAAAGTCTATAGCCATATCCCTAAAACTAAACACTTGATGTGATTCTTGATCAGTAAATCCCATCAGGTCTATCTTCCAAACAACTTCTAATTTCAACCAATTTTACAATTTCATTGCTACAACTTTAGCAACTTTATTGCTACAGTCACAGTCCCAACCATCATCATTCTTCATCTGAACAAGTGAAATAGTCAACTGAATAATCCCTCTTCCCCCACCACTGTATCCCTCACTAGTAGTATACCCTTCACACTGCAGGTGGAAGGAACTGTGTAAGGGTAAATCTAATCATATCACATCTATATCTTAAATATTTCAATTGATTTGTTTTCTATCTAAACACTGACTGCAAAATCTTAACTAAGCTGATTCCTTATAGCCTCTGATCTCATGTCTCTCCCATGCCTTTCCTTTATTCCACCAAACTGGCCTGCACTCCCCAAAAATATCAAGCTGATTTCTATTTCAGAACCGCTATTCCTTCTGATTGGGACACCTGGGATCTTCGAAGGACCTGATTTTGTATTTTCATTCCAATCTCAACTGAAACATCAAGTCCTCAAAGAAAATTCTCTGACTTCCCCATAGTTGGATCACTGCCTCTCCACATGCCTGTTACACTCAACTATACTATCACATTTAATCTTCTTCATAGTAGTACACTTCATACCCCTTCATAGCATTGATTTGGTTATGTACTTGGGTGCCTTCCTTCTCTATCCCTTTCTACTACATTATAACCAGTTGGGTCTCTGCTTTCATTGCTATATCCCCAGTGTCTGGCATATAGTAGGTACTCTATTCTGATTACCTTGTTGACCTACTATGCATATGCTAATCTGTTTGACTAATTTTTGTTACACTATTTATCTTCTCCCTCTCTGTATTTTTCTCCCTCCTTATCTCTTCTGGCTTTCTACTCATCTTTAAAGTTTATATCATTCTGTGTCCTCAGAATTTCTCCATTATATTGTGAGAGTTTAATTTCCTCAAAAAAAAAAAAAAAACACACACACACACACTATTTTGGCAAAAAAGACTTAAGACAGAATACAGTCAATGTTGTTTAGTATAAAAAGATACATCCTTACCAGGAAGAAAATTCCACCAAGAAACAAACAAACAAAAGCACTTCGGGTTATTCCTTGTTCCCAGATTTGAAGCCAGTAAGTTTTTCTACTTTCAAGCATCCTTGACCAAAGAGATGAAAGACATCTACTTAGAGCTATTAACTTATTACCACTGTCTACATTTAGGTTCTAGAAACACAATTTAATGGTATCAATTTATGTGATAATAATTCAAAAGCAGTTTTAGCAACATTTTCCAACAAATGCCTTTTCTAATTAGCATCTTCAATTAAGTACCTAAATCTAATGAAGAATAAGTTATACATTATGCTAAATTTTCATTGGCTCACTATTGTAGAAAGCTTTTAAATTAATTAAAAACAAGATACTCAGTAATGGAAAAGAGAAAGAGATAAAAGCTTGTTCAATCAATTTAAATTAGAACTTAGCATTACTTTAATACACTAGTTTGTAGTTAACTGCAAGAGTAATAAAGCAAAATTATTGAGTCTTAAGTAGTGACCACTGTATAATCTGAAAACTCAAAATGAATTACCAAAAAGAAATCTCAAAATCCTTCAATAGCTTCCCAGTTCACTCTAAACAAAAGCCAAAGTCATTAAAATAGCAAGTAAGACTCTACATAACCTCCATCCCTTTCTTTCTGTTCTGTTATCTCTCAGATCTTCTACCACCGCCCCCCACCGCCACATGTGCTTTGCTCCAGCCACATTAGTTTCTTGGCTGTTCCTACAAACACTAGGCATGATCTTGCTCAAGATTTACCCACTAACTGTACCGTTGCAAGGAACAGTCTTGCCCCAAGTCTCTGTGTGGCTTAGGCCCTAACTACATTGGGCTTTCAATTGCCATCTTCTCTGTGAGGTCATTCCAGAGTATCCAATTAAAATCTGTCATCTTAGAATTCTCTGTTCCCCATCACAGCATTATTTTTCACCATCAACCCTGCCATTCTTTACATATATATGTTGCTCATTGTCTGTCATCAGTCTCCCCCAATTAGAATGCAAGCTCCATGATGGCAGGACTGTTTGTCAATTTTCTTAACTATTTTATCGCTAGCAACCAGAATAGTTCCTGCCTCAAGGTAAAAATTTTATAAACTCTTGTTGAGTGGATGGATATATAGTTTGAGTCATCAAGGAGCAAAGAAATAAGAAAAAGACACAAATGAACAATTACAGCGCATATTGAGAAATATTGATAGGGTTCTGTATGGTGACCTTTGAAAACTACAGAAAAAAACATCAAAATACTAATGTGGAATCTCTGCAGAGACATAGCAGGGGACATCTGAGTTAAGGAACAAAAGGAAGATAGCTGAAGAAAAAAGAGAAAGGAAGAGCTAACAAAGGAGCATCAGAAGTTACTACAGGAAAAATAAGTTTAAAAAAATCATCATAAGAACAAAAGCATAATATACATTGCATCCCCATTATTCTATCACACACAATTAACTATAAAAACCAAAAATAGTTTATGCTTTGATAAAGCTATAGTTGATAAATAGATCACCATGTGACATGACCAAATAGAAATCGCAGTGCTTCCTAACTTTTGAGAAAAAGCCTTTAGACAAGATTTTGATGATTTAGGGAAGAAAGTTGTTGGATGAGGCACATGTCCCTTAAAGACAAGACCGAGCTTGTGAACAGTGTGTACAGCCTTCATAATGGAAAGGTACCAAATTAATATTTTTTGAAGTCTCCTGAAATCTAAGTTGGCAACTTAGAAAATCATGTGTAATTCATGAGCTTTTTAAAGGAAACATAATAAGTGACAGAGAAGTGATTCTCAAGGGTGTCTTTATGCTGAGGTTTGTATGGCATTATAGGTTGAAGTAGAAAGAAACAAAAAGAATTAAGAGTAAGCAGTAATTTCTGCGGAAGACCAGGACATACAGTCTCACCCGTGTGACTATTCTGAATTTCTTGACTCCAGTGTCTAGGCTCTTTAGTTTGTTTGTTCTTTAGTTTGTGCACAAAAAACTTAAGTTGCATTAAAAGCACAATGTTAACACTTCATACCATGAGATGGCTATGAGGCTGACTACAAAGTTAAGTGGAGTAGGCTAAGTGCCTACTTGGAGAAAGAACCAGCTCCCTCAGCCACTCTCCACTCTATTTTTTGGTAGTTAAAGTCCTAATAAAAATTTCACAGATTGATTTTTTTAATTTACATTATATTTTATTATTATTAGCATGTGTCAGAATACCCTAGTTTATATATTTCTCATATCTGCTCCTATCACTTCTCTTTTTTCCCCCTACTTACACCACTTCTATTCCTTTTTCTATTTCTTCAGCTATTATGGCCTCTTTATTCTAATTTTAATATATATATATGTATATATATATATATATATACACACACATATATATATAGCTGGAGAAAGAGATGTGGCTAGCATATCCCATAGAAGATAATGTCTAATAAACTTATATCTTCTTGAAGTCAAATTCCATAACAAATTCCAAACACAACAAAAATCTCCAAATGAAATTTTAGTTCTAAACCAAGTCTCCAGTCTCCAAATATGTAAAAACAGAACATTAAAGAATCAATAAAAAAGAAAATGCTAAGATCACTAGGAACAGTGTTTAAAATATTTTTTCCTAAATAAATTCAATTTTTTGAAGGTAAGAGAACTTTCATTAAAATGATTTTCCTTAAAAAACAAATTAAATAAAATAAATGGGAAATAAAACACACACTTTATTATGCTGCCCGGTGAGAATACTTTTTAAAATATTGTGAATGAATGCCACCCAAAGATCAGATGATACTATATAATTTCAGTAGAAAGTGGTATCAATTACCATGTTCTTACCCCATAAAAATGGAATATTCTATAACTAGCCTTTTTTTCTATGACAATGGCTTTGATGATCAGGAAGACAGCTTAAAACACTAAAACAAAATACAGTGATTTCATTTTAAACCATCCAATCTCTAAGTTGTGAAGAGAAATCCCTTTCTGTGGGGGAAAAAAAAATGTTTTTAAGAGAGCATTCCAAAGCAAGTCTCTATAATTAGATATTTATGACATCACCTCCCTCATGTCATGGGCTTCCATGCAGGGTGCATAAAAGAGCATGCACTGACTCCTTTTAAGAATATAACCTTCAGACGTCTGGAAAGAATTTGAAATGCATGGATTCTCAAAAATCCAAATTCTGAGCTTAATAAATGTTATTTTCTTTAAAGTAAATCCACTGCGTTCTTAAACCACTACTTTCCCTGTTTACCATATAACATGAATTTTTTAAGCTACGGAAATGGTGTATTGCATATAATGTCTAAGAATGGCTAGCTTTTTGTTGTTGCTGTTTGTTTAAGAAGCTCTTAGGAATTATTGTTAGAATTTAAATGCTGTTGGGTGGATATTTATGGGAGTTTTAAGTATTGGATATTTGCATTTATATACTAAGAAGTTTAAATCAAACACTAAAATTGGACATAAATAATTCTGCTACAGACCACCTTATAAACATGTACATTGTTAACTAGCACAAAGGAAAATTCTTTACATTTGATAAGGAATGCCAGAAACATAAAGACTTCTATTAGATAGTAGAGTTCAATTTCACCACTACCTAGCTTGATGATATTTTAAGGTCAGGTCTCCTGGGATACACAAATAATCATCATTCAATATTGACTGCCAAATGTTTGAGCTCACCTCTCTTAAAATAATATTCAGTTATAAGATGAAAACGATTTACCCAAGCAACCTGGAAAAACATAAACTCTGGGTGGCATTAAAGTCCTTTGAGGTGATTATTTCTCACTAGTAATGATACTAAGATATTAAAATTCATAGGCCATACGATCTGAGAAATTCTAATTGAAAAGCTGTAGCTATAAACCTTCACTCAAAGTTGTATACTATCTTCATTTACTGACAGAATTACACAATCACTTAAATTTCTTGAATGAAACAAAAAATGAGGGAAACAAAAATAAAGCTTTTGGGCTCCACTGGGAAAAGATTTCAAAGGAGAGAGAGAAAGAAATAGAGATGGAGAGAGAATTCTTTATCTACCCTTCCACCCACCCATCTACCCATCCATCCTTTATAAGTTTTTTTTCCTATCTCTATAGAAAAAAAAATAGATGTGTGATAAACACAAAACACAGGTGATTGGCTTAGTATAATTAAATATGATTCCAAGGTAATACAGTTTAACAACTTGCAAAATAAGACAAATGATTTACTTTTCAAAATTTTGCCCCTTCACTAAAACATCATTTTACAATGGAAATCATGAAACTAAAGATCATAACTGCTGAATATTATCAAATTTTATTTTTTGAATGCTTAATACCTAACACTAATTCTGGTCATGAAAACAAACATAATTTGATTTGTCCTCAAAATTTAAGTTTGCTACATGATCTCAACTAACTTCTTCAAAATTTTAAAATATCTTACATCTAGCATCAGGGTTGGAATTTCAGCATGTAAATAATCATGGGAACCAAACTGATGAAAATTCTCTGTGTATTCATGATAACATATTAAAAATATTACTATATTTAAACCCTTTATTAGTCACAAAAATCAGGAAAATAGCACTAATTCAAAAACTATGACAAACTTGTTTTTGGAAACAGACTGACATATACATTCCATTCTTCATGTTATTATCCTTATTAAGTAGAAGAAAAAAATAGCACTCCTTTATTAAAACCATTAAGATAGGAATATATTTTTAAGAACTGCCAAACAATATTTCTGAATGCTTTATTTTTTTAGTCAAAATCATATCTTTACTTTTAACAAGCATTCACCTTAATCCCAAACTGCCTCATTCTGCCTTTATATTCACACGCATCTGAGTGACTGATTTTTTTCTTAACTTTTTATATCAATTACACCTTTACCTTAATATACATCTCCTATTATTACTTGAACATATTGTTGTAGAAAGAAAGAAAAGGTATTGCTGACTTTGGAAGTAATTTCTCAGTTCTGAACATAATAACTGCTTCAGGCACCTCCCAGAATCCTGTAAATCATTTGGTTTCTCCAATGCCTCCCTACAGTCCCTCTTGCCAGTCTGTATTCCCATGGCTACAACTGTTGTGTTACAAAATATAACTAGACATGTTAGATGTCAGTTCAGTTTTCTCTAGATTATCCCTAAAGTCAATGTATATAGTATTTGGAAATGTCTGTGATAGTTCTTTTATTTTTAATAAATATTTTATTTTAAAATAGTTTTAGATTTACAGAAACCTTATAAAGATAGTACAGAAAGCTCCCATATACCCCACACCCAATTTCTTCTATTAACATCTGTGATAGTTCTTTTAAAGACACAATAAATCTGAACAATTATGTTACTTGTTTTATTTGAATAATAAATATTTCTTTTTAAAATCATATATATTCCACTTTATCTTAAGGATTGGCTTTATTTAAAAAAAAAAGGATTGGCTTTATTTTCATTTTGTTGATAGTTTCTAATGTGCAAACCACCTAAGCAGCACAGAAATGGGCAGCATCCAAGTCAGGGAATGCTTCTCTAAGGATATGTATCTATTATTCCATAAGTCAGAAGTCAGGAAAACAGACTACTCAAGCAGATGCTTTTCTTGAGTGATATAAAAAATTGACAAGGGGCATCTACCTGATTGCAGCCCACTGTCCGTTCCTTTCTTCTTATTTGACCATGATGCCCCTAGAGAGATCATCAGCCAACATTTTTACTTATAATTCAGGATGCATTTCCTATAACATGTTTGTTGTAAGTGGTGGTTGCACATAGCTGAATTAATACTGAGTATGACGCTTTATGTACATTCTAGAATATGTAGATTTTTGCCTTCTGTTCCCACAACTTGATTACTATTTCTAACATGGTTTTTATGGGAAAGAACATCCAGATTTCCCAATGACTTACAAGTAATTAGCATATAATCTACCGATAAATATGGAGAGCTTATATAAAAAATACAATTTAGCTTTGCTATCATCCCCAAAAATTTTAACTTTAGGTAAAAATAATTTCATTACATTTTGCATGCATATTTGCTATAAGAGTCATACTCATTGATACATAATCACAACTCTGGACTTTGGAAGCCCTAATAGTCAAAGTTCAAGACAAAGCTATAAACAATGTAGAGAAAACTTCATTTATGTATTTTAATGTATTATTTTCCTACAAATAGTAAAGTACCATGAAATTTTTATTTAAAAAGATATGCAGTAATATAAAGTTTTCATTTTAAAACTTTTATCTTTAAATTCTGCTTAATTGAATGCCCAAAGGTGAAAAAATTAATATTTAATGAGGATTATTGATCTACATGATAATATGCTGTTTGGGTTGTACTTGAAATTATTAGATTTGCATATCATGCCTATGAAACCCTTCATTCAATCTGGCTACCTAAAGGAAGCAAAAATTCCCTTAATCATAAAATTAAAGCATTACATTATGCTTTCTATTAAGTTGTTTTGTCCCTTGAATCACTATTTTAATTTATTCTTTTAAAATGAAACTAAATTACTTAACTTGCATTTACCATCATAGGCTTCACTATAGCTAAGCATGGAATTGATTTCAGGGAATGTTCTTTAGAAATGTTGGTCACTATCAAAGAAAAGAATATCCAAGCAATCAATATTGAAGAAAGAATAAAGGGCTTGGACAAATAAAAGAGATGATATTTATTTTTCCTCTAACATTTTAAATATCCAATAAACTATTACCCATTAAGAAAAGCCATAATCCCTGGAAATGATGGCCTCAGAAAGGGTTTTGGCAATCTTGTATAATACTAAATGTACTGTTGGATCACTATTGCAGAAAAACAGTTGTCCTGCTGCATTTTAGTGATCTGACACATTGCCAGAGGAATAAACAATTCTTTTAGCCAACAGAAATGTGATGTAGCTGCTGCCTACAGATTCTTGTTTTAGATCTTTGGTGAAAAAAATACTATGTATTAAATGTGATTTCCTTCCATTATTTTTATCAAAAAAGAAAAATGAAATGAGAATTCAACTATATGCTAATATAAATTCTTAATGGCATGAAAGAAAAACTTTAAAAATCAAAGCCTATTTCATCATTAAAATCTGTTATCTGCATATATGTGTGTGCATGTGCATATATATATATATTATCACACAAAGATACATGCATTTTTATTTTTGAAAAACATCATCCTATTTCACTTCAAAAATTCATTAAACAAAATTATGTATGGTGAGCAAACAATGTTCTTTTTGAACCATCTTTTCAAAAGAGTTACTAAGCTTAATTTAATATACACAATATTTATTGGCTATTTTGATAAACCAAAGGACTAGCAAAAGCTCAACAACTCTATCACAATCATATAGCACCACTATACACTCTCAATTCCATCTAGAGTAATGTCCCTGCCTGTATACCTTTCCTGTTCATAGTTTTCAAGTCTTGAAAAAGCAGAAACAATGTCAAAATAGATTATCCTCCAAAGGAAAAATAAAATGCCATGGGTCAGCACTTTTTTCATATAAAACTTTAAATAGCAATTTATGTCTGAAAAGGCAACACACCTCCAAAAATAATACAACACTTTTCGCAAAACACATTTCATTGATACTAGCTTTGGCATAAACCACTCCATACAGCTATTGATCAAATCAGTACACTGAAAAACCTTACTACAAAGTCTCTGGTCCTTTCCTACTCTGCAAATGAGGCTTCAGGACACCACAACCTTGCAACTCAGGTCTACCATTAATTTCCTCCAAACACACTTGGCAGAGCAATGAGAAACATCAAATGTTTCACTTAATTTCTGAAGAACATCATACCCTTTAGAGAATATGTTCTTGAAATTTAAAAAATTAAAACAAAAACTACTAAAGGAATGAAACAGGGATCCAAAAGCTTCTCTTCAAAAATATAAAACCTTCAAGTAATATGTTCTTGTAAAATTACACACACACATACAAACATATCTGTATCTCTAGCGTCTACTGCAACAGAGTGAAGCCAATTTTGAAGCAGTGACTTCAAATTTGATACACCAACTCACACCTAATTCTAGCTCAGCTTAACTAATTTGGAAGTATAATACACTTTAACAAAATCCTTGGAGAAAGACTGAAACAAATAGCTTAAAACATCAGACTAAAGATCCACATAAAAAATAAAAATAAAGATCCACATAATTTCAAAGTAAAGTGAAACTCATATTCAGCTCTCAAAATACTAAAACATGCCTGTACCTACCTTGGCCTTGTCCATTCCCTTGCTGACCCCAAAGGATCACAGTCATCATTAGCAATTCCAGAGTCCATGTCCACATTCTTCTAGTAACACTTCCTCGTCTTCTGGCCATTGCATTTTAAACTCTGCATAATCAGTGGGGTAGGCATGAAAAGCATAGTAAATTACAACCTTAAAAAATGTATTAACACTCAAATCTCGTATCTAATATGTAATGTGTATTTAAAAATTATCCTGCTTACAAGGAGATATATTTGAAAGTCATGCCTCTCTTTGGGATTCTTACAATGATGATTAACATGAAAACTCACTCATCTTTAACGTCATATTCTAAACATTCATCCGAATGATATTTTTCAATAGCAGCCTGCAAAATAGGCCATAAAACCTGTGAATATTTAAAAAGTATTACCAAAATATCTACTGGAAATCAGTCAGGCAAAAAATTGTACATGGACACTAGTTATAACTTGTTGAGGTAAATTGATACACGTCATCTCTATGCACACATACAAAAATGAATTTTCAACACATTTATGTAAGTTTAAACTAAGTATTTCATAAAATATTTTTGAATTTAATTATATTCTAGTTATATCAGTAACTTTATATAGATTTATCATGTACACAAAACTAATCTTGTATACTTAAAATTGAGAATATATAGAAATCACTAAACATTTGCAATTCCAGTATCAGATATATATATACACACAGAGATAAAATATGATATCTCACATATAATAAATTTGAATGCTTGTTTTGACACTGATGTTAATAATGAAAAATTAAAATGCTTAAATGTCCACCAAATAGATGTTATTTATTCATATAATTGAATGATATATAGTAGCTAAAATGAATAAACTTAAGCCACATGTACCAACATAGATAAATGTCAAAATTTAAAAGGTGAGCAAAAATAGCAAGTTGCAGAATGATAGGTTCAACACTATAATAATATATATTTTATATGTAAAAGTAAAATTGCTAAAATTGTTTATTTTTGTATATGCATAAATATGTACTTCAACATAATGCTGCATAAAAATGGTAAACACCTCCATTGCCCAAATTAGGAAATTACAAGATTGCAATTTAGTTATCAAGAGGGGTGCCTGGGTGGCTCAATCAGTTGAGCATCTGACCTGATCTCAGCTCAGGTCATGATCTCAGGGTCCTGGGATCAAGCCCTGTGTTGGGCTCCCTGCTCACCGGGGAGTCTGCTCAAGATTCTCTCTTCCTCTCCCTCTGCCCACCACAATAAATACATTAAAATAAATAAATAAATAAATAAATAAATAAATAAATAGTTATCAAGAAGAAACTTCACTCAAAGATTACCCCAAATCCCAATTTTTCCACAACTGACAAAATATGGAGCTAAGGAAGGTAAATTTAATGATTTCCAGAATAAGCCCTGTATTCAAAATGCTACTTAATCATAATTCTAGCAAACTTGGAAGCCAATCTAGGCATCCAGAACTTTTCCTTCTCCCTTTCTCCCACATGAAGAAAGAGGACTTAATTACTCATTTAAGTACTTGCCCACCTAGGCACCCCAAACTCATCCTGCTCATTATAAATGAGCAAACAGTCCCATAAAGTTGCAACATCTCCATGCTCAAGTGTAATAATACAATGATGACACAAGATGATAGTATTAGCACTAATATTTCTTGACAATTTTTTAAATTCTACATTATTTTACTCTGCTAAATGCCTTATATTTTTTGTCTTTCAGTTCATACAGAAACCCTATGAACAAAGAAATTTAAAAAATCACCATTTCATAGCTGAGAAAACAGAGGCTTAGAGAAAAGCCACACAATTCTCAATCTATATGATCTGTAGCCACCATTGTTGTGATTTGAGCCAAAACAGAGTGACCTCAGAGCCTATGCTCTGAACAATGGATTACTAAGCAGAAATGTAGCCCTAGATATAACTACAGTCCAGCATTCATTCCAAAAAGGATACTGAGAAAGATCTCCTGCATATTGAACCTCACATATTCATTCCAAATAAACATCTTCAAATTGAAAATCATTAAAACCATTCAAATCAATTGAATGGTCACAGTTAATCTCTAAAAGAATCAACCCTTTCCAGAGAAATATGGGGTGTCCAGGGAAAATCTCAAGCCCCTGCCAACACACATTAACATTACTGATAATTTTACATTGAAGAATAAGATGAGTAATATTTTAGAGCAAAGGAGCTCCTGGGTGGCTCAACCGGTTAAGCATCTGCCTTCGGCTCAGGTCATGATCCTGGAGTCCAGGAATCTAGCCCTGCATCGGGCTCCCTGCTCATCAGAGAGCCTGCTTCTCCCTCTGCCCCTCACCCTGCTCGTACTCTCATTCTTCCTCAAATAAATGAATGAATGAATAAATCTTTAAAAAAAAAAAAAAGAAGAGCAAAGGTGATGCCTGGTTATTTGTTTAGGGAGCAGGGTAGGAGATTGTTGCCAAAGGCCAACCTTAGTGAGGTATGTGTGCGCTTGTGTCATACATGTACACATTCTTTTAACTACTAATTTGAAGATCTTTGTCCCCCTTCTAATAACTTCATAACCATTTTTAAGATTTTATTTATTTATTTGAGAGTGAGAGGGAGAGTGAGCGAGAGAGAGCACACAAGCAGAAGGAGCAGCAGAAGGAGAGGGGAAGCAGGCTCCCCGAGGAGCAGGCAGCCCAACTCAGGGCTCCATCCCAGGACTTGGGATCATGACCTGAGCCGAAGGCAGATGCTTAACTGACTGAGCAACCCAGGCACCCCACTGCATAACCATTTTTATCTGGTACCAGCAACGTCAAAATTCAGATTTAAATCACCCTTCAGTGGATTGCTTTGGCAAATTTATATTAATTTAATATTTCCTGAACTTCTGCTAGTCTACACACAGTACTCAATTTAAATGGTGCTTTTTAAATATACATTCTATACAGAATTGAGGCAGTATTTGAAAAAAATCTAAAAACATCTTCAGAAAGGATTAGCATATAAAACACCAGTTCCACTATATATTTTAATAAAATTTTAAAGAGCAGATGGCATTCAAATTGTTATTATAATAAAAAAATGAAACCTTCCTCTCTGATTTGATGTTCATAGAAAACTAGTATTTTATAAATGCCAAGTTACTATGATGTGTTATCTATAAAGCTGTTCCTGCCATTCTATAAATACAAAAATCATAACTTTTATGAAACTTTTATATAAAGTGCTCACATAATGTAAAATCAATATGTTTTTCCATTTTTATGAAAGAAAAACAAAATAACTTTTAAAAAAGTATGCTAGATGAACCAGAAAATAAAGTAACATTTAACATAAAGACATGCCATGGCATTCTCTAAACCTTTTTTTTAACACTCTTCATGCATTTGACAATATAAAGTAGATGAGGAATGTTGGCTTTAAGTACTTTTACTTGTTCCTTATTCTTTAAAGACTGGAATAAGTCCTAAAACATGGATAATTGAGTCCATTGTGCTTTTCTGTCATAAAATAGATTTGATATTCCCTAAGCAGAGAAGACCTTAAGACTTCAGATTGATAATGACTATATAAAACACCTTGACTCAACAGTGTTCAACTGAGTATCTTAATGTTGACGGTCACCAAAGGAAAAAAAAAAGATGTTAAGAATGTATTGCATGTTATTTCTTGTTGTACATAATAGCAAAATTAGGTGGGTTGTGCAAGGATTTTGGAGCAAATAGCACTATGAGACCGTGTCATAGAGTACTGAGGTTCCACAGGATATTTACAGGATGTTCCTCTGTCAGATGATGTCCACAGTGATACCATCTGATCTGAGGAAGGCTTCACACCTATAGGTACCAACTAGGGAGGTAAGTCCTGAATTAAGGAGCTGTAGAACACCTACCATCAACACAAGTGGAAGTTTCCATTACAGACCATCCCTGCAGTATCTCTGCAACTTCTAAAATCTTCTACCCTCTCCCAATAGTTCCATTTCTAATGCGGATCTTCTAGATATTCTCTTCCACTCCAGCCAGTAGACCTGACCGGCCATCCTGGATTGTATGTACATATGAAATTTGTTCTTAAGTGAAATCTATTTCTGAATCCAGATAAGTAATGCCCCCAGACTTGTCATTCCATTGTCACCCATAGGCAGTAGCTCTGGTCAGCTTTTATAGCAGCTTCTTTAAAAAAAAAAAAAACTCTTCTCTGGAACAAAGTTTCCTTGCAAGACTCTCTCTTGGCAATAGCCCTCTTTGCTGAAGTGCTTCTCAAGTGAGAGAGCTGGGCAGTGCCAACAGCCTCCAGGTTGTTGCTTCTTTTGCTTAACTTCTCCATTAAAAAGCAACCTCTTGGATCACCCTTTTAAAACTAGAGACCAAAGAATCAAATGGGATCAGGAAGTGACCATAGCTCACAGGTCATCAATTCTTCTCAGCATATTATAGGAACACAATCTAAGCCAGAAAAACATAGAGCCCATTACAGCTCTCGAGTTCCAGTTATTAACATTGATTTTTTCAATGGGAAATTTTCATTAGAAGCCATCACATGACTTACATTCAGTAATAACTTAGATTAAGATATATATATATTGGAGCCTCACTTTAATATTGTCCTTGGACTAGGTGCCAGAGTCATTTTTAAAAGGGCCTTTTTTGACATTAGTAAATTCTTATAGGTAGGATCTATAAGTTCAAAATATATCTTGTATGCAATGGTGATGGCCAAAGTCCTGTATAATCCAAATTAATACTGCAATATGTGTAAATTTAAGTGTAGATATAACACATGAATACATTTATATTTATTCATTCTATTTTTCAACAGGATAAAATTTAGAAGCTGAAAATATTACTCTAGGCCCCATGTTTTAGAATAAAAAGCCCAGACAGTGATAAGAAACTTAAATGCTGACCCTGTTTGATATCTCTGACAAATTAATTAATTAATCTCTTTAAGATTCAGTCTCTATATATGTGACAAATGAAAAAAAAATCTCTAAAATTCCTGTAAGCTATAACATATTAAAATTATACTATGTCATTAGTTCAGGGGAGACTGATAAATCATTCGCCATTGGCATTTTCAAAAACCAAACATCTTAAAATGTAACATAACATGCATTTCTGTCCCAAAGTGTGGTCCACAAATGTTCTGCCTCAGAAATAAGACAGATATCTGGTAAAATGTATAGTCTTACATATCACTGTGGACACAGTACCTCTGGAGACGAAGCCTTGGAGTATACATTGTAATAAATCTTGCAAATGGTTAGTTTTTAGTCATAAAGTTAGGAATTGCCGGTTTATACCATCACACTTAAAAATTATACATAAATAGATTTAATAGAAACCCAGCCTTTCTAATATTAATGATAGCTTTATATTCAGACTGACTTTTCAGAAAAATGCAATATTAAATCGTGACTAATCATCTATGTCTAATTTTAAATAAATATGACTAAGGGTCCTAAAATAAGTTTAGCATTAATCTCCCTATTGTTTGAGATCCCAAAGGAACCACAGGGGCCTATAATCTCCCCAGAGAGGCTGAGTGATTTATCTTCCTAAATACTGTGGAATTACTGAAGTAGCATATGACCATTGCTGCATATCCTGATATCCTCTCAAGTGGACTTAAAGATAAACCATCTCTGGACTTGATTCCCTGACCTCATTAAGGTAGAACAAGGAGACTTTGAGCTTTGGAAACTACAGGAAGTGAATAGTTCCATGGACACCAAGAGATCCATGGATACCACTGGATCTAGTGGTCTTAAACTGATTAATTCACCCAACACATATGTGTCAGATATTATACTAGTTACTGAACTACATTGATGAACAAGAAAGCCAGGGTCCCTACACTCTTAGGGCTTGAATTCTACAGAGAAAGTCAGGTGCAGAAACCTAATTAAACAAAGAAAAGAAATCATTACAAAATGAGTTCATATGCAAAATCAAACCAAGAACTGGATGAAAAACAGAGTAGAGGTGTTGGGGGAACATTTGATAGAGTAGACTTTAGCCACTTCTTTCAGGTGATCTGAAAACAATAAGAGCTAGCTTTGCATACAGTGCAAAGAGTCTCTTGGGAAATGAAACCAGAATTTTCAAGGGCCCTGATATGAGGATGATCTTGGCATGTAGAAGTAATTAAAAGTTATGAATCTCATTGGACTGAAGCAGGAAGAAAAGACTGATGTGATGTGACTAAAAGATAAGAAGGTGTGATATTATACAGAGCTACACTGGTATGGCATAAATGTTGGTTTTCAGTCCAAGTACATTGGAAAAGTAGGAAGAGACATGAACTGATAAACATTTTAAGCTATCACGTTGGTTTCTAGGTAGCTAACAGAGTACAGCGAGTTAAGAATAAATTAGGTAGACTAATGATGAGACAGGATAAAAGAGGAGGTAAGAAAAAATCTGAATCTGGCTCGACTGAACATAAGAAATAAAAATCAGTGGGAAAATTCTAGATATATTTAGAAATAATATTTTTAAATGAATGTTGGATTGGATATTGTAGAATACAGAGGGAAAACACAAAAAAAGACCATTAAGCTTCTAGCTTATTTACCTGAATGGTTAGCAGTACCATTTTCTAAGACATGTTTTCTCTGAAGTATCCACACACTGCTGTCAAGTGAGGTATGGACTTTCAGAGGTAAAATCTGGGACAGGCTCTAAAACTGGAAATCACTAGTTTTTTAGTAGAGAAATGGTGTTTAGAGCTTAGAGAATATGTACATGTATAGAGAGCAGAGATAAGGATGATACCCAAAGAAATATCAATATTTAGTAGTCATGAGTAGAAGAATAGAAACACATTGTTCTATTACTGGTAGGGAAATAGACCTTAGGATATTTGCAAGGGAGGGCTACAGATGAACCATGACATCTGAACTCAAAACAGTGGAAAATGAAGACAGCAGAGTACAAATGAATTGTGAAGGGACAACAAAAGCTGTGGCCTAGGATGAATGTCAATGCAGATGAAGAATTGTAGGAATGAGGATACCTGAGCAAATGAATTAAAAGAGGACTGATGTCCAGACGGTGGAATGTTTGCCATTAAGATCTTGATGGTACACATACTGGTATAGAAAAGGTAGATTTGCAGCACCTGGGCGACTCAGTTGCTAAGCATCTGCCTTCGGCTCAGGTCATGATCCCAGGGTCCTGGGATCGAGTCCCACATCGGGCTCCCTGCTCCGCGGGAAGCCTGCTTCTCCCTCTCCCACTCCCCCTGCTTGTGTTCCCCCTCTCGCTGTGTCTCTCCGTCAAATAAATAAAATCTTTAAAAAAAAAAAAAAGAAAAGGTAGATTTGACCATGAAGTGGTAAATAAAGTGGAGGAAGGGAAAAAAGCAATGGAGATAAGGATGTCAAGAAGTGGAGTGAAGAGGGGACTTTGATGGTCCTTCCATCTGGATGTTGAAGTCATTGAAAATGACAATAGGACTTAGCTGAAAAAGATTTTGAAAAAGGATCTAAAGCCTTAAATAAATCAAAAGAGTGACCAGGAGATCTGTTGATATCAACAAGACAAAAAGAACATGACCAATATTTTCAAAGCATTTTTGTTTCAAAGGAACAGTAAGACTTGCAACAGGGAGAAAAATTAGCAATATGAAAGCTATTGTGAAGAACAAGAACTACTTCTGGACGTAAGGCATGTGGAGGGTAAGAAAAGACCAATCTCTATTTGTGAAGGCGACAGGGAAAGTTATCCCTTGGTAACAACCAAGTTTCATTTCAAGAGAATTAAAAAGGCAATGTTGAACTTAGCAACAATCACTTTTAACCATCTCCAGTAGCTTAGTATACTACATAAAATTGATATTTAACACAAAGGTATAAATTCCATGTCATAACATCTCAAAATCGACCAAACCAGATAATTCCTTTCTAAGTTTCTCCTTATACTAGGCAATTACTTTGTCTTATTCAGTAAATAGTATTAGTGCACTAAAACACACACACACACACACACACATAAAGTGTACATGTCTTATTTAGCTGAAGATTTCATTTTGAAGGGACATTCAAAGTAAACAAATCATTCCATAATCTTCAAGTATGGACATTTTGAGGAATTACAACATGGCTTTTTATAAAAGAAGTTAACCTGAGTACAAGAAAACAGAAAAAAGTCCAGCTCTGGAAGCCAACTTAGATGAGTCATCCTTTGCCACCAGCAAGGCATCAAAAAAGTAATACAGGGCTAGCAGAGAATTTTAAAGGAAGTGGAAGTCACCTATCTGTGAGGTTCAACTCTTAAATGCCTGGTCAAGATATAACATCTGGAGGAGAGTTCAACTATTATAAAGATGAATACTTGTTAAACTAAAAGATCTACTTAAGGAGAAATAGGAAGATATAGTGTCTATACTACTGGATAGATGTAACTTGCTTTCTACGAAATAGCTTGCACTTTGTTTTCTTTGACAAAGATAACTTAGAAATAAAAACCATTAAATTAGAAAAAAAAAAAGCTATGAGATGTGCATTTGCCAAAGATCTTCAGCAACTGCACTATCTTCCCACTGTAGACTTCAAGCAAGACAAATATATAGCATTGTACTTCAGGGCAAGCTATAATGAGTGAAAAAAAATGAGAATTTGTTAAATCAATATAGAATGCTCCTTGCTTTCCATAGTTCTGAGTGTCTATAGTCTAGAAGTCCAAGTAATCAATCTCTGCTACATGTAACCATCATGGCATTCCGGAAATTCCACAGGACACTTTTTACATGTGGATTTGGAAAAGAGAACAGTAAAAAAAAAAAATGCTTTGTTGTGCTCTGTACTCTATGGCAACATGCATTTTGTGCTACATGCTAGTGTTAGATTGTGATTGCCCAAACCTCTGTGTGGAAGAGGTAGTTTAGTGAGCAATAGTCTTGAAGTTAATAAGCCTGACACTGGTTGGCTCAGTTACTAATTGGGTAAATGACTTTGCATTAGTTATTTAACCTCTCTAAGATAAATTATCTTCAGTGCATAATTGAAGAGGCTGGATTCCTTCCACAGGTGACATTTATGTTGATTTCAGTTGGCTTATATCCTGCTAAACTGTAAATTGGACAACATAGAACTTTTTTCTAGACTTCACAATTCCACAAGACCCTTACACTTGTCTTTCCTAATTCAGCAGGAATTATCTGAACTAAATGAATTTATGTAGGGCTTATTATTTTAATATATAAGCTACATCCAAGTAGTTCCCATGAAGTTCTAAGCTCGTTAAAGGGCCTTGATATGGAATATAGAGAAGATGGTCACCTCCCTTCATTCCCATCTTCCAGCTTTCTTCAATGCCTTGAAGTTTAGTTACACTCAAAAATTAGAATCCCGAGAGAGCTAACCTAAATGAGAAATCAGGCTAATTTCTCAATAAAAGTGTTCTAGAATAATAAATGCATTTCTGGTCAAAGCACTGGGATTCTGGAAATAACAATTTTCCTAATGAGGCACAGGAACTGTGACTGTAAAAAGTTGGTATATGATATCTGCCAAGTTCAAATGAGCTTCATTTTTAAGGGCCTTCTTCTAGGGCCAAGTTTAATGACTCAAATTAGTGAACTTAGAAATTGTTTTAAAACGCTTGATGGAGACATTTCAAAGTATGATCTGGGATTTATCGCTCTTACTTTTGCTGAATTCGATGTGCCACCAAGATTTAATCAGATTAATCAAATACCATAAACTGAAACATACTGGGGCTCCTGGGTGGCTCAGTCGTTAAGCGTCTGCCTTCGGCTCAGGTCATGGTCCCAGGGTCCTGGGATTGAGCCCTACGTCGGGCTCCCTGTTCAGCGGGGAGCCTGCTTCTCCCTCTCCCACTCCCCCTGCTTGTGCTCTCTCTCTCTCTCTCTCTCTCTCTCTCTCTCTCTCGCTGTCTCTCTGTCAAATAAATAAATAAAATCTTTAAAAAAATTGAAACATACTGTTCCTTACAATCACCTTAAGAACTTTTAAACAGCTCAAACCTAGAAGATACGCTTTTAGTAATAATTTACTTGAGTGCATAAGTTTTATTTAACATAGTTATTTAGAGACGTTTTTAACAAAGGAGATTTGCGAAATTACGGCATAATTTTTTTAAGAAATCTTCTAGAGGGTGTTACTTAAGTTACTATAGAGAATTTCAATTTATGAATCTGATGCCATTAATCATAAACTAAAGAAAAAGTAATTGCAAAACTTCACAAGAGGTAATACGTGTTATAAAGGTGTGTCATTAGTTTCAATTGGATATATTCCATATTACTGGGAAATGTTAAGAATTTCATTCTTTTATTCAGCAAAGCCTTTATTCCCTGGATGAACATCCTACTCCCCACAGACATAATGATCAACATATTTGTCAGATTTGTCTGCTGGTTTCCTGTAAGCAGTTTACAAAAGATAAAGGACAATAAAATGTAAAGGTGCACGATATTTAAAACTTTCATCAAAAGGAATATTCTCTGAGTTTTAAGAAAACATGTCTTAGGGCGCCTGGGTGGCTCAGTTGGTTAAGCGACTGCCTTTGGCTCAGGTGATGATCCTAGAGTCCCTGGATCGAGTCCCACATCGGGCTCCCTGCTCAGCAGGGAGTCTGCTTCTCCCTCTGACCCTCCCCCCTCTCATGTGCTCTCTCTCTCTCTCTCATTCTCGCTCTCTCAAATAAATAAATAAAATCTTTAAAAAAAAAAAGAAAACATGTCTTAGTTTTCTGACCTATTATCAAATTAGAGATGTTGAGGAAATTCAACCCTTCATAATTCTATTTTCTTTTAATCCTGTTGTTCTGGAAAACTGTCAGGTTCACCAACTGTAGAACTTTGCTTCTTTTCAGCAGCTTATCTATCACTTTTGTCACACTTTTCAACTGTTTCCACCACTAGACTATGTCTTTATTACTTAACATAATGTCCTATATCCACAGATGGCTGGTGAATGTACTATTAGAATGGACACTAGAAACTGGACTATCAGTGGGTTACCCTATTTCTCCCTATTCTGGTCTCCAAATAACTCAAGCTGGCCTCACAATCCTAACCCTTATCGGGGGCACTGGTCCAAAGGAATCTGGATTATGGTACTCTTAAACTAAAATTATTAATGATTTTACAGTGCCAGAAAGATTATAGGATCATCCAATACAACCCTGAATATACCATCCAAGCCTCACATAATCACTTATGATTTTATCAGCCTTCAAAAGAACCACTTTTTTAAACCTACATATCATTTGTTTACATAAATAAAACAGTTCATCTTTCTACATTCTCACTATGCTGACATGAAGGACTTTCTTGTGAAAATTAATTCTCAATTCTTTCCCGAAATATCCACTCAGTTCTATAGCAACCATTTACAGCAAAATAAATAAATAAATAAATAAAATGTGGTTTAATTTAGTTTCTTATTGCTGCTATCACAAATTAACACAAACCCGGCGGCTTAAAACAACATAAATTTATTTTCTTATGGTTCTAAAGGTCCAGAAGTCCAAAATGAGTCTTAGTGGGCTAAAATCAAGTCATCATCCAGGCTGTGTTACTTCTAGAGGCCCCAGGGGAGAATCGTTCTAGAAGGTGAGTGTATCCTTTGTCACCATCCACAAAACTTACTACTCCAACCTCTCCTTCAGTCACCCCCATCTCCTTCTAGAATGATCTTTTGTCCTCCCTCTTTTATAGGGTCTCTTGTGATTATACTGGACAAACACAAATAATTAAAGATAAACTGTGCATTTTAAGGTCAGATGATTAAAAACTTTAATTCCACCTGCAACCTTAACTCCTCCTTGCTATATAATACAACATATTCTCAAGTACTGGGGATTAGGATGTGGACTTACTTGGGAAGACATTATTCTACCTACCATACTAAATAATTGGAAAAAGGTAAAATTATGTATAATGCCCTGCTAACTCTGGCAATGAAATATTACATTACAAAAAGATCTATCACAAATTATTTTAAAAGGTTTTAGCTACTAAATTATTGATCAGTTGTGGTATATTCTAGAAAAATCTCATGTCCTTGATGTTAACCCATCACACACACACAAAAAAATGGTCTTTTTAAAATTATAAAGGAATATTCAAGGCAACCTATAGAATGGAAAAGGAACTATAGTTGTTATACCTCAAGAGGCCTGATTTCTGCACATTATAACCCTAGCAGTATGTACACACACACCAAATTACTTTTCAACACAATCTGCATGCTATTTCCCCCACATTTACCAAATGCTTTTATTCTCATCACTGTTTACATTAAGTCCTATTTTCTTTAAAGCTTACCTTCATTAGTTTTTCCCCCCCTTGGCTACCCTTATTTTTCTCCTCTGAACTTGATTTCATTTCTTATGTATTCCATATTCTCACACACTTGATTATGCTCTGCTTTACAAGATTCTCTCATTTTATGCATACATCCCCCCCAACACACACACACAAGTTGCTTTGTCTGCATGACTTATCACCTTAGTCTCCTGCTCAAGCTCTGTCTCCAGCCTGAAATTTAGTATTTTTCAACTTGTCCTCTAATTTAAACTTCATAATGAAGTTAAGCCCCTATTTGAAGGAATAGTAGGGTTTCTGCCCCTAAAAGTCTGGGTAATGCACAGAAACACATTTGGGAATATAATTGACTTTTATGTACAGAAGCCAGATGCATTTCATGCCTATGTGTGCTGAGGGAAACAAGTTCATCTCATGTATCACAATAAGCATCTGTTCCACTAAATTCCACTGCCGGATACTCATCATACTTAGGCAACAAAACACTTAAGGAAATAAAAGCTCTTTCCAATAAAAAAAAAAAAGTACATCAGAAATCTCTGTTAAAAAAAAAAAAAGTCTTCCTCTACCAGTTAAGCCCAGAGTAGGAACTACTACTAAAAACAAAGTAATTATTGAAATATAATTTCTGATAAGGCATCTTGGCTTCTACCCTGTAAAATTTAGAGAAAGTGATGTGTGAGTTTATATTGGAAAGGCTGCTTTCAACAGCAAAGAGTGTGTTCTGATGTTTGAATATACTTGGGAAAATGCAGAAATTTAAAAGAACTAACAGAAAACAAACTACATCGACATGAACCTGCATATACTTTTACAGACAGTTTTATAGTTTTATTTATAGCATGAATAAATTCATACTACAATTTTGTTAAAATATCACAAATATCTCTATATAAATAATTTCCTCCATTTTTTTAAATTTTATTAGCAATATATATTCTAATAGATTTAGTGTTCACATGAGTTTCAACATTTCCTGCCAAAGTACTTTGTCCTTTTTTTCTACTGGACGATTGTTATTGATTTATTGAACTATTTTTATGTCAAATATGTCAAATGAATTGCAAATACTTTTTCCTGATTTGGCATTTTCTTTTTATACCTACTCAGGGTATCACTTGAAATATTAAAGTTTTCTACTTTAACAAAGTCCAGTGCATCAATCTCTATTAGTTTCTGTCTTTGGTTGGGCTGTACTTAGGAAAGTTAATTTAGCCCTCATATTATAAATGATATTTGCCTATCGATTTTTTCTTTATATTTTGAGTTGTTTACTCAATGCCTACTATAAAATTAATTTTTATGGATGGTGTATTATAACTTTTTGCAACTATAAAACACATATAGCCAATTACTTGAACATTATTTTATGAATCACTTATTTTCCCACTGATTTGAAAGACTGTAACATACATCAGATTTTAAGTTTACTGAAATTATGTAACCTTAGGTAATTATGAAATTATGTAAATTCAAGCATAATGGCCAGCTTTACTTCTTCACCATTATCCCCTGAAGGGATGGATGGAGGAATTGCTTTCTTATGGTTCAGTGTGTAACATAACGTGGTTTAAATGACATTTGAACAACACAGAAACTTTATTTTCTGGTTCTGAACTGTGTTTCAGCTTGACCAATCCATCCTGCAATTTGTCTTTAAGGATAGAGACTGAATTTTATGATAGCTACATTTATATTAGGTGCTCAAAAACATCTGTTTAATGATTAGATTGATAGATATCTGGTTTTCCATTGCAGTGGTGCTACCGCACTGAATAATTTTCACTGGCTTTTCTCTGTCAAAAATAAAACATTCATCACAGTTTTGCATGTGCCCATGTGCATGTACACACGCCCTTTCCAGAGACACACTGCTTCCCCAACATCAACAAAGATTGTAAGATATTTGTTCATTCCAAAGGTCTGGTCACAAAGAAAATAACAATGGAAATCCATAAATGTGAGACTGGAAAGAACAGAATATGGAAGATTAAATTACCAAATAAAACTTTCACCTTTTTTAATTTGTTGCTAATGGAGTGAGAAAAGTAATGAATGTAAAAATGAAAGTACACAGTGTAGGTATATATCACATGCACTCATTTTCATGATGGATATATGTATACAGATAAGTATGGGCAAAATAACATCCATCTGTTTTGTATTTATAATACACATATATGTACATACATACACAACAAATATGAACAATTTGCATAAAATTTCCATTCTATTCATTTCCTTAGCTAAAAACTGAAAAGCATTTAAATCAAAACCAATTCATTTAGAAGTGTTTTTAACCAATATCTCCCATTTATCCTCATTTTTATGGCTCCTTATGTTGCCATTTTATGTCAATTTTGCCATAATTTATACATATTTGAAACAGTCACCTTAAGAAATCAACCCTTTGGCCAAGATCTCTAAAACTGAATTTGTGTCAGTGTATGTGCATGCACAAATACTCACTTAACATAGAAAGGTCAATTGTAAAACTTTATATACATATATTAAAAAAGATAGTTCTGGGGTGCCTTGGTGGTGCAGTCAGTTGGGTGGCTGACTCTTGGCTTCCACTCAGGTCATGATAGCAGGGTCATAGCATCCAGCCGCACATTGGTCTCAGCACAGAGTCGGCCTGAGTTTCTCTTTCTCTCTCCCTCTGCCCCTCCCCGCTAAAATAAATAAATAAATCTTTTTTTAAAAAAGACAATTTCACTCAGAGGTTTCGTTATCTATATATTTCGTTCTGTTAATAAAATCAGTATATTATATATCTTGGTAATAAACCTGTTTGTTTTCATCTGCTTGCTTCCATCTGATCTGCCACATTGATATAATACATTGACAATCTGATACTTCACCACAGTAAATATAGTTATCAAAAAAAACAAAAATTAGTGAGCTGCAAGAAAATATATTTTTTGATGAATCAATAATTTAAAGTTCTCAGTCAGTGGTACAGCAAGGTGAAAAAGAATGAAAATAAAAGTTCTCAAGGCCAGTGAATAACAATAATGATACTGTATTCTGTGCATCAATCACCATCACCATAAATCTGTGAAACCCATATTGCCAAATATTTCACATACAGCCTTAACGTTGATTAACAGATGTGCCGAAGTAGTGAAACTGAAATGAGACTTTGTACAAAAAGTGATATTCAAAAGCATCTTGAAAATTTATCATTCTACATCTGGAAATACTGCATTTGTCATTGTTACCTACACAAATCTTGATTTTATTTACCTAATATTTAGCAAATACGGTTTTAGTGAAAATGTTCAGATTTGGAGAATACAGTGTGTGAAACTGCTGAGTGATTATAAAAGAAATTTACAACAAATCCTGATTATACAAATTTGCCAGTAGTGGCAGCAAAATGTAACTTACAGAGAATGTCATTATCTTTCCCATAATCCTCAGAGCACCATCCATTCTTCATTTTAGATAATTGATGTACATGATCTAAGATTCTGTGCACCTGCCACCTCAGCACACACCCTCTAACCTGGCCTTCCAATCAAACTGCATCTTACAAGCCTTTCTATGTAGGAGTTTAGAGCCACCACTAAAAATACATACTTGTTGCAGGTATTGAAATGCCTCCCTTTGAAAATTCAGAACACACTATCCTGAAAATAACAAATCTAATTTTTAAAAAATTGCTTTAGAACACTGTGAACTCTATGAAATAAAGTGTGCTGGGATTTGACAACTTTCTTCATTTCAGCCTATTTCATCTGTTTTCTTGTTATTTTTTCCCACGTAGTCACAGTTAACAACAATAGATTCATTGTTAAATTTCACTAATTAATTATTCCACAAAATAAATTATTTCCACCACCTTTCTGATGCCCCTACTCTTGTGGTTCCATATAATCCTGGATTTTTTTTGAATGAGTTAGCTTTTGGTTAAAAAAAAACTGACTTTTATTCTTGAAAAAGCCATTATTTCTTCTTAAAAGCTTTCTAATGGCAAACATCCACTAGATCTTGTGATCAACCTAGAGAGAAAATTAATCATATTATTTTCATATCAGTTACTAGTAAGAACTATGTCATTTACTGTCCTCAAATCCAGTGCTATGGATAATAAGTTTTCAACCCAGAGACAGTTGGTTGCATGAGCAACATGAGGAAGACAACCAGCAGTCTTAACCCACACTGAGACATGTCCACACACACTTGCTTCCACAGCCAAAGTAATACCATATGTCCTCAGTGATGTGGGTGGGCAAAAGTAACAGTTGGCTTGCTAAAGAGAGCCATATGTACAGGCAGCCTATCACACCATCCTTTTTACTTATGGTTGCTGAAAGCTTAGTTGAAGTTCTTGTTCTCATGAATAGCATGGCTGGAGAAGATGCTTCCATACTAGAAAAATACCATTTATTGTGCAACTGCTATATCTCTGGACATGAAAGCAAAAATATGCTTGTACATTTCTCTTCTTATAAAGAGCTACGTAAGCATCAACAGAGTTACTTCTCCCAATCTCACTTTCCCTCACTAAAATGCTTTGTATTTATATGCAAAGGGACAAATGTGCAGGTTTATCAAAAACGAACATTCATAATCATCCTTGTTTAAGTCCACGTTATACGAACCTCTATTTGTAGCTGGATATTCATACAATTACGTTGTTTCACATTAAAAATGTTAAATAAAAATAAAAATATTTTAAAACTTAAAAGTTTTTAGATTAATTCTGGAAAGCAAGGAGATAGTAATAAGCAAAACTGCATTCCACACACATTACCTTTTACAAGGTAAAAGAAAAACATGGGTTTTGGATGATTATCACAGCTTTGTACCTTAACAAGGGTTTCTCTGGAATTTCCACAACTGCAAAGATAATTCAGCTATTATACTGATAATAAAATTTATAGTTTTAAGGTCATTCTTAATACTGTGATCAGATAAGATAATTTACTTTTCTCCTAATGGCTTCTTTTTGACAAATGAGAGAGCTTTTAGGAAGGACAATGCTCCCTGCACAACAACCAGTAAAGCATGTCACATTCATTTACAACATAATTTTAAGAAAAATGAAGGACAAACTTGTGAGACAGTAAGAATTCATTTGCATTAAATTAATTTGAGCAGGGCATTTCATGTTCCCTTTGGCAACAATGGTATAGAGGAGGAAATAAATCCATCTTATACAACAGTTCCCTTTTTGATTACAGAAAGATTTGAAAAGTTGACATGACCATCATTAAATTTCTCCTGGAAGTCTACAATTAGTGTATATAACTCATGAGATAAAATATTCACAACGAATATTTGTGAAGAGCACCAGTTATTATGGAACTACTAAATGACATCCCCTTGAATATGTCCTGAAAAGTTTTGGCTTTGTAAACAAGAGCTAATTTCATAAATAAGAACTATCATAGATACTGCTCTATGTAATTTAAACCTCAGCCATCCAGATGTTGGCCTTGACAGATGATGGGTTTAATTAATATTTTTGACCCTAGAAAAACCAATGATTTCATTTACACTTTACTAAAATTAGAGATAATAAATTTAAGGGATCAGCATCTGTTGTTGGAAAATTATCCATCAATATCTTCGAATGGATCTAAAAAAACCCCAAATTTACATTTTTCCCACCAGGAAGCGAACACATTAATTTTCTCAAAGCACACAAATATTACTCCCATTTGTGGTAAGCTGAGTAATGCTCCCCAAAGATACTCTCCTCCTAATCCCCACCCCCTTCTATCCCTGTGGATGTATTACCTTACATAGTCAAAGGGACTTTGCAGATGTGATTGAATTAAGAATATTGAAATGGAGATCCTGGATCATTCAGGTGAGCCTACTATAATCACAACAGTCCTGGAAAGAGGGATGGAGGAGTTAGAGGAAGGGCAATCTGGAGACAGAAAGGACAGAAGCAATGCACCTCGAAATTGGAGGAAGGGGCCATAAGCCAATGATCTCAGATGGCCACTAGAAGCAGAAAAGAGGCAAGGAAATAGATTCTCCCTTCAGAGCCTCCAGAAGGAATCAGCTTTGCAAACGTCTCGACTTTAGCCCAGTGAAACTGATTTTAGAATTCTGAACTCCAAAATAGTAAGACAATAAATCTGTGTTGTTCTAAGCCATTCAGTTTGCAGTAGTTTGTTAGAGCAGCTGTAGGAAACTAACACACCATTATAATACGCAAAAGAAAGAAAAATAGTGATGAACTTGAGAGTCCTAGGGAGGAAAATAAAACAGGATGTTAAAAACGGGATTTATCTTGATAACTATATATGCTACTTGCTTATCCCTGAGCCATATTATTAATAATGATCATAATCACCCAATCAATATGAATCAACCAGTATGTCTAATTTAGAGATGAAAATTTTCTATTTACTCTCCCTATAATCCTATGCAGATAGTCTTGAGCAACACTATATCTGATGGAGCAAACATCTTCATGTAGGAATCTTCCTGTTTAGCAGAGAAGTTATATCTGAAATTAAATCCTATTAGGCCAATCTGGGAACAATATGTAGAATATTCAAATATTACCTTTCAAGAACACCACTAGGACTAAGTTTGTGATGCTACTTTCACCAACAGAATCAAAGTTTATTTGAAAGATTTTCAAAGTAATACTATAAAATTATGCCTATTTTTTTCCTCTTGTTAAAAATAAATCATTGCCCAACTCTCCATTATATTTATGTTATTTGGATTAAGTCCAGCCATAAATTATTCTACCACAAATAGGAAACCATTTAAATAGAAAAGTCTCACTTAGTGCTGACAAAATGACAGTACAAAACCGTCAAGGATGGGGGGGAGTAAGTGTTTAGTGGGATAAATATGTCCCTTTTCTTATCAGAACTTGTTCTGAGACCTAGCTTGCTTCCTTTCACAGGCTTAAGCACAATAAAACTTGTGAGAATACTCCTACTTTTCTAGAGTTTAATCAGAAGAGAAGTAGGAGATGGAATATTTTGTGCAGGACTGACATTGAATCTGAGGGGAGAAATTAAAAACTTGGAAATAAAATGTAGAATATCCCCACAGTAGCATATGGGAGGGCAAGAAAAAATACTTATTGTCTACCATCTGCTAAGTCCCTTACATAAATGACTTTATCAAATTTCTTTAATGTACTTCAAAATGGGCATTTTATTCACAATTTACAGATATAGAAAAGATTACAAAAAAGGGATCTTAATCAATGCCACACAGCTAGTAAAAGGCAGAATTAGGGTCAATATAACAGCAAGAATAACATAACAGCTTCACCTTACTTGGACCTGGAACTACGCAAAGAGGCAAAACATGAACAAAGAACCTATAAATTAGATACTAGTAATATACCCATTTCACAGAAGAAGCATCTGAGGTGAAGAGAAGCTACACCACTTGTTTCAAGTTCAAACAGCTAGCGAGATACAATTTCAAACCCAGGTCTGCAAGACACTTTATTACTCCAAAACGTATGTGCATTATTTCCAGGATTAACTGTGATAATTCTTGTTAACTCTGAGTGTCCAACAATGAGTACGCTACAATTTATCCTTATTCTTATTGAGTTTGAGAATTACTAAACTTCTTCCCTTGTCTTTTACCATTTCACTATTCATTCACATTACAGTTATCCATGAAAAATAAAGTTCAACATACACACCCTTTCTAGTTGAAAATTTTGTAGCTCAAGTAATACATAGTTCATCACACTAAACTGCTAGTATTGTGTGAAATGAAAACAAGGAAATTTTTCAGTCAGCAAAAAATAATTGGATTGTTCGTTCTTTTATCTACAATATAGTTCATTAAATGTATATTTGTATTAAAAAGCATAATTTTCTTTAACTCTTCCTATGCTTAAATAATACATTTAAGGAACTGGTTTGACAAATCAGAATAATTCATGAATTATACAAAAGAAAATTTTTGTTCAGTGACTTCTGCTTTTTCTTTCCTATCATGTAGCCCATTTTAAGAATCACAAATTTGTCTTAAAGTCAACCTTCTAGCTTTGTCCCAGTTCCTCTACTTTCTCTTAGTTTCTCTTAAGTGGCGAATAAAATGTGTTTATCCAAAGTTACCTTGGCATTAAAACAATGCAGTGAAAACTGTAGTTGTCAATCATGTCCACTGTTCATACATCTCCAAATTTTTCTTCAGTAAATCTCCTCTAATACTCCTTATGTTATCAAGTGTCACCTCAAAAGGAGATAAGGAATGAATCTCATAATGTAAAACGTAAAGGGTTCATTCCTCCCCTGAGTATCCCATGCCCACTCTGAACTACTCCTGTGAAAATGAGCAACTAAGTGAACATGGCACTTTTAGAAAAACAAAGTCCAAAATTCAATCTATACCTCTTCAAATTTTTATCCAAGAAAGCATGACCCAATAGGTATCTTATATGTGAAAAAAAAAACACACTTTCATCAGTGAATGTTCGTGATACTCCAGCGTAAGAATTGTTGCTGTTCCACCCATACCTGCTTAGCGCTCACTGTTCCTCATGCACATAGGTCAGACAACATCCAGGGCTAAGCAGTGACTCTGCCACTGGGATAGGAAGAGACAGGGGGGAGAGGTACATCACCAGAGCTGTCTCAGCCTGTGCACAGGGTTGTCTGGAAATTCTAGGGCATTAATGTCCCCAGTTCCTGGAACAGCCCTTAATCAATGATGTAAATCACTCTTGTCTAGGAATGTTTGTAGATAAAGATGTATAATGGCCCTCACCCTTTCATGAGGGAGAAAATGATATATCTTTTCTTCTTATCTTCCTCTCTCCCTCCTTCCTCACTCAGCTAACCATCTATCTGGAAGAACTGCCCAGGAAGAGAAATAAGGCTTTGGTCAGCACTCTCAAGAGGACTCCTTCCCTGAGAGGTTAAACAATGATGAGCTTCATACAGACCCTGCTTGAGCTACTTTATAGGATCTGAGAGGCTTTGAGTTTCCAGAAAAATTATAAGCCATCCTTTTAATACCAGGACATGGAGGGAATTGGTGGGATGGTCAAGAGCCATAGAACTTATCATCCTGATTCATTCAAGAATACTTGAGCCATGGGTGTACATGGAATCCTGCAATCAGATGCAAAGTTAGTATACTAACTAACATATACTTAGCTTCCATATATAACTATGTATATTAGGTCTATCACAGGAAAAAAATAGTTTCAAAGTGTATGAGACTCCAAGAAGTATTTATTGCTCTTGCTCACCTTCTTCCCATACCCCTAAAGGCTCTATTGAGCATGTAAACACATACAAATGCATCCACCTGCAAAAAAAAAAAAAAAAAAAAAAAAAAAATCACAAACTGTCTCTGTAACTCAAATGGCTTTCTAAGAGTTTAAGTATAGCGGATTATTACCACTTAAGAATGAAAATGAATAAAAAAGCTGAAACAAATTTAAAGGTTTTTTCCTTCTCTCTCACTCAAGAGTTAAAATGAGGTTTCCTTTGAATCAGTCCATATCAGACAAAGCACCCATGGCATATATAAAGATTTAATAAATTTTTATGAATGTGGTCATGTATCAAAAAATAAAATTGTTTGGTTTCTAACTTCCCCTTCTCATAAATCCTATACAGGCATACATTACCTGCCAGTGTTCAAGGAATCTTAGACTATTACTCTCTGTGAAGTCTGATAGTTTACTCTGAAAGCAAGTTGTAGCTATGTTTCAAGTTCACAATAACAGTTTTAAAATGCATCTAATGTGGACTGTCTTCTATCTTGATTATAAGACATAAATTATTCCAAGAATACTCAGTAAATATTGAGTCTGCCTTTCAAATCTACTCTTATAAAGGAGAACACACGGTCAGCTGTTAGAAGTTTGGGAGTATTTGAAAGTGAAGAGCATAGAACTCTGCACAATTAAATTTTCTCTTATGTAAAAGAACAAAACCAGTTTTAATAAATAACCAGGAAAAAAGAAGCAATATTTTAGGTATTTTTACAAAAGGCATATTCATATATCACTATTGTAATAATTTCAACTAAAAGCAGCTGTGCAATTTTTGGGAAAAGCATTGAACTTGAAGTTAAATATCCTAGGCTTACATTTCTAGTTTATTACATAACAATTGTAGAGATTTAGGAAGATTAATCCCTCTATATCATAGTCTTTTCACCTGAAAAGTGGAACTAATATTACCGATCTTTCTAAACTTCTATAAGAAATTAGAAATGGAAGAGATGAGAAAGAACCAGGCTCACAGTGGCAGACAGGAAGGATTTGTTGAATCTAAGCTGATGTTAAAGGGAGAAGAAAAGTAAAAATATTACATCTTAATTGCTAAAACTGTAGATGCATATATCTTAATTGAAAAGCCAATAAGCTCTCTTAAGCATACAATGACACCGGACCCTTGTGGAGAATTTAGTAAATATGTGAAAGATATAAATTTTATCTCTCAATTTTGGTTCTGATACTTATTTGCTAAACTCATAATTTATATTCTTCACTATTATTAAAATGCATGGTAGCCCATATGACTAATTGTATGCCCACCAATTCTACTGAAAAGCATCCAGCAAGGCCCATAAAGTAAGTATTGAATTCAAAAACAAAAATAGCTACCCCAACCACCTAAAAGCAAAACATTTAAAAAAAAAAAAGTCATGATCATGATGATTAAAAGTTAGTGCTACCAGCAAGAAAGCAACCTCTAAACTAAATAAACTTGTAATACACCTTAGGAATTTTGCCTCACACACACACACACATTAGACACACACACAAGCAAAGTGAAGTAATTAAATTAAGGAAGTTCTGTGGGAAATGTCCATAATTTCATTCCCAGAATTTCTTCAATCCCTTTCCCCAAAGTCCTGTCCGGAAAATAAAGTTGCTCTTCTCTTAATGTGAACTCATCACTTTTCCCATAACATTTTCAGAATAAGAAATATACTTCCTGTCAGTCAGACACTTAAAAGTTGTGCTGTTAAAGAACTACTGGTAATAATTTTGGAACAAAGGCTGAAAAGGAGATGAGTGAATCAACATGGCTTTTAAGCTAAACTGCCATCACCTTTCAGAGCCTGTCTAGAGAGCCTGAAGTTCTCTGCCTTTTTGTAAGCTTGTGGAGAGTCCTGAGGAAAGAACCTCCCAGTCCTCAACGCTCACCGTCTGGTGAGTCAGGGTGAAAGGAACCCCGCTCCCCACCTGGAGAGCAAGGGTGCCCTGTCCCAGTGTATATCAGGACTCCCCAGCTCCACACTTGTCCCGTCCTTTGACAGGACTTGTAAAATTGGGCAGGAACCAAAGGGAAGAAGGGACAGCACCAAACCGGCAGCCGGAAAAACAAACGACTGCCTTGAAAGCTTACAGATAAACACGTATCACGCACATATGTGGGGACATTTCCTAAAATCCAGTCACTTCAGCTTAATTCCATCCGAATCCCCTCATCCTGCCTAGGATCGAAACTGCCCACCGCCCATCCTCCCGCCCCCAGCATTTGCAGCCACGCCAGAACCAGTCTGTCATGACTGGGTAATGTGTAAAGCCAGCAGCGTTTGGGGAGCTGAGCAAGCTCGCCAATTCCAAGCCTCTAGTTCGAGACCCCTCCGTACATCGCTCTGCTTAACTCACCTGGAGTCGGGTCTAGAAGGCAGCCTCCGCCCAGAGGGACGGGGAAGCAGCCCTGAGAAGCTCAGCACAGTCCGCCTGAATAATGGAAGCAAGTGCAGCCGAGCAGCTCCCCCACCCCGGACCTGCTGCTCTAGCTGCTCCCAGATTTCTCCCACTCCCCACCAGAGCTGTCCTTCCTTTCTCCTCCTCCTCCCCGCCTGACGCTAGTGCACTCCCTCTTCCTGGCGGTGGCGCGGAGAGGAGTCCTCCCAGCCTCCCTCCTCCAGGCGCACGAGCTGTCCGTGGTGCTAATGAGGAGGTTCCGGGCTCCTCCTGGGCAGGCGGTGCACTCAAGCCCCTTCGTGAGACACTGCTGTCCCAGGAGCAGTGCTGCAGATTTGCCTCATGCAGTCACCGGAGAAATGGACTATAAGAGGCGACCAGCTGTACCCTGCAAGCATGTAACACCCCTTGTCAGTTTAAATAATCAATACCTTCAGACTTCTTCCTAAATAGCTCCAGTAATTCACAAGTGCCTAAAAGTAAAAAAGGGATTTGAGAATACACCTGTATTAACATTATTCTCTATATAGAGACAATAACTCGGCTAGATTCTAAGACTGAAAAGTCTAAGAAGTGGTATAAGATTCAGTGTGGTTATTTTGACACATCTGGGGTGTACTTGGGGCTCTTTAACCCAAACAAGCAATCTCCTAGTCATGATGACACAGATTCCTAAGGGAAGTCAATGGATACTTATTAAATGCCAGGCTCTTTGTTTAATAGCCTCCCTTTTCCCCTCAGTCTTTACCACAATTCTATAAAGCAGTATTAGCAACTCCATTTTATAGTTAAGAGGTAGAGACGGAGTAACTTGCTCAAGCTCACAGAGATCCTATGTTTCTGAACCCAAACAACAACTGAAATCTGTATGTCCCACAATCTATACCCTGTGTACAATGTCTTGCAGCATCTTAGACAATACTGTGCAAGCGAACCAATAAAGATAATAGAACTATCAACAAATACACACCAGGAGCCTAATGAATACCTTGAATCACTTGTGAATAGTCAAATACTCCCAGTAACAACAGTTCAGATGTATGCTAACTATGTAATTACTGATAAAATAACAATAGTCAGAATTAGAAAACGTAAATAATGTTCAAAATCTTCAGATTCAATTGTCAGCCACATGTGAGTTGAATTTTCCACGCTAAAAAAAGAGGTCAAATATTGGCTCTTTCAAGAAGCCTATAATGGGCATAGTCTCTTTGCAAGGGAAAAAGTCCTAGTAAACCAACAACACACTTGTTTCCCATTTAGAATATACAATTACTTAATATTTTTTAAACTATCAGTAGTTACTTATTTCAACTAACTTTGTATGAAAAATTCATTACCCATTCAAGCTTCCAGTATATTAGATAGCATTGACAGCTAAATTTACTTAAACCTATAGAAATAGAGTTAATAAAGTAAGTAATAAAATTGACTTCTTTACTAATATGTCATGATGTATTTCTTCCTCAGGCAAAGGATAAGAATTCCTTCTATAGTATGAAATACTATAATGAGTTCTATATTTTTCTTTGTAGAGATAGAAGTATTAAGATGTACAGTCAGATTTCTTATAACCAAATCTATCCTGATTATTCATCCTATGCTTCTTTCCAAAAATTATTCAAGAAGAGCTTTATTTCTTCTTATTTTCAAGGAAATGTAGGGGTAAAAGAGAAATCATTGGTTCACAGGAGGTGAGCAATCTTAAAGCAACTATGTCAATACAAACCACTAATTAACTAATTAAGAATTAACTAATTAAGAATAAATTTTGCTCATAAATAACCATAAAATACTATGATTGAGGTATGACTAACTCTGCATTCTGTTATTAATTTTACTATTCCTTCTAACTGAACATACATATAATATACTTATATTTTTCATCATACCTAAATATTTCTTGATATTGGCATAATAATAGCATATCTACCCTTCAATACTTAGTGTACATGTACCCATAAATCTTTCTCTGATTTGTCTTGCAAGTATATTTTCTTCTTTGAATGTTAACCACACGTTATTTGTTTTCTTAGTAATGCTTATCTTCAACTTTTTATAGTTCTGTCCAACTGTAAACTCTTTTATCAATCACTTTACATAATAAGAGAACTTTTTCATAAAATGTGTTGAATGGACAGATTTATGTTAAATTTTCCTATACTTACAAAGGCCTAATTATTTCTCCTTAAAATTTTATGTGTATATATTTCATCTGTTCAACTAGCTTCTAAAGGAGAAGGATTTTGTCTGGATGTTATGTTTTTCATACATTATCAATCTAAAGCTCTGCACCACAGATGGGAGTAGAGCATTTGGTTAAACTTGATTTACTCTTTCCTTCATTTATTCAAAAAATATGTGCCCATGCTAATTTTTTCTAAACCCTCTGCAAGATGTGGAGTGTACAATGGTGTTCAAACTTGATATGGTCCTTGACTTTATGGAGTTTACAGTGTAATAATGGAATAACAAATTTATGCATTCTTGCTGAATAAATAAAAAGTCTGTCTGAACTTCTTGGCCAAGGCCATAACATGAAAGCAAAAGAGCTGCCTGCCTGAAAACACTAAAAAGGAACTCTCAAGAGCGTCTCTCTGTTGAAATAGTACATCTCATTATGGAAATAATGGGAACAATTAGTAACTGTGCAAATGACAGCACACATGCATCTTTGTGGTTTCTGACATTTTACCTTCCTCAAAGGCAACACCACAAACCTTACCATGAATAGTATTAATCTGAGCAGAGAATATAACACTTTCACATACTTCATTCTGTTTTTCCCTAAAGTGATTCTAATTTTCAGCTGAGTCGAATGGATTTTCTGGGGAAAATATTTGTACCCAACAACTATCCAGTGAAGTTTTCTTACCATGAGCCATCCACATACTCTAATTCATTTCTGGAATGCCTGTTTGCCTTTAGTTTATGATACAATTCCTTATCTACTTTTACTGGTAACCATCACATAGTAACACGTGTCCACATTTGATTGGATTTCAGCTTGCAAGTGTTCACTTTTACAGAAAAGAGAAGATAGTACAAGAGAAAATATGTTTGGAAGAATATCCAAGGGGCTGTCATAGAATCTCAGATCAGGATCTTTTTGAAATATTGAGATGGGACTGACAGCCAAGGCCCTAGAATGACAGAAGCAGCTCATACCTGGTCATTTTTTATGACCAAAATTGTCCCCTAAAATGTTTTTTTCCCCTAAAATGGTTTTAATTTTTGAAATCAATTTTATTTGTGTACAGGTATTCATGAAGTGGAGTTAGAAAAGGGAGTATAAATAAGTAAGCAGGGGCCCCTGTGTGGCTCAGTCAGTTAAGTGTCTTGACTCCTGATTTCAGCTCAGATCATGGTGTCAGCGTTGTGGGATAGAGCCCCCCGTGTGGAGCTGTGCCCTGGGTGTGGAGCCTGCTTAAGATTCTCTCCCTCTGCCCCTCTTTCCAATAAAAAAAAAATAATAAGTTGGGAGGAAAAAAATATTCCACAAAAAGTTTCTAAAAGAGGAAAAAAACAACCTGCTTTTTCTGAATGGATCTGAAAACGTTCATTAATTCATAACTCTAAACATTGTCCACACACTTAAAGCGTAACATAAAAATAACAGATAACTTAGCAAAGGACCTCTACAGGATCGAATCCTTCAGTGTTCCAAACTTTTTTTTTCCTGAATAAAAGAGGCATTCATTTACACCTCAAAAAAATAAAATGTACTGTGTTGATCCGCACATAGGAGAAAGAGAAGCCTGTCTCAGTGCTATAAAAGTGAGTTGTCACTAGAACCTACCATCTTCTCCCACAGGCTAAAATTCTCACCCCTGGAGTCATGCCTTTGAATGTGTCAGGGGTTTGCTACTAAAGATAAATATATTTGGCAGAGGAATAGACAAATCTTTAGACAATTATATCATTCACTAAAATTTAGCATGCGTTTATATATTTGTCCATTTGCTTCCTATAACAAACATATCTGAAGATCTGCTGTGCTCATGAAAAGATGGAATCATCTTGCAACATGGGGTTACTTGAAAGAATTGAGAGGTCAATTATGATGGCAAGAATGAAAAGATTAGAGCAAAGCAAGAGGGGACTTCAAAGAGAACAGGCTCCAAGAGGTCATTACAATTTGGAAGGGGGTAAACATGCCTGGTGAGAGATATTTCAGAAACCTGAGTTAATTTAATGATTCTGTTTCTCCATTTCTTCATCTGTAAAATGAGAAAAATAACTCTACCTACTTCATGGCTTGTGGTATTTATCAATCTATGTAAATAAAGCACACAGAATAGTTCCAGATAGATAGTATGCACCAAGTGTTTGCTATTAGTATATGAAGAAACTGAGAATTTCAAGATATAGTAAGATATGGCAACTAAAGGCAAGATATGAGAAAGGCTCCAAATTCACTTTGACGGTTAGCTGAGGTCTGCCTAAGAAAAAATAGCTAAATTAATGTTACATATACATATTATTTGGGGATCATTTCCCCCTACTCTGAATACCTCTATCACCCTGTCTAGATATTTTATTGCACTTTTCAGTTTCTCTCTTGAATTATGGTTATTTATGTATTTTTTGGATTCCTCTGAAAAGAGGCTTATAGAGGGATAGATTCTTGAGGAGCTATGTCAAAGTTGCCTTTCTATCTCCTACAGCAAGTAATCAGTAGTAGTAACCCAGAGGTGGTTGAATAAATGAACACAGGAAGATTATTTCAAATTTTTTCTTTGCTTTTAGTCTGCATTATACCTATAGTGGTCAGAGAAAAATGATAAATGGTGAAAACATAGGGATCAATATTTAAATCTATAATTCTGTTTTATTTGAGAAACTGACAAACTTTTACTTCTGATGAAATCATGACATCCTATATATATGGATTCACTCCTGCACAAAGTGTGGTCTGTGGACCAAGAGCATCAGCATCCCTTGGTGCTTCTCAGAAATCATACCTATTGAATCAGAATTTGCATTTTGAAAGACCCGAGAGATTCATATACTAAGATTGAGAGCCCTGTTTTGTAATTGCCTTTATGCCCAAATTTCATGTCAATGAAGGAATATACCACAATTATAATAATAATGGTAAAATTAACAAAAATGCAACTAACATTTAATAATCTTATAGATCTTATAACCTTGCTCTTCCAGATAGTAAGCAAAGTCTTTTATATAATATTTGTCATAATTCTATGAAGTTGCCACTAATATCATCTACTAAACTGACAGATATTTTAAGTAACTTCTCCAAGGTCACAGAGCTAGTAAATCACAGACAAGATTTTTGAACTCTGGTTGCCTCATTCCAAAGCCCAAACCCTGTTCAATTCACCGTTAATACATTTGCTTCTACCTTCCATTTCCTGACTGTGGTTTCTGCTCTTATTTCATTAACTTTATTTATGCATGGCTGATTTTTTAAGCCTCGCCAATAACTTTTGGAACACAGTGTATTACTATAGATTAATAAAGGCAATACCAAATATCATCCACAAGAAACTGTTATGAAGTAGCTCGAAAAATATTCAAATCCTAAAAAGAGTCAGAGGTTTGTGGGGTGGGTTTTTGTTTGTTTTTTGAGGGGTTTTTCTTTTTTTGGCTTTTGGTGTTTTTTCAAAATTTTTGTGGCAAAGCTATTTAAGATAAAACAAGATAGCCTTTCTACTTAAAATTTCTACCTGGCATTTCTCAATGGAATAATATTATTTAAATGACCCCCCAAAATTCCATAAGCAGCCTAAAAGCAGAGAATATGAATTGCTGTAGAAGGAAAAAAAAATGAGTATAAATATGCCACATGAATGACATCTATAAGAATCATGGGAATTCTATTTGGTATTTAGTATTTAGTTCCATTCTGCAGTGTGATCACAAAGAAGTGTCTATATGATTCACTGTGCATTATGGGACAATAAATCACCTCATTAGGCTGAGAGATATGTAAAGATTTACAGTCTAGGAATGTCGACTAGATATCATTACTCATTTCTTAGACTGAACCTCCACCAATATTCTTTTTTCTCTCATAGGAGGGTGCACATGAGAAGGATTTAGTTTAAGCCCAGCAATGAGTGGGACTTCTGTGTACCCAGACATTTTAAAGGGCAGATCAGCTTATAAAGGGGTAGAATTGTGACCCTGGTCCTTTTGTTGGAGGGAAGTATTCCCCAGCCTTACTGTATTTTCCCCCAAAGCATCCTTGTGTTGTTTTTCCTTGATCCCTGGCTCCTATCACTTGACCCCTCTCCCATTCTACCAGTTGGTTTCTGAGGAAACTGCATAAATCTCCCAAAGGAGAAGAAGAAAAATGCAAAATATTACTCAGAAAAGCAAAATTCCATTTTAATATTTTCACATGGAATTCAATATGTAAATAAAGATACTGCCATCTCCCACCTAGAGCAGACGTCCTAGAATCTTAAAAGTAGAGGCTTTAAAAGACTAATATATGGCATTTGCCAAAAGTTTCTTACTAGAGATGAAGGAGATAAGGTCTAGACACACTATGAAATTTGCCTGAGGTCACATAGCTAGCCAGGCTGCAGCAGATGTTTTTTTTTTTATTCCTCTAGGACATGTATCATCTTTATTCCTCTATGATGTGTATTATCTATGTTAGTCCATAGTAGGAACACAATCTCCAATTCAGGAGCCTAATTTTCTCTGTAAATCTCTTTTACATCTCCATTAATATCCCTTAAGAGTATTACAGAAAATGATTAGCAGCATTTGGATATTTTAAGATACACTTGGAAAAATTTTATGAAGTATCAATGATGAGAACCTCAGAAACTAAAAAAGTAAATACCAGATAAAGTAAAATTATATTTAAACTGCCATGTGACATAAATGACAATTTACTCTCATTTATGTAGCTGTACCTTTCACATTTCTGTATAAAATATTTGAAAAAAAAGAGCATTTCAACACACAAAATGTAAATATACATAAAGATGAGGAATGAAAGAGCAAATGAAAATAATAACCTAAAAAACACCATCACAGCATCAACCTCAGAAGATTACAAAAGGATTCTCAGCTGAAGAAAGAAGAAAACGTGAACATGTGAAGCACGCTCACCTAACTATACTGATAATGGAACATGTTTTTAAAAGCTTCTTAGAGGATGGAAATGTTTTATTATGTATTCAGTAAAGTGCTATGGTGGTGTTTAACTCTCATCTATTTTTAAAATTCCCATAATCTCTACAGATGACAGTCACGTAAATATGGAGGAAAAGAATAAACCCTACAAAGGTAGTAATACAATTCTGCTTTCAACTATAAGACATTTCTAAGCACACATTTGCTAATCATGTTGATATGTTTAACTTCTTTTTCACCTCTACCTTTCAAAGTGGCTAAAGCAATCCTTCACAAGAGGATAGATCTTTTTTTTCTTGCAAAGATTTTTTTTTTTACATAATACTCCAACATTTCCAATTCATTTCTCTTGAAAAATATTTCCACAATATATATACAATTACTAGAAGCCTGGCTGCATATATAATTTAAACAGATTTTTTAAAAAGATGATACTCATATGTAAATATTATAAACCTTTTACCTTTCAACTAATTAAAATTATCCTTATCAAAAGGATTTTTCTACACATTTATCATTTGGAATTTCATTCAGAATGCATTGTCAGTGTAAAATTCAATAGCTCAATTTCAATATAATTTTTGAATTGGATTTTACACAAAATTATGATAAAGCAAAGTGAAAAATGGAATTTTTAAACAAAACTTTATTTACAAGTGAAAATTGAGGAAGTAAATAAAACCTCTAAAATAATCACAACTATTTTAAAAAACAATGTATAACTGAATGGGCAAAATATTCCTTGGCTTGCTATATGATTTTGACAGGTTGTTTATAGTTTCTTTTTTTTTTAAGATTTTATTTATTTATTTGACAGAGAGAGACACAGCGAGAGAGGGAACACAAGCAGGGGGAGTGGGAGAGGGAGAAGCAGGCTTCTCGTGGAGCAGGGAGCCTGATGCGGGGCTCGATGCAGGGCTCGATGCGGGGCTCGATGCGGGGCTCGATCCCAGGACCCTGGGATCATGACCTGAGCCAAAAGCAGACGCTTAATGCCTGAGCCACCCAGGCGCCCCTATAGTTTCTGAGCCTGTTTGCTCATCTCTATAATCCAAAGATTGGGCTAGGTACTACTTCATGTTCTATTGAATTCTGTAAAGCTATTTTTTTTTAAGATTTTATTTATTTATTTGAGAGAGAGAGAGAAAGCATGAGCGGGGGGGGGGGGCAAGGGAGAGAGAGAATCCCAAGCAGACTCCCCGCTGAGCAGGGAGCCTGACACAGGGCTTCATCACAGGACCCTGAGATCATAACCGGAGCCAAAGGCAGACACTTAAGGACTGAGCCACCCTGGCACTCCTCTGTAAGGCTATTTAACAAATTTGCATTTGTACTCTCTTCCACCCTACTCCATTCAACAGAATTGTCTCTGTTTCTGCTGTAAGTTCCTTTATAAGGGATCCAGAGCCCAGCCTCTCCTATTTTCCCAAAAAATTCCAAAATCCCCTTGCTGTCCTGGAGTCTTCTCATGAATGGCCCCACCACACACTCAGTTTCTCAACCCCACACCTAAGTATACTCATAGCTATCCCTTCCTTCACCATCTTCTTGTGCATATCCAATCTGCGATCCTACCATTTCAAACTTGAAAATGTGTCTCTAATGCATTCATGCAACTCTATCCCTATAAGAACCATGCTAGTTTGAACCACTATCAACTCCTAAGTTCAATATTCCAGTGGGTCCCTAACATACTTGCACATTTCCAGTCCTCCCAGCACCACCACTACTATCCTTTCTCTACATGGCAAAGACAGTAATCATTTTTTTAAAGTAACTACATCATGTCACTGCCCTGGTTAAACCTTTCAAAGTTCCTCAATGCTTATGGAAGAAACACACACCCTACATCAGCGCCCCCAATTCTAACCATGTCTGCAACTTCATATCATGCATCCCTCCCTTGTTTATCATGTTACAGCCATACTGAACTTCAGTTACCCATACACACCAAGTATTCTCATGTCACAGAGTCTTGGCATGTGCTCTTCTCATTCCTTGGAATTGTCTTGTGATCTTTTCATCTCTTAGTCCTCAGTTTGTATGTCATTTCTTCAAGGTGATCTTTCTTAATCCTAGCTTATTTCACTCTATCTTCAACAATTTTTTTCTCTCTTTCATGTTTCCATTCATAGTACTTATTATACTATGAAAATATCTTACCCATTCATGTGATTACTGATTTTTATCTGAGAGACTTTTTAATAATATTTCAATAGGTCAGAGTTCTATAGCTTTGTCTATAATACTCAATCACCAGCACTTGGCCCAGAATCTGGTACAACAAATACTTATTGGCTGCACAACAAGCTTCACAAATATAAAATCAAATAAACCTCAGGGACTGAAGCATGTTCTTTTGTACTCCTATGGTGAAAATGAAAATAGATTCAGGCTATAAAAGAAAAACAGATCCAACTATATTAGTACCAAAGAGGGTTGTTTTTTAATCCTCAAATTGGGTTGGGTTGCCCAAGAATCTGAAATGAAGACTGGGTACAAGAAGTTTATTAGGCAGTGTTCTATTAAAACCTATAGAAGGGAAAAAAAGAGGACGCAATATTGGCAGAGAGAGAAGATGAGCAGTAATACAATCTCAACAAAGTCCTCAGCTGAACCTACAGGGAGTTCTGGAGCTCAGATGGCCCTTCAGAGGTGTCTGAGTTGGTATCAGACAAATGGGCCTTTTACCCCATATATCAGTCAGTCTTTGGGTGAGGCTACTCTGGGAAGGGTCGTGACAATGGGTGATGCAGCTCTCTGCAGCCAAAGAAATCCTAGAAGAAAGCTGACAATGAAGGGCTCTATCTACAAAACTCCCAGCAGCTGGGAACATCCCAAGCAAAATATCAGAATCTAGTATAATCACAATAAATTTCATTTACATTTGAGTCATAATCAATTCAGAATTGGTGTTTTTTTCTACCAGCCATATTAACTCACAAATATATGTTGAGAAACAACATAAAGTGGAAGATAAAATTGTGGGTGGTAGCATAAAAACCTTGTTATATTCCTGGAGTTGGCATTAAATATCTAGGCAATAAATGTAATACATAGGTTAATCTCTGGACCTCTTTGCCCATCTAAAACCTCCAGAAGCTCAGACAACCTAAATTTTAGTTGCTTGAAGTTGTAATTTTTTAAAAAAATACTGCTGCAGATTTTTGTGATAAACTTAGTCAAATTATTTCTTAATTATTTTATTGTATTTGTATTAAAGGGAGAAAATACAACTCTTGAGAAGAATGATAGTATGTCTGACTATAGAGCATCTTTCCTGAGGACACCAAATGAACTAAAATATTCACAAATCAAAACAATCTTACTCAGAGAAAGAAAATAACTTCATATAAGCTCCAAAAATAGTGACCAAATACAAACAACTTGAACAAATGGAAAAGCAAAAGTTGGATGCAGAAACCTTTGCTAGTGACCTCATTCTTCTCCCTGGATGTTTTAGATGGCTTTTAAGATTCTTTCCTTAACCTTGACATTTAATAAATTTGCTAGAATTTGTCATTGTTGCTGTTTCCTAGGTTTCACCTCAGAATCCTCAATGGCAAAAGGCAAGTGAAAAAAATCTCTACAAAGTTTTAATCTGAGAGAACAAAAAAAAATGATATGCCCAGTGCAGTTGTCATTTATGTATTCCAGGATCACAGAAAATATTGCTTAGCAAGAATAAAACTCAGGAAGGATATCACCCATGTACCCTTTTTCAAAAGTCCATTTCAAGATGAGAAACAGACCAAAATAAAGAATTCACAATAAATGTATTAGAGGAAAAATATTGATCTTAACATTGTATTAGCAAATAGAATTAAGTCTTTAAAAAAAAAAGGATTATACTTAGAGGACCAAAACAGGATGTAACTTAACATGGTCAACAATCTATGGTCAAGATTTCAATATATATTTGTCCCCAAGAAAGGAGCAGAAAAGACTTGTATGTGTAAGCTTTCTTCATTTTACAAAATATTGTTTCATTCTTATGTTGAAATTTGAGGAATATATGTTTAAATATATAATTTAGAAGTGTAAACTTAAACATTAATGTTTTTAAATCTTCCATTCTTTCAAATTATTGGCAAATGGTAAAAAAAAAATGTATGTACGGCATAGCAACGAAACAATATGGCATAAATGAAATCAAAATAGAAAGCTTTAGAAATAAAAAACAAACTCATATGAGTTAGAAATTTGGTAAAACAATGTTATAACAAAAAATGAAAAAAAAAGAAACTTATGAAAAAACAGACTTTTTTTGTTGTAAAAACACATGAAGATGCACGATCAGTAGATCATGTGAACCCAGTAACGGTAACTACAGCTACAAACGAGATGATGGACAAAGACATGGCATGGGAAATAAAGGCAGAAAGCAGGATTAAAACAGTAGTATCAGAAAGGTATGATTCAGAAAATCTAAAATGTTGAAAGATGAAATCTATAATAAATATATAATTAATCTTTATGTTCCAAATAAGACAGTAATGAAATATAAGAACCCAAATTCCAGAAATACAAGGAGAAATAAAGAAACCATATAGAGACACCTAAACATTTGACAGATTAAGTAGAAAAATCAGATAGAAAGGATCCTTGAATAAGACATCAGTAAACATGATCAAATAGCTATATACTAAACTCTGTACTACAGCTTCTTTTCAAGTGCTGGTAGTATAATTATAAAAATTACCCCTATATTGGGCCACAAGGCAACTTCAGCAAGGTCCCGGAATAAACAAGCACATGTGTAGAACATAGAATTATGGTGCAGTCATTAAGAGCACATTTCTGATGTGCCCACAAATTTACTTAGGAGAGGGCCTCCTGGGGCCAAGAATTTTTTACTCCTTTGAAGGTTTACAGTTTACAAACCTAGGCTGTGATGCCTGACCAAGACCAAATGGGAGGAAAAAGGCAGTGAGGCCTCTTAGAGAAGTCACTGTAAGATTAAGAAAAGGATAAATTTGCTGATGGCTTCTCTGCTTCAAAACCTGGATAGAGGGGCGCCTGGATGGCTCAGTCATTAAGCGTCTGCCTTCGGCTCAGGTCATGATCCCAGGGTCCTGGAATCGAGCCCCGCATTGGGTTCCCTGCTCAGTGGGGAGCCTGCTTCTCTCTCTCCCACTCCCCCTGCTTGTGTTCCCTCTCTTGCTGTGTCTCTCTCTGTCAAATAAATAAATAAAATCTTTAAAAAAAAAAACTGGATGGAGAGGACATTCTAGTTAGATATATGCAAAACAACTGATACCACAATCTCTTCTAGCCCAACCATCCTATTGGCTGGGTTGTGCATCTGGAAAATAGAGGCCAAGTGAATTCAAAGACTTCAACCAAATAGACACTGGGAGATCAGCTGTGGCATGGAGTCTTCTTAATTAAATGTAATACTGAAGCAATAAACATCCTTCCTCTTCTAGAAACTGTTGTGCAGGGTAGAAACACTGGACAATATAGAAATCACGGCTCTTTTTGTGGTCCAGGTAGTCCCATTTCCCCTAAGACAGTTTGCTTGGGAGGCAACGTCCAGACTCCACAACCCCTCCCCAAGAATCACTCATAGCAAGTTCTAAAATTATGAGTGACACATTTATGTGGAGAAAAAATTTATTAAGCCATGCATATTACTGGCAACAATGAATCTCATTTTTAAAAATTACACAGCACAACAGAAAATCGTTAGTAATCTGTCTTTTATACTTTATGAAAGTATATGGCAGAAAGTAAGGAAAACAGTCTTCATTGAAATTGAGGAAAATGTGAGACCTAATGTCTTTGGACATGAAGAATTGGGAGAATTCAAAATGTTATTGTTACTTTTTAGTTAAATCATAGTGTCTCTGAATATTTACTTTTAATGGAGGCAAGCCAGTACATGAATATAAAGGGAGTTTATTAAGCAAATGTCACTTTAATTTGCTTCTAGAATATCTTGATGTGACCTTCTGGTAGTTGATTCATCATCCTTACTTTGTTTTATTCATGCTAAAATTAAGATGAGATTCATTGTGTAGGAAGAAAATGTTGGTAGAGGGATTGCCAATCTGTAAGGGTAGCAGGGGGAAACCAGGGAGCAGTTAAGAAAGAGTACACCAAAGAGGCATTTAATATTTATTTTCAGTACTGAAAAACAAAACCGTTGATAAAATATGAATTAGACAATTTTGAATTTTAAAAATTATGTTTTATTTTAAAACATCTCATGAGCACCTGGATGGCTCAGTCAGTTGAGCATCGACTCTTGGTTTCAGAGCAGGTCATGATCTCAAAGGTTGTGGGATCCAGCATCCCCCTGCCCCCCCCATGTCAAGCTCCCCACTCAGCAGGGACTCCACCTGAAGATTCTTTCCCTCTGTCCCCCACACATACACATGCTCTCTCAAATAAACAAATAAATCTAAATCTTTAAAAACTAAATAAATGAAAAATAAAAACATCTCAATTAATTTATCATTCCCCTTAAACTTTAATCCCAAGTAGAATTACCAAGCTCTCTCCTTGGTGCTCTCACTGTAATCCCTATAAAATTTTTCATGATATCTGTAATAATACTTTTTTAATGTATCTATCTATAAATCAATTATATTATAAAGCCCTTAAAACGAGATGATGTCCTACCTGCAGTGCCTAAATAAAATATGAAAAGAGGGGCACCTGGGTGGCTCAGTCGTTAAGGGTCTGCCTTCGGCTCAGGTCATGATCCCAGGGTCCTGGGATCGAGCCCCGCATCGGGCTCCCTGCTCCACGGGAAGCCGACTTCTCCCTCTCCCACTCCCCCTGCTTGTGTTCCCTCTCTCGCTGTGTCTCTCTCTGTCAAATAAATAAATAAAATCTTTAAAAATATATATATGTGAAAAGAGGGTTGCCTGGATGGCACAGTCAGTTAAGAGCCAACTCTTGGTTTTAGCTCAGGTCGTGATCAGCAGGGTGGTGAGATCAGGCCCCACAGCAGGATCTGCACTCAAGGCAGAGTCTGCCTGAGTTTCTCTCACCCTCTTTCTCTCTCCCCCCACCAAATAAATAGATAAATCTTTAAAATAACTTTTAAAAATATGAAAAGAATAAATGATTTTACATATCTTCCTTGATTCCTATTTCTCCCACCACAGATATGCAAAAATTGTTACACACACAGTAACTTAAAAGTCCATAGTTTAGAGTTTTATTTTGTAACTTAATGTATTGTTACATGGAACTCAATTTATAACATGTCCATCAGTTATCTCCTCCTCAAGATAGTAACCACAATTTATAATTTTGTAAATGGCAGTGGGTACTCTGGCTCAAATTTATCATTGAGACTCTTAAATGAGGATGAGTAGGATCTGGAGAAAAAACAACCATTTAAAGAGCCATATTTAATTTTGGCTTAGCAAGAAGTCGATGCAAATTCAAAATTAAGGGAACAGTGTTCATTTTATGAAAATCCACAAATCACTAATGTTGGGAATGCAAATTGGTGCAGCCACTATAAAAAACAGTATGGAGAAGTTCCTCAAAAAATTAAAAATAGAACTATCATACGATCTAGCAATTCCACTTTGGGATATTTATCAAAAAATGAAAACACCAATCTGATGAGATATATACATCTCTATGTTCACTGCAGCATTATTTACAACTGCCAACATATGAGAGCAACCTAAGTGTCCATCAATAGATGAATAAAGAAAATATGGTATGTATATTTATATAGAGACACCATATATTATATATAATATATTATAATTATATTATATATTATATATCTATTATATATAATAGATATTATGTACACACACAGACACACACATACACACTGGAATCTTGCTCAGCCATAAAAAGAATGAAATTTTGCCATCTGCAAAGCATGGATGGATCTAGAGATTATTAGGCTAAGTAAAATAAATCAATAGGGAAAGATTAATACTCTATGATTTCACTTATATGTGGAATTTTAAGTCAAAACAAATGAATAAACAAAACAAAACAGAAACAGACTCACAGATACAGGAAATGAATTGTTGGTTGCCAAAGGGGGGTGTGGTTGGGAGGGAAGGCAAAATAGGTGAAGGGGATTAAGAGGTATAGACTTCCAGTAATGAAATAAATAAGTCATGAGGATGTAATTACAGCATAGGGAATACAGTCAATAATATAATAACTTTGTATGGTTACAGATGGTAAGTAGACTTATAGTGAGGATCATTTCATAATGTATAAAATAACTGAGTCACTATAACATATACTTGAAACTAACAGGATATTGTATGTCAATTATACTTTAATAAAAAAGGAATTTTTCATTACAAACTAACTTTTTTCATTAATTGTTTTGCTCATATATTTATAGTAAAATTTCCCCTATAAAATTTTTACAATGTGGAAATAATCCATTATGAAATAAAATCAATATGAGATTGGGTCATGATGGATCTGAGATGAATGGGTCAGGTTCCCATCAGTTTAAGTGCCTAACCTTACAAGCCCCTATGACTTCCTGAAGCTACTTTTCACTTAAAAGCATCATTAACCTAATAATTTAGAAATAATACCAGATGTATTGAACTCATTGTATTAGATTACACTCTTATTTTTATTTACCTACCTGATTTTTAGTGTCATAGAGAGAAATATTAATATAAAAGACTTCAATTAACACATTAGTATTGTTTCTTTAAAGATGGCAATATTTTGATAAAATTTTATATAAAAAAGTCTCTTGTTAATATTAACTTCCAAATCAGGGGCCCCTGGGTGGCTCAGTCGTTAAGTGTCTGCCTTCGGCTCAGGTCAGGATCCCAGGGTCCTGGGATCGAGCCCCGCATCGGGCTCCCTGATTGGCGGGAAGCCTGCTTCTCCCTCTGCCTGCCACTCTCCCTGCTTCTCCCTCTCCCACTCCCCCTGCTTGTGTTCCCTCTCTCGCTGTGTCTCTCTCTGTCAAATAAATAAATAAAATCTTAAAAAAAATTAACTTCCAAATCATTAAAAATGTTTCCTGTGTCTTGCCTTTTAAAATCTTATAGTAGCTCAATAAGATCTGTAAGACACCTATTTTTAGTGTCCAGTCATTTCAAGTTCATTTTGTGACAGTAGCTCAACCTCATGAATCCTGATTCATTCTGCACCCCCATTCTATGCATTCCAGTTTAAGACATTATCAGCAACTATTAAGTGTCCACTTAAATAAGGAATCTTACTAGTTTGAAGTAATGAGAGGTATATCTATCCCTCTTATGATAAACAGAATAGAAAAACAACAAATATGATCATGGAAGATTATTACATTGTTCTACGAAGGCATCAATCGGTCTTTTAGAAAGTTCCTCAAGGAACTCTGCTACTAAGCTACTATGAGCTGGTTAATTCATTCATTCTTTCATCTATCCTTTCAAAAAGCATGTCAAAAGCATCTACTAAAAGTCAGTATCAGACTAACTGAAATATTAACTCAGCAACTGCCTGCCCTCCCTCCCTCCAGAATATGTTATGCAAAAGTATTTTTTGACTGAAATGATGGAGTGTTCATTTGAATCATGTTTGACAGTGTCTAGGTACTGAGTTTGAGAAACATTAAAACAACCATTAAACAGGATGCCTCCTTTTTTCAGCTTTTATAAACATGACTGGGAAATAAAATCAATAGTTAAAAAAAATGGCCTTCAGACATGGGCAAACCTGGTTTTCAATTTCAACCCCCCAGTTAGGAGTAGTCTCAGGACGAACCACGAGAGACGATGGACTCTGAGAAACAAACTGAGGGTTCTAGAGGGGAGGGGGTGGGGGGATGGGTTAGCCTGGTGATGGGTATTAAAGAGGGCACGTATTGAATGGAGCACTGGGTGTTATACGCAAACAATGAATCATGGAACACTACATCAAAAACTAATGACTAATGTATGGTGATTAACATAATAAAATTTTAAAAAAAAGAGTAGTCTCAGTAAACTTAACTTCTCGGAACTCCAGTATTTCATGTGTAAGCAAACTAAAAATACCGGTCTCTTAGTTTGTGGTAAAGATAAAATGAACTATATGTAAATTTCTAAATACACTAATTTAATATATGAAATTACCTTGATAATCATTAGTTTTTTTCCTGATTACTGCCCTAATCTTAGTAGCATAAAATAGCAAATATTTTATGATGCTCATGAATCTGTGGGTCAGGAGTGTGAAAAGGGCACAGAGGGGAAGCTTTGCCCCCGCCTGCAAAATCTGGAGCCTTCATCAGGAAGAGCCAAGCGGCTGGAATCACCTAGAGATTTCTTCACTCACTTGTTTGGCACCTGGGTTGGAATCACTCAGAGACTGAAACTATCACCTGGAGCACCTATGTACGTGTCTTCTCTGTGCGGCATGGACTTCCCACAGCATGACACTCAGACCCTAAGAAGGTACACCAAAATCCATTCCAAAAGCAAGCAATCCAGAAGAACCAGGTAGAAGTTGCATGGCCTTTTTTACGACCTAGCCCCAAGAAGACATATGGTGTCACTTCCTTCTAAAAACATCCTTCTAAGTTCACCAAGATTTCCATGGGTAAGGGAACACAGACCCCACTTATCAATGGGAAAAGTTGCAGAGAATGTGCAAAAGCCAATTTATAACATGCCACAGTTCCCATTCTCCACCATAGGTCAAACAAGCTGCTCACTGTCAGTGCATGCTGGAATTGCTTAGAAGCATTCTACAACCAGGTGAGAACATTTTCTCAGTCACAGCTATTAGAAGTTTGACCAAGTCAGTCCTAGGAAATCTGATTCCTGAATGTAAGCCAGTTAGAAGTAAATTCAAGCTGCTTTAAAAAGGGATGTGTTTACTCTCTAAACAGAGGTTTTAAATTTTTTCCCTTAAGACTTATTTTTCTATAACTTTAGGCAGTGAAAATTATGTCTAGTCACATTCTATGTACTATATACATCCACTACATGTACTTTTATAAAAAGAATTGGTACGAAATTAAGTACTACACCCTGAATTTCACTGATTTCTTTAATGTCTGCCAGTTACAATGCTATATATCATACTAAAACATGGAAGACATTTCCAAATTTTAACAATTCAGTTAGCACAATAAAATTATGCATTCCATGTAACACATGTCAATATTTTTTTGTATTTCTTAGTGCAAATATGAGGTTTGAGGCTTTTGTATTTTAAAAGTTACTAAAAGTACAGTTGTACAAAATCCTTACTGTATCTTTTTTATAAGGTAATTTGAAATTTGCTGATACTAATTTCATTATCTTTTAGGTATGTTCATTTTCCTATTATAGTGAACTAGAGGACTCTCTTCTGAAAGGCACATTTGGTGTGATTGGCTGGTTTCAGCTTATTCTCCAGTGATAGGAAAAAGCTCAAATGACAAGCATATGGTAGAAGTGTTGCCAACTGGTGAAGAGTAACTTGGATGCTGTAGACCATTTTTAGACTTGGAATGTGGAGCTGCTACCGCAGAACACAAAGTAGTAGTTAAATAATTTCTTCTTTCTCATGCTTCGACTTTTGCTCATTTTTGTTCATCTCTGTTTTGTGCCATTTCTGTTTGTTTCCATTCTACCTGAAATGGTGGTAAATGGCAGTCTTCTCTTTCAAGGACTGTAGCTTTCTGACAATTAAGTTATGTAAGAAGCCTGAGAATGATGAAATTTTCAACCTGACATGACTAATCATGGCTTTCCTATGATCATTGGCTTCTAAGAGCAATGGTGCTCCTTATTTGAATTAATTGGAATATCATATTAATATGCTGAAACGTCCAGCAGCTAATCACTTTGATGTAGAACTTTGTTGTTCAAGATGAATTGGGGAGGCAAAGGGCAGCAGTGAAGGGTAGGCCTTCATGCCCTACTAAAGATACTAGAGCCACAAAATAAGTTTCCTGAAATTATTCATTTCTTCTAACTCAACCACGTTGCCTGAAAATGGCGCCAGATCTGATGTTTTCTTTATTCCCTATGTTTTCCCAGACAGAGGATGCAGGAATTGCTTCCGTTCAAATGTTTTCTTCTCTTCATTATTAGTACTTCTTAGTTTGCTTACCTGAAAAGTGTAGCTTACAGCTTCTATGACAGTTAAGAATCTATCTTTTTCTAAAGGCTAAAATACTTCAAGGAACAATTTAATATGAATTATGATTTCTTCTTGGAACCTGACAGTAGCTACTTGGTCAATGTCACATTCTATGTGATCATGAAGTTAAGCATCATATTTAGTTAAGTGCCACTTTGTTAGGGGTTGGATTGTTACTGCATTTGTGAGTGAAGGGTTGGTTCAAAAGTGAACAAGATTCAGTCCCCGCCCTTCAGTGTAGTCTGGTGGGAGGTGGGGAGAGATATGGTGGGCTATTTGCAGATATGTCTGATGCTGTAGATAGTTTATCTAAGATATACACAAAATTAGCCTCAGGGTGCCTGGATGGCTCAATCGGTTAAGCGACTGACTCTTGACTTCAGCTCAGGTCATGATCTCAAGGTCCTGAGATTGAGCCCTGCATCAAGCTCCTCGCTCAGCAGGGAGTCTGCTTGTTTCCCTCTCCCTCACCCTGCTCACATACATTCTCTCTTTCTCTCTCTCAAAAAATAAATAAATATTTAAAGAAAAAAAATTAGCCTCAAAGTTTTTTTTGAAGGGCAGGGAGAGACAATATCAGACCTGAAAGTTAGGAAAATTATTCTAAACATTTTGTGGTATATACTGCTGGGAGTTTGGGATGTAATGAGTAAATTAAGAGGTTCTTAGATTAGTTCTGGACTGGAGAAATATTAGCTACCATCAAGTGTATGGAAGTAGATATAAAAGTTTGCAATGAATGCTGTTAAAGCCTAGCATTTGGGTATTGGTTATAGAAGGCGACTTTGAAATATCAGGCATAAAAGGAGCTAGCATTTGCCAAAAATGAAATGCAGTGGAGAGAAATGCAAAGAGATGGAATTTGGACTCTGAAGAATTGAAATTCCTAGTTTTATGCCTCACCAGTTATGTCCATCTCAAAAAAGACATTTTGTACCATGAAACAAATAAATACCTTTAAATAGTTTCCAAAATATACCATCTTAGAAAGAGATCTGAAAAATGCTGAGGTTGCACAAAATACACAGCCAGATGTGGTGGTCCTGAAGGTAAAAAGAAAGGGAGAGGAGAGTTCCAGGCAGAGGAAATAAGATTTCATGGGTCCAGGGACAGGGTCCATAGTGCCAGAGGAGACAGGGGTGCCTTGCCCCTGCCATAAACACAGTTCCCTTAACCTCATAATAAAGAGGAGCCACTGACGAGTTTTTAAATAGCCATCTCTTTCAGAGTGTGAACCAATTTGAAGAGACTGAAGAGAACACAGGGAGATCTGAGAGACTATAGCAAGAGTGCCACCAAGAGCCAAAGTGTACATTTAAGGAGAGAAAGAACAAACACAGACAAAAAGATTGTATAAATGTCGTCACTTAAATTACTGCAGTCTTAACTATTGTCAGAGATAACTGAGCACTATTAGAGTCACAGTGGGGGAAAAAAATGCTGTGTCCAACTTTATGTAGTTATAATAAAAAATGATAACAATTACAATTTTGATTTTTTGAGTAAAAACTGTGTGCCCAAGACTTATCAAAGTACTTCCAATTTATTTCTTATGCCAACACAGTGAGGTGAATTTTATTAGCTCAGTTGTATAACTGAGGCCACTGAGGCTCAGAGAGGTTTAAAAACTTGGCCAAAGTCACACAGGTAGGAAGTTATAGTTTAGGCCCCCCTGAGTTGCAGGCCCAACTTTCAATGATTGTGCCAACATCAGCCCCATTCTCTATCCTCAATGACATTATTCCCTCTGCTTCATTTTAACCCACTTACAGAGCAGATGTCATTTTTCAGAGTTTACAATTTAGTTTGAGCATATTGATTGCTTTTTGGGTTGCCCATTACCTGGGGGCCTTTGGAGAGGTTCCTTAATTTATTGGCAACATATTAAATGAGAGTTTATATTCAGTTTCTACCCCTGAGACGTTTTCTTAAGATCAACAAATCCCATCCCAAGTGGGATGATATAGACTGAAAGAGCTGAATTTGGTATGCTCACGTCTCCGCCGTTTTTCCCTTACATATTGATTTTTTTAGAGCTTAGAATCCATCTACTTCTGGGCCTATAGAAGTCTACCCATTAACCACAAATTCTATACTCTACTTTGTTAATCTTGTAAATTCATACATCATGATACAGGAAGAAAAAAGGTAAAGGTAAATTTAGCTGTAATGGCTTTTTGTTTATTAGCATTTTTTTTTTAATTGAAGCCCAGCTAACCTTAAAATGGTCTCAAATCACAAATGAGCCATTTACTTTATTTTTTTTTAAAGATTTTTTATTTATTTATTTGAGAGAGAGAGAATGAGAGATAGAGAACATGAGAGGGAAGAGGTTCAGGGGAAGAAGCAGACTCCCTGCTGAGCAGGGAGCCCGATGCGGGACTCGATCCTGGGACTCCAGGATCGTGACCTGAGCCGAAGGCAGTCGCTTAACCAACTGAGCCACCCAGGCGCCCGAGCCATTTACTTTAAAAGCATAAGCCTAGATTAGCAATAAACAAGGGCACCCTATCCTTACTCCACTAAAGGGTTGTGACTGCAAAATAACCATTTTTTAAATAAGGATGAATAAAAATGCCTTGTTAAATTTCTCCTTTTGTGTGTCTTAATGGTTTAATTGGCTTTAGTAGGTACTAATCAAAGTTTATTAGGACGAAACTTTTGAAACTACTTTGAGGGTTACAATTTTCATCTGAAAAATATAGACCGTTTTCAGGAAAAAAAAATTTAATTAGAGGTGGTTTCTTCTGACATGAAGTTTAATAGTAGTTTTCCATTATACATACAGTTTGGGGGTCAGTCAAAATTTAAATATAGCCTTTCTCTTAGTTGCTTGGGCCATAATTTATGTTGACTAACACAAAGCAGGATTCCTTCCATTCATCAGTATTTAAACCTTCCACGTGGGTCTTTTCAAATGCCCACAGATTACAATGTGGAGCGTTCCAACACTCATACATACACACACACCTCAAATCTTATCTATACTGGGGAAAGAAGGTTATATAAAGGAAAAGAAGGTTATATAAAGACATTTAAGATATTCATTTTAAGGCAGACATCTAGGAAACATTAACAAAGTTTTCAGAGTTACTTCTAGGTTCACAAGGCAAACACTCCCCCAAAGTGTACTGTCTGCAACACAAGTAGTATTAAAGTACACAATCATGGTCTATAAAATTTAAATAAAGGAATACCACATGAGTTTGTTTATTTCTAGTATAAAGAGTAAAATTTATAATGAGATTTTCCTATGGAGAAGTGTTTTTAAAATGTATATAAACAACTCTGCTGAAATCTGGAATAAATTCATGGTTATTTCTTTGACAGAAACATTTAAATGATGTGTGTTAGTGTGTATATAATATTTTAAATGTAGAAAGTTAGCTACATGGTCTCATCCTAAAATCTGCCAAAGAACCAAGCTTAAATTTGTGAAGGAAAAAAAAAGTAACACATAACATTCTATATTGCTTACTGTATGCCAGGCACTGGTCGAAATGCTTTACATATATTAACTTATTTAACAGAATGAGGAACATAATCTGTTTCAACATCAGTTAAGTAATTTTGACAACCAAGCAGCTGATATAGAAATAACTGGCTACAGATGGAACTACTGAGTTTACTCAGAAGTAAATGTTTGCCAGCTATTGGTGTGGTGAAAACATAGCCATGATACAACACTTTTATGGAGGAATGAAATGTACTTGCATTTGGAAATATATTAAATGTGAGGACATTTTTAAGTTTGAGTTTTTCACTGGCATTATAGTTTTTAAGAATCTGATCATGATACTACACATGATGCTTTTTATAAGCTCTCTTCTTGCTATATCATCATCTTAGCAGGAGTATGGGTGATTCTATCAGCTGCTACTCAATCAACTGAAAAAGATACATCTGGCTACCTACCACAAATAAGAAATTCAATAGAAAAGAGAGCTTACTTGGATAACTCCACCATGAAAATTAGCAGGTAAGGAATATACAGGTACACTTATCTGTCATAATGACAAAGTGCTTTGAAATATTTACCAGCAGAAAATATAATTAACTTATGATTAGGCTTCTCCTTTCATATTAGTTAAGATATATGGTAATTATTTTTAAGTAGCATGACTTGATAAAATTATAAATATAAATCAAATCAAAATAAAATATACACATAAAATACAACATGATTAGATTTCCATACATAGAATTTCATACATTTTTAATTATAATAGGGATGCAGATTTAGTCAATGCTTAAAGTGGTGCTAACACCCCCAATCATGTCAAAAGCTATCAACTAATTTAAGATAATATTGAGGGTAAACCTGCCTCTATGTGTACATGTTCCCAATTATATTCAACTTCAAATTAAGCAGTCATTATTTTTTCTTGTCAAAATCAACATTAATGTAACATTTTTAATATAAAAAGTGCAAACTTTGAAAAAATATAATTAAAACATTTTCAGTATAAAATAATTTTAATTTAGAATGTAATAGATAGAATATCCCATCACACATTGAACATAAAAAACATAATAGAGTATAAAATATTTATGTACAGCCCTATTATAAATAGGTCACTATGGAACTGCACTATTTGCTCAATCCTTGGCATCACAGACCAGCTTTAGTTGCTGAATAAGAGTTGTCTATGACACAGGCATCAGACAATCAATTCTCCTTAATAGCAACCATTATAGATTTTGCCTCTAAATCTGAACCATCCATAAATGTTTTTGCTAATGAGATCTTTTTAAAGGCACACTGTGGGCTGGTAAAGGTTATTTACCAGGTCATCAAGAGACTATACAATATATTGGCTAAGAACATGCAGAGAGTCAGATTTCCAGAGTTTGAATTTGGCCTTACTGCCTGTTTAAATTACATGGTCTCTGCATTCCACTACTTCTCCATCTGTAAAATGGACACAATTCCAGCACCCACCTCTCTGAAACATTGTTATTACAGAGTTAAAAACTCAAGACTTTTGAGTACTACCACTAAGTTTTTACAACTATGAACGAAATTAGTATCAAAATGATAACTCAACTCTGAATGTCAGTTAGCTTCCCTCAGACTAACTCATTCTAATAGAAAAAACATTCAGGTGAACAGAACCAGACTTGGAAGAAATACTGAATGAAGGCTGAACGCAATTAGTAGCTGATTAACTTAAACTCTTACTAGTTAAAGGCACTGAATTTGGAATCCCATTTCTTAAATATCATTTCCTCCTCCAAGTCAAATTTTAAGATACATTCTTCTATTTGTCCTTCCCCCTTCCTTTTCTTCTTTCCCCACATATGTAGTTGGTCTTCACTGTATACCATATGTCCTGATCTTAGTAAACTTTTTATGCTTTAATTTCTCACTAAAGAATATAGGCTGATTATTTTTTATAAAAATTTTAAAATGGGGCACCTGGGTGGCTCAGTTGGTTAAGTGACTGCCTTCGGCTCAGGTCATGATCCTGGAGTCCCGGGATCGGGGTCCCGCATGGGGCTCCCTGCTCAACAGGGAGTCTGCTTCTCCCTCTGACCCTCCCCCCTCTCATGTGCTCTCTCTTTCTCTCTCTCTCTCTCTCATTCTCTCTCTTTCAAATAAATAAATCTTTAAAAAAATTTTTTTAAATGAAGGTGGGCTATCAATAGCAATATTAGATAATTATTTCCTATTACCTGATCTTTCACTTTTCTAGTAACTCACACCAACAGACATACATGCATATCTTAATGGCAAAAATTGATTTTCATTGAGAAATAATCATCATAGAAACTAAAATGCTTTAGCAATCTATTCCCTTCCAAATTATAACCACTTAACTTTGATCAACATCAAAGTACAGGAAATTTCCACCTCTGTTTCTAAAAACTTTGAAAGTGTCAGCCTTTCTAAAAGAAAATAAAAATTTGCATGGACTCTTAGTGTTGACTTAAATTCTTCTTTTGTGTGTCCAAACATAAAACTCTATCAAATTCCTTATGTTTATAGCTCTTAAGAAATTACAAAACAGGGGCACCTTGGTGGCTAAACTGGCTAGACATCTGTCCAACTCTGGATTTCGGCTCAGGTCATGATCTTAGGGTCATGGAACAAGCCCTGAGACCAGCAACCTACGCAGCAGGGAGTCTGCTTGAGATTCTCCCTCTCCCTCTGCCCCTCCCCCTGACTCACGCTTGCTTGTGCTCTCTCTAAAATAAATAAATAGAATACTTTAAAAAAATAAAAATTTAAGAAAGAAATTATAAAACAAATTCAATACACATACAACCACATAATAAATTAAAATTCATAACATAAATTTAATATGATGAATGTTTTACTGAAACTAACTTGACAATGAAATAGTTATAGACAGATATAATTATATATGTTTAAAATGGTAAAAGTGAAACAATTGTTTGAATTTTAAATTAGAAATCAATAGTTATTGTAAAATTAAGTGTTCTAATAATGGTATAGAATCCAAAGCAACTTCTTTCCAAGTTAACTCTATGATAATGTGTACTTTATAAAAGTGTTTTATTAGGAAGCATGCTGTAGCAAAAGGGGTACGACTACTTAAACAGCTCTTATTTTCAATTTGACTTGTGTCATTTACTCAATATAATCTGAGAAATACCACTGAATTTCTCTGAATCTGCTTCCTCATCTATAAGTAATAATTGCTACTTGAAAAAATCCCAAGGCTTACAAGATTTAATTAACACATAATAAATGTCAGCATGGTCACAGTATTTAGCTGTATTTAATTTGTAATTATTAGCCACAACCAACTTACTTTCTTTTGGATTAAGAAATATTTAAATATTTACCATATATGCTACATTGTACAATTACATTTATATAATTTTTTTTAGTAATGTTGTTTGAGAACTTTCCTATATTTCTAGAATAAAGAATTGTAAATTTTTAGGAATTCTATTAATATAGGTAGTTTTTCCTCAATGAATGTTTATAAAAGAGACTACAGGATTTATATATTAAAAATAAATAACTTTAAAAACCATGATCCAACTTGAAGTATTTCAAATATGTTATTTCATATAGCCACAGTACTTTCTTTTTTTTCTCATAACAGAAAGTTTATAATGAAAATATCTCACTCCTTGAGATTGTAAATACATTGAACTGCCCTAGAACTGTGGGCACTGATGAATAATAGCAAAAAGATATTGGATGATTGCAATAATGCAAAAAGGATTAGATTGTTTATTCAGTCTCCTATGAATCAGAAAGCTTATCCATTTTGAACTTTACTAATTTCAAGGAAACAATCATGAGACAAAGACAAATCAGAGACACGTTTAAGACCACCAATATAACTGTCCATGCCTTTTCTTATCACATTGGGATGCACCCTAAGCACAGATTAAAATATGTGATCTCCAGAACATATATGTAACCACATCAACTAAACAGAAGGAGCCATTTTGGGATGAAACTTCACCATTTTTGTGTTCAGATGATCATGCTCCATAAATCCACGGTTTCCATATTATTTTGCCATTGGTAATTCTAGAGAATCATGCAATTCTTGCCAAAAGCATTCCAAAGGTAAGAATTCTCCCACCAGACAATGCCATCAATTTGTTTGCCAGGATGTCTCTCATTAGTATGTTCCTAAGCAGATGTGATCCGGGTAACTTTCGCTCTCAGTGATCAAACACCAACAAAGGGAGAGAATGTATTTCATGCCTGCTGCTTAATTATCTCTTCCTGGTTAGATAGTAGGATAAAAAAAAAAAAATTGGCACATAGTAGGCCTTTAAATGAATGAAAAGCCAAGAATGAACCAAATATGGAGACATTAGCCCGTGGAAATTGTTCATAAATTATGACCAATGTAATGGTGCAGAGTCAGGATCAATACACAGAACAGAGATCAAGACATGGCTGGAAAAAAGACGAGTATACAACCAGGAATAGAGGTTATACCAGAAATGAAACTTGAGACAAAGAAACGTGGACTACTTAGGCAAAAAAATCAGGAAAACTGGAAAGACATTAGGTATGGGAAGGAAAGACCAAGGCATCTCTAGAAGTCAGATTGTAGTTCAAGGTGGAGCTCAAAACCACTCTAGCCATTTGAGCATTAAGGGCACCATGAGCAACAACCTTCTACTTAACATTCTGCCACAGCAGGAGCCTGTAGCAAGCGGATGGAAGAATATATGCAATTGCTCCAGTCTAAGAAAGAAACTGTACAAACAGAAACTGTGCCTTTATACCAAGCCTTTAGACCACACAATCAGCAACCAATGAAAGTGAGTTTAGGGAAATCAAACACAGAAATTTTCCTTGATTGCTCCTGTTCCCTACTTTATGCCCGTGCTTAACTATATTCCTTCTTTTTTGGTAATATTTTAATCTCATTCACAGCACTTTGCTAACCATTTGACTTCAATAATAGATTCAACCCCTCTAGTCTCCACTTTCCGTACCTTCCATAGATAAAGGCTGACACTCACCAGAAAGTTCTCTATTCATTCCTATCTACTCTGGGAATCTGTCCTCTCCTACATGACCTCAGTCCTGGATCCAATCTATAATACCTAACTGATGACATCTCTCTACCCACCCCCGGAAATGGGATTTTCCCAGCTGCCCTTGAAAAAATATCTGACTTTGACCAGCCTGTCTAAATAGGTCTCGATATACCTAATTAAAATTACAGCTATAAAATCTTAGGTTAGCTGATTCAGATAACACACCTCCATTCAGAATGAACTAAATGCCAGATTCTACGCTACTTCTTTTATTTATATATGTTATGCAGGAACCCAAGTTATTTTTATTTTATTTTATTTTAAGGAAAGAATTTTATAATGCTTTTCCTGGTTTGTTAGATACAATTTCTAAAATATCTGCAATTCTGTGTGCATTTTCACATTATGGGGAACCAGGACATGACACTAATTGAATAGATTCCTTGGAGACCTAAAGCTGTCAAGTGTATAAAGATTTCTTTTTGTAATGCAATGTCTCAGTTCATTGCACACAACATCAAAACCCCAAGATCAGAGAGAATGCAAATTATATTTTAAATGATACTTACAAAGAAAAAAAATGCATGCAATCGCTCAAAGTGTTCTTAAAGAAAAAGGATTTATTCAAAATATTGTCTATACTCATCCCCAAACAGTAGAGGCCTATAGTTATCATTTAAAATAGTGGTCTAGTAATTATCTTTGACTCCTTGGTGAACATTTATTTTTCTTGTCACTATTATTATACAATGAGAGCTTAAAAATATATAAAGTCACCTACCTACAAAAAGCAAAAATACTACCCATTATGAACCCAAGAGACTACCTGGAAGAAAGTCATGAGCATTAAAGACATTTGCATGCATTTGACGATCTAGTGAAGCACACCAATTATACAGTTCCCCAAAGGCAGCTTAGTGATAGAAAATTACTTCAAATAGCTTTTTGGTCTATTTGATTGATTATGTATGACCCAGTGATAGCAGTTTGATTTTTAGTGTAGATTGAAAAGTAAAAGAAAGCAAACTATGAGGTATGTTACTCAAAAAAGCAAATATACGGAGGACCACATATGCAAGTACTTATACCATAGTGCTGAAAATTAGATTTTGAGCAACCACAAAATATATTACTTAATATTTCCAGACATTGATTTTCATATGAGCTAAAATAACATTGTGTCACCCTGGAAGAAAAACTGAGTAAATACCACCATAATCAGTTCAAAAGTTAAAGGAATTTGCACCCAGAATGGCTTAACTTCAAAGATAGATACCCGTATAAAGTAAAGAGTTAATTCCTTTGATTGCTATTGAGTTATGGGTGTAGAAGAAAACTCACTTTACTTCCTTGATAGTTTTATGCCTCTATAGCTTTCATTATCTCTTTGCTCTGAAAGTAAATTTTGAGGATCCAGATTCTACTTTGGATTTCATTTGCTAAAGGAGTTATATCATGACTCTTCTCTTTACCTCACGAGATCCAACTTCATCCCCATTCTAGCCTTTTCTTGATTCAACTTCTCCTCACTTCATTTCATTGAGGGGGTTAAGGAAATAATTGCAAAACAAAAACGAGGGGGCCAAAATACAATCACTTATGCTAAGCCCCACATCACCAAACCAAACTTCTGGAACATTTCAGCTCCCCCAGATATGGAATCTTAAACCACTTAATCAGGAATCTCCTGGGCAGCACTACCTAACAAATCTGCCTGACAGACCCCTACCATCCCCTAAAGGAAAGTAACCTTGCAATAACCAATCGGCTCTTTTGCCTAGTATAACCATTGTTGCTGCTCCCTTCTGCTTATAGAAGTCCTTCATTCTGCGTAACTCCTCAGAGCTTCTCTCTGCTAGATTGGATGCTGCCTGATTCAAATTGATTTCTGCCCAGATAAGCTCTTCAAAATATTTAAAATGCTTTAGTTTCACTTTTAACGGTTCGGTTTCAGAAGAGGGAACCAAAAGGAGAATCCGAAAGTCTGCAGGAGCAATGACTATTCAGGGGTTAAGTACCTGGTGAGTCCCTGGAGCTCACTGCTTTCCTGCTGCCTCTGGAGGGAGGTGGATAAAAGTCCCTCTCGCTCTTACTCCACAGCTTTTGTGTTTTGGGCTTTCTAACTTCTAAACGTTTCTTCCCCTGCCCACGCAGGGAAGTCAGCTGGAAACCCGTGTCTGACTCAGAAACTCGGTAAGGAGCGGGAGGGGGGGAGGGGGGCGCTGTGTCAGACTGGTCCGACCTAGAAACTGGACCGGGTCGGGGGGAGAGCGGGGAGGTCAGGCGGGGTTCCACTTAGAAACGAGACTGAGGGGCGCCTGGGTGGCTCAGTTGGTTAAGCGGCTGCCTTCGGCTCAGATCTTGATCCTGGAATTCCAGGATTGAGTCCCGCATCAGGCTCCCTGCTCAACAGGGAGTCTGCTTCTCCCTCGGACCCTACCCCCTCTCATGCTCTCTCTCTCCCATTCTCTCAATCTCTCTCTCTCAAATAAAATCTTTAAGAAACAGGACTGAGTCGGGGGTCAGACTGAGTCCGACTTAGAAACCAGACTGAATCTGTGGTTGGACTGGGTTCAACTTAGAAACCAGAGAACCTACACAGTGAGGCTTTAAGTGAATAAAATTTTAAGGCTGGACAAGCAGGTTAACCTCACCAAAGACAATCTTAAATTACAGTGGCTATAGTGGAGAACTTTTAACCTAGATAAACACTCATTTATGGGTGCCCTGGAGAAAACGGGGTCTCAGACAAGCACCCAAGAAAGAGAAAAGGGAAAACTCTTTTTCCTCCTCTACAGTTTCTGGTGACCAGGATGAGACCTGCTGGCACACCCCCTTCACTCCTTAGCCTGCAAACAGGATCCCAGGAAAACCGTCAGAAGCCAGCAAAGAGTGAGAATTCTTACCAAAGTCAGCCCTTCCGGATCTCCATCTTTGCCTCCTAGTTTAGAGAGAAAAGTAGGGGCGCCTGGGTGGCTCAGTCTGTTAAGCCTCCAACTCTTGATTTCGGCTCAGGTCATGATTTCAGGTTGTTAGATGGAACCCCGCTTCAGGCTCTGAGCTAGGCGTGTAGCCTGCTTAAGATTCCCTCTCTCTCTGGGGCGCCTGGGTGGTTCAATTGGTTGAGTGTCTGCCTTCTGCTCAGGTCACGATCCCGTGGTCCCGGGATCCCTCCCCGCATGGAGCCTGGCATCGAGCCCTGAATTCAGCCCTGCATGGAGCCCCGCATCAGGCTCCCCGCTCAGTGTGGTGTCTGCTTTTCCCTCTCCCGATGACCCTCCCCCCCCCCGCTCGTGCACGCACATGCTCGCTCTCTCTCTCTCTCTCTCCCCCAAATGAATGAATAAAAAATCTTAAAAACAAAAATTCTCTTTCTGCCCCTCCCCACCCTCTCTCTCTCCCTCCTTTTTTTTTTTTTTTTTTTTTTTTTTTAAAGATTTTATTTATTTATTTGAGAGAGCGAGAATGAGAGAGAGAGAGAGAGCACATGAGAGGGGGGAGGGTCAGAGGGAGAAGCAGACTCCCTGCCGAGCAGGGAGCCCGATGTGGGACTAGATCCCAGGACTCCAGGATCATGACCTGAGCCGAAGGCAGTCGCTTAACCGACTGAGCCACCCAGGCGCCCTCTCTCTCCCTCTTTAAAAAGAAAAAAGAAATCTAACTTTTTTAAACAAGAGAGAGGAAGGTAAAATTTTATGTTGTTCCTTCCTTTCCTAATTCAGATTGGCAGGCAAAAAAACATTTGTAGGAATTGGATCTTTGAATTATGATTTGTGAATCTGTTTTTGGGTACCCACTGATAGTGGATGCTTTCTCTCTTAGGGATAACTATTGCCTTCTTGTTTGTCTCATTTTGTGTCCTGAGAATTCGGTCTGGCAACCACAGTTGGGCCCCCAAAATAGGGCCTATGCTCTGGATCACTATACCACATTTCCTTGAATATCAGGCAGGATTGCAGAGAGATGGTATAATGTCATCACAACAGACATAATAAAGGGAAATTCGGTAAATATTGTTTCTAAAAGGAATATTTTCGTTTTATCTGTACAGCAGAATGATAGTTGGCCTGCTTGGAGAAAAAGGATTTCGAGATCATAGAGGGATTTTACCTTCTGTGATTATTAATTGCATGTGACAACTTGCCTGGGCCTTGGGGTGCCCAGATTAAACATTATTGCTGTGAGGGTGTTGCTGCATGAGATTAACATTTGAATCGGTGGCCTCAGACTGCCCTCCTCAAGGGGGTGAGCACCATCCAATCTGTTGATGGCCTGAAAAGCAAAAAGCAGAGAAAGGAAGGATTCATTCCCTTCCAGCCTGTCTGATGGAGCTGACTTATTCTGCTGCCCTTGGACTGGAATTCATACCATCCATTTCCCTGTTTCTCAGGCCTTCACACTCAGACTGCAATTACACCACTGGGTTTCCTAGATCTCCAGGTTGCTGACAACAGGTGGTGAGATTTCTCAGTCTTCATAATCACATGAGCCAATTCCCCAATAAATCTCTTAATATAACCTATTTTATATATCCTATTGGTTCTGTTTCTTTGGAAACCCTAATACACCTGCTTTACTGGTGATACATGTCTGACATACCCTTATTCTTATTCTCTTTTCACCCTGGAGAGAGGTTTCTAGTAACATCTTAGGGTGCCACTCTTCTTTAGACTTTGTTTATTCATTATTTTTATCAATGGCATGGATAAAGATATGGACTGTAAACATACATCGGATTATTTAAGATTCAAAAATAAGATGTCTAAGTTTATAAAACCAAATTTAATAGAAACAAGTATCAAGTTCTATATTTAGTTTTATGAAATGTATTTTTTTGAGATACCAAAACTTGAAACACATGTCACAGCATCCTGTAAGTTTCAGTTCATTTGTCTTGGTCTTCCTATTTATAGCAAGTATAAGATTTTTATTTGTTTTTCAGTGTCTTTAGCAACTGGGTGATGGTACTTGTTACCTGGAATTTTTCAATACTAAATGTTTGGTGGATTAACGAATAAATGAATATAGGAAGGAAAACTTCAAAGTATTTTATTTTGTGAAGATCAGAATAAATTAGTTCACTATAAGCTGAATTTCTGCTAATACTAAGACTTATGTTAAAACTGAAGAAAAAATAAAACTGTAGTGAGAGTTATTACAAAGTTATTACATCATAAAAGAGTAATTAAGAAATTAATATATTATTACACTACAAGCCAAATATTGCTATCTGAGACTCTCATTTCAAAGGATACATTAATATAATGCAGAGCATCAAGAATATACTTCAAACTATGCGAAGCTCTTTGAAATTCATGAAAAATTTAGATAACTTTAGGATATCCCATGTTTAATTCAAAAAAAAAATAAGAAATTTCTCCTTGCATATTTGCAAGCTGCCCAAAGAAAGGTTAGAAATTCTGTGTTTTCCCAGAGGTCTACAAATTTCATAAAAGCCTATTACCTGAAAAATTGAAAGTCATTTTTTTATGTTAGTAGTAGTAATTACTTTGGTTACTTCACAAAGTGTGTACTTTTTGTTTAATAAGATTCAAGCAGACCACCATTCAAAAGTGTCAGAAGAGGTCTGTTTTCTACTGAATGACCTCTAAGGGCTTCACAATTCCATATTCAAAGTTATGTGATTTCATGGTCTGAATAATTACATAGAATCCTAATGAATTCCTTCTACATCTTGTGGTTAATTTTGGTACTCACATACTGTGAGATGAACATACGAGGGGTAGTTGGCATAGGTCTAGTAAGTAAGAGAACATGGTTTAAATGCTGTTGGGTGGAACTTTTTTCATGTAAAGGAAAGTCATGGGTAAGAATAGTGTCATGAGCAGCCAAATAATGATGTGAGGTCAGAGATTTGAGAGATGTGGACAAATTAATAAACTTGAGAATGCTATATTTTTTTAAAGATTTTATTTATTTATTTATTTATTTATTTATTTATTTATTTGAGAGAGAGAGAGAGAGAGAGAGAGAGAGAGAGAGACGTGCACAGGCACAAGCAGGGGGAGTGGCAGAGGGAGAGAATCTCAAGCAGACTCCATACTGAGCGCAGAGCCCGATGTGGAACTTGATTCCAGGACCCTGAGATCATGACCTGAGCCAAAACCAAGAGTTGAGCTCAACCGATTGAGCCACCCAGGCACCCCAGGAATGCTATATTTTTTTAAATGGTAAAGTGGTGAGTGGTAAATGGTAAAACAATGAAACTACTCTATTAACTATGGATGGGCAGAAAGGAAGACTCAAAGTAGCAAAGTAAGCGGTAGTGACCATTTCTTGCCTGAATATTTTGAACACAGCCTGGGGCTAACAATGTTGAAAAGCATAATACTATGTGTATATGCAGAGTGCATGCATATTAGCTGAGATAGAAGATACAGTCTCAAATGACAGAAAAATACTTATGATTTCAACTATCAGATTTGATTTTTTTAATAGCTTCATATTACAGTTGACTAATATTAGTTAGTATCTTCTAAAGGCCAAATAAAGGCTGATAAATTTCATTGGGTTAAGATGGTGAGAAATGTATAAAGTTGTTTTTTTTTTTTCCCACCCCTACCAACAGTAAATGGGAATGCTCATTCTACCCCTCACCAACATGAACTATTGATTGGGTTATTCAGAAAAGTATAAAGCTTTTATGGGGTCTGAAATGACAGGCAAAATGCTTAGGATACTGCATGGCACAAAATAAGTACTCAAAGTATTAGCTGTCCTTATTACACTATTGTAATGCTTTAGGAAATAGGTGACCAAGATGTGAATAGTGATAGTAGAAAAAGCAAAGACAGAGAAGAAAAACAGAAAAATGATTGAAAATGAAGGTTTAAGAATGAAAAAGAAGTCAGGAACAATAGAAAAAAGCACACAAAAGCCAACTAACCAAGCAGAAAAAAAAAAATCAAAACACAGGCAGTGCCATTAATGTGTTAAAATGGACATAACTTCTCTGCTCAGTATTCACCATTTTAGGACTCATGTTCAAGGGCATTAAGGTAAATACAGAGAATTTCTAGGGATTGGCTAGAGATGTCTAAAGATGAAGTTGGAAAAGTCAGTCACTCACGAGGTACTGTTGATAGTGCCTGGAAGTGAGTGACATAGAGTTTATCAGGAAGCCAAGACCAGAATTATTAAAATAATGACAGTAAATGCAAGTTAATAGTATCCGTCATGGTAGCAAAACAAGATGGCTCAGAGTTCGGTCAAAAAAATAAGAGCACGGTACCAGGGAGTAGAACAAGGAAAATTTTTTCTAATCTACAGAAGAAGTAATGCTGACCTCCCAAGGGCACATTCTAGAAGTTTAAAGGCATTTAAATCCCTATGAAGTATAATGAAATACACGGAAAGATTTGGAAAAATTAGAGCTATAGACAATTGATATTTACATGAATAGTTTACTTCAAATCAAAATATTAACATACAAATCTTTCCAATGAGTGAAATAACTTACGACGAATATAGTACAAATAAAAATGAGCAAGAACTTGCATGATTAGAAGAGAACTGAACTCCTGAAATTTCAGTAATAAAGATCACTTTTATTCATTTAAAAAATATATATATTGAAAAATTTCCTGAGCAGGGCACCTGGGTGGCTCAGTCTGATAAGCACCTGCCTTCGACTCAGGTCATGATCCTGGGGTCCTGGGACCCAGCCCCACAAGCCCCAACCCCACAATGGGCTCCCTGCTCAGTGGGGGGCCTGCTTCTCCCTCTCCCTCTGCCCTTCTCCCTGCTCGTGCTCTTTCTTTCTCTCTCTTTCTCATGCTCTCTCTCTCTCTCTCTCACATAGATAAATAAAATCTTTAAAGAAAAAAAGAAAAAGAAAAATTTCCTGAGCAACCTATTTCGGGGTTAGCATTGTTTTCAAATTTACATTCTAGAGTGGAAGTCAATGAATGTATGAATGAATGAGCAAAAGCACTCTCAATAATATTAGACACAGGATCTGATCATGTAGAACACCTTAAAGTCAATTTTAAAATCTTTTAATGTGCACGTATTTTGTCCCAGGCCATGGGATAGAGTGAGAACTTCAGAACGACACGTTCCCTCCTTAAAGGAGTTCACAGTGCAGCAGACGGAACAAATATAACAATTACAGTAAGTGTACTTGCTTCAAAAATAAAAAAGAGAGGAGTTGAGGGTAATCTGTCAGTGCATTTAAAGGTGCGTTAGTGGAACTGACTTTTCAGCTGTTTTGAATATAGTTTAAGCAGATTACTGAAGAAGAGGCACTAAAGGAGGGAAGGAAAACAGATAAAGGGTCAGATGGGCAAAGGCATGGGGTGTTCAGCAAGTGGAGGAAGAGTATTCAGGCCCCTAAGAAGGGCAGATGGGAAAGGGTAAAAGGACAGAGTCAGAGGTATTCTGCTCTTTCTATTTGGATCCCTTGGGTGTTTCAGAAATAAAACTTTTGCATAGATCATACCCCAGATCCATTAAATCAATTTCAGGGACAGTAGTTTGGGAGCAAAATATCCTCGGTGTTTTGAATGAAAAGCCGAGGCTGATAGCTGCGATCTCTAAATCCTAAAGAGCCTGCATTTCAGATAAGAACCTAGGTTTTATTCTGAGGATATGAAAGACATAGCAGTGTACATGAGAGAGATTGTAGAGGAGGAAAACTGGAGAAGGGAAGATGTCTAATATATAACACAGTCCAGGTGAGCGGCAATGAGGGATGTACCAATAGCAAGAGAAAGGAAGATAGGAACGAAAGATTTCAGAGGTATGGTGATTCACTGCCCCAACTGGGGCAGAAGGTCAGATGGACGGAGAGGAGGGGAGCGTGAAGCTGGAATGTCTGACTCTGATGGCCAGGTGTGTGATCTCAATAACCAGCCTAAGGAAAGCAGGCTGCGGGACAGGTTGGAGCAGAGGGTGTGGGAATGCGACGAGAGCTGGAGAGGAAATGCTCAGGAAGGGGACTGAGGGTATTAGAAGGGAGTCCTACATGGGTCTCTAGCTAAAAGAGATGTTGAAAATATGGGTACAGATCCAAGAGCCATAAAATTACAGGTATTTCTGATGTGGTTGGAAATAAAATCACTCAAAGTGAGTATATAAGACTAGAGAATGGAGGGCCAGCTTCTGGGGGCTGGGGAGGCAAGGAGAGGGCAATCAGAATTTGACAGTAGGTGACGTTAGAAAGGCCTAGAAAGAAAAATTATGTGTGACTTTAGAGGCGTAAAAAGCCAAGCAAAATGGCATCACAGAAGCTTAAAACTGAGAGAGTTTAAATGAGTGGCCAACATTCATTTATCTACTTAGTAAAAAAACAAAACAGAACCACAGAAATTCGAGTTTGTAAATAAATGGAGCTACGAATCGAGTTAGGCAGACATTTTGAGATGAGCACTCGGCATCTTGGTTCATGTTCATGTCACTTGGGACTGTCCCTGGGCATTACCAGGAATTTAAATACAGTGTACATTTGATCAACTTCAAGCAAACTGAGGTCACTGACTGTGGATTACTTATATTTCTATCCCTACTCACTCAACATAGACCACAACATCTGACTTATGGTGAGGGATTAATACAGCTCTCTAACTTTTTATTGGCAGAATGAAATCGCCAAGGGGCACCTGGGTGGCTCAGTCGTTAAGCGTCTGCCCTCGGTTCAGGTCATGATCCCAGGGTCCTGGGATGGAGCCCTGTATCAGGCTCCCTGCCCCATGAGAAGCCTGCTTCTCCCTCTCCCACTCTCCCTGCTTGTGTCCCCTCTCTCGCTGTGTCTCTGTCAAATAAATGAATAAAATCTTTTTTAAAAAAATGAAATGGCCAAAAGAAATTCCAACACAATGAGCCATTAATGTTATGTTCATCCTTTTGACCTGAGAAACTAATGTAGTCCTGGTCTCGGGTATCTGGAAGTGTTAATAAATAAGATTTACTTGCCTGGACTGCAGAGTCCTGTGCATTTGTCATGTGGAAGAGGGTGTAGAGAGAATTTTCTAATCAGAATTTTGAATAAGCAGTGTGGCTCAATAAGCTGCTCTGAGGCTTCTTGGTAAGAATTTAACGGGTTTCTTCATTTAAGTCTGCTCCTAAGGTAACAGGACAATTCACTTTACCGTTCATAAGAATGGCATTTGTAAAAAAGGACTCTTTTGAAATTCTACCATCAGTCCAATTTCTACATTTTTAGGAAAAAACTTAGCACTTATTGAAATGCCAGGCTAGTCACATATTGGATAGCAATGAGGAACTTGTCATATATTTTAGCTTTTGAGTCTTTTTTCCCTAGAAATGTTTGTTTTCAATCCATTTTGGTTCTCAAGATAGTAAGAATTTTAAGGCATGTTTATGGGTTTCTTTTTTGGCCAATTAGTTGTATTTAAGGTTTTTTTTTTTTTTACCTGTTTGTGTATGTGTACTTACAATCTGTTTGCATTTTTTAACTGAAAAAAAAGGATTGTGAATTTTACTTGTAAAGACTCTTCACTAATCCTTACAATGTGACAAGCTTAGAATATCAACGTTAAAAATGTAAGAAATAATGTGATCATTTATCTGCTGAATCTCTTTCCAAATAAAAGTACAATAAATCCTATACTGCTGTGAAATATAGGAGCTAGAAAATGCCTTCAATAAAATTGTGCTTCGAATTCAAGATATAATCTAAAACAAAATACGTTTTCCAGATTCAGTTTTATGATAGGAGGCATTGTCTCTCATTCTCTGCATTTTCTGATTCAAGATATTTCACAATTCTGAAGGAGAACCAAAATAGAATAATAATTACAAAACAAAACAAAAAGAAATTGAGGAAGATAATTGAACAACTTACTCTCAGCAACTAGATTTTTAAGAAACAGAAGATTGCATTGAAAATACTCTCTGGTTATTTAAACTAGGCTAAGATCTGAGTGTATTTCCTCTATGTGTGTCATAGAGGAAAAAAAATTACCTTTTGGGGAGGAGAGTGATTAAATTTCTAAGATTTATTGTTTAACCTCAGGAAGACTTTCAGTAACTTTGTATAAAATGTGTACATTTAATGGAAGCCATGCTATGCTTCTTATAAGAATTTGTTCCAAGTCTTTGCATATAATTAATGGCTTGTCTACATATTTTTCAATAAAACTATTCATACAGAATGTTAAGTAGGCATTTTCAATACCAGAATGAATGTATCTTTGTGAAGATACCATTTATCTACCATAACATCCAAAGCATAATGAGGAGACTTTGATACACTGCAGATTTAGAACTGACTTGGAAAACAAAGCCCCAAGATACTGTCTTGTCAGCACAAAGTATATAAATTCATCACAGGAAGTTGAGATTTAAATTCGGAAACTTGTCAGCAATGAAATTAAAGTGATTTTTGTTTTGTTTTGTTTTACAAGTTTCTTGACTCCAGATTATATGGGTTAGAGAATTTACTTTCCAATCAGGCAATTGATGCATATAAAACTTGAAATTGAGAGTTCTTTTAATTAGACAAACTGTAAAAGAAAAGAAGCCACAAATCATTGAAGCAGCAATTAAACATCAAAGAATAAGTTCTTTTCACTTTTTTTAACAAAACAACATCTAGATTTTTTATAACAATAGATCAGAAATTCAGATATTCACTAAATTTAACTTATGATTTTATATTTTTACAAAAATCATCAAAATATGAAAAATTTATCATTTTAATATACCAGTAAGTAAAATTTATTCTTTATTCACATTTTCTGATAGAAATATTGAAACAAAGAATCCCAAAGTAGATAACTAGCAATTGGAAGTATACAAATCATATATAATCACTGAAACAAAAGTAGCTTTCTATATGGTTTGCTTCAGGAAGAGAAGCATGCTATTTGGAGACCAAAGCACCTTTTCCCAACAGTTCTTAAGTTTCACTGAGGAAGTGCAGTTTTTAATGCTGCAGTTAAATACCTGGCTCCCAAATTATGAAAGCCAAAGTGTTGAGATTAAAAGATAGATTATCATCCAAAGAACACAAAATACTAATTCAAAGGGATACACGCACCCCAAAGCTTATAGCAGCATTATCTAAAATAGCCAAATTATGGAATCAGTGTCCATCAACTGATGAGTGGATAAAGAAAATGTGATATATACACATATATACACATATATTGCTTATATATATATATATATATGTATATATGCAATGGAATATCACTCAGCCATAAAAAATAATGAAATCTTTCCATTTGCAACAATGTGGATAGAGCTAAGAAGCATTATGCTAAGGGAAAAAAGTCAGTCAGAGAAAAACAAATACCATATGATTTCACTCATAGGTGGAGTTTAAGAACAAAACAAAATGAGTATAGGGAAGGAAAAAGAGAGAGGGAGGCAAACCAAAAAGCCGACTCTTAACCATAGAGAACAAACAGATGGTTGGGGGTGGGGGATGGGAAAACTATGTGATGGGGATTAAGGAGGGTACTTATGAGCACCGGGTGATGTATGGAAGTGCTGAATCACTATATGGTACACCGGCAACTAATATCACACTGTGTTAACTAACTGGAATTTAAATAAAAACTTTAAAAAACTAGAAAAAATTAAAAATAAAAGGTAAATTATCACCTGTGAATCATAAATTCTGAACCCCTTAAATCACAGGTACATGTAGAAGGGGATTCTTATACCGGGATCCATGGACAGAATGGCCAAGTTTTGTCAAAATCTATATATAAGCTTTGTGTTTGTTTAAGGGTCATTGAGATTAATATATGTTCAAAGGTATCTGTGACCTACTGAAAATTAATAAACATTTTCGATTTTGTGCTGGATCTGTGTTTAGCCTGTACCAGCTTGTGAGAGTTGATTATTAAGCTTTCAGAAATTCTGTGGGCTAGTTGTTAAACTGTTGGTAGCTTGAAATTAGTCGTGGTAATAGTATTCACACCATAGAAATGGGAAAATGCTATAAATCAGGGCTTTTCTCCTTTCCTCACTCTTCTCCTCCAGTCAATATTCTAGTACAACACCAGGTTACTCTTCATTTTCAGAAGAAAAAAGAGGTCTGTTATGAATAAAGGTAAATTATATACATCTTTGTTTTTATACTTTTCCATGTCCACTTGCTTAATAGAGTTCTAATAATACCTAATTGAATACATTAACATTTATATGTCAGTAATAACAAATCTTTGTTAATTATTTCCTCTCAGTAGGGGAATACAAATATCACACCAGATATAGAATGATATCATAGAATGATTGCATTTAATGATAAAAGAATGTCAGTCAACTCCCTGGAAAGTTAAGATTTTTTTCCAGGGATTTATACACAAGTTTTAACCCATAAGCAAATATCTCCAAAAAAGTAATTTTTTTTGAATTATAAATATTCCTCTCACCAGGCTGCTGAGACATTTTACTTTCTGGTATTTTAAAATGAAAACAAAACACAAGAATGTGTCAATGAAGCAAGTGAAAATCAAAAGGGTACAGACTTTTGCAAGTACCATGAGCTAAAAATAAAATGAAAAAGTTTAAAGTCTTAAAAACAAATCTGTAAGAAAACTAAAAGCCTAGGCAGATATAACCCCAGTAAATTATGAAAAGCTATGGGGGAAAAAAAAGGAAGTAACAAACAAAGTAAAAAAATCCCTGATAAAGCCAAAAAAGTTTGGATGGCAGTCAAAAAAAAAAATGGAAAGAAAAAAATAAATCTTATAAGAAGGCATAACTATGGAAATATATCCCCTGGAGAAATATAATAGAGCTGTGAATTAGTGGAGGTGGATAGGCAATGCTGGGTGACTAAGGGCTGTTAACATAATTAAAAAGATGGGGGATTTCTGTAGCTGAAGATGAAAAACCTGAAACATATTATGATATAGTAAAGTAAATGTATTATCAGGTCTTGAAAAAAAGGTGCATATAGAAGAGACAAAGTAAAATTTTAGTGCATGAAGTTCAAATTTTCCATTTGTCAACTAATCTATTAAATATTTTATAGCAATTAGACTAAGAGTCACCAAAACAAAATAGACATTCAGAGCTCCCACTTTGCAATAGCTACACATAAATCTAGATACTTTTCCAGGGTGTAACCCGAATTAGATCTTGTGGATCTTAAGAAACAACTAGGGAAGATTTTTTTAAAAGATTGGACGGCATATATAATTGATCTTTTTGAGATATTTATTCTCAAATTCAGTTCAGAATCCAAGTTTTAACTAGATTTGTCATTATCAAGTGAAATGAAACCAAAATCACCAGCCAATAACTATAGTGGTGTTGTTTTCACAGCGCATGTACATTTGTATAAAGTTATTTTATATAGAGTCATCTGATATTTAAATTGAAAATCTTAGCATTTTCAGAATTCTTTTAGAGATTTTGATGAATAAATTCTTCAGAAACAAGGCTCTTTATTAACAAACTACTGTTAAAGAATTTATACATTATGAAATATTGCTGAACACACTGACAGATGTGAATGACAAAGTTATGTCACATACTCATTAGTTTTCTTTTCACATAATTGACATCAAAATAACAAAAATTTTGAAGTTTATTTTCTATGTCCTCAATCTTCTCTTTCTGTGCCCTTTCCCTCCTGGGATATAAAAATTTACCTAATTTCAGGCATCTGGGAAAACTCTGGGTTCTCTCCACCCTTCCCACTCATACAGATTTGTAATTGTTTGCTATCTGATCATTGCAAAGTTGCATTTGACCAATGATATCAATGATATATGTTATAAATTAAATGCTCTTAGGATAATGTGCCAATTAAGCTTTTCATATCTAATTGTTGAATGAGGATATTTGTTCAATGACCCTCAAAATCTCAAACACTAGTCAGTTCTCTGGATTGACTGATTTTGGTCCAGATGAGAATGCTTAAGGTCTATATCTCAAGGTTCTCGTAGTAGTGAGTGTCTGTTTCCTCAATCAGTAGTTTCATCCAGGATCTTTCCAGCCCTGATTTCCTACTGGGCTCCCCCATTCCAAATGCACACATTTTGAGTCCTGGCTTGGGAAACAGACTCTGTGGGTTTGAATCTAAGCTATGTTATAATAAGAAACTAAGTTTAACTCCATTATCAGTTTCTTCATTTGTGAAGTGATCATCACCAGAGAACATACATAGACAGGGGCCAGGCAGTTCATAGAGAGGGGGCAGACTATGAATGTAGATATAGTAAAGGGGGTATAAATGGTTTTAGGAGTTAGGAAAATTCTCTTCTGGTTGATTCAATGTTCTCAGGGAAGTAGCAACCAAAGAGACGGATTCCTAGGGAAGTGTTGGGTGATTAAGAGACAGGAGAAGATGCAAAACTGCTATCTAGGCAAACTAGATGATGAATGGATTGGGTCATATGCAATGCAGTATGAATGATTAATTGGCAGTGCGGAGTTTCTCAGTTATAAATTTACAGTGGGAGAAGACCGTGTGTTTTGTGATTTGTTCCATATATCCAGTTGCTCAGAAATAAATGGAAATTTGGATCTAGCCAGGGTTATCTTCCATGCTGATTCAACAAATTGAAAGAGAAATGAGGAAGTTGAGGATATATGCAAGGGATTGATTGACCATGGAATTTAGGCAGGAAAACAGGTTAAGAGAGGACCTCAAAAGAGTTAGGTTCAAAGTTAATGTGATAAGATAATAATATGGAAGCCCCAGAGAGACTGAAAGATTTTAAAGTCAGAGTATTAAAGGAAATGATGAAAGGAGATCAGAGAATGGGGTACCTGAAATTATGGGCACAGAGGAATTGCTGTTCTAAATAATGACAAGATCTTGGCCCTTCAGAAAGGGTGGCCTCTGGACCAGCAGAATCAGCATTACCTAGGAAATTTTTAGAAATTCATATTCTCAGGCTCTTTGAGGCAATTTTAGTGCATTCAGTAATTAGAACCTCAGGTCTAAGATGTGTCCTATAAAAAAGAGTGAACGGGTAGGATAATGTGATATTGTGATAGAAGAACTATATATTTGGTCTTTACCCCAAACCTTGTCAGAGAGCTTCTAAAACCTAGTAATTTCATGAGTGATAAGCATCTTTTGTTATTCATAGTAGCTCCCTTTCAACTGAATCTGAGTTTATGCTAATGAATGACTGATGTGGCTGGGGGCCTAGAGAGCCTCAGGGTGATTGCTGGCCACCAGATATAACAAGGCATGATTAGAAGGTTGGAAATTTTCATTACTGCCTTCTGGGGATGGCAGAAGGGCTAGAGATTAAATCATCAGCCACTGGCAATTAACTCAATCAATTATGCCTATGCAATATAAACTATAAAAACTCTGAAAAAAACTAGAATTTGGAGAGCTTCTGGGTTGGTGAACACATCAAGATGCTGGTAGGGTGACACACCCAGATTGGATATTAGCAAACCTGCACAGGGAGTTGTAGGAACTCTGATTTATAGCTGATGGGTCAGAAGAATGGGAGGCCTGAACTTGTGACTGGTATCTGAAATGGAGGGCAGTCTTGTGGGACTGTCCTTAACTTGTGGGGTAGAACACTAATTGCAGGGAAATAGTTTCAAAATTGAATTGAATTGTAGGACACCAAGTTGATGTCTGGAGAGTGGAGATTTGGTTAGTGTTGTAGGGGCCCCCATTGTAACACAATGACATATTGATTATTTTGAATTGAAGCTATTTGAGAAACAATGCATACAAGGACAAACTCAGACCCTCATCTGTCCCCAGGAAAGCAGGAAAACAAATCTCCCATATGAAAAATACCCCTTTACATGTATTAAGTAAAAAGACATCCTTAGACCAAAGATAGTAACTTTAAAGTCGAGAAGGCTATAGAAATTAACTTTCTTATTTTTTCCTAACCTACTACCTCAGCCCAAATTCCACTTAGAATTCCTTACTAATTAAAGCTCCCAAACATCTGTTTTCCTTATCCTATAAATTCCTCACAAATTCATCATTTCTGTCTAAAATGTATAAAAACTGCCTCTTAGGACAGCTTTTGCAGCATCCCAAAGGTCTGGGATCATTGTATTTTCATTTTCATTTGTTCCCATGTATTGTTTTTTTTTTAATTTCTTCTTTGATTTCCTGGTGGACCCATTCATTGTTTAGTAGCATGTTGCTTAACCTCCATGTATTTGTGGTCTTTCCAGATTTTTTCTTGTGGTTGATTTCTAGTTTCAGAGCATTGTGGTCAGAAAAGGTACATGGTAGGACTTCAATTTTTTTTTTTTTTTTTTTTTTTTTGGATTTGTTGAGGCTTGTTTTGTGACCCAATATGTGATCTAGTCTGGAAAATGTTCCAGGTGCACTTGAAAAGAATGTGTATTCTGCTGTTTTAGGATGGAATATTCTGAATATATATGTTAAGTCTATCTGGTCCAGTGTTTCATTCAAAGCCATTATTTCCTTTTTTTTATTTTCTGTTTAGATGATGTGTCCACTGATGTCAATTAATCTTCAACAAAGCAGGAAAAAATATCCAGTGGAAAAAGAATGTCTCTTCAACAAATAGCATGGGAATATTGGACAGCAACATGCAAAAGAATGAAACTGCACACTTTCTTACAACATACACAAAAATAAATTCAGAATGAATTAAGGACTTAAACGTGAGACCTGAAACCATAAAAATCCTAGAAAAAAACACAGGCAGTAACTTCTTTGACATTGGACATAGCAACTTCTTTCTAGACATGTCTTCAGAGGCAAGGGAAACAAAAGCAAAAATAAATTATTAGGACTACATCAAAATAAAAGCTTCTGCACAGCAAAGGAAATAATCAACAAAACTAAAAGGCAACCTATAGAATGGAAGAAGATATTTGCAAATGACATACCTGATAAAGGGTTAGTATCAAAAATATAAAAAGAACCTATAAAACTCAACACTCAAAAAACAAAATATTAATTCAAAAATGGGCAGAACACATGAATAGACATTTTTTCCAAAGAAGACATACAGATGTTCAACATCACTCATCATCAGGAAAATGCAAATCAAAACTACGATGAGACATCCCCTCATTCCTGTCAGAATGGCTAAAATCAACAACACAAAAAAATAAATAAATAAAATAAAATAAAATCAACAACACAAGAAACAACAGGTATTGGCGAGGATGTGGCGAAAAAGGAATCTTCTTGCACTGTTGGTGGGAATGCAAACTGGTGCAGCCACTCTAGAAAACAGTATGGAGATTCCTCCAAAAGCTAAAAACAGAACTACCCTACTATCTAGTAATTGCACTACTAAATATTTACCCAAAGAATACAAAAATACTAAATCAAAGGGATACATGCACCCCAATATTTATAGCAGTATTATCTACAATAGTCAAATTATGGAAACAACCCAATGGTCCATCGACTGATGAATGAATAAAGAAGAGGTGGTATACACACACACACACACACACACACACACACACACACACACACACACACCACACAATGCAATATTAATCAACCATAAAAAAGAATGAAATTTGCAATGACGTGGATGGAGCTAGAGACTAGTATGCTAAGCAATGTAAGTCAGTCAGAGAAAAATACCATATGATTTCACTCATATATGAAATTTAAAAAACAAAACAAAGGAGCAAAGGGGGAAAAAGAGTCAGAGAGAGGCAAACCAAGAAACAGATTCTTAACTATAGAGAACAAACTGATGGTTACCAGAGGGGAGGTGGGTGGGGAGAGGGTTAAATAGATGATGGGGATTAAGGAGGGCACTTGTGATGAGCACCAGGTGTTGTATGTAAGTGTTGAGTCACTATATTGTACACCTGAAACAAATTTTATGCTTTATGTTAACTGGAATTTAAATAAAAACCTAAATAAATAAATAAATAAACTGAAAAATTACTACTTTAAGTCATGCCCATTTCAGATCTCTCCAGAAATGGAAATTGGAAAACAATAGCAAGAAGCTTTGACAGAAAATCTGTACTTTTTATTCCCAGGAGGAAATATAGGCAACTATATTATGGACAAAGTTAGAAGAATTTTATAATTATTTGTTGTCATATTTTATAAACACTGAGCAAGCTGAATTGTGAATCAGAACTGCTTGGTGACTAGAGTCCTCTGTTTAACATAATTTTCTTACTATTTACACAAAATCTTTGTTGTTGAAAATTTTAGTCTTCTTTTGATAATTCAGTTTTCAGAACCTGACATTGATTCACGTGGCTCTTATTAAATGTAGCTGTGCATATGATTTGGTAATCACGAGGGAGATTGTTAGGTTTCTCATAGCAGCTTTATTTTATGTCACTAGACATATTTCCTAGCTACTCATGTTACTACTTTTAAATGTAGTCTTGAATTGATGTTTTGCTACCTATTTTATCTACAGAATATACAGATAACTCATTTCTCTGAGTGAAAAATTTGGTTCCCTGGGGGCAGAAGAGTCTAGTTTCTCTCTTCTCTGTTCAGTATGAAAATACAAAAGCATGTGACTTTTGGAGTCTAACAAACCTGAGTTCCACCGTGGTTTCTTCTCAAACTATGAATTCTGCAAGTTATAAACCCTTTCAGAGCACAAAAGCAATTGCATTAGTTGGAAACATGAGTGTGATAATTAGAATAAATGGTATTAATATAATTTCTGGGACATAGTCAATTTTTATAAGTGTTAGCTTTCTTCTTTTATGATTCAACACCTAATGATTCTGTGCTCAGTCCTAATGTGTGAGGCTTTTCCCCCAACACCAAGCAATTCTCTACACCAGCTGAGTGTCCTACAATTTCACTCAGTTCTGACACTATCTACCTGGATACCTACCTTCAATCCCACAAGACTTCCCCCCACTTCAGATGCCAATCTCAAGTGACCTGTGCTTCTGACCAGGCTATGAATCAAAGGTTCCCATGACCCCCTACTAAGGTTCAATTAATTTGCTAGAGCAGCTTACAGAATTCAGGATACCAATTTATTCCCTAAATTATAGGTTTGTTATAATGGATATTAAAGGATACAAAAATCAACAGCCAAAAGAAGAGATAGATGCAAAGGGTAAGGTATGGGGAAATGTGGAGTTTCTATGCTCTGAATGCGCTCTTCTCCCCAAATCAACACATGTTTAGCAATACAGAAGCTCTATGAATCCCATCCATTTTTGGGTTGAGGGAGGCTTCATTATGTAGGCATGATTGATTAAATCACTGACCTTTGGTGATTCATTCTACCTCCCTGAAAATGAGGGAAAGGGACTATTCATTGCCCCCCTTTAGGGGATTTCAAAAAAGTCACTTCATTAGCAAACTCAGGTGTGGTTGAAAGGCACTAGTTATGAATAAGACACTCATTTCACCTTTATAGTGCTGAAGCAATTTCAGGACAGAGGACAAGACACCAAATATGACAAAAGATGTTCCCATTGTTCCTATTGCTCAGGGATTTCCAAGGGTTTTGGGAGCTGTAGGCCAGGAACCATGAACAAAGACCAAAAAACATATTCTAAGTCACAATGTCACCACATCTAAATAGAAGCCAGCTGGCAATTGTAAGACAGTATAAAAATAAGTTTGTTGATGGACCTTCAATTATTGAGGGCTTAATTTATAGGAAGGAAAATTAACATTTTTCTCCTCACACACAAGCTAAGGAGACAGAGAGACAGTGTTACTAGCAGGATGGAGACAGTGTTCTGTGTACACACAAGAAGAATGTGAGAGAATGGTTTTATTATCAGGTGCTCTCTTTTTACTGGCAGTCACATCTGAACAACTTAAGGGCATATGAAATAGACCTTAAATGGACTTAAGTGCTGGGAAATTTTCATAAGCGTGTTTTATTTCTTCTCTGGAAATCTGGGAACCAATAAAATCATTTTGATAATTCATTCAGTATGTTCTTTCCAAGTGAAGCTATTTATATTCTAAACTGTAGTACTATTGTTCTATGATTAAGAAGAAAGCACTTAAAAGTGAGAATAAAGGGGTGCCCGGGTGGCTCAGTCATTAAGCGTCTGCCTTCAGCTCAGGTCATGATCCCAGGGTCCTGGGATCGAGCCCCGCATCGGGCTCCCTGTTCAGCGGGAAGCCTGCTTCTCCCTCTCCCACTCCCCCTGCTTGTGTTCCCTCTCTCGCTATCTCTCTGTGTGAAATAAATAAATAAAATCTTTAAAAACAACAAAAAAAGTGAGAATAAAGATGTAGCTTATTAACCCCTTATTTTGTGAATTGGACCGGCAAAATTAAACCTTTCTTAAGGAAAAGTTGAAGTTAGTTGTGTATATGGAGTGTAAATTGGTAGTGTCCGTATTTTCTTCTACTTAAAGAGAAGCATGTAATTTTCACTTCAAAACTCTACTACAAATTAGCTGTGTCTTAAGTAGTTATTCGTAAGTGTTAAAATTATTCTCACTAATTATCAAATAGGCCCTTGGTTCATTATAATGAGATGTTCCTATGATTCAAAGTCTAATGATATAGACAAACTTGAGAATCTTAATCCTTTGGAAAATCAGTTATAATAAGGGAAATATCTGTAGAATACTATTTCTACTCAAACATGTTTCCATTTACAACACACTTTATCAATGTTAACCACACAAATGTTTCTTGACTAGCAGGAACAGCCATTATAATTATGTACAATTACCCAGGGGTGAATTAAACATGTGGATTGAAAGAATTCAAGGGTTGTAAGACTAAATATTATATCAGGCATTTCTTTTTTTTTTTTTTTTAGGCATTTCTTGATATAGTGCTATATCTGGTTATTTTTCTGACAGGAAAAAAAGACATGAAACCTTGAATATCTAAGTTATCAAAGGAAAACACATTCAAAGGCATGATTTTATAAATAAGCCGTATGTGTAAAACCATAAAACCCTACATTTAAAATTGTCTTTAAGAAAAAAGAAAGAAAAAGAGACAATTAGACAGCCAGTTATGGGCACTATGGTCAGATTACCCTGGTTACCTGGTACCAAGAAGACCTTTGGTACTAAAAAGCCTAATTAGCAACTTGTCCCATGAAGGCCATCATTGTTGCCATGAATTTTTACTCAAAAAGGCAAGTGGTCCATATATACCCTGGAATATTACTCAGCCATCAGAAAAGATGAATACCCAACTTTTACATCGACATGGATGGGACTGGAGGAGATTATGCTAAGTGAAATAAGTCAAGCAGAGGAAGTCAATTATCATATGGTTTCACTTATTTGTGCATCATAAGGAAGAGCATGGAAGACATTAGGAGAAGGAAGGGAAAATGAAAGGGGGGAAATCGGAGGGAGAGATGAACCATGAGAGACGATGGACTCTGAGAAACACACTGAGGGTTTTAGAGGGGAGGGGGTGGGGGGCTGGGTTAACCTGGTGATGGGTATTAAGGAGGGCACGTACTGCATGGAGCACTGGGTGTTATACGCAAACAATGAATCATGGAACACTACATCAAAAACTAATGATGTAATGTATGATGATTAACATAACAATAAAAAAATTTAAAATAAAAAAAAACTAATGATGTACTGTATGGTGACTAACAGAACATAATGAAAAAAAGAACCTTGCAAGAAAATATAAAAACTAAAATCCTCCTGAGAAAGACCGAAAAAAAAAAAAAAAAGCAAGTGGTAGAGATAAAGACTGATGTGGAATCTCATGGCTATTTAAACGAGAGATTTACCAATTATTACTTAAAGCTGACTTGACCTCTAGAGGTTGAAAGATTTGGCCTTCTACAGAAGCTTCCACTAAGATAGGCAGGCCCCCCTGGAGACTGTTACTATTTTGGCATTTAAGGCAGTGTACTCTTAAATATTTTGAAAATGATACACATTCTTCAGAGAGCAGAAGTTATCCAATTCTCTTGGACTATTCTAGATTTTATATTTTACAGTTGAAATGCCAAATTGTTTTATTATTATGGATGAAAACATACCAAATTAGTCTTTGTTCCAATCTCAAAATTTGGGATAACTCCTGACAGCTGGAGAAATGTTACATGGTTAAGAATATACATTCAAGATTGATGACTGGCACTTTCAAATAAACTATAGATGATGTCATATACCTATTTACTGCCTAAACTCACTTTATAAAACCCTGTTAAATAAAAATCAGTGTCAAGAAACTATTTTTAATGACAAACTAGTACACAGAAAAAGAAATATATCCATTCTGGACACCTGAAAAGAATATACAGCCTCTTACTATATATGATTCTGGTTTTAAAACCAATTCTTAAATCATGACTTCTCTTCTATTTTCAAAAAGCCATAGGAGGACTTTGAGAAAACATCTAGATAATTTGATTAACAGAAAAATAAATGTTGGCATGCATTAAGTTAGTGATTTAAGTAGTAGGTGGTAACTTATAAGTTTTAAAGTGCTATAAACTGAAACAAAAAGAACACTTTCCTGAAAATTTTTAAATGCTTGAAAATTATATTGATTGTCTTAAACCCACACAATTGGATATGGTCTATAGAAGTAATTCAGAAAGTTAGCTTTACATACCATATGGAATTTATATTTATACTGAGTTTAAGTAAGGAATGGATTACTTGTTATTGGAGGAGGAGAAGAAACTCACACCAGAACTGATGTGCATGAATCATGTTAAAATAAATTGATGTAGAAATTAAACAATCTATTCAGCCCCAGATGTGTGAAGAACAAAGAAAATTTTTAAGTTTGGCTACTAAATTCATTCTCCAAAAGGTCTTTGAGTCCAGACAATTGCATCCATTACCAATCCTCGGAGTCTCATGTTTCAAAACACATTCTGGGGCGCCTGGATGGCTCAGTCGTTAGGCGTCTGCCTTCGGCTCAGGTCATGAACCCGGAGTCCCAGGATCGAGTCCCACACATCGGGCTCCCTGCTCAGCAGGGAGTCTGCTTCTCCCTCTGACCCTCACCCCACATGTGCTTTCTCAAATAAATAAATAAAATCTTAAAAAAAAAAAATCAAACCACATTCTATTGCAGCTACAAGGTAACCAGACATTAAAAAAAGAAACAATCAAAGATCGAGGTAGGTAGTTATGGTGAGGTAGGTTCATCCACAGGTGGGTTGGCCCTGAGAGGAGTAGGGAATATGCCAAATGATAGGCAGGTCCCCAGAAAAAGAACAAGGGAACCAATCAGCAGCAGAGTCCCAGTTAGAACTGGAAGCAGGTATAGGACATGGAATCCATCCTCATTGTTCTCACTTAGCAGCTAGGATTTTTAATGTCCTATGAGGCAGAGAGAGTGCCCTTCACTTTGTTTGATTTAAGTCCTGCATAGTTTAGGACTATTCCCTGAACTTAGCTATTTGTTGAATAATTAATGATGACTAAAATCTGTCCATGGGTTATGTGTAGTACTGAGGAGGGACTTCAGCTATTAAGGTATCTATTAGAAGTCTTACTTTTTATAAAGCCTCTAATTAATTATTGATACGTATCGCTGACAATTTCACTCTCACAAGGTAGAGAAAGCAGGGAGGTTATTTGGCTTCTTGGCTCCTCTTCCTTTGTCTTCCACAGCCCTCTCCCTTGGTCCACACACAGGCACTTTTGTGGTTTTCAATTTATTTTGCATTTCTGCTAGAACCTCTTTCCATCCTCCAGTGTAGGTAACTTGTCCTCTGCCCAATATTCACTCACAGAGGGACAAACTGCAAGAAGTCACACTCTAGATGATAAGGAGAAAGAAACATCACTAAGACTAGAATGACTATCTCTTATGGTCAAATGGATATTTCTGCTGGATCTCAGCATACTTTTCCATTGAGCCCATGTCCCAAATTGGCCCTGAGTTAGGTAGAAGAATAAAGAATGGGACACTGTTTGTCCCCCAATTCCCTAATCGAACTACCAAGCCAAACAAATTAAATGCTCACCTCACCGTCCTTTGTTTCTTCATGTCAGGATGCTTGATGGGGTGTTGGAAGCTCGATTCATAACAACCCATAGTTCAAAATTGTTAGTAACCAACCTACCAACCTTGTTGAGTTACATCTCAAGGCAACCTCCCAGCAAGTCAGCTTTAAGCCCAAGTGCCCAATCCTACACCTCAGTGGAGTGTTCATCACACCCAACTTCTGTTGTAACCAAGCAGAGACCAGAGTCCCTGACTACCTGACTTGCTGCTGTCACGGTACCTAAAAAAAAAAAGGGAATTTGGCATCTAAAAAAGCTGATATGTAGGCAATGCCCAATAGAGATTTTTGTTTTTTAGGTTTCAAATTTATATTATCAGGACCACAAACCTGGGTTACAATTAGGCTTAAGTTTAAAGGGGCTAAAAATATTTGAAGACAACACTGGTAATTAATTTTATACAGGAATTTTTTTAAATGCCTAGTTTTCTTTGTGTCTTTCAAATTTTATAATTTGTTGATATAATGCTCTCTTTTTAAATAAAATGTGCTTTTTTTAATAAAAAGAGAATGGAAAAATATACTATTGACATCATCAAAGCTGTAGGAAAACCATCTGTATGTCCCACAAGCCTCCATTACCCACCTGGTAGCCATTTACCAAAATTGAAATCCAAATAAAAAAAAGTAAATAATATTTGTGTTGTACTTGCCTTACAAGCTTCCAAGCCCAAATCTATAAAATGAGGAGAAACTTCCTAATTATTCATAATTTGCTCTGTGGAGTTGAAACAGATGGATTATAAAGATGATTCCATGATAAACAACTAAATGTGGTTACTACCTTCTGTGCTTTCTTGGTTCATATTTTTATTGTTTTTTTTCTTTATAAGCAGATAATACCTTCTTTTCTGTAGCAATGCAAAATTTGTAGCTGCATTGGAAATGTCATAGTTATTTTTTTTTCTTTACTGTAGGTGTCTATTTTAAAAAGGTAAAGAAAACAAACAGGAAAGTCTGGTGTTGGAAAGGGTAAAGAAAAATAAAGCTTGAAGAGGAAAGAAAGTGAGAGTTATTTGAAAACAAAAATTCTTAAAAGATAGGGGATCTAGTTACTTAATTAGATTAAGGTTCTTTTCTAAGTTTTTCTGCTTCTTCATCTCTTGGAAGATATTTATTGATAGCAGAAAAGAAAGAAGGGTTTAAAAAGAAAATACTTAGGTGTAATGAGACTGACCATTTCATGAAGATGTTACTGAAGATGCACCTTTTCTAACACTAGTCAGCCTGGCACTATGTATGCGTGCAATGTGAAGGAAAGTTAACACACATTGTTGGATGGGTGATCAAATCGTGATTCCCAGAATAGAATCAGACACTGATTCATTTTCCTCTTGAGATTCCATAATCTTAGTATCTAAAACTGAAATTCAAATGAAGTTTAAGATACATAATTTTGCCCCAAATTAAAAATCAACAGGAGTCTATTACTACAGGTAAATGTGTTTTGTTTCACCATCAGTACTAAAGAACATCGTAGACTTAAACAGTATTTACATAGTTAATATAATCTAATCTTGGATATTATAGTGTGATGTTGTACAAAATGCTTTTCTAACATTCAAACTGATCTTTAAAGCAATTACCATGGGATAAATTTGCACATAAAAGAAAAGAGATGATTTTGTGGGTTAAGGCAAAATGTTTCTGTTCAAATTATATGATCCTGAATGAAGTCATTATTCAATATAGGTCAATCTACTTGGACAAAAGCGGGGTAAACTGTGCAGTACAACTGGGGATGGGGACAAACAGAAGATATCTCTGACATTTGTCAGTCCAGATCAATCATGTCAACAATGGGGCTGGCAGCTTCAATATTTGAATTGTCCAATAAAACTCACACATATTACCATGTTGTAGTTTTGCATTTACAGTGATTCAAGATACAAGTGCGCACATAAAAATTGTATTATCTTCCATGGTATTTAAATATGCAAATACTTTGGCACAACTATATACATTCTTTATTATAAATTGATTTCAAATTATTTCTCCTTTATATAACTTGTGGAATTATATTCACTTCTTAAAGACTCAAATATGTACATTATGTTTTTCACTAACATTTTACTGTAGTGAAGGGGCCATTCAAGAATGTGTTAGGACTTAGAGGTATTAAGTCACATAGAGCTGAAAACCATTGGCTTAGATTTATCATTACTCATTCTAGGGCTAGCAGGGCCTACTGAAGCCTACGGTGTCCAATTCCTGTATGAAATAGGAGTTCTATTATTAACCAGAGAAATTGAGAATGTCTCATGTAATAAGTGTGTATTCTATGATCTATAATATTATGCACTCTCTTATTAACTAACAATTGAATAATTCAAAAGCTACAGCCCCCATAATGAGAAACATTTGATAAGTACTTTGAGACCGAAAAAAAATATAGTTACTGAGATGATAACAGGTTTTTTGAAGGACATTAAAGAGAAGAGAAAGAAAGAAAGTTTTCTCTTTAATAGTGTCTGCTGTATGGGCTTTCTGTGCTTCCTGTTAAAGGCACATCCATATGATCTAATAATTGAGCATAAAGCAGCCTAAAGGATAGTTTATGGTTTTGTTTTATTTTATTATTTACTTATGTATTTGCCAACCAACATAAATTTCTAGATCACAGGACAACCATCCTTTCCCTGGAAATACTCCCTGGGAGAAGCTGTGGGCAGAGGCAAAGGGTAGCCCCACAGTAAGTCTACGCTGGAGATACCCAGATTGTCTATGTCTAAAATCTACTTTTTTCCATAGGTCTTAACTGAGTCACTTCGTGACTCATTCTTAGCGAATCTCTGCTGTCAGCCTTTTATCCAAAGGGTTCTCAAAGCACTCATTTAATGGACCTTCCTGAAATTGTGCTCAGGATCGATAAGAAGCTCATTGACATTTGGAATTCACCATTTGCTTCTTTTTTATTGTTATGTTAATCACCATATATTACATCATTTGTTTTTGATGTAGTGTTACATGATTCATTGTTTGTTCATAACACCCAGTGCTCCACGCAGAATGTGCCCTCCTCAATACCCATCACCAGGCTAACCCATCCCTCTACCCTCCTTCCCTCCAGAACCCTCAGTTTGTTTTTCAGAGTCCATCATCTCTCATGGTTCGTCTCCCCCTCTGACTTACTCCCCTTCATTCTTCCTCTCCTGCTATCTTCTTCTTTTTCTTTTTTCTTAAAATATGTTGTGTTATTTGTTTCAGAAGTACAGATCTGTGATTCAACAGTCTTGCACAATTCACAGGGCTCACCGTAGCACATACCCTCCCAATGTCTATCATCCAGGCACCCCCTCCCTCCCACCCCCAACCACTCCAGTAACACTCAGTTTGTTCCTGAGATTAAGAATTCCTCATATCAGTGAGGTCATATGATATACATGTCTTTCTCTGATTGACTTATTTCACTCAGCATAGCACCCTCCAGTTCCATCCACGTCATTGCAAATGGCAAGATCTCATTCCTTTTGATGGCTGCATAATATTCCATTGTGTATATATACCACATCTTCTTTATCCATTCATCTGTCGATGGACATCTTGGCTCTTTCCACAGTTTGGCTATTGTGGACATTGCTGCTATAAACATTGGGGTGCACGTACCCCTTCGGGTCCCTACATTTGTATCTTTGGGGTAAATACCCAGTAGTGCAATTGCTGGATCAAATGGTAGCTCTAATTTCAACTGTTTGAGGAACCTCCATACTGTTTTCCAGAGTGGTTGCACCAGCTTCATTTGCTTCTTTTTTAAACCTGGGATAGTTACCTACCTTCTGAGTTCTAGCATCTCAACCCCTCTCCATGGCTCTCTCAAATTCACCAACATTGCTTTCAATATCACTCCTAGAAGACTTTTTGATCCAGTGTATTTATCTGACACTTGGACTTTTATAGCAATAAGAATCTAATGCTATCTCCCCCCAACTTAAACTCACAATTACACATTTTAGATCACCTTTGAGGCCCTTATCCTTAATACCAGAGATTTCTTCTTTTATAATTTCAGTCTTAAAAATAATTTCTACTTGCTCTCTATAAAGTTAGCTGAAATTTTTTACTTGCATTCTGTTACCAGAATTACAAAATATATTGAAGGCTAAACCTCTCCAATCTTCTGATTAGATTAAGCTGGAAATGGGAATATGTTTTCTTTCTTTTCCTAACTAGGTAAAGGTTCTGATTTCTCATGCAAACTATAGGCAGATTAAAACACTCAGGCTCTGGGTTTCTGAGAGACCTCACACAAGTGGACCTTGTCTGAGTAGTTCCAATTTCTAAATAAGGATATAGACATGTGAACATGATGGGGGAAATCAACTGATTACTTGGTAAACGTTGCCTTTGCGATCTCCAAAGGAAACCGTGTGTTTTTGTGCTTGGGCTCACAGAGCAAGAACATTTAGCTTGCTTGGATATCACTAAAGAAGAGTTTTGTAATTATTTATAGAATTCTAACGCATTTAAGCCATCTTGAGAGTAGCACCCATGAGGAAAAGAACATATGGAAAGCTTATTGTTTTTTGGTTTGGCATTCCTTTGGATTAAATTTAGCACTTTCTTTTAAACTATCTCTCTTTGCAGGTCATGTGTGATTTACACCCACTTAACTTTCTAGGTGTACATCCAGAGCTACTCCACAGGAGGAAGGGGAGAGCCCTGCACAACAAGGATTCTTTGCTTGATACTGCTCAGCTAGAGCACTTTCTAAGAGTAGGTGTCTAAACAATGTCCTTCTGGATTCAGATTATTCACCTAGATATGTTCTGAAAATCCTATCAGTTTATGCCACTTCAAAGCTAAACATAGAGGTCACATGTCTAGCATTCACAGACTTTAGATTCTGACAAAATATAATAATAATAATAGTTCTGTGTTGAAGTTGAAAGTTTTTTTTGTTCATTTTTACTTATTATTTTTATTCTTGTACACACAATCATATTGCTGCATTGCTAACTTCCCTCTGGGAGCAAAGTCATACCAATCACAAATGCATACCCCAAAGAGAGATGTTTATTACTCTTCTATGAATTCTATCTCCTATTATGCTTTAAAGATGCTACAAACTTGAGCCATTACTATGTAAATGACATTTCTAGCAAGCCCCCAAATAACATCTTATGAGATTTCAAACGCCATGATTATGAAACAGTAAAAGACTTAAGGAAATAAAGAATGACACAATATATGTATAGAATATATTAAAACAAATTCTCAATAATGAAAACATATAGTAAGTAGTGAGCTTTATTCTAAAAACCAATTAAATTGGAACCACCACACAGGGAGTACAAGTACATATTAACCATATACCAACAAAAACAAAAATCTCTTTCTCCTGCATGATGAAATTTAGCATTTACTAAGGAAAGCATAACATAAAATGCCTATAAAAATCCTTCCATCAACTTAAGAAATGTATACACTATTGAAAAGTTTTTAAAATCTCTGGACAAAGACCAAAAAACACTAAAAATGAGTATCAGTCAACAATGAAATAACTACATTTATTAATGTTATATTAATAATACATTGAATACTACTAAGCACTAACATTTATTCATTTACTGAGCCAAAAGTCTCTTAATATCAACCATATACAACATTGGTATACTATCGAGAAAATAAGAGCTTACCATCTTCTAATTCTTTTAAAGTTTTTACACGCATTCTTTCATGCAATGCTTATAATAAATTTATGAGATACTTACTGATTTTATATTTTTACAGAGAGGAATATTGAGTCTTATAGAGAGTAAGTTGTAATGACAGTCAGCTAATCGGTGACATAGTGGATATTTGAAATCACAGTATAGTAAAGTATAATTTAGAGAACAGTAAAATGATGGTTGGAAGCATAGGCTCTGGATTAAAATTTTAGCTCATCCGTTGAGTAGCTGTGCAATTCTGGGAAAGCTCCCTTACCTCTCTGTGCCTTAGTTTTACATATGCATCAGTTTGTGCCTCTCTTATGAGCTGCTATTATGCTAATTTATGCTTGTAGGACACTTACAATTGTACTGACTTTTGACAAATATTAGCCATCTTGTCCCATTTTCTTCACCTTGAGTAGCTCATGGTCTGATAGAAATCAATGTCAACATGAATGTTATAAAGGCACCAGGAAGAAATGTAAAACCATAGAAACAACTCCGTTTGACTGGAAAGCATATTTTAAAGCTCTGTTAAATTGAGAAGGGGAAGGGTGAAATCACAATGGTGAGTCAGTGACTGGAAACTGATGAGGTTTGTCAGAAATATTCTGTTGGAGACCCCAAGTCTTAAAACAAAAAGTTTTGACAAAGAGAAGGAGATGATTGAATATTATAAGGAGAAGACATTTTCTGAAGTCAGCAAGTATGATAGTTCAATAACAAGAAAGACAAACACAGTGAAGGAAAACAATATAAAGTAATAATGTATTTGAAGTGCTTTCTAAAGGGTAACACATGTAAAATCTGCTGTATGTAAATTATTACAATTATAATATCATTATTGCCCTACTAATGCACTCCAGCCACATCACTTGGCCATGTGAGATCAATTTCCCATGCCTCAGAGAATACCAATAACATCCAATCAGAGGTATCAGCAACCTCTGTCTGCAGCTGAGTAGACCCTCACAGCTATTGGGTGAAATTGATTATGTCTTCAAAGGCAGTTTTTAAGATATTAAAAATCTATTGCCAGTAAACAAAATGTAGGTTGCCATCAACACCTCTGCTTTTAGTGTATCTCAGATCACATTAGAAAATGATTATCAATTTATCTTTTATCACATTCCAAACTTATTCCTTCTTCCTGGTGTAAAAATATCTTCTTTGAAGATTGTGGCATCTAGTCATATCTCTCTACCTTTTGAGTCTGGCATCCACTGACTATCAGCCTCTTACTTAGCCTTCCATTTAATCCCAAATTCTGTTTATCCTATGACAGCTCTCTGCCCCAGTGCAGTTCCCTGACGGTATTGCTAGTACTGGGTAGAATCTGGTTACTGGGCTGTATTACCTATTTCATTCCCTGAGCTACATCTTCAAGTATTTCTCTCCAAACTTCTTCACCTCTAAGCACCTAGGATCAATTTCTTTTATTTTCTGACTATACTTCCCCAGTGTTTCGGATATCCCCATCACCTCTTCTACTCTTGCTCTTCAGCTGCACAGAGATGTCAAGTTTACTGACTCCTCCAATTTCTCACATTTTCACTTATTTCAAGAATTTATGGGTCCCTACAATATGTGTGTCTGTCCTCAGGAATTATGGTCCTATAATATGTATTTGACCATAGGTCCCATGTTAGGCATGATGGAAATAAGGATAAATGCATCCCAACCCCTGCCTACAAGGAGATATTTTCCAGCCTAATATACTGACAAACAAGTAAAATCCAGAATGGTAAATATACAGAATTTCATCTGCATGTGCCTAATTCAGACTGAGAATATCAGAGAAAAATTTTTGAAAGTGGTTATACTGCACTGTGCCCAAAAGAATGAAAAAATTAGAAATAAAAGTAAATTAGAGGATGCTATGGGTATGATGATAGGGAAAGGACATATCTTTAGGCCAAGGGAGCTTGGAGATGAGAGAAGGCATGAGAACATGTAGGGAAGTTCATTAGCTCCATAAGGTTGGAGAAAATGGTACAAAAGGAAAAGCAGGAAGGAAGGCTACATAGGAAATTAAATTGTATCGCAACAGGATCTATATAACTTGCTAAGCTTTTTGGACTTCTTCCTTGTGGCTTATAGGAAGACATAGAGAGATGTGGTATAAAAGCATGACATGCTTACACATGTGTCTTATAGTGCCCTCACAGCAGTGTGGAAGATGTTTAGAAAGGAGGCAAAACTTCCAGTAACATGAAATTCTAAAAATCAATTATCCAGAGTGGAGAGGTAAAGAAAAGGTTAGAGAGAGGCTAAGGAGTTGGAGGAGGTGGGCTATGTAGAACAATTGTGCATTGGGGTAGAGGGAAACATCAATGTTGAGTATGACCCATAGATCTTGGATGACACAGTGGCTGCTAGTAACTTTCACAAAATATTAACAAGTAAGAAATAGCCAGAGAGGTAAAGAGGAAATTTTGCAATGTTATATTTCCTTCTTAGTAGAAACCTCAGCAAAACTTATCATTGATACTTGATATTTTAACTGACCAATACTCATTTTACTTCCGGGATTAACATTATTTTTCTGCCTAAAAACCTGCTCAACACTTCTGGCCGGCAGGTTTCTTGCTGTTATACCCAGACATTTCTGCTAATACCACTGAGTTGTAGGTTCACTAAGAGTGCCTCGGTGGTTCCTCATTGTATATACACTATTTTCTGTTATCACAGTACACACAAAATTTAATTAAATATTATGAACACCAATAATATGAGTGCAAATGTAGTTATAAATGCTATGAAGATGAAATTGGTGCCTTTTCAAAGGTTGTCATGTCTTAGATGCTGAGTTTGGAGTATGTGTTTCTAGTAAGTGGATCGTTTGCTTTAATCATTCTGGTCCATGACTAAAATATAGGGGAGTGGCTTTAATATTCCCCTACAACCTAGAAAACAGAAGGCCATAAGGGGAGTAGACAGTGATTCAGAGTCTGTACGGCTTTAGCATAAAACACAATTCACTTGAGTCAAACTTTGTTATTTTATGGGAACAAACTTATCAGTCAATATTCAAAATTTACAATTTGAAAAGCAAAACATTGGACTGGGAAAATTACCATTGCATCATGGAAGAATGGAAGAATCTGCCTGAGCATAGCAATTCTAGTGATTTCCTTCATCAGTGGTTCCCAAATGCAAGCCCCTGGAAAGTCTACATAAGGATAATTGGAAGGACATGTGAAAGAACTACATATGCCCAGCTCCCCAACCCAGAGATCTAGGAGAAAGGTCAAAATCCTTCCTGATCACATATACATGTATAGTTATCTGTCTATAAGTATATAATGATGTCTGTGAGGGCCTCCAACTATGCTTCTTGACTACACAGAATTTGACAAATAAAATGGCCAGAAGGTAGACTATTCTAAATGGCACTTACAATTCACATCACGTAGTAACAGAACAAATATGATTTCACTCATAAGTGGAATCTTTTAAAAAAGTGAACTAAAAGCAGAACAGACCAGTTCATACAATGAACAAACTGATGGTTTCCAGAAAGGCAGGGGAGTGTGTGCTTGGGCAAAGTAGGTGAAGGGGAGAGGGAGATACAGGCATCCAGTTATGGAATGAGTCAGTCACGGGAATAAAAGGCAGAGTATAATGGTATAGTATAATGTATACTGTAGCATACATACTACAGGGTAGTACAATGATGCGATAATAGTGCTGGAACAGGAGAGATATTAGCTACGCTTGTGGTGAACATAACAAAACGCATAAACTTGTCAAATCACCAAGTTGTACACCTGAAACTAATGTGACATTGCATGTCGGCTATACTCAAATTTAAAAAAAGAACATTTCCCAAATTCAATGACACATGAAAAAGTGCTCAACATCGCTTGGCATCAGGGAAATCCAGATCAAAACCTCAATGAGATACCACCTCACACCAGTCAGAATGGCTAAAATTAACAAGTCAGGAAACGACAGATGTTGGTAGGGATGCGGAGAAAGGGGAACCCTCCTACACTGTTGGTGGGAATGCAAGCTGGTGCAGCCACTCTGGAAAACAGTATGGAGGTTCCTCAAAGGGTTGAAAATAGAGCTACCTTACAACCCAGCAATTACACTACTGGGTATTTACCCCAAAGATACAAATGTAGGGATCCGAAGGGGTATGTGCACCCCAATGTTTACAGCAGCAATGTCCACAATAGCCAAACTATGGAAAGAGTCAGGATGTCTGTCAGATGAATGGATAAAGAAGATGTGGTGTGTATATAAATACAATGGAATATTATGCAGCCATCAAAAAGAATGAAATCTTGCCATTTGCAACGACATGGATAGAACTGGAGAGTATTATGCTGAGCGAAACAAGTCAATCAGAGAAAGACATGTATCATATGATCTCACTGGTATGAGGAATTCTTAATCTCAGGAAACAAACTGAGGGTTGCTGGAGTGGTGGGGGGTGGGGGGATGGGGTGGCTGGGTGATAGACATTGGGGAGGATATGTGCTATGGTGAGCGCTGTGAATTGTGTAAGACTGTTGAATCACAGACCTGTACCTCTGAAACAAATAATACATTACACGTTAAAAAATAAAAGAAGATAATAGGAAGGGAAAAATGAAGGCAGGGAAATCGGAGGGGGAGATGAACCATGAGAGACTATGGACTCTGAGAAACAAACTGAGGGTTCTAGAGGGAAGGGGGGTGGGGGGATGGGTTAGCCTGGTGATGGGTATTAAAGAGGGCACATACTGCATGGAGCACTGGGTGTTATATGCAAACAATGAATCATGAAACACTACATCAAAAACTAATGATGTAATGTATGGTAATTAACATAACAATAAACAAACAAATAAATAAATAAATATTTCCCAAACTCAATATCGTCTTCTATGATAAAGAGGTAGAAAATCATGACCCAAGTTTTGTCCAAAATAAGTGCAGAAACACTCAAGACAGATCAATGCCTGCTCTGTTGAGAGGTTAACAAGAAAGTACATGTATTTTTTTTAATCTATTTTTTTTAAGTAGGCTCCATACCCAGCGTAGGGCTTGAACTCACAACCCTGAGATCAAGAGTTGCATGCTCTCATGACTGAGCCAGCAAGGCGCCCCGAAAGTACCTGTTTTTATAACATAAAAATTAGCCTCATTTGACACCAGGTGATCTTCTAATAAATCACCTGGTGATTTATTAGACATTCTACCTTCTCCAGCAGCTGCCTTGTTTCAGGAGAACAGACATGTGAGCAGGAAGGAATTCCCATTTCAGGTGATCAGAATTTAGCAAACACATTTTTCATTCGTTGAAATCACAGTGGCACTTCAATACTATCATTTATTAATTCTTTCATTATGAGATATTACTATGGGAACATCATTTTCCACCCACACCAAGAGCAGCCCTACCTACTGCCATCTAGAGAACATTGAAAAGAGAGAATCCATAGATAAAAAGGCGGGCGCCTGGGTGGCTCAGTCGTTAAGAGTCTGCCTTTGGCTCAGGTCATGATCCCAGGGTCCTGGGATTGAGTCCAAGCATCGGGCTCCCTGCTCAGCGGAAAGCCTGCTTCTCCCTCACCCACTTCCCCTGCTTGTGTTCCCTCTCTTGCTGTCTCTCTCTCTCTGTCAGAAAAATAAATAAAATCTTAAAGAAAAGAAAATCTATTTTTATTCTTCTATGCCTAACACAATAGAGTTTATATAGGTATCAATTTTCTGCTTATTCCCCTCTTACAAATGCTATTAGATTTTTTTTTGATTCCAGGATATGCCAATTAGGAAATTACTTCCAGTTAAATTTAACCAGCCCCCTGCAGGTGGGCTAATTAGTTATAAATTGCAGATATATTGGTGGCTATGGGTCTCACAAGAAAGTCTTAAGAGTGTTGCTCCACCTATAAGGACATAAATAAAAAGATTTCTAAAAATCAATTATTAAGAAGGAAGAACTATAGTGGCCTAGCTTTTCACTTGTAGGATCCAATTAATTGTACCATTTAATATTTTATTCTGATAGGTATTCATCTTATAAACTTGTAAGGACATCAACTTGCTGAAACTTGCTGAAAACAAAACTAAATGTTCTATACACTTTGATGAAGGTAGCTATTTGGGGCTGAGTTTTGCCAGCGAGACACCCTAGAAAATCCACTGGGGGATAGTTTCAGGAGGTCATTACGCCCCTTAAAAATCAAGATTACTGCTTTTAATATAAGTATAAATAATTCATCCACTGTCAACCATTTTTGAGATTATAATACATAGCCTTTATGGCTTGTTTTATGACATAATATACATACACAGGTGATCAAATCACATGGTACGTTTAGAAAATACTACCTGGTAAAGTCAAGTTTTGAAATTACCTCCCGTCTGATCATTGTCTTATAAAAACAATTCCACTTTCTATTTGTTCCTCATTTTCACCTTCACTCTATCCTTTGCCTCTTGCCTGTTCCTCATGATCAGTGACCTGCAGCATTATATATTTCTGGAAACACTTCAACGTAAAGATACTACATATAGAAAAAAAGCATCTCTATCGAACATTGTTTTATTCACAGTTGTCTTTGCCTATTCATCCATAGGCAACTCTTTATAGGTTTTATATGCTGTTTGTTTATATGCACTTTTGGAAGAATTTTCCTGAAAATGAAAGGCTTATATAATTTAAATTATATGCTATTGTTACTGTATAGTGCTTTCATTTGTATTTCACAATTCATAAATTGAAGCAATTAATAACCAGTTGTACAGGATTTATGATATAAGCCCAAAGGTTGTTACAGAAAGGCATCTGCTTCATTTTGTTTAATTACTCTTATATAATTTCATATGTACCAGCAAACCTGGAGGCCTGGACTGGTCAGTAACTGTATCAAACAGAAGAAAGAAAGGTTGCTCAAATTCTGAAAACAGCTAAATGAAAGAGCTGACCCCTTTGAATAAAACAGACATAAGACAGCCTTTAAAAATTAAACATTTTTCACTGTTTTGGAAAAAGTTGAAATAATCCATTTTAACTTTTGCAATTTTATTAACCAGAGAGAACTCATATCCTAACTTCATTAGTATCCTTTGAGGTTAAAAAAGAAAACTTTTTTAAAAATGCAGATAAATAAATTAATGTTGACATTTATTTGAAGAACTCTTTAACCTCTCTCTCAAAAAACATTTTGACAACTAATTAGCCACATATCACCATAATGCAGGCTAGGAATAAATGGAAATAATGAGTTTCATTGTAAAGTTTAAGCCAGTGGTAGCATGATCAGGAATTTTTGTTTACCTAGAACACATAATTAACTCTAGAGGGGAAATGAAAGGCAAAAATCGTACTTTACATATCAGTGTAAAAAAAGGTATAAAAAATTAGAATATAACTTTATAAACCACTATTGTCCCACTGCTATTAAGAATCAATGAAATCTGTAATTAGGAAACATTATGGAAAGGTTAAAGATGAGAATGCCTGTGGTCTATCTACAGGAAACCTAAACTGTTTAGGTTAATGAAATGTCTATGACAGTCATATTAATTAGCAGGTTCACAGAAGCCTAACTTTTATTTTATAAATGCCATGATAAAAAGTATTAAGGCTCCATGCACACACTGTGTTCCATCTAGATTACCTCCAAGTACTTACCTCTTTGATTCTTCTAGTCATTTCCCCCCTAATGATCTGGATGCTATTAAGTATTGCATATTTCTGGAAACCCTTCATGTAGTAGAAGACATATTTAATGATATTGTTTTGAAGATAATGAGAAACAGTAGAAACTTGCTATTTTTTAGAAGAGGATTGTTGCATTGTCAATATTTCATCAATATAATGTTATTAAGATGACAGATTTCCTAATTTTCCTCTTCGTTGTTATTTCTGTCTAATGTCAACCAAAACCCTTTCTTTCATTCAAAAGTGAGAATGTTGTCCATCAAAGTCCGGTCTATGCTGGGAAACAAAAAGCCAGAATCAAACTGTATAGGAGAGATTGTATACTGTAGAGATAACAGGACCAGAAAAAAAGGATGAATCAACATTAAAAAAAAAAAAGACAAAACCAGAATATCATCAGAATCAAGCATTACCACCACACCAATTCTATTTCTATACCATAAAGTTAACCACTTATCCACAGAAAAACAATCACTGAGGACAGAATTCTCTGGTAAAAGTTGGTTGTTGTTTTCTTGCCTGCATCAATTAAAATGATATCTATAGGGCGCCTGGGTGGCTCAGAGGGTTGAGTGTCTGCCTTCAGCTCAGGTCATGATCCCAGGGTCCTCGGATCGAGTCCCGCATCGGGCTCCCTGCTCCTTGGGAACCTGCTTCTCCCTCTGCCTCTCTCTCTCTCTCTCTGTCTTCCATGAATAAATAAATAAAATCTTTAAAAAAAATAAATAAATAAAATAAGATGATATCTATAAACAGTGCCTCTTATCACTTCTTACTTTCCAATGTGTGAGTATGGCTGATTAGCTGAGCCTAAGTTTCAAGGCACATCTGCCTACAAGGGAAATAGGGGATTTGAGCCTTGTTTCACTTTACAGAGGAATTCACAGCTTGGAAATTTCCTTAAATATAGGGAGGTTTTCCAAAAGATGATAGACAAAATGTTTACTTTACAATGATGTGCATAGGAGCTCATATGTGACTAACCCAAATGCAGAAGAAAAAATTATAAACTCTATCAAAACATTTAAAAACACACACACATTTGATGTTATGGAGAAAAAAAAAAACAGAAAGTAGGCAGAAATGTCAAAGTATTCATCCAATGACCGAGTATTTGATCATCAAAGGCAGATAACTGCTCTGGTTAAGTGTGCACTATCATGGTTTTATAGCCGATGACATGGCAGTCTTGAAGAACTAGATGGCTACAAACTGAGCAACAATTTTATTCTAGCATGAGGAGCAAGAGTACAGAGTTCCAAGCTAACAAAACAGATGAGCTGGGAAGTTAAGTGGAGTGGGAGAGAATCCCATTCAAATGAAAGTCACAGAAGAGAATGTCCCAGATAGGGAAGATCTGAAATATTCATAAAAATCCATAGAGATTATGGATGACCCCTAAATTGCACATGCATAGAAGAGACTCCATAGACCCCAGCAGAAAGCAATAGCTGAGGGACTAGAACAGAGCAATGATTTCAACTGCTGCACACTAGAAAGGTTTGAAGGTTTGGTGTTTGAGTCACAGATAGATAAGTAATACTAGAAAAGAGTCACTCCTCAAAGAAAAATATCAGAACCCAGAGTCTCTACAATGGATTGGCCCCAAATCCATTTTATAATTAAAAATAGCTAGATGTAAAAAGTCATAGGAAAATATAATACATGGGAAAAAAGTAGACTTTGGACAGATGCACTGAGATGGCCTACATTTGGGCATTAGGAGACAAGGACTTTAAATTCGCTAGTATAAGTATGTTCAAGAATGAAAGAAATAGATGGTCATACATATGAATACATGGGGACTTTCCAGGGAGAAATATAAACTATAGAAAAAAAGGAAATAGAAATGCTAGAACTGATGAATACAGTATTGAATATGAAAAATCTACTAGGTAGGCTTACTGAACATGGTAGAAGAAAATATCAGTAAACTTGAAGAGAGATTAAGAATTTTTTTTTTCAAAAGGAAGAATAGAGAGGAAAAAGTATTGGTTAAATTGTATACTTTCTAAACACAAAATTTAATTAAATTGTCTAAATTAACTGGAATGTTTATTGTCACATCATTTGCTTTTTCCATTACTTAAAAACCACAGGTTTTCTTGAAAAATTTAAAATATCCATAAGAACTGAATCCGTATCTTAATGGATAATACTCAGACTTCTAACTTTCTTGGTTTAAAGTCCCCAATGTTTCCACCGTGAAGATTTACAGACTTAAAAACCTCTGTCTTGTTCAACTACATCCACCTCATTCAATTTCTCTACTCTTCCTCTCTGTATAAAAGCAAGTTTTAACTATAAACTTGACCACTTAGTTACTTAGAGAGTACAATATATCCATTTATTTAACCAATACTTATTGATAAAAGATTATGTTTTTAGTTATATTCGAGACCCAGGAATTTAGCTGAAAATTACCTAAGTTATTTTGCTGTTCATTTAAAGAGAGAAAGAGAAGTACATCAGTCTAGAATCAAAAAGAAATTTCAAGTCTCAACGGTGGAGCTACATCATTCCATGGAATTCCCTACTGCTTTTACATTTAGGCCCCAACCTGACTAATACACAGGAAATGACTATACCACGTTGCATAGAAATGGTTTAATTTTTAGGTTAATAATCTTTTGGTGTTAAAAATGTATTATCAATGCCTTTCCAAAATATTTAATTTACAAATATTTCTTTTGGAGTTTGCTCATCTAAAATCCTTTAGCCACAAATGGATAAATTTATCTAATTACATTCAATGCATAAAATACTGATTAATGGGGCATAAGGCTTTAAATCATAGAGATAATGTGAAAAGTTAACCAAGTTCGTATCATACATTTTATATGTATATATATGCACATATAAAGTTTTTTAAATATTGTCATTCGTAATTCTCTTCAGCTTTAATCAGATTTTTTTCTAGCTTGAGACCAAAATGGCCTATAGTGATTAGATTCAGTGCCTTATTATGTAAGATGAAATGTTTTCAATACAACTTTACATATTTTGCTGATATTCTATCCAACCTTCCTAGTAATTTGTATTTTAAACTTTTGCTTTAACTCTTCCAAAAAATTTAATGAGCTTCTCCCTTGATATAAAATAAGTTTAATGAAATTCAAAAATGCATTAAAAATTTATATTTTAGATTGAAAATTGATGAGTTACTATGATTTTTGTTATCAGTATGTAAAATAAAGATTTTTAAAATCTCACTAATTTAAACAAATTCCACTCCATCTCATATGAAGATCAGCTGTGTACATGTTATTAATCTTAAGGGGTAAAGACCATAGTGTGCTTCTTGTTTGCATATGGCTTGGCAGGTGTGTGATGTTTCCATCATTTTATAAATGTATAAAGGAAAGGATTACTTTTTACTAAGAAAGTTAGTCCCTCCTAGTACAAGGTTGAGATTTGCTGTAAATTGCCACCAAATGGATGACAGTGGCTAGTCCCATGTACATGGCATATACATAGCCACTAGGTGGCAAAATTTAATTACCAATTCAGATTCTCCTCCATCCTCTTCTCAGAACTGCATCTAGATTTCAGGGACCAGATGAGAGTTTCCTAGTTGTTAAGATTTCACATTGGGCTGGAAGTAGCACCGAATGTTAACCACCGAGATAGACTTACTCCTTCGGTCTCAGTCATTAGTCCCTGAAGATCACTGCTGTGCCCACTTTGTCCCAAGCACAACCACAAATCCTCTTCAGATCTGCCAGGTCTGTAGAACACACATTTCTTATCTCAGGTCCACAGGATCATTATGAAGCTCCCTGTCACTCCACCCACTGCATGGCATACTTTAGTTTGATTAAGCGCCTCACTATTTTTTGACAGCAGTGTCCAGGACGAGGTCACAGAAAGACTCCTCTGTCTCATTATTATAACTGTCAGAGGTGATGCCCAAATGCAACTTCAAAAAACGAGGTCTTTCAATCCTTTCTGCCATAGGTCAGGATTGGTCCTAGAGAGAGGGAGGCAAGTATAGCCTTTGGATATTGGTGTGTCAGGAGCAGGAAAGGGGGAGGGGAGGACAGCTAAAGGGCCAGCCTGCAGATAAGAGAGAGGTATTAAGCCTGAAAAACTAGATGCAGTCTTCAAACCATACAAGGAGATTGGTCCTTTGTTACTCTCTTCCAGTAGCTGCTAATAGTCCTCAATTAGAATCGGCAATGTCCACAATAGCCAAACTGTGGAAAGAGCCAAGATGTCCATCGACAGATGAATGGATAAAGAAGAGGTGGTATATATACACAATGGAATATTATGCAGCCATCAAAAGGAATGAGATCTTGCCATTTGCAACGACGTGGATGGAACTGGAGGGTGTTATGCTGAGTGAAATAAGTCAATCAGAGAAAGACATGTATCATATGACCTCACTGATATGAGGAATTCTTAATCTCAGGAACAAACTGAACTTTGCTGGAGTGGTGGGGGGTGGGAGGGATGGGGTGGCTGGGTGATAGACATTGGGGAGGGTATGTGCTATGGTGAGCGCTGTGAATTGTGCAAGATTGTTGAATCACAGATCTGTACTTCTGAAACAAATAACGCAACATATTTAAAAAAAAAAAGAAAAAGAAGAAGATAGCAGGAGAGGAAGAATGAAGGGGAGTAAGTCAGAGGGGGAGATGAACCAGGAGAGATGATGGACTCTGGAAAACAAACTGAGGTTTCTAGAGGGGAGGAGGGTAGGGAGATGGGTTAGGCTGGTGATGGGTATTAAAGAGGGCACATTCTTTTTTTTTTTTTAAATATCACTTTTTTTAAAGATTATATTTATTTATTAGAGAGAGAGAATGAGAGATAGAGAGCACGAGAGGGAAGAGGGTCAGAGGGAGAAGCAGACTCCCTGCTGAGCAGGAAGCCCGATGCGGGACTTGATCCTAGGACTCTAGGATCATGACCTGAGCTGAAGGCAGTCGCTTAACCAACTGAGCCACCCAGGCGCCCTAAAGAGGGCACATTCTGCATGGAGCACTGGGTGTTATGAACAAACAATGAATCATGGAACACTACACCAAAACAAATTATGTAATATATGGTGATTAACATAACAATAAAAAAAAAGAATCACCTGGAGGGCTTGTGAAGCCACAGTTGGCTGGAAGAGTTTCCAATTCAGTAAGAAAAGAAATCCAAATTGGAGCAAGGTGGGGGCAAGGTGGGATTAGGTGGTTATAACACCATGTGCTACTCCTGGAAATGTCTCATGACTTTGGGAAAAGTAACTCTATTCAGCTGTGTTACAGACCAAGCCCAGCCATACACCAAGACATCTTGCAATTTAGTCTTTATCAGTATATCTAATAGCATTGTATCTTTGGACATTTAAAAGTTTAAACATTAGAAACAAGCAATCCAATGATATTAATTTGCCCATGGCTAATGAAAGGCTTATATAATTTAAATTATATGCTATTGTTACTGTATAGTGCTTTCATTTGTATTTCACAATTCATACATTGAAGCCATTAATAACCAGTTGTACAGGATTTATGATATAAGCCCAAAGGTGTTACAGAAAGGCATCTGCTTCATTTTGTCTAATACTCTTATATAATTTCACGTATACCAGCATATATGGATGCCTCCAGCTTGCCTTTGCTCAGTTGGACACATTTGGTCGTACAAAACTTCGGTGCACTCAATTCAGCCATTGACCTACCACCGACTTGATGTATGAAAGGTATAATCTGTGTAAAGCCATCTTTCTACATGAGACGATTCAGACCTTGTTTTCTTTATAGATTTGAAATATTTTTTGTCAGTTGTAAGGAAGAAAAAAGCCAACATGCATAAATTTAGCAAAGTCTCTGCTTGAATGTTTTGTATTGTTTTATTATTTACTTGTGTGGCTTTAAGTAACTGTCTTAAAATTTCAAGGAATGCATACAGGTTGAGGAACAATTCATGTTAAAAGGCTGCCCTCTTGTGACAATGTGTTGTATGTTTTACTGGTAAAACGACCTTATACCCTCTAAAATCCAATTCATAATAACATTAAAAGGATAAAACCTCAATGTCATTTGGGATTTCTTTAAAAAAAATCTTGTTTATATGGCAATTTTAAGATAATGAATTGTTCTGATTAGGTAAGGTGTTCCAGGGAGCTGAAATTTAAACCCATCTCATGATTTAACTAACTTAATATATACATTTCCAGTATATATGACCCACTTCTCTGCTTTTAAAAAATTAGTTAAATTTTGCTACAGACTGAGGTGTCAGTGGCACATATCATGAATTTAATAACTCATCTATGTTACTGTAACTATGAATGTCACCCCTGGATTTAAGAATCAGTTAATCAGTAAACATCACTTAAAGAAAGATGAATAGTTCATATCTTCTGGCTCTGAAGAGGTCTTGGTCTAATGCAGGAGATGGGTGATGTAAATAAACGATCACAAAGAAAATTCATGAATGCTATATATAATACAGGTGTATATACTATATGTGGAAGAATAGAAGAGAGAGTACTTAGTTTTTCTTTAGAGAACCAGGGAAATAGGCTAGAAACAGGTAACTTTGGAGTCACTTGAAATTTGAATAAGACACACAGGATATTATTACATGATAAGTACCCCCTAGATATTGGAGATATATTAATGAAAATACTTAATCCCTACTTTTAAGGAACTGAGTTGTAAGGGAGAAACTATACCACAAACAATCTGAACGCAATGTGATGAAGATTTACAATGTCCTGTGGATTTTCTCTCCTTCGTATTTCTTGAAACTGTTCCCTTCTTTTCATTTCATTACCACCCTATAGTACAAATATAGTGACTGTGGTGTTTTTCTGATGTTAATTTTGGGTTGTTGGTTTTTGGTTTTTGTTTTTCTTCCAGTACTTTTTTAGGTCTTCTTGCCCAGTTCTAGGAGCAAAGTGATTCTGGGTTCACTAATTTAGAGGAATGGAAAGAAAGCATTTTATGGAAAGGAATAGTAACCTACAATCCTTTCTGACTTTTAACTTCTAAAAACTTAGACCTTAGGGAGAATTTAAAAGAATCATGGAACTGGTGCAGTATTTTGGTGAATGAGAAACACTGTATAAATGTGAAAGGAGACAGATTTTCCCCAGGTTAGGAAAAAAATCCACTCTCCACACCTCCTCATTCCTTCTCTGTGGTTGAGAGGAGAGGGAAACAGAAGGTCCCTTGGTCAGTAGAGGAGACCTAGAAGCAATTTCCTAGAAATATCCCACGAGATGTAAAGGTCTCCGGATGGGGGGGGGGGGGGGGGGCGTGGGAAGACAAAAGCTACAATGGTGTTTAGGCAGAAAGGGCCATCGGCAGACTCATGAGAGGATTTTTGCACTCCAAATATGAGAAAGAAGCAATATTGGGCTTGTGGGCCTCAATGAGCCATGTGGGGATGGACAAAGGAGAGACCAGCAGCAGCTCGTGTGGACAGATGGTCAACTAAGGACCTAACTACCATCCATCCCCCATGTTCCAGCTGTGTTTACCAAGGCTGTGCTCTGCCATCCAGATGCCTTCTTCAGGACTAAAGCACCATTCTCCCAGCAGCTAGGGGTGCTGACAGCTGACATCTTGCAGTAAAGTCACAGCTGAATAAAAACATCTCATCCAAGTTCACAGACTGTTCTCAGAGATAAATCATATCCAAAGACTGGTCAATGTGTGTATATAAAGTCCTGGCTCTTTTACCCCAATCTAGGACAGTTTTAGACCATCTGAGTCAAGCTACCAAAAAAAAGCGGGGGGATTAATGTATCAAAGACAATGATTATTCTTAATGGTGTGACATCAAAATTGCAATTAAACACAACTTTAATGATTACTTAAATGAAAATTTTAATTCCACTGACATAAAGAAGAAATTGGTGATAGCTTTGACTCCAGGGCGGGGAACTCTGGATATATGTCCTTTTAGTACATTTTGATTCTGTGTCATGTCAAGATATTAAACCCTTAAACAAGGGAATTCCCTGTGACACCTTATATACAGATTTCAGAAGTTCTACAACTCAGACAATTTAGACAGACATGAAAAGTATGGCCTAGAAAACCCTGTTAAATAACACTAAAGGGGATTTAAGTGGTAGAAAGACATTGATATAAAAAATGTATGTGAAGAGTTTGATTAAATTATTTCATGAAATGTGAGAATTTCTGTGAGAATTTCTAAAAATGTCTAAGAAATCTAAATTTCTTACGTAGTATGTATGATTAATAAATATAAGTACTTTATTTTTATTCACAGCCTAACTTACATATTCAATTTATATATTCAATTGTGCTCCCATGAAAACCTGAATTTTCTGAATGAGAAAATTAGAGAGATATCTAACCCTTTCTCCTCCCCCACACAGGGATGTAAGCAGATATATATAGTTGTGAGTCAGTGATTTTTCCTAGGAAAAAAGAGAAAATAAAAAGAACATTGAAGACCCCTTATCATGATCTCTATTAAAAAACAACAATAAGAAACAAACAAAAACAGAACAAATAAAAAATATCCTTATTCTGGAGAACAAATGACAGAGGTGTGATACAATTCAGACCTAGAGAGGATGGACCTAACTTATTTAGAATATGCATGTTTGGCAGGCACGGATCTGCAAACCAATTCTACTAGTAGCCCCTCAAAGAGCAGGAACTGTCCAGATTTACCTCTACTACGTAGGTCAACTCATCCTGCCATTTCCCTCACGTCCCTGCTATTGCCAGAAAGAAAGTCTGTTATGTCCTTTAAAATAAAACCCATAGATTGTTAAGTGGATGATTCACAGTAGTCCTTAATTGTTTCTTTTTTTTTGCCCCTCACTCCATCTGAGCCTGCCTTTAGCACTTCCATTAGACGTGCTCTCATTGGGCTGGAAAGGGGGTCTCAACATGTTTTAGCAGAAGGGATGAAAAGAATTATGCCACATTAGAATGCCACGTCTATACAACACAAACTCTTCTTTCACTCTTGCCAGGCTGTGGTGGCAAAGTGTCAATGCATCGCTGTGCTGAATTTCTCCATCTTCCGGGAGGTGCTCACTTTGCTTACCTAAAGTCTGTTATTATCCTACTTCGTATGCCCAGGGTCCCATCACCAGGGTTGGAGACGAGCTCTTTAGTAAAGCATAAGAGATATGTCTTTTTGAAGACACAAGTATGCTCATGCCCTGTTCTTACCTGAGAATCTTAAATAGCTCCTTTTTAAAGTAAATCCTTTTCTGTGATACATAAAACTTCATGTAATCTGCCCGCCTGTATCCATTCTGTTCTTCCTTCCTAAGTCATAGTCTGCAAGTCTACCAGGCTACATTCTCTTCTATACCTCTCTCTTTGCATGGACTGATCCTTGACTATCCATCAAGAACCAATTTTGTTTGTTTGTTATTAAAAAGAAATATTTATTTACTGAACCAGGGCAGATTAGATAACAACTAACTCTAAGTTTACATCTTTTAACTAAATATTGCAGTGTTTTCAAACACACCAAAACAAACAAACAAAACAAAACAAAACAAATCCCAAATGGCATTGCAACAGTTATCTTAAGGTAAAATACAATCACCTCATGCTGTTGCAAGTATTTTCACCCCGGGTTGAAAAATTGTTTGTCCTGAACATGAAAACCTGTAACAAATTTAAATTAATTATATAAAACTCATTACTTCTAGTTTTTCCCTTGTAAAGATCCAAAACAAATATATAAGTAACTAGTATACATCAGTCACAATACAATTCTGGATTATACCCCACAACCAGATGCTCCTTTAATTTTAAACTCATCATCAGAGACCAAGAGAATGTCATTTCATTTTACAAAAAAACAAAATTCACATGTGCCAAAAAAGAAAGTCCCAAGAAAAACAAAAACGAAATCCTAGTACTGAGAGTGATGTTCAGTATCCTAAATAAACAGTGGCCAAAATGCCACTGATCAAAAATAAAATAGTGGCTGTATGTCATGGCAGTGAAATTCAGGAGACTTTAACCCTTGACATCAGAAATCCAGTTTTTTCCAATTACATGAATGCACACTTCCTACATGACAGGAGTGGAGAAAGCAGATGAGCCAGCAGAGAAAGAGAAGAGCTACTGTTTGCTGGAACACCCAGAAAACTGGCTTTAGTAGAGACTTCTTACAAGGTTAGGTAGAAACCAACAAATTGTTATTAGCTGCTTGTGTCATTAATTCAGTTTGGAGGTCTTTGAGTCCGAAGGTTCAACATATAAATTTAGGTGGAAAAATGTTGTTAGGTTAGGTCTTATCTTCAAAGAAAAACACAAGACAGAGTGCCTGGGTGGCTCAGTCATTAAGCGTCTGCCTTCGGCTAGGGTCATGATCTCAGGGTCCTGGGATCAAGACCCACATCGGTCTCCCTGCTCAGTGGGGAGTCTGTTTCTCCCTCTCCCTCTGCCTACCATCTCCCCTGCTTGTGCTCTCTCTCTCTATCTGTCAAAAAAAAAAAAAATTTAAAGAAAAACACAAGACAGACAAGTATAAAAGTACCAGCCTGGTCATAAGCTCCAGTCAGAGTTCTGCCAATAGGATGGGTAGAAAATGTCAAGATTCAGACTGCTTTTTCTCATAAGGACTCAACAGAATGAATCTTTAATGACTCAAACTGTAAGATAAAGGATCCAAAGAATGCAGTCATTTTAGTTAAAGTACTATCAGCAAAGTACTAGTCTGAACAGACTGCATTTTATCATGAAAACAAAAGGAAAAGAAGATATAATCGGGACTATACACCTATATTTCATTCACAGTGTTTGAGTTCTGACAGGCCTGTATAATGGAGGCAAAATTCAAATAAAAAATTACTCCAAGTGTCAAATTTTCTAAAAAGCTGTTTTCCCCAATATCTACTAATCACAGAGAAACATGCACTATGAGTACATAACTGTACATATGTACCATTCTGAAAAAAAAATGTAGAGACTAATGACATTAGTACGACCAAGATGTTTGGTAAACAATGAATTATGATTTTGAGATCATCCAAAAAAGGCTTTTTTTAAAAAAAGATTTTATTTATTTATTTGGGAGAGAGAGAGAGAGAGCAACAGAGCAACAGAGGGGTGAAGGGCAGAGGGAAAAGCAGACTCCCCACTGAGCAGGGAGCCCGATGTGGGACTCAATCCCGGAACTCCAGGATCATGACCTGAGCTGAAGGCAGACCCTTAACCGACTGAGCCACCCAGGCGCCCCCCAAAAAGGCTTCTTACATAGCCCTCCAGACTTCAAAAATTTCTTCAGGTAGTAGATCTGTCCCAGTGTCATGGCAACTAGAACAAAAGCTTCAATGAAGGACCAAAGGACCACTCTGCTGTTTGTGTTGTTGTTGATCGCCCTGTGCATCCTCTCCTGAACTTCCATGGACTTCTGTTCATGCTTGACAGCTGCCATCACCCCTGCCAGCTCATTAGTCATTTCTTCCAGCTTGTTCTGGTGAGCTTCTATTTCCATGTCTTGTCCTTTGGGGACCTCCCCACTATCAATGGTGAACATCACTATCTTTGGAATCATGGTAGACATCCTGTTGCTAAAACAAAACCTAATGTGTTCTATGCGTGTGAGCAGCAAATGTGTATTTCCCATTGGACTCTCGGTCTCCTTTATAAAGTCTTTTATTATCAGGCCCTGTCATCTCCACATCCATGTCAATAGGAAGCCACCCTCTGCCATCTTGAAGATGAGGCCCATCTTGGTGCCCGAGGTGACCTGCTCCAAGAAGCAGTCCTGGCTTCATGCCGGTGGATCCTGGCGAAGTAGCCCAAGGCTGCAGCCAGAAGGGCGGCCATGAGCACCAGAAGCTCAGTTTGAGTCACATGCAAAAAAAAAAGGGGGGGGGGTTAAGACAATCATCTTACCCTCTACAAAAATCAACTCAAAATGGATCATAGATCTAAATGTAAAATGGAAAGCTATTAAACTCCTAGAAAATAACATAGGAAAAAAAACCTAGACAACATTTGGCATTACCATGACTTTTTAGACACAACACCAAAGGCATGAGCCATGAAAGTACTAATTGATAAGCTGGACTTCATTAAAATTAAAAACTTCTGCTCACTGAAAGACAATGCCAAGAGAATGAGAAGACCAAGCCACAGACTGTGAGAAAATATTTATGAGAGACTTCTAATAAAGAACTTATCCAAAATATACAAAAAAGTCTTAAAACTCAACAATAAGAAAATGAACAACCCAATTGAAAAATGTACAAAGGTCTTAATAGACACCTCACAAAGAAGATATATAGATGGCAAATAAGCACATGAAAATATGCTCAACATCATGTCATGAAGGAAATGCAAATTAAAACAATATTGAGATTCCTGTACATTTTCTATTAGAATGGCTAAAATCCAGAACACCGACACCAAATGCCTGTGAGGAGGTATAACAAGAGGAATTCTCATTCATTGCTAATGGCAATACAAAATGGTATAGCCATTTTGGAAGACAGTTTTAGCAATTTCTTATAAAACTGATGAAGGATAGTTGGCAGGCAGGCAGGCAGGGACAAGCCCTCCTGCCCCCAAGAGGAAACCACCCTTAAAAGGATTTTACACCACCCTGGGAGGAGCCCTCCACCCTTTCCCGCATGATAGATAGGTAACAAAAATCTGATTGGATGACAGGTGCAGGGAGGGTTAATCAGATTAAAACAGCCTGCCAACAAGCCCATGAAAACCTGTAGACTTAGAAACCCGGATGGCAACCCTCTCGGCACTGACAGAGAAAAAATCCTGTAACAAAACCAAACATACTCCTACCATATGATCCAGCAATCGTGCTCCTTAGTATTTACCCAAAGGAATTTAAAACTTATGTCTACACAAAAATCTACACATGGGTGTTTATAACAGCTTGATTCATAATTGCTACAACTTCAAAGTAACCAAGATGTCCTTCAGTAGGTGAGTGGATAAATAAATAAACTGTAGTATATCCGAACAATGGAATATTATTCAGTGCTAAAAAGAAATGAGATACCCAGCCACAAAAAGACATGGAGGAATCTTAAATGCATATTTTTAAGTGAAAGAATCCAATCTGAAAGGGCTATATACTGTATGATTCCACACAGACACAGACCAAAAAAAAAAAAAAAAAAGCAAAAGCAAAACTAGGGAAACAGTAAAACTATGGAAGCAGTAAAAACCCAAACTATAGAAACAGTAAAATGATAAGTGGTTGCCATGAGTCAGAGAGAAGGATTACGGATGAATAAGTAGAGCACAGAGGATTTTTAAGGCAGGGAAACTCTATGATATTGTAGTGATGGATACGTGTCATGATACATTTGTCCAAACCCATAGAATGTACACTACCAAGAATGTTAACTCTGTAAAGCATAATGTAAACTCCAGAGGTTGGATGATTATGATGTATCAATGTAGATTCATCCATTGTAACAAATGTTTCACTCTGGTGGGGGATGTTGATAATGAGAGAGGCTCGCAAGTGTGTGAGTAGAGGTGTTAGGAGGTGGAGGAGGGGCAATAAAGCATCTTCCACACTAAGAAGGCACTTTGAGACCAAAAAACAAAGCAAATCACTCCATACCAGCTACACAACTTTATTCAGGGTCTCACTGACAGGGAGGGTATCCGGTGGGCAGGTGATCCCGGTGCTAGGCAGCTATTCTCCGCAGAGTCTGGATTTTATAGAGGGAGGGGTTACTAGTTATCTAAAGTGATGCCATCTGTGGGGGGGAGGGAGTGGGGGGAGGGGAGGGGAAGAACTGTGTTATCTCTGCTAGTTATCTAAACAGCTTTAGGGAAGATCAGAACAAGCCTTCCTGCATTCCCGTCAGGATCTACAATAACCTCCAAGGGGCCTGGAACATGTAGCCCCAAGGAAGTTCATTGCACAGACGAAACAAGATGGAGTGCCAATATGGAGTCAGTATTGTCAGCGTCCCTAGAAGAGGATATACAGAAAATCTCTGTAACTTCCCCTCCCTTTTGCTGTGAAGCTTAAACTGCTCTAAAATAATAATAATAGTAATAATAATAAAGTCTTAGTAAAAGAAAATGTTTCAGGCAGTCTCTGAATTGAGACCATCTGGCTAACAAGCCAGATGACCAGCTTCTTTTTTTTTTATTAAAGATTTTTATTTATTTATTTGAGAGAGAGAGAGAATGAGAGATAGAGAGCACGAGAGGGAAGAGGGTCAGACGTAGAAGCAGACTCCCCACTGAGCAGGGAGCCCGATGCGGCACCCGATCCCGGGACTCCAGGATCATGACCTGAGCTGAAGGCAGTCGCTTAACCAACTGAGCCACCCAGGCGCCCAGATGACCAGCTTCTAATGACCTCATAGCACAATCTTGCCCTGACATATACTGTCCACACAGCATGACTGCTCTGTGACTTCTAAAGTCGCTGACACCGGTGACCAATGACCAATGCCTTGCTTCTTGCCTCTAACACATGTAAAGGTAGTAGTTAGCCCCGAGGCAGATAATAGTGTGTTCTGTTATTATGTGCTAGACATTATAATTATTTAATCCTTACACCAACCCTGTGAAGAAAACATGATTACTACCACCATTTCTCAGCTGAGGAAACTGAGGCAGAGAGCTTAAGTAGTCAGATGAAGATCACCAGATGGTAATGTGGCAGATCCAAGATTTGAACTCCGGAAGCCTGGCTCCTGGGCTTGGACTTGAAACCACAAGGCACCACAAACCTGTTGTAGGAGTCCTCCTCCCACAGTCAGAATCCTTGACACCCCGGTTCTCTGGAAATGCACTCAGAAGTATTTAAGATATGAAGCCCTGAAGGGCAACCAATATCCTTCTGTAGCTGATTTTGTAAAATGAGATTTCAGGAGGAAAGAGTGACAGTAACAGAGGCACAGCAGTTTTCCTCTTATAAATTTATTCATCACAACGTTTTACGCCTAAACACATAGTTTGTATGTTCATTGCACAGTTATAAATAGATACACTCAATCTGGTAAAATGTAGAGAAAGTGGGCAGAGTATTTTTAATCTTGATGAAATGCTTCTAAAAGAAGCCCATTCTCAGGCTTTTTGGGGTCAGATACAGGGACGTTTGTAGACCTCTTGCTTGGTAGCCTTGAATGTAGGTGTTCCGTGCTGAGTCTATTTTTGTTCCTTGTACCATAACAGCTGGTGTATCCAGCACCTCTACAGAGTTCTTCTACCTGATCTAGGTCTTCTGATGTCCAGGAGTTCCTGCCGTTGAGGGATGATACTTCATGGGCATTTCTGTTGAGATCTTTTTTCTCAGAAACCAATTCCACTTTACCCTGCCTACAGTTGAAAATGAATCATTTAACTCTTTTCTTCTAATCTCTTTCTTTGCAGTCCATCAATTTTATAACAGAAAATAAGCACTACAGCCACTATTGCAACTAGGAATGATGACTGGCATTATTTTTATATGTCACCATACAATATTATTGTTATTATTTTTTCCATAATAATATAAAGGTAATAACTCTTAGTTATTTCAGTCATTTCTAGTTAAAGTAGTACTAAATAAAATTAAATTCATAGTACCCTTCTAGGTTCAGAAATTGGAATAATTCTTTTTTTTTTTTTGGTAGATTGCATTATTGGCCCTATTCTTCACCTATCCCCCCCTTTTTTTTAAGATTGTATTTATTTGTCAGAGAGGGAGAGCATGAGCAGGGAGAACCGCAGGCAGAGAGAGAAGCAAGCTCCCCACTGAGCAAGGTTTCTGATGCGGGACTCGATCCCAGGATGCTGGGATCATGACCTGAGAGGAAGGCAGACACTTAACCGATGGAGGCACACAGGCATCCCAGAAATTGGAGTCATTCTTAATACCATTTTAGAATATGATAGCATATTAAAGGTGTATAATTATGTAGAAAAAGAACTGGTTTAAAAAACAGATTTTGGGGGGGTGTTCTTGGGGGTCTCATTCCTGCACAATTTGTGAGCACCGGCTGCCTTGTTTGAATATCTTTTCTAGAATGTCTGTATAGGAAACAGTCTTGGAGTACAGAAGCAGTGTCTCCTTCTGGAGCGAAGGAAAGACTTGTTTACTGTTCAGTATAATAGAGAGCATGTCTCTCTCTGGGGAAAAGTCCTGGCAAGTCAACTGCCATAATAAAAGATGTAGGTTCCCTAAGCTTGTGGTTGTTCTCCGAAATACAATGTGCAGACATCGCTGGGCCCCTTTGCGTTGCCCTGTGAGAGTTGTGTACTCCAGCTGTGCTGTTGCTAAGAGCAATAGGGGTTTTCTTCCTCTGAGCCAGAAGTCTTATGTCTTCAGTCAGCATCCATAAAACTGTGGCAGAAAAACTTGTTAGCTTGCAAGTAGGGTAATGTCTCAGATCCTTCTAAGTTATTGACAAAAAGATCTAAAAAATTTTTAATGTACATTTTAACACATAGATACATGTTTGGAGTGAATTAGTGAAGTGGGGGGAGAAAAAGAGAAATGAAGAGGAAATGCTAATAGGGATAGGATTTTATGATTTTTAAATTCCACTTCTTTTTGTTTTTCCATGTTTCTATAATCGATATGTATATAAACAGAAAAAAATCAATGTTTCATAAAAATAACATGCCAGGTATACTATAGTTTATTGCCAATGTGAATTGTATTTCTTTTAAAATGGTAGTTTCAGTGTTTTCAAACTTAGGAATATAGAGAAGTTATGAATTTTTCTGTATTCTTTTACATCCTATTGCTTTACAGCATTCTTATTTGTTACAAGGGTAGCTGATTCTATTGTGTTTTGTTGGTATAGAGTATTACCATCTACTAATAACTTTAGAAAGGAGGACTCAAATTTAGCGGTTTGTAGATGGTAGTAATACATAATGTTACTGAAGTGTATTATATAATATTCCTATATAAGCTATATATCATATATGCCTTCTTTGTTGTCTATCAAATTTATATGTATTTTATATACACATGTTTCCATTTCATATTTTATTTGGGCAAAATTTCCAGATAAAAATAACTACTAATAGTGATAACAGGTTTCTTTACCTTGATTCTGATTTCAACAAGAGCAACTTGGCTGTTGTATTGTTAATTAAGTGAAAACCATTGATTTAAAATATGCATTATCATCTTAAAAGTGTTTCCTTTTTTTTTGTAGTTTAATAAAGTTTTATTTTGTCCTTCTATTATTTGAGCTGAGTTTTGGATTTTGTGCTGGGTTGAATAGTGTCCTCCCCCCACCAAAATCTATATCCACTCAAAACCTCAGAATGTGACATTATTTGGAAATAGGGCTTTTGCAGATGCAGTTAGTTAAGATGAAGTCATGCTGGGAGGGGAAGAACGAAGGGGGGGATATCGGAGGGGGAGATGAACCATGAGAGACGATGAACTCTGAAAAACAAACTGAGGGTTCTAGAGGGGAGGAGGGTGGGCGGATGGGTTAGCCTGGTGATGGGTATTAAAGAGGGCACGTTCTGCGTGGAGCACTGGGTGTTATGCACAAACAATGAATCATGGAACATTACATCAAAAACTAATGATGTAAAGTATGGTGATTAACATAACAATAAAAATTTTTTTAAAAAGGTGAAGTCATGCTGGACCCTTCCTCCCTCAACTTTAATATTTAATACATTGGCATGTTATAGTTCAACCTTCAAAAGTCTAACTACTAGACTACAGTCTAACCACTACATCCAGCAAAACAAACAAAACCAAAACAACAACAACAAAACCACCATAGACCAAGCCGCATGATCACACAGCCTTCTTAGCGGTTCCTCTGCTTTCAGACTTACCTACCTATTGGAAGTGGCCTTCCAATAATGAAATACAAACACAGTTACTCTTATGTTTGAATGATATTAATGGTTTTATATTATATTTAGAATAAAATCCAAACTATTACCATGGCCAAGGAGATGTTTAAAATCTGGCTTCTGCCAATGTCATCAACCTCAACTCCTGCCACCATGTCTCTGGACTGCTGAACTCCCAGCTCCACTGGCCTTCTTCCTATTCCTCCAACACACTTTCATTCCTCAAGTCCTTACACTTGCTATACCCTCTGCTGGGAATGCTGTTCCCTACATCCTCGCATGGGTGGTTCTGTCTTGGCGTCCAGGTCTGTGCTGTAATATTACCTTCTTGGGGAGGCTTTTCCTGACCATTTTGACTAACTCAGTCTCTCTAATATCACTATCTCTCTTCATTGTTATTTTTCTCACCACCTTAACACTCTCTGAAATTATATTTTTGTTACCTCACTTATTCTTTGCCTGAAGCTTACTGAGTTCAAGAACCTGCTCTTTTTGGCTCATGGCTGTCTCCAGCAAGATGTCAGGCACATAATATACATTCAGTGCATGTTTGAATGAATGAATGAACGTCTATGGAGACATGTCTAATTTACACATTCTAGATGCAGCACACAGTTTTTCTCGCTGTGATCCATGCTTACCTATTTCATGTTTCAGAAAGCACATTGCTTGACTTTTGCTGCATAATAAACCATCCCAAAACAGTGTCTTAACACAACCACTACTGTATTTTGCTCATGATTTTGTGAGTCTGGGCCAATTCTACCAATCTCTGTCTGTGGTCAACCTGCTGAGTGGCAGTTGTTGGCTGAGGTGACTCAATTTTCCTCCATTCCTTGTCTCATCCTCCCAGCAGCCTAGCTTAGGCATTTTAACATGATGTCTCTGGGATCCAAGGGCAGCAAGTACTTGTCAGGTCTCAGGCTGGGTTACATTGTCCCATTGGCCAAAGTAAGACACATGGTCAAGCTCAGATTCAGGGTTTAAAGGTGTTATCTATGGGAATGGTTACAGGGAGATTTGAACAAATTGGGAGATATTACTGAAATAATCTACCACAGGTGGAAAGCCACCATAGCCTATGTATATTTGTTTCCAATAGTATAATTTTCCTGGATTTGTGGACTACTCGAGACTAGAAAGTGAAATAATGTAGGAGAATGTGGAGAGTGAAAATTTTCTTGCTCTCAGAAAGGTATTGTGTCCCAGTAGATAAATGTCCATACACCTCTGGTTGGAAAGTGAAATGGAATCACAGTGCGATGGTCAACCTCTCTTCCCACCCCGCATTCTCAGTTCAGCTATCTGCCTCAAAGTCCCATTTGTGTCTGGTTATTATAACATCCTTCTGAAGTTTGGAAGATTATAAGTAATTTTCCTAGATGGCAAATATTTTCAATCCTGGATTCTGTGTATTTCCTTGACTTGTTCAAATGAAAGGTAGGTAAGGGTAAATCCATCACTGTTGGCTGCCATCATCATAACCCTGTTGTGTCTTCCAAATTTTTCTTTACTTTATACTAAAACTATGCCTATATTCAAATCTATAAATATTGGTCAAGTGTCATTTTCTTTGGTACAGATTGTGGGGAAATATGGTTGAAATAAGATAGTCCCTATGATCGGTAACTCATTATTTCACAGAAACTATATCTTGTATTTCAGGATGAAAGTTTCTTGGGGGTGGTGGGTAGGTCATGTGTTTCTGAGAATACATTTAGTTTGATCATTAAGATAAAGTGTACTCTTTTTTTTTAAGATTTTATTTATTTGACAGAGAGAGAGACAGCAAGAGAGGGAACACAAGCAGGGGGAGTGGGAGAGGGAGAAGCAGGCTTCCCACAGAGTAAGGAGCCTGACGTGGGGCTAGATCCCAGGACCCTGGGATCATGACCTGAGCCGAAGGCAGACGCTTATCGACTGAGCCACCCAGGCGCCCCAAGATAAAGTGTATTCTTAAAAAATTCTAATTCTCTTTGTCACTCTCTCTCTCATCTCATACCCCCTCCCAACTTAGAGTCTTCTGCTAAGAGTAAGCCCACTTTCAAAGTCCTTCTTTCTTCATTTACTTTGACAACCTCATCTTGAAAACTTTTTCCACCAACATCTTCCCAATTAAGCATCTCTTCTACCAAGTGTTAAAGAGTAACACTACACTAACATGTATTGGAGAGTAAAAAACCTCTTTGATAACTTATGACAAGTTCAACTGACAAAGGTCCAGTGATTTCAGAATCTTTGCCTGCTGCAGACTTTGTTGTGTTTTTTTACCTTCAAATTGTTTCCTTTCCCAGGGAGTTGTTTTTAAAAGACCTGAATTTTATCATTCTTCTACGTGTTTCGAATGTTAGTGTTTTATTTTTTTTAGTTTTTTAAAGATTTTATTTTATTTATTTGAGAGAGAGAGAGAGAGAGAATGAGAGATAGAAAGCACGAGAGGGAAGAGGGTCAGAGGGAGAAGCAGACTCCCCGCTGAGCAGGGAGCCCGATGTGGGACTCGATCCCGGGACTCCAGGATCATGACCTGAGCCGAAAGCAGTCGCTTAACCAACTGAGCCACCAGGCACCCTCGAATGTTAGTGTTTTAATACTTTAATGATGTATGTGGAAGACTTTATTTTGAATTCAGTTCTAAATGCAAATTATTCTTAAGTACTCTGTCTTGACTAACATCACCTAATGTTAAAATCTGGTTCTACTACATTTTTAGAAAAGAGTTGAAGACACAGATGATCTTAAATTTGCTGTACTGTGAGAGCTCTGTGATCTCTAACCAGAACGACTTGTAACATTTTGTTCTTCTAAATAGCCGGCAATCAAATGGTGACTGCCTACTCTTCCTGACTAAGCTAAAAAGAAACTTACTGCTTCATTTAGTTTTGCATTTATCATTCAACAAATTTTATGGAACCCCTGAAACAGGCCAGGCATTGGTCTAAACCCTGAAAGTATAAAGACGTATAATACAAAATGTCCTACTCAGGAAGATCACATCCTTGTGATGAAGACAGACAAGTAAGCAAAGAGTTAATAGCCCATGCTGTAACAGGAACATGAAATAACATCTCTGGGGAAACAGAGGAGGAGGTGAAAGCAAAGGAAGAAGTGATTTGGTGAGACATAACAAGTTAACTATAGAAAAGGCCAAGAAAAGACCAAGTGAGAAGTGAGGACAAATCTGAGTTAAGAACTGGAAAGTGCTAATGGGGATCAAACAGGAAAGCTGGAAAAGTATTCAACTGCGTCCTAGAGAATCTGGGGGAATGATCTGTTGCTTTGAATCTTCAAACACATTTCTGCAATATTATGTTCCATTTGAAACACTTGAATCATGACTGCTAGCCTACATGCAAACACATTCTTCCATGTCCCTGTGAGAAATAATTCTACCCCTAGCCAAGAGCCTAGCATTCCAGAAACTTAAGCCATGATACAGAAATCCAAATTCAATTCAACACCATCTGCATAACCAGCTGTTCACCTCCCATATTTCCTTCTTTTCTCATGTACCACATGTTCATGGGAAAAAAGAAATTATGAATGAAAATGTTATCTGTGCTTTGAAGTCCTACATTCTCATAACCCCAAAGTCATCCACTGATGTTCTCTGACAGTGTCGTTTACGCCACCTGGAGAAGCAGATTATGTTTCCTTGGGGCAGGACTCAGGTATGTGGTAACTTTTAACAGGGTCTTCATACTAAGATCCTAAAACCATACTTCAGAAAACCAGCACATGTGTCTGGCGATTTGCTGGAATGGTTACTTTCAGCAAGCCCCTTGGCAGTTGGCAGGCATTCACCAACCACATCACAGTTTCTGAGTCAGGCTCTTCTTTTTGTCCTATGCTTCTTTTCCAGTGACTTCTGTGACTTCCTGTTCACACATCTATCTATTTATTTATCCACAAACATTTGCTTAATGCCTATTACATACTCAATAGACAACATACAACCAACATATCTTTCAAGTATTGTCAGTTGTTCAAAGGATTTCTTTTTCCTCTTTTACTCCCCTTGGTCACTGAAGGTGATAAAAGTATCTAACTTATAGGGCATATTTAAGTACTAGTTGAAATAGTGCAAGTCAAAGACTTAAAACACAGGCTGGTGGGGCACCTGGCTGTCTCAGGTGGTAGAGCATACGACTCTTGATCTCGTGATCGTGAATTCAAGCCCCACTTTGGGCATAGAGCTTACTATCAATCAATCAGTCAGTCAATCACAGACTGGTCCATAGTAAGTATGCATTATGTATTTGCTATTAATATTATAATAATGTCAAAAAAACAGGATTAATACGTAGGCCATAAATGTTATGACCCACAACAACACTTTTATGAATGTAACTAATTTTAAGTATTCTTATAATTGTGCCTTGTCTATTTTGGCCACACATACACACAATTTAAACAATTATCCAGTACATTAATGGTGTTACAGCTTATAAATGATGCAATTTGGGTTTTTTAAAATGTATAGTTTATTAAACAAAATCCAGTTGGTCTAGGATTATATTTCCTTGTCATTATAGTCAACCATTGTGGGAACAAAGGTATGATTTGTTGCTTTGTTGGTGACTTATTTTTTTAAATATAGTTTATTATGCCATGGAAACACAAAGAAGGCACAACAGTAAAACAGTAATATAGTACTTACCTAAAAATAATAAAACTCTGTTGTTGAGAGGATTTTGAAAGACACGGTTGAGTCTGATTCTGTGATTCATGCCAAGTAGGCATTCTGAAAGATAAAGAATCCAAACATCTCATCTCTCTGCTTCCTTTACTATCTGTTCCAGAACAGTATGTCTTCAAAGCAGCCTGGCATAACATATTTTGTGCATAATGTCTATGTGTACCTTTTGTTGTCCCAGATAATTGCTGTAGAAACCTGTGCTTCATTATGATCCTCCAAAAAGTGCATTTTTTCCTCTTTTATTTTTGATCTATGATTTCCACAAATTAAAAAAAAACAAATATGATTAAAAATATTGCTTGAAGACTATGAACTTGACATCAGAGGAGTCAAAGTTTTCTTCCCTCATCTGCCTTTTATCTTAAAAAAAAGATGAGAAGAATTAGGATCCTGGAGAAGTTATTGCAATATGGAAACATGTAAACATTTTGTAAGTTCATGACGTCAAGTTATCCTTGGGAGAGCCTATCGCAAGGAAGTTTTATTATGAGGGTTGCAGGGCCCATTAATATGCTATAAGTCTCTCTATTACCCAGAGACCCTAAGCAACCAGGAACACGGGAACAGAATTTCTGCTCCTCATAATATATCTATAGTGCATTTTAATTTTAAATGTCATTTATATCACAAAATGAGACTCAAAATTTGCTGGGGCTATCTGGCAAATTAATTAGAGGGGATTCAAAAAGTGAAATTACATGAGGGTTTGTAGTTTTGTTTAAGAATGTGGGAAGTCTGTGAGCAAATGCCTACCTGACAGAGAGGAGAGAACAGGTATCTCTGCAGACTCGAGTCAGAGGCCTGTGGAGTGAAGGGCTAAAACAGAAACTGAAGGAGCTGCCTTCAAGGACAGTTAGACAGTTGGGGTACAGGCTACACTGATCAGATCCCTAGACAAAAAGTAAGGAGACTTTGACTTGCTTCTGCCTGGAACACACATCTAATACCTCAAGGGTTTTTACACAATGGCCCCAATTAACCTTCAGAAGACTTATTAGCAAAGGTCATCATTGTGTAACTAATGAGTCATGGCAGGTGTTATAGACTGAACTGTGCCACCCCCGAATTCATATACAGAATCCCTAACCCCCAGTACCTCAGAATGTGCCTATAATTGGAGATGGGGGTCTTTAAAGAAGTGATTAAATCAAAGTGAGTCCATTACGGTGGGCTCTCACCCAGTCTGACTGGTGTCTTCATAGGAAGAGGAAATCCAGACACATGAAAGAGACACCATGCACAGAGAAAAGACCATGTGAGGAGGACACAGCAGAAAGGCAGCCTCTGCAAGTCAAGGAGAAAGGCCTCAGAAGAAATCAAGCCTACTGACACCTTGATCTTAGACTTTCAGCTTCCAGAACCATGAGAAAATAAATTTGTGTTGTTTAAGCCACTCTTTCAGTGGTATTTTGTTATGGAAGCCCCAGAGAACTAATACACCAGGAAGTCAAAAGCATAGAGACTGACTGTAATCAACAGATTAGTTTAGAAACATATAGGAAACAAACTTTGGGAGTATTCAGACATAAGTGAAAGAGAGCTGAGGCCCAGGAGTCCTTCAATTTCATCATCAGTGGAAATAACAAGGCCAGAGTTTTTGTAAGGATTAAATGAATTGATATATACATGTTATTAAACTGGGTAGGAAGACAGTGATATATGTGTTAGCTATAGATATTTTTGTTATTATTATTATGGGCAGACACTAGTCAAAATACTGACTCAATCTTCACAAAAATTCTTAGATGACTGAGACATGGTGAGGTAAGTTTAGCTACTCACGTTCTCACCACCAGTAAGTGGACCCGAGATTTGACCTTAAGTGTCACAGACGCATATATTATTGTGCTCCATAGAAACTAATTTATTGTCCTTCCTTCCTCTCGGAGCAAGACAGCGGGCAGTGAGGCTGGAGTGACTCTGGGGCAGCCGCATCTTTCTCATCAGGATCTCGCCACCTTGGATGTTACCAAGTTGATGCCACTTTCACGTGAAGTTATCAGCAGACAAGCCACAATTAATATAGGTACAATTGGTCATGTAGCTCATGGAAAATCCACAGTTGTAAAAGCTATTTCTGGAGTTCACACTGTCAGGTTCAAAAATGAACTAGAAAGAAATATTACAATCAAGCTTGGATATGCTAATGCTAAGATTTATAAACTTGATGACCCAAGTTGTCCCCGGCTGGAATGTTATAGATCCTGTGGAAGTAGTACACCAGATGAGTTTCCTACGGACATTCCAGGGACCAAAGGGAATTTCAAATTAGTCAGACATGTTTCCTTTGTTGACTGTCCTGGCCATGATATTTTGATGGCTACTATGCTAAATGGTGCAGCAGTGATGGATGCAGCTCTTCTGTTGATAGCTGGTAATGAGTCTCGTCCTCAGCCTCAGACTTCTGAACACCTGGCTGCTATAGAAATCATGAAACTGAAGCATATTTTGATTCTACAAAATAAAATTGATCTGGTAAAAGAAGTCAGGCTAAAGAACAGTATGAACAGATCCTTGCATTTGTACAAGGTACAGTAGCAGAAGGAGCTATTATTCTAATTTCTGTTCAGCTGAAATACAATATTGAAGTTGTTTGTGAGTACATAGTGAAGAAAATTCCAGTACCCCCAAGAGACTTTACTTCAGAACCCCGACTTATTGTTATTAGGTCCTTTGATGTCAACAAACCTGGCTGTGAAGTTGATGACCTTAAGGGTGGTGTAGCTTGTGGTAGTATTCTAAAAGGAGTATTAAAGGTGGGCCAGGAGATAGAAGTCAGACCTGGTATTGTTTCCAAAGATAGTGAAGGAAAATTCATGTGTAAACCAGTCTTTTCCAAAATGGTGTCACTTTTTGCAGAACATAATGATCTTCAATATGCTGCTCCAGGAGGTCTTATCGGAGTGGGAACAAAAATTGACCCCGCTTTGTGCTGGGCTGACAGAATGGTGGGACAGGTACTTGGTGCGGTTGGAGCTTTACCGGAGATCTTCACAGAATTGGAAATCTCCGATTTCCTACTTAGACGGCTGCTAGGTGTACGCACTGAAGGGGACAAGAAAGCAGCAAAGGTGCAAAAGCTCTCAAAGAATGAAGTGCTTATGGTGAACACAGAATCCCTGTCAAAAGGAGGAAGAGTTAGTGCAGTCAAGGCCGATTTGGGCAAAATCGTTTTGACTAATCCTGTGTGCACAGAAGTAGGAGAAAAAATTGCCCTTAGCCAAAGAGTTGAGAAACATTGGCGTTTAATTGGTTGGGGTCAAATAAGAAGAGGAGTGATAATCAAGCCAACAGTAGATGATGACTGAAGAATTCCAGTGAAATCATACATTTGGATGGAGTCGGAATTTCTCTTTATAACCTGGCGGTATATTTTCAAAGCAATACTGGAAAATTAATTTCACAGCTCATTACTTTAGTGGTAGCTGTAAGGTTATTCCTATTTTTTGGTGATGAAAATTTAACCTCTAGTGCTAAAATAGGGTCTACAATAAATGTAAAAATTGGCATAATGTTGGATTGAATCTACATTTTAGCAGAAATTAATCATTCCCAAATAATGTCTAATTTATACATTAGTGCAGGTTTGAAATGAAACTCTTTGCTACAACCAGCCTTTTCTGTAGCACACATACCAACAAACCTGTCTGAAATAAAGTTTTTCTTCTTAAAAAAAAACTAATTTATTTACGATGCCAAATAGATCAAATGGAGCACTAAACGCCAAATGGATCACGAAACAGAGGTTATATTTATGTTTACAAGATTTACATTAATCCAAGTGATTTCTCCAAGCGACAAATTTACAATTAAAAATATACATACTCACTCATTTTACTACTGCAGTCTGAGAAGTAGAGAATGATACTATTTAGACAGTGTATTGAAGCAAAAGGCTTCTCTTTTTTTCTAAAAACATAGTATCTGTTAATAATAAGTAATTAAGGGAAACATTCAAAGATAAACATTTGATTGAGATAAACAGAAATAAACAGCTTTTAGAATATATTCAGAATGTGGGGCTCCTGGGTGGCTTAGTTGGTTGAACATCTGACTCTTGATTTTGGCTCAGGTCATGAACTCAGGTTTATGGGATCAAGCCCGGGCTCTGCACTCAGCACAGAGTCTGCTTGCCCCCTTCTCCCCTCCCCCTGCTTGTGCTTTCTCTCTCTCAAATAAAATAAACTCTTAAAAAAAAAAGAATATATTCAGAATGCTTTACTATATGTACTTTAATAGTTTTTTTCTATATTTTTGATTTTAAAAATTTATTCAGGAAGTAGAAATATCTGAATCCTAGATTGAACAATGCATTCTTTTAGAATGCATTGTTCCCATTTACAAATTCTTTAATTCACAAACAAGTTTTTATATTTGATGGAAAAAGGCATTTTATATTTCCTTTGATGTACATGTGCTCGGGTTGAGAAATACTTCCTCATTTTCGTTAAGTACAAAATTGTATATGCAAAGTGGTGGTCTATGGAAAGAGAAAAAGAGAGAGAAAAAAATAACTATTAGTAAAAAGCAGCAAAGTTTACATTTTTTCCTCATAAACAGTAGGATATTCAATGCCTGTAATTAATTAGTTTTCCAAATGCAGAGACAAACCTTTGGCATCGTTTTCATTCCATCTCATTTGGCTATACCGGGATGAAGTAGACACAATATTTATGGAAAAGAAAAAACTCTCTGTGTTTCAATTTCTTCTCTCCTTGATGCTTCATTGGGATATTTACTTTATATGGGAGATATTTTTGGATACTGAAATAGCTGAAGCCTGAACTCAACGCTTAGTGGCTGGGCCATTTTTTCTACCGTGATAGCCACCATTAAAGAATGGGGCTTAACTGCACACAGATTTTCTAATAATCTAATCAGTCCTCTTTTCCACCTAATAAAGTAGAGATAATAACGAGTAAAGAATCTATATCTTGGAGAGATTGTATATTTAGCATTTGAAGACGTCTGAAAAGTCAAGTCACTGTGATGAATCAAGCATCTTGTCTAGTTTTTATCTTCCTGTTAATGTCCAAAAAAGAACCTTAAAAAGGTAATCAAGTAGGATAAGAAAAGACAGGTTAAAGTTCAGGAAAGGAGCTAAAGAAAAATATGGTTGAAATAAATGGAAATTTCCTATGTGAGCGATAGCAACTTAGTCAAGGAAAAGGGGCAACTCAGCTGCACGGGGGCTGACAGCTCACCTTTGCTTGAAAAATGCATTGCTCTAGTTCAAGATGTACATTGCTCACAGGCTCCTTCTAGCTTGGTTAGGATACCTTCGAACAAGTTTTTTAAATATTCAACAGCTTTTTTAGGTTCAGTTACTCAATTTTTAAATAAATCAATTTTCTACATTTGTTAATGTGTTTAAAAGTGATAAAATATAGACATTCATTTTTTATTATAAAAACTGATACAGAATTCTACAGTGTCTTCCATTTGAAATAATAAAGGCATCTTGAAATTTTAATTTTAATACTATAACAGTAAATGTAAAATGGTAATACTTCAATCTTATAAGAGTTTTAGATGTCAGCAAAAGTAGCTTTTTATGTTATCAAAGATCATCAACCTCCCTTCTTTATTAAGAAGTAAGTGTGGGAATGACTTCACCACTTTTCCAAACAAATGTATATATACTTACGTCAATTCTTTATATATCCTGCTATACCCCTAAATTACTGAATGTGCCTTCACTGTTCTACATCTCCCTGATCCGCCGCATTTTTCAGTTGTCACAGTAGGACAAGTGTGTCATTAGACTTATTAATAGGTAAATTACCTCAGCCTTAACCACTGTTTTCACATATTTACAATATAATATCAAGGCAAGTGTGTTTTTATTTCTTTTCCACAAGAAAAGCTCACAACCCCATTTCCATTAAGATATGTTCCATCAGTAATATAATAAATGCATATTTTTGAATTAAATATTCCATATTTTACAAAGTCTTTGCAAGCATTACAAGACAGTTTAGGCAGGTTTACAATGCCTACCCAAAGTTAATTTTCACCAAAATGTGTGAGAAAAATTAATTTTCTTGGTTTTTACCTTGTGAAAAGCCTATCTACTTCCTCTGCCATGTTTCTGAGTTTGACATCATTTATTCTAGGTTATTAATAGTTTCTTCTCTCCAACCAATAAAAATTTTTAAAAACTACAATTTAGAAGAAAACGGTGTTATATGTTTAACCACCATGCAAAGACTATTATATGCTGATTTTTTTAATTTCAAAAAGAGCACTGAATATTGCATCTCTAATGCTTTACTTACCACAAATTAGTGAAATGAATACATTACTTTGATAAAGTATCTAAATAATAAAAGAAATCTAGTGATAAAAAAACTCTAAAATTCAAACACAATTCATTTGTTTTATTTTAATCCATCTATTATTCCAAATTATAAGACATACATATACTTAAATAAGTATATGTATAAGACACACATAAACTTATTTGAAAAAGCTCCCCAGGGCTTTTGTACAATATATCACCATATCCAAGCTTATAATTTTGTTTTTAAAAGTTACTTAAGGTTCTGAGCACTAACCCAGGTTGCATGTTCCCAGCCAGATGGGAAAAGCCAATATTTCATAGGTCCCTGGGGAGAGTACATGGGAGGTTCTTGCCTCAGTAGTGGGGGTAATTAATCCCAAACTACTCGTGGCCTGCCTAATAAATTTTGAAAGCAGAACCTGAAAGAATTAACCTGTTTATAAGAACTTAACTACTTCAGAATAAACCTGAAGAATATTTACAGAAATATAAAAATACAGAGCACCCAACATAATAAGATGCACAAAGTGTGACACCTAATCAAGAATTACCAACATGCAAAGAAGCAGAAAAATGGGCCCATCTGAGGGTCACCATTGAAACCAGTCCAGAACTAGCACAGATGAGAGAATCAGCAGGGGACATTAAAAGAGGGCGCCTGGGTGGCTCAGTTGGTTAAGCGACTGCCTTCAGCTCAGGTCATGATCCTGGAGTCCCGGGATCGAGTCCCACATCGGGCTCCCTGCTCAGCAGGGAGTCTGCTTCTCCCTCTGACCCTCTTCCCTCTCGTGCTCTCTATCTCTCTTTCTCTCCCTCTCAAATAAATAAATAAAATCTTTAAAAAAAGAGTTATTATAACTTTACTCCATGTGTTCAAATAGTTAGAGACATGAGAGATATAAAAAGATCTTAATCAAACGTCCAGAGGTGAAAACTACCATGTCTGAGATGAAAAATACCCTGCATGGGATTAATAGCAGATTAAACATTGCAGAATAATAGTGAACTTGAAGCCATAGCAACAGAAACTATTCAAAATAAAATACAGAGAGAAAATGAAATTTAAAAATTAACAGAGCATCAGGGAGCTGCGGCATAACCTCAAGCAGCCTAATGAACTTGAAATTGGAGTCCCCAAAGGGAGAGGAGAGAGAAGGGACTTGGAAAAATATATTTCCCCCAAAAATAATTATGATTTTAGATGAAATTTGATGAAATCTATAAACCTATGGGTCCAAGAAGGTCAACAAGTGCCAAACACAAGAGGTATGAAGAAAATTACAAGTCACATCATAACCAAACTGCTTAAAATCAGTGGTAAGGAGACAATCTTAAAACCAGCCAGAAAAAAAAAAAAAGGCATATAATCGTCACAAGAACAAAGGAAGGAGAGTAATAGATTTCTCATTAGGAGCAATTCATGGTAGAAGACAGTCCAGCAACATCTTTAACTAACTGAACTTAAAAACAAACAAACAAACAAACAAAAAACCTGTCAAACCAGGCATCTATATCCAAAGAAATGATTTTTCAAAACGAAGCCATCCTAAAGACTTTTTCAGATACACAAAAGTTGAAAGAATTCACACCCAGTAGACCCACACTACCAAATAAAACAAAACAAAACAAAGTCCAACCAACCAAACCAAAAACCTTAAAGGAACTCCTTTAGCCCAAAGGTAAATTATACCACATAAAAATAGGCAACCACTTAACAGTTCTGAGAAGTGCATCAGAAATAGTGACTTTTCCTAATCATTTATATCCCTTTAATAGATTAACTCTTTAAACAAAAATGATACACTGTATTATGGAGTTTTTAGCATATGTACAAGTAAAATGTATGCTAACAACAACACAGAAGCTAGGATGGGAGAAATGAAGTTATTCTACTGTAAACATTCTCACATTAAATGTGAAGTGGTAAAATTCACTTGAAGGTAGACTCTGATAAATTAAGATTATAATATGAACCCCAAAGAAACCACTAAAATAATCAAAGAGTTAATAATATAATAATAATAATACCACAGTAGGGAAATAAAATGTAATCATGAGACTACTCTTTATCCAATAGAAGGCAGACAATGACAAAACTGGGAATGAAAAACAGGTGGGACAAATAGAAAACAAAATGGTAAGATGATAGTTTTGAGCCAAACCACAATGATAAACTAAATGATGTAAATATCCTCAAAAATGGCAGAAGCCATCAGCATCATTCACTATTTGAGAAATCCAAATTAAAAACACAATCTCTATACACCTATTAGTAGAGGGAAAACAAAAACCAAACAACAAAAACACTGGGGAAGGTGCAGTCTTTGATGATGCAGGAGAGCAATGGAACCCTGCTAAGTGCCAGTGGGAATGCAAAATGTACAGTCACTTTGGAAAACAGTCTGGCAGCTTCCTCTAAAGTTAAACATACTCTTAACAGTATGACCCAACAATTTCACTTCTAGGTATTTATCCATGAGAAATGAAAACTTATGTTCACATAAAAACCTACATGCAAATATTTATGTTGGCTTTATCCATAGATAGAGATCAAAAACTGTGAACAAACCATATGTCTTCAAACTGGTGAGTGGATAAACAAACTGTGGTATATACGTACAATGGAATGCTATTCATCAATAACATCCCATTGGTATAAGCAACAAAATGCATAAATTTTGAATGTATGAAGCTAAATGAAAAAAAGCCATACTCAAAAGGCTACATACTATTATGATTCCATTTATATAAAGTTCTGGAAAAGGCAAAACTAGAGACAGTGGTTGCCAGGGAGTAGGAGCGGGGTTGAAAATAAGGGGGTAGCACAAGGCAGTTTTTGTCATTGATGGAAATGTCCTGTATGTTCAATGTGATGGTTGTTATATGACTTTATGAATGTATCAAAACTCATAGAACTATATACCAAAAAGAGTACTTTTTACTGTTAAGTGTTAAAAAGCAGCTTTAATCCAACTTTTCTCAGGAAGTCATCCCAGGTCACCTTCACTGTGAATATTCCTCTCAGTCCCTAAGTTTGAAGGCCCTACCCTACTGGAAACGCCCTGAAGGAGAACTATGCTGTAGTGTCTATCAGAGTTTGCTACAGAGATAATTGCTGGTTGAATGCAGACACAGTTTATCTGGACCATAAGGCATCACATTTTTAAAACTCACATTTCCAATAATTTGGCAGCGCTAATTCTCATTAATTGCACATTATCTGTATGGACAGATGTAAATAGGAAAAGCAACTAAACGGTTATGGCAATTATCTAGGTAATTAAACTTAAAGCATACATTTCATCCAAGCATCTGTTAGCATCCCCAGCCAGCAGGGAATGTTAAGAGTTTTGCTAACCACCCTACAAAAATGTGTTTTAGGTTTCTTCCCGCCCCCCTCCCCCGAGTAGAAACAACTGCATCTAAATTTTGCAAATTTAGTAAATTTTCATTGCCTATCCACTGTTTAGATTTTACATAAAAATTGAAATTACATGCATGCTTATTTTTTGCTCTATAGCATATTCCAATTACTTTACCCTATTTTTTCCTTATTAAGCAATGAATGAACTGTGTACAATAGCTGTCTATGCAAAAATTATTAAGAAGAAAAAAAAAAGAAGACAGGGAGTTGCATATAATAGTGGACACATCTGTCTGCCTTTTTCCCCTTTCCTTTCCCCTTATAACACAGGACTTTTTAAAAAGGAGAAATGCATGGAGGCTGGGTGGCTTAGTTGATTAAGCGACTGCCTTCGGCTCAGGTCATGATCCTGGAGTCCCGGGATCAAGTCCCGCATTGGGCTCCCTGCTCAGCGGGGAGTCTGCTTCTCCCTCTGACCCTCCCCTCCCATGCTCTCTCTCTCTCTCTCTCTCTCATTCTCGCTCTCTCAAATGAATAAATAAATAAAATCTTAAAAAAAATAAAAATAAATAAAATGGAGAAATGCATGGAGAAAGCAACCACTGTCTGTAGGCTCACCAACAACCTGTATCAAGGTGTGAACATCATGTGCTGAGGTGGAAGATTTGAAAATGTTCCTCCTCCTTGATGTTCCTTCTATGAATATAGAACAGGGAAATTGTTTACTGTGCAGATAGTTTTCTATGCATCGATAGTATTTATGATAAGCAAGCATTGGGGGGAAGAAAAAGCACCAAAATGCCGAACAATAAAGGAAAGACTAATTTGAATATTCTGCAAAAGGTGGAATATAATGGCAGCCATTTATTTATATTTTGGAAGAAAAAAATGCTTCTAATCAGGTCCATGGTATGGCACACCTCCAAGTACATTATGTTCACCTTGTTATCTACATGAACAATGATGCCGGTACCTCCTGCAGTGAATAAACTGCACGACCCTACACAGAAAGCTGGCTTATAATTTAATGCAAATAATTACATTCATGATTCACTTGTAACATGTGTGATGATAAGTAAGCATGACAAAATATTAACAGTGATAGTTCCTGGTTGTAGCATTACATTTGAATTAAATTTTCCAAATACTCCATAAGGGGAATAAATCACTATATTAGTTAGTGAAAAAAGTGTTTATTACTATCAAAATAAGAGCAACTAAAAGAAAAAAAAAACATTAAAAACCCAAGAAAAGTCTGGCTTCAAATCATTGCGAAGCCACTCCTCTGCTGAGAAACCTTAGACTTGTTATATAAAGCCTCTCAGTTTCTGTTCCTTTACTAATAAAACAAAGAAAATATTTACCTCAGAGAGGTGTTGCAAAGGTTGCAAAAGCAGTGTCTGGGATGTAGTAAATCTAAACACCCTTAACCACTATTATTCATCTTGAAAACGGTTTACTAAATGTTGAAACTCTTCAACTAAATGCAATGCTAAATAACTAGGGAAGTTAACAGGAAGTAAGTAAGGCATTCGGGGCAAAGCTACAAAATTGTTGATTTAAATATTTAATTAATTTGAAAAAGGACAAAATGTCTAAAGTTATACATCAACCCTCCATGATATATTGGAGTAAATTACTTAAGCAGTTACTACAATGTTCAATCTCAAGTTGTCTTATCACGCAAAATATTACATTATAGCTATCCAGAACAATAAATACAACCAGTTAAAAAAAAACCTAACTTACCCCAAAATCGTCTGAAGTATTCAGATCTTGAAAAATCTGAATTTGAGTGATCCAGCTTAGCTATTCATTCATTGCCTTCATTCACAGGTTAACTGCATCAGCCAATCAAAATTATATTGAGGTTTTTTGTTGTTGTTGTTAAATCAATATCTAACTTCAGTAAGATAAATTACAAGCCCATCTACTTTTTTTTTAAGATTTCATTTATTTATTTGACAGAGAGACACAGCGAGAGAGGGAACACAAGCAGGGGGAGTGGGAGAGGGAGAAGCAGGCTTCCCGCCAGACAGGGAGCCCGATATGGGGCTCCATCCCAGGACCCTGGAATCATGACCTGAGCCGAAGGCAGATGCTTAATGGCTGAGCCACCCAGGCACCCCGTCACAATTCTTAGTGTTTCTAATGTTTTTGATATTAAAGAAAAAACACACTGAACACAAATGCACCTTTGGAGCTTCTTGCTGCTTTCCTTGCTTGGTATTCTCTAGCAACCTAAATGCTATTTATTACCCATTTCTCTTCAAGGCTCAGTTCTTCCAATTTCACTTAAAAAAAAAAACAACTGTTCTAATGAGTGATGTTTTCCTTCTTTAAAATGCTAACTTATAGTTGATCTCAGTAAAACTGTTTAGATTGAAGTTTTCGTTTTCTTTTTTTTAATATTTTATTTATTTATTTGAAGAGAGTGACAGCAATCACAGAAGAGAGGGATCACAGAGTCGGAGAGAAATTACAGAGGGAGAGGGACCACAGAGGGACAGGGGGAAGCTGACTCACCGCTGAGCCAAGACCCCCTTGCAGGGCTCAATGCGGGCCTCAATGCGGGACTCGATCCCAGGACCCCGAGATCATGACCTGAGCTGAAGGCAGACGCTCAACGTGAGCCACCCAGCCTCCCCCAAACCAATCTACTTTTAATTAATGTTTTGCCTGAATTATCAAATTTTTTTCAGTCTTTCTGTAGTGTCCTGTTACTTTTTTCACCTTACAGGTAATATTATCTTCTCTGGTAATACTACCTTTAACATTCTTCAACCTACTCTTAATATATAAACTTGGATCAGGGCGCCCGGGTGGCTCAGTCATTAAATGTCTGCCTTCGGCTCAGGTTATGATCCCGGCGCCCTGGGATTGAGCCCGGGAAGCCTGCTTCTTCCTCTCCCACTCCCCCTGCTTGTGTTCCCTCTCTCTGTCAAATAAATAAAATCTTAATATATATATATATATATATATATATATATATACACACACATAAACTTTGATTGAATTTGGTCCCATCTTGTCACAGAGTAAGCACAAATCAAAGGACTTATTTCCCTGGCCAATCAGAAAAATCTACTTCCCTGGCCACAGTATGAGGTTCAAAGGTATGTACTTGCCCAGTCAAAGTCAGTGACATGCAAAGAGACTTTAAAACTCTTTCCCCACCCATCCTCACGGGATTTGAATTTGGCATCAAGTAGCAGCCAAGTTGGTATTGGGACAAAGCAATGTGAATGGCAAAGCCAAGAGCTAGCACAGAAGTGCACTTGGTCCTTTGAATGCAGCTAAGCCAGGGGCCATTATCTTCTATGGCATTTTCAGATACATCTGGCTACAGGTCCCCTTTATCTTTAGGGATCTGTGGTTGGATTTTCTGTCTTTTGTAGTAGTAAGAGTTTGCTTGTTTTTCTGCTCTACAACATCATGCCTATAGTAAATAATACTGCACTTTAAAATTTGTTGAGAGTAAATCTCATGTTAAATGCTCTTACCACAAAACAATAATAAAAAAAAAGATGGTTAGACAATATGGGGTGGGGGACAAGGGGGTGGGAGCTGGCCTCTTGACCTGAGCAGCAGGGGAAAGTTCTTTAATGAATAAGCTACTTTGTGAAACAGGTAAGGTGGTGGTTAATTAATGTTTTGCCTTAATTGGCAAATGTCCATAGCTATTAGAAAGTGTATTTTGTTTATATCCTCAGACTAAAGAGGAAACTTTTTATTTTCTCTTTCCATATGTGATATATAGGGAGAAGACTTTATTCTGAGACAGTATGAATTCTTTACATTTAAGTACCAGAAACAGAAGATATAAAATCACATCTCAAATTCTGTTTATACTCACCTTCCTTATGCTCAGAGAGGTATTAATGGGGGAGAATAAGGGGATATGATGGTGCAACAAGTTTGGCCCCTTTAAAACTTAGCTTTTGGGAACACAAATATATTTTGCATTCTTAAGTTTAGTAGAGGCTTTGCATCTTTAAGATAATAAACACAAGGGGTGGGGAATAAATAAATATTGTCTTAAAAAGGTAATCAATACAGAGATCAGTTGAAGATTAAAAATCTTGAGCTCTAGTCCTTCAAACATGACCCCCTTATGTGTGTCTGTCTGTCTGTCTCTCTCTGGTATACTTTGGTGGGGAATGATGTTGCTAATATTCCTAGCTGAAAATTTCCATATATTTTGGTATTTTTTGTAGGTATTTCAATCAAAGACAAAAAACAGTAAAATTATTCCTAGATTTTTTCCATTATAATGACATCTTACTTAGTGACTTTTGAGTGACTATTTTCATGCCAAAAGTTACAAAATAATTTTCAGTTCAAAGAATCTTTCTAATTCTCCTCTTTTTATTTATTTATTTTTTAATTTTTAAAAAGACTTCATTTATTTATTTTAAAGAAAGAGAACAAGCAGAGAGGGATCGGGGAAGAGGGAGAAGCAGGCTCCCCGCTGAGCAGGGAGCCCAATGTGGGGCTTGATCCCAGGACCCCAGGATCATGACCTGAGCCGAAGGTAGATGCTTAACCAACTGAGCCACCCAGGTGCCCTCCCCCAATTCTCCTCTTTTGATATAGACCTTGTCTAAATGCATATTCTTATCATTTATTATTTTTATTCTCCAAAAATTCTTATTTACTATGCGCAACATTCATAGAAAGGTAATTAGGGAATCAAATATATAAATACAGAAACATAAAGAGAAGTAAAAAGAAAGCTCCACTGTCAGCTAAAGGAGAGTTTTCTAGCAATCCACAAACCCATTGCTATTGACTCTCAGTTGACACTCATGGTTGGAACAAATCACATGTCACATATCCAAATAGACAAATGGTCAACTCATTAAAGAGGCCTTAGTGGTTCTTAGTACTTTCACAGAGGTGTTTTGTGGGACTATGAATTCTGCCATGGTGAACATGTACATCAATACTGTGGGGACAAGGATAGTAGGAAAACCTCTTCAGTTAGGAGAACACGGAACTAAGAAAAGCCGGAACTAAAAAAACTAAATAGACTAAGAAAAATACCGCTGGAGTCTATCATCTTCAAAAAACCCATCAAGTCATGATGTAGAATGGAGATATTTGTGATATAACAGACAAACCAAAACATATGATGGTAAAATTAAAATGTAGAGTCAGATTTTCCTCACGCTGTTATTGTATATATGCTAGAGCTTCACTTCTGTCAATATATTCTTGGGGTTGAATTTCCAGTGATATGTAGAATCTTAGATACAATAGATGAAAATGGACTTTTTTTTCTCTTCCCAAATAAAAATAAATTTAAGAGAAAGCAAAAAATCATTGAAAGTCATGATGACTTCTATCTTCTATGACCATATGCCTCATTATAGTTTTCAGCCACTGAACCCCATCTAAAGAATTGTATAAAAGGAATCTCAACCTCTCTGTAAATATATATGTATATATAAGAAATTATCGATCAGGGCTGCCTGGGTGGCTCAGTCGTTAAGCGTCTGCCTTCGGCTCAGATCATGATCCCAGGGTCCTGGGATCGAGCCCCGCATCAGGCTCCCTGCTCCGCGGGAAGTCTACTTCTCCCTCTCCCACTCCCCCTGCTTGTGTTCCCTCTCTTGCTGTGTCTCTCTCTGTCAAATAAATAAATAAAATCTTAAAAAAAAAAAAGAAATTATCGATCAACTTCTAAGGCAGATATTTGTCTCATTTTTTTTTCATTTTTATTGTGTCTAATGAAATGATTGTGTTTGCTTTTTCTTTGCTTTAGGTGATGTGATTCCAAACTAAGTTTCATTCAAACTAATTTCCATTTTTAAAAAAGTGCATCTTGCACCTTTTAGATATTCTAACATTTATGTAAAATATAATCTGAAATACACAACAGATATTTGAATCCATAAACTTTTAAAACATTTCTTAGCATACCAATATTTTCAAGTATAAAAGATTATACACTGAAATCAAAATTCAGTTTTCTTACCTTTCTGGATATGTAAGTGATTGTAACATGATACGCTGGATTTTGTATCTGCCTGTGATACACGGGCAATGTGAGCTCTGAGAATATGCCAAACCAATGCTTGAAATATTTACAACATCATTTAAAAATTGAGCAAGAATTTTGACTTCTTGGAACTCATTAAATGATCTGTTCTTCCTAAAGAGAGAATTTAATATGTTCAGCATATTAGTAAAATATAATTTAACTCTGAAGTCAATGTAACGTTCATAATGCAGGATAGAAAGAATAAACTTAAAGGAAAAAGGCCAAACAATAACATATTTGTTAAAGTATTTATTAAAATAATTTAAAATACAACCCAACAATTGCACTACTAGGTATTTACCCAAAGGATACAAACATAGTGATCCAAAGGGGCACCTGCACCCCAATGTTTATAGCAACAATGTCCACAGTAGCCAAACTATGGAAAAAGCCCAGATGTCCATCAACAGATGGATGGATAAAGAAGATGCAAATACATTATACACATACACACACACACACACACACACACACACACACACACACACACACGGAATATTACTCAGCCATCAAAAAAAATTAAAAATTAAAATTAAATCTGACCTTTTGCAATGACATGGATAGAACTAGAGGGTATTATGCTAAGTGAAATAAGTCAATCACAGAAAGACAATCATCATATGATCTCACTCATATGTGGAATTTAAGAAACAAAACAGAGGATCATAGGGGAAGGGAGGGAAAAATAAAATAAGACAAAATCAGAGAGGGAGACAAACCATAAGAGACTCTTAACAACAGGAAACAAACTGAGGGTTGCTGAGGGGGAGGGGGTAACTTGGTGATGGACATAAAGGAAGGCACATGATGTAATGAGCACTGGGTGTTATATGCAACTGATGAATCACTGAACTTTACCTCTAAACTAATAATATGCTAATTAATTAATTAATTGAATTTAAATAAAATAAAAAATTTAAAAAACTAATTTAAAATAAGTTAAAACAAAATAAAATAATAATACATGCATCTCCATACAAAATTATTTGGAGATACTTTTTGAGAAAAAAGTGGGACATCTTGTCTTTCTGACTTGGGTGTCTAGATTGTACATTTAAGATTAGAGAAGTCCTGGGTGCCTGGGTGGCTCAGTTGGTTAAGTGACTGCCTTCGACTCAGGTCATGATCCTGGAATCCCAGGATCGAGTCCCACATCCGGCTCCCCGCTCAGCGGGCAGTCTACTTCTTCCTCTGACCCTTCCCCTTCTCATGCTCTCTCTCTCATCCTCTGTCTCAAATAAATAAATACAATCTTTAAAAAAACGATTAGAGAAGTCCCCTTATGCTTCTTTTTTTAGACCCTGAACAACTATCATCGTTCCCTGAATGGGCTGGGTACTCAAATAATAATTCTTCATTGTTCTGTGCCATTTTACCAAATATTTGTGAATTAAAGGAAAAATTATAAAAGCCTCAGATTCAAAAGGAAAAAATAAAGGTAGAATTTAATAAGTACAATTTTCCGAGCATTTAAAGTGCATCCAGAACTGTAATGAAGTTCGACATACTTGATCTTATTTAACTATCTTAACAACTCCCTTTATTAGGTCCTATTAGTATTGCCATTAACAGATGAGAAAACTGAATATCAGAGCATATAAGAGGCTTTCCTAAGCTAGTGAATGCAAAGCCTGAACGCAAACACAGTCATGTCAGTGTTCTTCATCACTCTACTCAAATTCCTCATCCTTGTTTGCCAGACGTATGGGGGCCTGGAGTCGGTTAGATCGATATGGATCTGCTTAACTACAAAGGGGACCGCAAAGAAGGAAAAGGAGGAGGAGCAGGATAAGTATGAGGAGGGGGAAAGCAAAGGAGGGAGAGTGGGAGGAAGGGGGAGAGGAGAGGAGGAAGCAAGGGAAGAAGAGAGAAGGGAAGGAAAAGGAAGAGGAGAGAAAGAAAACAAAAATCTGTTGTACTGGGGCACCTGGGTGGCTCAGTCAGTTAAGACTCTGACTTTGGTTTCAGTTCAGGTCGTGGTCTCAAGGTCACGGGATCGAGCCCTGTGTGGGGCTCCACGCTCGGCACACGGTCTGCCTGAGAGTCTCTCTTTCCCTCTCCCCCTGCTCACACTCTCTCCCTCTCTCTCTTTCTCTCTCTCAAATAAATAAATCTTAAAAAAAAATCTGTTGTATTAATTCCCTCCTTCAAGGCAGCAATGACTGGCTTGAGCAAAGGCAACAATCACACGTAGAACGGACGAAGAGTACGTCCAGCACTTGTGCCATCTTACCTTTATTCCCACCTTGTCCTCCTCTTGAGTCTTCAAAACAACTAGGCCCCCAAAAAGGTTGTCATCACACTCCTCAAAGCCCATTTCTGCTCCTTCCAGGCACTATTACTACCTCCTCTTTCATGGAATATAGCACCAATGATCATATCGCTAATTTCTGTCTAGGACCTTATCTGGATTTCTCAGAGATACTTCAAAGTCAGTATGTCCAGATGGGAATGTGCTCTCTTTCCCTACAATTTCACACCCACTTTAATGATTTCGAATACCAACTGTTTGCTCATGACCACCAGATCTCTGCCTCTAGGTGAACTCTGTCTGCTGAGATCCAGACGTACATATTGACTGTTATTCATCATGTCTACTTGGATCTCTCAAGGATGTCTGCAGCTCAGTAGGTCCAAATCTAAATGACGTCTTCCCCAAAAACCATCTCTCACCAAAAAACAAAACAAAACAAAACCCAACAGCTTACAAATTTCTTTATCATTTTAAATGGCTCTACCACGTATTACCCAAGCCAGACAATTAGGATTCACCCTCGATATCCCCTCTTTTAACTGCTACTTCCAATCTATCATAAATTCCTACTGACTACACCTATGAAATATCCTGAATCTGCTTTGAATCCATCCTCAGTTTCCATCTCCACTACAAGCACTCAGGACACCATTGTTCCTTGCCTATATTCTTGCAACGACATCATGTCTTTTCCCTCATCAACCCACTGTGATCAAATTGTTTTTCCGAAATAAAGATCCAATCCCAGCTCCAACCAGACTGGCCCAACTAAAACACTTTAGTGGTTTTCATTTGCCCAGTGAGTAAAATAAAATCCTAGAAATGCCCTCTAAGTTCTAGTTCTTACAGAATCTAGGGGTTTACTACCTCTCTTATATCTCTCTTGCTTTTCCTGCCTCCATTCTAAGACATTATAAAATTCCTTCAGTTCCTAAAATGGGCTATGTTCTCTCCTCCTTCAGGATCTATGCATTTATTGACCCTTCTGCCTGGAATATAGCAAAGCAGATGAATCCCTGCTCCTCATTTAGGTCTCAACTAATATGAAATGTCTTTAGGGAAACTTTTAATGACCACACTATCCCCTATTTTATGTTTCCGTACACACTATAATTTGCTTCAAGACATTTTTCAGATTTTATTTATATATTTTTATTTATTTTTGATTACTGTTATATCCTTCATTAAGCTGTAACTTTAGTGAGGGTAGGACCATGTCTATTTTTCTCATCACAGTATCCTCAGCACTTAGCACAGTCCTTAGTTCAATGCAGAAACACATTAAAAATTGTTTGAATAGAGGAATGAGGAACATCATCATTTTATCTGTATTATGTATTTGTAAAGTCTATCGGCTGCACTGGACAGAAATTATGTAAAGACAGCAATCTAATTTGTCCAGAACTGTATCCCTAATTTCTACTACAGTTACTGGCCTATAGAAGCTTTCAAGATATTATATTGAATGATTAAACTGGCTCCTCTCCATGACCTGCTGGCTCAGTAAATGGCACCGTAACTTAAATATTTGCCTCAAAATTGGCTTCTTTCCTTCAATTTCATATATTTAATTTATCATAAAAACACATCTATTCTAAGTCCTAAAAACAAAACAAAAAAAAAACAATACAAAACAAAAAACATTTCCACGAATTTAGTCCAGGCCTCCATCATCTCTCACAGAAATTACTACAACAGTCACCTCTTTGGACTTGTGCCACTCTAATCTCTCCATTCCTCATCCTCTGAGGGAATCATTCTAACCAGAATGTCCAAAATTGATACCTCCTGTTTAAATTCCTATATTGATGTATTAATATATTTGGCATCATATTATAATGTGTGAGTAATTTTAAGTGACAAAAATTATTACATTGTAACATTCAGTATAAAAATCAGGATAAGATCCTAATTTTGCTAAGTGAAAAAAAATAATGCAGAGGGGTATGTACATGAAGAAAGAGGAAGGAAATGAGGAGGTAGAGGAAGAGAAGGAGACATAGATGTAGACCAAATAGTAAATGTGAACATCCCTGGATTATATAATTATATATGATAGTCTCATTTTCTACTGTATGACACATTTTTCTAGAGTGAGCAAATATTCCTTTTCAATTTTGAAAAGGGAAACAAAAGGTCATTTAAAAGTCTCTGGCTTCCCTGGTTTCTGAAACAGTTCAAATCCCGAAGCATTACCAAAGCTATTAGCAAAGAATTATTTAATAGAAAAACAATAAAGCCTATGGCCAGGCTTAAATGGACAGATTTGCCATGAATATATCATCCATGTTTTATATTCCTTCATGAAAAATGCACGAAGTCAAGTATGTGGATAAAATGCGTCAATCTTTCACGGTGCTCTGCATAGACAAGGATGTTTATGAAGGAAATCAAGAATCACAATTGCCTTGCCTTCTGGACAAGTTGGAAACAACTGCTCTCGGACTACAGTCTTTGTGCTATTACTGAACTCTGCTACTGTCCTATTTCCGTGCCTTTGAAAGCACTCTCTCGCTAGGCCTTGACTACGGTCTCTCTCCTTCAAATGCTTTCCTTGCTTCTTCCTCTGTACACCCACAGCACATAAGTATTCTGCTACTACAGAACTTATTACTCAGAGCTCTAAATATGCATTAGTCTCCTCCAGGTTTCTGTGACTTCCTTGAGAACAATACAGTGCTATTTTATCTTGAATACCCGTTATTTGGTGAAATGCCTGAATAAGTTCCGTTGGTGCTGAATAACACTGTTGAATAAGTGGATTCAAAAATCTAAGAAAGCATGTGTCGTATAAAAATAAATAATGGATCATACACATATGTGTGTTATATATATGCACATATATACACTATTTTAAGTGATTTGAAGCAATAAACTATTATAAAATAACTATTATTATAACACTGTCAATCAGTGCTCAAAATTAAGTTTCTCTTAATAAAATATGGGCCTTGGGGTGCCTGGGTGGCTCAGTCATTAAGCGTCTGCCTTCGGCTCAGGTCATGATCCCAGGGTCCTGGGATCGAGCCCCGCTTCGGGCTCCCCGCTCTGCAGGAAGCCTGCTTCTCCCTCTCCCACTCCCCCTGATTGTGTTCCCTCTCTCGCTGTGTCTCTCTCTGTCAAATAAATAAATAAAATCTTTAAAAAAATATATGGGGGGGCGCCTGGGTGGCTCAGTCATTAAGCGTCTGCCTTCGGCTCAGGTCATGATCTCAGGGTCCTGGGATCGAGCCCCGCATCGGGCTCCTTGCTCTGCAGGGAAGCGTGCTTCTCCCTCTCCCACTCCCTCTGCTTGTGTTCCCTCTCTCACTCTGTCTCTCTCTGTTAAATAAATAAATAAAATCTTTTAAAAAATAAATAAATAAAAAAATAAAATAAATAAAATAAAAAAATTATGGGCCTTGATATAAATGAAGAATTTGAAGAATCGGGAATCCTAATTTGATTTATTTAATATTCTTCTTTGGGTGACTGAGGGGAAGTTGAAGAAAGGGAAAAAAACAAAAAGAATTGATGCTCACTCATCACCAGTTCTATCCAACTACTAAATTATCTGCAATGCCTTTAATCATTTTAAGAAAATTAAAATTTTAAGGATCTAATATTAAAAATATGTTTATCCCAATGTTTAAAAAAATTTTCCTGACTTACAACTCAGAACATTATTTCCAAGAATGGCCTTAGTATCCCATGATGAAGTAGTCTTTATGTCACTTCAGTACATAGGTTCTCAATATTTTATCATAATATACTTCTTTTACTATTATTTTTCTTTGTGGCTTTCAAGGTTTTAAAGATTTATCTACAAAACAAACTTCATTTATTATGAGATACAGCTACTTTTTATATTTTAATATCATTTTAGATTTTAAACAAAGGTTCATAATAATCCTGTAAAATTACATACATCACTTCCATTGTTTGCAATGCTAATGTGCAAATATATAAGCATGCAGAGACTTTTCCCTGGTTCGCTTTAGTGGTTGAATAAGTTTGGGTATCATGATGTATGCAGGTCTGAAGCCCATCACGCATCAGATTTAGTCAGTTCAGGTACTGTAACTACCTAGACTATGCCAATAGTAAAAACTGGATATACCAACTATGCTTCCTGAAATTCTAAAGATGTCATCAGTAGTCAGTCTAAACTTAAACCAAATTGTTCTAAGTCCAGGCACAATAAAATAAAGTGTATCTTTTATTTCATCACTAGACATGGTACCAGTGAGCATTGTGAAAAGTCACATTATTTAAAAAATTTCTAGAAGTCTAGCATAGCAGGTTGGAAACTACAATTTTAATAGTAGGATACACCTCCATACCATTCTTTTGTTTAACAGGAAATGAATTTCTTAGTTTGAGAATTTATTAAATACATAAATATGCATTCAACAAATTCAAGCTGAGAACATTCTTTGAGATGATTAGATAAAAAATATGTATATATACCTACACATACATATATACACAAAGAGTTAAATAGAAGATTAAGTAAAAACAAAACACCCTTCTATTACTTGTGGAATTTGTGGCTGGGAGTGGTTCTCTGGAACACTGAAATTGGGTCACTCTACTGACAGAAGTTGTTAGACATTTATTCACATCACTGTGAACACAATGTTGCCTGAAAACCAGAGAGAATTAGAAGGCAAGTAGTTTGAGAAGAAGAACACTGAAATGAGAGTTAGAATGAGAGGGAAAAAAAAGTTTCCCCTAATGTTTGTAGTTCCTAGGTGTGTATGACATAAACAAGTTAGTCGACTTCGTATTCAGCATCTTCCTCCACAGAATGAATGAATTAGAATATACACCTGAGATTCTTTTAATATTTAACATTTAAGGTTCAATGGATAGAAAGATTACACCATTTGTATTATAGTCCAAAGGAGATGCTCAAGAAAACAAACATTTAATTTATGAAAGAAAAAAAAATATAACTTATACTTACTCATAGAGCCTTGGCTCTTCAACCATTCCAAGCTGGTTTAATAATTTAAATGTAAAATAGCCATCCTCTATAGTTTTATCCAGAACAGTTATAGTGAGAACAAAATAATAGGCTGTAAAATAAAAATATAGAATGCAATTCACATTATTATTTTTTCCTTATTTTTGGTGCCTATGCAGATACACATGTATGTATATATGTATGCAATCTAGGCACATATTATATATGCACATAATATTGAGAGCCACTCATTAGGTACATGGGTAATATATTTTACTTTTTGTCAATTTTTAACTAGACTTGAAAATGAGGAATGAAAAAGCCTGCCAGAAAGTCATAGGTATGATGAAAAGTTGGCCAAATAATTAGAGAATACTAACTGGTCTGCAAACCAAAAAATTTCAGAATTTAGGTCAATGAAACAATTTTTCTTTTTCAGTAGCACAACTAAAGTAAATATGATAAGGTTCCTTAATTCTCTGATGAATAGTCCTAGGTAAAATTGCTTGACAAATATAATTCCCAATTTCACTGGTTGTTTAGGAATGCCTGTAAAATTAAGTATTTCTATATATACCAAGCTCATAATAGTTTTTATTCAAAATGCCCCAGCTAAACATTGATATAGTACATCTTCCAGAGGCAAGGATGCTGACTTAATCACTATACTCAATATAGTCTGAGCTATACAGAAAGTTCTGACTCCCTGTGAGGTTTTTTTTTAAAGCACAAGAAGAATTTATTAGGAAATATGTAGTTCAAATAATTATTGAGGGCCAGAGAACAAGGCTCTGCCAGAAGCCCCCCCACAGCCCAGAACTGCTCCAAGATCCCACTACTCCCACCTGCAAACAAGAGCTAGAAGATTAGCTGAGAAAACAAGTTTAAGACACTTTCATTTCTATGATGGGAAGATGTTGATGCATCTGGAGGGGAAATACCCAGACAGGGGCACCTGGGTGGCTCAGTCGTTAAGCGTCTGCCTTTGGCTCAGGTCATGATCCCGGGGTCCTGGGATCGAGCCCGGCATCGAGCCCCGCATCAGGCTCCCTGCTCCGCGGGAAGCCTGCTTCTCCCTCTCCCACTCCCCCTGCTTGTGTTCCCTCTTTTGCTGTGTCTCTCTCTGTCAAATAAATAAATAAAATTTAAAAAAAAAAAAGGAAGAAATACCCAGAGGGAAGATTTAAATTCGCAGCAAAGCAGTATTTTTAAGTGCTCACTAGGTCTACCCCTTTTACCATTTAACATCAATATCCACTTTTCCTCCTATACTTCAAGTATGATGCCCTTATGACTTAGATGCCCAACCCCCAGTCCCAAGAACAGCCAAGTGGACTACATTTTGCTGCAACCCAGTGTAAGGTGATGCCCATTCTTTTAGTTCTGTCGCAATCCTGTTGTGATATTGCAACTTAAGGACTAGAATGTGCAGTCCATCTCCATCAGAGGTAGACACTAGTCCCTGTACTGTGAACCATCTCTTAGAAGAAAATGTATAAAAAACAGAACATGGAATATGAAATTTTCTTATGAGAAATACATGTACTAAAATCATGCCTGCTAGCTGTTAAATGTTGCTACTAAACAGACAGGAGTAGTAACTTCTTGTTTTATTCCTGATGCTGAGTATTACCTCAAACAAGGTAATGTATTTATCACCGGACCTCATCAATTTCTAGCACAAGAGAGTTAAGGACCACTTCTTACTTTGAAGTGACTGCTCAGCTTTAGACAAAATACTTTGTTCCATCTCACCCAAAAAAGCAGATGTTCAGACTTTCTCAGATGACATCTGGTAGCATGACATATTGAGATGTTACAGAATAAGCCCACCTCTTGCTACAAGTACACGGAAATGATGAGTGTACAATCCATAAATTAAATATAAAACCAAGCTCAGATGAAGGTAGGAAAAATATTAGGAAGCAGAAATGAAGAGAAAGTAAAGGCAAATTTAAGATAGACTGAAGCCCTGGATCCCTGCAGGACTTGAGAACTGGATGTAGGGAGACTGAGGCTGCAGTGTCAACTTCCATGCACAGGAGATGAGATGCTAAGTGACAGAGCTGAAATGAAAGTCCCTGCACAGAGCCAGAAACCTTAATTCTCTGTTCTGTCATCAAAGAGGAACTTGGAAAATTCTTCCTACTGGTTGTCTATGAGTCTTAGACGGGGGGATAAATTTTCCAAGACTAAATAAAACTCTAGGTAACATGGAAATTTTTTTAAAGATTTTATTTATTTATTTAATTATTTGAGAGAGAGAGAAACAAGTGGACTCTGCCCTGAGCATGGAGCCGGTCGCGGGGCTCAATCTCAGAACCCTGAGATCATGACCTGAGAGGAAATCAAGAGTCCCATGCTTAACTGACTGAGCCACCCAAGTGCCCTGGTAAGATGGAATTTAAATTAGCACTCATCACTTGCTGAAGAACCTCCCTCCCCCCCCCAAATTATATTAAAAATGCTCCAAGACTATGCTACATAAATTCTGGAAAAAAACAAAATCCAACTTGCTCTGAAGAGAGAATTTTGAAGAACTAACTACTGAGAGTTCTCTATATTTAAAGAATACATGAGTTTTTATTTTGAAATAGCACAAATATCTTTCTTTAATTTTTAAGAGACTTAAAATGACCATTGAGACTAGAAAATGATAATAATAAATCATGAATAGATTAATTAATTAATTAATTAATTCAACCAGAAGAAAACTATAGATTATCTGCAGGAAACAATTACACTGACAATAAATGAAAAAAGAAATTTATCTGAAAAGAAAATTAATATCTTCAAAGTGCTGAGTGAAAATACTCTCAATGTAGAATTCTACCTTGAATTAAATTTGCATTCCAGAGTAAGGAAAAGATAAAGACATTTTCAAGGAAAGAAACAAACTGAGAGAGACCAGAAGTGAAAAGTCACTAAGGATATATTTTAGTAAGATAGGAGTTAAACTCAGAAGGAAAAAGTGGGGGAGGGAAAAAAGAACAAGATAAAAGGTAGAGAACTAAAATTGGTAAATATGGTGAGCATTTGTTGTAATGATAACATTCATAATAAATACTGATTGTTAAGTAACGTGAAATAAAATACTACAGAACATAATATTCAAGACAGAAAAGAAAACAGGTTCAAAGGCTCTATGAGACAAACTGTTGTTGTGATAGAATCGGATAAAATTGGGAGTCAAAATGCAAGTTTATGCATAAAGCAAAAAGAAGCAAGTCACCAGGAAAATATAAAAATGCTGACCTTTATATATCTAAGAAATCACAGCCTCAGAATACATAAAACTAAAATCTAAACAATGTGGCTGCCTGCTTGAAATAAAAGATTTAAATAGGATTCAAATTCCAACACAATAAACAAAATGTCCAGGATGTGATTGAAAATTGCCCATTATACCAAGAACAAAGACAACCACAACTTTGGTGAGAAAGGACAATGAAATGATGCCAACACTGAGATGAATCAGATGCTGGGATTATCTGACAAAGATTTCAAAGAAGCCATCATAAAAATGCTTCAAAGTCAGTTAGAGCCTCTTGAAAAAAAATGAATAGAAAGATCTGAGCAAAGAAGTAGGAGCTGTAAAAGAAAACAAAATAGAAATTACATAAATGAAAGCTACAGTAAAATATATAAAACTCACTGCATGTGCCTGATGGTAGAGTGGATGATAGAGGATAGAAATTAGTGAAATTGAAGACAGATCAATTGGCCACTCAATCTCAGCAACGGAGAGAAAAGAGACTGAGGAGGGAAAAAATGAACAGGGCCTCAGATACCTTGTGACTATAACAAAGATATAATATCTGTGTTATCGTGTCAGAAAGAGAGAAAAGAGAGTGGGGCAAAAGAATATTCAAAGAAATAATGGCAAAGGATTCTCTAAATTTGGTGAAGAAAACAAATATGCAGATTCAAGAAGCTGAGTGAACCTGAAACAGGATAAACCTAACCAAATCTCACCAAGTCATATCGTAATTAAACTTCAGAAAACGAAAAACAAAGAAAAAAATTGAAAGCAGCCCAAGACAAATGACGTGTTATCTATAGGAGAACACCAATTTGAGTCACAATGGATTTTTTATCTGAAACTATGGAGGCCAGCATTTTTCACACATTATGTGGCACATTTTTCAAAGGCCAAAAGAAAGAGCTGAGCTCTGAACCTTATATCCAGCAAAGGTATCCTTTGAGAATAAAGGAGAAATAAAGGCACTCTAAGACAAAGAAAAACTTCAAGAATTTATTAGCAGACTCGATCTCTTAAATATTGTAAGAAGGGATTTCTTCCAACAGAAAGGAATTGAAATCATCTTGATGCATCAAAAACAAAGAGGTAAAAATGGGAAGGGAAGACATCTGCATTCATACAATATGAATACAATCCTTTTCCTCATGAATTTTATACATTTGATGATTGAGACCAAAATTATCACGCAATCTGCTACTCAAGACAATGAGATTTTAAAGTGGAGAATGTAAAGAAACCTAAATGCAAGTCAAGTTCTCACACTTCACAGAAAACGTTGATATCAGGAAACTGTGAAACAACATATGCTTATTGTAATTGTGGTAGACCTCCCCAAATATCTCCATGTCCTAATCTCTGGAACCTGTGAATATGTTACCTTAAATGGCAAAGCATAATTAAGATCTCAAACGGAATTAAAATTGTTAATCAGCTGCCCTTAAAATAGGAAGATTATCTGATTTAACGCAAGTGGGAGCAATACAGTCACAAGGATTGTAATCACAAAGCCTTAAAAGCAGAAGAGGAAGACAGAAGAGAATCATAAAAAGAGATGTGATGCAAAAGAAGGGTTGAAGAGATGCAGTGGGTGTGAGTGAAGACTCAAGCCACCACTGGGGAAGAAGGGGCCAAAAGCAAAGGAATGCATACAGCCTTCAGAAGTTCAAAAAGTCAAGGAAACAGATTCTCCCCTGGAGCCTCCAGAAATGCAGTCCTGCTGACATTTTGATTTTTGCAATGACACCTGTGTCAGTCTTCTGACCTACAGGACTGTAAAGATAATAGATTTTTGCCTTTTTAATCCGCTAAGTTTGTGGTAATTTGTTATGTTAGTGACAGAAAAATAAATACATATCTTGATGTGAAGAATGGGATGCTCTTGTAACAAATACCTAAAAATGAGGAAAAGGTTTTGAAATTGGCAACGAACAGAAGCTGAAAGAATTTTGAGGAGCATGATAAAAAAAACCTAGATTACCTTGAACACATTGTTAGTGGAAATGTAGATGGTAACAACTCTGCTGGTGAGGCCTCAGAAGGAAGGGACATGTTATTGGAAACTGGTAGAAAAAGAATACTTGCTATGTAGACACAGAAAGCCTAACAAAATTATGTCCTATGAAATTATATGGAAAGCAAAAGTTGTAAATAAAGAAATTGGACATCTAGCTGAGGGAATTTCTGTGCTAGCAAGGCTTCAAAGTGTGGCCTTGTTTCTTATTGGTGTTTATGGTGAAATGTGAGAGGAAAAATGTAAATTGAGATAAAAGTGTTAAGCAAAAACAAACCTGGACCTAATGTCTTGAAAAATCCTTATCCTATCAAGTTTGCAAAAGATACTAAAACTAAGAGATTCACCATCAGGAATTCACGCTCTAGAGAAAAATCTAGCAGTGTGGCTTGACAACCTTTTGCCTTAGAAAGATCAAAAGGTCAGAGAATTCAGTAACACAAAAGGCTCTTTGGAAAGATTAAGTATGTGGTTCTTAGATTCCCTCAGCCACCTCAGCAGAAGCCCAAAATAGAGATAGGATTATCTACAAAAAATATCTGGAAGTACCTCTTGACCAATGGAATGAATCTCTGACATATACGGACATCTACAAGGTTTTTGACAATGTTGTAGCATAAACACTGTCAGCTTGGATGGAAGGAGACAGAGTACAAAATGAAAGAATGTTGTTGGACCCCCAAAATTTTTCAGGCAAGGAACAGGCTGTTAAAACTATTCAGCTGTAAGCATAAGTTACAATTTATACAAAAAATAAAAATAAAAAAGAAGAAAGAAAGAAGAAAAAAGACGACTCTGAGAAGCTAGAACATGGAGTCGTGAACCCACAGAGCAGACCCCAGGAGGAATAAACCATAGGGAATTATTCCCAACCTTGAAACCAAATGGAATTTGCCTCATTGGACTATAAAATTGCTTCAGACCATTGACTCCATTTTCCTTTCATTTTTTTCCCTTTTGAACAGGAATGTCTATGACCAGTATCCTATGCCTGTCTCACCAATGTATTTTGGGAACAAATAACTTGATTCCTGAGTTTCATAGACTCACAAATGAAGGTACTTGTGCCTATGGGTAGATTCTACCTAGAGCCTTACCCAAATCTGATTTAGATTTGGAATTGAATGATATAATTTGGAACATTTTATCTGATGACATTAGATGAGATTTTTTACTTTGAGTTGATGTTGTAATCAGTTGATGATGTTGGAGACCAACAGAATCATATTGGCATATACTGAACACTGCACCCAACAAAAACAGAATACACGTTTATTTCAAGTGCCTATGAAATATTCAGCCAGATAAGCTATAAAAAAAATGCAACAAATTTAAAAGAATTGAAATTTTTTTTTAAGATTTTATTTATTTATTTGACAGAGAGATGGAGCCAGACAGCATAAGTGGAGGGAATGGCAGAGGGAGAGAGAGAAGCAGGCTCTGCACTGAGCAGGGAGCTGGATGTGGGGCTCGATCCCAGGCCCCTGGGATTATGACCTGAGCCAAAGGCAGATGCTCAACCATCTGAGACACCCAGGCACCCCAAAAGAATTGAAATTATATAGAATTTGTTTTCTAAACATAATGACTCTAAATAATATAATCAACAATAGAAATCAATAATAGAAGGACAACAGGAAAATCTCTAAATATATGGAATTAAACAACATGCTTGTAAATAACCCATGGTCAAAAAACCTACAGGTAACAAACAATGCTTTCTTCTAAGATTGGGAGTAAGACAAGATGTCTGTTCTCACCATTCTTATTTTAACATAATACTGGAAGCTCTAGCCACTGAAATAAGTCAAGAAAAAGAAATAAAAGGCATATAGATTAGAAAGGAAGAAGTAAAAGTTTCTCTCTATTTGTAGATGATATGATTGTTACATAGAAAACTCTAAGAAATCTATTTTAAAAATCCAAGAAATAATAAGTGAATTCAGCGAGGCTCCAGGAAACAAACTCAATACAAAATATTCAATCCTATTTCTACCTTCTAACACAGACATGGGGATATAAAATTTTTAAAATATCATTTACCATCACTCAAAAAATTTTTTTTAAAAATAATTATTTAGGTATACATATAACAAAAGATACAGAGGGCCTATATGCTGAAAATTACAAAATACTGATGAAAGAAATCAAAGAATCAAAGTAAATGTAGAGACATAACATGTCTATGAATCAGAAGACAACATAGTAAAGATGTCAGTTCTCCCCAAGTCTATCTATAGGTTTAATTCAATTCCTATCAAAATCCCAGCCAAAGTTTTGTAGACATAGACAACCTTATTTTAAATTTTTATTGAAAGGCAAATACCCTAGAATATCTAAAATAATCATGACAAAGAAGAATGAAGAAGAAATACTCATTCTACCTGATATTAAGGCTATAGTATTAGCTATAGTAATTAATAATGTGTTGTATTGGAAAAGGGATAAGCCGATAAATAACAGGACAGAGAATGGAATCTAGACCAAATAGAAATATGCCTAAACAAATATCCTTAACTGATTTTTGATAAAGGTACAAAAGTGTTTCAATAAAGCAAAGATAGCCCTTTCAATAAATCATGCTTGAGCAAATGGACATCCATAGGCCAAAAAAAAAAAAAAAAATTAACCTCGACCTAAACCCCACATATTATACGAAAACTAAATCAATAATGAATTACAGACTTAAAGGTAACATATAAAACTATAAAGCTTTTAGAAAAAAATGTGGGAAAAAATCTTCAGGACCTAAACTTAGCAAAGAATTCTCAGAAATGAAAAAAAAAGTTCTATGAAAAGAAGAATAATAAATTAGATCTCATCAAAAGTAAACACTTTTGACCTTGCAAAAGTCCTTGTAAAGAAGATGAAAAGATAGATTATAGACTGTGAGAAAATATTTGCAAATCAAGTACCCAACAAGGACTACTATAAAAATATATGAAGAAAACTCTCAAAACCCAACACTTCAAAAAAATGCAGTTGGAACATGGGCAAAAGACACAACACACATTTCACCAAAGAGGATATACAGAAAAGATATTCACTATCATAAGTCATCAGGGCAACAAAGATTAAAACCACAATAAGACATCACTATCCACCTGTTAGAATGAATAATTTTTTTTAAATGATGACAACAGCAATTGCTAGTAAGAAATCAGAGAAATTGGATCACTCATACTTTGCTGGGGGAATTGCAAAATGGTATAGTGCACTGAAAAGCACTTTGTCAATTTCTTATAAGACTAATTAGCTTATGACCCAACAATTGCTTTCCTAGGCCTTTATAAAGGAGAAATAAAAACTTAAAATCACATAAAAACTTGTATATAAATATTCATAGCAGCTTTATTCATAATAGCCAAAAACTAAAAATATCCCTGATGTCCTTCAAGAGATGAACAATTAAACAAACTAAAAAATCAAGTCCTTGTTTGAATTTGGCTCTAAAAAATTTCAGAGTTCCTTGAAATTACATGATGGAATTGGACTGGGTACGAAGAACATTTAGGAGAAAATATAAATTAGTATGTAAAACCAATCATTTGTCATTTGTTGAAAATGTTAACTTACCACAGAATGGACTTGTGCCAGTAGTATCCAAAAACACGGTGGTCTCTTCTCTCCTTTCTTTTAAAACATCTTTCCATAGCTCAGCTTGATAACCTAAGATTTGAGAAAGAAAACACTAGAAACAAGGGGCGCCTGGGTGGCTCAGTCGTTAATTAGGTGTCTGCCTTCGGCTCGGGTCATGATCCCAGAATCCTGGGATCGAGCCCCACATGGAGCCCCACATCGAGCTCCCTGCTCAGTGGAGAGCCTGCTTCTTCCTCCCGCTCTGCTACTCTCCCTGCTTGTACTCTCTCCCTCTCTCTCTCTCTGTGTCAAGTAAGTGAATAAAATCTTAAAAAAAAAGAAAACATTAGAAACCAGATTTCCATCAAATAGCACACAAAGCTTTCAAATCACTAAAGGAACTAAAGAATCAATGCATTATAATAATAATTGTAATAATAATTTATGATTTTTATAACTTAAAAACCACTTTTCCAACAATTTTATATTCTATTCATTTTAATTACATAATAAATTAAATCCAAGATTCACAAACAAATCCCTCCCTGGAAATCTTACCAGAGCTGAGGATACTCCATATGGCTACAATCCATTTGTAGCAGTTTTTATTATTTCATAAATTCAGAATTTTACTTGTATCTCCTTTTAGTAAATTCAGCAGAATAAAATGATTAGATAAAACAAACACAAAATTTAGTTCCATGAGTACAGCTCCCAATTCTCCTACATATACACATTCATACAGATATACTATACATGTGTGTATGTTATAAATGTGTCATATAGATAGTATCTAAATATACTATATACTACATATATAATATATATATTCCAGATACATACATTATTAGTACATTTGAAATATTATAACACACACATGCATATATTTAAAATGTTTCCTACTTTATGTATTTGTCTGTTCCCACATTGCTACCTCCAAATTCGAAATGTGAATGTAGTAAAAAGAACACTGAATTGAGAATTAAGGAGTTTAACTCTAGTTCTCACTTGTGTCCTTACATAATCCTTCTGTTCCCACTGGGTCACAATTTTCTCATTTATATGGAAAAACAATGAGACCAGAAAAGCACTCCCCAACATGAGGTCTGGAGAAAAAGAATCCCACAAGATGGCTTCTGGACAGAAGGGTCTATGAGAAAATAGGTCTGGCCAAGCCGGCAGATTGCCTGCCTCCCCCAGAAATTCTCTATGCATGTTAGTATAAATCTCCTGCTGAAGAAAACTACAGAAAGTGGATTAATTCAGTCGTTGTAATTGCTTCCCATTTCACTGAGCCCCTTTGGCCTTGGAAACATTTCTAGCAGATCCTGATCATGACACTGATAAGATGTTATATGCTCATGACATGCTTGGGATCTGGTGATCTGTTTGGAAAATCCTGAGCAAAAAACAGCCTCTGAGATTCTTTCAGCTCTACCGTTCTATTTTTATGTGGATTCTTTTTTCCTCCATAATTTCCCACAGACAGGCTGTCGTTATCGAAAGTTGCAATACTTAACTGCTCTTGCCAAGCTTTATCGATTTGGAAGGTGTGAACCATGTATGATTCATGCCTACTTGCTAATAGCAAATGAAAAGCTAACTATGGTTTACACCTCTCCACTTGCTCCTACAACTTTCCATAAAAATAAAAACCTTCAGTGTCACTAAGAACGCACAAGTCTCAAAAAAAAAAAAAAAAATGAATGCACAGTCTCTTTCTTTAGTGGAAATACAGATGGATGATAGATAGTGAGACTCCTTTACAAAACAAGAACAAGGGTCATCATGAGACCACCAAATTTGCACATACATTGAGCACAGTTGGTTAAAATCCATTGAGCAGTTGATTAAATTCTTTTCACTAAACACCTTAAAAATATTTAGTAGGAAATAAATTATTTCCTCTGGTTGTTCCACAGGTAATTTTTCCATAAAATGCTTAACATGTTCCCAGGTAAATATGAAAGCTTCCGGCAAAAATACTGACAATTATGTTATTCATTTTCCACAAAAATTTAGAGTAATTAAAACAGTCTCACTTACCTAACCTAGGACATGATTTTTCGTTGAAGTTGTCACAGTCTACACATGAACCAGCTTTGAAATCTTCATATGAAGGACAAGGAAATGAAATAAAATTGCAGTTTGTTTCCAAAGAGGCCATGAACAAGTAAACTGCTCTCTGGTGGTCGCATTTAATAAACTGAATTCCTTAGGTGTTAAAAATCAAGCAAAAGAACTGTAGATGTATTAAACCAAGTTCAAGTAAATTAGAGAAAAATTAAAGGTTAAGTTCTACTCAATACTACGCCATTGTGAATATTAAAGTGTTGACTACAGTGCACAGTTTTATCTCGAGCAATTAAATAAGCAGTACCATTGAAAATTTAAATTTAGTATGCTTTTACATGAGATTTATAAGAATTTTTTCTGAAGTAATAATTACCACAGGGGACAAAATGTTTAATTTCAATAATTTGACAAACTCTACAAACACAGTGCTACCATACTTAATAACTATGTGCTCATCTTTCCCTTCTAATCCCACACCCCTAACATTTCTGTTTAATGTCAGAGAGGACTATGAAACCAGGTAACATTAAAGCTTTATCATGTCCCTTTCTTTCCCCAACTCCTCACATCCTTATAACCTTTGACCAAACTTCGCTAGCTGTAGTGGCCTTTCACATGTGTTACTTGACCAGTTGTCACGGTAGACCTCAAAACATCGAATTCTTCTGACTCTGAAGTGAGCCAAAGTCCACACCTGGAGCAGCTGCTCGGCTATTTATGTAATAACCAAGTGCAAGAAATTATGAATCTGTGCTTGTACAATATTAGAGTGAGGGTAAAGATTAAATCCCAAGCCCAAACTCATGTTACATGATACTTTGGCCATCTGTGCTTCTTCACTGACTTAGCACTTCTCCTAATGTTTAAAATGATGAAATAAAGCTGTTAAAACTAATGTAATGGATCCCACCATGACCAAATGGGTTATCTACTGGTAAACTTTATGAACTGAGAAAAATCCAATTCAACCATTTTTTGCCAATCACTCTCCTGAATAATGAGCAAGGGTGATCAAAATCTTACCAACAGATTAAGAAGGAAAAAGTAAAGTAAATTTGATTTTCCTTCATCATTTGAATCATATGTAATGCATTCAAAATTACTATTGGTATACCTGAAAGAATGGATTTAGGACAGCCAGGTTGTGTTTTTCCTCCATTTGGATAAAAATCTATATGTCCCAAGGGTTCTTTAATGCCTAAACCTAAGAAGAAAAACACTCAAAAATCACAAAGTGAATATAATCAGGTCAACACTTTTACAAAATAAAATCTATAAATTCTATTGAAAGTGACTCAAAATTTGAATTGAAAATAAAAGAAATGCCATTTTTAAAAAGATACATTTTTCTGGTATTAATGCCTCAAATTAATTCCTCATGAAAATTATGTCATTAATTTAACACATTTACTAGTCATCAATTTACTGTGGGCCCATCACAGTTCTTTGTGCGACAAATATATAAGTAAAAAAGAAAAACAAAACAAAACTCCTTTTTGTAGTGGAAATTACATCTTAGTGGAGGAAGACATAATAAACAAGTAAAAATATAGTATGTCAGATAATAATAAGTGCTGTAGGGAAAACACAAGTAGTGTAAGAGAGTGGTAAGTGCTTAGTCAGGGTGGTAGGTTGGCTGTACTTTTAAGTAATTTGGTTAGGGAATTATCCACTGAGGTCGTAAAGTCAAGCGATGACGTGAAGGATGTGAGTGACATAAGTGAGACAGGCAAGTAGAAAATTATGTGAGCATACCTAAAGTAGTCAAAGAAGCCAGGATGGCAGGAGTATAATGGCTAAGGGGGAGCACCAGAGGAAATGAAGCCAAGTCATATAGGACCTTTTAGGCCAGTTTGATGATTTGCTTATACTCTGGATAAGGCCTAAGACCTGATACTAGATTCACTAACTGGAAAAATCTAAATATGCTGCTTCAGCTGGACCAAATTGGGCCAGAGTGACATAAATGTGTGCTGTGATTTAAGGGCTTCTGTCTATCTGTGGATCCTCGGGGCACTGGGGAAGGTGCAAATGCTGGGGGCTATAACCCAGGGAAGGCATGGGAATGAAAGAGGGTAGCAAGCTCAGAAAAATCAGGGATGTGATTAGATCTGAAAATCTTGCTGCCAAGTAAAGTTGCAATGCTTTGGCTTAGGGCACAAGAAATTTCCTACAACATAATAAACTCTTGAAAGTGATCAGCAATAGATTTACATAACAAAGATAAATACTTAGGTCTGACAGTAGAATTAAGATGGAGTGACAGGATTTAGTGAAAGTATGGAACAGAATAAGATAACTGCTAATTAGGTGTTAGCAGAGCATGAGGACACTGGGCATGTGCATTATGGGGGAGGGGAGTCAGTGTGTAAGGAAAGGCAAAAAACAATTCAGACTTCATTAGAACTCCTAAGAATTCAGGGAAGCATGAGAGTGATTAGATTGTGACAGTGGTGAGGGTATGCTAGCCAATCCCTCTTTACATTCCATCATCTGCTTGCATTCTCCTAAATATGACCAAAAAAAAGTCCAATAATTTTTTTAAATTTTGGCAATCTTTACAATTTCCCTATGTCTGAATTCAACATGGAGTTCCAAGACTAGGGGTTCCAAGTTGGAGCCATCATTTTCTCCAATCTGCCACTAAAGTAGAAATAAGCCAAGAAGACTCCTCAGGAATCAGCGACAAGCAAAAGACATTTATATTAACTTAGAAGCAGGCCTTGATTCATTCAGGCATGTCTTTTCCCCTTTACCAGATGGAAGGGGCAGAGAAGTTTGGTCTGTTTAGGTCATTCATTCCCTTGGTTTCAAGGAGGGTAAGGAGAGTAGATAGGACTTTTTAAATTTTCTTTTTATTGTAATTTAATATACATACACACAAACAAGAGCATAAATCTAAATATTAATTAATTATTATAAAGCAAATAGCCACTTAGCTATCACACCCATGTCAAGAAATAGCACCTAGAAACCCTTAGCTCTTACCTAATTACCAGCTTCTCCTTTTAAAAATAATAACATATTTTTTTTAAAAAAAGATTTTATTTATTTATTTGACAGAGAGAGAGAGAGAGAGAGCACAAGTAGGCAGAGTGGCAGGCAGAGGGGGAGGGAAAAGCAGGCCCCCCACTGAGCAGGGAGCCCGATTCGGGACTAGATCCCAGCCCCTGGGATCATGACCTGAGCCAAAGGCAGACGCTTAAAGACTGAGCCACCCAGATGCCCAATAACATCTTTAATAAAGTAACTTTTTTGCTATTCTTTACCTTCCAAGGATGCCTCCCAAAACTTAACAGTTTAGATTTGCCCATTTTGGAACTACATATAAATTGACTCATATTTCATGTATGCTTTTGTGTATGCTTTTATTATAAACTTGCTTTTTTATAATAATCCAAATTGGGTGTGATTCATTATCCATTTTTATATGTTGCAGAATGATTTACTAATGTGATGTTTATGTAGAAATTTTGCACCCATGATTATAATAGAGAATGTCCACAAATTTTCTTTTCTGTAATGTCTATCATCTCAAGTTTTGACATTTTTATGATAGCTTTTAAAAAAGGTTATAAACAGTTGCCTACATTTTATTATTCTCTGAAACCGTTTGTGTGAAAGTGGTCTTACTTTTCCCTTAATTGTTTGGTAGAGATGAAAAAATTTGCCTAGGGTGCCTGGGTGGCTCAGTCGTTAAGCGTCTGCTTTCGGCTCAGGTCATGATCCCAGGGTCCTGGGATCGAGTCCCGCATCAGGCTCCCTGCTCAGCGGGAAGCCTGCTTCTCCCTCTCCCACTCCCCCTGCTTGTGTTCCCTCTCTTGCTGTGTCTCTCTCTGTCAAATAAATAAATAAAATCTTAAAAAAAAAAAAAATTTGCCTAGGATTTACTTTGTTGGAAGTCTTTAAATTACAGTTTCTATCTCATTAATAATTATAGAATTATTCAAATATTGTTTCTTAATTTGTCAGTTTAGTAAATGCTTTTGCTTTTTCATAAAATTTTTTCTATTTTATATATCATACCATATAATCATACATTTTCATATTTATTTGCATAATATTGCTCATTATATCATAATATGATCAATTTCATACCTGTAGTACCTGTAAGACTATCTCTTTTTCTATTTAATTTTATTTTTTTAATATATATATTTTAAAGATTTTATTTATTTATTTGTCAGAGAGAGAGAGAGCACCAGCAGGGGGAGTGGCAGACAGAGGGAGAAGCAAGCTCCCCACTGAGCAAGGAACCCGATGTGGGGCTCGATCCCAGGATCCTGGGATCATGATCCGAGCCAAAGCCAGACACTTAACCAACTGAGCCACCCAGGTGTCCCTTTATTTTATTTTTTTAAAGATTTTATTTATTTATTTAAGAGAGAGAGCGCTGTGCGTGCACCAGTAGGAAAAGGGCAGTGGGAGAGGGAAAAGCAGGCCCCCCGCTGAGCAGGGAGCCTGATGCGGGGTTCCATCCCAGGACCCTGGGATCATGATCTGAGCCGACAGCACATGCTTAACGACTGAGCCACCCAGGCACCCCTACCAGGTGCCTGTTGTAAATTATTGATATTCATTGTGCCTTCTCTCTTTGTTCTATTTTTTCTCCCCAAGAATATATTAAATTGGAGGGTGATATATAAAGTCTAAGCACTCTATATTCCTTCAATACATGGAAAGAAGGTAAAAATGAGATATTTTACAAGCCCCATGTAAGGGTTTCAAAAATACTTCCCATACTCTATGCATCAGGAAACCTGCTGTAAGAAAAGTGACTCCAAACTTACCAGTTTACTTCCCTGGAATTTTTCTATCTTCTGGATGTTGGACTGTAATTTTTTACTGATATCCCAGCAAGGATATTAGTGCAAATTATCCAATTCACAATTTTGGAAGGCCACATAGCTTTTTTAACATATACAACCAAATATGGACAAAAACTACTGGTAAGTAGAAGATGCACTCACTGATTAGTATTCAAGGAAAAGGTAGTCTGCCAGATATGTGCTGACCCCAAGTATCTCATTCAGAAATTCCTTGAGACAGGTGGATATGCAGCATCAAAATTCTGTGTCCCTCATTTGCAATGGTTGTGAAAAGATCAATCAAAGGTGCCAACAATGTGGCATCTAGTGGTTAGATTTGATAGTCCAGGTCATCAAAAGATGTTGAGAGTGGAAGATAATAGAAATAGTTTTTTATTAGGAAAAGCCAGAAATGCAAACAAAAATCATAAAAAGTATGAAGAGCCAATTCAAAGGGCCATAGGTAAAACTGAAGTTGGAATTTCAGACAAAGAACTGCAGAGCAATTGGGCAGTAGGTGCACTGTGTGTGGGGAAAGCTAAGTTAATATAAAGGGATAAAGACAAGGAGGGCTTGAGAGGTTGAGGTATCACATTCGAACTATGAACCTTTGGGCACTAACTCCCTGTGATACATAAGATAACTTAGATTCCAAAGAAGGAGCAGAACGATACCCATAGAGGCTCAGCCCCCTGGCATGTAGCCATAGAAGCTGAAAAATTGTCCTCTGTGGCATTTACGGCATTTGTATCTCTCACAAAGGCATTGGTATGAATCTCCACAAGGACAATTCAGAGGACTATGGGAGCAAATAAATTACCTGGACCAAAGAGAAAAGAAACCTGAGGAAATAGGGAAATCAAAACAGCCTGAGCATCACTTCCTCCTTTCTCCATGGTAGCGCCATATCCTCCCCGTGCCCACAACGAGAGCACATGGAAATTATCCGCTGGTCAGAGCAACAAACTGGTGAGGCACAGACTCTGGAATCATAAGGCTTCAAATTCTGGCTCTGCCACTTGTGACCATGACCCTAGCTTCCCCATCAGTAAAAGGGGGATGATATTTATTTTATTTATCTCATGGGGACTTAGAAGAATGCCATAATTCATTCACAGAAAGCATCTAAAACACTGCCCAAAGTATAGGAAGTGCTCAATAAATAGTAGGATCATTAATTTCAAATGAGGAAGGGGCTCAGGGTCATCTAAATTCTTCCTTGAGTGTCTGTCCAAAGCACTCTGGCCCAAACTACCAATAGCCCACTAGACATTTTCAGGAAGACAATTAAAAACCATAGAGAAATTATGTCCCTACCTCTAGGGGAGGGTATTCTCTATCTGTGCCTGAAATGCTGTGTTCAGTTCGAGTTGATACACATCACAGTGAGAAAGTGGAGAGAATGGTAACCTAAATACGGCAGGAACAGGAAGCACGGGAGAAACTGTGATCAATCAAAATTGTCAATAGCATGAACAAGATGAAGTATTTTTTTATCAAGTTTCCATTTTTTAGGATAATATGACAGCCCTTGAAACCTGAAGGAGGTAAGCCGATGGCAAAACCTGGCCATTTGACACCACAGGACATCACGGACTCTAAGAAATATCACTTGTGGGAAATATAATCATTTTATGATTACAGACTCATCGTCACTTTACCCACTACTCTTTCTCCTTTCATGTTCTCCTCTTCCCCAATGTCTACATCTTTTCATTTTCAAATAATTAAGCAATAAATCCTACATTGTTACCATTGGTATCAGAATGGATGACATCCACAAACTTGGCATCAGTGTAATCTAATCTGTCATTAAATGATTTTCCAGAGAATTTTGGCCCAGCAGGGTCAAGACCTGAAATTCAAGAAAGAAGCTATCAATTGATTAATCAATTCCTACGACAGTGTTTATTAGATCATATGACTGCACTATTATTAAATTATAAGCATGTCTATATAGTTTCAGCTTAAACTTGCAAAAAAGCTAATATTAAGATAAATTAAATTGGATGAATAGCAAGTATCTTCATTATTTGAATGATACTTTTTACCAATAGTCAGAGTTTATCAACAATCTAGTGTTAAGGCACACTTAGAGATGCCTCAACAAAATACTGTAGGTTTTATTTTTTTAGCATTTTTATTTAAGAAATACTTAGGGGTAAACCGATAGTAGCTATATAGTTAATAATAAATAACTACTACTGCCCTGAGGGGGGTGGGGGGAATGAATAATATCCTGGTCCTGTCTTGAACCTCATGACTTACCAGTTCATCCCAGATCTATCTGCAGTTCTAAAATGATTTTTAATTGCCAAATACAATTTGGGCTCTGGCATAAAACATATTATTATCTTATCATTCATTTTTCACAAAAGTTTTCCATATACACACAAGAAAACAAAAATGTATTAAGAGTTCCATGGAATATAGATATTATTTCTGGTGTATTTGAAATTTTATTTATTTTTTTAAATATTTATTTATTTGACACAGAGAGAGAGAGCACAAGCAGGGGGAGCAGCAGAGGGAAAGGGAAAAGCAGGCTTCCCTCTGGGCAGGGAGCCCTACATGGGGCTCGATCCCAGGACCCTGGGATCATGACCGGAGCCGAAGGCAGACATTTAACCGACTGAGCCACCTGGGCACCACACCGTATTTGAAATTTTAAATAGAAATTCTAGTGTCATGACCTACTGGCATGTATCAAAAAAGGCAGGGAGTGGGAAGGAGGTAAAATTCAACAACTTGAGAACATCTATGCAATGGAAGATAACAATCATCTCAAAAAGGATATTTTAAAAAGTAAAATGTAATGTTGCTCATCTCAAGCCCTTCTCCTATCCCTAGTTTATTTAGCCCACTTGGCTGAGTGAGACAGAAACTTCTCTTCTCATAAATAATTCTGATGTAGAACTACCACATTTGCTGGATTTTTAAACCCTGATGATTGCTTGGCCTGTGGAGTCAATCAAACTGGACTAATGTGTGAGTAAACACACCTTAACATAAAGTAGGATGACTATGGTGGTTGAAAGAGAATGGGCTTTGGGTGCTAGAAAGTTTTGTGTAAATCCTGGCTTAGCTGTTAAAAACTTTTTGACCCCCTCCCCCTATATTAATTTAGTTAACCTGTTTTCACATCCGTATAATGGGGAATAACATTAAAACCGATCAGAATAAGTAAGGTATACTTAAGGTTTGTAAAGATCCTATCTATGCAATTCATTCACCTCTCCCCTCCCCCTTTGCTTAACTTAACACTCTATTACTTTTATTAACACTTGAAATCATTATAAATCTTCTATGGACACAGATCTCAATAGCTGCTAAAAAGCTGAATTGACTGGGGAGGGATACGATCTTTCTATTCTAAAATCACCACCATTCCCAAATGGAAGCATGACAATCTATGTCAGCATTATTTGGTTACTAAGCTTTCTGGAGGCAGGAACTCTGTTAAAATATATATATATATATATGAGGGATAGACTCCTTCAAGCTTGGGTATCAACTCCTGATTCTCTGATCTGGTATTCAAATAAAATTCTTAAGAGAATTGAAATGTGTCAAAGTCTGTGAAAATTAAGTACATGGTTATATATTTAGTTAATACATAAAAAAGTTTTACATTTAATGGGTCATATTTTTCTCTGGATTGTTACAATAATATGTCCTTAAAATTCACGTGGGGTTGCAGAAATTGATCTTGGTCCTCCCATTTCTATAGGAGTATCTCAACTCTGTTAAGAACTAAACAAGAAACAAGACTTTAGAATCTAACTAAAACAAAGACTAGCATTTGAATATAATACAGAAAAAAAATAAATATGCATCATGTCTACTCCTTAATTATTGTGCCAGATAACTTTTAAATAAAACTTCTGATGCCTTAAAGAATGCTAAAACGCATTTTATCAAAAATATTTTACCTGTTATTCTTCCAAGTTGACCTTGAAATATCTTTCCAACAAATCCACTAATATGAGCCCCTAAGCTCATACCTATGAAATGAAAATTACCAAGAGATGCTCCATGCTTCTGCAAGTGAAAATACAATGTTACGATTTTCATTTCAGAAATCGTAAATTATGCCCTGTGCCTCAATATTCTAGAATTTATTTTTTTCTAGTTTAATACATTTCTGGGAAATGGAGGATGGGATTTTATAATTTGAAAACAATATCTTTGTTCAACATTTTCCATAAGATATCTGATTTTTCTCTATACATTTTTAGTAATACCAGTACATTTTTAAAAACCTTTGTTATCTGTTATCTAAACTAGTATATGCAAAATAATACATTTAGTTAAAGAATTTTGTAATAATAGTAGTAGACATTATAGGGTACTTACCTTGAATAAGTGTTTTGTAAATATCATATTTAATATTCACATTAGTCCTATGAGATATTTATTTTTATCCTATCGTTTCAAACTATTCCTGGCACTTATTAAATGTTGAATAATATGGTTTGATAAAAAGTTGCCCAAAGCCACATATAGTTATTACTGTAAGGGAAAAAGATGGACTTCAAGTCCAGACCTGTTTAATTCCAAAATATATACTAATCTGCCTCATTTTTTTCTGAACAGATTGTGTCAAAATCACTAGGAAGACTGAAAAGTGTGAAATGAGGATGCTCATTTCAGAGATGTTAAAATGAGACTCATGGATTTGAAGTGTGATCATGGATTCCTGAATCACAAGCTGGAGAGTCATGGAATCCAATCTTCCAAGCTGAAGTTTTGAACACATCTTCGAGGCTTGTAGAGAGATGTGGGACATCTACTGCCAATGAGAAACTAAATCCAGGCTTTCCAGCCACAGGGTGTTAATTTTCTTCAAATTCCTCAGAGCAATGCCCAAAAACCCGAAAGAGTATCATTCTCATCTTTAGTGTTATTGAGCTTTTCACCCTTTTTCCTAAATATAAAGCCTTTTCCTAAATTTCTATATTTAACATTCATATTTCCCACACTTTGAAGTACATGTTATTAGAGAAAAGACCACCGCTGTAAGCAAAAATCAATTATGCAGTTTATAAGAACAGATGAATTACTTCCACTGTCTCTCTAGAGAGACGGTTTAGTTTTGTCCAAATTTGGGGATGTAATAATTATACTGATCCTGATTATATTCAATGATTATTATATGCCAGGTACTGGTTAAGAATTAATTTCATTTAATACTTATATAAAATATTGTTATAAAGTTTCATTATCCCCAATTTATAGCTAAGTAAATGAGGCAGAGAGATTAAGCAACTGCTTAAAGTCACACAGAAGATAAGAGATAGATTTGGTCTTTGAACTCTTCCAGTCTGACTCCTGATGACTACATGTAAACTGCTTCTTGGATCTGGTAAGCTTGCTCAATTTCAGGAGAGCCTTGGAAATTCAGCACAACACAACTCAAAGCAGATGTCAAGCTCAAGAATGTTCCAAATCAGAAATCACCCTTCTTTCTCTCAAGTGCTCATCACCACAACATCTCTCTCTAGAACAGACACTGATCTCCATATGGCTTGACATAGTAAATGTAGATCATTCAAACTGCAGATGACCTAAAACTGGCCTGAATGTTACCTGACTCACTGCAACCCTCCACCTAAATCCTGGACAAAATTTGAAGACTTGCCTCCAAGGTTGGCCAGAAATATGCTACTTTTCAAGATGTTTTTCCCTCACTTTTACCAATTCACACTTGATTAACTATAAGTATATTAGCCATAACTTAGGAAAGATGTCTAAAGAACCTAATGATTACATAGTTTATCCCCTTGGTCCACATGGAATTACTACCCTAACATCAAGTCAGTATAGGTAGAGTTAAAAAAAAAATTAAAATCTTAAAAGATTTTAAGACAAAACATAATAACTGAGTCTTTAAGAGATTTTTTTAAAAAATAAGACTGTTCATAACTAGGTATGGAATTTATCCATTTACACAAATTAAAGATGGCTGTAAATGTTAGCATATCAAAGAATAATTCTTTTTTTTAAAGATTTTATTTATTTATTTGAGAGAGAGAGAGCACATGAGAGGGGGGAGGGTCAGAGGGAGGAGCAGACTCCCCCTGAGCAGGGAGCCCGACGCATACTGGATCCTGGGACTCCAGGATCATAACCTGAGCCAAAGGCAGTTGCCCAACCAACTGAGCCACCCAGGTGCCCCTCAAAGCAATAATTCTTAATGTGTATAGGAAAAAAAGTATTTACCTTGCTACCACCTTGTGGTATTGCATAAAACACTGTATATTGTAAAACATATATGATACATAAAATTCTTACCAAAAGATTCTGAATGTACCCACTCAAACTCACAGCAACTTTTCTGGTGTTTTTAACTGCTCTGTTGTAAAGAAAAGTTGTAGCACCCCGGTTCCAGTCTACTACAATTATGTTTATATCCTCTTGATTCAACAAAATCCTTAGGAAGTTCTGAAGCCATGTGGGAGAGGAGCCCGTTGGTCTGTATCCATGAATAAGCCAGACTGTTTTCTTGCTTATACTGAAATTAACATTAAGTGAGTTATGCTGCTCAAACAGTGGCTTAGCACAGTTGAGGTTTTTCCTTGTATACAACATCAAGGAAATCTCCATTTGGGGAATAAACAAATCTTTGAAGGAATCCTTTATACTTAGATGAGAGAATTCAAGGCATGATCTTTTATTCTCTGAAATAAGAAAAAAAAAGTCAGTCAAGCTGAGTACTAGGATCGTATTTGATACAATTCCTATTGCTATTACAAAGAACAGATTTGAACTGGGAGGGAGGGTTTTATTTCATCAGTATTTCTTTTTTTTTAAAGATTTTATTTATTTATTTGCCAGAGGGAGAGTACAAGCAGGCGGAGTGGCAGGCAGAGGGAGAAGCAGGCTCCCCGCCAAGCAAGGAGCCCGATCTGGGACTCGATCCCAGGACCCCAAGATCACGACCTGAGCTGAAGGCAGATGCCCAACCATCTGAGCCACCAAGGCGCCCCTATTTCATCAGTATTTCAATATAATACTCTGAGCAACTACAATGTTTAATGTGTTGATTATATAAAAAGATCCTTTAAACAAGAAGCATCCAAAATTTTTAAATAAAATATAGAAAGAAATGTGATTGGTTAAAAGTTAAAAGTTATTTTTTATCTGTACAAAATAGCAATGGTGTCACTTAAAATCATTAATATTGTTAGTAAAGGGACGCCTGGGTGGCTCAGTCAGTTAAGCATCTGCCTTCAGCTCAGATCATGATATCAGGGTCCAGGGATCCAGCCTTACATCGGGATCCCTGCTGGGCGGGGAGTCTGCTTCTCCCTCTCCCACTGCTCCTCTCCCACTCCCCCATTCATGCTCATGCTTTCTTTATCTCTCTCTCCCTTTTTTTCTCTCTCTCTCAAATAACTAAATGCAATCTTTAAAAAATATATTGTTAGTGAAGAAAGTATTATGCACATAAATAAAAGTAAATAAATTATGAACTTTAACAGAAATTCTGCAGAATAATATATATGGATAATAATCATTCAAGAAAATATATTTTACCTAACCAGTGATCAAATACAAATCAAAACAATAAGGTATCATTTTCTTCCTATCAAACAAAAAAATCATTTTAATATTTAATACTTGTGAAGGTATATTTAACAAATATTCATATACATGGATGCTGAGAGCATAAGTTGATACAACATCCTTTTGAAATTGAAATTATAGGGGCGACTGCGTGGCTCAGATGGTTAAGTGTCTGCCTTCGGCTCAGGTCATGATCCCAGGGTCCTGGGATTGGGCCCCTCAGCAGTCCCCCTGCTCAGCGGGGAGCCTTCTTCTCCCTCTCCTTTTCCTGTTCCCCCTGCTTGTGCTCTCTCGCTCTCTCTGTCAAATAAATAAATAAAATCTTTAAAAAAAATTGAAATTATATGGTACATACATAATCTTAAAATATGTGTTCTTCCTTATTTTCTTCCTAGGATTTATATTAATGAAATAAATAATTTGTATTAAATGTAAAGACATTAATAACTGGGTTATGCATAATTGCACAAAAATTTAAAACACCTTAAATATCATCAGATAGTATTTTCATTGATGTGCGCATCCTATGTGTCTGCCTATCTATCTATCTACCTATCTATCCATCCATCTATCCTAGAAGGGAGTAGGGCAGAATGAAATAACTAAGCCAAATCAATAGCAATAGTCATACCTAGGCAGTGAAACAAGGTTGCTTTTTAACTTTCTTTTTCATAGAGTCTCAAAATTGTAATTTCTTTCAAAATAAGCATATGATCCTAATTTTTTTATGAGCATATGGTTGTATTATTTCTGGAAGTTTAACTTATTAAAAGATTTGGGGAAATGATATGTCAATTTATATCAAAAATTCACAAAATTGTTTATATAATTCATGCCAGTAATTCTACTTCTAAGAATTTATCCCAAGAAAATAGTCATTTAAACATAAAAACAAACTAATATATATTATTTTAGTACTGCAGAAATAGAAGTGATTTAAATGCCCAGAAACAATGACATGATTAAGTAAACTACAAATATCTTTAATAAATATAAACATATGTTATGTATACACATATTTAAAACTACAGACATATAATGTGTATTTGATAAATCCATAATAATATGCACAAATTACAATCTACCTTTTAGTTTGGAAAGTATATATATGTGATATTGTCACAATTATTCAGAAGATAAAGGAGGAAGGCAGTGAAGGAGAAGCAAGTGAAAGAGAAGCACAATTAATTCCCAGGTTAACAGGTGAGAGATACTTAGACAAGTGAAAACTTTGAAACAAACTTCATTTGTCCTAAGTACTAGAGAATGAGGAAGTGGAGAGGAGAAATAAATCAAACCACGGTGCAACATCACACTATACAAATTGCATAGGGAATTGTGTACATCCATCTTTCCACAATCTGAACTGTTTCCATCAGCTGAAACTCTGAGAAGGCCAAATGCAATCAATATATCTAAACTGCCGGTCCACTCCAAGCCAAGGTAGATTTTACCTGGCCATGGGGATGAGTAATGAGGAATAAAAAGTAGGATCCCTCTGATAAAGTAAGGGACAGAAATCACTTGAAACAATCAACAAAGCAATCTATTATCTATTGCCAGATGTAGGAGTAATTGCAGAAAATTCAATAGCACTCTCATTACAATACAAGAAAAATAATGTCTCAAAAATAGGAGAACACTAAGAGAAAATTTGTTGAGGTAAAAAAAAAATAGCATAAAATTAGAAGGAGAATAATGAGATACTAAAATTCAAGAAAAGAAAAAATGCAATTGCAGAATAAAAATTCACATTGCATGTGCTAAAACATGGAATGCTAACCTGGCAGTAAAAAATGAAGGAAGGAAGATTTCAATTATGAAGGGAAACATAGATATGGGACAGGAAATGATGATTCAAGTTAAAAAATCATCACTGCTCCCTCGGGGTGGGAAGGAATTGGAGAGGGAGAGGGTTGCAGTTACAATCACTAAGGAAATAATTGCATACCATCACAATATAGAGAAAATCAGTTAATCAGACTCACCAAGAGGCTTCCTAGAAATAGTTTGGGTTTTGATGAAAGAGAAAAATATCCTAAAAACATCAAGGCAGAAAATCCATGTTAAAATAGACGAATGAAGTCATGATGACTTCAGATTTGTCTTCCAAAACAATACATTAGACAGATAAAAATTGTGATGATGAAAGTTATAAGTGAAAAAGTTTGTGGCCTTATGATTTTATATCCTCCCTAAAGTACACCACTCATAAATAACATAGTACAGTGCCTGACATCATTGCTGTTAAATAAATGCTAGATTTATTGAAGACAAGATCCACAGAAACTCATAGTATAAGCAGATAGAAAGTTCACAAGGAAATAGGTAAGACACCAATATAAGTGTATATATTATAAAACTGAGTGAAACATACAAGCAATATCAAAAGGCATTCTTATTCAAATGTTTGCTAAGAATATTTAAATATTAGTGTAAGTCAATATACTAATAAGATGGGAATATAGGTTAAAAGGAGTATAGAGAAAGTAAGTGTGGTACAAAAATTCCTTAACTGGGGGATTCAAAAAATGTCAGCTTTTAAAATTTTAATAAATAGATAAGTGTGGCTTTAAAAAGGATACTGAAAACCTTAAATGTTAACCACTGTACTATATAAAACAGTACACATAACTTTGTACACACTAAAAAAATATAGCAAACTGTATATATACAAAAGATAAGAAAATTGAAAAAATAAATATAGAAAGTAGAAAACATGAAACAAAAGGACACAATTACACTGGAGAAAAATATATATGATATATAAAGTTATATAACTGTATAAAAATTGCCCATTATAAAGCAAAGAATCTCAGCTTTCATTAAAAAAATGAGCACTGGGTGTTATAAGTGATTAATCACTAAAATTACTCCTGAAATCAATACTGTACTGTAAGTTAACTAACTAGAATTTAAATAATTCTTCTAAGTGACACTTAGCTATGTTATTTAAAAGAAGTACACAGGAAATTTTAAAGAAATGGGTAGGTATATTCTACACAAAATAAAAGGAAAGCTGGTTGGTGTACTCAATTATAAGTGTGGCTCCAATTCATCACCCTTTCTTGAATCCATGCCATTTGCCTTGTAACTTTGAGTTATTCTTCTACCATCATAAATGGGTGACTTGCCTCACTTCTTGATATGGGCACAAACATACAGCCTGCCATGGAAAATAGAACCCTGTTAGATATAATGCAAGCAGAGGCTTGAAATGGACTTGCATGTTGGGGGCCTGGCCTCTCATACTTCTGCCATCACCATGAAAATATCCTTGGTCTGGCCTGATAGAAGAGGGGAGAGAGGGGCAAAAAAGCCAAGCTGCCAGTTGTACTAGTCACCCCAACAGACTGACAGCCAGTCAAAAGCAAACCATGAAAGTGAACCCAATCAGGAAGAGCAGGGTTGCCTAACCAATTCCCACCTGACCCCACAAGTGTGTGAGTATACTGCTTTAAATCAAATGCTACTGAGGGAATGAGTTTTTGTTTTGTTTCATTTTGTTTAGCTTTATTGGGACATCATATAATTGATTACATTGGTAATATTAATATCAGGTAGAGAAAATAAAAACAAAAGTTTTAAAATGATAAAAAGTGTTAACTAGTATATGTTAAAACTCCTAAAAAACATTGAACTGTCTCAATTCTGGTAGATGTTAGGAGTAGAAAAATAAAGTTCTAGGTATCAAAAACTTACCAGAATCCCCAATAAGATTGTCAGATTTCTCAGCAGAGCAGGCCAGAAAGCAGTGAGACGATATATTTATATATTTAAAGTGATGAAAGAGAAAAACTTTCAATCTTGAATTCTATAACCAGCAAAACTGTCCTTCAAAAATGAGAGCAAAATTAAGACGTCCTTAGACAAACAAAAGCTGAGGGAGTTCATTACCATACACTTGCTCTACATGAAATGCTAATGGGAGCCTTCAAGTTGAAATGAAAATGTTAGACAGTAACTTAAAGTCATATGAAAATATAAAGAGCTCTGCAAAAGGTAAATGTATGAACAAATATAAAAAAACAATATTTTTGTAATTTCGATTTGTAATTCCACTTTTTATTTTCTACAGAATTTAAAAGACAAATGTGTAAGTATAATTATAAATCTATGCTAATGTTATGCAATATAAAGATTAAAATTTGTGTCGTAATAACTGAAAATGAGGAAAGCAGAGCTGTAAAGAAGTAGCTATTTATGTAAAAGTTAAGTTTTGATTGAGGTCTATTTTTCTTAAGTTTAAGTTAGTATCAATTTAAAGAAAGGTTGTCATAATTTTAGGATGTTACATGTAATCCCTATGATAATCACAAAGAAAATAATCTATAGAATACACACAAAAGAAAATGGGAAGGGAATCAAAACGTGTCACTACAAAAAATCAACTAAACACAAAGAGAAGACAGAGGAAATGAAAGAAAAAATAAGCTATAAGACATATAAAACATATATAAACATATAAAACATATAAAAACAACAAAATGGCAAAAGTAAGTGCTTCCCTATCAGTGATAACTTTAAATGTAAATGGATTAAACCCCCCAATTAAAAGAAATAGATTGACAGAGTAGATAAAAAAAAACAGCATCCAACTATATGCTATCTATAAGAGACTCACTTTACATTTAAGACATTCATAGGTTGAAAGTGTTAAGATGGAAAAAAAGATATTCAATGCAGAAAGTTACCAAAAGAGGGCAGGGATACAACCTAAATGTCCAGTGAATGAATGGGTAAAGGAAATGTGGTATATATACATAATAGAACATTATTCACCATAAAAAAAGTACATCCTGCCATTTGCAACAAATGGATAAACATAGAGGGCATTATTCTAAGTAAAATAAGCCAGACAGAGAAAAACAAATAAAAATACTATATAGTATCACTTATATGTGGAATCTAAAAAAAAAAAAAAAAGGCAATTTCATAGAAATAGATAATAGAATGGTGGTTACCAGAGGTTTGGGAGGGATAGGTGGGAGATACAGATCAAAGAATGCAAACGTCCAGTTATAAGATGAATAAGTTCTGGGGCACCTGAGTGGCTCAGTTGTTAAGCGTCTGCCTTTGGCTCGGGTCATGATCCCAGGGTCCAGGGATCAAGCCCCGCATCGGGCTCCCTGCTCTGCGGGAAGCCTGCTTCTCCCTCTCCCACTACCTCCTGCCTGTGTTCCCTCTCTTTCTGTCTCTCTCTCTCTGTCAAATAAATAAATAAAATCTTAAAAAAAAATAAGATGAATAAGTTCTGAGGATCTAACATGCGGCATGGTGACTATAGTTAATAACATGATACTGTATATTTGGTTATGTAATAATATAATATTGCATACTTGAAAGTTGCTAAGAATAAATCTTAAGCATTCTCATCACACACACAAAAAGTGTTAATTATGAGAGGTGATGGGATGTATTCATTATTTTGATCTTGGCAATCATTCCACAATGTATATGTGTTTTAAATCATCACATTGTACAATTTAAATATACACAATTATATTTGTCAATTATTCCTCAATAAAGTTGCAGGGTGGGGAAAGAACAGATTGGGATGTCTATACTTCTATCAGAGAAAATACACTCTAAGTTAAAATTCTTACAAGAGAAAAAGGACATGATAAAACCATAAAACTCTTAGAAGAAAACATAAGAGAAAATTTCGTGACTTTGGACCTGCTAATAACTTTTTCAACATTACCAAAAATAGCACAGACAATAAAAGAAAAATAGATTAATTGTACTTTGTTAAAATTAAAAACTTTTGTGCGTTGAAGGACATTATCAACAGAGTGAAAAGGCAACACAGGGAATGGGAGAAAATGTTGACCAATCATATATCTGATAAGATATTTATATCCAGAATACATAAAGATCTCCCATAATTCAATGACAACAACAACAACAACAAATAGACAACCAATTAAAAAATTGGCAAAAGATTTGAATGGACATACAGATAAAGATATACAAATGGCTAATAAGCACATGAAAAGATGCTCAATATCACTAATCATTAGAGAAACCAAATCAAAACCATAATGTGATACCACTTCAAATCCATTAGGATTTGAAAGTAAAAAAAAAGTATGGCTACTATCAAGAAACAGAAAATAACAACTGTTGGCAAGAATGTGGAAAAACTGGAACGCTGCCCATTGCTGATGGGGATGGAAAATGATATGGCAGTTCCTAAAAAATTTAAAAACAGAATAACCCAAACATATTTATAACACCCATGTTCATAGCAGCATCATTCATAATAACCAAAAGGAGGCAAATCAAGTATCTACCAACAGATGAATGTAATGAATGTATAAACAAAATCTGGTATATACATACAATGGAATATTATTCAGCCTTAAAAAAGAAGGAAATTTTGACACAGGCTACAACATGGAAGAACTTTGAAGTCATTATAATAATTGAAATAAACCAGTCACAAAAATATAAGTACTGTATGATCCCACTTACATGAGGTACCTAAAGTTGTCAAATAGAGACATAAAATAGAATAGTGGTTGCCAGGGGCTGGGACAGAGAGAAAAATGGAGAATTACTGTTTAATAGGTAAAGAGTTTCAGTTTGGAAAGATGGAAAAGTTCTGGAGATGGATAGTGGCAATGGTCGTACACCAGTGTCAGTGTACTTAATACCACTGAACTGTACACTTAAAAATTATTTAAATGGTCATTGTTATGTATGTTTTATCACAATTAAACCTTACAGAATACAATTCCTGTCATGAAAGACATCCAGACTCCTCTTACTTCTATAAACAACTAGAATACTGGATAAAATGTATATATAAAAGTTTAGACATTGGCCAACAAAGGGCTCAGAACTGGGATCTCTAAAAGAAAGGAAATAAATTATTTGAACACTATAATCTAATAGCTTTCTGCCTGGAATAGTCTTCTGCCGTGCAGGAAGGTTGGACCCAAGGGAAGCATGGTGGTGTTACCAAATTGGGGAGAAAGACCGGAGTTTAGGGAGGGTAAAGCAACTAGAATTTATATCAGAGTGCTGCAACGGAAGGAGTTGTGCAGAGGCAGAACTCAGAAATCTGCAGAGGGGTCCCCAGGAGTAGTTTGCTGGATACAAACCTACGAATGCAGAGGGTGACATTCCACAAAGAGCTCTAAGCTGAACCATTCCAAAGGTCACAATGCTCTGGGAGACAATGGCTGGCTAGCCAGAGTAGAAAGACCTTAAAGAACATCATGGACATTCAATAGAGACCCTAGAAGGGTCATATTTAATTTTAAGGGAGCCAAACTAGCTCTAGTGTAATACTAGCTCTAGTGTAAAAGAGACCCATCTTTTCTCCTTCTCATTCTCTCCATTCTGCTTGCTTTGATTCGGCTTCATTTTCTGTCAGGGAGCAGGCTAGGTGTCTGAAATATTGAGAGAAAATATTAATGATTTTGAAGTAAGCAAGGATTTCTCAGACAAGATTACAAGAAGTGTGATGCATAAAAGCAAAAACTGATAAATTGGACACTGTCATAATGAAACATGTCTGCTCCTAAAAGGACACTGTTAAGAATATGAATAGGCAGACTTGCAATATGTACACATGAAAACCACCTGTGTCCAGAATATGTGGGGCGGGGGAAATGTGTGTGTTTATATCTACATATAGGTAAAACACAACACTTCAATGTTTAAGAATTGTCAAAAGAACTGAAGACACTTAACAAAAGATGGTATAATGGCCAATAAGCTCAAGAAATGATACTCAACATCACTAGTCACCAGGAAAATATAAATTAAACCAACATATCACTACACACCCACTAGGATGGCTAAAATTAAAAAGACTGATAAAACCAAATATAGGTGAAGATGTATAGCAACTTGAAGCTTCCTTCATTGCTGAGGGAAGTGACAAAATGGTACAATATTTTGGAAAACAGTTTTGTAGTTTCTTAAAATGTTAAATATGTACTTTTATGACCCTAAAAAATCACTTCCAATTGTTTGTCCACGAAAAATAAAAGCACTTGGAGTGCCTGGGTGGCTCAGTCAATTAAGCGACTGCCTTTGGCTCAGGTCACAATCCCATGTCGGGCTCTCTGCTCAGCGGGGAGTCTGATACTCCCTCCCTGCTCCCCCTGCTTGTACTCTCCTGCTCTCTCTCTCTGTCAAATAAACAAATAATTTTTTTTTAAGAAAAAGAAAAAGCACTTGTCCACAATATTTATAAATTTATAGAAGTTTTTTTCATAAGGACCCCAAACTGGAAAAAACCCACATGTCAATCAAAATGAGTACAGATATACAAATTGTGGTATATCTATACAATGTAATACTGTCCAGCAATAAAAAGGAATAAACTGCCCATACATGCAACAACCTTGATGATTCTCAAAAACATTATGCTGAACAAAAGACTCCAGAAAAAAAGTACATATTATTTAAGTCCATTTGTATGAAATTCTAGAAAAGGGATATTTAATCTAGAGTATCAGAAAGTAGATCTGTTTAGAACCAGAGATGGAGAGGGGATTAATTGCAAAGAGCTAACTTTTGGGGACGCAGTAAATGTTTTATATTTTGATTGATAAGACTGTTACATGCCACGTAAAATGTGGTGCACATATTTTTTTAAACTCATCAAAGTATACTCTTAAATGAGAATATTTTATCGTATATGCTATAACCTCAATAACTTCAATATAACCTCAATAAAGTTAAAAAAAACTTATAGTAAAAGTCTAATTTTTTACAAAGTGTAGAAAATTACAAAGCTTAATAAATCATTTTTAAAAGATAGAACACCTCTAATATCAAACATAACAAAGATAGGACAAATATGCACACATGAACTATAGATTATTACAACTCATGCAACAATTTAAAAACAAAATTTCCAAATAATATACTCATAAGCATACATAGTCCATAGCATGGTCCACAGCATAAGACTAGGACAAGAAAAATTAATTTTAATTAATATTTAATTAAAAATAGTATATTTTATTAAAAATAAATAGCATATTTTTAACACTAAAATTAAATAATTTTAAATAATTAAAAATAGTATGTTTTATTAAAATGATAAAATATTACCTATTTCATGCCAATAGCAGTTATCATATTAATGATGAAACACTAGTGACATTATTTCCATTAAAATTAAGAAAGTATAGGGGCGCCTGGGTGGCTCAGTCATTAAGCGTCTGCCTTTGGCTCAGGTCATGGTCCCAGGGTCCTGGGATGGAGCCCCGCATTGGGCTTCCTGCTCAGTGGGAAGCCTGCTTCTCCCTCTCCCACTCCCCCTGCTTGTGTTCCCTCTCTCACTGTCTCTCTCTCTCTGTGAAATAAATAAATAAAATCTTTAAAAAATAAATAAATAAATAAAATTAAGAAAGTAGGAAAACATCTGCTGTCACACATTCTAACAGCAATAGTATAAAAGAAATATGATGTAATCATTGGATGCAGACATTATTACTTGTTTCATGTGATATAATATTCTGCCTGAAAATATGAAAATAGGAACTGAAAAACATTAATCTAAAGGGAAGTTGTAGTATAGACATATAAATATACAAAAATCATTAGCCTTGGCTCATATTAGCAATAGTCAATATAATAAAGAAAAATATTAAAACACGCAAAAATATAATTATTAATATTGCTGTAAATATATTTTATATTTTCTCAGCTCTCCAGCTTTTCTTTTTGAAAACTTCCCCTCCACCCCAATACTACGTGAATTTTTGGAACTAACCGTAAAGACATGCTCTCCCTTCATCCTGGGCCAGTCTGAATGCCGAATCTGCCTACACCCAAGATTAGACCACAGGAGGATATAAAATCCAAACAGGTCCATTCAGGACCCTTTGGGGGAAGTTGAGAGAGAAGTGGCTTTCTTCTTTCCAGATTTCAAGCTATAAGGAAACACATCCTGAAGCTACAGATAGTAATCTTTTTTTCCAGTATTGGATCCAGTGGTATTTAGTGTAAAACTTTTCAGTTATATGAGATAATACATTTCTTCTTTCCTTAGCTAGTTTCAACCAGGTTCTTGTGATTTGCAAGTTAATTAGCCCTTTGAAAAGAGGAGGAGAATAAAGAAGAGAGGATGAAGAGAAGGAGGAAGAGACAGAGAAAAGAAGACCCAAAGGAAAAAAGAAATATACGGTACCCTTAAAAGAAAACTACAAAGCTTAAAAACCTTACATAGAAACAGAAAAGATTTGAATAAACACTGAGATATACCATGATCCAGAATGGAAGAGATATCACAAAATCAGTTCTACTCATATTAACTTATATGTGTAATGTAATCCTAAATTAAGGTCTCAGTGAGATGTCTCCAGGGAGGGGATAAATGCCCAAAGAAAATGAATGATTTTTTAAAGATAATAGAGGGGCATGTTTAAAATTATGTTTATACTATAAACCAATTAAAAAGAGGCCCCTGAAACTGAATCAAGAATTGATACACAGATTAATGAAACAATGGGAACACCCAGAAATAAACTACATTACCCATGATAACTATGGCAATTCATAGTCAAAGATAATGGATTTTTAAATAAACAATGACTAGGATAATTGACTCTAGGAAAGATAAATTATATGAACTAGAAGAACACAGTTAATAACATGTATATGACCGGGGCGCCTGGGTGGCTCAGTTGGTTAAGCGACTGCCTTCGGCTCAGGTCATGATCCTGGAGTCCTGGGATCGAGTCCCACATCGGGCTCCCTGCTCAGCAGGGAGTCTGCTTCTCCCTCTGACCCTCTTCCCTCTCATACTCTCTCTCATTCTCTCTCTCAAATAAATAAATAAAATCTTTAAAAAAAAATAATATGTATATGACCTCAGTTGAGGAATGACTTTTTAGCATAAAAATGAAAGAAACCATAAAGTGTGAGACTGATAGATTTCACAGCATATAAATTTCAAACTTCTGTACATAAACACTATACACTAGACAAAAGACAAGAATATATAAGCTAGGGAAATATTTCAATGAAAGGTATGAAGGAAATTGATATACTTACATATAAAGTATAAATGAAGAAAATACCCAACTGAATATCAAGAGAAAGATATAAACAGATATTTTATAAAATATGAAAATGGCTCATTAAGTCATCAAAGTGTGCTTAATCTTCTTAAAAAATCAAATAAAGATTAATTAAAATAATATTCCCATATCATTTTTATTATTATACCCATTGACTATTAACATCAATGTTTATCACAGGATTTTTAACAGTGAATATTTAGCAGTCAACTAAATACACAGAATTGAGAGACTAGAAAAAGAAATTAATGTTGTCCCCGTATGATGGGGACTGTATGCACCAATTAAGAAATCTTATATAATCCATATATATATATGTGTGTATATAAATGGTTCTAATTTTATCTACATTATATATAATATACAGTACACTTAAAACACATTTGTGCACACACATATTCATTATATTAGAATGGATATGAAATAAAACAATAAATTACTTGTTTATAATGATGGAGATATTAGTTTATTTCTCTGTTCTAGTGTATTTTATGTGCAACTAGGTTTAAAATATTCAGTCATTAATTTTATGATAAAAAATGGTTTAAATCAAATTCAATTAACTGATAATGGTAATAGCAAAAATAATATTACCAGCAAAAGGATGAAGATATCTAGAACAGAAAAGCAAGTATTGATTTTTTTAAAATCATTTGAGAAATAAACTGAGGGTCTGGATACTATACTGAGTAACTACTGTGATCATAAATTCAGTAGCAGGGGCACAATATTGGCTTCCATCACTAAATATATAAGAAGATGATGAGTCTAGCAGTAATCCCAACAGAGAGGTACACTGAGAAAGAATTCTGAAAATCTTGAGGCTTCGATTATAGAAGCTTGATGTGGGGTTAAAATTGTTAAAAATATCAAAGGCATATAGTGAAGTTAGGATAATCATTCTAGGTTGTTCAGCTGTATCTCTGAAATATAGTTCCATTATAGTGACAATGGCTGTGAAGAGGACAAGGGGAGCAAATGGACAGTGTCCAGAGGCATGGATAGTGCCCTGGACACGGACAGCTGAGACACATGTGCCTCTGGCCTCCTCAAACATCTCGTTACTCTGAGCAAATTTCCCCCTCTCTGAGCTGCGGCTTCTTTAAATGGAAGGAGCTGAAACAAGTAGTCCCCATGACTTGTATTATTCTAACATTCTTTGGTTTCAAACCCATTTTCACACTTGGTAAGCTACTAAAACAAATTAGTCTGCCTTGCAACTTTCGTTTTTTGTTTTTTTTTTTTTTTAAGATTTTATTTATTTTAGATAGAGAGAGAGAGAGAACACAAGCAGGGGGAGGGGCAGAGGGAGAGGCAGAAGCAGATCCCGCCCCAAGCAGGGAGCCTGACATGGGGCTTGATTCCAGAACCCCGGGATCACTACCTGAACTGAAGGCAGACGCTTAACCCACTGAGTCACCCCAGTGCCCCTTGCCTTGCAACTTTGAATATTGACCAAGTCAATACAGAGGAGCCTCAAAACCCAACCATAAAAAGCTAACAATCCTAACACATCCTGGAAAGGTTTAACCCTACTTCCTCTGACACTCCACTCTCATCTTCAAAAGACTCCATGAAAACCTCTTCTTTTTCCCCATTTCTGAAAACAATACATATTTGTTAACAGCGATAACAATACCAGCAATGATAGTAATAATGCTTAATGCTTATTTAGCACTCACTCCATGTCGGGCACTGTGCTACTTTATATTTGCTATCCTTTCCCTCATTTTATATATGAAGAAAGATCATACAATTAGAAGCAACAGAACATTTATGAGTGACATCTGAAAAGCATAACCATACTCATGGCACAAGTTATTATGCAAACAGTTGAGCAACCAAGTTCACTAGCTCAATTATATTCATGTGTAATAGAAAGAATGAAGACCTTTGGGGCCAGCGAAATGTCAGGTAAGAAACAATACTGACCTTATGCCTACAAAAACAGAGGTTTATATGGCCATAGAGTCAGTTAAGACACAAAACTGTAGATAGAACTTTAATCTCTGAAGGCTAGGGGCAGAAGGCAAAATAAGAGGTAAAAGTGTCTTCAATTTTCTAGTTTTGAAACAATCAAAGCACATTTAGAAAATATATACTATTTAACAGGTCATAAGTAACCCATATATTCCATCAGTAACTCTTCCAACTGTGCAAATGTTTGGAAAGTAGTGGAAAAATGAAGCTGACTACACAAAATAAAGTAGATGTCTGATTAAGTCTTTACATCAAGAATTCTCAAGCATGGGTTTAAAAATGAGGGTAAAAATGACTGGGAAAGTTTGTTCAAAATGTAGTTTCCTGGTGCCATCCCCAGAGATTCTGATTTGGTAGGTAAATCTGCATTTTAAAATACATACCCCAGGGGATTCTGATACCCAGAGTCTATACAGGTCTACCACAACTCTATAGTGTGAAGTCCTACACCTGGAAATTAATCTGAGACAATTACAGAGAAAATGTACATGGAATAAAACACAGTGGATTATTCTATCCTAATTTATAATTGACCAAATCACACATTTATGTTACCTCCTTTGAGCTTTGCAATGCAGTGAGACAGTATTACGACTTTTACTTCCATTTTAAAATGAGGAAACTGGGCACCTGGGTGGCTCAGATGGTTAAGCGGCTGCCTTCAGCTTAGGTCATGATCCCAGGGTCCTGGGATCGAGTCCCACATCCAGCTCCTTGCTCAGCAGGGAGTCTGCTTCTCCCTCTCCCTCTGCCTCTCCCTCTGCCTCTCTCACAAATGAATAAATAAAATCTTTAAAATAAATAAATAAATAAATAAATAAATAAATAAATAAAATGAGGAAACTGAGGTTCACAGAGGTTAAGTGATTCTGCCTTGAGATAACAACCCTTCAGGACTTAAATCTGGGTCTTTTAAATGCAAATTTCATGTTCTTGCAAGTCACCCTTAAAGAAACTTTTGTACAATAAATTAAAGTTGCTTGTAGGCATGTGATTTTAGCAAATCAGTAGAAATAAATTACTAGTCACATCTGAAAGATTTTTAATACAAATTTATACAATTTTTACAAAATTTTTATACAAATATATAAATTTTTATACAATGTAGAGAAAAATAGTGATGAATTTGTTGAGTCAATGAGCTCAAAGTGCCATAGATTTTGGAAAGATCATTGCCCTACAAAGCCTACTAAGTAAGGTTCTACAAATTTCTACACTCTCCCTACTCAAAGTGTAGTCCCACATACCCACAGGCATCACCTGGGAGCTTATCAGAATTGCAGAATCTTGGGCTTCACTTCCAGCCTGGGGATAAGAATCTGTACTTTAAACAAGATTCCCGAGAATTTTATATTGCATATTATACCCGAGAATTTTATATTGCATATTATAAGTTTTATCATCTTAAAAAAGTTACTCAATTTTTCTGAATTTCACTGTCCTCAACTGTAAAATGAGAAAGAAGAATTAATCTATTTTTAATATCTCTTCCAAGTTACTGGAATATGAGAGTTGGCAAACTATGGCCTAAGGGCCAAATCTGGCTGGCAAGATCAGGCAGGTTTTTACATTTCTAAATGGTTGAAAAGAATTAAGATAATAATATTTTGTGACATGTGAAAATTGTAATGAATTCAAATGTTGTCTAAAATAAATTTTATTAGAACACAACCATGCTCATTAGTTTACGAATTGTCTATAGCAGTTTCCATATTACAATGACAGAGCTGAATAGATACAGCAGAGACTGTATGCCCCTCAAAGCCTAAAATGTTGACCATCTGGCCCGTTACAGAAATATTTGCTGACCCTTGCAACTACAACTACCATTTAAGCACTTAATAAGAATCAGAAACTGTAATAAGAATATATATGGATATAATTTGAATATATATGCAAATAGATACATATCTGTACATAGTTTGTTCAGCTACCTCTCCATTCCCCTTTTATCCCATTAAAAAAAATTTTTTTTAAATATTTGAGAGAGAGAGAGAGAGAGAGCGTGAGCCAAGTGGGAGGGGTAGAGGGAGAGCGAGAGCGAGAGAGAGTGAGAGAGAGAGAAATAGAGAATACTCAAGCAGACTCCCCACAGAGCACGGAGCCCCATGTGAGACTTGATATGGGCTCAACTTGGGGCTCCACACAGGGCTGATCCCAGGACCCTGAGATCACAACCTGAGCCAAAATCAAGGGCTGGCTGGCAGCTTAACCAACTGAGCCACCCAGACATCCCTCCATTTAAAAATGTTTAAAACATCTGATAATCTCGGTTTTTCGGAATGTTTTTCCTCTTTTGAAGGCAGATGTAATCATGTAATAATTTTCATGTTGAGGAGTGTGAGATGGGCTCTCTAAGAGGCACATATCAGAATATCTAGTAGAGAAGGGAAGGGAATTTATCATTTGAATAAAACATACATATATGAAATTACTGAAAAATCAACAATTCCCTAGGCATGTGGGGTTTCAAGGAAAATGAGAGGGCACGCTAAGAGTTTGCATGGGTTACAAATGATTTTGAGAATAACTGAAATCTTTAATTTCCCTATTTTCTGTTTACTGTCATTAATATCTAAAGGGCCTGCTGTTCTACTTCAGTCAACAGAGACAGAAACATACATAGTAATTACATCAGAGTTTTCCCAACTAAAGATTTAGGTAATTCCTAACTACTAATCAAATCAATAATCTTAGAAAGTCTGCCACATGAGTTTAGAGTATAAACTATGATACTAAAATGATGTAAACTATAAATGACACAAAGTTAGGGGCCTAGACTTCAAATTTCTCTGACTTCTAAATTAAGATGCCACTATCATACATTACACAAATATAAAATGCCTATCAAGAAACATCTAAATAAGAAAAATATAATAAATTGTATATTAATATCATTTAGATTCTGCATTTGAATATAAAACTCAAACATTTCTAGAATTTGATTAACTCAAATATCCAACTGAAAAGAAACAAGAAATAATTTGAATTTCTAGGTGATATTTTAAGGTTATTCAAGGATACATTCAAGAATTTTTTTAAAAGGAAATTTAAAACAAAGTCATCTGCTTTTACAAAGCCACAAAAATCTGTTCATCATGAATTTTAAATTTGTTACTTATTATCATAAAGTAGAACAAGTAGTTCTAGTTCTACTTTATTACCAGAAAGAAGTAAATGATATTACTAACATTAATAAACTTTATTACTATAAACCAGTAAACCAGGAGAATAAAGTTCTACTTTATTACTATAAATCAGTTTGGGTTTTGTTACACTTTAGCATAATAGGTCAAAAAAAAAAGTTGTAGTATATATGTTTACTTTTTTGCTTTGCGATTGGCAATTTACCTAAGTAAAACGTTTCCTAAGTAAAAAGATTACTTGAGCACTGAAATTGAAACAAGATGTTTAATAAGTCATGATTTTCAAATATTGAATTAATTTCTCTATTACTGAATTATTCTAACTTTCTTTTGAATATTTCTGTTCTCTACATCTTCTTGTAAGAAGATTTTTAGTTATTAATTTTCTGGAAAGCAAATAAAATACAGAATATACAATTTAAGAAACACACACACATATATAAACTTTCTTCATAATTACCCAGTTGATATAATTAGTACCCAAATCATACTATTTTTCTTCATACTACGATGTCATAAAATTCTTTATCCCAGAATCAGAAGACCATACCGATTATCTTACACACGATTTAGTAAGATAAATCAAATTATTCAGTTCTTACCAGATCCTGCCCAGCACATCAAACAGAGAAAAATGTATACTCTCATTTGGAATCCAATAAAAGTAAAAGCAGCCCTCAGAGTCAGCAAAAAAGAAATCCTGAAATTCATTAAGGTTTCTCTTTGGTAAGATTGCCAGTCTGGTAGGTTTTATCAAGAAAGATTCCTGATCTCTTGCTCCTCCCTGTTTGTAGTAAAGGTAAGGTGGTTTGTTTTCTCTTATCTGGCTTGTGGTGGTGAGAGGATTTTTAAGTCAAAACTCTAAGAAGTCACAAACAGCTGCCAAAGTTAAATTTGAAGGAAAGAAAAAGTAATTATATCTTTCTTTATTCCTCTTAACCTCAAGATTTCAGAAGTGGTCAGGAAGAATATGTCTGTTGAAAGCCTAGAGCAAATGTGATGTTAAAAAATGCTAGAAATGGAAAGAGTCAGAAAACGTTGTGGTTTATGTTCATTTTGATTACAAACTAAGCTGTCTTCATATACCATAAAATCAATAATAAAATCCATATCCATCAAGCTGTCAAATATAAAATATGAGATTTTCATGTTTGTGCAGTTTTGCAACCCAAGCTCAGTGGCTATTTTAAAATTCAAAATGCTAGCTTATTCTTGAGTTCTATAATTGGAAAATAAACAAAAAATATTTTTATGTTTAATATAACATTTTAAAATTATGGGGGTTTTTTCACATTTACTTCATTTTTCCCCTTATTTTCCTTCCAGCAAGACTTTAGTAGGTCTGGAAAATAGAGAACCAGTGTGAGTACATGCATTATCAGTTCAAAAATTCAATTTGTTTTTTATAAAATCAAGTCTCTATATATTTCCAAAGATACTTTAAGAACAGAAATGCCTAATTCATATCATCGATCAGTAGAAACTAATCAAGGTCTGGGAGGTATATCAAAGAATCCACAAACAAAAGGAGGTATTCATTTAAAAACCATGAAAAATTTAAAACTCATCAATTTAAACTGTTCACTCTCTAGGGATTTTATGTGAGACTTCATTTTTAGAAGGAGTCCACTACTATAATTTGACTGGAGACCACGAATGTACTTCTCTAACAAAGATAGGAGTAATCATTCCTATCATTCTAATGATCTACTAATCATCCTAGTCATTCCAATCATTTTGGAATGAGGGAAGAAAGGTAATATAAATGTCATACATGTTAAAAGAGATTCTTAACAAGTTTATACTTAAAAGATAAATCTTTCCTATTTAACGTGTAATTTTTTATTTTGTGCTTTTGATGTGACAGTGAAATATTAATCTTATGGATTATTTTCATCTTTGCCATTCTGAAGAGCTCATATTCAAAATATTAACTTGGCATTTAATACAGTACAATACATAGCAGAGTTTCAAAATATAAAAAAACTATACTGTTTTCATATTTTTTACTTACTGTCAATAGTGATAAAATTGAGATTAATGTCCATTGCATTAAATAGCAGAATATTGGGAAATGGCAAATTATATAAAATATCTATAGTTTATTTTTTTTAAGATTTTATTTATTTGTCAGAGAGAGAAAGAGAGAGCACAAGCAGGGAGGAGGGGTCAGTAGGCAGAGGGAGGAGCAGGCTCCCTGCTGAGCAAGGAGCCTGATGCGGAACTCGATCCCAGGACCCTGGGATCATGACTTAAGCCGAAGGCAGATGCTTAATCGACTGACTCACTCAGGCGTCCCAAAATATCTATTGTTTAGTAAGAGAATATTTCCGTGCTTATTTAGTCCTCCTTCGAAATAAAAAATGATTTTAAGCTTACAGACATCGATACAATATAAATAATACAATAAGGATGAAGATATAAATTTGATTGAGCTCTACGTACCAGGTACGCTTCTAGGGACTTTACACGTGATTATAATAGGTAGTTGAGTAGTGTTTACTTAGATGGGGGAGTCATTGTTTATCAGAACATATTTTGGCACAATCTTTTTGTATAATTTAGCAATATGTGTCAGAATGTTTAATGGTCTTACCCTTTGATTCGGCAATCAAACATCCAAGATATTTTCCCACAGAAATACTAACATATGTGCACAAAGACATAAGAGCAAGGTTTTAATCTCAGCATTTTTATCATGGCTAAAAAATGGAAACAATGTAAATGTCTAACAGTGGGGGATTAGTCTAATTATGTACATACTGTGGATTAAAATTAATGATGTAGATAAATCAGTATTAATTGATATAGAAAGTCTCCATTATGTAGTTCAAGGGGCGCCTGGGTGGCTCAGTCGTTAAGCGTCTGCCTTCGGCTTGGGTTGTGATCCCAGGGTCCTGGGATCGAGCCCCGCATCGGGCTCCCTGCTCGGTGGGGAGCCTGCTTCTCCCTCTCCCACTCCCCCTGCTTGTGTTCCCTCTCTCGCTGTGTCTCTCTCTGTCAAATAAATAAAATCTTTAAAAAAAAAAAGGGAGAAAAGGCAAGCTAAAAAATAATATGTATAGTAAAATTTATTTTCCTAAAATGTTTTACATATATATGTATAGATCAAAGTTAGAAAGGTTTTCCTCCAAAATGTTTATCTCTGCATGGCAGACTTATTTTTTTTCTTTATTTATTTCTTTAAACATTAAAAATATCTCTTTACAATAATCATCTAATACAAGTAAAACAAACAAAAAAAGCTATATTTACTTGGGACAAATATGGTTAAGAAAATCAGAATAGAGAAAAAAATGAGGGTAGGAAAAAAGTGAAGACAAAAGTGAGGTCAATTTTAGAATCCACTAGAGTCCCTTTACACTAATCTATCAAGTTTCTCCATTCACTCATCCATTTATGCAACTTTTATTAAGCATGTACTGATTTCCAGGCATAATGTAGTTGGACATACAAAGTAGAGACATTCATTCATTCAAACTGTATTATGTCAACAACTATTTATGATATATCCACAGATATGTCGAGGTTTGTCCTAGGTACTGAAATATATTTACCCTATTGCAATTCACAGTGAGGAGGGCTTGAAAAAGGTATATCTATGGAACCATGGAACCACATAGCAGGGCAGCCAGCTAATCTAGAGTGCAGAGTTCAGGGAAACCTTGTAGGAGATGCTGTGTAGGCTGAACTACAAAAGAGAGTAAGAGTCAACTGGGCAAAGAAAGGGAGAAAGAAGCTCTAGTTTTAGATGACAGATATATAGATGACAGATTTATATACATGGATTATAGTTTTACATATATATATATATAAACATTTTCATTTTTGAATACATAAGGTTAGGGGTGTAAAACGTCCTGAGTCAAGAAAGGCTAATTCTTTAGAGTGTTCCATACATTTAACCCATTAAATCTTACATTTGAGTAATGGTCCAGGAAATGCTGAGAATAAATTATTTTTTTTTAAGATTTTATTTATTTATTAGAGAGAGAGCACAAGCAGGGAGAGTCTCAGGCAGAGGGGGAAACAGGATCCCCTCTGAGCAGGGAGCCCGATGCTGGGACTCAATCCCAGGCCCCTGGGATCACGACCTGAGCCGAAGGCAGACGCTTAACCGTCTGAGCCACCCAGGCGCCCCGAGAATAAATTATTTTTTAACTACTGCTAGTTTTATTACAATGTGTTCATTCAATATAAGTTAGGAAATACAGCAAGCTTAAATTAGAAAAATGATATATATGTAGGTCAAATTCTGAATAAACAGCTAACTGCATGAGCTGACTTTCAGAGCTTATAACATTAAAAAAGTACTATAGAAGTATAAGCACCATAAATTCAGGTCCTGCCAAAAGAAAAGAGGATGTGAAGGGGCGCCTGGGTGGCTAAGTCATTGGGTGTCTGCCTTGGGCTCAGGTCATGATCCCAGGGTCCTGGAATCAAGACCCACATCGGGCTCCCTGCTCCGCGGGAAGCCTGCTTCTCCCTCTCCTACTCCCCCTGCTTGTGTTCTCTCTCTTGCTGTCTCTCTCTCTCTGTCAAATAAATAAATAAAATCTTTAAAAAAAAACTATAAGAAAAGAGGATGTGATAAGAACACCAAAATCATACACATTTGTAAAAAAAAAAAAAAGGTATGATGCAAGCTTCAATATAGCAAGACAACATGATTGTTAATTATTTATAAATACAGCTAAAGGTTTATATGATTCACAACCAGATATGTGCACGGCAAATTTTACAGTGAAACCTGAAGATCCAACTCCCAGATTAGCTGTGACTGAGGGGAAGTTAACGAGGAAATATGTTCATTGGATAAGATTTATGAGATAAATGAATTTAAAAAATCAATAGTATGACACATAATTGAGACCTTCAGGTATCCATTCATTTGATCAACATATATTTGTTATAAACTACAATGTGTTAGGGGCTCCTGGGTGGCTCAGTTGGTTAAGCGACTGCCTTCGGCTCAGGTCATGATCCTGGAGTCTGGGGATCAAGTCCCGCATCGGGCTCCCTGCTCAGCAAGGAGCCTGCTTCTCCCTCTGACCCTCTTCCTTCTCGTGCTCCCTATCTCTCATTCTCTCTCTCTCAAATAAATAAATAAAATCTTTAAAAAAAAAAAAACTACAATGTGTTAGTTTCCTTAATCCCCTCTTACCCTACCACAATGTTGATGACAGAGGAAAAGAAAGGAAAAATGGAGACAGGACTTATACACTTATGATATCAACAGAAGGTGACTACTGAAGTTACTGACACATGATTTTGTACGGGGAAATCTGTCCCTCTCATTACGCTGAAAGCTTTAGGACAGATCTTTATACTTAACCTTTGTTTCCCAGGGATTAAAGACAGCGCTTGGTACATAGCAAGCATTCAAAAAATACCTAAATGAAGTACTGTAATTTACATTAGCCCAATCCATTCCTTAAGAAATAGAACCTGAATTATCACCACTCCTAACCAATAGCCAAATGATGTCCTGATTACTTGTATATTCAGTGTCTTTCATAGACATATGGATTTTTCAAAAAGGAAGCCAATAGTTGACAGTTGATTTATCCATCCACTGAGATTCTGAGTGGGTTTTCTTCTCCCTTTCTTTTACTTACCTTTATTTTTTGTAGGATTTTTTCCCCCTAACCCTCCTCAAGTAAAAATTAATTATTCACCCTGGTCACTGTATACAAAGTACAGTCCTGATACAAAGTACAAACATTGGATCCCACTACAAGCGCCCTGCAGCCATCCTCAAAAATTCTGGCTTCAGTCACAAAACTTGCTATCTTTTTTGTAGTGTTCCTCGGTAGAAGCCGTTTTCTCAAGTTTTCAAATGCCTTCTGGAGTCCACCTAAAACCTGTGTACCCATTTTCAAAGACTTCTCTAGGGCGCGCTTCCTAGGTAAATAAACTTTAGTTCTAGGATTCTATTGTATTTCACATCCGCGCATGCATGGACTTATTCTTTCAAAAAACTAGTTTATACAGAATATAAATTCAAACTCCTAATGATTTATTCATTCACTCTTTGGAAACAAATCTTCCCCCATTAACCGGGCAGCTCCAGTACTGCAGGTAGTATGTCTTAAAATATCTCTTTTATTGAAAATGTTGATTGAATAAATCCAAAGTCAATTAACAATGGTGTACCTAGAAAAATGGAAGGCACTCCACCAGCGAGAGGGCAAAGCCCCGAGCGCCGTAATCTTTTTAATTCTCACTCACTCTCCGAGGGTCCCGGCGGGATCCGGAGCAGCGTGGCGGCGCGGCGGGCAGTCCCCGCCAGCCTCTGTGGGGCGTGGCCCCGCAGCCCCGCCCCGCCCCTGGCGCGCGCGCTCCCGTCGCCGGCCCCGATCCCGTAGTCCGAGCGGCGCAGAAAAGCGACGAGAGGGGGCGGGGCTTGGAGACCTCCTCCAGCCTCGGGCCGAGACCGGAGGGATGTTCCCTGCTCAGGAGGAGGCCGACAGAACGGTGTTTGTGGGGAATTTAGAGGCCCGAGTACGGGAAGAGATTCTTTACGAGCTGTTCCTTCAGGTATCGTCGGCGGGGGGCGGTGGACGGGCGGGGACCGTCGAGCCGGAAGCGCAGCCCGAGGGGCGGGGCGCACCCGGACCACCCGGAGCCCGGCCCCCTTCCCGCCGCATCTTGTACCTAGGTTTATAATTTAGTTCCGTTTTGGCACACCTGCCTCTAGGTGAGCAGCTAGTAGTGAAGTGATATATAATATGCGCCCCATCCCCATCCCCACTATAGAGCCCTGGGAGTGGGAAGTGACTTAGCTCCCCCCAGCCCCCGGCCCTGAGGAGGGGCTTTGCGGAGACTGCCTGGGCCTTGGGTGTCTAGGGCAAAACAGAAAACAGCCCTGTCACTACCTTCCTTCAGGTAATAAGCGCCCTTACGCCTTACATCCAGCATTGGTATAGATTTTAAAAATGTTACCCTATACATTACTTATTTCTCCAAACCCTTTGATACGGAGGGTGTTTTTACTCCAGTATGGTAAGTAAGATTTAATGATTCGTACAGTCAAATCATGACTATGAGCAATTGATTCCCTGGGCAGTTCCCTGTATTTCATACCAAGAGGGCCTTTTGGAAACTTTTCGGGATTTAGGGCCTCCACGAGTAAGCCTTCTGTCCCCAGTAAACACTCACCTATTGTATACATGTAGATGTCACTTCTAAAGAAATCTACTCTTCCAGCCATTCATCTAGCCATTACATGACAAACACGAAGTAAGATGCTGAACATACAAATTTAAGAGATAACCCTTGGTCTTTCTTTTTTTTAAGATTTTATTTATTTATTCGACAGAGAGAGACACAGCGAGAGAGGGAACACAAGCAGGGGGAGTGGGAGAGGGAGAAGCAGGCTTCCCACTGAGCAGGGAGCCGGATGTGGGGCTCGATCCCAGGACGCTGGGACCATGACCTGAGCCGAAGGCAGTCGCTTAACGACTGAGCCACTCAGGAGCCCCGCCCTTGGTCTTTCTAAAAGGGGAAATTTAAAAATTAATTACCATGATTTAGGATAATCTAAAAAGAGAAGGATATGTAATATAGTGAAGTTGTTTGGAATATGAACTCTATAATGTCATAATGTCTAATGTCAATGTGACTTTGGGCAAGTAAATGACTATCTCAGTACTGCAGTTTCTTTAAATGTTAAATGGTAGTAATAGCATCTACAAAGTGATGTGGGAAGATTAAATAACTTAATGCAGGTAAAACAGAATTGAGCTTGGCATTTCTGAGTGTTTGCTGCTGCTGCTGCTGCTACCACTAATAGTGGTACAATTACTAATACTACTAATACTAATAAATGAGAAATCAAGAAAGAAAGACTTTCCCCTATCAGAATAAGGGCAAGTTCCAAGGCAGACAATAGCAAAGCTAAATTTCTGGGACTAGGTAAGTACTACTAGCAGTGAAAAAGGTTCTCTACATGGTTTTTGAAAGGCCCTAACTTTGTTTCTGTCTTCTGTTAATTTCAGATACACACAATTTGATCAAGAGAATTCCCCCTCCAAGGAACACAGTTTCCTTTCCTGGACATAAAACTTTATTATTTGAAAAATATGTTTAAGGCTTTTATGCTTACTTTTCTAAGTTGCCATCTTTTAAAATTTGCCCTTTTTAATCTGCTCTGATAGTTGTCTTTTCCTATAGTTATTTTCCCCAATATCATTTGAAACTTTCCACTCTAACAACAAAAAAAATTTAAAGAAAACAGAAAAAAGAAAAGACCTTATAGTTCTTTTTTCCTGAAGGTTTCTCTTATGTTGAGCCTGCAAAAAGGAGGAGGGGAGTTGGGGATAGGCATAAAGGCCCCCAGCACGCACTTATATTATTTCTAGTCAGTAGGAACTGGATCACTATGAGTTGTATGGATCTACAAGGTAGGTAGGTAGGTAGATAGATAGATATTGTAGATATAAAATCTTCTCATTTTTTAAATAATTTCTACCTAAACAAAATGTTCATGTCTTTTAACAGATCAGGCAGCCAAGCATATGTTTTTATTTTTGCCTAGGTCCTTCTGTATTCTGTAAGAATTTGCTAAAATGAGGTGTCTTTTAGAAAGGCTTTTTAAAACACATGAACTTAGTCTTCAAAAAGACTAAAAGATGATGGGATTGTTACTACAAGCAAGTTTTGTTGAAATTTATCTTTAGAAATGCTTTGGTATACCTTCGAATTTGTAAAATTCAAAGCATTTAAGCATACTCTTTTCATTTGTGATTTCATATATTTAATATCTGTAGTAGAACAGTACTGATTAAAATTGGGTTTTTTTATTACTGTATATTTATCCTTTTACTAGTTTCTTTCAAATTTCTGATTATCCTTTGAAGTGAAAAAATCAGGTTTAAAGTTTTTGTACTTTTGACTAAGAAATACTGAAGTAGAGATTTGGAGGAGAAAGATAATGAATTCAGTTTCAATTATGTTGAAGAACAGTCACACACAGGTCTCCAGGCGGCATGAGTGTAAAAAATAGATTTGTTGACGAAGTGGTCCTTGGATCCAGAAGGGAGGATGAGCTAGTCCCTGAGAAAGCAGAAAAGGAATAAAAAAAAAAAAGACGGAATCTTAAAATGTAGTATCATTTTAAAGATGATAGTTAACATTTTTCTTTAGAATAAAAGCGATTTCTTTATCCAACTCGACAGAGAAAAGTAATCAATCATTAAAGTACAATTAAAAAGTATGAGCCAGGGGTGCCTGGGTGGCTCAGTCGGTTAAGCATCTGCCTTTGGCTCAGGTCATGGTCCCAGCGTCCTGGGACGGAGACCCGCATCAGGGTCCCTGCTCAGCAGGGAGGCTGCTTCTCCCTCTGCCCCTCACCCCGCTCATGCTCTTTCTTTGTCTCTCAAAAATAAATAAAATCTAAAAAAATAAATAAATAAAAGTAAAAAGCATGAGCCAATTGCCATTAAATCTTAGTTGTTTATAAGTCTTTGTGGGTGCCTCCTGTAATCATTATCATGGGGGACATGTAATTTTTTTAGTTGTAATTAATACCTTTTTACAATATTTCACTCTGCTTTTTTACTCTCTTGCTAATTACAGGTTTTACTACCAATACAGTCTGAATATTTTCAATTTATTTTGTTTTATTCCATTTTTTAAATACATGATGGAATAATATTCTCCCATTGTGGGAATTAGAACCTTTCCAATTTTTCACTCATGTAAACAGTGCACCTACTTAAAAGTCGTAAACATACTAAAACATTTTTTCCTTTGGGAATATTTACCAAATGGGATTATTAGATCAAAATACATGATAAATTAGTTTCTCTTGTCAAAATGTTTAACTCTGACAAAAAAAATGAGGCCGTGCTACAATACAACAGTTTTTTAGGCTCACTCAAACCAACATTAGGTTTGTCATTTCAATTTGTTTTTGAGTTATACACAGTTAATACATACGGAGATAAAATAGTATTTTACTCTTAGATTTAAATGCTCTCTAAATTGTTTTGTTAAACCTAGCAGAGGGTAACATTTCTTTTAAGATTTGGAACTGTTACCTAAAATTTTCTGTTCTTAACACCATGAATGTTTTCTTGATGAGCAAAAAATACTAGAAAGTGTGATGAAATATGATATTTACTGTTAGGAAAATGCATCATTCGCAGAGCTACATAAAGCAATTACTGCTAACAGATTTATTTTGAAGTCTGAAGTTGAATATACTTGATTTATCTGAATGTAAAAAAAAATCTTTAGATTTATGAGAAAATAATTTTTAAGTTTTTTATAGGCTGGGCCATTAACCAAAGTGACTATATGCAAAGACAGAGAAGGAAAGCCGAAGACTTTTGGATTTGTCTGCTTTAAGCACCCTGAATCGGTGTCTTATGCCATAGCTTTGCTGAATGGAATACGTTTATATGGAAGACCAATTAATGTACAGTATCGATTTGGTAGGTCTTGCCACTGAAGAATCTTCCAAGTGTGTTTTGTTGATGGTGTTGTTCTCAGAGGTGTGAACATTGTGTTTTCTATATAATGTAAGACCAAAAAAGTGTTCCTTTTGTCTCTGTTAAATTTTCTCAGAATACATGTAGACATTCATAGTGTTATATGATTAACTAGTATTGCCAATCCTATGGCATCTTTTCTATATTAAAGTTTAAAATGTTCTATCTTAGTACCAGCCAGCAAGTAGCTATGATAGTTGCTATTGGCTGTTGTAAATTAAGCAAATCTAAATGAATTGGGACACACAGCTCTAGCCTTGAATACATCAAGGTCATTTGCCGATCTTGTCAGTGCTAGTGTGTGGTATCAAATACCTACTGTTTGGGAGGTAGAGTGGGTGCCTTAGTCGTTCTCTTGCGAACACCATACTCTGCATTAGTGCCTTGGATCTAAGCCCCTGCAAAAGTAGCTGGCCAAAAGCGGCTGCAGAGTGACCCTCAGTCACTGTGGAGGAGAGTTTTCGGACACCAATGACCTCAAATGTCTTCTACACACCTGTCAAAAACGGATTAAATACTGGAGAACACTGAACTAGTAGACTCTACCTCTTTCATGTTTTGAGGGACTGATAGAGGTGATGCTTATGGTGCAGTGCTTGCAATGTGTATGTTGCCTCCCTCCCCTCAGTGATGCAAGTCTATTGATGTATCCCTTGCTTGTTTCTTTTTTTCCTTTTATTATACTAAAAACAGTAAGAAAACAGTACCTCATTGCAAAGGAAAAAGGTTTCTCCTTGTGTTTCTTTCTTTTATTTATATTTTTAATGATTTTGCAAAGGTAATTGGCTGTATCATTGCTTTCAAGTACTGTTTGGTTAACTCACACAGACTGGTAAAATGGGCCGGGATGCACTATGTTCTGACACATCCCAGCCAGCTGCTTAGCATCCTCTGTAATGTTTCATCCACTTTTGCCAATGCAGTTTAGGGAACTCCTGCATTCTCCACAAGAGGCAGGTCACACTAATTTTTGCCATTATTAGTCTACAAGCGTGTGGAACAACACAACATCATCTATCTTATGGTCCCATGTCAATATCATTCTTCTGTGCAGCCATGGCTTTGGACAAAGCTTGGTTATAATTCAGTCATTTGTTGTAATGTAAACAATCTGTAAATACCACTTGGGAGATCAAAGATATATTCATGTACCTTATATGATTAAGGAATTTTGACCAATGCTACATCCTTTTAGGTTTGGAGTTTTTCTATGGCTTAACAATAGAACTCCAAAAAATTGTACCATTAAGTAATCTGTTGATTCTTTTTCTTCTGTAGGGAGCTCTCGCTCTTCTGAACCAGCTAACCAAAGTTTTGAGAGCTGTGTTAAGATAAATTCACACAGCTACAGGTAATTAAAAATATTTTTTCAAAAAACAAATATGTTCTTGTACGAGAAATAGTTTTTATATATTCTGAACTATTGTAAAACCTTACTGTTTAGACATGGGATAAAATTTAAGCAATTCACTTTTTTTCTGAAATGATGAACAGTGGCAAAATATTTTGATTTAAAGTTCAGTTTTAATATTTTCAGTAGCAGGTGAGAAAGATTCATATTTCTAGTGTTCTTTATAGTTTATGCTTTTTGTAGATGTTAAATCACTTAAGCTTCCAAGGTGTCATTGTGATGGATCATAGAGATGCTATTATCCATATCTTGTACTTGAATAAACAGAGATGTAAAAGTTAACTAATTTTCAGGGTCATAAAGATGAAAAAGTGATAGTTGCTAGGCTTGAAATTAAGCCTTCTGACATTAAGCCATTCTGTTATTTATTGTACTACTTTTTCGAACTTCTTTATGATAATTTTCCAAATATTCTAAAATTTTGTATTGGCTGATTTCCTGATGCAATGGTAGCCCCTAAGGACACTGTCAGGCAAGCTATCCTAGAGGTCATGGAACAGAAAGGCTCTGAAACTGAATTAAGATGTTCAGATCACACCATTAATAAATGGTGTGATAAACCAATTTAGAAGACACAGTGAAAAGCAACAGGAAAGATCCTGGATAGTTTGGCACACGTATCATCGGGTACAAGTGACACTCTTACTTACTCCACATATTATCGACTGAGTCTATCTGTAGCACGTCTGACAGGTTACGAACTTATTTACTATCTGAATTGAACATATATTATAACTTCTGCCAGTATCTCCCAAGTGAGTTGCTTATTCTGTCCCTAACATGGTTTCATCACCGTCCCATAAACTACTAGCTTACTTAGAGTCTGTTACAAGCATTTCATCCATCCTGTTTGTTTTTGTCTTCTGCAGCAGAACTGAATATTCTCGTGTAAACTAACAGTAGCTGAAAGTCCTATCTTTCTGAGGCATGAGCGAGTGCCTCCGAGGACTGGCAATCACACAGGCTTATCTATAGGAGAAGTACTACCTCCCAAATAAAACACAGTGTGTTCCACATCGTCATTCTTCCCAGTATTTCTGTATCAGGGAAATCAGGAGAAGTGAAAAAGTAGGTGCTGAGGGGCACCTGGGGGGCTCAGTCAGTTAAGATCTGCCTTCAGCTCAGGTCATGATCCCAGGGTCCTGAGATCGAGTCCTGCATTGGGTTCCCTGCTCCACGGGGAGTCTGCCTCTGCCTCTCCCCTGCTCATGCTCTCTCTCGCTCTTTCTCAAATAAAAAAGAAAGAAAGAAAATCATAAAAAAAAGCCAAAGTAGGTGCTGACTTCAAATTATATGAACTTAAATCTTGCTTCTGCCACTTCATTAATGGTATGACCTTGGACAGGTTATTTCACCACACTGTAACCTGTTCTAAAACAAGGATCATACCTCGAAGATTGTTGTGAGAATTAAATTTTGTAATACATTCCATGTATTTAAAATACTGGACACATAGCAGGTATTCAGTAAATACTTTTCAGCCAGTGTTACCAGAAAGGGGGGAGTGATTTACTATGTTGGTAGGGGATGTACTATAGACTCATGAATTGAGCCATTTGTATAATAGGAGAGCTTCTTCTCTTCTACTAGTGGGCAAACATACCTCATATTTCTCAGGAATTAGGAAGAAACAAGCTGTTGCTGTTTGGGCAGAGGTAGAAAGACAAGCAGTATAAGATGTCAGAACTCTTGTATTCTATGTTTATGTTTGACAGACTCAATCACAAATTCTAGAGTAGAAAATCAGAATTATATGTATATTCCACAACAGTATACTTCATTGGTAGTACCTTATTTTCTAGTATTTGTTACATTATAAAGGAAGAATGAAAAGAGGATATAGTGTCCTAGAAGTAATGTGCAGAGAAAAATGGTGTACATGTTGTATCCTTAGTCTTTCATGGGTCTTTCTTTGAAAAGGATTTTTTATGCTTCTGTTGCCTCTTATGCCTTCTGTTTTCAATAAATAGTTCCTATATTAGTTTGCTGGGGCTGCCATAACAAATAACCACAAAGAGGTACTTAAACAACAGAAATGTGTTGTCTCATAGTGCTGAGGCTAGAAGTCCAAGATCAAGGTGTCCACAGAATTAGTTCCTTCTGAGGGCTATGAGAGAGAATGTTCTGTGTCTATCTCATGGTGTCTTCTGGTTATTTGGCAGTCCTTGATATTCTTTGGCTTGTAGGTACATCACCTGGTTCTTCATATGATGTTCTCCTGTGTATGCCTGTCTTTAGATTTCCCCTTTTTATAAAGAAAACAGTCCTATTGGATTAGTGGCTCATCCTACTCCAGTAAGACTTCGTCTTAGCCAATTACATCTGCAACAACCCTGGTTCCAAATGAGATCACATTCTGAGGTACTGGGGGTTCGGACTTCAACATGGGAATTTTGGGGTGATACAGTTTAGCCCCCAGCTCTTCCCAATTTACATGTGATTCATCTCTGTAGACAACGATGCATGCCTTGAGATTCGCCTAGGAAGGACGGTGGTTTTAGAGAATCTGCATCTGTGTTCGTGATGGTGCTAGTCCCGGCACTTCTGCTCCTGAGGTTGTATCTTCCCCACTCTGTAATTTCATTGCGCTTTTTGTTTTTTTCTTTACTATCTATACACATGTTCTGGTCTCCTCCAACCTTGTCCCCAAATCAGGCTGTTACCTTTTGCCCCTTCTTCTCCCTGAAAAATCTTTCATCCTTCACACCCTTCCTTCCTACACGCTTCTTAAGCCCATTGTTAGATGGAAGGTGCTCGTCCAGAGGTTATCAGGAGCCTTCCGAACAATAGCTTCAGTGCTAATTCAGTTTCCTTTTTCGTAACAACTGACACCGAATCCTCCCTTAGTTTTACTCTTCCACTGGTTTTTGCAGTAGTCTCACCACTTAGCGGTGGGGTGTCCGCATGCCCATCCGACTCATCTGTCCCTCCCCTGCCCTCATCTTTGCCCCCGCTTTTGCCACAGCACACCTCCTTTCCTAAGGGTTAGTAGTACCGGCATTAAAACTGTGCAGTGCTGTGGCGCAAGGAGACGAGTGAGGGCTAGCTGGAGAAGCTAACTAGTAATTGTAACTGGAATTTATGAAATAGCTTCGTAGAAGCAAATATGACAACACTTATAAAGGAAACTTTAGCTCACGACAGTTTTTAAATGAGTTTTTATTATCTTAATTCATGTGTGCAAGAAATCCACAAACGTGGATAAACATGAGCAGTTCACTTAGGAAAGAACATAATTTTTATAGTTAAACAGTAAAGATATCTTCAACAGTAAATTGAGGAAAATTTCTATATTTCTTTCACTTTTTATATCTGTAGAAGATTGAATGTACCCTTGGTGATTACCAACGACTTGCTTTGCTCTCTTCATACCTAAGTGTCTGTTTCTTTATACACATACAAGGCTATTTAACATTTTCCTGTCAGAAGGCCAGATGTGACTCTAAATATTGAGATTTCGATATGTAGCAATTAGTAAGACTTAAGGTACTACTATGTCACTATATTATCAGTATAATATCTGATTACTTGTGTGTATATGTTTAAAGTTAATCTTAACTGAGCTGTCTTAGAGAAGCTTTATTTTTTAATAACAAGGAGCCTTTTTCTTCTTTTTTTAAAAAAAAAGGACATTTGTGTGTAGGGATTTTAACTTTTTATTAATTTTTCTTTTACCTCCCCAAAGAAATGAAGAAGTTGCGGCCAGATCTTCCTTTCCCATGCAGTTCTTTCCAATTAACAGTGCAGTTTTACCTCAAGAATATTTTTTCCTTCAGAAGATGGTAAGTTTGATATGCCTTTGGTTCAATATGTAATATAATACAGACTGTGATGGAACTTCTGTTTCTCAAATCTAAACCTGGGGTGAAGGCAGAAGCTGCCCTGAGCACTGTCTCCCCAATGGTAGTCTGCTCCAACAACCAAGTCATCTTTAGCCTCACACCTAGAACTTCAGCGAGTGTGTCAACACAAGAGGGGTAGATAGTAGTGACGCTGCATTGTGGTCCAAGTACAATTTGAGTAGAGAGTTCTCATTTAAACTTTAAATTAGATTCTCAGTGTTAAACTACATTATTTCTAGAGACTCTCGATAATATGGTTCTGGCCTAGAAATCATAATTATGGTCACAATAAGTTAAAGGGGAACTTAGGAAATGTTTTTTCTTCCAACTCCTCATTCTGTACATAATAAAATTGAGGTCTAGGGGTAGTAACCGGTAGGCCCAAGAGAGTACAGCTTGTTAGTGACAGACGTGGGACTATAACACAGGTATTGTGATTAACAGGGTGTGATTGTTGTGAACATCCAACATATATGTGAGCTTCAGATTTTTCAAACAGCCATTTTCATTTTGTAAACATAAAGAAAATGGAGAATTTAACTTTTGGGAAAAAAATTTTTCTTAGTTACAGTGAGATATTAAGAAACAACCAGTTCTCATCCAAAACTGTCAATATCCTTCTTCCCAGCATTTTTTATCCTTGGTAGAGATGAGAAACACACAGACACATGCAGGTTTGTGTTGTCTCTATTAATCTTTAATCTACTTTGAATAGTTAGAAATTTGAGTTAAAAACAAGAAAGGGTCTCTCTATCTTAATAGTTGACAAACATGCTGTACCATACTGTGGCAGTTAGCCACATGTGAGACTAAGGAGCGGAGTTTTTAGTTTTATTTAATTTTAAATTTTATTAAAATTTTACAGCAGATACTTGGTTCAGTTAATAGAATATTTTTAAGAATATTTGCAGGAACTTGGGTATGTGGATCTACTTTTTCAGATGTTAAATTCTAGGTAATCTAAATTCAGATCAAGTATTTTCAGTGAAAATGTTGCATCCAAATTGAGATGTGCTGTAAGTATAAAATGCACACCAAATTTCAAAGACTTAGTATGGAGAAAGGAAAGTAAAATAACTCATTAATAATTTTTATGTTGTTTACATGTTGAAATGACAATATTTGGGATTTGGGGGGATAAATAAAACACATCATTAGTGGCACCTGTTTTTCTATATTGCGGCTACTAGATGTAAAACTGGCTTGTGTTCTATTTCTGTAAGGCAGAATCTGTATTGTAGGAAGCTGTACACTACCTTGAATCTTTCCATTAACCATTTAAAGGAACTACCACATTCCTGTTTTGGAAAGTCACTGTCCTAACACGTGGTTTAGTTTGCCCATAGCTGTATAATGCATGTAAACTGTTAACTTTTTCTTTTAACGCTTCAGGCTTGTTTTGCTAGATGATTGTCTTTTTTCCCCAGCAGTGGCATGCCTATAATCCAGCCCTGCAGCTGCCTTACTATGAGATGGCAGCACCACTTCCTAATAGCACGTCTGCAACGTCTTCACTAAATTGTGCTCCAGATCTGGAGGCTGGACCCAGCTCTTACGAATGGACTCACCAACAGCCCAGTGACCCTGACCTTTATCAGACGAATAAACGAAAGAGGCAAAAACAAACCAGTGACAGCGATAGTAGCACAGAAAACAAGAGGGGAAATGAATATAGCCAAAAGTTCCAAAAGTGTAAGAAAAAGAAAAGATATTAGCATTATGTTCACATGAAATTTGCCTACCCTGTCATCATTTTCTTAAAAGAGAAAAACAAACACCTGTATTCTTCTCAGTGACCAATCTCGTGGCTTTCTGGTGTTTTTTGAAATATATAATATGACATCTGATTTGCTATTTCATTTTTGTCTTGAATGACAAAAACTTATAAATAATATAATGTAGTACTTTTTGTAATGGCATTTTTGACACATTGTCAACAAGAAATATACTTTGAGTTGTTATATTTTGGTACTGATGATGAAATTGCATGAAATTATCAGTCAGAAGTCACTCACTGAGCCTTTGTGGATAAGGCACCCTTGCTCTCCTAGTCTGTTGCCTGAATGGAGTGGGGGATTTTCTGAATGGAACTAGTGCAACTATTTAGGGGTTTCATGTTGTTCCTAACAAAGACGGAAAAGCAGGCTTTAGTTTCCTTTGTGAATAACATTTTATTTTTTTATGTCTAAATATATTCATTCTAAGCCTTACTTTCCTACAGGTTTATTTCATAAAATGAGGATATCTGACAGTGATACCAAAGGAAAGATGATTATCATGGGACTAGTTTTTAGATCCTTCCTTTTTTATACAAGTGTATATAAATAGGAATCCCTGCCTCTTTACTTCTCACTTAATTGTATTTCATGAAAATTAGTTGGCTAGGACAGTATGTATTATCCACCTCTTTTGCCAACTGGGTTTGAGATAGTATATTTGACACACTTAAATCTTGATAATGAACAATAAATAGAGTGATATTTCATTAATATATGATATTTAATATTTATTATCATATCAGGTTTCCTATTTCTGGTACATTTATTTTTAGAAGACAAATAGAATACATGTAAAATTAATGGTTTATTTGGATACTTTGTTAACTTTGTAGCTCATCATAAGCTACATATGATGCTACATATGAACTACAAGTACATAATGGTGAAAGTATTTATTTACTAAGGCTAATTAAAAGAATCCTGCAAAAGCCTTGCTTAGATATTTCTTTTGCAGGTTGCATAGCACTTTATAGATCTTTATTTAAAATAACAAAGATTTTTTTAGCGAAATGAGTAACTGAATTTAACTTTTGATTATAAATATACAATGCAGTAGAGTTTTAAATATAAATATTAATCCATTTCCATCCGATGAATATGAAAAATTAAATAGTGCTTGATATAGCTTGATCTGTATATACTGTATGTACCTGAATAATCAGACTAAAAGAGATCATCTTTTTTTTCTTTTTACCTTCACATTTTTGCAATTTAAAAACATTAACTTCACCTCAGCCTTTTTTTCAACTCTTATACCTATAGTTCACCTTAGCCCTACATTATTTCATAGTGATTGGCATTATCAAAAATATGTACATAAGAAATGTCTCTTAGCAAGTAAGAATGCATATTTGTAACAGAACTACCTTGAAATACTGCTACATGAACTGAAATCTTAGAACTGCCAGGAGTTCTTGCAAATTCTTCCATCACAGGCAGGAATTACCCCGATACCAACTTTAGACAGTCAGCCAATTTGAGCCAACCAGAAAGCAAATACACCTATTTGCCCTTGCCGTCTTTCATTGTTAAAATAAATAGGAAACTTTCCTTAAAATGTTACTATAATCTACAGTTCTATATAATTTTAAATTATCAGTTTTCCCAGTGCTGTGCCTTTGAGTTAAAAATTATATAAATTATTTGCCTTAGAGGGTTTTATTTTTTTTAATTTTAATTCTCCATTCTCAAAATCTGTTTTATGTATGTGCACATTCTGTTGCAAATGCTAGGAGAAGCTTGGAATTTGAGAACCAAATAAGTTATCTTTTTATTCTCATATTCACTAATTTTTTAATGAATTTTTATAATGCCTCAGGCAGTGGCAAAACCATTGAGAAAAATTACTTAGAATTAAAGTTGGTCAGAAAGGTCAACTTTCTAATTGCCCAACAATTTATTAGTACTTAGCCACACAAAGGAAGAGGTTGACTACTCAGTGTAGTGTTCCTGCACGTGGACAGTGCTAAAGAAAGCATAACGATTCTTAACTACTTCTTTCATTACACTCTAAACAGGTAACATTATTACATCAGAACTTTGTCATTATAATAAATTTGTTGCTAATCTAATAATTGCATTTAATGCTAAGATTTCAAAGGTGACAACCGTCTTAAGAGCTACACATAGCTATTTGAAACCATAGCTCAGGATGCAAAATTTCAGTAAGAATTTCAATTTTTTCCTTCCCCAATATTTCCTTCTGTGATCAGTGGGGGCCAATATTTCACTATGGACTGGGTGCTGGAGTGTTGGAACAATTGTTGACCTCACTTCAGTTTCAGGCTCTCTTAGCCCAGGCGCCTACTTCAAGATAATGAAGCACTCTCAGATGTTAGGCACTTAAGGAAATGAAAATAAGCGCATTTATTGGGACTGAGAGCAGAATGCAAAGATAAAGGGGATACCAGTTATTCAGCCCCATCTCCATTTAAATATGGTTGAGGACTGGGCATATTCTCCTCAGGGCGGATGTGCCTCATGACACATGTGGCTTACATAGCTGCCCCTAGGTGATGGTGTGGCTGTTTGGCTCCCCCATCTTTCTTGTCCCTAGGAAGAAAGGCTGGAGGAGTAGGATTGGCTTTTAGAATACCATCCCAAAGAACTGATGGAACATCAACTGAACTACTCAGGTCTGTAGTCAAAGCTCGGTTTAAAGTGTCCATATTGTACCTCTATTTTCCATTTCTATACATCCTAGTAAAGCTAGTTACATCAGAATTAAGAGCCTCTCATTAATTTATTAAGAAATGTGAATTAATAGTCTGGGTTTGATTTGGGGTAAAATGAGGACTAATATATAAATCTCTACAGAAATTATATTTTAATGCAGAAAATTCAAAGGACATCTTTTTAACAAAGGATGATGTCTGCTTCTATGCCTCAAGCCTGAGGAAGTTCAGTGAGCACAACTCCAGTTTGCATTAGTGATGATGTTATTTGATCAGAATGCGTCCTACGGGGTCACATGATACCGCAACTGTGGACTAAGTCTATTACCAGTCATGCCCAACCTGCAAAAATTACTTCAGGTGCCTGCAGAAACTGCCTTAGCAGGTGAAATCAAGTAGTCTGTTATCTGGTTCCCTGTAAAATTTCCTTTCCAGCATCCAATACCATCTTGTCATAATATTAACAGGTTTTATAAGGATTAAGAAACACATGTGCTACTTGCATTGTAATTAGAAAACCTAAACAGTATGTAAGGATAGACAGTCATATATTTCCTGTGTTATAAGCTCTGGGAATAATTGGCACCCAACAAGCTTACATAATATTATCTGCTGCAAGGAACCTGGATCCAACAATCCCTGTTTCAACCACTTGACCTTGTTTGGGGAGCTTAATGAATGAAAACATGCTTTAAATGAATACTGTTGGTCAGTCCAACACACTATTTGAAACCTGGTAATTATTGTCTTTGCTTCTATTTCTACATGAGACAATTAGTAATATCCTGGATAGGAAAATAACTCTCGCCCCAGCTGCTTGCCCCAGGCTGATAACAAATCTTCATTGATTTTATCCCACCTCCAAGTTAATCACAAGGGAAACATTGCAGACTCTCCTGCATGCCAATCAAAACCCTGGGAGTTACTCTAGACAGTGCCCTTCACTCCATTTCTAAGTGGTCATTAACTCCTCATTGTGACCTTGCTCAGGTTCTTTTCATTTCCTGCTTGGAGTATTCATTAAAGCAAAGCAATCAACGAGGAATGATTATCATTCCAAACACAGATTTTGGTGCTGAGGCCACAGCGTCACTGGAAAAGTTTGATCCCAACATTCAAAGAGTTTATGATTTTTCAGCAGAGATGGACAGTTAGGAAGGTGATTTCAGGATAATGCTGCAACAATAGAGGTAAACACAGAATGCAATGATGGGAGGGCATGAGAGTCTCCATTCCTCAAGAAAATTAATCCTGGGAGGAAGAAAGGAAAAGAAAACCTGAATACACACACACACAAAAAGGATATCCAGGAGTCCAACAGTTTTCTATCCTGACTCTCAACTGTCTTCACATTTTTAGCCCTGCTTTTCACCCATCCTTGGAAGAGTGTCTCCAAGTATTAAATCTGTACAAGTAAAATGGCTTGCCTCTTGTCAGTATCACCCCAACCTCTTAAGGATACAGGAACTTGGGTTATGATGATAATTTTTTTTTTTTAAAAATCATGTTCTTATGGAACAGTCTAGTGGAAAGAGAATAAATAAATAACATACAAAGTTAGATGTTAACTGATAACTGCTGAGGAAAATGATTTTTTTTTACAGGAAATGTTTAGGGATTAAAAACTCAAAGCAGGAGGGAAAGTAAGCCATGTGCATATCTGAGGGAAGAACTCCAGGCAGAGGAAACAGCAGATGCAAAGGCCCCATGGAAGAAAGGGAAGGAAGGTAATATGGGGGAGGAGGTTGATCACAGGTGAGATGTGAGCAGAAGATAATGGGAACTCAGGCCATTGTAACAACTTGGACGTCTTGTGGATGGGGTGTGGGGACAAGTTCTGACATACCAAGACTATTGAAGTTACCCAGTCAAGAGAAGATGGTTGTTTAGCTCAAAACAGTAGCAATAGAAGTGGTCAGATTCTAGATGTATTTTAAAGGTAAAGCTGACAATTCACTAAGCATTCTAATCCTGGGAAAGAAGGGTCAACAATGACTCCAAGTTATCATTTATTGATATGGGCAAAACTATGGAGGAGCAAGTTTTGGAGCAGAACCTGGAGCAGAATTTTGGACATGTTAATTATGATTTGTGTATCAAAAATCTAATAGATATCAAGAAATTTGTATATATAGGTCTGGAGTCCAGGGGAAAGGTCAAGGTTGAAGATTTAAACATTAGCATTATTGGCATATCAATGGTATTTCAAGTCTCAAGACTGGATAAGATCATCTAAGAAGTGTGTGTAGATAGGAGATGAGCCCCAAAGTTTGTGCCCTGAGTATTGCCAGTATTTTGTACCTTAGGGAGATGAGGAAGAACCCCCCGTAGAATGACAAGCAGAACATGGTGTCTGGGAATCCAAGGGAACAAAGTGTTTCCAGAAGGAAAAAATAATTAGTTGTGTCAAATGTTATCGATAGGTCACGGGAGACAGGGACTCAGAATCGGTCACTGGATTTAGCAATGATGCTTCATATAAGACATTCTGGGTGAATGATCCTGGCAAGAGCATGATCAGAGCGGTTCCAAGTGAGGATAGAGGAAATAACTGATGGACTGCAAGAAGAGATAACTTACTCAAATTTCTTGCTGTGAAAGGGAGGAGAGATATAGGACCATAACTCAAGGAAGGCACGTGATGAAGAGAGATTTTTGTGGGTTTTTAGTTTTCTTAAAGATCTGGAGAATGCCTAAAATTTTGTTATTGTCCCTTTTCCCAGTCTCTGCTGCTAAAATACTCCTTTTCTTTTTTCAGTATGTCAGTATGTCAGGTTTAAAAAAAAGTTCTTACTGATTTTCAAATCCTCTTTTACCTTAAGAAAATTTGCTCTTTGTTATATATATGTAAATAACTTTCTGGTTTATTTTTTCTGTTTTCTTGCCAGAGCAGGAGGTTTTAATTGTCATATAGTTAATATATTGTCATACATATTAGTCTTTCTTACAGTTTGGGTTTTTTTTTTCCCCAGAGAGCCTTTCACAATCAAAGATTAAGAGAAAATCTATTGTGTTTTCTTTTAGAATTTTGCCAAATTCAATTTTACATATAAATCTTGGATCATGGAGTGCTTTATGAGGATATAAAGATCAAATCTTTAGATTTTTGTACAACATAAACAATTTTGAGTTTCTTTCTGAATGCTTGCCTGAAGATTTTTTTATATTAAAATAGCAATGGTGTTCCTGTGTTAGGTAATCCTGTAAAGGATACAATCCTGAGGGAAGGATTGAATTCTCCCACTGACTCAATTTATTGCCGCCACCCATTGTAATGGGAGTGTGAAACAGAAATTAAGTTGAAGAGATGCCAGCCTTTTACATAAAATAAATAGTACAGGGACGCCTTAGTGGCTCAGTCGTTAAGCATCTGCCTTCTGCTCAGGTCATGATCCCAGGGTCCTGGGATCGAGCCCCACATCAGGCTTCCTGCTCCTTAGGGAGCCTGCTTCTCCCTCTGCCTCTCTCTCTCTCTCTCTCTCTCTCTCTCTCTCTCTCTCTCTCTCTCTGTATGTCTCTCATGAATAAATAAATAAAATCTTAAAAAAAAAATAAACAGTACAGTCAGCAAAGGGCTCGAATAAAGTAGATTTCGTTTCTGCCTGAGTTGACAAGGTAAAGTTTATGAAAGTGGTGACAAATATAGGACAGTGTGTGGTATTTTGAAACATCCAGAATGAGGAGGTTATTTCTCAGCAAAGTGAACAGTTTAGAGGTAGGAAAATGACAACGTAATCAGAATATGGCCAATAAAATTAGAGGAATTTAAGAAACAAGATGCAGTTGATGGCATTTAGAAACTTAAAAGTCAACTAAAATTTAAGTCAGGGGAATCTTAAGTAATAATATGACACACTTTAAAACAGCCTAGGAAATATCTCTGCTGTCACCAAAAATTTTAAGAAAAAAGTTGAATGAACCTCTAAGGTAAGTAAATCGTCAGCTGTTATACAAGGAGCAGGGTTTTCTGAAAATAACGCACATACCTACTTTGACAAGGAGCTAGCCAAAAGAAGGATTTCCTACTGCTTCTTCCAGGCAGAAGGGTTAAACTCAAGCTCAGTTTCCTGGGGACAAGTGGCTTCCTCCCACTCCCCCACCCCCACAAGGGGCGCTGCAACCTCCCAAGGTCTTCAAGCTCAGGGCAGCACCTGCAAACTCACAGACACACAACTTCAGCTTCTCTAAGGGAATAGTGGGAGGATGGCAAACAGTGCCTTCTCTTGTCTTGCTCTGTGTTTCAATGGAGTCTCCTCTTCAACCCATCAATGGGACGGTGAGAAATTCATCCTGACTCCTATTGCAAGACACTTGGTGACTCCAAAGTGACCCATCCAACAGACATCAAATTTTAAACTATTTTTTGAAACCAAGGACACAAATATTAAGAAAATGGATCTCTTTTCCAAATTATCATGCTATAATATATTTTCCTTTATAAAGACATTTGAGTTTAACTTCATAGGAAGAAGTATATATGCAAGTATATATTCAAGATAGCTTGAATTACCAAGCTGGATAGCGTTAGGAAGAAAACTTTCCTCTTACCAACTTAGGTGTAAGTAGTCTGGGGCCTGAAAATTAAATTGACAAAGGTTAATTAATTAATTTTGGTTGAATTATTTCTCTGAATTAATGACTTTAAGAAAAGTTTAATTCATATGCACGTGGGAGCATAGTATAAGGACTGACTCCTCAAATTGCAAGGGGCAATGGTTTATATTCCAGCTTAACAAACAAGGGGGGGTTGGTGGGTTAGGGCTTCAGTGGGAAAGTGTGGAAGGTTCTGTCGTTTGCATGTGTTTACATATGCTTTCATCCAGGTGATGATGGGCAGCCTCCTTCCTGGCTTGAAGCTCCCCCAAAGGGGTATTTATGACAGCTGAATGCTCATGTTCCAGGGCTAAGGAGCAATCTTCCCTCAAACAGGAAACCCCTTCCGAGGAGGGTTTATGGCTCCACTTAAGTCAGCAAAGGGAAGTTAGATAAGGTTTCTTTCTGAGAAAGGCTGCTATTTGTTCAGATGTTTTCAGTTTAAAGTTACCCTCATACCACTCTGGTGGGTTATTGGTCCCTTGAATAGCAAATACACTTGCTTGTTTATATTTATGTAAGGAACCCGATACTACATTAAAAAAATTAAGTCTTTCTTAAATGGTGAAAATTCAGTAACCCTGAACTGTATTTACTATGAGCTCAGGCATTTTTTGGTTCAACTAACATAGGCCTCTGTATGCATATCCCTATATCGTACTACTTTTATGTTCAAATAGCTGTAAAATACTTTGGTCTGAAAAATTGGCATGTTTCCTTATCCAGAGATTCTTAAATTTGTGATTATGTTGCTTTAAAATGTAATTAAAATCTCCTGAGCTTGAAACCTCATCCCTAGGCAGTGGCAAAGCTCAGGACCATGTCACAAGATTTTGGAAAGCAAATCAGACCAGCCATGTGGCCGAATTGCCTCCCTCAGAATACGTGCACACAGGAAGAATCTAATCAAAAGAAATGTCATGTTCAGAAAATAAGAAGATAAACTCCAAGACATCAGCCTATGGGTTGTACATGAAATTGGGAGTGAGGCGGTTCCAAGCCATTTCCTTGATGGAAATCTCAGGTCTGTCTTTCTCACAAACCGGTACTGCCTCCACCTTCTACCTACAGGTTACCCAGCGGCCCACACAGCAGCTTCTTCCCTCCTTGTCCTCCTCAGAACAGGACTGAGACAACCATTCTGTGCCCCAGAAGCAAGTGGGAACCTTATGAAAGAATTGTGCAGGATACCTAAGGTACTTTTCTGAAGAACACTGCAGATAAACTCACTGAGCTGCTTCAAAGAACTAAATTTTCAGGCAATAGTAAAAATGTTCTTAATTCATTAATCAAACTTTCTTTGTTTACTGCTAAAATATTCGATACTGGATTTGGGGAGTAGGAATGAAGGAATGAATGAATGAGGAGCTGAAGCTGTACAAGGTTAATAATAACTACTATGGGGGCGCCTGGATGGCTCAGTTGTTAAGCATCTGCCTTCAGCTCTGGTCACGATCCCAGGGTCCTGGGATCGAGCCCCGCATCGGGCTCCCTGCTCCGCAGGAAGCCTGCTTCTCCCTCTCCCACTCCCCCTGCTTGTCTTCCATCTCTTGCTGTGTCTCTCTCTGTCAAATAAATAAAATCTTAAATAATAATAATAATAATAATAACTACTATGTATTCAGGCCATTGCATGCCAGACTTTAGTCCTGGGAAAAACAGCCTATAATTGAAGAAGCTGAGGTTCACTCAGTTGACCAAAACACACATCTTTTTTCAGCAGAGAAAAGCTAGAATATAAGTCTGGTGAGGCCTGACCTGTTCCAGTGCTCTAAATATATTACCACACTGTTGGTACTAAAAATTTACTTGCAGGATCTATAATAACTGGTCAGTGCTTTTGAGTGAAAATTTGTAAACAGCTATCATAATTACCTCATGCTAGGATTGATGTCATTGTCACTTCTACGTATAAACCTGGGCCCAACGGTCAGTGTGACTAAAAATGAGGCTCTCTGTAAAGACTCTGCCCTAACTTAGGATAAATTTCAAATCTATTAAAGTTACTCTGGATATATTCAATGGCGGCTTTCCAACACTGTTCGGTGTAAGTGAACCATTTTATGACAAAACTGCTTTTTTTATCCTTTGATACCCTAATCCTATTTCAGTTCTATTTCCCCAAGTTTCAATTATCTTTTTCTGTAGAATATGCACCATTTAGGAAATATAAACATAAGAAATTTTATTAAAAAATTTTTATTAAGTATATTTGACACAGTTTTACATTAGTCTCAGGTATACAACATAGTGATTCAACAACTCTATATGTTTTGCTATGCTCACCATACAATGCTATTGCAACATCATTGACTATATTCCCTAAGCCGTATCTTTTATCCCCGTAAACATGAGAAATGTTAAATGGACTAGTTGAGTGTTTGTGTGTGTGTTGAAGAAGATGGACATCAATAGCAAAAAATTTAAAAGAATTTTTTAAATGCAAGAAAACCACCTCCTGCAGAGATGAATGACAATGAAAAGCCACCTTCTTAATGAATTTTAAATACTTCACTTTTTGTATTTGCTTGGTTAAATTTTTATGTCACTAGCTTAAAGAAACCTGAAATTGAAGCATATTGACTACATTGAGATTTGAAAGGTACACTATAAAGCAGGGTTGTTGCCCATAGTGTGGAGCTGTATGAGGTTAATAATCATAATAACCACTATTTATTCAGGTTACTGCATGCCAGATGTTAGTCCTGAGAATAACACCCTATAAATAAGGATGTGGAAATTCTCCCTGGAATTGTTAAGTTCAATATGAAGAATCTATAAAGAGTCTAGTCCTCCATTTTGAAGTTCAAGAAACTGATTATGTCCACACACATATTGTGGATTGCCTCATATTAAATAATCTCATTTAAAGACCAGTCCTCCCTCACCATGATCACATTGTAACAACCATTTTGATAAAAGGACTCTTGTTTCCTTAGTCATAGATGTTTGGAGCAGCTACATGTATAAAACCCAACCCAAACCAATCCTTGTCACTTCCCACTTGTGGTCAAAAGTGCTTGGTTGGGATTGGCACCCAATCTGACTGAGGTGGCTCAATCATGGTCTCTTCTGCTGGAAAGTACAAAAAGGAAACGCAAATGGCTTTATTCAAAAAATGAAAATTCGGGAGCTTTCTATAGCTGGCTTTTCATCTTGTGGGTAAGGAAAACAGATGAAGTCCTTTACAGAATAGAACAACATAGATATGTGGAGAAAAGCAGAGACAAAAGAAAGTAATAAAGACATCTGAGCCCCTCATTCAAAAAAAATCTACCTAAGCCCCCTGTAGTTTTACAGTAAACTCCCTTCTTTTGCTTAGGTTTTCGATTTACATTCTAAATGATGCACTCTTTAAATCCAAGCATTTATTGGAAAGTAAAGACCCTAGGTTTCCCTGGTAGTGATCTGTGTTAAAATCTGGGTTCCCTCACTTTCTGTTGTTACTCAGGGTAAGTTGATTAGCAGTTCTTGTTTTGGTTTTCTCTTCAGAAAGATTTTGCTAATTTACATTTCTATCAGCAGCATTAGGTCAGGCTGCTATAACAAAGTGCCATTGACCGGGTGGCTTACAAAGAAAAGAAATTTATTTCTCACATTTCTGGAGGTTGGGATATGCAGAGTGCCAGTATGGTAGAGTTCTGGTAAGAACACACTTCCTTCCAGGTTGCAGACAATACTTCTCTTTGTATCTTCACATGGCAGAGAGCACAGAGGTGAAGCAAGCTCTCTCCTGACTCTGAGGGCACTAATCCCCTTCATGAAGGCTCCCCACTAATGACCTCATCTACTCCTAATTATCTCCCAAAGGCCCAACCTCCTAATACCATCAGGGGTGAGATTTCAACATATGAATTTTAGGGGAATACAAACATTCAGTCCATGACAGTATGAGACAGCGAGCTCATTTTCCAACCACCTTTCCCTCATTCAATATTTATTTTTTTTTATAATTGCCAATCTAGTAAGCCAAGTATGCTATTTTTTCTGTTTAAATTTTCATATATTTTGTTATAAATAAAATTTATGAAGAAAAAGAACATGAACCCTTTTTCTAACTTATTGATCATTTCTAGTCTATGTGAATTTGGACCTTTGTCCATTTTTTTATCATATTTTTCTTAATTATTTTAAGGGGGTCCTTATACAGAAGGAATATTATTGATTAACATTTACAGTTATTGCAAATATTTCTCTGTGTGTCATTTGCTTTCAGGTTTGTTTAGGTACCTGTGAGCTGGAGAATTTAGCTTGTACTCAAGTCTACCATTTCCTCCTCTATGGTACCTGCCTTGCATGACATTCTCAGGAAGCCTTTTTTTACTATTAAATTATGTGACTATTTCCAGGTTTTCCTCTGGCATTTTATTTAACACTCAACATTAAAATATAAATCAAGGGGTGCCTGGGTGGCTCATTCGGTTAAGCATCTGCCTTCAGTTGGGGTCATGATCTCAGGGTCCTGGGATAGAGCCCCGGGTTGGGCTCCCTGCTCAGCAGGGAATCTGCTTCTCCTTCTCCCTCTTCCCCTCCCCCCCCCCCCCCCCCCGACACTCATGCTCCATCTTGGTATAAGTTAAGAATCTAACCTTATTCATTCTCCGTACGGTTAGTTAAAATGACTCCTTTGTCATATAATAAATTCTTACTTGTTTGTGTTTCTGTGCTTTTTATTCTATTCCATTGAACTATCAGGCTTTACACAAGTACTACATTGTTTTAATTACTCTAGCTTCAGAATATAAGATTCTATCTCCACAGCATTTTGCCTCTCCATAAAACATTTAAATCAATAAAATTTTATTGCAGTTAAAAATTTTTTTGTGCTTGTTTTATTGTACTGATGTAAAATAGTTTAAATTCAAGAACTACTTGCCAGTGATTAAATAAGGAAACTGGCAAAATAATCACCTTGAAGGATTAATTTTGCTTTGGGATTCCTTTCACCTCTTTTCTAATATGAGCTAAAATATCCACAGAATTACTTAAAGTCCTGGCAATTTATTTGAAAAATATATATGTAAAGGCTGTCCTCTTGTGTCAATGTAATTTACATTTTGTCAATCACTCCAGTTTTAAGTAGTCTCTATTTATGGTGAAAAGGATAAAATAGAATCAGTACTTTTGAACATTTTATTTGAATGTATCATTAGAAATTAATAAGGGCGCCTGGGTGGCTCAGTCGTTAAGCATCTGCCTTTGGCTCAGGTCATGATCCCAGGGTCCTGGGATCGAGCCCCATATCGGGCTCCCTGCTCAGCGGGAAGCCTGCTTCTCCCTCTCCCACTCCCCATGCTTGTGTTCCCTCTCTCGCTACCTCTCTGTCAAAAACTAAATAAAATCTTAAAAAAAAAGAAAAAAGAAAAGAAAGAAATAATAAGATGGGGCACCTGGCTGGTTTAGTCAGTTGAGCAAAGAACTCTTGATTTCAGCTCAGGTTATAATCCCAGGGTCATGAGACTAAGCCCCTCATTGGGCTCCATGCTCAGCAAGGAGTCCACTTAAGACTCTCTACCTCTCTGCCCCTCCCCCCACAAAGAAATAAATCTTTAAGAAAAGAAATAAATAAGAGAAAGTGAACAATCTAAAGTTGCTCTTTTTTCCTTTCTTTTTTCTCTCATCTTTGTTCAGTTGATAGCTCTTGTATCAAGAAATTTTTCTTCTGCAAATTCTTTGCCATTTATAAAAATGTGTTAATTCTATTTTCAATGGTATTGACACATAATACTTTAAGAGGACTAAACATCTCATGGTCCTTAAACATGTATATCTATGGTCAGAGAGGTGTTTCTCCATGGAGAGCCCTCCAATGGCATGGTCCTCTAATATCCACAACCAGAAACAGCCTAATCTGAAATCCAGAATTGGGGACAGTTTTGCTCCTGGGAATGAATATAACATGACCTCCAGTTAAAGAGCAGGAAATACTAGTGTTATTGGAGAGAGTCAAGCTGGAAGAGTCTTCAGAAGACCGCGAGGCTTTGAAAAATAATGAAATTGTTATTGAAAAGTTTGGAACCATAGTTTCCTGTCATAATGTAGAGAGTAAAGAGGGTATTTAATGAATTCATGGATCTAGCTGGAGAGATTTGTAGGCAGAATGTGGAAAATTCCAACAGGCTTCCAGCTTCCTATAATTAAATACAAGATGGAAGGGGGGATGGGAAGAGGAAAAGAAACTAAAGAAGGAACTGTACAATTTTCATTTGGATTTTAAGAATTTAGACGAAATATAAAGGGTCCAAGGATTTGGGGGTTGAAAATAAAATTGGTTTTCATCCTCAGCTATTCCCAGAAAAAGATTCTCAAAGAAATAGCTTTAGCACGTATAAAATCCAGCACACTAAAAGAGACTCAGGGTAAGGATTGCAAGTGTGTGGCTTCTATAAATCCCCTTGCTGAGACCTCAAAAACAAAGCAAAGCAAAACAACACAAAAGACTGAACTCATCCCTCCTAGGGCTCTACAGGATCATATAGATGTTGCCCCACAGCATCCTTATTGTTGCTCTTGGCCCAAGGTCTCTCCTCTAAGAGCCTGTCTCAGGAAAGAAAGAAAGAGAAAAGAAAGAAAAAGAAAAAGAAAGAAAGAAAGAAGAAAGAAAGAAAGAAGGAAGGAAGGAAGGAAGGAAGGAAGAAAGAAAGAAAGAAAAAGAAAGAAAGAAAGAAAGAAGAAAGAAAGAAAGAAAGAAAGAAAGAAAGAAAAGAAAGAAAAGAAAGAAAGAAAGAAAGAAAGAAGAACAGAAAGAAAGAAAGAAAAAGAAAAGAAGAAAGAAAGAGAAGAAAGAAAGAAGAAAGAAAGAAAGAAAAAGAAAAGAAAGAAAGCAAAAGAAAAAAGAAGAAAGAAAGAAGAAAGGAAAGAAGAAAGGAAAGTAAGAAAGAAAGAAAGAAAGAAAGAAAAAGAAAGAAGAAAGAAAGAAAAGAAAGAAAGAAAAAGAAAGGAAAGAAAAAGAAAGAAAGAAAGGAAAGAAAGAAAGAAAGAAAGAAGAAGAAAAGAAAGAAAGAAGAAAGAAAGAGAAAGAAAGAAGGAAGAAAGAAGAAGGAAGGAAGGAAGGAAGAAAGAAGAAAGAAAGAAAGAAAGAGAAAGAAAGAAAAAGAAAGAAAGAAAAGAAAAGAAAAGAAAAAGAAAGAAAGAAAGAAGGAAGGAAGGAAAGAAGAAAGAAGAGAAAGAAAAGAAGAAAGAAGGAAGGAAGAAAGAAAAGAGAAAGAAAAAGAGAAAAAAAGAAGAAAGAGAAAAAGAAAAAGGGGGAGGGGAGGGAAGGGAAGGGAAAGGAAAGGGAAAGGAAAGGAAAGGAAAAAAATAGTGTGTGTATATGGTTTATGTTTAATGTCATGGATTTAAGAAGTACAAAATAAAAAGAAGTCTTTGGACTTTCCCAATTTACTATGGGCAGGAAGCAGGCAGAGAAACTCACTTTGTTGCAAAAACTTGGCTATCCTGTCTAGAAAAGGACCCAAAACGCAAAACCAAAAACTTAGAAGGCAGTGCCAAGAGCCAAGGAGAATCATTCCCAGGAGCAAAACTGTCCCCAATTCTGGATTTCACAATTACTAACCCCAGTAACTGCTGCGCCTCTGATTCCATCCCTATTTGAACTGGAGATCTTAACTACACTTATTTTTGGCTCACCATCATGTGCTGGTAGAAAAACTTTAAAACTGGGTGACTCAGTCGGTTAAGCCTCTGCCTTCAGCTCAGGTCATGATCCCAGGATCCTGCGAGCCCCGAGTTGGGAATCCCTGCTCGGCGGGGAGTCTGCTTCTCCCTCTCCCTCTGCCCCTCCACCTCCCCCTGCTTGTGCTCTCTCTCTCAAATAAATAAATAAAATCTTAAAAAAAAAAAAAAAACCTTTAAAAATCTCTCTTTAGCTTAGTTTATCCGAGAGGGAGGAACCACGCCCCAGGAGCCAAAGAACCTCACCCATGCCTGGACCTGAGTTAGATGATGACCACCTGAGCATGATGCTGTACCATGAGAACACCAGGGGTCACAGGAGGGGCTGAATGTGTTTTGTCTATAGTCAGAGGGCAGGCAAATTCTCACACAATAAAGATGACTGTAAGTTCTTTGGCAATCTCCTCATTGAGTTAGGGGGTGTTGGTCTCTTCCCCTTGAATCTGAATGGGCTCTCTGACTGCCTTGGCACATAGAATATGGATGAAGTGATTAAGTGCCAGTTTCTGGGCCTAAGCCTTAAATAAATAATGGTTCCACTTTCTGTATCTTAGAATACTTACCGTTGGAGTCTTGACTCTCCCTGTAAGCAGTTCGGCTGTGGGGAGGTCCTGAGATAGGGAGAAGAGCACAGCTGAATCTAACCTTCCAACAATTCCTGCGAAGGCCGGGCATCTGAGTGAATCCATTTGGGGCCCATCAGCTGAATGCCACCAAAATGACTCCAGCCAACACCACAGGGAGCAGAAGAACTTCATAACTGAACCCTGACTACATCTCTGACCCACAACAGAATCATAAAATGTCATAAAATGTTTTGATTTTTAGCCACTTAGATTTTAGCCACTTTGGGGTCATTTATTGGCCTGTCATAGATCACGGGAACGTTTCCGTGTGAGACATCTCATGCTGCAGCTGGTGGGACACAGAGAAAAAGCATTCATATCATTTTAATACGGAAAAGAAGAACTGCTGTTTCCCTTGCTCTTGGGGTGAAGTTGGCCTCAGGGGCAGGTATTGTCTGTTCCCCATACAATACATTTTTCCAGCACCACATTTACTGGATTTGTAAGCTTTATGAATTTTGGAGTTCAGTAACTGGAGGCTATAGATATAATATAGATAATAATACTCTACATTTTCCTCCCAAGCTTTATTAATAAAGATTGTTATGTTTTGGTCACTCCTTGTCTTCTCATATCTTTGGAATTCAGATGGAGCCATGGGGGGATATTTTTTCATCCCTCTCTAAAGTAGTTCTGCCAAGCCCAATTTCCAGAATTTTAATGCAATCAGATTGGTTTTATTTGCTTATAGTGAAATGCAGAGGAAAGAGCTGATTTTTTTTGTCACATTCCATTAACCAATGTAAATAACTTTTCCATATGCTCACTGAACAATTTAAATGCATTTCTGCAGTCAACCTGCCTTTAATCTTTTTGCAACATATCTGTTAACTGGGCAGTTGAGCTCTCCATGGCACCTCTCCCTCCTTATGGTTAGAGAGTGAGGAAAATTATAGAACTTCAACCCTTACAGTTAATCTGTAAAATTTTTAATGCTCATTTTTTTTTAGATTTTTATTTATTTATTTGTCAGAGAAAGAGAGAGAGAGAGAGCACAAGCAGGGGAGCAGCAGAGGGAGAGGGAGAAGCAGGCTCCTCACTAAGCAAGGGAGCCCGATGTAGGACTCGATCCCAGGACCCTGGGATCATGACCCGAGCCGAAGGCAGACGCTTAACGATTGAGCCACTCAGGTGTCCCAGGCTCATTTAATTTAAACCATAAAAAAAATCCCATTTAATCATACGCTATATACATAAACAGATAGGTTTAAAATCTGGTCTTAAGAAGTCTTGGGAAATCACTTGCTTTAAAGCTGTTCTAAGAATTTGTATATTCTACTTATTGTTGACTTCCGGTGTCTTCTCTGAGCTGGCCATCTGTGAAGCCGTCTCTTGGCCTTCTTTCCTCACAACTAACTCTGGTCATTGCAAGCCACACAACCTAGAAAACTTCAAATCCATTTTAATTTTCTCAGGTGGAGTAAGATTACAAAAGCTCTGTTTATCTCCCTAGCCACCTTTCATTTCTTCGCATTTCATTCAGGGAGACAAAGCAGTCTCCTCCCACCTTCTTCCTAAACCCATCCTGTTTATTCACAGCGACAGTCATGCAGATCCAGCCTTGTTATTCTCAAGCTAACTCCAAACATCTAAGTGGTTTTAGGCTCCCCAATATTTCCGATAGCTATTAAATAAGAATCTAGATGTAAGAAAGTGTAGAATATAAGGTATCCCTTAAATAAGAATCTGGATTCTCTAGCTGTTTTGTGATTCAATCAGAGTTCTACATCCCTCAGTAGACTGGATTATTTTGGGATTCCATCCAAAGGGACAACTGTGTACTGACAAGATGTCCCCTTTCTCTGGCCTCCTCAGTACTAATAAAGGAGGGCTCCAAAGGTCTGTGATGTTCTGGTGAAAGCCTCACCATTCTCTCTCCCTCTACCTTCAGTCCTGGTACCCACAGCTTCCCCATCATTATTTTCCCTGAGACCATGAAGATCAGTCTTATTGTGGGGTTCATCTTGATTTCCTTCAGTGGCTACAAAAAGCATATTCCTCATCTCCCAGACTATTGGGACCAGAAATTTTGTGAACATCCCTCCTCTTTATTCATATTCCAGCCTTTTCCAATTCCTGTACCTTCCTGCTGTGCTCTTAGAATTCAGTCTTTCAACAGAAAAAATCCCACCTCCTTAACCTGTTCCCATACTCTCCTGCTGTAACTAAAACTAGATTCTCCCCTGAGGACACTGGTTACCTGCAGCCCTCTCAAGGGGTGACACTCTCCTCTCCTCATGCACTGGCCCCTTACTGCTCAGCCTGAAAGAGGGGTAGTTGTCTCTTTCCCTGACATTGCCATTTCGAGATCACTCTCCCTTCTTCTCTCCATCAGAATATATCTCCTGCCATACCTCCTCATTGCATCATTTACAGCATTCTTTCATTTCCTGAATCTAACTCCTGGCTCACCGTCAGTGTCTTTAACACTATTCCTGCCAAAATTTCAGTGATGGCAGTGTACACCCAGCAGATCCTTCCAAAGCACTGGTCCCTTAGTTCCCCGAACTCTTCTCAAATCTTCTCAACTCTTACCCTCGTACGCTCACTCCCATGCTCATATGTTAGACTTTTGACCCATCACCAAGAAAGGCAACTTCTCTGTATTTCAATTTCAAGAATTCTACACTTCACTGAACAACTTCTGTCTTTCCATTAACAGGTGAGGAAGATAGAGATTATAACAGCTCATATAATCACATTTTTAAACCTTGAGCTAATGTTGGCTATAGAATGCACATTTCATAATATTGCTTGGTGACCCTATTAAGAATTTGAACTGTTTTTCTTTTTTTTTTTTTCTTGGAGAAGATATAGAATAGAGACATTTATTAATTTAATCAAGAACTTATTGAGCAGCTGTAATGCCAAACACTTCTTTTTTTTTAATTTTATTATGTTATGTTAATCACCATACATTACATCATTAGTTGTTTTTTCAGTTGTATACTTTATTTTTTTATTTTATTATGTTATGTTAATCACCACACATTGCATCATTAGTTTTTGATGTAGTGTTCCATGATTCATTGTTTGCATATAACACCCAGTGCTCCATTCAGTATGTGCCCTCTTTAATACCCATCACCAGGCTAGCCCATCCTCCCACCCCCCTTCTTCACTAGCATAGATAATATTATGCCAGATATCTTTGTGCAAACTGCCGATTGTTAATGAATTTATTTACTATAATGAATTTCCAGGGGTTCATAGATTCAGAAAGATGAGCACTTTTAACACTCCTGCTGCATTAGTTCAAAGTGGCTAGCTTTGCTCAGAGGAGTTATAATGAGAACTGAGAGATATGAAACCTTTTCTTCCTTTATATTTCTGTATTGCTTGAGTTTTAAAGTAAGAGCCAGCATTAATGAAACAGTGTTAGAGCTAAAGATCTTTTAGTTTTAAAAATAGCAGATAAGATTAACCAGTGATTCACAGAAGACAAAAAACAAACTGGCAATGAATATGCGGGCAAAAAAAAGTTCCAAAGATGAACTTTGAGGCCAGTATGAGTATTCTCTGGAAATTTAGTTTTTGCCTCTTTATACTTTCAGGATTTTTCTCTTTATCATTCTTGTTTTTTTAATCTGAAGGTATATTCAAGGTGCTATTTTCATCTCATTTACAGGATATTTAAAGCTGTGAATATATTCTTGTTGATTTTACCTGAGATATGCTGTACTCTTCTTCCAATCTGGCTTCTTTTTCTTTTCATTTATGGGCTATATAAATCCCCTCTCTTTCTCATGCATCTCCCTTTTTGTCATGTCTTATTCACCTTCATGGCAACCTACTTTTCTTTGTGGTATCCCTCCATATTTAGTTAATGTGGAAACCTCTTGTGTCATGAGGTAAATAAACATGCTCACTATTACATTGCTTAAAGTAAATAATTTTTGGAGTTTCCTCTTTTCTCGGAAACTTTAGACTTCTTTTCTGTTGCTTTATCATACATTTTAATTTCCCTCTCTTAAAATGTACTCATTTTTAAATGAGAACTCTCCTCAAGCAGTGTTTACCAAATTACACGGAATGAGGAATGAGTTTATGTCCATTGTGTGCCAGGTTGGGTGCAATTCCAATTCTTGTGTTGGGACTTTATCCAGAACACTGTTTCAGGAGCATGTGCTGAGTTCATAAGCTCTTTCATTACTTAGAAGGGTTCTATCTATTTCTGTCCTGCAGGAATGAGATGAGCCTTTTCTATATTCACCACCTGGGTTTTTAACTTTCGGAACAGATAATGCACGTGGATCTGTAGAACCCTGAGTGTGCACTGTAGCTAGAGATCTTCCCGACCCCATCCCTGTTTCTAATGCTTTATTTGTGAGCATGACCTTTTGCAGAGGATAGTAAGCCACCACCACCAGTTTTGATTTTGGGTGGCCCCTGATTCTATCCCACTCGTATTATGGGAGTTTTGGTATCTAATTAGGTGTAGAAGAATTTGAAGTGGGATGTAGATGTTGATATTGACATTACAAAGTATCATCTACTACTAGCATCTAGGAAGTAGAAGAATAGCTGTCAGTTTTCTATTTGATAATGATTTCCAAGTTCTGAAGCAGGAAGGGAATGGCAGAGGATGGAGGGAGAATGGCTAGCTGGCTTCTCACAACTAAGCTGACCGGCTTCTCACTTCTAGCAGCCTGGCAGAAAATTTCCTGTGATTCAGACAAGTTTACTACTGTGGCCATTTCGAGTATTTCTTTTCTTCTGCTTCGAGAATCAATTATTTCAGTCAGAAGCTGAGGGAGGCAAATTAATTATAGCCATTTTCTTAAAAAGATGAGAGGTCATTAACCAACTACTTTTTATTTGTGAGATGTAAAAAGGAAACCCAAACAAGCATGTGGGAAAAATACTCTATAAAAGATGCATTTTGGGGCATCTGGGTGGCTCAGTTGGTTAAGCGTCTGCCTTCAGCTCAGGTCATGATCCCAGTGTCCTGGGATCAAGCCCCACATCGGACTCCCTGCTCAGCGGGAAGCCTGCTTCTCCCTCTCCCACTCCCCCTGCTTGTGTTCCATCTCTTGCTATGTCTCTCTCTGTCAAATAAATAAATAAAATCTTAAAAAAAGATGCATTTTATTTTCAAATAATCCTGAAAGAAAAAGCAAACCAGTGATACTTTCTATCACCGACTCTATCTTTTACTAAGAAAAGCATTTAAATACGTGCTATGGGCACAATTCATTTAAACAGAAAGAGTAAATATGTTGTAAAAATCTCGTTAGTTCTCTTAATGGCAGTCTCATATCATGAAAGCAAGTTCATCTGTTCTGTCCCCATAGCTTCTGAGGAAGATATAGTACTGTTGACCCAAAATAAAGAGGCAAGCCTAAAATCATTTTTAAAAGATGAGTTTACTTGATTTTGGCTCAGGTCATGATCTCAGGGTCATGGAATTGAGCCCTATGTCAGGCTCCATGCTGGGCATGGAGCCTGCTTAGGGTTCTCTCTCTCCCTCTCCCTAGACCCCTCCCCTCCCTCTCTTAAAAAAAAAAAAGGATGAATTTATTTGGGAATAACAGAGGAAGTGTAATTTGGGACAGGTAAACTGTAGCAAGGTACAGGAAAATCCACTGAGGGTTTGGGATGGGCTGAATTTGTGGGCAGGGGATATAAAGAGGGGAGAGTTCAGTTAAAGTCTGATAAAATCAAAACAAATGGAGACTACTCTCGAAAATTCACCAAGCAGGGGCGCCTGGGTGGCTCAGTCGTTAAGCGTCTGCCTTCGGCTCAGGTCATGATCCCAGGGTCCTGGGATCGAGCCCCGCATCGGGCTCCCTGCTCGGCAGGAAGCCTGCTTCTCCCTCTCTCTCTGCCCCTGCTTGTGTTCCCTCTCTCGATGTCTTTCTCTCTCTGTCAAATAAATAAATAAAATATTTAAAAAAAAAAAAAAAAAAAGAAAATTCACCAAGCAGACAAAACTAGTCCAGTCATGCAGACAAAGTTCAATTCAGCTCATTTGCCAGCCCAACCGAACCTGGGACATTTCTTGTTCAAGACTCTGAAAAATAAGCAAAATTCTCCAAAGTCTATATGAAGCAATCCCTGATTACTTCCTATCATTTTAAAAAAATCCAAATATTACCAGTTTTCTATAAATTAGGTATTTGGGGGAAATCAGTCTCTCAGTCCTTAAGTTTTGCTTTCCCCAGGGCACATGTATGAGATTTTCCGTTTATATTCTCCAGTTCTGTTTAAATAGACATTCTTTCATAGTACCTTTGAATCAAGTAGACTGGGTATTGATTTTTCTTAGCACTCATCTGATGATATCATTGTCTACTGGTACTTAATACTTAAGTCAGTGTGCATTGATAAATAATTTGATTGCAGGAACATATGCAATTAAACTGACATATCGTTTCTTAGGACATTTTCAGAAATTGCCATATGCCAGTTGTCCTAAATTCTCTGGATAACAACAGATCCTTTAATGTTTCTTCAAGAAACTGAATGTCTGAAATCTATATCCAATCCAAATCAAATATAGAAACATAGGCCATGAAACCTGTACCATTCCTATTCTTAGTTGATTCATATGTGAAGTGGAAAACAATGATCTATTTCACATGTTAAGGATAAAAGTAACTAAGAATGTCTTAGACAACTTATAAATATTTAGTAAATATTTTTTTCCTTATGGGCTACAAAAAAATCTAATTCATCATATTTATTGGAAGAGTTCTGTTTGTAGTCATAAGAGGGTGCATGGAAAGGGACTGATACTTTTTCCATACAAACACTTAAAAGCAAAGCTCTGTTCCACGTCAGTGAGAAAACACTCAACACGGCAGTACCATTTAATAGGTTTCAATATTAATACAAGGATGTGCTCTAGCTTTTTCGTATCTCTGGTTATGTTTACCCACTGAGTCAGATAATTGATACAATTCTCCAATTCAAGTTATCTGTGTAGGGATGAATTTTAATATTTTTTATCCTGTAGAAAACATGATTAGAAGAAAAAGCTCATTCCCTCAAATTGTTTACCCATTATCTAACTAGTATAGTCAGATTGTAAGGGATAAATTGCTAGCAGGAAAGAGTTAAAATTCTTAGCAAGTCCAAGGCAACTATTTGGGTATTCCAGAGTGCAGTGATGTCGTAAGGACATGGCCAGATCATGCAAGTGTTCACCAGACAGCCTTACTTATTCTATGGTTTTATTGTTGCAAAAACATTAATGTTTTGACTCATTATCCCCTTTGCTACCATGGATATAACAATCATGAAGTCCCTTCCAAAATTCATTTCTGTAATGAGAAATAGGAAAGAGAAAAGTTACACCTTACATGTGTCTGAGAGTTGTAATATTGTAAAATTACAGCTTTCTGAGAAGAAAGATGGCACTCACGAATACAGAATAGTTATACTGAGTCACTGATCCTTCTTAGCAGATGTCAAAGGAAGGCTAAGAAAATCCTGCCAGTCCTAAGAACTATAGGGCAAACTACAAACTACTTCCAGAGAATAGGACTCTTGAGTTCTAACCATGGGCACTTACTTTGGAGTTTTGTAAATATGTGTAAACAAAGGGTTTGGTAATTAATCCAGCTAATCCTGAGTAGAGGATTTTTTTTTTTTTTTCCGGTCTGAATGATCAAATCCTGAGATTTTCTTTTTTTTTTTTTAAGATTTTATTTATTTATTTATTTGACAGAGAGAGACACAGCGAGAGAGAGAACACAAGCAGGGGGAGTGGGAGAGGGAGAAGCAGACTTCCTGCTGAGCAGCGAGCCCGATGTGGGGCTCGATCCCAGGACCCTGGGATCATGACCTGAGCCGAAGGCAGACGCTTAACGACTGAGCCACCCAGGCGCCCCTCAAATCCTGAGATTTAATAATCACAATTTGTTATCTATATATTAAACAAAATCAAACTTCACTACTTAATTCAAGAAGCTTTAGACGTTGAGCTTCTAGTAAAAGGTACAGAGTCAAGGGCACTCAGTATATTTTAGGACTGACCAATACATCTCCTTTAATCCTTTGTTCTTTTCTCGCTATGTTCTTTCTCAAAAATATCTCATCCATAATCTCTGTGAATCATACCTGTAGTCCATATTCCAGTACTAGTCACTTGTTCTCTCCTGACCAGTCACTTGTTCACAAGTACCTATAATGTGCCTTAACTGCAGATATTTGATGTAGTTGATTGTTTTGCAGAACAGAAGAGGAAAAGTGGAGGTTACAGCTCTGCTCCAAAAAAATAAGTCCTGTTCAGATTCAGCAGGGAACCCTCCTGAGTTGTATCTCAGGGGTGACAGTGGACACCTTTAAAATATATACATATTTTTAATCGCACGAGTGTTTGTATAGGTGTTTGACTGGCACCTGATCATTGGGAATGAAAAATATCATTTCGGCCAACAGAATTTTACATATGGGTAAAAAAAGCCAGTTGTCGGTGTCATTAAACAAAACAAATAAAATACAAAACCCTCCCTATGGCTCCTTTAAACCTTCTAATTTTAATGATTTCCTCTGTTACACGGAACATGATGAATCACGCTGGTATGTGGCCTAGTGAATTACTTCCTGGAAGATATTTTTATTTTAGGTTGTTCATTGAGAGATCATTTCTTTTCAGAGAAACCATGTTCTTGCAAAATATATGGAAAAATACTTAACGTCTTTCTAATCAGTTCCTCAACAACTTAAATAAGTTACAAAATAAAGTTATATAAAAATTGTGCTGGTAACTGGCTTAATCTATTGTAAGTGAACTGTTTAAAAATGAATTACGCTTAACAGCTGACATGAATGATTAGGCAGTAAGTCTTTGTTTAGAATACCTTGAGATGCCGTTAGAGGGCAATGCTTAGTGGGAAACTGGGAAAAATATCAGCCCTGCATAGAAATGAATAGGATAGTGTGGGAGAGAGTAAAGAAGGGAAACTTAGGAAAACAGAAAAGAGAGCAAGAGAGAAGACAGATGATCAAAATAGTGCGAGACTGGACCCTTTGTTGGTGGAAAGCACCACTAGATGGTGTTTTAGACTCAATTTCAAATTATTTACAATTTCAGGTTATTTTACAGCAATGTCAACCTACGTCATCTGTCCAGATTATCAGTAAAGTCAACTAGGCCAGTAAGGACCTTCTGTGCGTGTGCGCGTACGCATGTGTGTTGAAAATGAGGAAAACCAAGCTCAGTGTTTGAGTTAATAAGGTGTGGAGCAGCGCCAATGTATTATTTGTACTAATTTAGTGGAAGCAAGAATTTGAAGATAAAGATGACTATAGCTATGACTCTGCTGGGTATTCCTAGGAATCTTGAGGAGCCCCCTGCATACTTCATAAGATTTGGGATTTGAATCAATCTTACAATCTTAAGTAGTAGAAAGAGTTTAGCTATCACAGAAGATTCTAGATGACACACACGTACACACGTCTTTTTATTGAGACAGAGATTAGCATGGAGCTTTTAAGGGGTTACTGGTTCACGGTGACAGATAAAACAGTCTCAGAGGCAAGTATTCTCTCCTAATTACTAGAAATGTATCTGTATCTACATCTATCTGTCTGTCTGTCTGTCTACCTACCCACCTACCTACCTACCTACCTATCTATCATTTGCCAAAAATGAGGGATTAAAAACCCATAAGGAATCTTCGAAGAAAGAAAAGCATAGCCCAAACAATCATGGAATACACTGTTCCTAATGGTGGAGCAACAATAAAAGTACTCTAGACCCAGAGTCTGTAGAGAGTGAGAGCCAAAGAAGGTGCAGGTGTGACTCACAGTGTGATCTGTTGGGTTATTTGCGGAAAGATCCTCCAGATGGGATGACCCCCAGCCCATCCACTGTGAGCACCCCCTTTCAGCAGCAGCCCTAGGGCCTCTGTATCCTAGTAGCTCTGGAAAGGTGTGTCACACCTACCAATGACTTTGTCAACTCTTCTTTGATTCTATTTCATTTATATTTAAATTTTTATGATAGAAAGAAAACTATAGTGTTAATACATCAATAGTGGTACTAATTCCAATGCTGTGGGCTTAAGAAATAAATTTAATCAAAACAGTTTTATGTTACAAAATTCCTGACAGATCTGAAGAGTTGTTAATATAGTTAGAATATAGGGAGGTCAGTATATCATAAAGCACTAAGGTGATACTTGGTGCCTTCCCTTAGAAAACGATTCCTTTAGAATTCTGGACCATAGCTCTCAAATTTGGGGCAATGTTCTGTCACCTTGAAACTCAGTTTTGGGTTCATTTGATTTTAGTGTTCTGCTGGTTGGGAGGAAATACAAACGGCTTCTTAATGGGCCTAGGAGGAAATCTATAAATAGAGCAGTATTGGGTATTGAAGGATTTGGCTATTAAAAGTTGGAAGCTATTTGCCCTGATAGAAGGCTGGTCTCCCCCTCTAAAGGGAAATATCCTGTCCCTAATGGGTTATTGACTTAAGGGTTAAGCCCAATGGGTTAGAGAATGAGAAGCCTAGGGATGTTAGAGGGAGATATGTTGTTCATTCACCTCATGTTTCCATCCCATGGACATCCCCAAAATAATTCTTCATGGCCTTTTATCCTAAATCTTATTCACTTGACCCTATGAAGGTACAGGGTTCTTCACTGAAAAAAACCTGTTAATCCACATTTTCTGATTATATGGACATATTGATAAAAACTAGATGTCCTAGATATTTAACACATATCTTCTTCCCCATCTGCCCTGGACTCGCATGAGGCCACAGTCCTGGGAGCTTATGTCAGCTCTGCAGAACCAAATTTTTCATTGGTTTGTTGTGTCAATGTCTACACTCGATGGGAGGCAGTGTCCACAGGTCTTTCCAGTTTGCCTTTGTTCTTTCAAAGGCCCTCCTTAGAATACCTGTTTGCAGTTTTCTGTTGTGTTTCATAATTTTTTCACCTTGGAATTTGAAGCTCTGTTTTTCAGTCAGGGTCAAGGAATTGAAACTGGGAACTGCAAATTCTGACTTTGCACTCCCACTATGTCCAGTCATGAGAGCTAATGCAAACCACAGGTGGTGAGGCCAGGAAGACAACCCAACAAGGAAATGCATGAAAGCTTCAGTAATAAAATACCAATATAAGATTTCCTCATTTTAATATAATCCCTTACCAAGTTCCCAGGGAGAAATTAACAAAATTAATCTCTTCACAACCTAAAAGAAATTAAAGGAAATTAAAATCCCACAGACTGAAATCAAATAATCTTGTCCTGTGAGTTAAGGCCCCAAAACTCTCTAAAAATTTTAAGTTAGAGTCCAAGGAAATTTAAATATTTTGTGGTTTTGTGTTCTTCTCAGTAGCAGCCTGAGCAATTCTCCACATCATGGAGCTGGGTTTCCTTTGTGGCTACATCCTGGGTTCTGCCTCACAGTCCCCATAAGTTTTCCAGATCCAATAAAAGCAACTGGAGAGCACTCCCATCCAAGGATTTATTATGGCAATGTGTTTTATCACATCTGGAAGGAAAAGTTGATCTGTGTACCCATTACCTTTCTCAGAGGTATTTAGAGATTGCTGCCTTATAAAATTTAGAAAATCCCTAAGGTAATAGCCCTGGACCCCAGGTTTTTTGAGGTTTCTTATTTTGGTACTCCCCCAAATATTCAGAAGTTTATCACCTCAATTGCCCCCTTTCAACCCTGATTACTCATCCTCTAAGCTTGCATGGAGAGTAAGGGCTAAGTCCCACAAGTCTGAAAGGAGTTTAACGACCTCCATTTTGACCTTAGTCTGTACTTTCTAACTGATTAAGTTCTTCTTTCCAGCTTATCTCTTAACTTAGGCAAAAGACCTGGCAGACATAGCATCCTGCGATGGGAACCTGAACTACCCCTCAAGCAGTAACGACCGCCCTGACTCCAAGACCCCACATGATTGACCCCAAGACAATGATCTATCCAACCTTTACAGCCCCGCTGCCTATACCCACTGACCTTTGTCCCACATCTTACTTATATAATCCTAGAAAGTATTTTCAGCAGTTTGGAGACAGTCTTTGAGACATTAGTCTGCTGTCTTCCCAGTGTTGGCCTCACTGAAATGAAATCCTTTCTCATGTCACCACCACTCACGTCTCTGCCTTTGGGTTTTGTCAATGGTAAGTGGCCGAACATGGTCTATTTGAGACCCCTGTACCCAGGTGCTCTTGCACCCTTGGGCCCCAATTACAATATCCCCTCTTCAGACACCACTTACAAGTCTGGGTTATCATCTGTGCTTCTGAGCAACTGGCTCTGGATCCCATACCAACAGCTCCCTCCTTGGTTCAATTAATTTGCTAGAGCAGCTCACAGAACTCAGAGAAATGTTTTACTTACTAGAGTACCAATTTATATATATATATATATAAATAACTATATATATAAATAACTATATAAATAACTAAGGAACAGCCAATAGAGATGCATAGGGCAAGGTATGGGAAAACCATGCGGAGCTTCCATGACCTCTCTCTGAACACATCACTCTCCCCAAATTTCCACGTGTTCACCAACCTGGAAGCTCTCTGAGCCTATCCTTTTGGGTTTTTGTGGAGGCTTCAGACCATGGGCATGGATGACTAAATCATTGGCCATCAGCAAATGATTCAACCTCCAACCCCTCCTCCTCTTCTGAGGTCAGGGGGATAAGATTAAAAGGTCCCATCTTCAAATCAGAGTTAGGTCTTCTCTCAACCAGCCTCCACCCTCAGGTGGATTCCAAATGTGACCTCATTAACATAACAAGAAACTCCTTTGTAACTCTCATCTCTTAGGAAATTCCAAGGGTTTTAGGAGCCCTGGGCCAGAAATGGAGATCAAGACCAGACATTTCTTCAGTATCCAAAGTCATACCTCAGAGTCATCCCACTGGAGGGTGAGGAGTCTGGCCATTTATCCTTGGACTCCCATCTGCCATCAGTTAGGAGTTGCCCTGGCACATCAACTTACCCATGCCAGCCTTTCTAGGGCACTGGAGAAGCTACAGACAATCGCGAAAGAGACCTGCAGGGAGAGAGCTGTGAGCTATGGGGCACTCTATTCAACTGCTGGGGAACTCAGACGTGCTGGGGGTGGGGGGTGGGAGGTATGCATGCAGTGAAGATGCATTCACAGCATCTGCTACATACTGTAGCCTGAAATTTTCCTGTGCTATCCCCCTACTGCTTCAGCTAAATTCAACACTGTCCGGGAAGTTTCTGAGAATTTAACTTTGGAGGATGATTCTTTTCCTTAAGTTAGCTGAACCCTAGTGCTCCTTTCATTTTAGTTTTTTTTTTTTTTGCTTTCTGGTCCTCTGGTCCAGATACTAGTCTTGTTTGCTTTTTTTTTTTTTTTAAGATTTTATTTATTTATTTGAGAGAGCATGCCCAAAAGAGAGCACATGGCGGGGAGGTGTGGGGAGAGGGACAGAAGGAGAGGAAGAAGCAGACTCCCTGCTGAGCCAGGAGCCTGATGCAGGGCGTGATCCCAGGACTCTGGGATCCTGGCCCGAGCGGAAGGCAGATGCTTAACTGACTGAGCCACCCAGGTGCCCTTGACGCTAGTCTTGTTTTGAAAGGCCACCCACAGTGGGATATTTATAAAGCATGCACAATAAATTCTGAGTCTGTGAAAAAGACGGATTATACAGATCTTTCTCAACTGCACCTCACTCAACTGGATTGTGTCACCCAGAAGGTATTCTCTTATCAGAACAACATCTAACCCAGTCTTGGACTCTTCTTGCTCAGATCCCTTCAATATGTATCAATTCTACCATGCCTTCCCTTTGAAAACTATTCGCTTAGATTCTGGAACATTTCTCTCAGAGTCAGGGCAATACTCTGTCACCTCGGCATTCACTAAATAATGGTTTGTGTATATTATACTGATTTTACTTGTTTTCCACTTTCACATTTACCCATGCTTTATACAGTCCTTTGATATGGGTGTTCTGCTTTTTAAAGGATGTGTCACAGTTTGGATTCTCCAGGAAGTAAATTTTGAGATGGAGTTTAGTATACAGGATGTTTATAGGAGAGTATCCTTGGGATCAACACCCAAGGAGGGAGATGTGAGCAGTAATGGGCAGGGAGACACTGAGTGTCCTATCATGATCAGAGCTAACCTGTTTTGGACTGAAATGACCTGGTCTTTATACCCCAACCTCTATCAGCCTACATTTAATGTAGCCTACCCCAGAGTGCATGGCCTTGTGCAATGCCATAAAGGCTGAATAAGAAACACAGGACAAGAAAAAAGAAAGAAAAAGGAAGAAAGAAAGACACAAAATAAGATGGCATATTTAAACCCAAATACATCAATAATAACATGAAATATGAGAGCTCTAGATAAATGACATTTTCACACCAACGTTTTTAGAAGTCCACATATCTGTTATTTACAATAAACCAACTAAGGGAAAAGGATACTGAAATGTTGGAAGTAATGTAATGGAAACATAAAGAAAAGACCTAGCATAAATGTATTAATATCAGGAAATAGAGACTTTAGGGGCGTCTGGGTGGCTCAGCCATTAAGCATCTGCCTTTGGCTCAGGTCATGGTCCCAAGGTCTTGGGATTGAGCCCCGCATCGGGCTCCCTGCTCAGCGGGGAGCCTGCTTCTCCCTCTCCCTCTGCCTCTGCTTGTGTTCCCTCTCTCTGTCAAATAAAAAATTTAAAAATCTTAAAAAAATAAAAAAGGTTGCGGTGCCTGGGTGGCTCAGTCGTTAGGCGTCTGCCTTAGGCTCAGGTCATGATGCCAGGGTGCAGGGATTGAGCCCCACATCGGGCTCCCTCTCCCACTCCCCCTACTTGTGTTCCCTCTCTCGCTGTGTCTCTCTCTGTCAAAGAAATAAATAAAATCTTAAAAAAAAAAAGGAAATAGAGACTTTAAAGCAAACATGATTATACACGATAAATTAGGCACTTGAAAATAATAAAAGGTTCAATTCATTAACTTGATACAAATCTCAGGTTGTATGTACCTAATATCATCCTCAAAACACATAAAGCAAAGCACTGCCAGAGATATGAAGAGAAATAGACAAAGTCACAATTATACTGGGAGAATTTTTACACATTTATACGTAATATGAAGAAGCACATACACAAATCAATCAAGGATTTAGAAAAGTTGAACAATGCAATTATCAACTGTAATTAATTGATAGTGATAGCAAAATATTGATAATTCATATTTGCTATTGATAACAATTGTAACTGATAATTCAGTTTTTGACTATTTATCTCTGTCTCTCTCCGTATCCATCTATCATCACAACAAGAACACTAAACAATTAAGAAAGCTGAACTTAGGCTGGGTCATAAAACAAGTCATTAAAAACTATAAAGATTTATATCACATATATCAGAGGTTGGTAAATGATGCACCACAGGCCACATTCAGCTTGCTGCTTATTTTTCTAAATAAATGTTTGTTGTAGTAATAGAGCCACACCGTTGTCTATGGCTGCTTCCGTTACTGCAATGGCAGCGTTGAGTGGTTTCGTCCTTAGGGCCTTCCGGATTTGTGCTTCTGCTCATTTAGTGATCTTGATTCCCCATGGAGTAATTCTTTCATGGGGAACCGAGTAATTTTGTGCCATTAAATTGGAAGTTGAGCCTACCACCTGGCCACTTTGAGCTCCTCATGCCTGTAAATCAACAGGCAAAAAAGGGGGTAAATGTCTTGAGCGGGCAATTAATTCTGACTAGGAGAAAATGGATTGCTACTACACAAGGCGTTAAGTGGAATTCAGGAGTTCTCCCTGCATGCATCTCGGCATTCTCGAGTTCACAGCAAATGGAGTATTATTAAAAGTGTCCAGCAGATGGTGCCCAAGTAACATGCATAGTTGATTTGGGGGCTCCTGCAGGCTAGTCCAAGACTTGATTGGCTCCCACGGCCAGCTGTCCTTTGTCTTGGAAGGTAAAGTCTGCATTTGCAATTGTAAATGCTAGCTGGACAGCCTCCTGCCTCTATATAGAAGCTGAACGTAATTGCCGGTTTTACTTTGGGTGTAGAAAGAATAAAGGTTAAACCAGTATCTTCCAGCTTTTATAGACTTACTGATACAGTTTTTATAGAACCATAAAATATTCTTAAAATTAAATCAAAAGTGTGTGGGCCTAAAGACCATACTTTATAGCCATATATCATATATTTTAATTGAAAAGTCACTTTTGAAAGATGATGCTCAATTTTTAATCCATACTATGCATACGATTTTGTTCTACGGTTAGTGTTTAATCCTGAACAAGAACACTTGTTAAGCTTTATTTGATTTTTTATAGGAATTCCCCCATCAGCTGAAATGAATAGCTGAGATTTTATAAGGGATTTAATTTAAATTTACAAAGCACTTGTTCAACAAAGTTGAAGTTATAGTATATAAAGGACTTAATTGTTTGGGGCAAAATGGTTGAAAGCAAAGCCTCAGGAGACAACCTGGGTTCATACACTTCTTCTGTACAATTTGGAGCAAGGTTCTTAGACTGGCTCTATGCCTCAGTTTCCCCAGCTATAAAATGAAAATAATTATAGTTTCTTCTTCATAATATTACTTTGAGATAACATGAGTACAAATAAAGCACTTAGAATATGTCTGGCATATAAGAAGCACTAAATAAATGCTGATAATATTATCACTATTATTTAACAAATTTAAATTTCATGAACATGTGTCTAAATATTAAAATTTTACTGTATAATTTGGACCACTCATTTAGGGTAAATGTGTCCTTATTTCTTATTTGAATATTTTATGCAAATCAAATTTCTTTGTGGGATGCAATGTTATTATCTTTCATTAAGTAGCATGACAGAGTAAATGTAATTAAATTTAAATGAATTTCAGGTAAATCAGGATTTAATTCAGGAATCAGAATTAATTTCCTCTTTCTATTTTATAAATGGCACATTTTGGCTCGGTATACCAATATTTACATTCTTGATAATTGAAATATAGTTGCAAATTTTATCCTTAAATGTCATAAACAGTTGGAATGCATACCTTATATATTTCAAATAAGGTATCCAATTTAATATATTTCAGTTAATCCTATAGCTACAATCATATAATTCTATAGCTATAATCATATAATCATATCATATAGCTGTCATAGTTATAAAAGTTTATTCAAGTGACTTTGATGGGAGCACCAGAAGGTTCCTCACTCCCCAACAGTCTCATTTAGGGAGATTGCTGCACCTGTGTTACATTGAGAACCTAGCAACAAAACCTTAACAATTTCACTTTGGTTATATTGAAAGCATTTCAATACTCCTGACGTTAACATATACATTTAACACAATCCCACCCTGTACATTTATTTTACAACTAAAGAAATTTTCTGGTAAAAATAAATTTGCAAAACCAAAGAATGTATAGCCTACCAAAGAATGAAACATATTTTGACCCAGTAGTTACTAAAGTATTATTGTACAACCATAACAATATATCAATGAAAAAGAATAGAAATTTTAGAAGTAGATACAATTGTATATAAAAATTTAGAATATAAGGATTATATATATCTTTTTTTTTTTCCTTTTTTACTTACATTAAATACATCGGTAAATCAGCAGTCGCATTCTGTTACCACGATTGTTATGTTGGGAAAGGAAGAAAAGGGGAAAAAGGCAAATGCTTTCTTAGAAGCAAAAAAAAGGACACCCCTTCCCCCAAAAAACTGATCAGAAAAAAAATGAAGAGCTGGGAAATAAAAAGTAAGATCCCCAAGCCCAAGAGAGCTCAAAGGAAAGCAGAAGAGCTGGTAGGAAATAGAAGGAAGGCAGCAGATAGGCCCAGAAGCTAAGGCCAATCCTGTTCCTGAGGGGGCTGGGGAGGGGAGAAGAAGCCTGGAGAAATGGTTTCCCAGCCCCAAGGCAATGAAACACTTCACTCCTGTTCCATGGGGAAAGATGCACAGAGACAAAACAAAACAAAACAAAACTTCATTTCTAAGGAATTTAGGAGAGCTATCCCAGTTCTTCCAAGATAAGGATGCACTGAGTGCTTTGGGAGGCTGGTGGGTGCTGGGAAAGGAAGGGGAACATGTGTGTGTGTGTTTCAGGGCCACGGGAGCTAAGGCTGCCCCTGGAAAAGGAAGGGAAATGAGTCTTAAGTGGAAGAACCTAAGCTGGGTCCTTCAGAGTCTCAGCCGCAAGGATTTTTCAGCTGCTCTGGGACAGAATAATGGCAAAAGGGATTACTTAATTAGCAATGTTGTGATAAATGAAAAATTTATCTAAAAGGATTATATTCACGTATTTTAACATATTAAAAATAAATTCCAGTTAGATTAAAGGGGTAGATTTTTTAAAAAATTCAAGTCTTAAGAAAACCAATTCTCTTAAAAATCCTGCAAGATTTTTAAGTACTAATTGCATAGCATAACTGGGGAAACTTATCTCAAAGAGATTAAGTAACCTACCCAAGGTCACTGAGCTCATTAGAAGAGTAAAGAATCCAACACAAGTTCATTTGAATATAAAATCTGTAATTTTCCATTACAATTCTATATAAGGTGCTTAGAATAGTGCCTGGCATGTTTTGAACTGGATTAAGGTTATCATTGTTAGCAGTATCCACAGAGCTGGAGGAGTGTTGCAGAACCAGGTAAAATAATATGTTAGTAGTATATACTTTTGCATAATGCTGCCAAAGTTAACTAGAGCCATTGAATGTTTAAACCTCCTGAACTAATAATTCTTGGTAATTCATTTCAAGGAAGTAATGAAAAGACGTGGATGGAAACACTTTCTGCACAGAGTCCTCTGTGACAGTACAAATTTGAAAATAATCTAAAATTTACTCCATTACTTCATTAATTAAATTATGCCTCATTAGCCATAGAATATTGGGTAGTTATTTTAAAATAATTATGTAGAAACTGTAGCAAAGGGAAGAATATAAATGTAATCCTGGTAAAAATTGCAACTAAATTCAGTAATGGTGCTTATAGAGAGAACTAGAACATAAAAAATCATACATAGAGTGGCCATTAGAGGAGGATGGAATTTGGGTGATTTTTTTTTTCTTTGCTCTTTTTAAACATCTTCTTTATGATTGTTCAATTCATAAAACTGTGAGATAATACATCAGGTGATTTGCTTAATATACTTATAAGCGTAATTATTTCAAACATGAACATAGGTATATTTGACATTTAAATTCAAAATAATGTGACCTTTAAATAGATAGTGTTACCTATTAAGAAGAAATAAATTTAACATATTAAATAATACATATTTTCATTTTCTCTTCCATTTTGTCCAAATCAGATAAATGTTTTTTTCTCTTTAATCCTTAAATTAACTCTCAATTACCAACTAATCATTGCAGGGAGAACCCATGTCTAAATTTTTGTAGGGTCTACTACAATTAAGGCTAGATAATAGTCTTGGAAGAATCTAAAGCTTTTTTGACTTTTCTCTGTTCATTAATGTGCATTTTAAAAGCCAAATTAATAAAACTCTTGCTTCTATGGCTCATCCTTATCCCACAGATTCATCTTGTTAATGTTAATGGGAAGATAATGACTACTGTCTTGTGTCATAACCACCACCTTTTCTTTAACAGATAAAGATTGATGGTGATTCTGAGTAAGAGAATGTTGGCCAAGCAAGGGACAGGGAAAGAGGCAGAAATTGTGCACAGCCTGTCATGACCCCTTTTCACGCTTTTAAATACATGTGTTTTTATCATTTCTACTTCTAGGTACTTGAAAAACATTAGCTTTATTTTGAAAAGATGTCTTTTTAATAAGAAGCCTCATTTGCAAATCTCTATCCTTTACAGAATTCCACTATCTGCTGTTCCCAAAACTGTAATTCATTGGATCTAAGATGTCAATGATTAGGGATTTACCTTTATTTCACGGACCACTAAGGAAAAACGATATTACCAACTAAACTATGAAACAATGTTTTCTTACCTAGCAGATGTGTTCTTTTACACGTACATGGAGAATATTTTTAGGCTTTAGACCGAGGTTTTATTTATCACTCTTGTGCCTACAAGAAAATGATATACAGAAGTAAACCAAATCAATTGACACATTTCTAAAACTTCTTTGTACTCAGATCCAACTTTTATGACTCTCTCTTCCAGTCAGAGCTGCTGTGGTCCTCTGTCTGCACCCTGTCGGCCTCTGGGCCATCCAGAACTGGTGTGGGTGGACGTTCTGAAAAGTGTTCTACTGTTGTCCCAGTTTCTTCCAAACCGCAGACGCCCGTTCTGCAAATTTTCATTGCAGAGTTTCCTTGAATTTTGCCAGATACCACATTCCTTGTTCCTCTTTTCCCTTAGGTATTTGCTTAAAATTGTTTTTCAGAGAGACCTTTGCTGATCACCACATATAAATTGCAGCAACATCACTCATCTTCCTTTGCTTCTTCCCCTCAGCATCTCTCCCCATAGCATGCTATCTGACATCAAAACATTTCTTTATATGTGTGTTCATTGTCCCCCCAAACATAAGACTTGCAAGTTTTATGTGGGCGGGATTTGACTGCCTTTTCTTTTTTTTTTTTTAAAAGATTTTATTTATTTATTCATGAAAGACAGAGAGAGAGAGGCAGAGGAGAAGCAGGCTCCCAAGGAGCAGGGAGCCCGACGCGGGACTCGATTCCAGGACCCTGGGATCATGACCTGAGCCGAAGGCAGACGCTTAACCATCTGAGCCACCCAGGCACCCTTGACTGCCTTTTCTAATTTTTTTAAAAAATTGTATCCAACACCTAACATAGTGCCTACTCCATAACAGATATTTAATGAATAACAGATGAATGACTAAATGACCATTCACCTGCACTGGAAAATTCAGAAAAGGTAATTTGCAGGAATTGCCCTCCCTTTGAAATGCTGGGTTTATACAATGAGAAAGTGTCTTCCTCTCTGAAACCTATTCTATGATAAGAACCCCACCCCTTTGTGTTGACACCATCTTCCCCCAGCTGTGTTAATATCACTGTGCACGCAAGCTGCTCCAGCCTTTGGGCTTTGCTTGCATGGTTATTACCCTCTATTCTAAAGAGCTTGATGGTAAAACTGCTTCTGGGCAATTCTTAAGTTTATCAGCCAGGTGACTCTTTTCAAGTTACTTAGTTTCTCAAAAATTCATGGGTTTGGTTGTGTGGACTTAGATTATAAGTGTAAATAGTATGCCAACTGGCATAATAATTGCACTATGAATATTAGCTATTATTAAGTTTGGAGCTTAAAGTCTTCAGGGTTCTGTCCTAGCATCTTACATGAGTTTGATCAAACTATTCAAATCTATTGTAATAGATGTGCATTATGCATGATGCACAGAATGTACAGAAATAAACATGTGCAGACATGTGTAATGTGGCTCAATAAATGTTCATTTAAAAAAGATAAATGTGGACTTTGCCCCACATACGTCTCTTTGGAAACCAGATAATGATTCAGGAAACGGTGGGGAAAGATAGAGAAATAAAGAATACAGTCCTGGGGGTGCCTGAGTGGCTCAGTTGCTTAAGTGTCTGCCTTCTGCTGGGGTCATGATCCCTGGGTGCTAGGATTAAGCCCCTGCTTGGTGGGGTGTCTGTTCCTCCCTCTTCCTCTGCCCCTCCCTGCCCCACTCATGCTCTATCTCAAATAAATAAAATCTCAAAAAAAAAAAAAAGTATACAGTTCCGCTGCGGGTTTAGCAATACCTAGTCATGGGCAGATTATATGTTTTATATGTTTTCAAGTAATTTGCATCATAAAAAGCATGAAAAAAAACACAAAGAAAAAGTGTTTAGGTTTCTGCCTACAGTATTTCCTTACCTGAAATTGATTGCCTCCTGCTATTCCTGTGGCTGGCTATAGTTTATCATTATGTTCTAACCTGTGAGTCTTCCCCAACTAATTTGGAAGGTGATCCATATCTTGATTCATTGTTCTCTAATACTGCATCTTGTTCATTGTCTTCATAGCACCATACATTTTGTAGTTATTTATTTACTTGGTGTACTTGTTTCTTCTTGGTCTCTCCCACTAGTGTATAATCCAGTGAGGATAAGTACAATTCACTACATTTCCAGCACCTACCAGAATGCCTGGCACATAGAAGTAGTCATTTAATGCTTGTTAAATACATTAATTAAATAAAGCAGTGCATATTTGAAGAAATTCTCTGGAAAATATTTGGAAATTTCTTTTAGCTAAATGATGTGCATACAACTTTGGGGGGGTCAAACAAATATGATCACAATTAAATTGTACCAGAAGATGAGCAGACTTAGTAGCTTCTCTTACATGTTTGCAAATCATTAGTTTTTTGAAGAAAAATGAAAGTGTAGCATATTGGTATAGCGGCACAAAGAATCCTGGATTCAAGGAAATCTAATACTTTTCCCTGGTTTTCTTTCTAACTGTAATGGTGGGAAAGTCATTGAACTCTACCTCTGTGACATGGTGGATTTAGAATAAATCCTTTGAAACTTGAGACCTTTTCTACTATTGCTTAGTTTTTAACTTCTCTGGTGTTGATTTTTAGCTTTTGTAATGCAGTCGAAAGCAGAGCAACTTGCACTTGCTTTTAATACATGGAATTAATAAGTGATTTGACTATTTCGACTATTTTTGGGAAAAATATGTAAAAGAAGCCACATTTAAAATAGAGTCAAGAATCCCTGACGGGGGCGCTCTCGTGCACTACAACTCAATTAAAGAAGCATATTTCACATTCCGCAACTGAAAGAAACTCGCTTTACATAACCCAGCAAGAAGAAGGCTTTCTCTATGCCCATCAATAGCTCAGCCAATGAGAAACTGCCACACTGAGCCAATGAGAAGCCATCACCACCTGCACGCAAGAAAACAGCCCCGCCCAGCTTCTTCCTTCCTCCTATGAAAGCAAGCCCCTCTCCTGTGTTCTCCTGCCGCGGCTCTGCTTTGCCAAAGTTTGCTAGTCCCAAGTTGCAATTCCTCTGCTGTTCTTGAATTAACTCATTTTGCTGGTAAAATGACTGGCTCTTTTGTTTTTTAAGGCCAAGATGTTCTGCTCACTTCATTTTGCTATTGGCTGTCATTTTAGGAAGAATGCGGGGATTAAAAAGTTGGCCATTTTCTCAATGGTGTCAGATTCTGAGGTCTGAGCTTCATAGAGAAAAACCTGTGCATAGTCAATAGAAATAAACCAAGGCATTCTAACTTTAAAAATGTTTGATTCTCCCTGTCAAAATCACTACCTGCCCTTTTGCTACTAAATGCTATTGTGATCGGTATGGAAATTCTGAGGAGATTTGGTTATGCTTACTACTGGGAAAAAAACAGTAGCCATGTTCAATCAAGAATAAAGCTATCAACGAGGTACCTGCACATGCCTTTCCATGTATGTAAAAGAAAGCCAAGTTCACCTTTAACAGGCAGCAATCTGTTGGCTGACTCAGGTGGAAAGTTGTTCCATTTATCCCTCCAAGGGCATATTTGGAATTGCGATCCGGTGACTGGTTAAATATAACTCATAAAGGTTTGTATCTGAGATGTTTCCATCTCCAGTTGCCTATCACTTTTCTATCCAATCTGGACAGGCACAGTGACACTTGCAAGCATTTTCAATTCTTGCGTCTTTTTTTTTTTTAAGATTTTATTTATTTATTCATGAGAGACGGAGAGAGAGAGGGAGAGAGAGACAGAGAAGCAGAGGGAGAAGCAGGCTCCCAAGGAGCAGGGAGCCCGACGTGGGACTGGATCCCAGGACCCTGGGATCATGACCTGAGCCGAAGGCAGATGCTTAACCATCTGAGCCACCCAGGCACCCTTCAATTCTTGCGTCTTAATATTTTACCGGTTCTCTTCGTCAAGCTCTCAATCATTCCTTTAAATACTCTTGTTCTCCTTTTGAGAAGCAGATCTGGAAAGACAGCCTCATAATTTTGCACACTGGCCGTGCTTTACATTTCTGGTTTCCAATCCGAGCTGAGCTCAAAAGCCTTTAGACTTTTGAGATATGACTCTAAATGTAATATGATTGCAGTATGTACTGAGTACGTAACCGCATGCCAGGTTCTGTGCCTAACATTTTAAACTGGTTTCTAATTCAGTTTCTAATATAGTACTTTTGGTGCCCTGTGAGGTAAAAGTTAGGCTGAAAAACTGAGGCTAAGAAACAAGAAGCTAGGTGATTTGCGTAGTTTCACACAGCTAGCGAATGAAAACTGAGATTCTACCTCTGGTCTCACATTCAAGCCCTGCTTTCAGCCACGCCCTCAATCATCTCCTTTCCTACGCTGATAAATCATTTGGGGAAACGTGAGCCATGGAGGTGCAAAGTTTGTGTTGAAGAATTATGTGCCTGTTTATAAACACATGGGCCTATTGGCGAAACCGCCCTTTTTTTAACATTTATTTTTGTCTACTTTAAAAACTAATGCAGGGGCGCCTGGGGCGCTCAGTCATTAAGCGTCTGCCTTTGGCTCAGGTCATGATCCAGGGTCCTGGAATACAGCCCCCTCTTGGGCTCCCTGCTCCGTGGGAGGCTTGCTTCTCCCTCCCCGACTCCTCCTGCTTGTGTTCCCTCTCTCACTGTGTCTCTCTCTGTCAAATAAATAAAATCTTTTAAAAAATAAAAATAAAAAAATAAAAACTAATGCATGCTTGCTATAGGGAATTTTGAAAATATATAAATACAGAGAATAAAAATCTTTCATAATCTCACTATCCAATGGGGACCACTATAAACATCTGATTATTTGCGAACAGTAAATAATTTAATATTTTAAATAATTTAACATTTTTATACTATAGTAATTTAATTAATTACATATACTTGATATCATCTATAAAGGCTATATCCTTTAAAATTATATAATTATATTGTCATGTTCAGATACTTTTATCATAGATGTCATTTTTTATCATGACATAATATTGCATCATGTGGATGTATATATAATTAACTCAACAGTTGTCCTATTGTTATAATTTACTTTTTCTTTGTTCCAAATATATATGTAATGACCCAGTGAAAATATTTAGCAATAAAGTATTTGACTTCATTGCTGTTTATTCTCTTGGGAGAGAATATGAATCAATGGTGAATTCTGTTATTTAAAATTAAATTTTAAATTTACATTTCTAAATTTAATGTAAACCCTCTTCAGAACTTTCTTGGATGGTAGTCTTGTTATGCACCAGAAACAAATAACTAGTCTTAGCACCTAGTCTTTTTTTCACCTGTCCTTCTCACTTTGTTAACATTTGGACCCATGATGCAAAAGTAATCATGGGTAAAACTGCTGGCTCTTTAGAACAAATAAATGCAGCAAAGCCAAGTACAAGTAGTCATCGCATTCTTTACCACTGTGCATTCACAGTAGGTTAAAATGTGTGTGTGTACAGCTATTCAGTTTTGACCCTTGAGTATGTGTTTCTAATATTTTGTGTGATGAAATTCAAAGTACCCACAAAGCACTCCTGCTGCATGACAAAGTACAATGGTAGCTTTGAGGAAAAACACTTAGACAGTAGTTTGAATGGAAGCTGAATTGGCCACTATTTCATGGAACACCATTTTTACACGAAAGAATGACTGAAGACAAACTATGGTTATTCAGATTTGGATATCTGGCAGAATTTGCTCAAGAGAAAATAAAGTGATTCTGCCATTTCAAGGGATACAACTGATGGTGCTTGTTGCCAGTGAAAACTTCAAGTTTTTTTTTTTTTAAGATTTTTATTTTTTTATTTATTTTTTTATAAAGATTTTATGTATTTATTTGAGAGAGAGAGAGCATGAGAGAGAGCACGAGAGGGAAGAGGGTCAGAGGGAGAAGCAGACTCCCTGCTGAGCAGGGAGCCCGATGCGGGACTTGATCCCGGGACTCCAGGATCATGACCTGAGCTGAAGGCAGTTGCTTAACCAACTGAGCCACCCAGGTGCCCAAAAATTCAAGGTTTTTAGAGAAAGTTATATTTTTAGAATACCAGTATCCAGCATTATGAGCTTGACATCTTTCCTATATTTAAAGAGTTTTTTGATGACATTGGTGGTGATATCAATAAACTTTTTTTGATATTACATAATGATATGTGTCAACATTTGGAAGATATTCATTACTCAGGGAACTAATACATTCCAAATAACCAAGACATCATGTTACAAAATCATACAGTTATAAAAGACTCATTCAAAATGCAAGAGAGACCAATGAATTTTAATGTAGCACAAAAAGTTTACTGATAGGGCTTCAGCTTCTACATTGCAACTAAGTTTTAAGAAACTTACAGAGTTTTGCTGTTCTATCAAAGAAAAATACCCAGAACTACCCGAAAAGCAACAAATTAATCTACCTCTTCCAACTACATATGTGTAGGAAGCCAGATTTTCTTCATCTACTTCAATCAAAAGCATATATTATAATAGGTTGAATGCAGACGCAGATATGAGAGTCCCACCATCTTTTACCAAACCAGACATTAAAATGTAAAATAACGGGATGCCTGGGTGGCTCAGTGGGTTAAGCAGCTGCCTTCGGCTCAGGTCATGATCCCAGGGTCCTGGAATCGAGTCCCGCATCGGCCTCCTTGCTCAGCAGGGAGCCTGCTTCTCCCTCTGCCTGCCGCTCCCCGCCGCTTATGCTCTCTCTCTCTGACAAAAAACTAAACAAAACCTTTAACAACAACAAAAGATTCTCTCTCTCTCTCTCCCTGCTCCCCACCCCCTCACTCTCACATCTTTTTCTTAAAAAAGGAAAAGAACATGTAAAACAATGTCAGTATTCTCAGAAAAAATTTTCATTCTTTAAATATAGCTACTTTTCATAAATAACCTATCATTAATGAAAACATGTAATGGGTTTATTATTATCTTTAAATAAAATAAGTAAAAAATTTTAAACTTTAAAATTTTTTAAATTTAAAGAAATTACAATTTCTAACATAGTGAATATCCAGAGATACTCCATATACACAGAAGTTAGTTAAGTACTCAATAATTTTGAAGAATGTAAAGAGTTCCTGAATCCAAAAAGTTTGAGTTAGATCTCTTGGTCTAAGAGAAAGTTACACACCAGTCCTCAGAGAGATATTCCTCACAGCACTGACCAGGGGAATAAGGAGTTGGACTTAGCCTACATCTTGCTCAGTAGGTGACTAGGTAAGTCATAATCATCATAATAATTCATTCAATATACACCATGTGCTCTTGCTGTCCTAGGTGTTTTACTTATTATATGATTGAATTATGTCATCCTTACAACAAATCTATGAAGAAGGCATCTCTATCACTTCCATTTTATAGATGGGAAAGTGAGCCCTGAGAAGTTAAATGACTTGCTTTCATCTTCCACTTCTTAAATGGTGGAGCTGAACTTTAACCTGAAGTCTTAACTTCAGAGTCTATGTGCTTAATCACTTGAAAGTTCTTCTAAGTTGTGGTATTTGCATAGAACAAAGCACCATGGAGAAGTCAGGAACAATAGGTGAGTACTGCATGGCCTCACAATAAGTTGAAAAATAAGGGGGGGAGGGAAGGAATTGTATTGTAATGACTGCATAAGAAAATGCCATTTGTATACTTTTGTGTCACTCCAGTTAAATGACTTATGGTGGGTAATAAATGGTTGGAAATTCAGTCAGTGGGGAAATAAAAAGAAAACAAAACAAAATAAAAATGGTACTTCACAAAATGATGGTAGTATGCCAGGAACTGAAGAGTACTATTAATTCAATTTTTAATACCAAGGTTAACAAGGACAGTGAAAATAATGTCTACTCCAGACTCCACCCCGTATACAAACACAACCTACAGTTGCCTTGAGGAAAAGAATTCTCCCCTCTCTGCCATGGTGACAACCATTTGCTCAGCTAACTATGGGAAACACGCAGCTCTTTCTTTCCAGACTTATTCTAATCAGGCTCAGGGATTCTGACCCTGATCTGTGAAGCTCTCAACAAGAAAGGATGAGCTGAGTGCCTGCAGAACTTGTAAAGTAAGAACAGAATCCCTGGGAGGACAAGAGTCCTCAAAATTGGGGCGCCTGGGTGGCTCAGTCGGTTAAGCGTCTGCCTTTGACTCAGGTCGTGATCCCAGGGTCCTGGGATCGATCCCCGCATCGGGCTCCTCTGCTTCTCTCTCTCTCCCTCTGCCGCCCCCTCTGCTTGTGTGCTCTCTGTCTCTCTCAAATAAATAAATAAAATCTTCAAAAAAGAATCCTCAAAATGAGCTTAAAAAAAAAAATGGAATACTGTGACATAAAACATGCTCCACCCATTACTAAACCCACATACCCTTTTATTCCATCTTTCCATGATTTTATTTTTCCTGAGGAGGAAATATTTATTTCACAATTCAGCTGGTGTGAGAATTCAGTGATAGAATGCTAACTTGGCAGCAATGCTTTGCTTATGTCAAGGTCATTTTATTTTATACTTTCCGTTGCCTAGGCAAATCTGAATATTTTACTGTTTCTTTCATTGAAGCAATGAAAATGGTCATTCCTTTCTTGAAAATTCTCATGCCTTCCTTCTTATTAGCACAGTCTTACCTTGAGCCTCCTTCAAAATGGAGAAACTTAAAATGGAATCCTGTGGCGCTCCCAGAGATTTTTCCCCCAATTCCTTTGAGTGGAGACTTCATCATTCCAGTTCCCCAACGCACTGATAGCCCTCTCTCACCTTTATTCATAACTTACTAATAATTAATTACCTTGGGGATCTCTGCCTCCTCCCACCAATCAGTGGATTGTGTGTCTATATTAGAGTGTGTATAGAAATCTGTCTGCTTTCAGCTGCCAGAACACCAGCCTTTTCTGAGGGGACTGATTCCAAGAAGAGGGAGGAAAACACATGTTGAATTTAAAGCCTGAGCTATTTTTAGGCTTCTTCTTCCTGGCTTCCTCCTCCAAGGCACAGGTTCCAAGTTCCTTCTTTCCTTGTATCTGAAAAGCAAGGACTAACTCTACAAAGATCTCGTATTTTCCACATGGAATCCACACAGTGAGCATTTTATAAGTACAGATGGAGCAGGGGCCCCTCAGGCCGGGCTGTTGAATATGAAATGTCCCCAGATTGCACTTGAGTTTGTATAAAGTTCTGGAAGAAGTGAGACAAAGTTTCTAAATCCCAAGCTGCAACCTCAATTCTTCACAAACACATTTGTTTCAAACTAAAATCTACAACTTCCTCTTTGCAAAGGGCCAGACAAATATGGTCTAAAGAGAGGAAGAAAGCCAAATAAACTGTATTCTAAACATCCCCCAGAACTTTAATTCTCGGATGAATCATTTAGTCTAATCCTTAGATAGAAATTGTCTGGTTTCTCACAGCTTGGCCCATTCTATGGGCAAGCCAAAATTTCCTCTGGGTATCATCTATGGGCCTTTTTTCTCCAGGAAACAGGCTTTCTTCAATCCTAAATCTCAATTCTTTTTTTTTTTTTAAAGATTTTATTTATTTATTTGACAAAGAGAGACAGTGAGAGAGGGAACACAAACAGGGGGAGTGGGAGAGGGAGAAGCAGGCTTCCCACTGAGCAGGGAGCCCATGCGGGGTTTGATCTCAGGATCCGGGGACTATGACCTGAGCCGAAGGCAGACACTTAATGACTGAGCCACCCAGGCGCCCCTAAATCTCAATTCTTTCCATGTACCTCTAACATTAATTTCAAGATGCAGACAGAATCTTCCTTAGTCCCAAAACGTAATTACCCATCCTTGTGATATTATCACATTGCTTTATCTTTATCCCATTATTCAGAATTTCTAAAATTACTCCCTCTTAGGATGCCTGGCTGGCTCAGTCTTGGAGCATGCCACTCTTCACCTCAGGGTCAGGAGTTCAAGCAAAAATAAAATAAAATTACTCCTGTTGCTTCAGGTCCTAAGTAAATTGAAACAAAATATTTTCTCAGACCAATGACACATCGCAGGGGTCAGCAGATCTTTCTCAAAGTACTGCATACATCAGTACTTTATACAAGGCTCATGGTTTGTCAAGTTATTAAAACTCAAATGCCATCCTTAATATTCATATTCCCTTTTATATGTCATGTTTCTCATTTAGCCCTTTGCTGATTCTAGTTACTACGAAGTTTTTCATTTATTATGTTGCTTTATAACTAATATGAAGAGTAAAATTTAGATTTCATATACTGTTATGGTTTCCTAATATTAGGAAGTATTAAGGGAAGTATTTCATTTGTTTCTAATTTTAAAGTCATTGCAATAAAATTCGCTCCATAAAGTTCTACTGACTCCTGTTGTCCTCAACAGTTTTCTGTTCCGGACCGCTGTAATGTTCTGTTTATAAACATGTCATCCCAGGGAGAAATGAGCTTTGTGCTTCTATCATAAAGAAGGGGCGCCTGGGTGGCTCAGTCGGTTGAGCCTCTGCCTTCGGCTCAGGTCATGATCCCAGGGACCTGGGATGGAACCCCGCGTTGGGCTCCTTGCTCAGTGGGGAGCCTGCTTCTCCCTCTCCCTCTGCCCCTCCCCCTCGCCTGTGCTCTTTCTGTCAAACAAATAAATAAAATCTACAGAAAGAAAGAAAGAAGGAAAGAAAGAGAGAGAAAGAAAGAAAGAAAAGAAACATTTTCTAACAAAGCAGTCCTGCCAAGTGAAGAGTGGAGAACTTACTGAGTCAAGTGCAAACTGCCCCGGAGGCAGAGATCATCGCCCTCTACAGAAGGTCCCGCCTCTGCTCATTCCGCCCCTTCCCCGCCCGCCCCGGGCCCGCAAGGGTCCGCCCGCCTCGCTCCCGCCCCCTGCCTCGCCCCGGACGCGCTCCCGGGAAGGGCCGGCTCAGGGCAGGGCGACAGCCAACTACGTCTGGCTGAGTGCTCGCGTCCTCCCAACTTCTGGGCGCCGGACCGGCGGACCCCAGCCGAGAGAGAGGTAACAGCCTCGGTACCTGCCCCCGCCTCCCCTCGCCAGGCGCCCGCGGACCATGTTTTCCAGCCCGCGGAGGTGGGGCGACGGCAGCGACTACGGGCGGGTCCCCGAGGGGCCTGAGGCGCAGGTAATGCTCATTGGTCCTGGGGGACTCTGGGGGGAGGCGGGCGGTCTTCGCCACTCTGGGTGGGGAGAGGGAGGTGGGGGAGAGCGCCGGTTCGGACGCTGGCCTGTGAACTGATGTTTTAGAGCCCCCGTTTTAGTAGTAATCACACACAGACGGACGGACACACACGCGCGCGCGCAGTCGTGAGAGCTGACACCAGTCCTCAGGATGATGTGAAATCTGAACCATCAAGATCTCAGTCAAGGTGGCTGCTGGAGGAGAGAAAGAGGCTTCTTTGAAGGGGTGAAACACTCCCCCATCAACAGAAACAAGCATTTGAGAAAAGAATGAATGGACCTGGCATCAGCGGAGGAGGAGAGGTTGGGATGGACTTCCACAAGCAGTGGCAGAACCCACCGAAACTGCAGGGGGAGATTCGGCATAAATACCACGGGGTTAACTGACAGGTGTTAACTGACCGGGTATTGGGAAACTGCGGTTGGGGCAATCCAGAAACTGCAGACACTTAACTGTGCCTTGCTCTGCCCCCATGATTAACACGTGCTTCTTCCACAATAGAAGTCATGTGCTAGGACCATAGTACAGGGCGACCAACGCTGCAGCGGTGTGTTAGGAGCAATTTCCCTAACAAAAATTCCACTTGTTTTGTTTTTCACTACTGTACAAGACAAAGTCTTAGAAATAGCCCCTCACATAAGTAGTTCTGTAATTCTAAAAAGGAGAAAGAAAAATTCAGGTTCAGGGGATCTTGTTTTAATCCTGGTTCTTGTTAGTGGCTCCAAGTGTCAAATAAATATGACAGCATTCTTCTAATTACATATAAAATGAAATTATAAATGTCTTTAAAAGTAAAGCAAATTATATGTAAAGTATTCTTTTTAAAAGTCTATAAAATATAGATGTTGAATAAATCCCTTGAAAATGTGAAAGAGCTCCACCAGGACAATACACTTTTTTTTTTTTTTTTTAACTTTACAGGAGAGATGGCAGGCTTAAGCAGGGAAATGAGTTTAACATCATTGGTGCAACTACAGAAGTGGCCAAAGGCAGTGAATCACAAACTTAATACAGTGGGAAATTATAAAACTCAAACAATTCTCTCACCCAAAATTGTAGTCAGTTCTTCCTGTAGGATTCCAACAATGTTTATATCCTTGACTATTATTCAACCTGGATAGCTTTACGGACCAGGAATCCATTTAGACAGGACTAAAAATACTAGTTTTAATCGCATTTTCTTTTTGTTACTTCATGATGCCAATTTAAAAAAAAAATGTTGATGGCTTCAAAGCATATTGAAAACCTTATATGATTTCATTCTGAGACTATATTTTGACATAATAGATCTCAGAGAAAAATCCCACCTACTTATAAGCTAAGAACATGACTTTCTGGTAGTTTCTAGGGTTGGCATGGTGACCTATGAATAGAATACTTCTAAATACTTGTGATTAGCGGGGGCCATTCATTCATCACCCCGCAACATGTTTATTGTGAGCTAGGCCCTGCGCTAAAACTGAAAATATAAAGATAAATCGAATACAGTTTTCTGTCTTCCAGAGGAACTAAGTCTAGCAAGAGAGAAGCACCTGTCAGCAAATGATTTGATAGGAAAGAGTGAGGGTACATTCAGTGAAGACAGTTCTGAAGAGTTCCTTAAATCCTCCCTGAGGCATATGTTGAGATTGCTATGGTAACCCAGAACAAGAATATAAGCCCTAAAAAATATATATATATATATATATATATATATATATATATATATATACACACACATACACACACACATACACACACACACACACATATATAAGCCTTGAAGGCTGGGATGGGAGGAAAGGAATTATCAAAGGCCATAAATTTTTTTTCTTTCCCAAAGGCAATAAATCTTAAATAGGATTGAAGTACAAGTGAGAATTAGCCAGAAGTGAAGTAGAAGGATGTGGGCAGGAGGAAAGATATCTCAGTAGCAGCAGCTTGTAACAGAGTTGAAGAGTGTGGAATTACGACTGGAAGATAGAATGGACTAACTGGATTAGATCCAATCTCTTAAACTTCTTTAAGTTTCTTAAACTCTAGGCCTTAGTTTCCTCCGCTGTAAAATGGAGTTGACAAAAATGGTTTCACCACAAAGACATGACAGATATATATATATATATATATATATATATATATATATATATATATAAGATTTTATTTATTTGAGAAAGAGAGAGGAAACATGAGCAGGGGGGAGAGGCAGAGGGAGAAGCAGATTCCCCACTGAGCAGGGAGCCTGCCGGGGCTTGATCCCAGAACTTGAACCAAAGGCCGCCACTTAACCGGCTGAGTAGTCGGAGCCCCACAGACATGTTGTATTTAATGAGATAATATACTTCATACAGAATCTGGCACATAATAAGTGATTAAGAAACATAAATTATTTTTGATTTCTGGGTGTTTTCCCTTCTCCATGAGGCTGTCCTTCCACTTCCCCTAACTTCCTCCACCAATCCCAGAACCTTGCTCCAGTATGCACAAAGGAAGTTCCTGAAGTTAGGCTTTACGAGATACTGTTAAATGTAGCAGTCGCACAAACCATATCCTTGTGGGACCACATCTCAAGGTTGAACCCAAGGAAGATTGAAAGCAAAACACTTCACTAATCCTGGAGCCTGGCTATGGTGTGGTCTCACGGTCTAAAAATTTCCTGCTCCTCCATCATAATCCAAAAATAACAGGACCTCCGTTCAAATGAAAATTGCCCTTAAGTCAGCAATGTTAAGGTATGTTGATAGGATACCTGCTATACCTGCAATGGTAGATAAGTATAATAGATAAGAAAATGGATTAGAAAACAAAGGCCTGTAGTGGGCTTGGGGCAACAAGGGAAATGGGAAACACTGGGGTCAGTTAGGTCTGCAGACCAGAAGTGTTGTCAGAGTGAGATAAGTGAGTTAGAAGGATTGAGAAATGTTTAATGGACAAGATGGGAGTAAATTAAGACACTGGAAGATACTCTTGTTACGGAACCTGGACTGGATCGCCTGATGGAAGAACCAAGCGGCACTCGGAGATCTTGGAGGATAGGAGGTTTAATTAACACCAGCGGGCTCAGAGAAGAGTGATCTCCAAAGGTCTGAGCCCCGAGCTCAAACAAAGGGGGTAATTTATACACTTCCGCATACTTGGCACATTTGGCGCCTTTGTGAATCCGGGCAGGGAGAAGACCCCGCGCGGGAAGCAGAGCAGGGAGAAGAACCGGAAGAGCCTCGGGGCAAGGACTGGGAGTCTCTCGCTGGCTCGGTGGGCCCTCTGAGGATGCAGATTTTCCTTATCACTCTTAGAATTGTCCTGTCTTGGTTTTCTACAAAGAAGTTACTTTGTAGCAATATATCAATAATGAACTCAGTGAGACCCATGCTATGCATTCAGTATTTATTGAAAAGTCATTTGTATATTCTTGGTGCTTGATAAGGCTTATTACCTTCACCAGATATTTTATCTGTCTACTATAATTTTTTTCTGGGAGGTAAATTTGGAATTTACGTGATAAATTCAGTGTAAGAAGCCTGGCCCACATCTAAGGAGGCTACTTACTAAAGGACTCAAAGGGCTTCATATGAGATGCTTTCACTTGGAAAATGGGCCTACAGGGAATGTTAAATCAAATACCGAGGTTTCGGTCTGCTAAAATAACCCTCTCTAGTAGCTTTGCTGGATATGGGTGCTGAAAACAACCACCTTTTTTACTTAGCTCATGATTCTCTGGATCAATTGGGTCATGACCTGGTTTGGGTCAGCTTGGCTGATCTCTGCTGATCTCTTTCAGGCACTAAAGCCAACTGGAAAGTTGGCTGGTGACAGGATCGTCTAGGACTAATTTACTCCTATGTCTAGCACTTGTTCCAAGCCAGGACCTGTCAGATGAGCACCTCATTTCTCTCCTATGAGGTCTCTCATCCTCTAGCAGACCAGCTCAGGATCAGACACATGGTGCACTCAGGGTTCTGAGCACAGCAAGCCTCTCGACACTTAGAATTGGAGCTCTCTTGGTGTCACTCTTGTGGCATTTTCATGATCAAAATTTTCAAGGGGTGGAGACTAGCGTTTACCTCTTGATGGGAAAAGCTGCTAAAGATCTGTAGCCATTTGCAGTCTGCCACAGAAATGCGTGTGTTTTGGAGGTGAATACGATCTTTGCTTGGTGCTAAATTATCAAGTTGGCAACTCCCTGTGAAGTAAAATGTGACTTGCAGGTTAATTCAAGAATTTTCAGAACATTCTCCACAATATGTGCACTTATTTTCCAAATAATATGTTTGGTAATAGTAGTGATGATGATACAGTTCACATGTGCCAAGTATGATGATGGTTTTACATCTGTCATTGCATTTACTTTTTGCAACAATAATATAAGGATAGATAGCAATTGAGTAAATGATTTATAGTAGATCATTTGCTATAACTCGGAGAACAGATTTGGAGTGAACAGTGTTTTCTCAGGACATTTTGCTGTATAGGTTGGAATTTTGTTGCACAAATTCCTTCTAGGATAAGAATTTTTTTAAACATAGTGAACACTTTATGTCTGAGATCAGAACTGGATTAGAGAGGGTCAGTGCTAAAATTGTTAAATATGGACAATTTCTCATAATGAACTTTACTATGGTGATCAGTTTTACTTTTTTAAAATACAGACATTGGTGCTGACTCTAAAAATATAAAATGGTTAGTTTTGAGGCCTTTTTAAGCCCTTCTTTTGGTTGAACTCACCAGGTCAACAGGAAGAATTTTATGGTAATGTTGTAAACTCCCAAAATAATATGTAATTGTGATAAATAAATGTTTATATCTTTATACCTTTATACTAAAATATGTAATTAAGCACACAGATGTAAACCAAGTGCCTATTATATTCTCTTATTTTTATATTTTTAGAAAAAAACAAAACTATCTTTAGTGATTAAAATGTTTTAAGTTTAGCTTGTATAGAGAGCTAAATTATGTATGTATACATAAGCAAATACATACATATATACACAGTCATAGGAATTCAAGGAGATATATATATATACAGAGAGAGAGAGAATGAGAAGTAGAAATTTCAGAAATGATTTCCCTTTCCTACATGATTTCTTGCTATGTAAACAGAGTCATAATGATAATGTTGGGAGAAATCTTAAAATGCCTCTAGTCCAACCACCATTCTCATATCTTAATTTTATTCCTTAGGGATTATGATAGCAACATAGCTGCAACTATTGGTAGATGAAATTATTTCATGTTTACTTTTCCACCTGTTGACAAAGATATTTCAAATTTGAAATAAAGGCATTTTCTTCATAGACTGCTTGTTATATTTTTCTTTTTAGAAATGCAGTCCAGAGAAAAATGCTTCATTCTTCAGTAGGATGACATATTCCTGGTTTAGCAGGTAGGAATTGTACTAATTTGTTTGTAGCATACCATCCTGAGGAAGATTCCAAGGAAAATGACATCTAAATGTTATTCCTCCAGTCTAAAGCATGGATATTTTTATAAATTGACTTTGTTAAGACTTTTTTCTTATATTATTTATTACAGAGAAATCACAAGATAGTAACATACTAAGTAGTTCCACAGATAAGGTTGCTAATATTCCTACGATATGTCTGTCCCTTCATAAGATTCGTAACCCTGTTAGGACTATGCAAGGAGAGAAATTTGAATTTTTTTTTTTTTTAAGATTCTATGTATTTATTTGAGAGAGACAGAGGAAGAGAGAGAGAGAGAGCACACACGAGCAATTGGGAGGGGTGGGGGGCAGAGGAAGAGGGATAAGTGGAGAATCTCAAGCATACTCCGTGCTGAGTGGGGAGCTCGTGGGGAGGCTCTGTCCCACGACCCTGAGATCATGACCTGAGCTGAAACCAAGAGTCAGGTGCTTAACTGACTGAGCCATCCAGGCACCCCAGAAATTTGAATTTTTTTTTAAAGATTTTATTTATTCATTTGACAGAGAGAGAGAAAGCACAAGCAGGTGGAGTAGCAGACCGAAGCAGAGGGAGAAGCAGGCTCCCCGCTGAGCAAGGAGCCCGACATGGGACTCAATCCCACGACCCTGGGATTGACCTGAGCTGAACGCAGACGCTTAACCGACTGAGCCACCCAGGAGCCCCAGAAATTTGAATTGTTTTTAACATCCAGTATATATGTGCATATAATTTCACTTAATTCTCCCCCAAGTCTTATGAGATAGGATTTACATATAAGAAAATTGAAAATTGAAGCTTAGGGAAAGGAATTAACTTGTCCATTGATACCCAGGAAGGAGCACACCAAGTTGGTGTTGGAAGTCAGTTTCCTTGAGTCCCTGTTTCATGCTTTTCTTTTCACTTTGATTAGTCTACTCTTTACTAGGAATGCTCCCACAAATATGTGTGTGTGTGTGTCTGTGTGTGTGTATACTACTATTAAAACACATAGTCATTTTTATAAGACATATAATGTGGTTTATCTCACAGAATAATTCATCTATAATGTGTGATGAGGGCTTTAACTCAGAATTAAATCATATTAAAAGAGAAGAATTGATTTTTCCAATTTTATAAATTCAGAAGCTTTCTTTAGAAATGTATTTCTTTCCCCCATAACAGAAAGATTATGATACTTAAAACTATTATCTTTATGCCCCTTGTTTTATAGTTAGTAGAAAAAAAATTGCCCAATATGATCTACAAATATGCTCTCAAGAGTAGATGAATGCTTAAAAAAAAAAGAAAGGTTGATTGTATGCTGGATGCCCTGCATTATGTTAACCTTTAAGAATGCAGAGATAGGGGTGCCTGGGTGGCTCAGTCATTAAGCATCTGCCTTCGGCTCAGGTCATGATCCCAGGGTCCTGGGATTGAGCCATGCATCAGGCTTCCTGCTTGGTGGGAAGCCTGCTTCTCCCTCTCCCACTCCCCCTGCTTGTGTTCCCTCTCTTGCTGTGTCTCTCTCTGTCAAAGAAATAAATAAAATCCTAAAAAAAAAAAAAAAAAAGAATGTAGAGATAAATGCCCTAGTTCCTATCTTCTAGGAATTCATAGATTTAGAAAGATTCAAAAGTATGCTGTCAATTACCCAAAAAAGGCAAAAGGCAATATAAGCATGATAGAGAAACACAGTTTTCAGGAATGCCATCTAACCACATTTGCACAGTTAGGGAATGTTTACAAGTAATTAATGCTTGAACCCAACATGTAACAACGTAAGAGTGAACCAAGTGTCATTCCAAGTTGAGCAAATACTGTATGCAAACCAGAGAGGCAAGCGTGGACTGACACCTCCCACACTGCAGCCTGTTGATGTGGCAAGAGATCGAGCAGAGTGTCATGTAATTCTTGTTTGAACTTCAGAAAATCCCCTTTGCAGATGTGTGGATATGGTATGTACCAGGTGAGAATGGAGACAAAGGGAGTGGTTAGGAGGTTCTTCAATTATGCTGTAAATTTATGCTCATGGTCTGAACTATGGTAAAGAGGATGAAGAGGAAGGAACAGATTCAAAAGCTAATGAACCACTAGATAAGGAAATTGAAGAACTGGGAAAAATTTTAATCAGTTTCTGGCTCAGATAACCGCCAATTCAGGTGTGGTGGAAAAACTGTATGTTCAGTTTGGAGAAGCTTCAATTTGAGATGTCTGACTCATCCCCATAAAAAATATCTAATAGGTGTTTGGATATATAGGCTTTTGATCTATGGATATGGATTTGGGAGTCATTGACTGCATGTCAGTCGTTGAAGCCATGAGTATGAATGAGGTCATCCAGAGGGGAGAGGCTATTGAACAGGATGAGCAAACAGAACGTTGAGAATCCTCAGTATTAAATGGTGAAACGAGGCGTAATCTACCGAGGAAGCTAAGGAAAGGCATTCCGAATGTAAGAGACAAACCAAGGAAAGAGTGTGTTTGAAAGCTAAGGAAACTGTCAAAAAAGGAGGAAAATAAGGTGATGAAATAAGGTGATCAATAAGTGCCAAATACTGAAAAGGGGTAGATTAAAAAATGAACTGAGTGTTCTTCATTGAATTTGGCAATGTAAAGGTGATTGGTGATTTTTATGAAAGCAGTTTAAGTAGAAAACTGATATACTTGGTGAGCAAATAATTGGGCAGAAGCAAATAAATTGCATTAAATTATAAGAATTCCAAGTTAACACAAATCTAGGAATCACTTAAAGAGGATGGCAAAAATTTTACATCAATATGCTACATTAAGTTACACACTAGAAAAAAGAGTGGTTAAATAGGAATTATGTAAATGTGGGCTATTTACATTTAATGATTTTGATATTTCAAATTTGTATATGTATAAATATATTTTCCAAACCTGAGTTATAGTTCATTCATGTGTTGAGAGGAAGAGTGATGTCTATTCTGGCTTTAAAAATTTCAGACTAAAGTCACGGGATATCATAGAATTTAAATAATGCAAATAAAATTAATTTTAAGGAAATGTACTTTTGAAACTTTATCAAACTATAACGACTATATGCATTTATTTTAAATATTACAAACACCATTTTAGAAGGCCTAAAATATGAGCTGAAATTAAATTTTATAAGCAAGATAAGGCTTAGCAAATTTTAAAATACAACTACTCAGTGTCTTGAACGAAGCAATAAGCTGTAACTGTTGAACATCACATTTATTTCCTGTTTGGATTTAACATCCCAGAACTAGATAGGAAATATTTGTATAGCATGCTGCTATCTGGAACTGTCATTGGCATGAATCTAATTTGATTTCTTATCTGGTAATTAAACAATTGCAGCTAAAATATAGCTATTGTTTAAGAGAATGTCTCTTTGAAGACAGTGGTTAATTGTGTTCTCAGATCTTTTCTTTGAGTTACAGAATAAAGTCAAATTATTTCGTAGGCCAAATTCAAGCTCCCATAATTATATGAATAATTCAATTAAAATGTGCTCAGATGATATAAATAATTAGGGAATTATATGCTTAGGAGCCTTAATTCCTAAGGCAGGAAATGTCTAGATAGTTTTGATGATCAAATAATAATGAATCCTTTATTAGCAAATATAATCTGTCATCAGTGTATATTAATCATTGTCATAGAATAATCCCCTTGACATACATGGAGAAATCTAGTTAAACTTTTTTTTTTAAGATTTTATTTATTTCTTTGACAGAGAGAGACACAGTGAGAGAGGGAACAGAAGCAGGGGGAGTGGGAGAGGGAGAAGCAGGCTCCCCGCCAACGCGGGGCTCAATCCCAGGACCCTGGGATCATGACCTGAGCCGAAGGCAGATGCTTAATGACTGAGCTGAAGGCAGATGCTTAATGACTGAGCCACCCAGGCGCCCCTAGTTAAGGTTTTTATAGGTCACAGTTGAATCACTATTTTAACCAGGGATACACTATTCAGTCTGTCCTCCCTTTCCTTACATATTAATAAAACTTATATATTACCTATGTCATATTTTGTAAGTTTTGGATAGACTGACCTTTTGCCTTTTCCCATAACACAGTCACCCCTTTCCAGAAATGTTTTAAAAAGTGATTAACAGTAATGAAATTGATGATGCAACTATATATCTATATTTTCCAAGTTTTCCAGTATTACTCATCTACAAAATTTATATTTCATCTCATCTTCCTAGCGAACTGCTACTGGTTTGCTGCTCTTAAGATCAGTTGGATGAGATGTTTACTCATACTCGTTAATGTCAATATCAAATATACTCAAAAATTCTCTCTAAGATCACAAAATTGAAAGCAGAGTGGAACATGACACTGAACGGCATTGTCTGCCTTTGGTTAAGTTAGCCTTGGTTTATGTCACATTTAAAGAACTGACCAGTCTCTGGAGTTCTTGGTGTTTAACCACCTATAATAATGGAAAATTAATACTGCTCTATCTGCTTTAGAAAGCTGAATTTAATTTAACTGAATGACCTTTGAAAAGAAATATCAGTCTAAAGCATACAAGATGCATGCTTAGGAATCAAGTGCACAGGTTTATGGGATCTGGTGCATGCTACATTCCCCTTACTGGGACAGTCACTTCTTGGTCTCAGTTCTTCCCAAACATAACAAAAAATTTAAAAAAAAAGAGAGAGAAGCACTCCTTCCTCTTTTCCTGGATGCTGATGTGTGATAGAAAGACCAGCCAGGGTGATGAGAGTATTTAAATTAACCAAAAGAGAGCAAAAAGAGGAGGAGGGAGCACACACCTGGGAAAAGGGAAGTCACATTAGTTAAACAGCTGAACCACGGGCATCACAATCAATTCATCTGAAGTGTCACTTTTAGATGCTGCATTATTTGGAGACTCAGCATGAAAGCCAGGGGTCACTTATCCCCGTGAACCAAAACCGCTGAGTTTTGCACAGTTCTAACTCAAAATGCTGAGGCAGTAAATGTTATTAAAAATGCTTTTGTGAAAACCAATGCAATCTTATTTTGAAAATGAATATTTATTTTGTGGAATGGAATAGAAAGACTTAATATGACATAAAAGTAGTTTATTGCTTAATATGTTTTTGAAAGTGCACTGCAGGAAAATGTCCAGGGTATTTGAGCCAACAGAAACATGATTACTGAAGATCCTTTCTTACTACATTTAAACCTTTTTGTTAAATGTGAATTGTAATATGATATTATGTAGTATAATAAAAGTGAAATTGAATCCAGTGCAGACTCTGGTTACCATAGGGTTTAAATCCATCTCAGGGTCAATCAATAGAGATTGTTCAGTAATAATGACAATGAAACCAGTCCCGTTGTGGAGTAGTGTAATACTTTGTTATGGTCTCTTGGACTAATAATGTATTTTATAATGGAAAGAACAGAAACTATTAAGTCAGAAGGCCTGGGTTTAAACGTGGGTTTAATTTCTTCCTGAACAAGTCGTGTCACCAAGCTCATAAACTGAGCATGTCTGAACTACATCACTTAGGAACTTGGCTGGCTTTCAGATCCTTTGGGTAAATACCTAGTAATGCAATTGCTGGGTCCTAGGGTAGTTCTGTTTTCAACTTTTTGAGGAACCTCCATACTGTTTTTCAGAGTGGCTGCACCAGCTTGCATTCCCACCAGCAGCGTAAGAGGGTTTTCCTTTCTCCACATCTCACTAAGTGAAATAAGTCAGTCAGAGAAAAACAAATACCATACCATATGATTTGACCCATGTGTAGAATTTAAGAAACAAAACAGATAAACATATAGGAAGGAAAAAAGAGAGAGAGAGAAGCAAACCATAAGAAACTCTTGACAGAGAACAAACTGAGGGTTGATGGAGGGAGGTGGGTGGGGGGTGGGCTAAATGGGTGATGGGTATTAAAGAGGTCACTTGTTATGATAAGCACCAGGTGTTATACGTAAGTATAACCAATCACTAAATTCTACTCCAAAAACAGATATTACACTATACGTTAACTAACTAGAATTTAATAAAAATTTGAAAAGAAAAAAAAAAAGGAACATATCAAGCAACAGAGTAGCCAAATAATAACAGCTGAAACAAATAGGTATTTATTTTCTGGTTATTGAGCAGAAGGCGAGGAATAAGCGGGTAAACTATGTTATAAGGGGCCCAGAGTTTTTCTGCTTTCCACTTCCCTTCCTTATTATTTGGTGTTTCGCCGATGGTGGCAAAGTTGGCTTCTCTGTGTCAGAGCATTATACCAGTGCAGGCAGAAAGGGGGAAGGGAAAGGAAGAAGGAGGCAAAACATTTTCTCCTCTTGAAGTTTTGTACCTCCTTTTGAAAAAGAAAGTTCTCCTCAGCAGACTTTTGTTTAGGTATCCCTAACCATAACTGAGTTAAATTATTAATGCTAAGCAAAAGATACTGAGATTACCAGGACTACTTTAGACCAATCATAAGTTATGATTGGGATAAGGACTTACCCTGAGTTTGAGAGATTTTCTGGCTGGGATAAGGACTTACCCTGAGTTTGAGAGATTTTCACCTGAATAAGTACCACATTCCTGGTGTAAGAAGATGATGGGTCAGAAGAATGGCTGTAAGTATAGTTTATTGTCTGCCACAACATTTGTGGTGTAACTAGACCATGAATCATAGTTTGCCAGGGACAGTCCTGATGTAGACCCATTGTTCTTGCATAATTATTCACAGTGTCCTTTGGGGTAAACTCACTGAGTGGGGAAGAGTGGAAGTACTGAGACGTGCAGTAACTTGCCATACTCCTTAAGGCATTTTAAGAAACAGCACTGTCACACTGGCTCATATTCTGTTGGCCAAAGTAGGTCGTATGGCCAAGGCTAAAGTTTATGTTGCAGAGACAGGTACTCTACATCTAGTTGGACAATTTGTCAAGTCAAGGGGCAAAGGGTATATAATGTCCCAGTGGAATAGGAGAAGTTGCAAATGCAGAGGTTGGATCCCTTTCTCCTCTGATACAAGACAGAGGAGTTGTGGTTTTTGTTTTTTTTAAGATTTTATTTATTTATTTGACAGAGAGAGACACAGCGAGAGAGGGAACACAAGCAAGGGGAGCGGGAGAGGGAGAAGCAGGCTCCCCGCTGAGCAGGGAGCCCGACAGGGGGCTCAATCCCAGGACCCCAGGATCATGACCTGAGCCGAAGGCAGATGCTTAACCATCTGAGCCACCCAGGTTCCCCAGGAGTTGGGGTTTTGAAGTGAACACCTGACTGTGAAAGTTAGCTATGTAAATTTCAGTAAGGGAGGTAAAGTAGTAGGTGCCTCCAATATGAGATGAGTAAAGGAAGTTGGTGTTTCACTGAATAATTGGATATCCAAGTAATTCTTCTAAAAGCTACAAATGATTATTGCACATTATTGAACTACAGGATATGTTGTATGATTTTTCACAATACAATCTAGTCATTGCAGCCTGATTTAAAAAATAATTTATAAACCAAGAATAAGATAAATGCATGCAAAGTTATTTTTAACTTGATTATTGGTTTTGCTGAATTGTTTACCTTACTCTTTCATTTTTAGAATAATTGTTTTAGGCTATAAGAGACCTTTGGAAAGAGAGGATCTTTTTGAACTAAATGAAAGTGATTCTTCCTATATTGTGTGTCCCATCTTTGAAAAACAATGGAGGAAGGAAGTTTTAAGGAATCAAGAGAGGCAAGAAGTAAAGGTAATTAATTCTTAAAACCTAAGTACCTAATTACTACCTAAAACTAGAAAGAGGTTCTTCCAAACATGAGATAGTATTATTATGAATTTAGAAAGTCCTTAAAATATGTGCAATGACAAGCCATTTTCATAAGTACAGTTGGTTGTTATTGCAACGAATTTCTGTCATCAAATTATTCGGCAAACCTTCCTTTTAATATTAGGAACAATGTGTTGATATGTTATCTTTGGCTTTTTACCAGTATCTTTTGCTCAACTATCATGGCAAAGATGGTTTCTGTATCTCATGGCCTCATATCTGTTGGTCCAATTAATAACATGGTGATCAACACCAAAGCTTATGGGGCAGGGATTGTTACTCCTTATCTATCTAGTATCATATATACACACATATATATCCTCTTTAGAATTCCCAAAAAGAAAATACAATTTGAAGATAAAACTGTATTTATATTAATTAATTAATTAATTAATTATATTAATGAAACAGTTTCAGCATTCACAAAAGTAATAAAATACAGCTGTTTCTCTTGCCCATTTATACCACGTGTAAATAATACCTGGTGGTCTGGAGACATACAGTTCCAATGATATAGGTCATATTTTCAAGTTTAACTGAATTTATCCCTTCTTACCTTATTATCTTTGGAGTACATTATTAATTTTATGGCTGGTTTATATATATATTTCATTTTTTACTTCTATTAGCTCTATCCAATTTTCTCATTGTTTCTTATTTTCTTTCATTATGTAGGCACCCTTTCATAAAGAGGCACATGCCAGGAAACCATCTCTGGTCTATGCATTGTGGAACACCTTTAAGTTTGTCCTGATTCAAGTTGCTTTATTCAAAGTGTTTGCTGATATTTTGTCCTTCAGTAGCCCACTCATAATGAAGTAAGTTGTAGTCTTGTTTTTTTTTTTTTTTTTTTTAATCTCCCCATAGGTAAATGATAAGCAAGTGTTCCACTCTCAAAGTTGTACTAAAAAAGAGTAGGGAAGGTCCTTATTGCAAATTTTATGTAGGATATGGACATTCTGTTAGCTTTGCTATAATACAAATGTGAATGATGGTAATATAGTCAATATTTACTGAAGTCAGCCATGTACTAAACACTGTTCTAAAATCTTTATATTAATTATCTTATTTAATCTTTACAACAATCCTATGAGACAGGAAATATTATTACACTCATTATCACGATGCAGAAAAAGAGGTTCAAGTAATTTGCCTAAGTTCACACAGCTAGAAAATTCCAGAGTTATGATTAAAAGCTAGGAAGTCTGTCTTGAATATATATTTAGAAAATGAAATGGTACATACCCTTACTATTTTTCTTAGCTGTGGCCTTTTGGGAGTTGAACTTTTATCAGCCAGGGTAGTGATATATAAATATAAATAAATATAAATGTGTACGTATATATATACACACACATATACATAGAGAGAGACATAATGTTTGAAGATTTTCCTTGATATTTCTTTAATATCTATATGCAAGGGTTTTTTGTGTGTTTTGGGTGACCCTACTGAAAGAGGTCTTTTGGAAGCCTGTATCTGTTTTCTCCTGGACCCATGTATCTTTCCTCTTTGTTGATTTTTTTTTGTAACCTTTCAACATAGTAAGTCATAGTCATTAGTATGACTAGATGCTGACTGTTACAAGTCCTTCTAATGAATCATTTAACTAGGGAGTGGCCTTGGGGATCCCTGACAGCTATCTAGCCAATCCAAAAAGATTGAGTGAGTAATTATCTACATAAGCCTGGAGTTAACAAAAATATTGGCTGGAGTAATAAACTGGGGAACTGTTCCAAATTATACTGGGTATGACAAAATGTTCCAAATTATTTCTGGATGAGACCACCTTAGCATGGATAAGGAGAAGTAAAGACATCTATAGACAAACAATCCAGCTATTCCAATTTGTGGAGTTAGTGAAGACAGGGAAATCCACCAAAGGACAATGAGAAGGAGTGCTTAGTGCAGAGAGAGGAGAACCAAGAGACCATGGTGTCAGGGAATCTTAAGGCAAGAAGGTGTCCCTTTTTTGTCAGAAAATATGCACCTGTCATTTTTCACGCCAAGGTCTGTTTGGCTCCCTTGTCTATGTCTGTGTTATGGAAATATGAGCCAAATGTCTCCTGGATTAAAACCCCCCCACAGACAAGGTAACATAGCTCTTCTTCCCCTGCCTCTGCCTCTCGCCTTTGTATCTCACAGCTATTTTTAAGGAGTTGCCATAGAGTTCTCTCATCTGTGGCCAGAAATCTAGCTCTTAGAAGTGTATTGACCAGCATCTTCCTTTTCTGCCCAACAGATCACCATGATCTGTTACTGTAGTATTAGGATTGTCAAAGTTTAGTGGCATAAAACAATGATCATTTTATTATGTTCACACCAAAATCTATGAGGCAAACATGATAACCACTAAGCTACAGAAACAAGGCATGATTTTATGGATCAGAACTTCAGAGAGGGATGGGTTTTCTTTGATCCACCATGATGAGGGCCCTAGCTGATTAGCTCGGCAGGTGATAGCTCTAGAAGTTCAAGTAGAGATGAATGTTTGGGGCCTTGGTTTTGGCTGTCAGCTGGGTTACCTTGGTTCTTTTTTATGTGTGCTGGTGCTGAAATGTCCAAGATGGCTTCTTAGCTTACATATTCATGCCTGGGCTAAGATAGCCAGATATCCATCTCTGTCTATCTGTCTGTCTGTCTCTCTCTCTCCCCAAGCCTCTCCACATGGTTAGCTTGAGCACAGAAGTCTCAGAGCAGTTGAACTGCTTACATAGCAGCTGGATTTTTTTCAGAGTGAACATGCCAAGAGGTTCAGACAAATCATTTTATGATCTAGGCTTGGAAGTCCCAGAATGTCACTTCTGCCACATTATTTTGGTCAAGCAAGCCCCTAAATCAGCCCGGATCCAAGGGGAGGAGACTTCGAATGGTTAAGTTTGACTTCTGAGTGGAAGGAGTAGCAAGAGATTCCCAGCCATTTTTAGTCATGCTCTGATTCCTAGTTTTCAATGTCTACTGCTCAAAAAACGCATTCTAGAATCTCACTGTGGCCACTTTTTTCTAAAATAGCTACAGGTCGTGGTAATTCAGTGTCTCCAAATATTTGCAGTCTACAGGGTGCTAAATAATTACTAAGTCCTTGTCTATGGGGTAAGGAATGGTCTCCCTAATTTTGTGACACACTTTTGTAACACACTAGCCTGACCATACCTGCAAAATAGTAATGTCAATATTGCATTGAAATCAGTTGGTTGATGTATCTTTCTTCCTGCCTAAACTATGAGCTCCTCATGGTAACGGATTCTATGTTACTCAGTGTCTGTGTCCTTACTGCCTAGCACAGAGCCTGGCACGTAGAACTCAAATACATTTCCTGAATGGAATACTGAATAAATGGGCTTATCCAAAGTCACACTTTTTCAAGAGATTCTCATTCTAGAGTAGCTGAATAGCCTTAATATTTCCACATTGAGGATTAAATGATCAGAAATAATTTTATGGGTTTAACATTAGAATTTAAATAAAAACTTGAAACATAAAGAATTTTATGAGTTTATATGATCATAAACTGAGCCTGGGGGAGCTAACTTTATAAGCTAATTTTGAGATGTATATTTTTCCTTTTGATAAGGGAAATTACTAGAGACTACTATTTTTAAGGATGAGAATACATTGTTGTGTTATCATGACTCATGTGTAGTAATCAAACATATAAAAATAATACTTTCATTAACATACTATTAGAAGAAATGTTTCTTGTTGATTGTTATGCTTACTCTTTCCCATTTTCTATGAATTTTATTATTATATTCGTCAAACCAATGAGTATTCATAACCAATATGATGATTTTGGTTTTATGGTCTTCACCATTTCTTGATCACAGATTATTTTTAATATTTCCTGATTTATATGTGTAGAACCACTAAGGTACCTGTTGATAGTCATTTAGTTGTTTGATTTTATGAGAAAGGAAAAAAGTCCAATTGGTATATATCCACAATAAGAATAGTGCACCTCTTTCAGGAAATTTAATTCATAGACCAAGAAGACATTTAGTAAGTTGCTCTTGTAAAAATAATTTGGTGTCCCAATGGAAAGCATCTGATAGAGATCCACTAAGAGATACAGAATTTCCTGTTATTTCATGTAGGTGGGCTGTGGTATAATTCAATACTGTCATTGAGAATACACAATGCTCTCAGTAATATTCAGTGACTAGAGGTTTTAATAGTAATTTTAGAAACACTGGTATATATTTGACTCCAAAGTACAATTCCAATAAAGTTAATCTCTTGAAGTACTTGGTTTATAAAGCAATTTGGGAAACACAATTGCTTTTAATTTTTTTACCCATAAGTTGTCCAAGCTGCAAATAAAATAGATCAAGGCTTAGACATTAATTTTTTATTTTTTAACAATGTAAACTTTAAAAATGTAAACTCACATAAAGAATGAGTTTTTAAAGTCAATGTTCTTAAATAGATATGGTCTTACCTAATTACATGTGGCTTCCTTCTGGTTATAATCTTAAGTTAACTCAAAATTGCTGTTTACAATAACAAGCACATTTCTGCATTTCCAGAACTCAGAGTAAAAAAAATGTACATTTCTAAAACATCTAATATTATACTTTTTACCTATAAAATAAATAACAGGAACTACTTCAACCAACCAAGAATTGAGCCTGCAAAATAAATGACATATTAATCTGTAGTATCTGAGAGAATATATCCAAGTTGTTTTCAGCATGATGTAGAGTATATGTAGACTTTTTACATTAGTATTATTATTAGTCACACAGATGCGGTTTAAAAAAAGTTGAGAGCATGTATATAGTATTAACAATGACATAAGGCATTTTAACCAGTGTTTACAGTTGAAGGGCAATAAGCAACCAAGGGAGCTATGATTAGAACTATCCCCATTGTCTAGCTGTACCCCAGCATTGACCATGATCATCATGACCATGCTATCGCCAAACTTAAGAGAAAATAAGGGAAGATAGAGTAGAGAGAAACTGGATATGGATATAAGTAATAAGAAGTGAGATATAATTCAGGCCTTTGAAAAAACTGTGTGCCATTCTGAGAGATTCACTACTTAACGTTCTGTCATGTTTCCCTATATTTAACAAAATGTATGATTATGATAAAAAAGAAGTTTTAAAGGTCTTTGTGTCTCAACTTGTATGATGAAGTTAGACCAGAACAGTTGGTGAGATTACCATATGAAAACTAGAAATTAACCTTGTACTCAGAAGCCTCTGAAAGTAACTGTTGATTCCTTGTACTTTATATAATACTTGAATTAAAAATAAAGCGGGGGGCGCCTGGGTGGCTCAGTCGTTAAGCGTCTGCCTTCGGCTTGGGTCATGCTCCCAGGGTCCTGGGATCGAGCCCCGCATCATCGGGCTCCCTGCTCCACGGGAAGCCTGCTTCTCCCTCTCTCACTCCCCCTGCTTGTGTTCCTTCTCTCACTGTGTCTCTCTCTGTCAAATAAATAAATAAAATCTTTAAAAAAATAAATAAATAAAAAATAAAGGGGCGGGGGGAAGAAGCCAAATTGGCAAGAAGAGAAAAAGAGCAGGCAAACATGTGAGTGTGTGTAACATTTTGACATTTAACTTTCATAAGTATTTAACTACTTTAGATGTTTAACATTTCTTACCCTTTCTCAATTTCTATATGACGTTTAGGCAAATGATCATTTTCTGTGAACATCGCCCAGATTTTGGATGGAGTGGCTACGGTTATGCTTTGGCACTTTTTGTTGTAGTCTTTTTGCAAACCTTGATCCTTCAGCAATACCAACGTTTTAACATTCTCACTTCAGCAAAAATTAAGACGGCCATAATTGGACTCATCTACAAAAAGGTAAAAAGTTAAGGAATTCTCAATTTGTAAATGGATTCTTTCCTTGCATACTTTAAAATAGGAGAGTACGTTAAAATGTTCCTAGGGTGCCCTTTGAGTGTACATTTGTTTTGCCTTAAAATAACTGACTCGTCAATGTTGGTTGTATTAATTTCTCTATAGTTCTCTCTATAGTCCTTACAGCCCCTGCAACTTCCAGTGAGCCCTAATCCATGAAACTAGATGATGGTTTCTGTCCACTGTGTCACTGAACTCCTCCTCCCAAAGTGAATGGCAATGAATGTTTTCATGGTTGTCTATGTTTATGTATCAATAAAGTTTCTTCTTTTCATGATTATTTTCATTCTGCATGCTACTTTTTTCTTCTTCCTCTGCTGACTCCACTTCGCTTTCTCATGCAACAAAGCCATCTTTCTCTATGTAATCATCTACTTCTCTTTTATTCTAAGCCCTGCCTCTGCACCCACCCACCCTTCGGAACAACCTGGCTGATTCTTATACCTGTGATAACACTGAAGTTCAATTTGTTCTTTCTTGAAAATGGAATTTTAAATACCACTTCTTTACCATCCAGAGCCTTTTATTTACATCATAATTAAAAACAATTGAAGAATATCTTCCTTCCCGTAGTTATCACCTGAGTTAGTCAATCAAGTGTATTTTGCATTCTTACTCTGTACTCTTCTGTAAATTGTGGGCCCTATAAGATTTGGAATAGAAGCCTATTTACCTATTGTGCCTTTATCATCTGGGAGAGTGACTTTTATACCTTTTTATAAAAGTTGGATGACTGAGTAAATGAATAAATGAGCCACTGCCTTCAAGAAATTGGGGGGGAATTATTAGCATACATAATAAATGTGTGGAACTAAATGCAGGTTTTATAAGAGGTCAGATGAGCAGGAAATCTACAATGATTGTGTGCAGTTAAAGAAGGTTTCACATAGAAAGAAAGACTTGAGATGGTTTGTGGGAAAGATGTAGAATTTGTATTAGTGGAAGGAAGTATTATAATTTGGGCTGAGCTGTGCATGAAGCGTATAGGCCATTTGGCCATATTGGGCCAAAATGGGGGTATGGAATGGCCTTAGCCCAAATGCAGGGACATACCGCTATGGTCGTGATTCTAGAGGCTGTAAATTCTCAGAAATCCTGGTTTGGATGAACGATATCAATGAGTCTAGGAATCAGTTTAAATGTTAACACTTGTTTTTGATATACAGTCCATATGGAATAGGATTTCATTCAGTTATTAAAGCATTGGAACTTGGGAATAGGATTTGGATGGATTTACAAATATAAAAGAGTGGACTGCAGTAGAAATTAGAACAAGCTGTCAAATAAAAAAAGAAAATCAAGGGTTGTGGGTGAGTCTGTTACAAGGGCAGGGAGACCCCAGAGATAATAATGGAAGAGGTAACACTGACTATAGGGATGAAACCATAGATTCCTTAGAGAGATTGTTTAAGAACAAAGAGCACTCCAGGGCGCCTGGGTGGCTCAGATGGTTAAGCGTCTGCCTTCGGCTCAGGTCATGATCCCAGGGTCCTGGGATCGAGTCCCGCATCGGGCTCCCTGCTCCTTGGGAGCCTGCTTCTCCCTCTGCCTCTCTATCTCTCTCTCTCTCTGTGTCTCTCATGAATAAATAAATAAAATCTTTAAAAAAAAAAAAAAAAAAGAACAAAGAGCACTCCGGATCAAAGGAGTACAGCAATCAAGCCAGCTCAGTAGAGCTGGCTCTATGGATTACCGTTTAATGCCAAGTCCATCAAACAAGCAGTAGAAGACATAGCCTGTGTTGTTATAACCTGTATTGATGCACTGAGGTAGCATGTGCAGGTGGCACTGATGTAAGGCTGGCCTTTTTTCTTAGTCTCATATCCTACACCTGTTTTCCAGAGAGTCTATCTCTATGGGACTAATTAGGGTAGTTGGATTTCCATTCTCTTTACGGGTTGTAGAATTCTGATTTTTATCATATTTAGAGAACTTCAATATCCAAAATGGCTTTCAGAGTGGCACCAGATGACCCATATTAATCTGACATTGGCTCTACTACATCAGGGACTTGTTGTTAGAGTGGGGTAAACGTGGTCTCAGATCCTTTTCTTGGTGAGGAAGGGAGATGTTAGGACTTTTCTTGTTCTCTATCCATCCACATGACTGCTGCTAGTTTGGAATAGAAATACCATTTTTAAGGTTTGTGGGAAAAACATGGGCCCCATTCCACTTGATCACTTTAAGAGTTCATGAGTCTCAAAGCTCAGATTTTGTTACCTGTTAGCTCACAGGTGCAGGCCCCATGACAATTCTTGAGGACTAAGAAATGGGATATGCTTCAAAAGCAGTATCAGTTAGTCCTGGGTTTAATATGGGAAGTCTGGGGGCATTCTTCCACCAAACAGTAGAATCTTTGTGATTTTGAAAATGGGTAAAGGTGATCAGAAGGTACAAAACTTCTAGTTAAAAAAATAGATGTCATGAGGATGTATTGTGTCGCATGGCAATTATAGTTAATAATACTGTATTTTGGGGTGCCTGGGTGGCTCAGTCGTTAAGCGTCTGCTTTCAGCTCAGGTCATGATCCCAGAGTCCTGGGATCGAGCCACACATCGGGCTCCCTGCTCAGCGGGAAGCCTGTTTCTCCCTCTCCCACTCCCCATGCTTGTGTTCCCTCTCTCGCTGTGTCTCTCTCTGTCAAATAAATAACATCTTAAAAAAAAAAAATACTGTATTGTGATGGGCACTTGGGTGGCTCAGTTGCTTAAATGTCTGCCTTCAGCTCAGGTCATGATCCAGGGTCCTGGGATCGAGCCCCGCATCGGGCTCCCTGCTCAGCAGGGAGTCTGCTTCTCCCTTTCTCTCTCCCTCTGCCTCTCCCCATGCTTGTGCTTCCTCTCTCTCTCAAATAAATAAAATCCTTAAAAAAAAATACCATATTGTATTTTTGACAGCTGCTAAAAGAGTAGATCTTAAAAGTTCTAATCACAAGAAATAAAACTTTTTAAACTATGTGTAGTGATGGATGTTAACTAGTCTTGTGGTGATCATTTGACAATGTCATTTTGCATTGTATATCATTTTGCAATGTATACAAATACTGAATAATTTTGTTACACACCTGAAACTATATATGTCAATTAAATATATCACAATTTTTAAAAAAGGGGAGAGGTAGGAAAAACAAGAGATTTGGAGCATGGGGTGCTGACAAAGAGAACAGGTTTGAGTTAGAGACCAAAGTTGAAGGAGGTATCTGGAAAAAAAAAAAAAGAAATAAAGTAAAATAAAGCAAAATACAAGAAAAACTTCCTGACTTCTAAAACATTTTTTTTTTAAAGATTTTATTTATTTGACAGAGAGAGACACAGCAAGAGAGGGAACACAAGCAGGGAGAATGGGAGAGGGAGAGGGAGAAATAGGCTTCCTGCCGAGCAGGGAACCTGATGCAGGGCTCGACCCCAGGACCCTGGGATCATGACCTGAGCCAAAGGCAGACGCTTAACCATCTGAGCCACCCAGGCGCCCCTAAAACATTTTTTTAACAAACAAAAGTAATATATCCAGGGGCACCTGGGTGGCTCAGTCGTTAAGCGTCTGCCTTCGGCTCAGGTCATGATCCCGGGGTCCTGGGATCGAGCCCCGCATTGGGCTCACTGCTCAGTGGGAAGCCTGCTTCTCCCTCTCCTCCCTGCTTGTGCTCTCTGTCATTATCTCTATAGCTCTCTCTGTCAATGTCTCTCAAATAAATAAATAAAATCTTTAAAAAAAATAAAAAAAAATAAAAGTAATATATCCACATTATCCAGTTTGGCAGCCACTGGTCACATATGACTATTGAGCCCTTGACCTGTGGCTCTTAAGACTAAGGAAGTGAATTTTTAATTTTAATGAAATTTAATAACAACACATAGCTAGTTGCTACCATTGTTGGACAGTAGTGCAGTGTCTAAACTGTCTATATTTGTAGTTTAAAGATTTGTTCTTAACCTTAATTGGGATAATTATAAAATGCAAGAAAATTAATAAAATATAGTAAATTTAAAAAAATAAAAATATGTAAGTGTAGTCAGGAAGAGGAGAAGCAGAATCCAAATCCTGCACTTAGAGTCAGAAAGAGAATCCTGGCATACTTTTTTTGCATACAGAAGAACTGAAGAAGAATGAGTTCTTATAGATGTTATGAGGGTCCACCTTTAAGTCCACCATATCTCTTGAGAAGTGTAGTAACTGCTGGCTTAGAATCACCGGGTGAGGAATTTTTAGGACCCTTCCAGCTCTAAATTATGTGATTTCTATGCCTTATAGCTAGGATGGTCAGGAAAAACGTAATGGTTAATATTGCATAATATTGCATGATTTAAGTCAGAAGGATGAATTGCACGAGGCAAAGACTCTACTGTGGAAATGTATTCTGGGTGGGAGTACACAGATGAATACATGGCTTGCTCAGAAAATGATGAGCAGATTAATTTAGCTAGAGATAGTATTTTTATGAGTAGGATGGTGGGGTGGGGTAGGATGGTAAAATAGAAGGGATTGCAACTCTTTTTTCAAAAACTTGAAAGATACATTGTAAAAACGGACTTTAATTCTAGAGGATATTGGAACTCATTTGAGATCAGGAGAAACTAATGAAAATAGATAGGGTTGGAAGTAAGGAGTACCTTAGAACTATTTCAATAGTTCTGGAAATAAAGATATGAACCAGGACCATGGCAATGAGTCTAGAAAGGAACAAATATATAAGAAGGAGAATGTGAAATTGCAAACAGATTTCATCATCAGATGATAAAGTGAGATATTAGTGAATTGAGTTCAGGGATAATTCAGATATTTCCAGTCAGTAAGAGAGGTTTTTGAGGCTGGAGCCTTAATCTGGTTCATCTTGGTCTTGTTAGAGTATAACTCAATAAATGAAATCAATGAAGTTTCAGGAAGTGATAAGTCACATAGTTGTGCTGTATGTGTGTATGTGTGTGTGTGTGTGTGTGTGTGTGTGTGTAGACTGGGTAAAGAAAATATTGTAGAAAAGAAATCTCAAAATTGGATGAAATTTAAAAATAACAGAGTTCTGTGAAAGTGATTATGATTAAAATATAATTGTAAATGAAAATTTGTTAATTGTCATTTTGATTGAAGAGTATTTATAAACTCCCAACTTTTTATATGGTTTTAGATTTTACAGTTGGTTTTTTTTTCTTTTTACCTCACTCTGGCTTTCTCTCTTTTATCTCTTTAAATACTCTTTACTAGACAATTCTAGAACATGTTGCATCATCCAGTATAATTGTGGTGTCATATTGAAGTATTCTTCCAAATTGTTTCATATAACAAAGAGGCAGTTTAGATTGTATAATTTACCAATAAGCGGTAACTAAATTCCCCTTCGTGGCTTGTGAATTTTGTCCCTTACAGAAATGTAGAAGTATATTTGGCAGAAAAAAATATTGAAAGAGAATTCAGTGCTCCTGATGTTAAAAATGCCATGCAGAACAAGATCCAGTTATATAGTGCCCTTTAGTCTTTTCCTTAATATTTTGAAAGCTATTAATTTTTAAAGAAAATTTTCTCTTGTATATTGAAGAAAATATGTATAATGCATAAAATAGGAAAGACAAAATGGCAGCCATTCATAATTCTAGATTGCAAAGATAAGCATTGGTATATTTTCCCCTAACATTTATTTTACCTGCATACATATATATTTGTAATACAGTTTTATAATCTATTATTTACTTCATAATATATCATGACCAAACATATTGACAAAATACATTGTTATATGATTTCTTTATGATTCTTTTTTTGTATTTAATCTGTTTGAGGGGAGCGCATGGGTGGCTCAGTCTGTTAAGCACCTGCCTTTGCTCAGGTCATGATCTTGCTCCCTGTTCAGCACAGAATCTGCTTCTCCCTCTGCCCCTCCCCCTGCTCTTGCTTATGCTCTTTCTCTCTTTCTCAAATAAATAAATAAAATCTTAAAAAAACAATCTGTTTGATTTTGTTTTTAAGTACATTCTTACATATAAGCATAAATTTAAATAAATACATAGCAGAAACTTCCATATATATATTAAACTCTTTTCCTACTATTGTCATTTTTTTCCCTATTTTGCTTTCCACCTTGCTTACCATCTTCACTCATTAATATATATGGTTCACTCAATAATATATATGGTTCACTCAATACATATCAAAGTACCTTTTCCACACATTCTTTATAACCATTGCAACATTGTCTTCTGAAAGTTGGTATGACAGGTAAAGCTACTCCCAACCCCCACCTCTTACCCCACCATTTTAGGATAACCTGTTTTGTTTTGATTTTTCTGTGTTTGGGTGCTTGTAAGTATTTCTTTTTAAGGATAATTTTAACATTATAGAATTTACAGATTTCACCACGGTAAGAGGAGGTATACTGTTTTCTAATTAGACTGCTACTTCGTAACTGCTTTTGGTTTGAAATCTTTCCTTCATTCAGAGAGATTGTCTTCTAATTTTTTCTTTAATTATTTCTTCTCATTCTTTGCTTGTAAAGTAATTGTGTTGTGTATTGTGTTTTGTGTGTATGTGTATGTGTGTGTGTTGTGTTATGTTTTATCTGTATATATAATACACATATGTAATAAACACATTTATAATACACATATATAATAAACACCTATTAACATATCTGTTGCACTCTGTTGCTGTTTTAAGCACTATTATGTGCATAGAAATAGATATACAATCAGCTGTAGATATAATGTGTGTGTGTGTGTGTGTGTGTGTGTACATATAATATAAGGAAACTTAAATTCAGAACAGTGAGTAACTTACCCATAGTCAAAGAGTTATGAAACAGAGTAGCTGGCCCTGGAACCCAGGCATTCCACTCTAGAAGTTGTGTTATTCATTATTCTGAATTTATAAAGAAATATAAATGTAAATATATTAATATTTATATTAATATAATATGTTTATGTAATATATACATAAATGTGTATACATTTATGTCTTTTTAGAAATTTTTTTATGTTATGTTAGTCACCATACAGTACATCATTAGTTTTTGATGTAGTGATCCATGATTCATTGTTAGCGTATAACACCCCGTGCTCCATGCAATACATGCCCTCCTTAATACCCATCACCGGACTCATCCATCCCCCCACCCCCCTTCCCTCTAAAACCCTCAGTTTGTTTCTCGAAGTCCATAGTCTCTCATGGTTCGTCTCCTCCTCCGATTTCCCCCCCTTCATTTTTCCCTTCCTTCTCCTAATGTCCTCCATGCTCTTCCTTATGTTCCACAAATAAGTAAAACCATATGATAATTGACTTTCTCTGCTTGACTTATTTCACTTAGCATAATCTCCTCCAGTCCCATCCATGTTGGTGTAAAAGTTGGGTATTCATCCTTTCTGATGGCTGAGTAATATTCTATTGTATATATGGACCACGTCTTCTTTATACATTCATCTGTTGAAGGGCATCTCGGCTCCTTCCACAGTTTGGCTATTGTGGACATTGCTGCTATGAACATTGGGGTGTATATGGCCCTTCTTTTCACTACATCTGTATCTTTGGGGTAAATACCCAGTAATGCAATTGCTGGGTCATAGGGTAGCACTATTTTTAATTTTTTGAGGCACCTCCACACTGTTTTCCAAAGTGGCTATACCAACTTGCATTCCCACCAACAGTGTAAGAGGGTTCCCCTTTCTCCACAACCTCTCCAACATTTGTTGTTTCTTGCCTTGTCAATTTAACCATTTTAACTCGTGTAAAGTGGTATCTCAATGTGGTTTTGATTTCAATTTCCCTGATGACTAATGTTGAACATTTTTTCATGTGTCTGTTAGCCATTTGTATGTCTTCTTTGGAGAAGTGTCTGTTCATGTCTTTTGCCCATTTTTTGACTTGATTATTTGTTTTTTGGGTGTTGGAATTTGAGAAGTTCTTTATAGATCAACAGGAAGAAATTGACAACCTGAATATATATTTATATCTTGTGTGTGTGTGTGTGTGTGTGTGTGTGTGTGTGTGTTTGTGTGATTTCCTGAAATTTCTCCATGCTTTAATTCTTTTTAAAAAGTTATTTCATTTTGGGCGCCTGGGTGGCTCAGTCCTTAAGCGTCTGCCTTCAGCTCAGGTCATGATCCCAGGGTCCTGGGATCGAGTCCCGCATCGGGCTCCCCGCTCAGCGGGAAGCCTGCTTCTCCCTCTCCCACTCCCCCTGCTTGTGTTGCCTCTCTCGCTGTCTCTCTCTCTCTGTTGAATAATAAATAAAATCTTAAAAAAAAAAAGTCATTTCATTTTAAAAATATGTTTTCTCGGGGCCCCTGGGTGGCTCAGATGGTTAAGCGTCTGCCTTCAGCTCAGGTCATGATCTCAGGGTCCTGCGATCGAGTCCCACTCCCTCTTCCTGCCACTCCCCCTGCTTGTACTCTCCCTCTCTCTCTCTCTGGCAAATAAATAAAATCTCTTTGAAAAATATGTTTTCTCTAATTTCTGGGAAAAGTTTTTGAACATATCTACTCATAGTTTAAGAATTCCATTTGTTCTAATATCCATTTGGATTTTTGGTGCCTCCATTACATTTTTAAAAATTTGACAGTTGTGCTTTCAATTTGAAGTAATTTTTCTATTCTTACTCATTTTTAATGGATATCATGTTCTTTCACTATAAAGATTACAAAGAGATATTCATATATTTTTCATGTTTCTTGTGATATGTTTTTTCCAATAGGAGGTCATTCATTTGATTCCTTGGCTAATTTAGCTACTTTGAACTCTTCAATCTGCTAGAATTTTCATAAATACTAAATACTATTTATCTTTTCCTTCTAGAAGTATGAGAGGAAATATATTTGTTTATAATTATCAGTTGCTGGTGGATTCTATTAGAGATCAATGGACCTCTCTGAAGAAATATTAGAGACTTAATGAAATGAGAGTTCCTGTGCTTGGATTTCCATTGTTTCACTTGGCTGCATTAGGTGGTTAGTAACGTATCAGGAGGAGATTAAAGAGCTACCTTTGGAGGAGACATGGCTAAAGCTTCATTGTCATAGTGACTAGTATTTTTTCCTTTTTTTCTCTCTTGTGGCAGTAGTGGTCATTCTGTTTTATCATCAGCACAACTGTCCCCCCTTACTAGTCAGTAACAGAAATGTTTCCAATTTACTGCATAGAAATTTAAATGAGGATTGAACACTGCAGTAGCCATAGAGCTTGGGGGATCCTGGCACCTTGTGAACCTCCTAGTGCTGAGCAGTCCCTCCGGTGGGCCCCGTGGCCTCCCCCTTTGCATGAAGCCCTCCTGCTTTAAGCTTCGGAATGTTAGAAGAGGGCCACTAAAGCCCCTGACTACTTATTTTCCACATGAGCCTTTTATTGGGGGGTGGGTGTGGGACTTTGTATTATCCATTTATTGAAAAAACAGACTTTGAGTGCCTCCTGTTTCTCATTTACTCTTGCTAGTTCCACCTCTCTATCCTATCTCTTTATTTGTTTTGTTTTGTTTTTAAGATTTTATTTATTTATTTGACAGAAAGAGAGAGAGAGCACAAGTAGGCAGAGTGGCAGGCAGATGGAGAGGGAGAAACAGGCTGTCCGCTGAGCAGGGAGCCAGATGTGGGGCTCGATCCCAAGACCCCAGGATCATGACCTGAGCCGAAGGCAGCCGCTTAACGGACTGAGCCACCCAGGCACCCCATCTATCCTGTCTCTTTAAATCAGTGTAGTGGAAATTCCTTAAAATTCTTGGCATATGAACGGACTTTTGCCTGGCTTCCAATACACATACCAATTCTCCACTCCTTTGACAATTTATTTATGCATTCCACTGGGAATTTTAAATGGGTGGAGAATTTAATAAATGAATTTCTGAGATCAACCTTAGTAAGAGTTACCAATAATTAAGCTTCAGAATATTGAATTCAATATACAAATATTAAAATAATTATGCACAGAAAGTGAGAATTGGGCTTTGGAAGAAAAGATATATTTCCATCTGCTCCAAGAAGCCTTTCCAGTATTTTTATCTCTCTAAATTCCCATGGCCCTTCTTAACTATTTTTATGCTTACAATCATCCTGTGTGGGAGGTATATGTGGGTGGGTGGGGGGGTGGACTCCACAACCAAATTATAACTTCTTGAGAATTGGGACAGTGTCATTTTTAAATTTTCTAGTTTCAAGCATAGTACATAGCATCAGTATTCATTAGATATTTATTGAATCATTTATGTACTTTGTATTGATAAAATTTAGATGGTTTAGCATTATAGGGGTGCCAACGAATAGAGGGGATCCTCAATGCTAGAAATCTAGAGTAGATATTTTTGTGTGTGTGAGTTCTGTGCCCAATGTGGGGCTTGAATTCATGACCTGGAGATCAAGAATCACATGCTCTCCTGACTGAGCCAGCTAGGTGCCCCTAGAATAGATTTCTTTTTGCAATTTTGTAATCAATAACTTGTAGAGGGTTTTTGGTGAATATATTTGCTTGGGAATCCAAATGTTACTCTCTACCAATATGCAGTGAAGTTTAAAACTATGTGTTTTGATCAGTAATTGTATTTTTCTTCATCTAAAAACATTTTTAAAAGTTTCAGTATTTCATAATCCTAACACATAAAGAATCTTGTAGATGTTCCTAAATATATATTGAAAATTGATATTAAAAGTTACCATTGTTTGACGATAAAGATGCCCTGTGATCTACAGAACTCTTTAAATATTTTGCCTCTCTTTTTTCAGGCCCTACTTGTATCTAATGTTTCTCGAAAGAGGTTTTCAACTGGGGAAGTTATTAACTTGATGTCAGCGGATGCCCAGCAGCTCATGGACTTGACAGCAAACCTCAATCTCCTCTGGTCCGCCCCTTTTCAGATCCTGATGGCCATATCACTTCTTTGGCAAGAGCTGGGTCCAGCTGTGTTAGCAGGGGTAGCAGTCCTTGTGTTTGTTATACCGATAAATGCTTTAGTTGCAACTAGAGTAAAAAAGCTAAAGGTAAGAAAAAGACTGCCTCATGTTACATATGTCAAACAGAAGCTGAATTTTCTGACTGGAGTTGACAATAACCATCTAGTTAATTCTGTACATGTGGAAATAATCCAGATTTATCATTCATTCATTCATTCAACCAGTATTGATTGGACATCTGTTCTGTGCCAAAGTACAGCAGTGAGGAGAACTGATAAGTTCCAGCTTTCATTAGAGGAGACAGGCATTAAGAAATAAATAAAGAACATAATGCCTGGTGTTAATTTGTATACAAAGAAATATAACTTAGGCTAGGGTGATAGAGTAACAATGAGCGCCATTTCACATACAGGGACAGTAAAGTCCTCAGGAAAGAAACAATACATCAGCAGGGCAAGGGAGGAAATCCATGTGGATGTCTGAGAAAAAGATTTACTAAGCAGAAGAAACAGTGTGCACACAGCCTGGAGGTAAGTGTATACTCATTTTGTCTGAAGAATGGGCTACATTGAGCGAGACGTGACTGCATATAGTAAGTAGATAAGTGCTTAACTGAATTCATTTAAATATTCTTCCTTTACATTCAGTCATTCATCTTACTATCAATACGTTTTTTGACATCTGACATGTACCAGACAGTGTGCACTATGCCGTACGGTAGGAATGGAGAGACGGGACACAGTTCATTGCACTGAAAAGCCACGTGCGCTGTCAGGGGGGAGACAAATGATTTCACGTGTTAAAGTAACCACACAGGTGCAGATGTATTGCTTATGACACTTACTTTATTATTTTAAATGGATCAAAGATTAATAATATCTATGTATGCAATAATATCTATGTATGGACATGGAAATATGTCAATCATATGTTAGGGGAAAAAAGAAAGAAACATGTATGTATGTACATGTGTATATTATGCATATATGTACATAAATATCCTTAATCCAGTTTTGAAAATGTGAATATACCAATGCACGTGGGTGTGATAGAGAGGCATAAATGAAGTTATGTAGATATAGATATAAATGGACTTGTATAAGCATAGAAATAATCTAGAGATAAAGCACCAGTCTTTTAAGAATAGTTACCTATAAGGGCGCCTGGGTGGCTCAGTCAGTTAGGTCGTCAGCTCTTGATCTCAGCTCAGACCTGGATCTCAGGGTCGTGAGTTCAACCCCACACTCAGCGTGGAGCCTACATTTAAGGAAAAAAAAAAAAAAAGATTACCTGTAAAGTAGAATTAGATGGAAAGAGGGAAGATTTTTCACTTACTACTTTAATACATTTTTTTAAAAAGATTTTATTTATTAATTTGACACAGAGAGACACAGCGAGAGAGGGAACACAAGCAGGGGGAGCAGGAGAGGGAGAAGCGGGCTTCCCGCGGAGCAGGGAGCCCGATGTGGGGCTCGATCCCAGGACCCTGGGATCATGACCTGAGCTGAAGGCAGATGCTTAATGACTGAGCCACCCAGGCGCCCCTACTTTAATACATTTAAGTGATGAAGGTTTAGGCCTTCTTTTATATTTTCTGAATTTTTAAAATTCAAATTACCAAATAATTACCAAAATAATTACCAATTACCAAAAAGATGACTAGTCTTTAAAGGTGAGACTAGAATATACCATATAACTATGAAATAATTATGAATTATTAACACACTAGTATTTAGAATAACAAGCTTGTTTATAATTTTAATAAATACTTTTAAACTAGCTTTTTAAAAAATTCTGTATTTTAAGTAATTTAAATTCAAATATTTAGGAATGGAAATAGATTTGGGGACCTTAATATAGGGCCCTAAAACTTTCAAAGAGACTGCAATATTATGGACAAATATGCTAAGCAGAAAATATGCCTTTAATCACACAAACAGTATTATGAATGTTAACTTGTTTTTTTTTTTTGAATGTTAACTTGTAAATGTGTCCTTTGTTAGATATACAAATATTGTACTTATTATTATTTAAATCATAATTATGACAATATTTTTGGAAGAAATCCTTAAGAAGCAATACCCAAGCAATGATAAGTATAAAATAATATAAATGTTAAATATTTGAATAAATATACAGTAATTACATAAGATTTGCCAAAAAAGTCAGTATTTGAAAATATACATTTTAATCACAAGTATTAACACTCAGGATAGTGTACTTCAATATACAAACGTTTATTTTTATTCCTGTGATACTTCTCTTATAATATATATGTATTATATATGTAAATAATTGATAGAGTTTGGGGAATTTTACCCCATTTTAATAGAAGATGGATATTATTTTATTATTCAATTTTAAACAAATTACATCTAAATAAATATTATATTTTCTACTATTTTGCAAAATACACACCTTGCTTATATTCTGCTAACTACTTTTAAGTTTTAAAATATCTATTTATAACTAATTTTAACATTAGCAATAGAATAATATTATATGACTATTTTAAGATGGTTTTCAACTAAATATTATATAAAATGGAGAGAATAGGCTGTATTTTGAAAAATAGCTGTGGCCATGTAAGTTAAATTATTAACAACCTTTGTCAAATATGCCTTCATTTTTTTCCCCTTAAATAGAAAAGCCAAACGAAGAACAAAGATAAACAGATAAAACTACTCAATGAAATCTTACATGGAATTAAGGTAATATACAAGGAACATGACTTTAATTTTACTGTTTAGAATATAGTCATGTTAGTCAATAAGTGAATTTTTATCATTCTTAATATCAAAGTAATTATATAGGTGTATATAACATTCTTGGCAGAGTATTTCAGATGTCAGATGTATAGGAATGCTTCTTGCTAAAAGAGTATTTAAATAAAACCAATAAAGTGCAGGTGTTTTCTCTTTGTTTCTCACCCAACAACTGAACACAAATATCCCCAAAGACACAAAATGTGACTCGTTTGAAGGGATTGGGTAGAAGAGATGGAATGAAGTAGGCAAGAATGGCCCTAACATCATCTTCAGTGTGAAGGCAGATTTATATGGGGGAATGATGACATGTCATTCCGGTTCTTTTATGTGGAATAGAAATGATCATACAAATGTGATTCTGCAAAAGGTATGTTATAAATTATGTGTTCCATAGGAAAGCTACACCCCATGCCATTAATATTTTCTCTATGATAAAAGAGTGAAACCAACCTCATGAACTTTTAGATAGATGATAGATAGAAATTCAAAACCTGGATTATGCTTTATCAGATTTTTCTAAAGGGCAAAATTTACAAAGCCCACATGGAATTTCCTTCTGGAATTGATAATTGCATAAGAAATTTCCTCTGTCTGGTGCATCTATCACTGTAAACATAGGTTATGCCCATTATATGTACACATTGATTCACTGTAGAAATCAATAAAAATTATGCTGTATTGTGCTGTGTAGAACTTTCACAACATTGAAAATTACTAAAGTGAAAGACATTGTTAGATAAAAGATACCCTGAAAGGAGACTGATACTCATTTATTTATCTAAAATTAAGAATAGCCTTAAGTAGCTCTGAAATTTAACTCAGATTAAATTATTGAATAACTGAGATGATGTAATAAGGTCATATACTCCCAAAGTAATGTGATCCAAATGCATCTTGTACCTCTCAGTGGGTTTAATTGATAACCCCTGTATTCATAAAAAGGACAGCGATGTATGTTTATAGGTTTTAAATATTGATACTCTTAAAAGGAAATTTATACTTATTAGTAGGACTAGGACAGTATAGATAAAATAAAGAACATCTCCTAAAGATATGAGCAAAGTCTAAAATTTGAAATAGCAGTCCCAGCAGTGAATACACTAGAATACTGGTAGAGGACCAAGTATAGGCAAGTTGAAAGTATAACATAGTTTAAAGGTGTGGAGGGTCAGCATCCCAGGGGTAAGGGTAACAGACACCATGGCCTCTCTCTGATAATGATAATAGCTACCAATTAGTGAACATTTTCTATGGATCACACACTGTACTTATCACTTTATATCTGTTTCCTCATATAATTCTTATGAACCCCAAGAAAATAATTTCTCATTCTCATTATGCAAACAAGGAAACAAAGTGTGCAATTACGGGTCATGTGTAAGTTCACAGAACCAGTGGGAGATTTTTTAGGGTTCTCCAGAGAAACCGAACCAAGAGGATGTGTGTGAATATATATATATATATCCCAATTTACAATCTCAAAAACACCAGTCACCTTTCCGAAAATGGCTTCTAGTCCCATGCCATCAGTTTCCAAGAAATTGGGAGTCCAGGGAGAGGGGCATAGCTATTAAGAAATGGGGAGTGGATTGAAGTGAGAGTTGGACCAGCAGGAAAAGTACCAAGATTAAGCTAAACAGAAACTGCTATGGAGTTCATGCCAAGAGCTGGGATGTTGCCAAAGTCTGACTCAAGAATAAGCTATTGGTGGGTAAGAAGGACATAAGGCTCGAGAGAGATGGTGATCTTCCTCTCCCAGCCACCTACCCCACCCCCCGCAAAAAAAAAAGCCCACAATTCAAGGAAACATTTTGACTCAGCTGAAAATAGGAGCACTTTATGAGTTCACCATATTTTTTTTTAACTTTCACAATTGTGTGTGGGGGTATGCTGTGTATATTTGCATGTATGCATGTTTTTATTTTTTCTATGATTATGATTATCAAATAGTTATTGTCTGATTCCTTTACAGATCCTCAAACTTTATACATGGGAACCCTCCTATAAAAAGAAGATTATTGAAATTCGAGAGCAGGAATTGGAAGTTCAAAAATCAGCTGGGTATCTTGCTGTATTTTCTATGCTGACATTAACTTGCATTCCATTCTTGGTGAGTGCATATAATATTTCCTGTTTTGATTTTCAAATTTGATTTGCAGATTCACCTCCAAATTACTTGGAATTGCAGTGTCCAAAGTGAAATCTATATCTGAAATAAAATTTTCAAGAAATGCAGTCATTGACTTATGTAGATTAGGGAATGGAAGTTTTAAAGAAGGGGAAAATATGTGCATTCTCATTGGGCTGTATTTTTTACACATAATAAAATTTTACTTCTTTGTAAATTTCTCACAGAACAAACATGTGCTAGTCTATTCTTAAACAATATAACCTGCATTTCAGAGGTTCATTTCAGCTCTAGAATGTCTTGATTTGTGTGATTAATCCCTTTTAATTAAGCAAGACCCAACACACACCATATAGAGTTGGGAAGAGACTTAACATTCATTGAGTGTTTCTCCTGCATGCCAGATAAGTTATAGAGATTGCCTTATTTCATTCTTGCAATAATAAGGCCTTTGCTTTTTTCATTTTACAAATAGGGAATGGAAGTCCATTCTAGTTTGGGAAACATCCTCAGAGTTATAGAATTAGTATTTGGAGGCAAATTGATAGGAACTGAGGGCATTCTCCATCATTACCGTGTACACATTAGGAGCGCCATGCTATTTAAACTAGAGTATAAATTGCCTTGAGGTATGAAGCAATGAGTGAAAGCAAAAGGATAACGAAACCACATAGAACTGAAGCATCAGTTTTTTGTTTTTTTGGTTTTTTTAAAGATTTTATTTATTTTCTGACAGAAAGAGATAGCGAAAGAGGGAACACAAGAAGGGGGAGTGGGAGAGGGAGAAGCGGGCTTCCCGCGGAGCAGGGAGTCCAATGTGGGGCTCGATCCCAGGACCCTGGGATCATGACCTGACCCGAAGGCAGACACTTAACAACTGAGCCAGCCAGGTGCCCCTGAAGCATCAGTTTTAATCAAAGTTACCATTCCTGGTGGTCATAGAGTCAGGAGAAATTCCATATGTCTCTTTTATTGGTAATTTAAAATATTGTTATTTTTTATTTAAACAAATATGTGGGGATTATGAAAATAAAAGCAATATTTACATTTGGAATTCTTTGGTAAAAATGTCCAAGAAGCATTTGCTTAAGGTAAGTCCTAGGTACATGATACTCAGTACATTCTCATGCATACATGAACTTTTCTGCCATTTCTAAATGCAAGTTACAGGAGTAAATATAAATGTTATGAGCCATAATTTATTCATACTTTCTTCAGTTAATTTTATGACTCACAGAAAGTATAATCATTACATATGAATCAGAATGTATACACATACCATTGGAAAATAAATTTACATAATAAACCATTTTGAAAAAAAGATCAATTAGTATATATTTTATTTTATTTTACTTTTTAAATTTATTTGTCAGAGTGAGAGAGAGCACAAGCAGGGCAAGCAGAAGGCAGAGGGAGAAGCAGACTCCCCGCTGAGCGAGGAGCCTGATGCAGGACCTGATCCCAGGACCCCAGGATCATGACCTGAGCCAAAGGCAGATGCCCAACCAACTGAGCCACTGAGGCATCCCGGTTAGCATACATTTTAAATGGGAGTAATAACTCTAGTAAGAACACAGTGTCTTACAGAAGAGAGCTGGACCGCATGGTCTCAAGGATGCCATGGTCTAAGATACACAATTGTATGATCTGTATATCTTAGTGAACTGAACATTTATTTTCTATTCTTCAGCAATCGTACTGAATAGTACTGAATTTTGGTAAACAACAATAAAAAAGGTTTTAAATTTTTTCCCCTAATTTTTGGAACCTTAACTCTTCCTGTCATTAGCACTGAGTAATTGAAGGAAGGAACATGTCTCTATTTTTCAGGTGTCCCTGGCGACATTTGGCATCTATTTCTTATTGGATGAAGGAAACATTTTAACAGCCACCAAAGTGTTCACATCTATGTCTTTGTTTAATATTTTGAGGCTTCCTTTATTTGATTTACCAATGGTAATCTCAGCTGTGGTCCAGGTACATCCAAAATATGTTTAAACTAAGAATCATTCATCTACTGGAGTCTATGGTTTTGCACATTTTCTTTCTTTCTTTTCTTCATTATTTATTTCTCTTTCTGTGGTTGTTTTACACTGCTTTCAAAATTACTCTCCCTGAATTAATGAGTAATAGAAAACATTAAAGAATGGAAGGAATCATGTCTTCTTTGCCTATGCTTTTCTTCTATCAAAATGACTTTTAAGTATTTTAATATAAGATTTTGTTTTCTTTGCTAAGTGTTAGTTTCTTTTATTTAGCTTTTTAAAAGCTGGGGTCAGACGCTATGCCATTAAAAGGCTCATTTTCTGTTTTCAATTGAAAAATTTTTAGCGAGGTGCTTTCCATGGAACTGGAAAGGAATGTTCTCCCAGGGTTCAGCAACATTTCATCTGCACTGAGTGAATAAAGCAGGGAGACAAGTGCATTGCTAGTATCAGTCTGTCAACAAACCATGTATGAGGTATTTGGTTCAGCCTACCTTCACCATAATCTCCAGTCTCTGGAGATTCTTGGAATACTATAAGGAGTACAAACCTGCTAAAACCACAGGGAATGTGAAGAAGTGAGTTCCTTGAATCCTCTGCCCTGAGATTTTCTGTTAAATTTTTTGAATGTCAGGTTTGGATTGCCTGGGTGTCCCCCACTGAATCCTTTTTCTCAAGTCTGGGTTCATAAACAAAGTGAAGCTTGGCTTATTGGAACCAAGAACAACTTTGCCTTTAAATTTTTATATTATTTGAATAAATAGTAATTTACAGTTACTTCATAGTAACTATAATAGTAATAATGATATTAAATTATATTGAAATTATAATAGTAATAATAGTATATTATTTCAGTAAAGAATTAGATAGTAAATACCAAGTAATCCACTTTTGTTATAGCATGCCTTTTTTTGTTGTTGTTATTTTACTAATAATGACCAACAGAGGGCATAGAAGTACTATTGATGTGACTTAACAGTTGTTTCATAGCATTCTTCTCTTAAGAAAAATGCCATTCTTAGAATAAGTTTTGTTTTGCTTTTGAAATTGGAATCTAGCTAAAGGTCTGGTATCTCAAAGTGTTCTCCAACTCCTAGTGGTACACTTCTGCTTTCACTAAATAAATACAGAGAGCAATTATCAAAAGAAAGAAAGAGAAGGAAAGAGAGAAGCAACCCTGCATACTAATATGATACACTTGGTAAACAAAACCATGGCCCAGTTTCATCTTATCCACTAACAATAGATGTCTTCTAGCGTCGAGTGAATAAAAATGCACTAGAAATTTCATGTAAGTTAGTTTCAGGAAAACAAAATTGATTTTATTTATCCTAATAGTAGCTAAGCATTTTGTAGCTATTTTACTGAAACTCAGTGTTATTATTGCCAAAGCTATTGTTTAATATTCAGAAGCCAAATTCATTCAACAGTTCTGATGTTGTTTTTAAAAACTAATCTTTCTATAATTATTAATTAGTTATTATGGTTTTCCTAGAGTGTTAAGAAGGAATTTTTGTTTCTTTTTCTCATGCCTTCCTGCATAAATGACATCTGTTTTGATCTTTGATTCTTGAAGCCGTTCTTTCTTTTTAGGAATGAAATTATTTATAAACATTAGAACAATTCAAACTATGCTTGCTGAATATTTAATCCGTATCTTCAGTTTGCATCACAAATTTTTAATCGTGCTGTAAGTCTTTTTAGTTGAAGTTCTACTTGACCCCCAAATAAATTCTATCTGTGTTTATTTTGATAGACAAGAATATCATTGAATCGTTTGGAAGATTTTCTCAACACCGAGGAGCTTCATCCTCAAAATATTGAAACAAACTACATAGGAGGTCAGCATTTCCTCTGTACTCAATATTTATTTGACTTCCGGGCTGAAGATAATTGGCTCTCAAATGTATTTATTTTTCTTCTCAGATCATGCCGTTGGTTTTACAAATGCTTCCTTCTCTTGGGGTAAAACAGGGATTCCAGTACTAAAAAAGTAAGTCATGGTTTGAGAAAAATGAAAAACAAAAATTTTTTTTTAGCATTGAATTCTAAAGTGTTCCATATTTTTATTTCTTAGCATTTTTAAAGGAAAAGATGAATATACTGAAATTTACAAGACTTTTCTTTTTTAACCTCTCATAATACCTTCTGTTTTTATGGATTTTTTTTTTTTTTTTTTTTACTCTCTTGTTTTCTATTCATTTCCTCTGTTTCCTCTGCAGCATTTATTGTTTGCATTTTGGAAGGTTGGGTATTCATAGAATAATTTAATATCATAGGAATAGCAGCAATTTCAAGGACAATGCTCAGCACTCTAACTTATCTGGGAATAAACATTAAAAATGTAACAAGAACTCCCTATATCATCTCTCTCCTTTTCTTGTCATGCAGCTTGAACATAAAGATTCCAGAAGGAGCTTTAGTGGCTGTTGTGGGGCAAGTTGGATCTGGAAAATCATCTGTGCTTTCTGCCATTCTGGGGGAAATGGAGAAACTTACAGGAGTTGTTCAAAGAAAGGTAAAGCCAACAGTACATTCAGTCCACATCTCCTAGTGTAATAGGCTATGGCCAACACATGGTTAGCGCCAATAAGAATTTATCAAATCAAATTGAAGATGCAAGTATTTAATGGGCATTTCTAGTTTGTAGCAAACATTTCAATTTCCACAAAAATTGATTAGCTATGGATGGATTAGTAATAGCATTCTGTCCTCCAAATACTTTAGCGAATCATTTATGAATGATTATGGTAATTGTTTGATGATATTAACTGAATTGCAACCAATTATAGAGAAACTAACACAATTTATATTTTAATTTGATTTGGTTTCTAATTATCATTCATTGCAAAGTTACCTAAGTAATTACAGCCACATTTCCAAGAAGTCTTGTAGTTGCTCAGGGGTAGGGTCTTTGACCCAGAAAAAAAAAATCAGAAAAATAATAATATTATTATTTTTTATTTTATTATGTTATGTTAGTCACCATACATTACATCATTAGTTTTTGATGTAGTGTTCCATGATTCATTGTTTGTGCATAACACCCAGTGCTCCATGCAGAACGTGCCCTCCTTAATACCCATCACCAGGCTAACCCATCCCCCCACACCCCTCCCCTCTAGAACCCTCAGTTTGTTTCTCAGAGTCCATAGTCTCTCATGGTTCATCTAAATAATATTATTTTTAAATACTTTTAAGTTTCAGCCCTTGGACTATGGAGAGGACTACTCCAAACCTTTTGTTCTATTCTTAAAAGTCAATAGGAATAAGAATTCAACAGGTTGTTAATCAACTGTTATTTTTTTGAAACACTAGACTAATGAGTTTTAGATTTAACTAACTCTTAGGTAAAATACTAACCTAATTCTTCCTTCTCATTTCTGACAAGATGGAGAAGTTCTATGGATGTGAGACCAGTTACTTCACAGTTTTTCTCTCTAGGAAGAATCAACTCCAACTCTTTCATTTTTCTTCATAATATGTATTTCCTCATATCCTTATGTCTTTTCTGATTCCAGTCCTCTAATGATTATCCCTTTATTTTTTCTTTTCTCTTTCAGTATTATTATTATTATTTATTTTAGGATCAACTATGGTATCTGGGACTTTTTCTGATAAGATTATACTTAATGAATACCACTACTTTAAACCTTAAGTATACTGTCTTTGTACCCTTATGTTCTTCATAATGATTGTAGTGAGTCATTTGTCTATAGTTGAAGATGACTGTAACTTATCTTAGGCCAGTGAGTATCCTTTAAAAATATGATTCTCGGGCGCCTGGGTGGCTCAGATGGTTAAGCATCTGCCTTTGGCTCAGGTCATGATCCCAGGGTCCTGGGATTGAGTCCTGCATCGGGCTCCCTGCTCAGCGGGGAGCCTGCTTCTCCCTCTGCCTCTCTCTCTGTCTCTCATGAATAAATAAGTAAAATCTTAAAAATAAATAAATAAATAAAATCTTAAAAAAATAAAATAAATAAAAATATGATTCTCATATTGACTTTATTTTCATTTATTTAGTGTCTTCAGCTATTTGTACCGAGCAATTATTGCACACATACTATGTGCCTGGCACTTAGTACTAGGGAAACAGGCATGAATATGATATACCCTTCTTTTTACTGTTTATTGTCTAGTGAGGGAGATACAAAATCAATTATGACAAGTGTTTAAATCAGATAAAAAAATGAATCAAAGTATAAAAAACAACAAACTCTGAAGAGTTAGAAAAATTATCAGATTTTTACTTGATCTTAAAAAAATATTTAGGAATTGATCAAGATAAAAACAATATCAATTCTGGATTTCATCTAATGCATTAATGTGCAAAGACCTAGCCTGGTTCTTGGCACAGAGTCAGCTAGCTCCCTGTGAATTTTTATGGTTATTGTTATCTTTATTATGATTGTTGAAGTACTCATGGTAAGATTTAAAGATTATTTCTGATCCTTTGAAGGTTTGAAATTAAGAAAACGTTCATGGTGATGCAAGAAATTATAACAATGCTGTTACTAATCACAAGACAGAGAGGACAACCTTTGTTTATATTAAGCGAGAGTTGTGGAAGAGACAAGATATTATCTATCAATAAAATTGACAGTTTTGTCCTTCAGGAAGTTCTTTGGTCTGGACCAATGGCAGGATATGAGGATATGGGGATAAATTATTTCCCAAAACTTTTTTTTTTTTTTTTTTAAGAGAGGGAGAGAAGGGCAGGGGAGAGGCAGAGGGAGAGGGAGAGAGAGAATCTTGAGAATCTTAAGCAGGTTCCACACCCAGCGCAGAGGCTGTCTTGGGGCTCAATCTCACAACCAGGAGATCGTGACCCAAGCTGAAACCAAAAGTCAGACGCTTAACCGATTGAGCCACCCAGGAACTCCTCAAAACATTTTTAATCCTGAATTTATAACTGTCATTCTTATCATCTCTAATTTAATAATAATAATAATAATAATAATAACGAACTTAACACTTAGTGTTTACAAGGTGCTTTTATGTTTTATCTTTCTGTTCCTCAAGGTTTCCTATGAGCACTTTTTTGAGGCATATCATATCACAACATTCAACCTTCAGTCTCCTTGTTCTCAATATCAGAGAACACACCAGGTACCATTCATGCAAACTTTTCAGTATCCAGTGTTCTTTAATGGAACCTTAGAGATTTGGAAGACAGTTTTTGAGTTAGCAAAACTTCTGTTATGGTTTCATTATTAAGAATAAAATGAAATAAAAACACATTTTCATTTGTATATGAAATTGAAATAATAATTATTCTAAAAATTAAAAGGAAGAATTTATACCTTGTGAAAATGGATCAACTCTTCTTCAGCTCCAGTCACACCAACACATCAAGTCTATAGCTCTCAGTATAGTATTTAGTTTCTGTTTTATATTTTGCACCATTGTTCCTGTTCTTCAGTCTTTTTTTCGGTGTTCTTCCTCTGTTCCCCTTATCTTGCTAAGTATATAAGTGTTCAAAATCTCTATCACTTGAGAATTGATTTAATATTATTTTAGTCAAAGGTTATTCAGGGTAAGGCAATTCAAGAGCAATTACTTTTGTGTTCAAGATCAAGTCAGATCAGAATTACATTGTTTGGGATCGAAAGCCACTCCATGTCTTACGTGCTCAACAAAGAAGAATTAAAAGTTAATCTTTGATTTATAAAGTACCTGGAGAAATCAAAAGGCTAATAGTTACACACATATCCGTAGGTTAGTAGGGCAAAAAGTACTTTAAGTGTCTTGTATTGTGTAGTCAAAATAAATTCTCTAAAATCAGTGTATGGATAGAGTCCATGGGGCAGATCGAAAGGTAAGTCTCTAGTTTAAATTTTGTGGGTCCTTTCTAAGAAAAGAAGGGTTAGTTAAAAGGATTTATTATACAGTAAACTGTCATATATTCAGGAATCATTTTGAGTCATAAAATCATCAAAAAGTAAGCATAGGAGTAGTGAGTGTGTGGAAGATACAGATGTGCCACCCAGATACCCTAGGTCTAGCAAGGGCTTGCCTCCCAGCCCTGGGAGTACATACAGCAAGTTAGCTCCTTCAGGGTTGGCCTGCTAACAATGGCCTGGCTGAGGCCTCACAACTGAAAGCCAGGCCAATTTAGCCTAACACGGAACAACTCTGATGGGTAATACTCTATATCTCTCTAGAGGGTTGGTCAAAGCTTTGTTGGATCTGGATCACGGTGTGACTTCTCCATCCACCCAATCCTCCTACCTTCTTTCCTTCCACAAGAATTGATTCCAAATAAACAACTTGCACTCCAGGCTCATTGTTATGCACTAAACTGTGTGTTCCCCCAAAATTCATATGTTAAAGTCCTAATCCCAAGAATGTGACTGTATTTGGAGATAAAGTCTTTAAAGAGGTAATTAAGATATGATAGGGTGGGCCTTAATCCAATATGACTGGTGTTCTTAAGAGAAGAAGAAATTAAGACACACATACCCACACAGAGAGGGAAAGCCATGTGAAGACTCAAGAAAAGGCAGTCATCCACAAGCTAAGGAGATAGGCCTTAGAAGACATCAACCTTGCAGACAACTTGTCACACTTCTAGCCTCCAGAATTGTGAGAAAAGAAATTTCTGTTGTCTAAGCAATCCAGTCTGTGGTATCTCGTTAACGGCAACTGGAGCTGACTAATACAATCAGCCTCTGCTTCCAGAAAACTCCACCAGAGACAGATAACTTTGATAGAAACTACAGGGAAAGCAAATAAGAAGTACAAAGTAACTCCTTTGAAGGGGCCTCTACGAAACATGTATAAAATTAAAATGTAAATAGGCTATAGTTACAGTTAAGAAATAACCTAGTTTTTTAAAAATTCAGTTTAAAGTTAAAGCAAAACTGTGGACTGAATATGTTCCTTTAATGTAGTATATGCAACTTTTTCTTTTCCCTTGTTAAGAGCATGTCTTTTATTTCTTCCCTTTTTAGGGTTCTGTGGCTTATGTTGCCCAGCAGGCCTGGATTCAGAATTGCATTTTACAAGAAAACATTCTCTTTGGCTCCATCATGCAGAAGCAGTTTTATGAGCGAGTATTGGAAGCCTGTGCCCTCCTTCCTGATTTGGAGCAGTTACCAAATGGAGATCAAACTGAGATTGGAGAAAGAGTAAGGAAAATATAATTTATCATATGCAGGAATAAAACTCCATTCAGCCGTGCTAATAAAATATTTATAGTCTTTTTCCTGAGGTCCTAGAGAGCCATACACAACTATAATTTTTAAAAATCATTGCAGAATTCCTATGAAGGAGATGGCAATATTAAGGACAAATAATTATCTGTAATTGACTATTTGGAAAACAGTTTTAAAATCAGCAGGAAATTCTGTCGTTAGGATCTACGTGGGGGAATGAAAGCCCACCAACTGGATCATCAGCACTTTGTTTTCATTGCTGGCTTACTATCTAACGAGTGAATGATAATTTGTTTTGTTGTTTTTTTTTTCCCTGTGTCTCTTGTGCACAAAGTCAAGCCTAGGACAGTAGCAACAGAGCACCAGTCTCCAGCGGTGGCACCGAGGCCAGGTTCTAAAAAGGCTCAGGGACGATGCTGTCATTAATGTGTCTTCTCCGTGTTTGCTCATTCTTGCTTAAGAGGATCTTGTTTCCCATAGTCTTTGTTCTATTTTATTTTCATTGCATTAATGAGTAGTCATTACGCTGCCCAGTGTTTTGGAGTTAAAACAAAACAAAACAAGATAGCGTGAGCCAAAGCATGAACCCCGAGAGATTATCTCCGACCCGTGACTAAAATCTCCATTAATTAAACATGAATGCAAAAGCAGCCTCTGCCCGTGATTCACGTGTGCTGTGAAGATGAGTAAATAATCCTTGCCAAGTGCTTCGAATTTCTGAAAAAAGAGCATAGCATTGTTAGGCATTTTTACCCCTGGCCCCCTGTTGTTTAATAGTCCTCTTATATAAATTGATAAATAAAATAGAGAACAAAATCATAGAAAGTGGGCATATTAAAAAAAAACTCTAGAATGAGGCAAAATTTATCTCTTACATAGATTTATGTTGGCTTCACTCATAGTCTGTTACTTTGCAGATGTATTTTCTCAAGTTATTAAATAGATTTAATTTTTTTCCCCACCTCTCTGGTTTTTTTCTGGTGTCTTCACTGTCTGTAGGCAAAATGGCCCCATAGCTAAAATTTTGCAGAAATGTGACTTCTTCAAACTTGTTAGTACATATTGAATATTATGCCAATAAAGCCAATCTCTAATAACATGAAATAGTTGATAATATGTAACTAAAAATAATCTAAAGAAGAAAAATTTTCAAAATATGAAGTATATATTTAATATAGGCATAAATGTTATTGCTGTTTATAACTTTTACTTTTTATTAGTAAGTGTCTCCCAATCTGATGATATACTTTAAAATAAACATGTAATTGAATATTCCAAAAGGCAATCTGTTTACAGCTGTTTAGGAGACAAGCAAGATAACAAAGGTAGAATTTTCCTCACTTTCCTTTATCTTTTCCTTTGGCATTGTTCAGTTGACCACAAATATTTATCAATGTATTATTATATGCCTTTATTCTGCTGTGGGGTACACAGTGGTGAGCAAGAGAGCTATCACCCTGCCTTCAAGAGATTTTCAGTCTAGTGAATCTCTGCCAATGAAATTATCAGTTGTCCTTTATTAATATTAATCATCAGACAGTCTATGTGCTGGGAATGCAAGGATGAATTTAACTCATAGTCTTGTGAGGGAGACTGATGTGGATATAGCCATTTCTGGCAATGGGATGAGCAAATGGAGCACCATCAGGACAGGAATGGGGGGACGGAATCAGTTTACTTGGAATACTGGGTGGAAGATTCCTTTCAAAGGGGACTTCCTAGAGTGAATAGCTTTTGAATTGAAAAGGGAAGATATGGGCTCCCTAGCAGAGTGACCAGCCTCTGCTAGTCTGGTTGGCAGGAAGCATTGGGAGAGTGATTGAAAGATGAGTTAATACGAGAACATAAGTATTATACTAAGGAACTCGCTGTTGCTCATGGGTGATGGCAGATGAGATGTGGGCATCACAGGTGTTTAAACAAGGTGATTTCATAATCACAGGATATGCAATGACAAGGCAGAGGATGCACTGGAGAGAGGAGTGATTGGGTGATGATAGTGAGGTTGATTGCATCTGTACTTGGGTGTTGGATTTGTTGTAAATATTTTACATTCATCTTATTAAATGCTCATGACACACCCATGAGTTGGGGGCTGTTATAATCACACACACAAGCACACACACACACATACACACACACACACGTATCATATTACTTTATATATTTTTTTCATGCCTGTCTCCCCTGCTAAACTGTGACCTTCTCATGATAGAGGCTCAGTTTCATTTATCTCTGAATCCCAAGTGTTAGCGTAGCACCCAGAATATGGTTATACAAAGGAGGTATTTTTTGAGTAGGCGGAGGATGAGAAAAGCAAAAAAGCAATGGCATTTTATAATTAGAGGTAACTGGCTAAGTTCTGTGCTGCAAGGAGGGCTTTTAAGCCAGATCTGTAAACACTAAATATAAAATAAATAAAGTAAATTGGGCCTGGCCCCATAATTCTGTATATGTGGCTGTACATGTCGACTTTAATTCTCACACGGAATGATGTATATTCCTTATTCTTGCTTCTTAGAGTTGTACTTTTGCCAACAAGACTTGTACTAATCTTTTTACAGAATAAAATAGGACATGATGATTACTGCTTTGGTAATTTAGCTATTATTCTCAATTTTCTATGTGTCAATTTAAAAATGATCACTGGTGTTGGTATATGGTTGGCAGCCAAAAGTCTTATTTAATATTTCAGAGGCATGACTTTTCAGAGTTAGGGGATTGGAAATTTTCTCCTTAATTGTTAGTATCTACTTTTGAGAGCAAGCAGTTAAGAAAAAGTAGATATATCTGTTAATTTTCACAAGTTAGTAGCACTTCGAAATAGGGGGTGGGGGTAGGCCTTTGGATTTTGTAATAAAGAAGGGTTTGAGGGTTAATCTTGAGTTTTCTATCCATGCTGCAGAAGAGAAATTGGATGTCACTATACGTGCTTTGAGATTTACACATTTATGGTCTTGGTTTTTTCCTCCTGCTCCATCTGCAGGGTGTGAATATAAGTGGGGGCCAGAAGCACCGTGTAAGTCTGGCCAGAGCTGTGTATAGTGGGGCTGACATCTACCTCCTGGATGATCCCTTTGCTGCAGTTGATGTCCATGTTGGAAAGCAACTTTTTGAAAAAGTGATTGGGTCCTCGGGTATTTTGAAAAACAAGGTAGCCATAGTGTCACTTATGCTTTTGGGGGGAAAAGGGAAGATGATAATCTGTATAGCATTGTGCCTAAAATTCCAACATTTTGTTCATTTGTTGAAGTAAAGTAGTGATAATTCATATGAAAAAGGGGATATCATACTGACCTTTTTACAGATAAACTTTAATGAATATTTTTTAAAGTTTTTTTTTACAAGTTTACTCTGACAATAATTTATGTGATTGTTACCTTATAGACTGATACCATACTCTAAGGGGATTTGTATGTCAGAATGAATTGGTTTTAGTTTACTTGATTTTTTTTTAAGTGGTATTTTCATACATACACTTGCATAAAAAAGTATTATTTTACTGATTATTTATTGCTTAAAACTATGGTATTATTAACATAGCAGTAACAATTCAGCTCTCTTGTGAAAGGGCCAAGAAGAAAGGAATTAATATTTACCAAGTGCATACCATGTCTGACACTAAATTAGTTAATTTAGTTCTTATAGCAAGTCTCTGAATAGGTATTATTATTCCTGTTTTACCTATGAGGGAACTTGGGACTCAAAATGATTTGATACAGGTAGCTTAGCTTAAGAACAGCAGAGGTTTTAATAACATGTAGAATTGTTGAACCACTATGTTGTACCCCTGAAACTAATGTAACATCGTGTGCAAACGTATTTTAATTAAAAAAAAAAAAAGAACAGAGATTTTAAAAAGTCTGTCTGACCACAAGGCCATACTCATTCCTTCATAATATGCATTTATAGACTTGTTAATATAAGGCACTCTGGAAAACATTGAATACATGCATGAAATGTTAAAGTATATATCTAAGTAAATAATAGATAAATGTCTTTACTTATTAAAATGAGCCCAAGATAAAAACCTCTGGTTCAATCCTATGTGTATGTGTACAATAATATGGAAAGACTTAAAAAATAAATACTATGAATTATGACTGGAATCACTTTGTTGTAATGCTATAGGACCTTTAAAAAGTAAGCATGAATGACAGATATGAAATTTTTAAATTTGTTATGAAATTGATTCATTTTTAATGAATGAAGACTACCTGAACCAGAGGGTTAAAACACTTGCAATCTTTGTTTGTTTGTCTGGTTTTTGTCTGACAACATATAATCATTCATTGTGAAATACATATATGCTGCCTTATACTGGTACCTACTAACGATTACACTCTGAAATAGTAAAAAAAAAAAACAAAACCAAACTGCAGCTTTCTTTAAAATAGATTATTTTTACCTTTTTTTTTTTTTTGTAACCCAAGGAATAAAATACTGTTTTTCAGACTCGTATTTTAGTGACACATAACCTCGCACTTCTGCCACAGATGGATCTGATTGTTGTCATGGAGAGTGGCAGAGTTGCACACATGGGAACATACCAGGAGCTGCTGTCAAAAACCAGAAACCTCACAAATTTGCTTCAGGCCTTCAGTGAACGAGAAAAAGGTGAGACACGATGAAAAATAAGCCTACAATGCCGTGTGCCTAGCCATTCCGAAAGTCCATTAATTGTGTGATTTCTTACAATGCATTTTTCTTCATTCATCCTGCTTAAGTCAGGAGCTGGGCACCTTCCTTTCTCTAGAAAAGAAACAAACGTTGGGACACAGCAGCTAAAAATTACCCTCATTTATGATTTTTTAAGCAAAATGTTATGCCCCACGATCTGTTTGTTCATCTCTGAAATAAAAGATTAGTTGATTTATAAGCTCTACTGCAGGTCTAGAATATAATGGGTCTAAACATTCTACTTTCTTTAAAATTAAGAACAGGGAGCATAAATCCATGTCAAGTAAGTAATAAATATTTTAAACATATTGTTGCATGCTGAGGAGGAGAAACGAACAAACAGAAAAGGAATCTGAGGAAAGACAAAAGGGAATGATATTTGTCTAACTTTTATGAGACAACAGTTGAGTTTACTTACTGATTTTTGTTAGTATACTCCTACCATTTTAAATTAAGATTATACATGTTTATGTAAATGAAGTGGTTTGATCCTTACCTAATTAAGACAGAGGGATGTTTGAAGTTGAGTATTAGCTTAATATTCTAGAGGTCAGTTATTTCCCATCTTTGAAAGTGTAGGGGCGCCTGGGTGGCTCAGATGGTTAAGCGTCTGCCTTTGGCTCAGGTCATGATCCCAGGGTCCTGGGATGGAGCCCCACATTGCATTGGGCTCCCTGCTCAGCAGGGAGTCTGCTGCTCCCCCTGTTTATGCTCTCTTGCTCTCTCTGTCTGTCAAATAAATAAATAAAATTAAAAAAAAGAAAGAAAGTGTAATGTGCATCATCTCTTTTTCCATCTATAGATGCTTTCTCAGGTAGACCGCTATGATACTTGTCCTATAACTTCCCAGAATACCACTGGGAAATGACTATAAAATCAGTTGACTACTTCATAATTTCAGGATAACAGAGGAAATATAGAGCTATATCTCAGTATTTCCTATATGAACTTGTATCCACTAATCACTTTACACTGTACATAGTTATAAAAGTCATAAAAATATGAAACCAGTTTATAACAGCATCGGTGCAATTTATTATTTGAATGTTGTGAAATCAAAGTGATTTTGTTGATGTGTTTCTTTTTTTGGACCTAAGCTAATACACTTTAGTTATATACTACTATTTTTTGTCTTTCTTGTCTTTATTCCTTTCTCAAATTCAAATATTCTATTTGTAGATGCATTCAGAAATATCTGATGCATCATCAGATGGCTATGGTCATTTTTTTTTTTTAAGATTTTATTCATTTATTTGAGAGAGAGCACGAGCAGGGGGAGCTGCAGGCAGAGGGAGAAGCAGGCTCCCTACTAAGCAGGGATCCCGATGTGGGACTCGATCCCAGGACCCTGGGATCATGACCTGAGCCAAAGGCAGACGCTCAACCGACTAAGCCACCCAGGCATCCCAGCTATGGTCATTCTTAATAAAAGAAGCACCTTCTCTTCTCTTAATGGCTAACAATTTTGAAAATGATCTCTTGTCTTCTTGGCCAAGCTAAGTAATAATTTATGCTTACTGTATGTATAGGAAAGAGGTGACTGTGAGTGTCTCCTAGGATGAAAGTGTGGTCTGTCATTTTTCTCTATTCCCAGCACTTAGGTAGCTTCATGCTAGGCACATTACTGGTCCTCAGTAGCTGTTTGTTAAACAGGTGAATCTGCCAGAAGCATGTCTCCTCAGGAGTTAATGGGATGATTTGGAATGCTATGAGCCAGTGTATTTTTCATGTGGCCATTTATTTTAAAGGCCACATGAAATATAAGTTGTATTACTTTGGAAAATATAGCTCGAAAAGCAGGCAATGCATAAGTTTTATGGTCAATATTTAATTTACCATAAGATATAAACAGTGTATCTTTTGAAAGTTGTGGAATTTGCTCTTGTTTAAAACCCCAGTTTTGGAAACAAATATCATGCCTTCTCTTTTATTTCTGTATAACTTCTTATGTACATGAATCCTCTCTGGTAACAAATGGAAAGCAGTATTATTCTTGAAGTTGGCCTGACATTAATAGATGTTACTACCTCACTGTCAGAAATATGCCAGAGTTAGAAAAATGCAAATTGAACTTTTTTTTCCCTAATGACTTCAATATTGTGTCTTCTCTATCAAAATTCAGGAAGGTGATGAGTAGAGATAATTTTTGTACTAAAAATATAATACATTTTTGAAAAAGGATATTTCTGGGATTTTGATTTTTTTTGGATGCTGAATAAAAAAATGTAAAGGCTTTTTAAAGGCCACCATAAAATTACACATGATGATACTAGATGTTAGATAGATATTTGTAAAAGGTCTGTCATGTATAGTGTAATTCCCTTAGGGGCCACACAGAGCAAGGCAAAAGTAGATTTTGATGATATAAACCACCCCACTAAATAATAGTTTCAAACCAGGTTACATTCAGTGTCAAGTTCCTATTTATTTATTTATTTATTTATTTATTTATTTATTTATTTATTTGAGAGAGAGAGTGCACGTGAGCACGAGTCGGGGGAGGAGCAGAGGGACAAGTAGACTCTGTGCTGAGCCCGGAGCCCGGAGCCCAGAGCCCTACGCGGGGCTCCATCTCAACAACTCTCTGATCCTGACCTGAGCCGAAATCAAGAGTCAGATGCTTAACTGACTGAGCCACCCAGGCGCCCCCAGTGTCAAGTTCTTACAGTGCTGCCCTTAGATCTGGACCAACATGACCTAGTACTATACTCTACCTTATTCTGGCCTTTCTTAGCTGCCTCTCTAGTCAAGAGCCCAAGGATTGTGCCCATCAGGGGTCTCCTTCCAATCTTCTACTTTTTGAGTATTCCAGGTATTTGGGGGTTCCAGAATTCTCTGCCCAAATAACATAAACTCGCTCCTCAATCCTTTCCTCCCAAAGGCAGGCTAATCTACTGGCATTTGCCACTCTTTGGCCTGAGGAATTTTTTCTTTCTTGGGGAGATAGGTTAGGGTGAACAAAGCCTGGACATATGGGCTGAGGTGTCCACAGACATGGAGCAGGATGGGGTTGGGGTGGGAGAGAAGGGGACAAGGGCCTTTACTGGGACTAGCTCACCTAGGACTGTTAGGTTTCCAAGGAGCTCTTAGGATTTCAAACACTCTCACGTGGACCTCAGCTTTCGGGTGGTTGGGAAGGTGTATTTGTTGGGATAAGCAATAGAACTTATTTATGGTACGTTGGTTGGTTCCATCTGTTACTGTTAAATAATTAGGAATATGGTGTGTGGGCCTTCATTTATATTCTTGCCCTGGTACCCACCAATGTGAGGTGCAGGCCTGTCCCTGTGGGGCATTTCTTTTTCTTATTTGTAGAAGTAGTAGCGAAAACTCACATTATATCTGAGAGCATTGAGAGCATTTTTATTGGGATTTAGGGGAAAAGAATTACCTAGACAAGGAGTGGCATTTGAGAGGTGTGATCCCCGGTACTAAAACACCCTGTGACCTGTCATTTATGTTTTAACTTATCTTCTCTGATCTTGAGTCTGTTCAAGAATTTTTTCAAAAGGTACACAATCCTTCCATTTTAAAATTCATGTTAACTTATGTGACACCAGCGTGGGAGTAAAAGTCCTGGGCCAATTTTAGGCTGCCCCAGGCTCTAGTTCTGACTCTGAATAACTATGTGAGTCTTCAGAGAGTTGACTCAACACCTCTGGTTCTTCCCATTTATGAAAAATAGGACTGAACTAAGTCTTTTTTTTCCTAGTGGCTGATGTGGAATTGAACAATGCACATTTGTATCGTTCCCTTGCCTCCAAAACTACTTATGACTTAACCACTTTTTCTTCTTTTCCTACCATCCTCACCTTCACTATTAAGGTTAATAACAGATAACCTAGAAAAAGTAGTTTTTATAGTATAGTTTGGGTTTGGATACATCAGATCTTGGAGACTCCATCCAGCTCTGAAAAATCTACAAATCTCACCTTAAGGGGATTTTATATTAGAGAATCAGTCAGAGGTGAGAAGAAAGATCAATGAAGAAAGATATGAAGACTACTGATAAATTTACATATTTGTAGGTTTAGTCTAGGCTACTTCTTACCCACACTAATAATCCTGGTGATAGCTAGGAGGATGTCATGAGTAGTAAGTCAATATATTCACAACTTTTACCTTTACTTAATCCTCCCCGAAACCTCCTGAGACTGCATGGTCATGATTTTACAAAGATTAGGTATCTTGCACAAGTTAAGACAGATTGTAAGTGGCAGAATTTGAATCTGATACTACATCTGTTTCATGCGAGGCCAGCCAAACTCTTAAACATTATATCAAATGTGTAGGAACAAGTACGCTGACTTGGTGTGAAGAGACAGGAAGGGGTGTGTGGCTCAGCTCACTCTTGTTTGCTCTGTCTCTGTCTCTTTCCCTTCCTCTCTGTCTCTTTGATAACTGCTGGTTTCAGCAAGTCACCTATCCTACCTGAGTTTTATTTTTCCTTTGCAAAATATGGATAAGCTTAACTATTCTCTTTATCTTATAAGCTCATTTGGTATTCAAATTATGTAATGTATGTGAAAGACCTCTATAAATTGCAAATATATAAATTTTAAAATTATTATTATAAACTATAAAAATGAAAACGGTCCTTAGGCAGGAGGGGGCTGAAACATCTCCAGATCAAATTTTCATTCTGTGAGACATGGAATACCATGTTTCATAGAGATGGTTGATGTAAGTCAGATTTTTCCATTAAGGGCTATTAAGATGTTTACTTCTAGAAGTAAGAAAACATAGAATTCATAGAAGAGATTGTAGAAATTCCCAGGTCCAGTTCCTTTCTTTTAAAGATGAGAAGTCTGAAATCCAAGGAGTTTAAGTGTTATACTGTAACAAAACACAAAACTCAGCCAAGCTCTGAGATGTTTCCCGTCAAATTCACAAGTAGTAACTTGAACCTCAATCTTGTAGCTCTAGATGTGAGACCTTGTTTTGTGTGACCTGCTTAACTGCTCTATGCCTCAGTCTTTTCATCCCTAGAATAAAGGGATAATTATAGTATCTTCCTCATAGGAATCCTCTTGAGAATTAAGAATTTTATATATATATATATATATATATATATATATATATATAATTTAGAAAAATGCCTGCCATATAGGAAGCTATTATTAGTATTAGTGACATTAGAAAGAATGTGACAGAGATTTGGGGAATTTACCATTGTGTTTCATTAGTAATCTTCATAATAATCAAATTGTCTATAAGGCTTCATTAAATTGCATTTTTCTTTTAAAGACTAGAGTCATGTTCCTCTTGGGCAGATACCTAGCCGTTCTGTGGAAGTCCAAAACAAGTTAGCACTCCTCTCTAATGTCCAAAAAAATAATTTGTGTAGGCTTTTTCATTATGAAATCTTAGTTTTAGAAGATGTTAGAAGATACTTCGGGTGAAGGGGAAATAATGGGAAAAATGAAAGGGCTCTCTGTATACCTGTGGATCCAGAACACAAAAATTTCTCCAACTGGTATAATCTTTCATCATAGCTCTCTATTTTATGCATTGTTTGCTTATATGTATATAAAAGCACTCACCATCTTCCTCTCCAGCTCATGCTTTAAAGCGAGTCAGTGTAATCAACTCCAGAACTATACTGAAAGACCAAATCTTGGAGCAAAATGATAGGTGAGTATTAGGATAATACCAGGCTCACTGGAATTATTAATAATTAATTACAATCCTTTTGACATCTAAAATGCTTCCTTTATAAAGGATCTACACATTATAATGGCTACAATATGTACTTAGTGGTCTCCAGATTTTAAATTCTAAGTTAGATGGATGTGTCTAAGGTTTAAGAGAGATGGATGTGACTTAGTTTGGGAAATACATGCTCATTAGACTCTCAGTAACTTCTAGACAAATTCTAGTAGCAGAATTGTGTATGTGTGCGCCCTGTCCCCAACCCATAATAGTCATACCCACTGCTGATGTGAATGTGAAATAAGCTTTAGACGTGAGAATTCTACAATGGACTGGTATGGTTATCAGGCCAGGATATGTGACCTAGAAATAGGGACTTGGTGTAGGAATTGAAGAATCCGTTAAATGAAGCAAGAGAGAGGAAATAAAGAAGAGAGGGAGGGAGGAAGTGAGGGAGGAGGTGGGGGAGAAGGTACGAAGGGAAGGAGGGAGGGAGGAAGTGAAAGAAGGATAGGAGAAAGTGAGAGAAATAAAAATCATAAAACATTGACCCTGATTGGATTTTGTTACATTATACTTCCTTTTTTTTTTAAAAGTGACTAAAATGAACAGTAATTAAAGCAAATTACCCTAATCTGTTATTTGCCCCAGTATTCCCCATAGCAGTTGCAAATAGGAGACTGAAAGAAAAAAAAAATAGGAATAAACAGAATTACAGGGAGCAGCCACTCATCAAAATTGCTAAAATGGAGAATCGGGATGCATTATAAGGAAGCAAGCACTTTGGGATCCATTGGCTCAGAATTTTGTAGATTTGACCTTGAATTAAAAAATGGACCTTGAATTTATTTATTGATTTTGAAAAGAGTAGATGTTCCTAAGGATGTGTGCATGATGTGGATGTTGCAGGTTTGAGTTTTGCCTCTATATCAGATTCAGCAGAGTCAATAGATCAACTAAATCATTCTCCCAGATATCCATACAACTTGCTCACCCACCTTTTGCAGGTCTTTGCTCAAATATTACCTTATTGATGAAGACTTTGGGTTTAGCCACCCTATTTTGTCACAGTACTTCCCAACCCCTTCCAGGCTTATTTTTTTTTCTTATAATTCTTATTAATTTTCAGTATACTGGAGAATTTATTTACTTTTATTTTGTCTTTCACTTCTGGATTTTAAGCTTTATAACAGCCTAAATTTTTGTCTCTTTGTTCATTGCTTTATTGCCATCTAAGAAGTTTCAACTAAACACTGAATAAAAAGCTGTGTTATATGTTATAATAACATATAAGCTGATGTTCAATAAATAATTGTTGAATGGACGAATAAGTAACTGAATTCTGAAAGAACACTCAAGGGTCTTTTAATCCATCATTTATTCTATACCTTTCATTTAAATGAGTGTCCGTTTTTAAGGATCCCCAAGAGAAGTGAATCTAGAAGCACTGAACCAGACTTTGAAATTCATGTGCTATAGGATCTACACATCTCTAATCCTTAGGAGAATTTTCACCTGTGTATAGTTTCACCATGTAGTCAATATGGAACTTGTTTAAAAGCTTAGAACTTAAAAATCAGTAAGTATTGTTGTTCACTTAATGATACCCTTCTCTCTATAATAAATCAGTTGTCCTTATGTATAAAATCATTGTCAGTCACAATATCTAAATTGAACCCCTTGAAGTTTTTGTGAATCACTTTTGGAAAGTTTCTTCTTGAAACAGGAATCCCACTCCCTATAAAAATTTATTTACAGAATCGATTTCTAAACATTTCTCAAGTTGTAGAGGCTCAGACTGAAGCCAGCATTCTGAAACTTACTTCTCCAGTGATTGAGTACATTAGGAAGATCGCCTCAATTCCAATATGTTACATTCTTGTCAACACAGCGCACTTTCAAGCTTACTTCTTAATAACTGCGATGAAAATGTTATAGGTGGTCCATGAATTCCCCATGCTGATCTTTTCTTGTTTGTCATCATAGTATTTAAATCATTTTTTTATCTTGTGTTTGAGAGACCAGAGACCTATTTCAGTTTTTCCAAAATATGTGCATGTTTGGCTACTTCCTATGTATGTCCTTCCTATGTATTTATTTTCTGTGCTACTTCTCATTTTAGCTTTCATTTTTTATCTGCTTTACTGTTTGGTAAGATAATATTACATGGAGAAAATTTCCCTGGCTTTTTAACCTAACTTTCTATTTTTTAGAATTATCCAATTTCCACTTAGTGCAGCATTAAGATAGACTAGGGCCTGGAAGATACACACAGGCAGGAACTTTACAGCAGTTAGAGACTCTCTACAGTGGGATGTACTGAGATAGAATGCAGTGAGTCTTCCTCATGGAAGAATTAGTTCATGGGGATAGTGGCTAACTGCCCATCAGGAGGGGGGTAAAAAGGGAGTTGGACTAAATAATGTCTGAAATTTAAGACTTAGAATTACTTTATGATATGTTAGTTCAATTCACTAATAGGGACTAAAATAATTTGAACTGTTTCTACGTTTTGCTTTTCACTTCTTGGTTTAAATTTACATGGTATATATTAATTATTTTATTTCTTTAAATATTTATTAATATCTTCCTCCAATAAAATAAATCAGGAATGTGATTTCAGTATTAGACTGCCCCCTTCTGTCTTTCATGTCAGACTCTTTTAATCACTTTAATCCTCCCATACATACTCCATACTTTGCAACTGCATGCTCAGTTCAGGGATAATGGTTTCAGTATGTTAATTTTATATCTTTTATACAAAAATATGCAGACGGGTATTGTGCCAACTTTCCTGAGGTTTTCTGAAGGACAACACAAGACTCATTTTTAAAACTTCTCTACTAGCATAAAATAATTTGCTCTTTTAAAATTCAGATGGAATCTGTTATTCATAACAGAGTGCCCAGAACCAAATGCAGTATTTTTGTGGAAAAAGAATAAGTAACATTGTAGTTTGCAAAAGCAATGCCCTCCTGTATGGTGTCCAATAAATTCTTGGTCTTTGTTACTTATGTCTAATTAGGATGCTTTAATTCCCTTTTAACAGTTGGGTTTCGTAGCATTTTATATCCAACTACATTAAGAATTAATTTTTTGGCTTGACAACCAATGCTGAATTTGCTTATCCAAACAGAATCCATGCCAAGGGCTTGAAGGATGATGACAGTAATTAACCCAAATCATATACCAGGAGCTGTTCCAATGAAAATGTCTGTTAAATAGTGTATCTTTTCCTGATGGGGAAGCTGATTCTACAAAGATCATGTATTGCAACCTCCCACAGAATGTTTCTTGACACTAGCGCCAGAGATAGAAAGGGAAGAGCCACCAGACTGATCAAAAGCCTTTCTTATTCTGGTAAATAAAATGGAAAACATGGAGAAATGGGGGGAAATTAAACTCAATTCAGACCTTAACATACCCCATGCTTCTGTGTCCCTACAAGGAACAAAGAGAGATGTGTAAAAAGAATGATCATTACAGCAAAAAAGTAGGAAAAATCTACAGCCACTAGAACTACTGAGTTTGTTAAATGAATCTTAATATAGTAAAATGAAAATATAATGCAGTTATAGAATAATATTTTAGGTTCATTGCATACTGAGTTACAAAGACCATGTATAAAATTGTTTAAAAGTTGAAGAATGGTTTTAGAACAACATTTGTATTATGATACTGCACACATGTGGAGGAAAGACTGGCAATATTCACAAACATGTTAGCACCAAATGTCTCTGGAACATAGGATTATGAATCTTCCTTCTCCTGCTTCTCTTCTTCCTCTTTTTTTCTCTCCTCCTCTGCCATTACTTTTCTTCATGCTGTTAGGTATTTTCCAACTGTTTCTCCAGTAATACAGTTCTAGAGGAATTGACACATACCAGGTGATTGGTTAGAAATGTACCAAGATTGAGACAAAGGAAGTGTTTGTGGCCCTTTACAAAGTCAGAGAAAGCTTTAAAGGAGGTAGGAAAATATCTGGTTCAGTTTAGGGTGGTATAGAGATAAACAAGCAAAGAAATGAAGTAAGCATGTTACTGTAGAGATCTGGAACTCAAGGGAGAGGTATGGACTAGAACAATCAGTTTGAGAGTCACCCACAAAGAAGAAGGTCATTGAAACTGAGTGAATGAGATTACTCAGAAGAGTGGAGCATACAAAGGAAATAGAGTTGGCCCTTGAACAATGTAAGGGGTTAGGGCATCAACTCCCCCATGCAGCTGAAAATCTGAGTATGACTTTTGACTCTGCAAAAGCTTAACTACCAATAACCTATAGTTGACCGGAAGCCTTATTGATAGCAAACAGTCAATTAATACATGTTTTATATGTTATATGTATTATATACTGTATTCTTACAATAAAGTAAGCTAGAGAAAAGAAAATCTTATTAAGAAAATCAAAAGGAAGATACATTTACAGGACCATATGTATATTTATTGTAAAAGAAATCTGGATATAAGTGCACCTGTTTAGTTCATGTCTGTGTTGTTCAAGGATCGACTATAATGACTAGAATTGAGCCTGAGGAAACATAAACATTAAAGAGAATACAGAGAAAGGAACCTAAAGAGAAACTCACAGAGGGCCAGAGGGGGGTGAAAAAATACAAATGCATGGTGGTAGGGAAGTTAAAGGAAATGTTCCTTAAACAAGGGAGTGGTCAGTGATGTTAAGTGTCATGAAGAGTTTAAGTGAAATATTTTTTAAAGTATCCCATGGATATAACAATAAGTATTTTAATCATTTCATCAAGGCACCATTGATGGAAACACTTTCAGCCAGGTGCCAGACAGTTGAAGGAGGCAAAGTGGTTCAGCAGAAAAATGTTTGGCTATAAAAGGAAGGTAAGATAGGATGGTAACTGACGAAGGACATAGAGTTGAGAGTAGTGTCATTTTTGTGGTGCTGGTTTTAAGATGAGAATAATGTGTTGTTGTCTATGGGCTGATGGGAAGGAGTCAGGAGTAGGGAGGAGAAGATGAAGATTAGAAAAAATTGGGAAGAACTCAGGGTTTCTTAGATTTGCCTTAAGATGAGAATCCCTTGGATCATTTGTTTGAAAGGCAGGTTTCTAGTGGGGGAAATCCTATAATCTGTATTTTTTTTTTTTTTTAAGATTTTATTTATTTGACAGAGAGAGACACAGCAAGAGAGGGAACACAAGCAGGGGGAGTGGGAGAGGGAGAAGCAGGCCTCCCGCGGAGCTGGGAGCCCGATGCGGGGCTCCATCCCAGGACCCTGGGATCATGACCTGAGCTGAAGGAAGACGCTTAATGACTGAGCCCCCCAGGCTCCCCTATAGTCTGTATTTCTAACAAGTACCATCAAGTGACTCATTGACAAGACAGTGTGGAGACACTATAGTTAATAAATGTCTTTTGAGGAAATGGGACAGAATGGGATTCAGATCATATGGTTATTGAGGAGAGAATTTCCTTTGTTTGCTATAGAAGGAAATTAGAAAAGTCTGCGCAGAGGTGCATGTAAATGTAGAGATTTGGTGACTGACTTTCCTGTCTGCCCTTACTTTCTCCATCAAGTAGGATGTGGGCCCCTTCTGAGAGTCATGCAAGAATTTCTAAGCACTATTAAGAGCCCAGGTAGAGGGAAGATGTTAATTCATGGTGGAACCAATTTATAGAGCTGCATGATTTTTTTTGAAGCAAGTGTGATGAAGATTGACATGTGGGTTCTAACATGGAGGTTTAATGGAAAGAAAGGGGAGCCTGACAGTTCTGAGTATTACCACAGTTTGGATAATATTGTAATCATGGAGTACAGGCTGGATAATGAAGTCAAAAGAGAGACGTAATAGGTTTGCCTGGGACTGAGAGTTTTTTGGAATATGGGACAGTCAATGCTAAAATCAGGAATATCTGGGAAACCAGAATCATTGATCAGCCTAAGAGAGCAAGGATGGTAGGAAAGTTGGATTCAGGAGCTGGAAGTCTAGATGGAATTAAAACCAAATGTAGTGAGAGTTATTGAATGTACAATTTAGAAATAGAAGGGGTTATGGCCAGAGATTGAAATGTTTAGAGTTGGGTTTTCCAAGGTGGCTTAGTTCCTGATTATAAGACTCATGGCTTAAAGTCCTGACAGTTGATGATCAGAGTAGAATGCAGAGGAAGGACCTGGAAGTATGAAGGTCATGAGATTGAAAAGAGATTGAGTTTAATAAGCTGTCTGTGTAGACTATGACATCACCCAGGATGGTGGCAGAACAAAGTGGGACGATGAGCCCGATGCCAGTCTTTTTATTTATTTGCTTGTTTGTTTATTTATCTGAGAAAGAGAGAGAGAGAGCACATGAGCAAGGGGAGGAGCAGAGGGAGAGGGACAAGCAGACTCTGTGCTGAGCGCAGCCCACCATGGGGCTTGATCCCATGGCCCTGAGATCATGACCTGAGCCAAAATCAAGAGTCAGATGCTCAACCAACTGAGCTACCTAGGTGCCCACTTTTAAAAAATTTTTTTTCTTAATTTTTATTCTTTTTTTAAAATTTTTTTATTGTGTTAATCACCATACATTACATCATTAGTTCTTTTTTTAATTTTTTATTGTTATGTTAATCACCATATATTACGTCATTAGTTCTTGATGTAGTGTTCCATGATTCATTGTTTGTGCATAACACCCAGTGCTCCATGCAGAACGTGCCCTCTTTAATACCCATCACCAGGCTAACCGATCCCCCCACCCCCCTCCCCTCTAGAACCCTCAGTTTGTTTCTCAGAGTCCATCGTCTCTCGTGGTTCGTCTCCCCCTCCGACTTACTCCCCTTCATTCTTCCCCTCCTGCTGTCTTCTTCTTTTTCTTTTTTCTTAACATATGTTGCATTATTTGTTTCAGAGGTACAGATCCGTGATTCATCAGTCTTGTACAATTCACAGTGGTCACCATAGCACATACCCTCCCCAATGTCTATCACCCAGCCACCCCATCCCTCCCACCCCCCACCACTCCAGCAACCCTCAGTTTGTTTCCTGAGATTAAGAATTCCTCATATCAGTGAGGTCATATGATACATGTCTTTCTCTGATTGACTTGTTTCACTCAGCATAGCACCCTCCAGTTCCATCCACGTCGTTGCAAAAGGCAAGAGCTCATTCCTTTTGATGGCTGCATAATATTCCATTGTATATATATACATACACCACATCTTCTTTATCCGTTCATCTGCCGATGGACATCTTGGCTCTTTCCATAGTTTGGCTATTGTGGACATTGCTGCTATAAACATCGGGGAGCACGTACCCCTTCGGGTCCCTACATTTGTATCTTTGGGGTAAATACCCAGTAGTGCAATTGCTGGATCGTATGGTAGCTCTATTTTCTATTCTTTTTTTTTAAGTAGGCTCCACACCCACTTTGGAGCTCAAACTCACAACCCTGAGATCAAGAGTTGCACGCTCTACTGACTGAGCCAGCCAGGCGCCCCTTGGTGCTAGTCCTGATAGGCCAGGAGGCAAGTAGATGAGAAGACATAGAGTATGGTACAACTGGGTAGCATTAGCTTAAATAATCTGGGGATTTGGCTCAAGTTTGAAGGATAATTATCTAGAAGAAGCAGTAAAAAAATCAGACTATATGTTCTGACTTTAAAATATATGGGATATGGGAAGATAAAGAATCTCCATTTGAAAAGATTAAAGGAACAATGTTATCAGGGCAGAAGATTATGCAGTAAAATGGTTGCCAATGTATAACTTTAAAAAATGTGGTTGATCTGAAAACTACAAAATGTACATTGTCTTGCTTTATTAGGCCCTCACTGGATCAAGGAAAACAGTTCTCAATGAAAAAAGAAAAGATCCCTATTGGTGGGGTAAGCACCAGAATTACTAGTATTATTTGTTATTAACCATGCAAATACAAAAGATTGCATTGCATTATTAATAAATATCATATATTTTTCATTTGAGGAGGGTTACTATATAGTAGTTTGAAGAAATTACATTAAATGGAACCGTTGGTTTATTATAGTGGTGTTTAATTAGGATTACATGTTACTTAGCTATGTATATTCTTTTTTACTAATGATAGTAACCAATATTATTTGAACATGCATCATTTTTAAGCACTCAGGACTATGCTGGCACTTTAGATGTACTTATAAGGTGACTACTGTTAAAATTCCAACTTACAGATGAGTCATCTGGGAGTTAGAGGAGTTAGTAACTTGACCAAGATCACAAAGCTTAAGAAATGTCATGTAGGATTTAAATCTACCTTGTCTGACCTTTAAGCACAGTAATCTAATTCCACATTAATTTTGCCTTTAGGTGAAGTTCTCAATCATTCTGAAGTACCTCCAAGCCTTCGGCTGGCTCTGGGTGTGGCTGAGTGTGGCTACTTACCTCGGGCAGAATTTGGTGGGCATTGGACAGAATCTATGGCTTAGTGCCTGGGTAAAAGAAGCGAAACACAAGAATGAGTTCACAGAATGGAAGCAAATAAGAAGCAATAAACTTAACATCTATGGATTACTGGGATTAATGCAAGGTAAAAAAAAAAAAAGTCTAGGGACTTCTTTTTTCTCTTTCTGGCCTAATTTATTCAAATGTAAGCATATGGCATCATTTTATTTCAGATAAAATCTATGCCATATTTTTCAAATATTTTGAGATAATTCAAATGCATATGTTTTTAATTCATCGTATTTGAGAAAGTAAACCAAAACTTATGTGTATCTGCTACATGGCCCACACTAAATAATGTATTTGTCTCATTTATTCTTGACAAAAAGTATTTGGAAAGGTGTTATTATTCCTATTTTACAGCCAAGGAAAATGAGACCCGTATGCTAAGTCATTCAGAACCCAAAAGTCTTGACCACATGGCTACTCACTGTATGTGAGACCTGTGATTGATATGAAGATCAATAAGTGAGTCAGTTACAAACTACACTGTAAGTAAAGTCTAAAACTACGTGGCAAGAAATAAGTGCTATAAAAGTAATAAAAGAAAACCTGCGAGGACACAGAGCGAGAAAAAGCCATATTTGAGAGTTAAGATAATTTCCAAGGAATAGTTGTCATTTGAGGTGTCACTTAAAAGAATGATTTGAATTTTGTGAGATTGAGGTCACAGAAAGGAGAGTTGACAGATGCAGAGGGAAAGATGTGAGTAAAAACATGGGTGGGGAAGAAAGGGGGCTGTAGGCATGAGTGAGGGAGCCAGTTTGAGTGGTCTTCAGGTTACTGGTAGGGCAGTAGGGGACCTAGAGGTGGGAAGGTAGTTTGGAGATGTGTTGGAGATGATAGTTGGAAAGGCAAGTGGAAAACTTTGAGAATTTGAGGGAAAAGAGGTGAATTAGAGTTATTTTTCAAACTAAGAATGAATTAACAGTGATGAAAAAGAAAGATGGACTTTTACTGGAGGGATTAAATCAGAAACCAGGGAGAATTTGGGATCGATAGGGAAGGAGTAATCAAGTATCTTCCAGGTGGAAGTCTGTATGGGAGATAATCTACTATGGAAAAATCTCTTCTCTGATCTATCTCCACGTCATCCAAGGCACCTAGTCCAGTGCTAACCAATGAGTAGGGAATGGAATAGGATTGAATGAATAAAGGATGAAGGAAAATAAATGAACAAACAAATGAATGGTCAGAGAATGGCAATGCAGTTGGAGAAAAGGGATAGAGAGGGAAGACACTGCAGTGAAAACATACGTAAGAATGGGTGATTTGAAGCTAAGAAGAGGGCCTCATTCTTGGTTTCGAAGTTCATTTTGGGTAACTGGGGAATGATGAAGACAAAAATAAGGAAACCGGGGGGGAGTCTTAATATGTGGGGCAGAGAATTCAGGTGACTTCAACTCAATTCAATGGTGAATTCAATTTTGGAAACATTTAATAGAAAGGGTAGATGCATTTTTCTACTTTTTTTTTTCCTCCCAGTAGGCAGGTTTAAATGCATATCTGGAAGTTTGGGAAGTAAATTTCATTTATTTGTAAAATGGAGGGCTTAGACTAAATAATGTCTACATTTCCTCCAACCTCTAACACTCTATAGCTCTGTGGTTCTACCGAGACGTTGAGTCATTCTAATAGAGATAACAAGTGAGCCATAGAGAAGATATATCACTATGAATGAGGATTAAGAGCCACAAGGGTGAATGATGGGTACTTGGGGAATGCCCATGTACAGCCAGTTAGGGGATTGGCTTCAGAGAAATTGAACAGAGATAAGTTCCTGATCAACAGATAAAAAAAAAAAAACCCACAAAAGCACAATAATGTGAAGGCTTGCTCTGTTCCTAGAAACCCAAAGCATTTTATAGAGGTTAGATACATGAAATTGCCTATATTTGACATTTTATGACACACAAAAATGGTAATTTCATATGGTTTAAACTAATTTATTAATTCATTTAGCATACATTCTAATGAGGGACTCCTTAAGTTTGGGCATGTTACTTAAACTTTTAGTTTTACCATTTATAGAATGTAGATAATTTCTGGGCACCTGGGTGGCTCAGTTGGTTGGGCGACTGCCTTCGGCTCAGGTCATGATCCTGGAGTCCTGGGATCGAGTCCCACATCGGGCTCCCTGCTCAGCGGGGGGTCTGCTTCTCCCTCTGGCCCTCTTCCCTCTCATCCTCTCTGTCTCTCATTCTCTCTCTCTCAAATAAATAAAATCTTAAAAAAAAAAGAATGTAGATAATTTCTACCTAAATATTGTTCCAGTGATTAAATTAGCTAATATGTATAGAGCTTACAGAAAAGTGCTGAGCGTATAACAAGAGTGCAATAAATGTTAGCTATTATTTAACAATAGAGGAAATGAATACTATGCACGAAGTCTTACAGATAAAAGTTTCAGAGCCAGGTTTGAATCCATGTGTACCAGATTCCCCAAACTATATTCTTAACCACTAAATTAACATTTCCAAAAGTTTTACATGAAACGGTAGAGATGCTCCACAAATATAGGGTTCTGTACTCTAGTAGGTCTGGAAAACTGAGGACTATATTTTTCTGTGCTTCTGAAATCTTTTTTTCTTTCACTAAAAGTTTCCAGATATTCTTCAGTAAACTGACCTCTTTCGTTCTAACTAATTTGATGTTTCTCAAATCCATTTGACCATGGAAAAAATGTTTCTTCTTGTATTGGCCATTAATATCTTGAGCAACTTGTTTTCCATAGAATATACTTTGGAAAACTCTAAATGATGATACACTGCCTTCCAAGTGAAAAGTATGATGTAACAAAAGCCAAAAAAAAAAAAAAAAAAGAAAGAAAGAAAGGTAGCACCTCAAAGAAGTTCTCACTGGTTCTGAAATGCTGCAGAAATGTGAAGAAGAAAAAAATTGAGAAAAGACCCATGATTGTAGTCAAAGATGTATCATCTAGAAAGAGATAGAAAGAGAATACAGATTGTAGGTAGTTGAACAGTTGATAATTAAAGAGTAGATACATATTGTCCTTCAAAGAAGTTAGGTGATTTGAAAGAAAAAAAAGGATATTGAAAAGTATGGTAGAAATAAAGAGAAGATTTTTTAAGTACAGACATTTTGTGTATGTTTGTAAAAGGAAAGAAAGGCACCTTGAGCGAGAATGATATTCAGGGAGAATTCAAACAAGAAAAAAAAATATGTGGAAGTCATGCTATCTAAGGATATTCATAAGGGAAAACACAAAGAGATACATGCATTTGGTAAAAAAAATAAAATGAAGATAAAATAAAAAGTATGAAACTTGGGGCTTCGCTTCTCTTCTCCTTTCCCATCTTTATTGTGTGGCCATAGTATTGCTTATAAGTGTCTCCATCAAAAGTATGCAAATATTGTGAGACAGATTTATGTTTATTTTGCCATTCTGTTAACAATATTCATTGGGGAAAGAGACGTTGTCAATGACTAAAATGAGATATAAAGAATATTTATAGTATGAAAGATAAACAGTGTGTTTGGTTTTGAATCAGTGAGAGTCAAGTTTATTGGCTTGCAATTCGCAACTAATTGAGGAAAGAATAGATATAGCAGTCTAGAATTATGAGCAGCAAAAGAAACATCCATATATACAAATATCTCTCTATCTGTGTCCATCACATCTACATATGAGAGTTAAACTCATACCAATCCAGGAGCTCATGTTACAACTTTAGGGGAAATTCAATATACTTTGGAAAGTATTTTAAATGAGAAAATATCATTTCCCATACTAGACAAGCTATGTAAGTTTAATGTTCACAATTTTACCATTGTAAAGTCTTACTTTTTTATCAGAACTTTTAAACTTTTTATTTAAATTCCAGTTAGTTAACATACAGTGTAATATTACTTTAAGGTATACATTTTTTTGATTTTCCATATATCTTTTTCAAGTTTTTATTTAAATTCCAGTTTGTTAATATACAGTGTAACATTAGTTTCAGGTGTAAAATTTAGTGATTTATCACTTACATACAACACCTGGTGCTCAGCACAAGTGCCCTCCTTAATACTCGTCAATAATTTAACCCATTCCTCCCCCGCCAGCTCCCCTCCAGTAACCCTCAGTTTGTTCTCTACAGTTAAGAGTCTGTTTTCTGGTTCATCTGTCTTTGTTTTTTCTCTATATTCATCTGTTTTGTTTCTTAAATTCCACATATGAGTGAAATCATATGGTATTTGTCTCTCACTGACTAATTTTGCTTAGTGTCATACTGTCTAGCTCCATCCATGCCACTGCAAATGGAAAGATTTCATTCTTTTTTTTTTTTAAAGACTTTATTTATTTATTTGACAGAGAGAGATAGTAAGAGCAGGAACACAAGCAGGGGGAGTGGGAGAGGGAGCAGCAGGCTTCCTGCTGAGCAGGGAGCCCTATGTGGGGCTTGATCCCAGGACCCTGGGTCCATGACCTGAGCCGAAGTCAGATGCCTAACGATTGAGCCACCCAGGTGCCCCAAGATTTCATTCTTTTTTATGGCTGAGTAATATTCCAGTGCGCGCACAAGCATGTGTGTTTGTGTGTGTGTGCTACAACTTCTTTATCCATTCATCAGTGGATGGACATTTGGCTATTGTGGGTGATGGTGCTATAAACAGCAAGGTGCATGTGTTGTATCCCTTCAAATTAGTATTTTGGTATTCTTTGGGTAAGTACTTAATGCAATTGCTCTATCATAGGGTAGTTCTGTTTTTAACTTTTTGAGGAACATCATGCTGTTTTCCAGAGTGGCTGCACCACTTTGCATTCCCACCAACAGTGCAAGATTTTTTTCTTGTTCTCCACATCCTTACCAATACCTGTTGTTTCTTGTATTGTTGATTTTAACCATTCTGACAGGTGTGAGGTGATATCTTATTGTAGTTTTGAGTTGTAGTTCCCTGATGATGAGTGATGTGTATGGTGTAAGAAAGTGGTCCAGTTTCATTCTTTTGCATGTTGCTGTCCAGTTTTCCCAGCACCATTTGTTGAAGAGACTGTCTTATTTTTAATTAACTATCTGTAGATATAGGAAATATTTTGTAATGAGGCAACAGATTATGCAGTCTAATCAAAAGGATTTTTTCCTGATTGGATCTTTGTGTAGAGTGGTCTTCAATCATTAAAATTTGAATCTTCTCGGGGCACCTGGGTAGCTGTCGGTTAAACATCCGACTCATGATCTCAGCTCAGGTTTTGATCTCAGGGTCATGAGTTCAAGCCCCATGTTGGGCTCCACTCTGGGTGTGGAGCCTATTTTAAATAAATGAATAAATGAATGAATGAATAAGAATCCTCTCTAATTTTTCTTTCATTTTTAATTTTTTTGCATTAAAAATTAAAATTTTTCTGAAGACTTATTTATTAGATGTAATTATAAGTTTTCTATAAGTGGGTAAGCCTAAGAAATGAAAATGTATAATTTCTGTTTTTTTCAGTAGACCACAGCTGCATCTTACAGAATCTTGTACAATGAAGAGCAGGCTATATTCACTTACATCATCATAGCTCACAAAATAAAAAGGGCAGGAGTACTTTAAAGCATAAGCAGCATTGTCTGTCACATGTTAGTACCACAGGCCTACTATGAATAATATAGAAAGCTAACATTCAAAAAGAAACTAGAGTTCAAAGCACAATGTTAGATCTATATTTTGTAACAATAATAAAAATTTTAACCTCATTTTCTAGACAAGAAATAGTTCTGAACATTTTCTTCCTAGGTCCCAGCTATTCTCCTTAGAATCTTTAGGACACTCTAAACATCCCCAATCTATTATCTTTTATGCCTCATTGTTAGGAACTTCCTTTCTCCAATCCAATGTGAAAAATATAGGCACCTTATTTTCAAGGTGCACTGTTTAAAGAATACACTGCTGCTTCTAGTTTAAGATGAGTGAGTGGATCACCTGCTTTACTTACCTCACAAAATTCCAGTGAGATGACGTGAATAAATATAAAAGGGAAGACTTCAGAAGATTTTGGAGTGATAAATTTCTACATAAGCAATTACACTGATAGGTGAGCAAGGGTAGAAGAACCTGCAGTCAGAAATGGATAGGGGAGAAGCTATAACACAAGAGGGAGATGTTCATTTGGGCAGTAGAGAAACACTAAACTCATGGTCACAGGTAGAGAGTAGGATCGAGTTGCATGGAAATAATCAAAATAATTCACTAGACCATTGTTCTCCTGGCCCATCAGTCTCTCCTAGAACACCCACCACCATCACCACTCATGGTCACAGCAACTGGCATTGTAGTAATACAATGAAAACTAGAAAGCTGATGTCTAAAGAGGAAATTAGGGTTCCTAGTGTGTGTGGCCTACATAGAAGAAATCCTCCTTAAATGGCTTTTGGAAAAAGTCCAGCCTACATGCCTGGATCCCAATATTCAGACTCTCTGTGTCACATCTGCCCACTTATGTGGAATTTGAAGCAATCCCTTCCATTCAGAGGAAAAAAATGTTGGGGGAAATTAATGTGTGCAATAGCAGAAGGAAGCCACACCAGATACTTCTATTAATTAACCATGTGTTTATCTCAAATGTTTAAACTGATAATGATGGATGGCCTTGCATTTTAATTAAACCAACAGTATAAATAAGAGCTAATAAATAAAGCAGTGGAGTCCAGAAATAAAATAATCCTATTTGAAATAGAAGCTTAAAATGTCAAATTAGTGTCTTCAGAGATTCAAAATATTATATCCACAAAGCAAGTGTGAAAATGTGCTGAAATAAGTTCAATCTTAGACAAAAAATTCTCGAAACATTTAAGGAATTTAAAGAGATTGAATGGGGTGCCTGGGTGGCTCAGTTGTTAAGCATCTGCCTTTGGCTCAGGTCATGGTCCCAGGGTCCTGGGATCAAGCCCTGCATCGGGCTCCCGGCTCCGTGGGAAGCCTGCTTCTCCCTCTCCCACTCCCCCTGCTTGTGCTCCTGCTCTTGCTATCTGTCTGTCAAATAAATAAATAAAAATCTTTTAAAAATAAAGAGATTGAACAACTGTGAGAAGATAAATTAGAAGAAATTATTCCAGATGTATACCATTGAAGAGATGAAGAAATGTTAAATAAGAAAATTAGAGGAATAATCCAGGAAGTTCAACATTCGCATAAGTCTTTCAGTAAATGCAAGTGAAAATGATCAAATTCATAATACTTAACATTTCCCATAACTGAAGAATGCAAGTGTCTGATCTTGCAACCATTCCAGTTTAGAGTGGAAAGAAAGAGGGTTCCAAGAGAGTAGTTTATGTTGCAAAGAGAAGGGGGCTAAATAGGATGAAGGAAATAATAGGGTATCTGATGAGTTGGAATATATTCAGAAGAGATTTGCTGACTATTGAAGTGTTTGGGAATAAATTAGTGCTTGTTGCATAGGAAACTAAGAATATGGAAAAGAGTGGTGAACTTCATGCGTAATGTATGCTTAGTGGCAATATAAATATTGAATGTTTATTTGAGGAAAGAGGGTGACAACCTGTTTTTGAAAGGGGAACAAGGAAGTTTGGGGGGAGTGAGGTAGGAAAAAAATAGGAAATATTCAAAGCTAACAAATCATTTAACAGCAGCATGTGATATTATTTAAAATATAAAGGAGTTAGCTGAAATAATTTAAGATGGTCAGGGTCAACTATCATTGTTTTGTTTTGTTTTACACATACTTACAAAGGAATAAGAATCATATTGGCAATACACTTTTATTAGCAATTTTGTGTATTAGAGAACAGTGGAGCAATTGTGTATCCCCTATGACTCAGAGCAAACTAGCTTAAGTAACATGGAATTTTCTTGACTCCCCAACCTGAAAAGTCCAGGCATAGTCTTTATACACACTCCATCCCAGTGCTCAGATGAAGTGTTCACTACTCTATTTTAATCAGCTCTGCTTGTTGTCCTCATTGGCTTAATTCTTGGGCTTCACGTGGTGTTGGAAGTGTTCTCTCGCAAAGAACTTCCTTCCATGGAAATCCATGAAGTTACTCTCCTTGAAGCAATTTGAGTCACATATCCATCTTTGACCAATCACTGTAACAAGGCACGTCTTCTTCCAGCCCTACAAGTTCTCCAGTTTGAGAACTTTTTGTCCTTTCATTTCTTCTCACACATGGATAGCTCTTTTATGAGCTTGTCTCTTTCTTACCATAGTTTGTCAAATGTGGGTAACAATAGTTATATTATTGTAGCATCAATAGATGCTTATAACTATTTCCAATCACTTCCGCTACAGCTATATGTCTATTATTTATATGTCTGCCTTTTCAGTTGTTGCAATAACAGCCCTTCCACCAACCAAATCTCAGTAGCTTAATAGACCCAAATAAATAAATAAATAAAATAATAAAAGGTTTGTTCCTTATTCTTGGGACCCAAGTTGAAGAAGCAATCCATCCACCATTATAAATATTGGCAGGCACTGTACAAAGGTAATAAAATTTAGCAGTTCTGATATCAGCAATTAAGTGCTGTAACCGGGTATTACGTGTTGTTTCTCCTTCAACTTGTTCAGAACTCCTCATAAGGTCCCATAAATCACAAGGAGGCCAGAAAGAGCTATTCTACCATGGACCTAGAAGCTAGGGGAACTATAATTATTTGGCTAGCAGCACCAGTGAATACCGTCTTGCCCCATAGGACATCACAAAATTAATAGGTTGCTAGTATTCGGTGAACCTGGTTCTGTTATGTTTTGTGCATTTCTGTAGAATCTATGCCCATGAATAAGGAGAGCCCTTCTTTGATGAGATGGCAACCCATCAGAGTGTATATTTATTATCAATGCACCATATACATCTTATACTTAGTTTGGTCCACAATTACACATTGTTAAGTTTGTTCTTTGAGTTTTCCATTTTAAAAATGCTATGATAAGCAACTTTTTGGGAGTTAAGGTACAAAATTCCTTTAAGAGATTAACATACCCCTGATAAGATTTTGTCTTTAGGTCTCTTTGTCTGCTCTGGAGCCTATATACTCACCAGAGGATCCCTGGCTGCCTCTCGAACTTTGCATACTCAACTATTGGATAATGTGCTACACCTCCCGCTCAGGTTTTTTGAAACCAATCCCATAGGTCAGATCATCAGTCGGTTCACCAAGGTCAGTAAAGCCACACCTTATTGAATAGCATACCTAAAAATGATGATCCATATTTAGTACCTTGTAATAGTATTTGTAAATATATATAAATATATATATGTATATCACCCTGAAAAGATGGTATTATGTTTAGTATAGATTTCCTTATTATTTTATTTCTAATTCTTGGGACATTTATAGTTGATGTATAGCAGCACCACACCTTACACACATAATCAAAATAACCCTTGAAAATTGCTGAAAGGATCCAAAAAGCATATGTGCTCTGGTGTCTATGACTCCAATTCTTACATACATTTAGCTTGAGAATCGCTGGTTTGGGTTGAGAAAGTAAAGAAAATATGTCTATATGAAGATAACTAGATATTAAGCATTCTGCTTTTAAGAAAACTGTCAGCTCACTTCTGGTGAATGGTGGATAGGTGGGGCTTCCCAGAGTGTCTCTGCTTACCTACAGGGTTTTCTTCCTGGTGTTTACTATCAAACACCTACAATTGCACTGTCCAACAGAAATGTAATGCAAGCCACATAGGTAATTTTAAATTTTCTAGTAGCTGCAATAAAGAAAAAAGAGACAGCTGGAAATAATTAATTATAATAATATATTTTAACATAGAATGTCTGAAACATTTCAAACTCATTTAAACTCATTTAAAATTATTAACTAAATATTTCACATTCTTTTTTCTACACAGTCTTCAGAATCTGATTTGTATGATTTGCTTATGGCACATCTCAGTTTGCAGTAGCCACATTTCAAGGGCTCAATAGACACATATTGCTAGTGGTTCCTGAATTAGATAGTACAAGCCCACAACTGTAAAATATGCCAATATATTTGTGTGTACATGTAAAAAATTTTTGGTGTGTGTATGGGGGGAAGTGAGGATAAAACATGAAAGTCAAAGTGAAAGTACCTAGCATAATAAATGTTTGGTGGAATATTAAATCTTGCCTCATCATACCAATGTACATGCTGTTTTTTAAAATGTATGGAAGAACTTGATCTTCAGCATTTTTATCTCTCAGTGGACATTTCTCTAGGACCCTACTGAATAACTGTCATTTTTGTACGGTAACATGTCAAATGCTTGGGTCTTAAACGGATGAGAATATGGGAGAATATGGGAGAATATGGGAAGGTTGTTCTAAAGACAGGCAGACAACTTCATATGGATATGATGCTCTTATACTATTTGGTATATGAGATAATCAGAGAATTCCCAAAGCAAGACTGAGATTAATAAAATTCCATCTCCACTCTGTGTCAGTTTTGTCATGAACTGAGTTGTCCATCCCTCTAGGTTGGGTATCTTCCTACTCCCTGGGATTTCTTAGATCATACCTTATGCCATAGATTTGACAACATAGATATGATTAAGTTATATGTGAATTGATGCCTGACCTTCCTATGATCTTCTTTCATTGTCCACTTCCATCTTTCAGTTTCTAATTTTGCAAATGAAGATTATTTTGTTTTCCTGCCTCTTAGAATCTTGACAGGATCCACCTACCCAAAAGACCACTGAACATGTTCTCGGTGGATAAGAATGGCTCACTAGTATTTTACAGAGTAGTAAATAGTGGTAGGCCAATGCCTCTGAACACCCAACTACTGGGGTTTGGATCTTTTTAAGCAGAGTCTGACATTAGTCATATAAACTAAGTGCTGTGTAGTTGTCATTGGGAAATGCAAATTGCTTGATCGTGGGCATCTCGTTACCAGAATGTGTTTTTAACTATTACAACTGACCACAGGGGAATAATATACGAGGGTGGGTTGGGGAGGGCAAAGACCATGTAGTTAGACTTATTTGATGATCAGATTGTCACATCTGGGTAATTTTTTAAAAAATGTTTACATTAAACATTATATTTCTTCTTTTCCTCATTTTAAATCATGAAAAGTTAAAAATAAAATGACCTGATATCAATTTTTTCAGGACATGTTTATAATTGATATACGTTTCCATTACTACTTACGGACCTGGGTGAATTGCACATTGGATGTTATTGGAACAGTTTTGGTCATTGGAGGAGCTTTACCACTCTTCATTCTAGGGGTTATTCCCTTGGTGTTCCTCTATTTCACTATACAGGTAAGTACCTGGATTTTTATGTGTATTAATAACATAAGTTCACAGTCAAATATAGGTTTAGACCCACTCCAGTGGCCCATTAGTTCACGTTCTCCAAAAAGCAGATTCCAAGAAAGGATTCCAGATAGTAGAGAGTTCCCAGGGAATGCCTGTAATAGATAAAGGAGAGGGAGCAGCAGAAGGATGGGTGAGCCCTCAGACAGTGATGCAGGTCTAATTCTGGTGAGGGAGAGAAGAGGATTGGGTAGGAAAAATGTTGGATTACAGGACTGGTCCATGAAAGATTCATTGCATGAATGGGAAGTCTACAAGCAGTGTCGCCCATTGCAGTGTCTCATGTGTGCCTGAAATGGGCCTGCTTTAGCACCCCTGCCGTACTCAGTCATTGGCTGGAAGCAGCCTGTGGGAAACATGGCCTCCATGCTCATGGAGTAGTAGATCCAGACGGGCAGTGGCTGGGCTGCCGGTCATCTGTATCCCCTGCCACAGCAGAACTGAGTTGTGCATTTTTAAGACCACCACAGAATCTATATGGTATTTACATTTTAGCAGACAGCGAATTTGCCTGTAAATCCAAAAGAGAAACCGGTAACTGCCTTTTTTGTCCGGTTATCCCTAATATCAGCAAAGGATTCCTAGAAGAAGGAAGCAGATCTCTCATGATACATATCTTTATATTCCAATTAAAATGTGGTCAACCACATTCCAAGATTATGTCCCTGGGGGGCTACAGTGTAAAAGGAAATGTCTTAACACATCTTTAATTTAAAAATGAAAGTATTTTGAGGCTCTTTACATAAAGGATGCAGTTCTTATAGTTCAATGCTTTCCCCAAACTCAAGTTTTAAAATTCATATTGGAGTTTAATCTGCCCAAACCAGAATGTTAATCATGTTCTCATTTCTACACCTATGCTATTATTATTCCTCCTACTTCCTGTGTTTTCCCTGTTCTCTCTGCCTGACTGGATCTTACTTACCCTTCATGGCCTAGGTCATATTTCATTTCTATGTGAAGTATTCTCTACCAAACTAGTGCAAAGACATCAGATTCATCCAGGTATTATGGATTTATCATACTGGTAGTATTACAAGCTATTTTTTTAGACTACAAATTGTCTCACCAATGAGATTGTAAGTCCTCCAGGGAAGACACTATGTCTTAGAGCTAAAAGAATTTAGAGTATGAGAGATGGTATTGAGAATCAATTGTATCTGCTTAAAAAAAAAAAAAAAAAACAACCCTCATATCACAAGTGAAAATGTATGTGATAGTCTTGTGGTGGGTAAATTATAATAGGATGACCAGGCGTGGAAATGAGTCCAGAAACCGTATCTTGTTAGGGGACACTGTATAGGATGAGCCCTGAATGGGAATTCAGGAGCCTCAAATTCTACTTCCCTGACTCCTATGCTTGACACATCACTTCCGTTTCCAGGCTTCCTTGCTTCCCCCTATAAAATACGAGATTTGCTTTATATCAGTGCTACTCAAAGGATGGGCCCTGGACCTATGGACCATACCCCAGACGTATTGAATCGGAGTCTCTAGTTGTACCTCTTTTTTAAGAAATCACAGTTTACTAGGTGTGTGTGTATTGTTGTTGTTGTTGTTGTTGTTAATCACATCCTAATAAAACTGGGAGGAAATAAAGAATCTATCAGGGTGAGGCCCAGAGCCAAAATGTCTTTATGATACTAAGTCCCCTTGCAGTCCCAGAATGCTACAATCCTCTGTGTTCTCCAGGGTACTTGCATAGAGCAGAGTTAGCTGCAGGGTGACATGTAGTTTCACATAGGTTTTTGTTCAGCTTGCTCATTTTTACCAAAATGAAGACATTTTAAAATCAGGGATTTTATGTAAAACTCCAGATCCAGAGATTTTCTTGAAAAAATTACAAGATGTGGAAACTCTTGATTTTCATTTCCAGTTTGTAGCAATTATCTGGGGCTGATGGATGATGGCCCAGTTAACTCAGGGCATGCTTTCTCCAGCTCTCCAGTCTCCACTCATCCCAACTAGTCTCAACCAAGCTAGAGGAACTAGCCAATTATATTTGTGGCTGCACTGGTGGGTTTTTTTTTGGTCACAAAATAAAAAAAGTAAATTTTTCCTCATGATTATATTTAGGTACAAAAATACTATTGTTTGTACACTTGGTTGACTTCCTTCATTTAATGGGTTAACTCCCTGGTCACATTTCCAACCTGTGACATTGAGCTTCTTCCATAGTAGGTACTCAATAATGGTTGTATGAAAGGATTATCGAAGTGGAGCTTTGTCCAATTCTGTTCTAGTTATGCTGTCCAGAATTTGGACTTTTTACTGTTCTAAGCGTGTATTCATTTCTTAAGCCTCCTGTATGTAACAAATTTGGTAGCTTAAAACAACAAATTTTATTCTTTCACATTTCTGGAGGCTAACAGTTCAAAATCAAGGTATAGGCAGGGTTGGTTCTTTCTGGAACCTTTGAGGGAACATTGGTTTCATGCTTCTCTCCTAACTTCTGGTGGCTGTCAGCAGTCCTTGGCATTTTCCTTGGCTTATGCACACATTACTCCAGTCTCATCTTCACATGGCTTTCTCCCCGTGTCTTTGTCTTCTTTTTTTCTGTCTCCTACAAGGACACTCCGCATTGGCTTCAGGCCCACCTTAAATCGAGGATGATCTCATCTCGAGATCCTTAATGACATCTGCGAAGATTCCATTTCCACGTAAGGCCACATTCATAGGTACTGGAGTGAAAACTTGAACTTCACTTTTTGGGGTCACTTAAGTGTCTTGCCATTTTCACACCATTGAAGCAATTTCTGCTACATCTTTCCAACTGCCTCTTTCTGTCTTTGGGTTAGAGATACTATGTGGCGAGTTCTCGGCAGATTCGTCGGTTGGCAGGAGCATCTCGCTCTCCTATCATTTCACACTTTAGTGAGACTTTATCAGGGGTGTCCACTATCCGGGCATTTGGACATGAACAGAGATTCATCCAGCAAAACAAAGAGGTGGTGAATGAGAACCTGGTCTGTTTCTACAATAATGTAATTTCAAACAGGTAAGTCATATCAGTATACCTAGTTCAAGACCAGTCTCTTTTTAGATGTCTTGTGCACTAACTTTTAAACGGAAAGAGTGTTTTGTAATGGCATTTCATCAAATTATTTAAAAAAAGAAGAAAACCTTAAATGTTTCTAATATTTAATATACATGTAAGTTAAAGTGCATCTATTTATATTCAAATAAAAAGTACATGCTACTTTACATGAAAATAAGGTCCCAAGTTTTTTTCTCTAAAGATTTATTTATTGAGGCACCTGGGTGGCTCAGTTGATTGATCCTGGGGTCCTGGGATCAAGTTCTGCACCGGGCTCCCCCTATTCTTTGGGGGGCCAGCTTCTCCCTCTCCCTCTGCCTGCTACTCCCCCCTGCTTGTGCTCTCTCTCTCTGTCAAATAAATAAATAAAAATCTTAAAAAAAAATAAAAAAATTGAGAAAATAAAGATTTATTTGAGAGAGAGAGAGATGAAGAGAGTGAGTGGGGAGAGGGGCAGAAGGAGAGAATCTTGAAGCAGACTCCCCGCTGAGCATGGAGCCTGATGCGGGGCTTGATCCCATGACCCATGAGATCATGACCTGAGCCAAAACCAACATTTGGATGCTTAACCCGCTAAGCCACCCAGGTGCCCCAGGTCCCAAGTTTTTGAAGGTTATATAGGATGCTATCAGAATTACTAATAATCCGATTCTATGTTATATTTTGTATTTGTAGAATATATTTTTTTTGCATACAATAATTTATATTTTAAGTTTGAGGTTATCATTTCACATAAAGGAGAAAAATGAAATATTAAATGGTAGCTGGACACATTTTAACTTTTGGAGACTCATTTTATCATGTAAAAAAGGGTATGTAATTGGAAAGGTGATTGATTTTCCAATAGGATTTTAAAATATGACGAGTTTTAGCTGGTGTTCTTTTTTGATTTTTAATTCTGATTAAGTTTTAAAGCGAAGCTCTGCAAAAGTAAAGTGTGTTTTTATGTAGAGGGCATCCTTTAATCTGTCGTCACTGCAACAATCCTATTTTGATTGAGTTCTAAGTAAGTGAGGAAAGAAAGGAAGCAGCTATTGATGTTTACATTTTCATTTCCCAGAGGAGAGTTCATACTAAGTGCACCAAAACTTCTGCATCTCAGCTGAGGAGTATTTTCCATTATTACAGGTGGCTGTCTGTTAGACTTGAACTCCTTGGCGACTTAATGGTATTCTTTGCTGCAGTGCTTACTGTGCTCGCTGGCAAGTCTATAGATTCAGCAATAGTTGGTTTGTCCATATCCTATGCCCTAAATGTAAGTAAGAATGATTTTGTGGTATATGATATGTTTATAATCCAATTAATTAAACTCTCTTCTCCTTTGCCTGTCTGAATTATATATGGTATTAACTAAGTAATGAGAGACAAATCAGGATTGCCCTGGAGGCTCATTTCTTCCTCTGTTGCTACAAGCAGGAAGCTGGCTCGGCAGTTCTAAGTGAGCTCACAGAAAGAACAGGCTGAGTGCTAGAAGATTCAGAAACTCCTGGGGTTGCATAGTTACCTAGAAGTTTCCTGTTCTCCTGTCCGTATAGATTTATAGAATATAACAGTGGTAGGGCCTCTCTCCACCATGGCCTGTCCTTCCAGTCTGCCCAGCCTAACCAAGGAGATGATGCAAACTCTGGGGAGAATATAGGCTCTGGTGGTTCTTTGCTTGTAAGTTTTTCCCTAATAAGCCCTATTTTATATTACACTGAAAAGCACTAGTGGTATCAGTGTGTTCATGCCCTCTTTGTAAAATAGAATATTCCTTAAACTACTAAATATACTTACACATTATTTAGAAGATAAGTCTAGATGATTTGAGTACCTACCCTTCGTCTCTTATCCAAAATGCTTAAGGCCAGTTGCATTTCAGAATTCAGAACTTAGGCTTGTAGAAAGGAAATATGATACACATACCATAGTCAATGTTTGGGGCAGAACCCCATAATCAAACTACTTGTTTTGCAGTGAAATATGTGCATGTTTACCCTAAGTGGGTTAAATGAAGACTTTAAAGAACCCCAATCAGTTCTCCAGTCAGGTTGGCCATCAAATGATTTGGCACCAAACTTGAGAAAAAACTGAATTGGCAGAGTTTTTTGACTTTTAGAATTAGGCTTGAATTACAATCTATATTTGTGGGTATGGTGAGAAGAAAGTAGAGTTAAAAAAAAAAAAAGAAAGAAAAAGAGGAGACAGTGGTGGTCAAAACTTAGGAGAATCCTCCTTCCCATAATGAGGAATGCCAAAGGTAATATTGTGCACAACTTTTTTCTCACTTGGGGTGTACATGTCTTTCTTTCTTTCTTTCTTTTTTTAGATTTTATTTATTTATTTGAGAGAGAGAGAGTGAGAGCAAGAAAGCACAAGAGTGGGGAGGGTCAGAGGGAGAAGCAGACTCCCTGCTGAGTGGGGAGCCCAACAGGGGACTCGATCCTGGGACTCCAGGATCGTGACCTGAGCCTAAGACAGACGCTTAACTGACTGAGCCACCCAGGCACCCCGGGGTGTACATTTCTTGAAGCAGATCCCATCAATATTGGTATTCATCATTCCTTACACCAAGTAGGGACTCCTTCAACATATGTTGAACTAAATCTTCTGCCAAAAACACCATTATTTATGATATGTATGAGTTTAATATACTTAAACACTTGTGTGTTTATGTATAAATATGCTTACTTCTAAAGTTGTTGAATAATCAGAAGAGATAAAGCATATGAAAACCATGAAAAGTGAAACTTTATAAAGTATTATTAATATTATGTAAAAGACTAAAGAACCATTCATGAAGGTTGGGTTTTTTTTTTCTCCAGATTACTCAATCTCTGAATTTTTGGGTGAGGAAAGCTTGTGAAATTGAAACCAATGCAGTTTCCATTGAAAGAGTTTGTGAATATGAAAATATGGATAAAGAGGTAAGCACTCCTAAATAACCAATAAATAGATGCAGGATTAAGATATTTTAATGCACCTTAAATTGACATTTAAAAAAATAAATCTTAAACAAAACCTGCTTTTCCAAATTCATGTTGTAATATTCAGCATTTCAATGAAATTAAAACCCAATCTACTGTTAAATACACCATTATTTTGTATATCACTAAAATAGAAAAAATATCAGAGTTAACTAAGTTGCAATAGTACATAAATTGGAAGATATGTTATATTGTAAAGATTAAATATGATTACCTGTTTTTAGAAGGCACATTTGTCCTCCACCAATGTAGAGTAAAATATGCAACCTAAGATTATAACTTTGTGAAGATTTTACATTGTGAAAAGTGTCTTAGTATAGTCATAATTGAAGTCTATTTTGCTCCATTAACCACTTCCTTTAATTTCTACATCTCAGGACCCTGACCCCCTTGCCCCTCTCAACCTATAAATAGGCTAAAATATTATCTACATCCTCCAACTACTACTTAAATTTGGAATCTTCTCCTAGATTCTTCCCCAGGTCTTACCTTCCTTTTTCACACAAATTTCATGGAAGATTAATCTACCTTCACAACCTCCAATTATCAGTATTCAGTTTGCTCAGTCTATTGCCATGTGGTGACCACTACATAACTTTATTGTTTGCTGTGTCTTCTAATTTTTTGTATATATATTTTTGTGTATAAACTTCTTGTTTATGTACGTATAAATTTTTAATATATATTCTTTTCATATTGAAAAAACAATAAAATGGGTAAAGCACATACACCCACACATTTTTTTTAAATCATCTTTATGTAATTTGATGCAGGTGTGACAAATACTGTTTCAAAAACTCTTGACGTGGAAGAAGTAAATTGTTCATATAATTCTGTTTACCCTTCCATAATCCCATTTCTCTGCACCTTTTTACAAAAGAATTTTCTGGAATAGCCTATATGTCTCTCATTCTATTTTGGACTCTCTCCAAACAGGCTTTAAATCCTACCACTCCACTGAACCTGCCCTTGTCAAGATCACCAGTGGTCTCCTGTCAGTCCTCACTTGACCTGATCCATCCTCTTACACTGGTGATCACTCCCTCTGATGAAAACACTTCACCTCGCTGCCCAGACACCACACTCTTTTGCCTCCTGTTCCTCCAACGTCCCAGGCAGGCCCCTGTCTCAGGACCTCAGCACGTATAGTTAGTCGTCTGCCTGGAAAGCGCTTCAACCCATATCCACATGGCTTGTTCCCGTATCATGTCCAACCAAGACTTCCCTATCTACCCTACTTAAAATTACACCACCACCACTAACCTTGCCTATCTCCCATCCTCTGAAGCTTTATCACTGTCTAACATTCTACATATGCTATGTGGTTCCTTCTGTCTCTCTCTGGCATCCTGTCTGCTCTGTAAGGACAAGAATTTGTATCTGTTTTGTTCAATGATGAATCTCCATCAACTAAAGCACATATTTGGGCAATGAATGATTGACAAACTGTTCCCCATCTCAGCTAAAATTTCAAACAGGTTACCTTCAGCAACTTTGTAGAGTTTTAGAAGATTCTTCTTAATAACTGTATAGGAGATGGGAAGCCTTGTTACCTTCAAAAACTTATTTCTAAGCTTTTGTTTAACTAGATGAGAAGTTTTATGTTGGTAATATTTAAAACTATTTTCAGGAGATCATAATATCCACGAATGTTTTCTATCACTTTTGTTTATATGCATGATAATTACTTTTTGGAGAGAAAGGTATTTTTTTGTGATTATTATATTTCTTTGTTTTAAGGCACCCTGGATAATGTCTAAAAGACCTCCATCACAATGGCCTGATAAAGGGATAGTGGAATTTATTAATTATCAGGCTCGATACCGAGATGACCTTGGTTTAGCATTACAAGATATCACTTTCCAGACTCATGGTGAAGAAAAGGTACCATATATATTTCAGAAGTTTCACTTTCCCTTTTATCTGAATTCATTCATTGTTAAGGTCAAACTATGATATGGTATTGAATATAAGATGGTCTTTGTTCAAATTTCATATAAAAGTAATAAACTCATGTGGTTGGTATATACAGAATAAGTTTTTCCTCTTTAAAGAAAGGTATTTTTAAATTGTGCATACTATATTATGAAACATAATTTTAGCATACTTTGGTTTTTCAGCTTTATTGAGTTATAATTAACAAGTAAATATTGTATATATTTAAAGTGTACAACATGATGGTTTGACACACACACATATATATACATATATATATATATATAGTGAAATGATACCACAGTCAGATTAACACATCCATCACCTCACATAGTTACAAGGTTTTTTGTTTTTGTTTTGATTTTTTTTTTTAGATGTGGTAGGAACACCTAAGCTCTACTATCTCAGCAAATTTCAAGTATACAATACAATACTATTAACTATAGTCACCTCACTGTACTTTAGATCGCCAGAACACATTCTTCTTATTCATCTGAAAGTTCATGCCCTTTGACCAACATCTTCCCATTCTCCCCACCCCTCAGTCCCTGATAACCACCGTTTACTCTGTGGTACTATGAGTTTCACTTTTTTAGGTTCCAAATATAAGGAAGATCGTACAGTATTTGTCTTTCTCCATCTGGCTTATTCCACATAGCATAAAGTCCACCAGGTTCATCTGTGTTGCCACAAGTGGCTGGATTTCCATCCTTTTTATGGCTGAATTATTCCAGTGTATATGTGTGTGTGTGTGTGTATATATATATGTATATATACACACACATTTTCATTATCCATTCTATGGACAGACACTTTGGTTGTTTCCATATCCTGGCTATTGTGAATATGAACATGGGAGTGCAGATTTCTCTTCGAGATACTAATTTCATTTCCTTTGGATATATACCTAGTAGTGGTATACTTTATTTTTACTTCCTTTATTAAGTAAAGAGCAATAATAAGACAATAAAATTAGGTTACCTAAAATACAGTAAATCCATAGGAGAGAATATTTGTGTAGTCATTGACGCCATGTTTTCCAGGATTATTAGTGAGAAGGGAATATACTTGAGATGTAATTTGGTTAATAAAAGCTATATACAAAACTGTTGATAGTATATCAGTTTTCTGTTTTAGAAAAAAGCAAACAGGTAGACTACATTAGCAAAAATCCTAGAACAGTAGTAAAGCATATATCATGGTTCCCTTCAGGTGACAGGATTATAAATAATTTCGACTACTATAGTTTTTCTCACATTTTTCAAAATGTTTTATGAAAACACATTATTTCCTTAGGAAGATTTTACAAGTAAATAAAAGTAAAAAATGAAGAAAAAAATTGACAACAGTGACCCACTTTTCCTTTTTCAAAGACCTGGCTTTTATAACCCCAAACATCTCTTTTTCTAACCCTTTAAACCATGTCCACTGCAGTAACATCAAGGATAAAAAATGTCTTTGGAACAAAGGAAGTCATTGTGGAGTTTTGATTATCCCAGTTAATTCAACAGATTCCTGATGTTTCTGGTATAGTGTGTCAGATTTAAGATTTAAGATCTTTTATCGGGGAAAACCAACCTCCTTAATGTTTTCTCTGCCTAATGTTCCCATTAAAACCAAGACACAAATCAACACCCAGAGGGATTGCTTTAGTCCTCATGGTCAGAGGAATATGTGCAGTCACTTGATGTTTATGACAAGTTGATTATTTTGTCCATGAATCTAAGATCCTCAGATGTTACCCACAGCCATCCTCAATAGTTTTAATGCCAGAGTTATTTTGATACACCAAGGAAATTTACAAACATCCCTTTGGATTTTCTATCCTGGCAAAGGGTTCCTCTCCCCTTTGTTTGTTAGTTTGTTTGTTTTATTTGGAGAAGGAGAGTAGAGAAGCCTCATTTTGAAAGGCCCAAGAAAACCACCCCATTATCAGAGTCATCTTTGGCCGCACTCTGAATAGCTAGTCCCAGGTTCAGGGGTGGTCTGCTCTTCCTGGGGCTGTTGGCATGCTCTAGTCAGGTGCTCATTAAATTACTCAAAAGTAGAGAAAAGAAACATATTAACCTGAGCCTTTCCAGGGAGTAATGAGTATTTGGATAAAGACTGATCCTTAGAAGTCAACATTACGTCTTCCATGCCAGGCAGGGTGATTCAGTTTGGCAAAATTAAATCCCGCTGACCTGACACCTAATGTATTTGTTGTCAGTGCAAAGTTCCCGGTCCCTTACCAAAAGCACAGTGCAAACTGTTTATGATCATTTCGTTACAGATTGGAATTGTGGGACGGACTGGAGCAGGCAAATCAACGCTTTCAAATTGTCTGTTTAGAATTGTGGAAAGATCAGGAGGCAAAATTATTATCGATGGTATTGACATATCCACTATTGGACTTCATGACCTTCGGGGCAAACTTAATATTATTCCACAGGTAGAGCCTATTTTGTCAGTAGACTTTCTTAACTCCCTTTAGGTGATCTTCTTTTTTTTTTCTTCTTTTTTTTAAATGTGTTCCTTCTAAGCATCTAAATTCATTTTTAGAAGCCAGAGCATTTGAATGTGTAATGAAAAATCACTACATAGCTGTAGTGATCACTACATAACTGAATCCTGTTAAATACTCTTACTCTAAAACATTCTTCCTAAATGCATTTATCCATTTTAAAAACTGGTATGTTGCTTTAAGTTTCCTTCATAATAGTAAATGCAAACAAAATTTGAATGAGATCAGACTGAAATGCGTTGATATTTTTTGAAAGAAAAAATACTGAGACTTTTGCCTAATTGGTAGAGGGAGTGTAGAATTTTGTCTCTTTGATTTGAAGTTTGAAAACATTTCAAAGATGAAAAGAACAATAATTCAGTGAGATCATTTTTTTCAAGTCCTTTGTCTATGGCATCAAAAGAACTTGATCATTAACAAATATGCAAATTGGCTCAAGAATAGGCATCTACAGTCAAAGATGACTTATTCAGTTGAGTTTGAGAGATTTAAGCTGAGTATTTATGAGATACCTTTGTATTTACATTGAAAAAAATCTTAAAATATAATCTATTTTTCATACTGTTTAGACATATACCCGTATTCATGAATTTACTTCAAAAGCAAATTTGAATGGAATTCTAGCAGAGAATAAAATTTAATGAAGAAAAGAGATATTTGTCATTCCTCTCTTAGAAATAAATACAGTTGTAGTAAACTACAGTTTCACCAGGCATGTTGGTATATTGGAAAGAGTGTGACTTGTCCTATTCAAATTCTACTCAACCACTCACCTTCTGTGTGGCTTTGAACAAGAGCTCTTTGGACCCACCAGTTCAGTCTCTATAAAATGGGGATATTGACTTCCATCCTTCTGAGTTGGTATGCTGACTGATAATATTATATACATACTATAGTTTGCATTTATTCTGTTCTATGTTCTATCTCTGACTAAATGGCAGCTATGGCAGCTATCGTCATTATTACTGTGGCTGATGTTGACATTGTTAATGAGAAGGAGAAAGATGATCAGGAAATTTATAATGATTTAATCTCACTTACAGGTTATCCTGATTCTTTTCTGCTTTTGTTTTCAATATAAAGTGAATTTTATAACTATTTAGTTTTGATTGTTTTGCTTTTTGTTTTCTGAATCTGATTTTTTAAAAATGTATTTGTGCCTCATGGGACAGTAAGATTACTGGTGACAATTTTATTCTCTAGGATCCTGTTTTATTTTCTGGTACCCTTCAAATGAACCTGGATCCCCTAGACAAGTATTCCGATAGCGAGCTGTGGGAGGTGCTAGAACTGTGTCACTTAAAAGAGTTTGTGCAGTCCCTTCCCAAGAAGCTGCTGCATGAGATTACAGAGGGAGGTGAAAACCTCAGGTAAGCTGCTAAGAACAAAGCTTGGCCAAGTTATTCATTTCAAGGCTCCTTAGAAACTTTGAGTTAGCCTCAAAGGTAAGTCACTCCTCCTGAGTCACCCAGGACCTCTTTTGGTCTGTTCAAAGCACACGATTGCTGATTCCCTCTAGGGAAAAGGGACGAGGAATATAATGGTAACCACTGGCTGGGAAACCTCTGGTGAAGGAAAGAAGGGAGAAGAAGGGAATGATCCAGTATGGAAAGTCACTGTTTAATTGACTCTTCTTTTGTAAAGACTCCTATTCAAATAACTTTCTTCCTTAAAAATGTTATAAAGGACTCCTTTCTCCTTCATGGCTGTTTGATACCCGATGACAGTCCCTTTCGGTCTCTGATCGAGACCCAAGGAAAGTGAGCTAGATCCCTTCAAGCCCTGCACTGCATGACTCGGTCTCCCTGATTGCTCTCCTTACCTCTGTCTGTTTCTGCCACATTGGCCTCCTTGATGGTTCCTGAATATGCCAGGCAAGCTCTTGCCTGCCTCAGGGAATCTTGCACCCACTGTTCCCTTTTCCGGGAACAAGTTTCCACTGGAAATCTGCATGGCTCACTCTCCCCTTCCAAAGGGTCTTGAATTAAAAGGCAACGCCCTCAGTCCAGTGAGGCTTTCTTTGGCAGGCCTGTCTAAAATGTCCACCCCAGGCCCACACTCTATACCCTCCCTTTCTGTGTGCTTGAATTCTTCTTATTACGATGCATTTTACCCATGTATCATATTTATTTTTTTCTGTCTTCCCACGAGAATGTAAACTCCACATAGAGATTTTTGTCTCTTTTGACAAAATAAATATTTCTTGAACAAAAGAATGAATGAATGTGTGACTTAGAAAGAGAGTGAGTAGTGATATAATCAGAATTTTAGAACAGGAAGTGTGTAACCATAAAGTCCACTGTAGAAATTATTTTACTATTTTTTTTTTTAACAGTGTTGGACAAAGGCAGCTTGTCTGTCTTGCTCGTGCTTTGCTTCGAAAAACAAAAATTCTCATCTTGGATGAGGCAACAGCTTCCATTGATTTTGAGACTGATAACTTGGTGCAGACCACAATCAGGAAAGAGTTCTCCGACTGTACCATCCTGACGATTGCTCATAGACTGCACTCTATCATTGATTCAGATAGGTATGCTTTATTTGTTTTCAGAAACAAAACTATACCTATAAATCTCCACAGAGATAGCCACTGAATATACCAAACAACTAATTGCCACTAATAAAGGATTGTATCCGTACTGATACAAAATTTTCCTTAATAGTAGGAAACATATTTTCCAGACAATTAGAAGAATATGTTAATGCTAAAAGAATATTAGAAAACTGGAGGGGCGCCTGGGTGGCTCAGTTGGTTGGGCTACTGCCTTCGGCTCAGGTCATGATCCTGGAGTCCTGGGATCGAGTCCCACATCGGGCTCCCGTTCGGTGGAGAGCCTGCTTCTCCCTCTGACCCTCTCCCCATCTCATGCTGTTTCTCACTCTCTCTCGCTCAAATAAATGGATAAATAAAATCTTTAAAAAAAAAAAAAGAAAACTGGATATACTTCTTGAGTTCAGTAGTACCCATATTTTGTAATGATATAACTCACATGGTAATTTACATTTTACATTAGCAAGAAAAACAAGGGTAAACCGGAAAACTGATTAAGGTTACCTGACTGGATTCTTTTCACATTGCAGGGTACTTGTTCTAGACTCTGGAAGGATTACAGAATTTGAAACACCACAGAATTTGATATGCCAGAAAGGACTTTTCTTTGAAATGCTAACAGAAGCTGGAATACCAGAAGACTCAGTGACAAAATAATAAATACTTTTAGCTATAGATTGATTATACTGAATAAAAAATAGATTCATATTTTAAAAATAACAATGGGGAGAACTGCACAAAAGCAGGCCCCTGGCTACACGTTGGCATAAATACCAAAAAGCATCAGAGTTCCAGCTATCCTGGGCTGCACCCAACCTTCTCTCTTCCACTCATGCCCTCCGGAATATCTGCCTTCTCCACATTGCCCAAAGTACTACATGCCACGTATCCTTTAAGTCTCTGACTTCATTCAGGAGTCACCTTCTCCGTGGAGTGTGCCTTGATTTCCCCCCTGCTCTCCGATCTGATCTAGCTGTCCCTTTTCTGTACTCTCACCATCCCTGTGTGCATAACTGGTGTCATGAGACAGGGACCATACTCTATTTTAATTGTTTTAGTCTGTCTTCCCACTAAAGCTACTTGAAGGCAAGTACCCAGTGTCAGTCATCTTTGTATGTTGGGTTCCTAGCATAGTGATTTTCATCTAGTTGATATCCAACCAGTGTTTGAAGAATTAATGACTTGGCATTTTCGAGTAATATAATACAGGTATTTATAGACAGACATATGTGTTGAGCTACTGTACAGTATATAAAATGATGGGGAAATCACAGAAAAAATATTAGGAGTTATTCAGTTGCTTTTTAGAAATAATATATTAACTGTATTTTATGGTATACTTTATTTTAAAATAATATTTTATATTTTTTACTATTGACTTTGAGTAAAAAACAGTACTTTCTATGCAACATTATTTTTGGCTGGATTAACCTCAGTGACTTAGGTATCAGATAGTATACATTCACAAGAAGATTGCTGACTTGTAATACTAATCATATTTTGAAGGAGTTTTTAACTTAGTAGTTTTATGTATTAGAAGCAATATTATTTCTTGAATTGCCCTTCAAATTTGAAGTATTCAAATTTTAATGATATTTTCCTTTTAAGATGATTTTAATAAAATATGTTAACATGTTCTTGAAGACCTATCAACTGTTTCTTTTATTCACCTTTTCTCCTTCCTGTGCACAACCATGTACAACCTAGCTTCATCCCCTACAGGTATTTATGAAAAGTTGCCTGAAGTTATAAAACCCTATATTATCTAAAACCTCCTCCCATTAGAATCTAAGCCACTAGAAATGTTTTTCCTTTCTTTACAATCCCTGCCGTGCCCATCAGTATGTTTTGTACTCAGTAAATAATGAATAAATATCTGTTGAATTCCATTAAGAAAGGGATCTAGACTCCAACAAATGGTGCTGGGAAAATCGGACAGCTACCTGCAAAAGAATGAAACTGGATCACTTTCTTAAACTATGCACAAAAATAAACTCTAAATGGATTTTTAAAAAGACCTAAATGTGAGACCTAAAACCATAAAACTCCTAGAAGAAAACATAGTAATTTCTTTAACACTGGCCTACCAACATTTTTCTAGATATGTCTCCTCAGGCAGGGAAATGAAAGCAAAAATAAACTATTGGGACTATATCAAAATAAAAAGCCTCTGCACAGTGAAGGAAACCATCAACAAAACGACACAGCAACCTACCAAATGGGAGAAGGTATTTGCAAATGATATATCAGATAAGGGGTTAATACTCAAAATAAAGAACTTTTACAACTCAACACTCAAATCAAGTAATCCTATTAAAAAGGGGCAGAGGACCTGAATTGACATTAGACCTGGCCAACAGACACATGAAAAGAAGGCTCAACATCCCTCATCATCAGGGAAATGCAAATCAAAACTAGAGTGTGATATCACCTCACTTCTGTCAGAATGGTTAACATCAAAAAGACAAGAAATAATGAGTGTTAGGCAAGCATGTGGAGAAAAAGGAAACTTATGCACTGTTGGTGGGAATGCAAATTGGTATAGCCACTGTGGAGAACAGAATGGAGGTTCCTCAAAAAATTAAAAATAGAATTACCATATCATCCAGTAATTTTCCTACTAGGTATTTACCCCCCAAACCCGAAAATGCTAATTTGAAAAGATATGTGCACCGCTATGTTTTTGTAGCATAAAGTCTTCCAGTGTTTTCATTATCAATAACCAAGATATAGAAGCAACCCAAGAGTCCATTGATAGATGAAAGGATAAAGAAGATATATATAATGGAATATCACCCAGCCGTATAAAAAATGAGATTTTGCCATGTGCAACAACATGGCTGGGAGGGTATAATGCTAAGTGAAAGAAGTCAGTCAGAGAAGGACAAAGACCATACGATTTCACTCATATGTGGTAGTTAAGAAGGAAAACAAAGGTGAGAAGAGAAATTAAAAAAAAAAAAAAAGACTCAAATACAGAGAACAAAGTGGTGGTTGCCAGAGAGGAGGTGGGTAGGGGGATGGCTGAAATAGGTAAGGGGGCTTCAGAGGACACTTACTGTGATAAGCACTGAGTCATGCAGAGCATTATTGAATCATTATACTGTACATTTGAAATTAATATAACACTGCATGTTAACTATCCTTGAATTAAAAGAGAAGGATCTAGATATTTCATTGTTAAAAGTTTATGTTTTAGCCTCTTTATACCTATAGTAAATCAACCAGAGACTCTCCGTAATTTATTTTTTTAATTTTTATTATTATTTTTTGAGACCCTCTGTAATTTATAAAAAATCTAATGGGAAATTGACAGTAGCCTGGATAAATTATAGTCTAGTCACACAGTGGAACTCTATACAACTATGAGAATGAATGAAGAACACTTAAAGGCAACAGCGTGGATGAGTCTCATGACTATGTCGAGTGAAAGAAGCCAACCCCCAAAAAATATTAGTATGTGATTCTATAATTCTGTTTGTACAAAAGTTTTTTAAAAAGGAAAACTAGTCTATAGTACTATTAAAAGTCAGGATACTGGCTATTCTTGGTAAGGAAGGAGGGGTAAAGTTTGAAGGGGTACACCGGTGGGCTTCTGCAGTAATGGTTATATTCTGTTTCTTTATCTGGGCCTGAGTACTGGTTCAGTTTGTGAAAATTCATCAAGCTGTATACTTAGGATACGTGCAGTTTTGTATATACATAGACAGATATATGTATAACGTATAATATACTTAAAGAGAAAAATAAGGCAAAAATAAACATCAAAAATGTTACATTATATATAAATGATGGAATCATTAAATTCTACTGAAACCAATATTACATTATATGTCAACTAACTAGAATTAAAATAAAAACAAGCAAAAAAGACTAAGCCAAAATCACTGAAAGATAATTTCATCATGTTTTAAGAAGCTATATGTTACTATGGTAACACTGTATGTTAACTAACTAGAATTTAAGTAAAAACAAAACAAAAAAAAGACTGAGCCAAAAGTACTCAAAGATAATTTTGTCATGTTTTAAGAAATTAATATTACATTTTCATTTCAATTATGTTCACCAAGGTTATTCAGTCACTGAAGTACACTGGAAGCAAAGTGCAGGGTACTCAATATGACTGGATTACAGAGAGGTAGTTTGTTTGAATTTTGTAAAAAGAAAACACCTTTAGTCAATGATTGATTTGTTTAAAGATTTTAACTACAAAATATATTAAGAAAATAATGATTATAATTTCAATATGTAGAAATTTTTACCTTAGCTGATAGAAGGAAAATGCTAAGCAGGATTAAGTTGAATTCTTTTAGGGATAATGAGGATATTTATTATTGAAAGCATACCGTATGCCAAGTAAATGTGCAAGGCATTGGAATCTTTTGTTACTTCAGTCTTCACTAAATATAAGAAAGGTATTATCTACCCCATTTTGTCAAAAATAAGATTTCAAGAGGATCTTGGCCAATAATATGTAGAACCCAGGTCTACATGGTGAGAAAATTGATGGTCTTTCCAGTTCCTACTAATATGTCTCATTCCTGGGAGAGCCAGTTAAAAAGAGTCTGGTGGTTAAAAATGGGGGAGAAAGATTTTAAACCAAGAGCTTTGAAAGCATAGTAAATGGAATTAAAGTTTGGGGGCAGGCTGCTTTTTCAAATATATCATTAGCTTGAACCATATGAAATAGCCATTTTTGTAGGTCAAAATGGTTTAATAATGGCAATTTCATATACTTTTAAACATAGCTTTGATATCAAACAGTATTAAGACATAATGCTATATTTTATTTTTTTAAAGATTTTTTTTTTTTTTTTTTGAGAGAGAGAATGGCAGAGAGAGAGCATGAGAGCGGGGAGGGTCAGAGGGAGAAGCAGACTCCCCGCTGAGCAGGGAGCCCGATGCGGGACTCGATCCCGGGACTCCAGGATCATGACCTGAGCCGAAGGCAGTCGCCTAACCAACTGAGCCACCCAGGAGCCCCATAATGCTATATTTTAATACACACAAATAATTATAACTGATCTGTACAGGCTTTTAGGAAAAATAATCAAGAAAAATAAAATAAAATACAGGAAGTTAGAAGAGTTCAGGATATTGGGACAGGGTGCCTGTGTTAAAGCCCACTCCCACCACTTTCCAATTGTGTAAACTGGGGCAAGTTAACTTACTCCTCTGGGCTTACTTGGGAGTAACAGTTTTATCTACCTCCTAAAGTTTTTGAAAATTAAATCACATAACACATAACACTTAGGACAGTGTCTGGCATGTAGAAAACATTCAATGGCATGTTAGCTATTATCTAAATATCAACAGTCACAGCTCCTTGTAATTGTAGTCTCATATTTACAAACATCATGGAACACACTGTGAAGTGAATAAAAAGGACAAAATCGAGCCAATGTTTATAAAAGTCTATTCTATACGCAGCAATTTTGGGGTAACGAGATTAAAATAAGATCTAGTCCCCAGTGGTACACAATATGGTATCATATTATTATCAGGTTATTATATTATGTCACTTGAGAAGGCAGCAGTCAGGACAGATCTAGTTCCTTCTAGTTTTCCTAATTCACCTTGCTGTCATTTTGCAAGCACGTGGGCCATCTGTAGAATACTGAAATCAAGACTTATAGCTATTCTGTAAGCTACATTTCTCTAAATGTGCTTATGGAGATGAATGGTATCTAGGTAATTCATGTGACTGCTCTGCGGCTGAATTAATAAGGTAATGGGTATGAACTGGGAAAAGGCTGACTGGCTTCTCTTGATGATTGCTGGCGAGGTAACCAGAGTTGCTCGCTTGTTATGTATAGATTGGCCACTCTGAGCACACAGTTAGTTATTACAGTTGATCAAAGCTAGGAATCTTTTATCTCCTGAGCGTGGTACAAAGAACAAAATAAATATGAATAGACCTAGGAGTAAAATGTAAAAATAGGTCATAACTTGAGAAATATTTGTGGTATTTATAAAAAAAATTTGAAAAATTTGACAAATATTTGCTCCACAATGTTTAGAAAGAAAACACCACACATGCGTTGTTTTGTGTGCGCCAACGGAAGTGATATAGGTTCAATTTTTGAAGTCATGCTTCAAAAATGTAACTCATCATTAATATACTTATGAATGACCGCTGGTTTATTGCCAATATGTGTAGTAGAAAATGTCATGTGGTGATCAGAAAGCAAGGCTGACATAAATGATTTGGAATGAGTGACAGTGGAGGACAAACAGGAGCTAGGTATACATATTGATAACACTTCAGTTGCCACTGATTCCCTCTGAACACCTGCTTTTAGCTCTCTGTTCTGAGCCTTTGTGCAACAATCTCTCAGTATTACAGAACAGCCATCTGCTTTCCCTGTATTACCATACCAGTGATTCCACGAAGGTAATGGATATGTATTGATGTTGACCATGATGTATAAAGTCCTGTTGTTTCATGTATTTTGTCTGATTATTTAGTCAAATGAGTTCCTTCTTATTCCATCTTGGCCAAAAACAGAAGTCCAACAAATGACACTTTGGCCAAATGTTTAACCCTATAGTAAGGGTCATAAGTTTAAAAGCAGAAGGAAGAAAAGAAGGAAAACAAAGAAAGAAGGGTAAACAACTAAGGGGTTTATTTTTATGTTTTTATTTTTTATTTTTTAAAGTAATTTCTATGCCTAAACCTTGAGATCAAGAGTTGTATGCTCTACCAACTGAGCCAGCCAGGACCCCTTGTGGGGTTTATTTTTCTTAAGCAGAAAGAAGTCTCAAGGTAGAGAGGACAAAGCTGGCCAGGGTGGTTCCATACCACCACCAGGCTGCTTCTATCTTTTGCTCAAACATCATCCATAGCACATCTTGGTTGGTAGTTGCAAAAACCCATTGCTTTAACCCCAGCATCATGTCTGCATTCCAAGAAAGGAATGGTGAGGAACAACACATTTAACAGCACAAACGTGTAAGCTTAAAAAAAGGGGGGGGGGGATGGCATCTGGGTGGATCAGTCGGTTGAGCATCTGCCTTCGACTCAGGTCATGATCCCAGGGTCCTGAAATTGAGCCCCGCATCGGGTCCCTGCTCAGCGGAAAGCCTGCTTCTCCCTCTCCCTCTGCCTGCTTGCCTGCCCGCCTACTTGTGATCTTTGTCAGATAAATAAAATCTTAAAAAAAAAAAAAAAAAGCCTGTGGGGTTTTTATCTACTGATTTATGCTTACATGTCAGTGGTCAGAATTGTATCACTAGCCACCCCTAGCTGCAAGGGAGGCTGGGAAACAGTTTTTAAAGCAGTGGATGTTGCTGCTCTAAACAACACAAGTAAGAATGAATAGAAAAGATACTGCAGTAGCATTTAGCAGGTTCTGCCATAACTACTTTTTGCCACAAAGTCTTTTTCAAGACTTACCTCAGCAAAATACCTTGAGTTTAGCAAACTGGGAGACAGAGAAGAGTAGCGATTACAACTACTGAGATCCAGGTTCCAATTTCCAATACTATAGAGGCCATGTTAGATGATTTAAGGTGAATGGATGATTAAGGTGAACTCTTAACAGGGGAAATGTGTGTTTATGTGATATACATACGTTTATAAAGTTACAAGATCTTTTACGTAAGCCAAATGATAGTTAATTCAATGAGGTGTAAAACAAACAGTACTTGGTTCTGCTTTAACACCCAAGTAATGTCAATTTTTTTTTTTACTTAATGTCCATTAATTCATATTACAAATTAAGTAAATGCTTTACCAAGGCAAATTTATTTTCTTTCATACTTCATCAGGAGAATTTTTAATAACTTGCAGAAACTTGAGAACTACAGAATCAGGAGCTTCAGAATCTTAGCTAAAATAATAACCTATTTTATTGTGGCATTTTCTTACAAGCCCACATAAATTGGCAAGTCACTGAACTTCTTTGCTTATTTCCTTATCTTTCTACCATAGCCATTTGTAATATTATTTTCTTTGCACTAGGTACTCACAAAAACCAATGAATTAGTCAGAAGTGTAAGGGACTAAATAGCATTATCAAAATCTGTTATTTTAATATCATCAGCTAAGTAAGAAGTCTTTCATGGATACCATCCAGTAGTTTAGTAACTGAATAAAATCGGTACTATGGAGTTGTATTATGTGATGGATAAAGCAGCACAGCACTGCGTTTGAGCATGGATTGGATTTAAATCCTGACTCTGCCACTTATGAGCTGTATAATCCTAGAGAAATTTCTTGACACATCTGTGCCTTGATTTCCCTATCTGAAAATGGGGATAATAGTACCTACTCGTAAGTTTGCTAGAACAAAACTAAATTGGTTCCCACTAAAACATTTTTTAAAGATTTTTATTTATTTACTTATTTGAGAGACAGTGAGAAGGGGGTAAGGGCAGAGGGAGAGGGAGAAGCAGGCTCCCCACTGAGCAGGGAGCCCGACACAGGGTTTGATCCCGGGACCCTGAGATTATGACCTGGGCTGAAGGCAGTCACTTAACTAAGCCACCCAGGCGCCCCATCGCTAAAACACTTAGAACAGTACTGGTACATAATTAGTACTCTATTATCTATTGCTCAACAAATTAATCCAAAACTTAGTGGCTTAAAACAACAAAAATATATTGTAGTTTCCATGGGTCAGGAATCCACTTAGCTGGACTATTCTGGTTTAAGTCTCTCATGAGATTATACTTAAACTTCAACCATGGCCGCATTATCTGAAGGAAGAGAGGGCTCACTTTTGAGAAGGCGCTCACAGCTGGAAGGTGGAGCTGTCCGCTGGGTTGCTTATTCACCATGTACCTCTCATCATTAGCAGGGAGTCATCAAATCTTGCCCAAAGTCAAGAGATCACAAAAGGAGATGAATACCAGAAAATAGGGGTCATTGGAGGCTACACTGTAGGCTGCCTACCCTCAATGGGGTACTGTGTTTTTGTTGGTTACATAAACGAAATATGGGAGTGTCACTATATTTCTTCATTTGAGTCCCTCAGCAATGGTGGTTAGAAAAACTATGAAGGAATCACAGGAACTATTGGAAAGTCAAGTCTACTATCTTTATTTAAGGGCTCATCTGAAAAGACTATACTAATCAAATGAATTTCTTTAGATATATAAAATATGTATATATAGTTTTTGTCCAAAGAGTAAGACAGACTTTATTACAAAATTATGAAGTATTACTGAAATCAACCAAAGGATTACAGTAGGATTATTCACTAACTATAGATTAATTTAGGTCTTCGCTCCATTATAGTCAAAGGTCATGAATTGGTATTCAGAATTCTGGAGCTCCTGTTCATATGATACAGGAACTGTCACTTCTAAATTAGGAAAATAAGTGGAAAAGGATATAAAAGCAACCCCAGAGTCAGGATGCAGGGGAGCAGGCAATAGCTGCTGAGCTCACATGCATGAGCATCACATCAGCTGTCCCTGCTTCCCTTTTCACTTATAAACCTTAAATATGTACTCTGGCCTAGCCGTGAATGGAAGAGAAAGGACACAGTTTAAAAAACTGCAAAGTGGTATTTATTTACATTAAAATGTGAATTACCTATCTACACACAAATTTAAGAGGCACAATCTGTTATGCACAATAACTATATAATCTTCCATACATATTATTATACACAGTAGCATCTGTGAAGTCAGTGGTTGGAGTGAAAACACAGTACCGAAACATTCCTGATACAGAATAAATTACTCATTCACATACTCTAACCATACAACAGTTAATATTTAAAAAGTTAATGCACTTCAAAAAACACTAGTTACATGTACAACCAGAATGTACTGTTTTATGAAAAATGTCTTAAGATTATTAGGCATAAATGATCCCTTTCGGGATCCCTTTCTCTTTTAAATAAATAAACTACATTGATTTCAAGACCATTTATATATAGGCCCCTAAAATATGACTGACAGACATTACTTCGTATTTTTAAAGGTGTAACTATACTAGAGAATATGCTAAACTATTGCCCCCAAATTCCAACACTGCCATTCTATTTTTCAGACACATTTAAATTCCAATTTTAGTATATGAGATTAGCTGCCTGTTCTGCAAATTGTTTCCACTAAAAAGTGATAACAGATCTTCCTGAACTAGCTCATGTATTTGAAAGAGTCAAGATTTTTTTTTAAAAATGTTAAAATGCTTTAGGTTAAAGCTGATAATATAAGTGGAGATTTTGATAGATTGAACACTTTTCTCTTAAGACCTTTGCAAAAAAGATCTTTTCCAATTCTAAAATCTATTAAAGATTCATATCAAGTCCAAGAGAACACTTGAATATTTTCATAACGCAGTGAAGGATTCATCTTTGGCATTTCTCTGTTAGTTCTAAAATAAATTATGTCAACAAACATTTTTTATTTTTCTATCTACTTACTAGACATTCTGTACACAAAACTATGTGATTGAAATTGTGTTTTAACAGCAATCTCATTGCTAACCTTTTTTTTTTAGATCTGCAAAAAATATTAACATTCAGCTTTTTATTCTCAGAAGCTGAAATGTTTCGATGTTGCTGAAATGAGTTTGCTTAGTTCTGTTTTTCAGTGATTGGAAATTCAAAATCCCTTAAATTCAACAACAGATAAAACAGACATACTTTTTACATCAACAAAAATGTTGACCAGAATGTAATCTTTGAATATTAATGTGAAGCATGCATGAAGAAAAAAAAAAAGTCTTTAATATGGCCATCACAGAAATATAACTGCTTGCTACATTTTCTTTCTTGGTCCCTGTAGCATTTCTAAAAGGAAACAGACAAAAACAAAACAAAACTGCTACAAATACTGATTTGTAGAAATTCTTCCACATTGCCCTCCACATTAGATTGCCACATTATTTCCAATATTCAAATTTTTTTTTACTCGCAACACATACTAACCTTAAGGCTAAAAACAGTCCAAATGTGACTACTGTAAAATGATAGTGGGAAACAATAAGGATTTTACAACTGAGCACGTTTTCCTCATTCAAAACTAATATGGGGAAAAATCTCTGAATCAAATATGATTTGATAGTTCAAATGCAAGCTACATTCTCCAGGGCTTACTCAAAATAAACAAAGAAACAAAAGCAAAAACATAAATACTGTAGCTAATTACTGGTACTTACCAGTGTCTGCAAAGGTCTTGGGTAACAAAAAAGAGCTGGTAATGATGGCTTTATTGTGACATCAAGACGTGTAGAATGAAATTATTAATTCCCTACTGTTTTCTAACCAGGCAGAATCATGGAAATCCAAGCAGAGAATGATGCATAGCAACTGAAGGAACTGGAGTATAAATTGGTTACGTTTACCGTCTGGTATTGAAACATCTGAATAAATCTACAGCTATTTTAGAAAGAAAATAAGTTAATACAATAAATAATTTTAAAAATCTGGAGAATGCAGATTATGTAAATAGGACACATAACTGAATTTGTGAAAGTCAATTTATTATATGGCAGTTACTGAACATTATATATATATATATGCAGCTTATATTACTAATACTGCTATCTCCCAGCCAATGTAAAAACCTGACACCAACACTGTCCTTCAAGTATAGTTCGAACTAATAGTTACATGTGATAACCAAGCAAATCAATTACCAGCTCCTGCTAATACAATTTAGTAAGAACTGGGAATCGTAATATTGATACTAGGCAATGTTTACAGAATGTAATTTTAAGTGCATATCGTTATCTACTTCCAGATCCCAGGAAACAAAACCACCCATGCTCCTGTAAGTTTTACTTCAATTCTGTCATCTTAAAAGTATTTGTTGGAGTGAGATCTCTCCGAAATCAAAGAGGATCAATCCGGTCACATTTAATCCTAAAACAAAATGTTATGTAAAATTCTGTGTATCTAAATGTTAGCTTTCAGGTAAATTTGTGAGATGTTTTAAAGATTTTTCTTTATTGGAGGAGGTGGTCTGATAAGGAGGAAGAGCTCATCAGACAATCACAAATAATCATCCCTCCATAATTCAGTTGAAGTTGGTCTTTTGTAAATGCTTATTGGGAATTTCTAAAGCACTGACTTGGAGAGGCCAGGAGCCTCCATCAATCCCTGCTTGGATGGCTACTCCTGTCACCACTGCCAGGTCAGGGTCTACAGAAGTGTTGGGATCCTTTCCAAAGAACTCTTGAATGACTTGGCGGATTCGAGGAATACGAGTAGAACCCCCAACCAAAACCACCTCATCAATCTCAGTCTTTTCCAGGTGGCCTTCCTTTAAGACTTGCTGAATAGGTACAAGTATTTTCTGGAAGAGATCTTCATTAAGGGTGTCAAAGAGCTTCCGTGATATTTCTGTTTCAAATAACACCTGACTTTCTCCGCTTTTCTTTTCAGAAAGGCCAGCTCCCAACACACCGTTCACATGGTGGCCATCAGTGGGAGAACGTCTGTCCTTTGGCAGTTCAGCATCACTACTCTGAGGCTCCTTCTTGTCCTTCTCCTCCACTGTCAGTAATACTGACAACTGAGCCGACTGATGAAGAGTCAGATTTAATTTGACCATTTCCACAGCTTGTCTTAATCTGTGAATTTCCTCTTTCCGAGAGGGTAGAAAGCCATATGTTTGATATATCTGTTTATATAAATACTGAAGCAGTCTTTGATTGAAGTCCTGTCCTCCGAGTTTATTGTTTCCTAAGTTAAAAATAAAAAGGCGTATGTTACATTTATGTATTTGTAGGCATATATGCATATACATGTGTAGTATGTATGAAAATGATATAATGAATAACAAATCTCTTGCTTAATGTACTTAACTATTTAGATTTTATTCATACAAAGACTGATTAAAAATAACTGGATTAAAGTAATTTTAACTCAAATGTGTATGATTAAAAAACAATGCATATCTGGTTAAAATTTTTAAATAAAAAAGGAAATATCTCTTAATGATATCCCTAAATAATTTTTCAGAAGATAAAGGTTGACAAGAGATTAGCTTTTAATAGCAATTTAAAAGCACTGAATATCATTACTCTCAAGAGAAGAAAGTCTTTAGAATTAAAAAGTACCAGTAGGCATTTTATCTTTTTTTTTTTAAATCGTTTTGTTTGCTAGATTAAGAGCGAAAATTTAAAAAAAAAAAAAAAGGAGAGAGATTTAAAAGGAAAAGATTAATGTTAATATAAATCCCTGGCACTGAATTTGGTTTTAAAGAGTCCAGTTAGGAAAAAGAAAAATTCAGAAGTTAGACAACCTATAACTTACAGCTTCACTTTTTAAACAGGCTCCATTCTTTAAAACAAAATACTTAAAAAAAAAAAAAGATTTAGAATACAAAAACCTATAATTTCCTAGAGAATACTATTATTAGATTTTCTAAGCATATCTATTTTGTAAAACATGTTAGCAAATGAAATAAACTGATCACTCTTCATTTTAAAGGATTTTTCTTGCTCTCGTTTCCTTCACCAAAGCCATGAAGTCCTACCGACTCAGTGAGCTACAACTGGCAGTGACACATTCATTTGCCTCGGTCATTTTTTTTAGATTTCAGTTTTTGTTATTATATATATAAGTGGTGGTTATAAAATTACATATACAGACTACCAAAATGAAATCAAAGTATACTGAAAAAAATTTTATTTTTATTTTATTTCTTTTGATTTATTTGAGAGAGAGAGAGAGAGAGAGCACGTGCGCAAGTCAAGGGGAAGAGCAGAGGGGGAAATAATCTCAAGCAGAACTGCACCAAGTGCGGAGCCCCACGCTGGGCTCGCTCTCACAACCTGAGATCATGACCTGGGCTGAAACCAACAGTTGGACGCTTATCCGACTGAACCACCCAGGCATCCCCTGAAAAAAATTTAAAAATAAATACTTAACACATTAGGTGTGATAATAAGGAAAGCATTATCTGAACCTCTTTTATTTTTTTTTTAAGATTTTATTTATTTATTAGAGAGACAGAGAATGAGAGATAGAGAGCACGAGAGGGAAGAGTGTCAGAGGTAGGAGCAGATTCCCCGCTGAGCAGGGAGCCTGACGCGGGACTCGATCCCGGGACTCCATGATCATGACCTGAGCCGAAGGCAGTCGCCTAACCAACTGAGCCACCCAGGCGCCCCTGAACCTCTTTTAGTCTCCCTGTATTTTTCTTACCAGACATTGCTCGGGTTAGAAACATTCCTCCTTGTTTATTTAGCAGTGACACATCTAGAGTTCCTCCGCCCAAATCTATCACCAAGACATGAAAGACATCAGCCTTGTGGAGGCCATAAGCCATAGCTGCCGCTGTGGGTTCATTTATTACCCTCAAGATCTTCAGTCCTGTAAGATTGGTTGGAAGGAAGAACAATGCATCAGAGGACACCATTCTCAAAATTCCTTCCCCCTCAATGTCATACCATGTTAGTGTGTTTTATGCGACACGAACTCCACTGAGTAACAAAGACAGTAGTCACAAACCCATCAAAAATAATGAAATGGGAAGGATAAATATCGGTTGTTCTAAATGAAATCATTAAAATCATTCTAAAAAATTATTAATATACGAAAAGCCTAGATTCAGTGGAGTACATCATTCTACTCTGTATTATTTAATATTTAATTTTAAAAAATCCTAGCCCCTTTTAATTTTCATTATTTTACTTGGGAATATAAGAGCAATAAAACTTTAATCATTATGTGCTATAATAAATTGCTGTGGAAACGAAATAAGCTTACTATGCTCTTCTTTTTAAAGTGACTTTGAAAAAAGCAGGTAAGTAAACAGATGAGATTACTTAAAAAATCTAGATGAAATGTTCTAATAGGTAAAATGCCTCTTAAAAAAGTACGTAAAATTTAAGACCCTCAAATGTAAATCTGAAATATACAGCAAATCTCATCTTGAAAGTAATGCTGAACAGTGAAAGTTCAGGCAAAAGATCAGATTTCCTTGCGCAAACTTCCTGCTTTAACCTGTCATAGGTCATGAGTGGTTTGGAAAGTAATACAGCATTTATATATCAGGAGCCATAAAAAATTATTCAAATTCTGAAGAATTTATTTAAATTCATACCCTTTCCCTTAGCACTCTGACTTCATCACTCACTCTGCTCTGGTCACACTGACCAACATACCATCTTCAGATGTACCAGCAAATTCCCATTTTATGGCGGCTACACTGACCATTCTCTCTCCTGCAATATTCTTACCCTATGTATCAGCCTGGCTAACAAACGTGCTTCCTTCAAATCTCCTTAAACGTCACTTTCTCAATGAGGCCTACTTGACCACTCTAAAACTTACAAGTTCCCCCCACCTCCTGATCACCACCAGCAATCCTGTTCCTGTTCTACTCTTTTTCCTTCCATTGCATGTTACTTTCTGATATACAGTATATCAGGGTTTTCAACCAGGAACAATTTTGCCCCTCTGGGAGCATCTGGCAACATCTGAAGACAGAAGATTATCACTACCTGGAGAGGAGAGGGCCGCTAGCACCTCATGAGTAGAAGCTGGGGTGCTGCTAACTATCCTACAATGCACAGGACAGTTCCCCATAACACAGAATTATCTAGCCCAAAATATCAAATGATGCTGAGACAGCGAAACCCCACAATATACTTATCTTTAATACAGATTTTGTTTCCCTCCAGTAGAATATAAGTTCCATGAGAAGAGAGATTTATCTGTTTTGTTTATCAAGGCACTCAATATTTATGGAATGGTTTTAAATGAGTTCTCTTCCACCTCAGATTTTAAAAAAATACTATATTCATCATAACATTAAAGAAAGTTTATAGAAAAAAATTCCTCATTGCTAACATGCACCCATGTTCTCAGCCTTTATTATATGCCTACCTAACTGGCTGTTTTCATAGTATGTTGCATTTTACATTGTGCTATAAAATTTTCTTAATTTCTATTTCTAAACCTATATCAAAATCCATCTAATTTACCCACTTTGGGTTTATTTATGTGCCTCGTTAGGTGGTTTGCAAAGTGATACACCCTACTACAGAAGATTTTCAACCTAAGAACATTTTGAGAAAAATATAACTCAAGCAAGGGTGATATTACCTGCAAGGTTCGCAGCTTCAATTGTTGAATTTCTCTGTTTTAGATCGAATTCTGCTGGTACAGAAATAACAGCATTGGCAACTGGCATTCCAAGATACTCCTCTGCCATTTCCTTTAACTTCAACAGTAGTCTAGAGCCAACATATTCTGGGGAAACGGTGATGGTCTCATTACTTGTCACAGAAAACTCAACCATTCCATTTTTGTTTAAAACCTGGGAATAGGATTTGCCAAAAAAGAAAAAAAGAGAAAGAAATGTAAAATCATACATATACACATACACATATATACTTAAATACATACATACATACACACTGGACTTATTCAATAAAAAACTTAACTTTATAAGGTCATACAATTTATTTGTAATCTATCATTTACTAAGATTAGAGGTTATTAAAAGCTATACTTTAAAATCTATAAAGTAAATCTACAATAACAGCAGAATAATAAAATCCATCACCACGCATATAAATGGAATACAGAAGATTCTCAATATATATCTGTTAAATGAATGAAAGAAAAAAAGATGAAATATAAGGAATAAAAGTTGCTGGATCATGTATTTGACTTAGGATCTTCTTTTTTTTTTTAGTTAACTTGTTTCCAAAAATAATAGATACCTGAAAAAGTGTTCTGGCACATATTAACAAGAATAATTTTAGTACTTCATTATGTTCTTACCCAAGAATCAAATATCACTTATATTCTTATTTCCATGAAAACATGTATTAAGTCATTATCCCTGCTAATGTGGTTGTACATTTAAAAAACTAGATTAATTCTAAATTATGCTATCCTACTTTCACCAACAGACTAAATTCATATCAAGAGTAAAGAGAATTAAGTCTTCTAAGAAATTGTAAGAATTTTACCCTGGTCATTCTAGACTACATAATTAGATTTCAATGAAGAAAACTTGACCCATCTACAAACCTATCTGGGAAAAACAAAAATAAGCTACAGATACTATTAAAATGAGGTTCAAAGACACTATACTGTCAGTTCCCACATGAAACAGAAACAACAACAAAAAATCACAACACTTAGAAACTTAACAACAAGAAAACTCAAACTAACTCTTGGTTGGAAAATAGTACAGGGGTTCCTCAAAAAACTGAAAATGGAACTACAATCTGATGCAGCAGCTCCACTTCTGGGAATATACCCTTATGCAGAAGAGCTACCTGCACCCCATGGTCACAGCAGCATTATTTACCATGGCCAAGCCATGAATACAACCGAAGTTTCTATCAACAGATAAATGGATAAAGTTGTGATATACATACACAATGGAATGTTATTCAGCCATAAAAAAGAAGAAATTTCTGCTGCTGGTGACATGGATGGACCCTGCAGGTATTACGCTAAGCGCAGTTAAGTCAGACAGGGAAAGACAAATGCTGTATGATCTCTCACATGTAGAACCTAAAACAACAACCAAACTCAGAGATAAAGAGATTAGATAGGTTACCACAGGCAGGGAATGGGGGGAGAGTCGGGGAAATGGATGAAGGTGGTCAAAAGGTACAAATTTCCAGTTATAAGAGAAATAAGTACGGGGAATGTAATGTCAACATGATGACTATAGTTAATACTGCTATATGGTATATTTGAAGGTTGCTGAGAGAGTAAATTCCAAGAGCTCTCACCACAAGGAAAAAAAATTTTTTCTTTTTTTGTATCTATATGAGACGATGGATGTTAACTTATTGTGCTAATCATCTCACAATATATTTAAGTCAAATCATTATGCTGTACATCATAAATTTATACAGGGCCGTATGTTGATTATATCCCAATAAAACTTGGGAAAAAAATAATTCCTGAATCAGTAAGTAATGTACTCAAATTCTTAATTTTGAGGAAATGTACAGCTCTATATAATTTAATCATTACTTAAGAAAGACTTATAAATTGATAAAGGATCCTAAGAAAAAAGCTAAAAAAGAACAAAGAAATAAACCTAAGAAATGCATGGGACAAACTTATTTTCTCCTTTGAAAATGTATAAAATATTTAAGAATTTTATTCAATAAGCAGCACTGATATAGCTATCAGTTTTAAAAGCTATTCACTTAGGGCACCTGGGTGGCTCAGATGGTTAAGCATCTGCCTTCAGCTCAGGTCATGATCCCAGGGTCCTGGGATCGAGTCCCGCATCGGGCTCCCGGCTCCTTGGGAGTCGTCTTCTCCCTCTGCCTCTCTTTCTCTCTGTCTCTCATGAATAAATAAATAAAACCTTAATAAATAAATAAATAAATAAAAGCTATTCACGTAGAATTCCACTTCACAATTTACATGAAAAACCCTCTATGGAAAAAACACTTAAATATTTAAAAGATATGGGTGGGGGGATGGGTGAAATGGGTGATAGGGATTAAAGAGTACACTCATCATGATGAAAAAAATGTTTTAGACAAAAAATAAAATACTGAAAAGAAAAAAACTGGCAAAACACAAACCTACATATAGTCATGTAAAAGCATTAGCAATAGAAGTGGATAGGATGGGAAAGGCTATTGTAAGCATGATAAGAGTCTATAACCATTTTTTAAAAAATTTTGAGACGATTTTGCCACATAAAAATTTAACATTCTTGACAGCTCAAAAGCAAAATTATATATCATCAGTTAAAAAAAAGAACATAAAAAAACACTGTAAACATATCACAAAGTATTTTATAAAGGAAAACAACCCCCCCAAAAAATAGGACAAAGGACAAGAAATGAATCACTAAAGAAAATAAAAATGCCAATAAACAAATTTAAAAAAAATCTGACCTCAATAAAAATCAAAGGAATGCAAATTAATACAAAAATACCGTTTTTCACTTACATATTGGCAAAGATTAAAAAATAGTAACTGGGGCGGGGGGGGTACCTGGGTGCTCAGTTGGCTGAGCATCTCACGGTTTCAGCTCAATCATGATCTCAGGGCTCTGAGACTGAGTATCGTGGCAGGCTCCATGCTCAGCACAGAGTCTGCTTGAAGATTCTCTCCCTCTGCCTCTACTCCCACTTACACTTACTCTGTCTGTCTCTCCCTAAAATAAATAAATCTTAAAAACAAACAGTAACTAGGGAAGGTATAGGCCCTCTAAAAAAAAGTAAAGAGTACACAACCATTTCAGTGTACAATTTGCCAATATAAATCAAAGTACTTAAAGAACTCAAGTTCTTCTACTTCTAGAATTCAAGCTAAGGAAATCATCAAGAAGTACACAAAGATATATGTACAAGAATATTCACTGAACCCGCAACATAAGTGGAAAACCAGGGGAAAAAATGTGCCCTTACTGAGATTGGACAATTAAATATTGGAATAGCCATTCTAAGGAACCATGTCACATTGCTGAGTTTCAAACAAGTCATAAAATAGCATGCCTACTGTGATCTCTTTTTAAGTATATAAATATGTATATCCTACCACACACAGCATCTATCCATCTATCTATCCATCCATCCATCCATCTACCCATCCATCCATCCATCCATCCATCCATAGTACATGGGGCATCATTAGCCTTCTTGCTACAATGAAACAGCTAACCAGGCCGGCAGGCATCCATCCATCCATCCATAGTTCATGGGGCTTCATTAGCTTTCTTGCTACAGTGAAACAAAGAGCTAAGCAGATATTCTGAGGATTGCAAAGCAAGAACATAGTAAGGCTCCAAGTCCATGATAGAGCTGTGGAGCCAATGAATTAAGTCATCCTGGAAATGCTGTAGGACTGCTTGTCATAATGTAGCTTCCATGCAGAGTAAGTAAGTTGAAACAGAATGTTTTATAGCTTGAAGCCAAAGCATTAATTGAAACAGTATGCTTAACTAAAATTAAGACAGATTATAGTTTAATCACTTACCTTAAATGGGTATCTGCCAACTTCAGCCTCCAGCTCTTCTGGGGTAAAAATCTTGCCTATGAATCTCTTGGCATCATATATTGTGTTCTGAGGATTTGAATCGGCCAGCTCTAAGCTTTCATAACCCACATATACATCGTTGTCAGTAAAGGACACCATGCTGGGTATACTGATATGCCCATTTTCATCTGGAATGACCTTTACTTTTCCTGTGCCAGGAAAAAACACCCCAACAGAACAATAGGTGGTACCAAGGTCAATGCCAATCACTTTAGGAGTAGGCAATGGTAAGTACTGTTGTGCCAAATAGCCAGCCAACAGGAGAGTCAAAACAGCTGATCCTGAAATATAGGCAAATGAAAATACATGTTTTATTAAACTAGTACAATAGCAAAGTCCTTTTAATAACACTCTTTGAGAAAAGACTAATACACTCTCAAAATATTTTCTTTTATAGTACTAAAGACAACACTCCTCTCAGACATCAAGTTTTTCATAAGGCAAAACGACTGTAATACAGCTAAAATGAACGAACAACAAAACCAAAAAACCCCTGTAGTTGTATGTCTGTGTACTACACCTATGGGTGAAGAAAAAGTAAAAACATATAATTAATTGTGCTAATACTCACAGGAAAAGCCATTCATCTCTAGCAAAAGCTAGATAAATATAGATATAATTCAATTTCTTGATCAATTAATATTTAGATATTATAGCTTTATAAACAGCTTTAGTCATCATTTAAAAGAAACTCCATTATTAAATTTCCACAGCAAAAACTCTGTTATTGGGGGACTAAAACTTTTTATCCCCTCATCTCCTTTTTCCTTTCAAAAGGATGAACTGGATAAATTGGTAAACTGATTTTGAAAGTAGTTTAAATATGAAACTGCCACTTTACAACAGAACACAGTTAACTTTTTCTGTATGTAAATACAAATTAAGAAAATACTTCTTGCAGAAGTTAACATTTAGGGACGGAGAACCATAAATGTGTAACCCTAAATACAACATAAAGCTCCTTGAAAGCAGGTTTTGTTCACTTTTGTATCCCTTGCACTAGAATGGCTCCTAGCAAACAGCAGATGCTCAACAAATATTGATTTAAAAAAATCACACACACACACACACACACACACACACAAATATGAACAAACTCCATGCAGATTGTAAAGATAAAGGATGAAGAAAGAGGCCACTTCGAATTTACAATTAATATGTTATTTGGTTTCAGATTATGTCCATACGTGTTACATATGACCCAAAACGTCAATTTGTAGGAGTCTGTTTTACTAATTGTGAGCTCATCGTCATCAACACATAACTCAAAAAAAAAAAAAAAAAAATGAAATCAAGTGCCAACCCCACTTTCCTCTTGCTCCTACGTGGAAAACTTCAGAAACATTTCATTATTTTCTCGTTCGGGGAGGGTTAATTACTAACTCAGACTGGTGGAAAGTGCATCAGACTATACATCCAAGAGGCGGGGCTCTTTCAAACTGCAGCATCCCATGAGTCTACAGCTCAGGCCGCCGGTACTGCTCCTCCCCCTTCCTCCACAAAAGGGTCTTGGAGATACATGTTCTTGCAGCCTCTCAAAGGCCCCAATTCAACCAACGATTCAAAATCGACGTTGTTTTGAAAAGAACCCTTCCCGAAGCCCGATGTCCCTGGGATGTACGCAGAAGGTCGCCGCCGGCCCTACATGGCCTACTCTGGCCCAGGCCATTTCTGGACGGACCCTCAATCCGGCGCCCCGAAAAACCAAAAACCGCCTCTAAGTCACCTTTCCCGAGTCCTTCCCACTGCACCAATTGGATTCGGGAGGTGACAACCACCCCCACCCATCCCGGCCTCCCCAAACTGCTCCGGTGCCCACAACAGCCATAGAGAAGTCCTGGTCACTGACCTAAGATCGTCATCTCTCCAGCCATCACAGTCCCGCCGAAGAGGCTTGGGATGACTGTACCAGACGTGAGGGGCCGCCCCCACGCCGCCTCCCAGCCCCGAGGCTTACTGGGTAATGTAGTTCTCTTGCTCCAACGCAGCTGGAGAAACTACAGCTCTGACCAGAGAAGGGACTTCATTTACCATCAGCTCGCGGGGCTGAGAGCCTCCATTCAACCGCTGCCAGTGACGTCTGAGCCGCCCTCCCACGCCCAGCTTACGGAGCCAATTAGGCTGAGGTGGAGGAGAGCCAAGAAGAGAGACTGGAGTTTATAATCAAACCTGAAGCGCCTGGAGCCAAGTTGAGGTAAAAACACACTATCTCTTTAGCGCCGCCCCACCGCTTTGCATTCTGGGAAGTGTAGTTCGGGCCTGCCCCCATTCGCGGTAGGGAGAGCGAGGAACCTTACGTTATTGCTTTTTTTAGCCGTGTTCCTTTCCCAGGCCTAGGTTCAAGCCTTTGTCTTTCGTTCTTCCTACCTTTTAAAGAATGATCCTTTGCCTAGGATCTAGATTCTGGTTGGGGTTCCTCTAAACACCTGTCATAATTGGCAGGAATTGCTTTCATGGACAAGTCTAGCATGCAATGGCCATTTAGGACACTTGTGAAGTGTTTTTCAGATTCGAGTCTATAAGAGACCCTTTCTTTTTTTTTTCTTCTTGGTCACTGGTAGTACTTAATGGCTCTTTCTGAAAGTGTTTTGTCTGTCATTGCTGTTAAAGTTCCCCAGAACTATAATCCTGGAGAATTGAAATATTTTTCCTCACCTTAGATGTAAATCAAACAATCTGTGTTGACAACCGGTCAACCTGCTGGGGGTATATACTACTGGCTTTTTGCCGAAAAAATGTATATGAAAATATTGATGGTTATTGAGGTTGAAGTATAGTTAATGGGGATTCATTATAATCCCTCCACTTTTGTACATTTAAAAAAATCTTTCATAATGTAATCTATAAAAAGTGTGTGTATGTCTATAGTGAGTACTGTTCAGTATAATTTCCTTATGAAGAACATATAATTCAAACACTCAATTCATGAATATTATTAGGTATAGATCATACTAACCAACATTTATTGACCGTAGCAGTAGCCCCTGGTAACAACCGGAAGGAGAGACAGAAGGTAAACACATACATGTAGTTTATTATGGTATATACTGTGAAAATAAAGGAAATCTCATCATTTTTTAAAATGGAGCAGGAGAAGCCTTGAAGGGGGAGCTCTCTAGGACTACCACGGGTTATCAATTCCAGACCCCAGGAGGAAAAGCCATACCTTGCATCCTCAGCAGAGGGAATCTTAATTTACTGCCCCAGGAGGAGGTAACTTTTCTCCTTGCCCAGCAATAGCAATAGTCAATGAGAAGTTCAAACTCTTCAGGGGCGCCTGGGTGGCTCAGTCAGTTGAGCATCTGCCCTCAGCTCAGGTCATGATCCTGGTGTCCTGGGATCCGGCCCCCGCCCGCCTCGGGCTCCCTGCTGTGTAGTGGGGAGTCTGCCTTTCCCTCTGCCTTTGCCTCTCCCTCTGCTTCTGCCTCTCTACCTCTCCCGCCCCCCCTCCTGGGTTTGATAGCTCTCACGCTGTCTCTCTCAAATAAATAAAATCATTAACAATTTTTTTAAAAAGTTCAAACTCTCACTCTACTCCAATGGACTTTTGTTCAGGGAAGTCCTTCACAATTTTGTCCTGTCCTCCATAGAAACAAGCCCCTCTCATTTGGTTCTCCAGACTTGCCTATGTTTCACTATAGTTTGCTTGTCCTGAATCACAGATCCTCTGCTATTCCCACATAAACACATTTTGCTAGTAAAATAACTGGCTAATTTTAGGATTAACAAAACCATAATTGTGTATGGATAGAGGGCAGAAACAGAATTGAATAAACACTGTAATTTAATCTTGAAGTCAAGAAGACTTAGTGAAAGAATATGTGTAAGAAGTAGAAGAGTGAAAGGGAGCCGGGAGATGGGTTAATAGGAAAATATGAAGCAATTGGCTAAAGGTGTTCCAAAAAGAGGGAACTGAATTACCAAGAGCATAGAAGCAGAAGATAATCTCATAGATTAGAAGTGCTAGATCATAAAGTATGAGGTGAAAATCTGAGAGGTAGGGCTAGACATAAACCAAATCGGGAGGACTAGTTATTTGTGGCAGGCACTGGTTTTAGCAGGGAGTTATTTAGAATGGAGAATTTGAGACATAGGAGCTTAAACAGATAATTCAAGTTTATGAAGGCAACTTTCTGAAGGACTAAAAAATGATAAAACATATAAAAGAAGAAGCTATAGAGAAGAATAAGTGGAAAAAAATTAAAATGTGTACTTTTTTTCAGTTTTCCATAGAGAGGTGTCAGTATATATAATTTAAAGTAAAATTTAAAAATCCATATAGCAAAATATATGAACAAAGGAAGCAATAAGTCAAAAAATATATCAGATGACAGATTTAGGCTCAATTTTTATTATATGCATAAATATAAATGGGATAGACTAAAAACTGCCAGATTGCCTTTTTTTAATATACAGTTGTAACTATTTATTAGAGACTTTTAAATAGATAACTAAATGAAGTTGGTAGCTGGAAAATATCTTAGAGGGCATCTGGACCCACCCCCTTATTTATAGAGAGAAAAACAGAGGCCAAGAGAAGTCAAGAAAATTATGATCTCAATTAGTGTTCATTCTCTTAATAAATTATACTTCACCTTCAACTTAGTGATTAGAGGTAATCTTTAACAATAGTAGCTGGAGTGAAAAATTATCTAATTATATATCCCAATATTTTGCATTATTATTTCAGAAATGTGCTCTGTTAGGAAAATCATTGCCAAATAACAAAAATCTTACAATATACCAGTCTAATTCAGGGGACAAATTATCCTTGTTGTTGTTTAATTCACACTTATTTCTCTTCTCTCATCTATATAAGAAAAGTTCATTGAATGGAGAATTGATCCAGTTCTCTGCACATTCATTAGAAGAATAAGTGTATTGAAATTACAATTTAGTTTGAGTTACATTGTTAGATTCTATGGAACACTGGAATATTTAAGCATAAAAAATTACTTCTATGTTAAAATTATGCCATAACAGGACAAATCTCATTTATTGAACCAGAGTATTTATACATTTTTCCCCCTTGTGCTAGACTGTTATGGTTCCATATATTTCTGTTTTCTGGGCATTGAAAATTTATTGCACGAAGATTTTTCATGTAAACGTATTAGGAAATAAATCTGATTTGTAACCAAGAAGCTGGTACCAGTGTTGTTGTTTTTTCAAAGAACCTTATCATACCTCCGAACTTTTGAAGGATGAGTATGTTTGCCCTTTATTTTAAAAATAGCTTATATTCTGGTTATTGTCTGTAAGTTTCAAATTAATTTAAGTGGATATATATCCTACATATGTTTACAATAAGAAACAGATTGTTTTTAAAAAATCTATTTCCGATTAAAGCAAAACATAACAAAAACTTAAAGGCATATGAACGTATGAATACTTCCTACATGATCAAAAATATGTTCCAAACAACGAACCTACACCAAACTTAGAATTATTACCAGTAAAATTGAGACCGAGATAAGAATACTCATTTACAACTATTATATAACATTGCTTTGGAATTAACAGCCTGTGCAAGAAAATACAATAGAAAGTATAAATTCAGGGGAAAATAAAAAGGCAAATTTATCATCATTTTCTAATTATATGATTATTGTCTTAGTTCAGGCTACTATAGCAAAATAACACAAGCTGGGTAGCTCATAAACAACAGAAATGTATTTCTCATAGTTCTGAAGCCTGAGAAATCCAAGGTCAAGACACTGGCAGATTAGGTGTCTGGTGAAAGCCTGTTTCCTGATTCATAGACTGCTGTCTTCTCTGTGTCTTCACAGGGTGGAAGGAACACGGAAACTCTCTAGGGTCTTTTTCATAAGGGTATTAATCCCACTCATGAGGATTCTACCCTCATGATCTAATCACCTCTCAAAGGTCTCACCTTCTAATACTATTATATTGAGGATTGAGGTTCAACATAGATTTGGGGGGTGGGGAGGAGTGGAGACACAGTCTGTAGCAATTATATAAATTAAAACACACACTAAAAATGTCTGAGAAGCAATAAGAATTGAATAGAGGGCTCCTTTAATAATACTGTATAAGAATAACTTTTCTATATGCAAACAACATCCAGTTAGAAAAAAATATGGCAGGAAAGATTACATTTACAGTAGCAAACAAAATCCTTAGAAGTACATTTAAAAATAAAAGAAGAAAGCTTTAAATCTCTCCTAAAAATCAATCAATCAATCAATCAATCTCTCCTAAGACTAGAACAAAATATTGAAGTAAATAAAAAGACAACACCTTTTTGGATAGAAAAACTCAAGAAATTTATTATGGAAAATTTTAAACATACATAAGGCAGAGATGGTTAGTGACCATGCCCCTCATCCAGATTCAATAATTATCAATTGGTAACTAATCATGTTTTTTTTTTTAACAAAAATACAAGAGAACAAATCTACACCTTTATTTACTTTTCATTAAATTTAAATCCTTGAGGGGTACAGCATCACACGGATTCTGTGGCCAATGGCTTTAGCAGAAAGGTTGCTTCGGAATTTGGCACGAACCCTGGCACTGTTCCCATGAGCATGAGTTACTTTTCCCCAGATTACTCTGGTTTTGTTTGGTTTACCACCAGGAGTCACTGTGTTGTTCTTTGCTTTGTACACATAAGCACATCTCTTGCCTAGATAGAATTCTGTTTCATCTTGAGCATAAACACCTTCGATTTTAAGAAGAGCTGTGTGCTCCCTCTGGTTCCGGAGACCCCGCTTATAGCCAGCAAAAATGGCCTTGGACCACAACCTTCCAGACATTATTTTGCCTTATAGGAGTCCTCTTCCCAGCAGGCCTCCACAGACTCCAAGATGGCGGAAAAAGAAAGGTGAAGCCTAACTAATCATGTTTTATGTCTATCTGCCCTATTCCTCAATCTCATATTACTTTGAAGCAAATAGGAGATAAATTCTTTTATCCTTAAATATTTCAATAAGTACATGTAAAAAAATTTTTAAACACAATAATATTGTCAAACGTAAATATATTAAAAGTAATTCTCTACTATTAAGAATCTAGTCAGTGCTCAAATTTCCAATTGCTTCATAAATATTGTATTGTTTTCCAGTTTGCTCCTTTGAATTAGAATCCAAAAGTCTACCACTTGCAGTTTTCAAAGATTTTATTTATTAATTTGTCAGAGAGAGACACAGTGAGAGAGGGAACAAAGGCAGGGGGACTGGGAGAGGGAGAAGCAGGCTTCCCGCTGAGCAGGGAGCCCGATGTGGGACTCGATCCCAGGACCCTGGGATCATGACCTGAGCCAAAGGCAGACGCTTAACGACTGAGCCACCCAGGTACCCCTACCACTTGCAGTTTTTTAAAAAATAAACCATTTGTCCTTCAAGGCTTCCTACAGTCTGAATTTTGTGGATTGTATCTTAATTGTATAAACATCTTTGTCTCTTTTATGTATTTAGTATAAATTGCTAGTTGGATATGGAGGCTTGCTCTAATTTAGGCTATTTTTTTATATGGCAAGACTACTTTGTCTTTGATCGTGTTTTTCCATTAAAAGGCAAATAATGTGTGGTTGCCTCTCTTTTCATTGATGAGTAATGTCCAAGCTCATTAATTTGTTAAGCATTGAAAAGCAATGATATTCTATTTTTCCTTTTTTGTTAGCTTAAAGGGGTAGTTCTCTCATTTACTATTTGATCACCCATAGTATAGTTTATGTAGAAAGGAAAGATTAATTCTTGATTTGTTCTCTTTATTTTCTACTTTTAAAAATATTCAGCTTACTAGCATCATTCAATGATGACCAATTAATTTGTTGTTGTTACAGTTGTTGGGTGGTGTTATAAGATATGTGCCAATCTATTGTAATTATTATCCTTTTAATACTTAGAATATCCTAACTTTGGCCAGTGGTAAACATTTCAAAATTCGCTCTTGAGTGCTTTTGACAAAACCCTAGTAGGCTTTACTTTTTTCTGTGCTATTTACACTGAAAGATGCCCTGGGATCCTCGTATTCATTTTTTGGGGGGGCCTTATAATTAGCCATACCTCCAAGGACCCGTACTTTCTTTTACTAGGACGCAGTATTTAGAGACCATAATGTGTGTGCTAGGGGACTATTATTTTTAAAGATGCTAGTTCTCATATTTTTTAATTAAGTGAAGTATCAAATAAAATGCCAGCAGGATATATTGGACAAAGTAACAATAAAATTCATTTGGAAGGTTTAAGAATAAGAATTTAATGGGGGAGGGGCGCCTGGGTTGTTCAGTCATTAAGCGTCTGCCTTCGGCTCAGGTCATGGTCCCAGGGTCCTGGGATCAAGCCCTGCAGCATCGGGCTCCCTGCTCAGCGGGAAGCCTGCTTCTCCCTCTCCCACTCCCCCTGCTCTCTTGCTGTGTCTCTTTTTGTCAAATAAATAAATAAAATCTTTAAAAAATAATAATAAAAAATTTTTAAAAAAAGAAGTCAATGGGAGAATGGCCCTTTCACATGCTAAAACAAAGGACAAAGTTACAAAAATCTGAACAACTTTATACTACAGAGGAAATAAGAAATAGGCCAAAGCAGAACATGGCATTTCTTTTAAACTGAGGGGAAAGGGAGAGGCAAATTACTCAGTAAGTGTTATTGAGACAATTGGCTATTTATATCATTAACCATGAAAGGGGTATTACATGTTAACATCATAATCCAAATGGATGGAAGATTTAATTTAAAAAGTATAGATGGCTTTATTCATTAATTTGGGGGTGGGAAAAGCATTTCAAATTAAAATCTAGAAACTGTAAAGCCAAACTAAACTAAACAAAAAAGAGAGAAATTTGATATATAGACTTTTAAATTATTTATATGTAAATATATATGAAGTCAAGACAGAGGACAAACTGAAGAAATATTAAACACACATGATGTACAAAAGAGATTAACTTTTTTACTTTATAGTAGCGCCTCAAAGTATAAATATTTACAACCCAATTGAAAAATCAGAAACAATACGAATAGGCAGTTAACAGAAAATGAAAATGTGTAATAAACATGAGAAGATATTTTAATCACATTTAAATAAATGTAAATACAAATAATAGCATTTCATTTTCAGCTGTTTAAGTTGGATTATATGCCCCCCTCAAAAACGATAGGTTGAAGTCCCATAACCTGCAGTACATTATCTTATTTGGAAATAGGATTATTACACGTGTAATTAGGTAAGATGAGTAGAGTGGTCTCTTAAGCTAATATTATGAAAGAAAACAGCCATCTAACAATACAGAGACACAGAAGAATGCCATATAATGACAAAGGCATGTTCTGTTACTGAGAGCGGTTATGTTAAAATATCCCCCTATGATTATGTTTTACTGTTTCCTGTGTGTGTGTGTGGGGGGGGGTGTGTATGAATGTATGTTGAAGCTGTATCCATTATTGCTTTATATATTTCAAAGCTCTTTCTTTCTAGGCACATACAAATTTAAGATTGTTATCATCCTTTATAATCATGAAATAATCTTTTTTATGTCTAATAATACCTCTTGTTTGGAAGTCTGCTTTGCCATAGGGCTAGAACTGGAGTGCAAAACTTAAGGAAATGACTGTACGTTTCCAACCCTGAGGATAAGTGCCTCCTTAAATTTTGGGCCCTAGATGCTTCATTCTTCAGGAGGCACTCACTCTCTCTCATGCAAGTATCTAATGTACTTGTACTTGCTTGTCTTACCCTGGTTCCACTCCTCCTTTGTCTAATACGAATACGGCAACTCTAGCATTCTTTGGGATAGTGTTTGCTTGGTTCATTTTTTCCCATTCTTTATCTCTTCACCCTTTTGTGTCCTTATATTTAAAATATCTCAAATAATAAACAGTTGAACTTACGTTTTAACTAAGTTTGACAATATTAGTCTTTTAACTGAAATGTTTAGTCCATTCACATTAGATATAATTATGGCTATAGATCTATACATAAGGTTGTCTACCAGTTTTTTAAAATGATTTGTTTCAATTTTTGTTCTTTTATTTTTTTAATTCTTCTTATTATTTTTTGTAAGTAGGCTCCATACCCAGCATGGAGCCCAATGCAGGGCTTGAACTCATGACCCTGAGATCAAGACCTGAGCTGAGATCAAGAGTCAGACACTTAACCCACTGAGCCACCCAGGCACCCTTGTTCTTTTACTTTTCCTCTTTCCTTAATATCAACCAGTATTTTAAATCCTTTATCTATATATTATGTATATATAGATTAGTTAAAAACCTTTTATTTTATTCTTTAGTGATTATTGTAGTGATCTTAACAAATATCCTTCATTTATATACAGTTGGTTCTCTTATCAGTTCTTGAAGACTGCAGAAATCTTAGAGTTTACCATTCCCACCTTTGAATTATTGATATGTCATATTTTGTACATGTAGTATGTTATAAACCTCATAAGGCATACTTACCACTTTTTTTAAACCATAAGTTTTCTTTTGATTTACTCACATATTTAACTTTTCTAGTGTTCATTTCTTTTTTTTTTTAAGATTTTATTTATTTATTTGACAGAGAGAGACACAGAGAGAGAGAGGGAACACAAGCAGGGCAGAGGGAGAGGGAGAAGCAGGGAGAGTGGCAGGCAGAGGGAGAAGCAGGCTTCCTGCGGAGCAGGGAGCCTGATGCGGGGCTCAATCCCAGGACCCTGGGATCATGACCTGAGCCGAAGGCAGACACTTAACCAACTGAGCCACCCAGGCACCCCTCTAGTGTTCTTTCTTTCTTTCATGTTTTCATCTGCAACCATTTCCCTTCAACTTGAAAAAGTCCCTTTCCTATTTCCTGTAGTGCTGGTTTGTTGACAGCACATTCTTTCAGATTTTCTTGAGGAGGGACTGAAAACATCTTTAATTTGCCTTCATTTTTGAAAAACAGTTTTATTGGATATAGGATTTTGGTTGGCAGTTTCAATTTTTTTCTTTTCATTGCTTTAAAGATGTCATCCAATTGCCATTGTCTTCTATTGTTTGTTTTGGAAAGTCAGTCATAAGTCTTATTCTTGCTTTTTGAAGGCAATGTGTCTTTTTTTTCTCTACCTGGTTAAAAAATTTCTGTTTGTTTTTGAGCATTTTACCTATGTCTTGCCATAAATTGTTTCTTTATATTTATCCTTTTTGGAGTTGGCTGAGATTCTTGGATCTCTGGTTGATGCCTCTCATCAGGTTTGGAAAAATTCTTATCTGTATCTCTTTAAATATTGTCTCTGTCCCCGTTTGTCTTCTTCTGAGATTCCAGGTACACATATATTAGCTCATGTCCTATCTGAAATTTTTGTCTTATATTCACTAATACTCTATTCTGTTCTTTCTATTTTTTTCTCTGTGTGCTTCAGTTTGAATATTTTTCTGTTTTTATGTTCACTAATAGTGTCTTTATTGTGTCTAGTCGGCTATTAAACAAATTCCATGAATTCTTAAATTCATATATGTATTTCTTCAGTTCTACAATGTCTCATTTGATTTTTATATTGATTCAAATTATATGTTGAAAATATCCATCTTTTATTCTTTACATTATCTATTTTATTTAAAATTATTTTTGTTATCTATTTTAAAGCTCTTGTCTGTGTATTCCAATGACATTCATGGAAGGGGATGGTCTCCTTATAACATCTTTTTTTTTTTCTCTTTATTTTCAGTTACATTTTCCTGATTCTTCCCATGTCTCATGTTTACTTTTGCATGCCAAAGAACCATAGAGAGTGGTTGATGTTATTTTCCCTCAGATAGCATTTGCCCTTTTTTTTTCTTTGTTTTATTTTTAAGATTTATTTATTTATTTATTTGACAGAGAGAGAGAGAGAGAGACAGCGAGAGAGGGAACACAAGCAGGGGGAGGGGGAGAAGGAGAAGCAGGCTTCCCGCTGAGCAGGGAGCCTGATGCAGGGCTCGATCCCAGGCGCCTGGGTTCATGACCTGAGCCGAAGGCAGACGCTTAACGACTGAGCCACCCAGGCACCCTGTAATAGAGTTTTTTACTTAAGTCAAGCTGGATCTTTCATATGTGCACAGATGTGGCAAATGCTCCCAATGAAGAAAACTGTTGCTGGTCTCATCTTGCCTAAGAAGAGCTATTCGGTCTCTGCAAACAATTCTTCTAGTCCTTTTTGCTTTCTCATTACTCTGATGCCTTTACAAACTTGATTTTAGGATGTATGTGTTTTATCCTGTTTGTTGAAGTGGGACTTATAGGCTTGCGCCTACATTTTGCATTCTACTCAGGTGTTTTAAATAGATAATTTAACTTATTAACTTTAATTGATTAGTCATTGCTGGTGTGAATACTGTGATGCAAAGGATTTTGAAATCACATTCAGACTCTTGGGGAATGAGAGCCATAATTAATTAACAATATCTACCATGGGTTTGGATATGGGAGTGTGGCACACATGCTATTCCTATGTCTAATTGTACTATTTACTACTGTGTGCTAAAAACTTTGGTAGGTGGTAAATGTGCCCAAGACAAAGGGAGATGAAGAAGGAAACAGGCAAGTACAATACAGGCTGTGAATGGAGGCTTCATGAGAGAAGAGGCTTTGTTGTCTTGTTCTTCATCATGTTCCCAGTTCCTAGAACAGTGAGTGCAAAATACATGGTGGCTGCTTAAAATGTATTAACTAAATGAATAAATAAAACAAGTAAATACAGAGAGGATATGAAAAGATACGGGTGAAACCCTTGGGGATATGGATTTGGGGATAGCTTTATAACTTTTTACAAATAGGAAACAGATTTTGAGAGTTAGTTAAGGCAGAATTTGAAACTAGGCCTGTTTATTAAAAACACTAACAAACAACCTATCTTCTTGTCTTAGTCAATTTGGGCTGTCATAATAACAAAATACCATAAATTGGGTGACTTAAGCAACAGAAATTTACTTTCTCATATTTCTAGAGACTGTGAAGTTCAAGATCTAAAGTATCAAGGTGCCAGCCGATTCAGTTTCTGGTGAAAGTTCTCTTCCTGGCTTGTAGATGGTTGCCTTCTCTGTGTGTCCTCACATGGTTTTGAGAGAGAGAGAGAGAGAGATTTCTCCTATAGATTCATAGTCCTTTCAGATTAGGGCTCCACCCATATAACCTCATTTAATCTTAATCACTTCCTAAAAATACTATCTGTATATACAGTTACATGGAGCTTCAATATAAGAATTTTGGGGGAATGCAAATTCAATCCATAGCAGTTTTTAAACATTGTACTATTCAGTTTTATAATTAGTACTGTTATAATTTTCAAATAAGGATGAAACAATTTAATATTTTGAGTTATTTTTCAGTTACTTTTTTTGTCTTCTGGGTGTGATTTACTTTGTGACCTACAATTAATAACTCCATGAGAAACTCTCTGGCACATAGTAATAGTTGGTGAAATATGAATGGATTCCACCACCTAAGAACAAGTTTATGGTCACACAGACTTGTGTTATTACATGATTTTCAATTTTTTGTCTCCAAAGTATGAGTAGATTATACATTCTTTTCAAATCAAACGACACATCCTTTAATTGTTCTTGCTAGCAGCTCTAGAATTCAAAGCCTAGACTCAGCTTAGGGTCCTAAATTTGACTATGCCTTATGATTTGGCACTTCAAGTGTCTAATTCTCTTTGCTATCTTCATTGTTCCTCAACCCATCAAAATATTATGCAGTCACAGAAAGAGCATTAGATTTCAGATATGCTTTTGAACACATGAAGAAAACTGTCCTGACGTAACAATAATCTGACAATTATTTTACTTAGCTGGACCAGTAGGGAGTTAATATGGAGTAGAGAATATGGCAGCTTTTCAGGTTTTTTTTTTTCTTTCAACAAAGAATGCCTTAAGAAAAGTAGTCTTTCAACGTATTTAGTTGGTTTTCTATCGCACATACATTTGGCCTTAAATTTTTATCTAACATAAAGAAGAAACTCAATAGAGTTGCAAAATTAAATAGCTTCTAGCCTTAACCACAGACAGGCTGGAGACAAAGGAGAGAAGGGAAAGGCTGTAACAACCTGAGATTTTAGTAATAACTGTTCAAAGGTTTGTCTAATTTTTTACCAAATTTATTGTACTAAGTACATCAAGATACTCAAATTGGGACGAAATCCACTAGCTTGAAACAGATAGCGTCTGCTGTCTGGTAGAACAGAAAGAATTCTGGGCCAGCTAGTAGAAGACAGTTCCAGAGCCAGCTCTGTGACACTGATTATGTATTGATTGTATCTCTTTAGTAGAGATGGCCTTGGAGTACCTTTTTCTTCCAAAATGTAACCAATATCCTTCTCTCCTTCCCTTCTTCCTTCCGTCCTTCCTCCCTCCCTCCCTCCCATAAATACTTGTTTTATACCTACCACTTCCTAGGCACTGTGCACACAGTAAGGAACCAGAATGAAAGAATTCCTGAGCTCAGGGAGCTTATAGCCTAGTTGGAGGAGCCCAGACATTTAACAACTAGTTGCTAAAATAATCATGTAATTTTAAGTGCAATAACTGCTTCAAAGATAGATTGACCTTAGTGGAGAGGAGGCTTTTTTTTAATATATTATTTTATGTCTTTATACATACTCCAACTTCCATGTGTTAAAGAGAAACATGCAGTCTTTTTTTTTTTTTACTGTAATGAAAGAGAAATTTAATTGATAATGGGCTAAAATTTCTATAAAGAAAATAATACTTGTAATGCAGTCTACTTGGGATTCTTTTAGACTAACTGTAGGACTCTTTTAAATACATTTTAGCAAAATTCACTGTCCAGTTCCTAAAAATTTTCTTTGGCACTAATCTAGGAGATAGGTTTAAGCCTATTTCAGTGCCTTCTACTTTAAGAATTACACATGTTGCCAATGAGTTGTTTTATTCATGAGCTCTGATGAGCTCAGAGGATTAGGTGAAATATACTGTGCCCTAGATTACTCCTTTTTTAATGTGAATTTTTTCCCTAAATTTTAGGCCAGCTCAAAACATTCTCTTTATATAGCTTTTTGTAAAAAAATTTCAACAATGCAGGAGTATATAAAATTAGAAAGAAAACTTTTTCCCTTCAAACAATCCAACTTTCCCATATGGTGTCTTTTCTTGAATTTTTTTCTGCATAGATATATATAACATAGCTATAAATTTTTATTAACAGAAATGTGTTTATGTGATATAGTTTTGTAATTTATATATCTTCCATAACTACACACACAGTCACGCACACGGTGGATATTTTTCCATATTGTTATACATAATTGTTTCCCTCTAATAGTTATGCAGTTTTCCACTACACTAAGGCACTGTAATTTATTGAAACAGTAGTGTTGGATACTTGTGTTATTTCCAGCTTTTTACTGTTATAATTCTGCAATGAAATCCTTCTGTGTCTGTTTTTTCTTTTTCTATAATTATTTTTGTATATCACTAATTAGAATTTAAAATTTATACAGATTCAGAACTTTGATAGATATTGCTATTTTGCCCTCTAACAAACTGTGTACCAAGCTATATTCTCGTATATAAGTGTGTATGTGCCCCTACTCCTCCCTGCCTTCTGGGCAGTGCTGCATTTTATCAATATTTGCTCATCTCATAGAGAGGATTACATTGCAGTTGCTTTATTTTTGCAATTATATGTTTAATGATGTTGTTAAAAGTCTTTGTTAATCTTTGTAATTCACTTATACTTTGTTTATATCTGAACTTATTTGTCATTTTATCTATTATTTTGTAGATTCTTACTGTTAATATTCACATCAAAACTCACAACTGGGGTGCCTGGGTGGCTCAGGTGGCTGCCTTCAACTCAGGTCGTGATCCCAGGGTCCTGGGATCGAGCCCTGCATCTGGCTCCCTGCTCAGCTGGAAGCCTGCTTCTCCCTCTCCCACTCCCCCTGCTTGTGTTCCTGCTCTTGCTATCTCTCCCTTTGTCAAATAAATAAATAAAATCTTAAAAAAAAAAAAATTCAAAAGCCCGACTTAAAAAAAAAACAAAAAACTCACAATTATATGTTGTAGTAGTTTTTCCCAGTATATCATTTTATAAATTTTGTTTATGCCATCTTTTGTTATGTTAAATTTTATATTTTTATATAGTTAAGTTTCTTTTATGGCTTTTAAAATTGGTATCATGCATTGAAAGAACTTCCCAAATTAAGATTTAAATAATGTTCCCACATTTTATTGTTACCTATTTATATTTTTTAATATTCAAATATTAAAGTTAAAATAAATTTACCATAATGTATGTTGCAAGATTGATTTCCAACTTTATTCCTAGACATAAGGCAATTGTTAAAATAATATTTACCGAATAAGCTGTTCTTTCCCCACTGGTTTGAAATGCTTCATTTACCATATATAAAATTTCCAATGAATGTGGGTCTTTTGCTTGACTATTGTGTTTCATTAATCTGATTATCAGGGTGAGTAACATACTGTTTTAATAACTGAAGCATTATCATACATATTTATATCTGGTTGGACAAATGTATGCTTATTATTCTTCATTTTGACAATTTCTTTTTTTTTTAAGATTTTATTTATTTATTTGAGACAGAGACAATGAGAGATAGAGAGCATGAGAGGGAGGAGGGTCAGAGGGAGAAGCAGACTCCCTGCCGAGCAGGGAGCCCGATGCGGGACTCGATCCCGGGACTCCAGGATCATGACCTGAGCCGAAGGCAGTTGCTTAAGCAACTGAGCCACCCAGGCGCCCCATTTTGACAATTTCTTGTCTCTTTTCATTGACCTTCTTTTCCGCATGGACTTAAGAATCAACTTAGTTCCCTTTCCTCTAAAAAATATTACTAGGATTTTGATTAAAACTTTAATTTTATGTATTAGTTTCAGGAGAATTGACATCTTTACAACAATGAGACTTCCTATCTAGGAACAAGACATATTTACACATTTAATGAAAACTTCTATGTCCAGTGGTACAGTTTTAGTTTTCCTCAAGTAGGTCTTACACATTCCCTATTTAGTTTATTCCAAGGTGTTCTGTAGCTTTTGTTAGTATTGCCATGCAGTCTTTGTTAGAATTACATTGTTAATTAAAAACTCTCAAACTAATGATTTTTAATACATTAAACAATTGAATTGATTTTCACTTGATTTGTTTCTGATTTGCTGAGTAGTGATCATCTCCAAATAATAATTGGTTTCTGTTGTGGAGTGAGAAAATTGGGAAGGAATTCCCTGCAAATGTGTGGAAGCATTTTTTCTTTTCATGTGCACCGTGTGGCATGGGATTATTGGGAATACTACTCCATTGCTTCTCTGGCTGTAAGAACGGAGTACCTCTGAAATAAATAATGCAATATATATTAAGAAAAAAATTTTTTTGTTGTTTTTTAAATTTTTTTATTGTTGTTAATCACCATACATTACATCATTAGTTTTTAATATAGTGTTCCATGGTTCATTGTTTGTGCATAATACCCAGTGCTCCATGCAAAACGTGCCCTCTTTAATACCCATCACCAGGCTAACCCATCCCCCCACCCCCTCCCCTCTAGAACCCTCAGTTTGTTTTTCAGAGTCCATCTTCTCTCATGGTTCGTCTCCCCCTCTGATTCCCCCGCCTCATTTTTCCCCTCCTGCTTCTTTTTTTTTTTTCTTAACATACATTGCATTATTTGTTTCAGAGGTACAGATCTGTGATTCAACAGTCCTGCACAATTCACAGCGCTCACCATAGCACATACCCTCCCCAATGTCTATCACCCAGCCACCCCCTCCCTCCCACCCCCACCGCTCCAGCAACCCTCAGTTTGTTTCCTGAGATTAAGAATTCCTCATATCAGTGAGGTCATATGATACATGTCTTTCTCTGATTGACTTATTTCACTCAGCATAACACCCTCCAGTTCCAACCACGTCGCTGCAAATGGCAAGATCTCATTCCTTTTTATGGCTGCATAATATTCCATCGTGTATATGTACCACATCTTCTTTATCCGTTCATCTGTCAATGGACATCTTGGTTCTTTCCACAGTTTGGCTATTGTGAACATTGCTGCTATAAACATTAGGGTGCACGTACCCCTTCAGATCCCTACATTTGTATCTTTGGGGTAAATCCTCAGTAGTGCAATTGCTGGATCGTATGGTAGCTCTATTTTCAACTTTTTGAGGAACCTCCATGCTGTTTTCCAGAGTGGCTGCACCAGCTTGCATTCCCACCAACAGTGTAGGAGGGTTCCCCTTTCTCCACATCCCCGCCAACATCTGTCATTTCCTGACTTGTTAATTTTAGCCATTCTGACTGGTGTGAGGTGGTATCTCATTGAGGTTTTGATTTGGATTTTCCTGATGCCGAGCGATGTTGAGCACTTTTTCATGTGTCTGTTGGCTATTTGGATGTCTTCTTTGGAAAAATGTCTGCTCATGTCTTCTGCCCATTTCTTGATTGGACTATTTTTTCTTTGGGTGTTGAGTTTGATAAGTTCTTTATAGATTTTGGATACTAGCCCTTTATCTGATATGTCATTTGCAAATATTTTCTCCCATTCTGTCGGTTGTCTTTTGGTTTTGTAGACTGTTTCTTTTGCTGTGCAAAAACTTTTTATCTTGATGAAATCCCAATAGTTCATTTTTGCCCTTGCTTCCCTTGCCTTTGGCGATCTTTCTAGGAAGAAGTTGATGCGGCTGAGGTTGAAAAGGTTGCTGCCTGTGTTCTCCTTTAGGATTTTGACGGACTCCTGTCTCACACCTAGGTCTTTCAACCATTTGGAGTCTTTTTTTGTGTGTGGTGTAAGGAAATGGTCCAGTTTCATTCTTCTGCATGTGGCTGTCCAATTTTCCCAACACCATTTGTTGAAGAGACTTTTTTCCATTGGACATTCTTTCCTGCTTTGTCAAAGAGTAGTTGACCATAGAGTTGAGGGTCCATTTCTGGGCTCTCGATTCTGTTCCATTGATCTATGTGTCTGTTTTTGTGCCAGTACCATACTGTCTTGATGATGACAGCTTTGTAATAGAGCTAGAAGTCCGGAATCATGATGCTGCCAGCTTTGCTTTTCTTTTTCAACATTCCTATGGCTATTCAGGGTCTTTTTTGGTCCATACAAATTTTAGGATTATTTGTTCCATTTCTTTGAAAAAAGTGGATGGTATTTTGATGGGGATTGCATTGAATGTGTAGATTGCTCTAGGTAGCATTGACATCTTCACAATGTTGGTTCTCCCAATCCATGAGCATGGAACGTTTTTCCATTTCTTTGTGTCTTCCTCAATTTCTTTCCTGAGTATTTTATAGTTTTCTGAGTACAGATCCTTTGCCTCTTTGGTTAGATTTATTCCTAGGTATCTTATGGTTTTGGGTGTGATTGTAAATGAGATCGACTCCTTAATTTCTCTCTCTTCTGTCTTGTTGTTGGTGGATAGGAATGCCACTGATTTCTGTGCATTGATTTTATATCTTGCCAATTTAGTGAATTCCTGTATGAGTTCTAGCACTTTTGGGGTGGAGTCTTTTGGGTTTTCCACATAAAGTATCATATCATCTGCAAAGAATGAGAGTTTGACTTCCGCTTTGCCAATTTGGATGCCTTTGATTTCTTTTTGTTGTCTGATTGCTGTGGCTAGGACTTCTAATACTATGTTGAATAGCAGTGGTGATAGTGGACATCGCTACCGCGTTCCTGACCTTAGGGGGAAAGCTCTCAGCTTTTCCCCATTGAGAATGATATTTGCTGTAGGTTTTTCATAGATGGCTTTTATGATATTGAGGTATGTACCCTCTATCCCTATACTCTGAAGAGTTTTCATCAAGGAGGGATGCTGTACTTTGTCAAATGCTTTTTCTGCATCTATTGGAGGATCATATGATTCTTGTTCTTTCTTTTGTTAATGTATTGTATCACGTTGATTGATTTGCAGATGTTGAACCAACCTTGCAGCCCAGGGATAAATCCCACTTGGTCATGGTGAATAATCCTTTTAATGTACTGTTGGATCCTATTGGCTAGCGTTTTGGTGAGAATTTTTGCATCCAGATTCATCAAGGATATTGGTCTGTAATTCTCCTTTTTGATGGGGTCTTTGTCTGGTTTTGGGATCAAGGTAATGGTGGCCTCATAAAATGAGTTTGGAAGTTTTCCTTCCATTTCTATTTTTTGGAACAGTTTCAGCAGAATAAGTATTAATTCTTCTTTAAATGTTTGGTAGAATTCCCCTGGGAAGCCATCTGGCCCTGGGCTTTTGTTTGTTGGGAGATTTTTGATGACTGCTTCAATTTCCTTAGTGGTTATAGGTCTGTTCAGGTTTTCTATTTCTTCCTGGTTCAGTTGTGGTAGTTGATACATCTCTAGGAATGCATCCATTTCTTCCAGGTTATCTAATTTGCTGGCATAGAGTTGCTCATAATATGTTCTTATAATTGTTTGTATTTCTTTGGTGTTGCTTGTGATGTGTCCTCTTTCATTCATGATTTTGTTGATTTGGGTCATTTCTCTTTTCTTTTTGATAAGTCTGGCCAGGGGTTTATCAATCTTGTTAATTCTTTCAAAGAACCAGCTCCTAGTTTCGTTGATCTGTTCTACTGTTCTTTTGGTTTCTAGTTCATTGATTTCTGCTCTGATCTTTATTATTTCTCTTCTCCTGCTGGGTTTAGGTTTTATTTGCTGTTTTTTCTCTAGCTCCTTTAGGTGTAGGGTTAGGTTGTGTATTTGAGACCTTTCTTGTTTCTTGAGAAAGGCTTGTATTGCTATATACTTTCCTCTTAGGACTGCCTTTGCTGCATCCCAAAGATTTTGAACAGTTGTGTTTTCATTTTCATTGGTTTCCATGATTTTTTAAAATTCTTCTTTAATTTCCTGGTTGACCCATTCATTCTTTAGTAGGATGCTCTTTAGCCTCCTTGCATTTGAGTTCTTTCCAACTTTCCTCTTGTGATTGAGTTCTAGTTTCAAAGCATTGTGGTCTGAAAATAGGCAGGGAATGATCCCAATCTTTTGGTACCGGTTGAGACCTGATTTGTGACCTAGAATGTGATCTATTCTGGAGAATGTTCCATGGGCACTAGAGAAGAATGTGTATTCCGTTGCTTTGGGATGGAATGTTCTGTATATGTCTGTGAAGTCCATTTGGTCCAGTGTGTCATATAAAGTCTTTATTTCCTTGTTGATCTTTTGCTTAGATGATCTGTCCATTTTAGTCAGGGGGGTGTTAACGTCCCCCACTATTATTGTATTATTGTCAATGTGTTTCTTTGCTTTTGTTATTAATTGCCTTATATAATTGGCTGCTCCCATGTTAGGGGCATAGCTATTTACAGTTGTTAGATCTTCTTGTTGGATAGACCCTTTAACTAGGATATAGTGTCCTTCCTCATCTCTTATTACAGCCTTTGTTTTAAAATCTAGTTTGTCTGATATAAGGATTGCCACCCCAGCTTTCTTTTGGTGTCCATTAGCATGGTAAATGGTTTTCCACCCCCTCACTTTCAATGTGGGGGTGTCTTTGGGTCTAAAATGAGTCTCTTGCAGATGGCATATTGATGGGTCTTGTTTTTTAATCCAATCTGATAGCCTGTGTCTTTTGATTGGGGCATTTAGCCCATTTACATTCAGGGTAACTATTGAAAGATATGAATTTAGTGCCATTGTATTGCCTGTAAGGTGACTGTGACTGTATGTTGTCTGTGTTCCTTTCTAGTCTATGCTGCTTTTAGGCTCTCTCTTTGCTTAGAGGACCCCTTTCAGTATTTCTTGGAGGGCTGGTTTCGTGTTTGCAAATTCCTTTAGTTTTTGTTTGTCCTGGAAGCTTTTTACCTCTCCTTCAGTTTTCAATGACAGCCTAGCTGGATATAGTATTCTTGCCTGCATATTTTTCTTGTTTAGTGCTCTGAAGATATCATGCCAGTCCTTTCTGGCCTGGCAGGTCTCTGTGGATAGGTCTGTTGCCAATCTAATATTTGTACCATTATAGGTTACATATCTGTTGTCCTGAGCTGCTTTCAAGATTTTCTCTTTGTCTCTGAGACTCGTAAGTTTTACTATTAGATGTCGGGGTGTTGACCTATTTTTATTGATTTTGAGAGGGGTTCTCTGTGCCTCCTGGATTTTGATGCCTGTTTCCTTCCCCACATTAGGGAAGTTCTCTGCTATAATTTGCTCCAATATACCTTCTGCCCCTCTCTCTCTTTCTTCTTCTGGGATCCCAATTATTCTAATGTTGTTTCATCTTATCATATCGCTTATCTCTCGAATTCTGCCCTCGTGATCCAGTAGTTGTTTATCTCTCTTTTTCTCAGCTTCTTTATTTTCCATCATTTGGTCTTCTATATCGCTAATTCTCTCTTCTGCCTCATTTATCCTAGCAGTTAGTGCCCCCATTTTTTATTGCACCTCATTAATAGCCTTTTTGATTTTGACTTGGTTAGATTTTAGTTCTTTTATTTCTCCAGAAAGGGTTTCTCTAATAACTTCCATGCTTTTTTGAAGCCCAGCTAGTATCTTTAAAATTATGATTCTGAACTCTAGGTCCGACATCATACTAATGTCCGTATTGAGTAGGTCCCTGGCAGACGGTACTACCTCTTGTTCTTTTTGTTGAGGTGATTTTTTCATCTTGTCATTTTGTCCAGAGGAGAATAGATGAATGAGAGAACAAAATGCTAACAGGTTAACAACATCCGCAGAAAATATACTCTAAACAAATCAGAGAAGACCTAAAACCAGGGGAAAAGAAAGGGAAAGAAAGAAAAAGAAAGAGAAAAAAAAGAAAAAGAAAAAGATAAAAACAAACAAAAACAGAACAAATAAAAAAAACAGAATATGATCAAATATGATCAGGCCGGTGCATAGATCAGTGCCACATCCTAGATTTTGGGTGTATTTTCGTCTGTTAGAAGAAAGTGCCTCCTAAAATTTTAAAGAAAGACTTATATATGTACAAAATAAGGGTTGATACAATGAAGGGATGGAATATGACTGTAAAGATGAAAATTATAAAAAATTTAAAAAAAGGAATTGATAAGAAGGTGTTTGAAAAAGAAAGAAGAGGATTAAAAAAAAAGAAAGAAAAAAAAAAGGGGAGAGAATGTGATCAAGCAGGAGACTAGAACAAAGCCATACACTAGAGATTTAGGATATATTTTGGTATGTTAGAAGAAACTATCTTAAAATTTTAAAGAGAGAACAACTTATATATATATGCCAAAAATAAGGATAACTACTATGAAGGGATAGAATATGACTCTAAAAATGAAAAATAAAAAAAATTTTTTTTTAAAAAGGGATTGATAAGATGTTGGTTGAAAAAGGGAAAAAGAAAAATTAAAAAAAATAGTTAAAAAATTAACTTTGAAAGACTAATGAATCATGGTAAAAAAAGCCATGAATTCTATGTGCAATATTCCCCTAGTGGTGGAGTTCTCCCATTCTCCTTGATCGGTAAACTTGGTCTTGGCTGGCTGTTTGTGCTGATCTTCTGGGGGAGGGGCCTATTGCTGTGGATCCCAAATGTCTTTGCCGGAGGCGGAATTGCCCCGCCCTTGCCATCCGGGCTAAGCAGTCTGCTTGGGTTTGCTCTCGGGAGCTTTTGTTCCCTGCAAGCTTTTGGTACAGCTTTGGAGAACGAGAGTGAAAATGGCAGCCTCCCAATCTCCTCCTGGGAGGAGCTCAGAACTCGGGGCCCCGCTCCTCAGTGTGCCCCCAGAGAAAAGCAGTCAGTCACTTCCGTCTCCCTGGTCTCTGGCTGCACTCCGTGCTCACCCGGCCTATGACAGAGCGTTTCTATCTCTGGCATCCGACCCCGTGTGGAGTCTCCAAACCCAGCAGATCCCTGAGAGGCGCTCCCGCACCGCTCCTCCCAGGAGAGGAAGGGGAGTCTCCCCGGATCTGCCGCTTGTTGGGTCCCTGCTGGAGGAGCATGACCCGACTGTCACCAATCACAGTTTATGGCAACCCCGAGCTGAGAGCCCGCGCCTTGGCTCCATCTCTGCATCCGGCTTCCCTGCTCCAATACCTGGGAGCTTAGCCACACTCAGGCACCCCTGGTCTTTCTGTGACCCTGAGGGTCCTGAGACCACGCTGTCCCATGAGGGTTCCACCCCCAGCTTAGCCACTGGAGCGACGTCCCTCAGCAGAGCCGACTTTTAAAAGTTCCGATTTTGTGCTCCGTGGCTCTGTCACTTGCCAGAAGCGGCTGACGGAGGCCCCTTCCCCCGCCGTCTATCCTCCCAAATATTGCCTCGGATTCACTTCTCCGCACATCCTACCTTCCAGAAAGTGGTCACTTTTCTGTTCAGAGAGTTGTTGCTATTCTTTTCTTTGATCTCCTGTTGAGTTCGTAGGTGTTCAGAATGGTTTGATCCCTATTCAGCTGAATTCCTGAGACCAGACAAAATCCAGGTCTCCACTCCTCCGCCATCTTGCCCACTATCCATAAATTTTAATTATATAAAGTGACCAATTATAATGACATAAATTTTAATTATATAAAGTGACCAATTTTATCCATCTTTTATGGTTTGCTTTGTTTGTATCTTGTTTAAAAACACCTAACCTGGGGCACCTGGGTGGCTCAGTCATTAAACAACTGCCTTTGGCTTGGGTCATGATCCCAGGGTCCTGGGATCGAGCCCCGTGTTGGGCTCCCTGCTCAGTGGGAAGCCTGCTTCTCCCTCTCCCACTCCCCCTGCTTGTGTTCTCTCTTTCTTGCTGTGTCTCTCTCTGTCAAATTAATTAATTAATTAAAGAAAAACAACTAACTTATTCTGAGGTCATTAATGTATCCTCTTGGTTTATCTTCTGTTAGCTTCGAGACTAGGTCCTTAATCAACCTACAATTGATTTGTGTGTGGTTTGTGGTAAGGATTCTATTTTTTTTCCTCTATGTATAACTATTAGTCTAATACTTATTAAAGGGTCCATGATTTCTATGTTTTGCATGGCCATCTCTATCATATATCATTTCAATATGTGTACATCTGTTTCTGAGTTGTCAAATCTATTTTGCCAGTCAACTGATATAATACTGTTTTTTATTATTATAGTTTTATAATAGATCATGCTATTTATCAGAGAAAATACCTTCACTTTATTCCTCTTCTTCAGGAGTGTGTTGGCCCTCTATTAGAAAAAAACTGTCCAGCTTTCAATTCTGTATGTAAGGTTCTCAGAAAGCTCCACTGTGTCCTAGTGACAAGTAAAAAGGTGAACAGACTGAACTGAAAAATTCACAAGTCTTTTAGGATCCATAAGCCAGGTGAAGACATAGGGCAAACTGCTGCCCTCAAGATTAGAGAGACAAACAACTGGATATAGGGAGTTGTGGCTTACCAGAACAGACACTCAGGAGTGGAAATTGCTGTGAGAACCAGTGCCAGGGTAGGAAAACTTGATCTGTAATTGGTGAGCTGCTGGAAGCTCCAGGTGGACAACAAATTTCAGAGAAAAATCCCCTTCTACTTTAGCAGGGGGAAGGGAAAAGGAACAATTTTGAAAAACGCCAGAGCTCTCGGCTGTTCTTAACAAAGTCTCCCCTTAGGAGAAACTAGATAACCAGGGCCCAGTTGACCTGGAGGAAGGGAAATACCCAACTACAGTCAGTTCTAGCTTTCCATGTGGGAGAAGGGAAATACTAAATGCAAATGGAAATACACCTTATCAAAAATTTTTAAAAGATTTTATTTATTTATTTGTGAGAGAGAGGGAGAGTGCACAAGCAGGCAGAGTGGCAGGCAAAGGGAGAAGCAGGCTCCCCACTGAGCAGGGAGCCCAGTGATGTGGGGCTTGATCCCAGGATCCTGGGATCATGACCTGAGCCAAAGGCAGATGCTTAACTGACTGAGCCACACAGGCATTCCCACCTTGTCAAAATTTGTGAGATGTAGTGAAAGCAATGCTTACAGGAAATTGAATGCATGCATTAGAAAAGAAGAAAGATCTTTTTTTTTAAAATCCAAGTTTCCACCATAGGAAAGTAGAATAAGAGAAAATTAAATCCAAAATATACATAAGAAAATAAATAATAAGAATTAGAGCAGAAATCAATAGTGAAAAGAAATAAACACAAAAGCTAGTTCTTTGAAAAATCAGTAAGATCAATAAGCCTCTAGCCAGGCTAATTAAGAAGAAAGTGGGGGGTGGTGGGGGTGAGAGAGGTAAGGAGAGAGAGAAAAAAAGAAAGAGAGAGAGAGAGAGAGAGAAAGGACACTAAATTGCTAATATCAGAAATGGAAGAGGAGACATTACTACCAACCCAATGGACATTAAAAGGATAATAAAAGACTTCTATGAACAGTTTTATGTCCACAAATTTTATAGCCTACACGAAATGGGTGAATTTCTTGAAAGACACATTTGCCAAAACTCACACAAGAAAAATAGACAACCTGAATAGATCTATATCTATTAAAGGAATTGGGTAGATAATTAATAACCTTCAAAACCAGAAAACGATAGGCCCAGATGGGTTCACTGGTAAATTCTGCCAAACATTTAAGGAAGAAATTATGCCAGATCTCTATAGTCTCTTTCAGAGTATGCAAGCAGAGGGAATACTTCTTAAGTCACTCTATGAGGCCAACATTACCCTAATGCCAAAACCAAAGACATTACAAGAAAAGAAAACTAAAGACCAGTATCTCTCAGGGGCATAGATGCAAAAATCCTCAGCAAAATAGTAGCAAATCAGATCCAACAATGTGTAGAAAGAATTATATACCAAGACCAAGTGGCATTTATCCCAGGTGTGCAAGGGTGGTTTAACATTTGGAAATAAATTAATGTAATCCATCACATCAACAGGCTACAGGAAAAAGACCATGTGATCATATCAATAGAGGCAGAAAAAGCATTTGACAAAATCTAACACCCATTCAGGAAAAAAGAGAGAGAGAAACTTGCAGTGAACTAGGAATAGAAGAGAAGTTCCTCAATTTGATACAGAATATCTACAAAAAAAATCTTGAGCTAACACCATACTTAATAGTGGGAAACTTGAATCTTTCCTACAAAGACCAGACATAAGGCAGGGATGTCCCCTCTCATCGCCGATTTTCAACATTGTATTGGAAGTCCTAGGCAATGCAATTAGAAAAGAAAAGGAAGTAAATGGTATAGAGATTGGGAAGGAAGAAATAAAACTGTCTTTCTTCATTGATGACATGATAATTTATGTAGGAAATCTAAAGGAATTAACAACAAAAAGTTCCTGAAACTAATTAGTGATTATAGCACATTTGCAGGATTCAAGGTTAATATGCAAAAATCAATTGCTTTCCTATGTACCAACAATGAACAAGTAGAATTTGGAATTAAAAATAATACCATTTACATTAGCATTCAAAATATGAAATACTTGGGGTGCCTGGGTGGCTCCATTGGTTAAGTGACTGCCTTCGGCTCAGGTCATGATCCTGGAGTCCTGGGATCGAGTTCCCCATCAGGCTCCCTGCTTCTCCCTCTGACCCTCCCCCCTCTCATGTGTACTCTTTCTCTCTCTCTCTCATTCTCTCTCTCTCAAATAAATAAAATCTTAAAAAAAAATGAAATACTTAGGTCTAAATCTAACACAATATATACAAGGTCTATATGTAGAAAACTACAAATTCCAATGAATGAAATCAAAGAACTAAATAGATATTTTATAATCATGGATAGGAAGACTCAATATTATCTAAAGATACCATTTGATCTATAGATTCAGTGCAATCCCAATCAAAATCCTAGGAAGTTATTTTGTGGATATCAACAAAGTGATTCTAAAGTTTATAGGAGAGACAAAAGACCCAGAATAGCCAACATAATAATGATGGTAAAAACAAAATTGGAGAATTGAAGCTATCCGACTTTAAGATTTACTATAAAGCTGCATTAATGAAGACAATGTGATATTGATGAAAGAATAGATAAATAGATCAATGGAACAGAGTAAAGAGCTCAGAAACTGACACAAATAAATATAGTCAAATTGATCTTTGTCAAAGGGACAGAGTCAATACAATGGAGCCAAGTAGTCTTTTCAGCAAACGTTGGTGAAATAATTGGAAATCCACATGCAAAAATGTGAATATAGATACAGACCTTACATCTTTCACAAAATTTAACTACAAATGGATCATAGATCTAAGTGTAAAACACAAAACTGTAAAGATGACATAGGATAAAACCTAGATGAACCTTGGGTATGGATATAACCTTTTAGATACAACACCAAAGGCATGATCTATGAAAGAAGTAATTGATAAGTTGGACTTCATTAAAATTAAAAACTTCTGCAAAAAACAATATCAAGAAAATGAAAAGACAAGTCAAAGACTAGGGAAAATATTTGCAAAAGACACATCTGATAAAGGATTGTTATCCAAAATACACAAAGGACTCTTAAAACTCAACAATAAAAACACAAAAGATTAAAAAATGGGCCAAAGACCTTAACAGACAGCTCAACAAAGAAGATACACAGATACTGAATAATCATATGAAAAGATGATGTATATCATATGTCATCAGGGAAATGCACATTAAACAACCATGCAATACCACTATATACTTACCAGAATGGCCAAAATCCAGAACACTGATACCACCAAAAGCTGGTGAGGATGTGGAGCAACAACGAACTCTCATTCATTGCTAGTGGTAATGCAAAATGGTACAGTCACTTTGGAAGACAGTTCTGCAGTTTCTAGCAAACTAAACATAATCTTACCATACAATCCAGCAATCATGCTCCTTGATAGTTACCTAAAGGAGTTGAAAACTTATATCCACCAGAAACCTGCACATGGATGTTTATAACAGCTTTATTCATAATTAATAAAACTTGGACACAGCCAAGATGTCCTTTAGTAGGTGAATGTATAAATAAATTGTGCTACAGCCAGACAATGGAATATTATTCAGTGCTAAAAAGAAAGGCACTATCAAGCCATGAAAAGACATGGAGGGACCTTAAATGCCTAGTACTAAGTGAAAGCAGTCAATTTGAAAAAGCTACATACTGTCTGATTCCAACTATACTATATGATATTCTGAAAAAGACAAATCTATGGGGATAGTAAAAAATCAATGGTTGCCAAGGATTGGAGTGGAGGGGAGGGATAAATAGGCAGGCAGAACAAAGAAGATCGTGTTTAGGTCGTGGAATTTTTCTGTATGATACTGTAATGATGGACACATATCATTATACATTTATTCAAACCTATAGAATGTACAACATCAAGAATGAACCCTAAGGTAAACTATGGACTTCAGGTGATTACAATGTCTCAGTGTAGGTTCATCAGTTGTAACAAAAGTGCCACTGTGGTGGGAAATGTTGGTAATGGAAGAGGCTCTGTGTGAGGGAAGAGATATATGGGAAATCTCAGTACCTCCTTCCCACAATTTTGCTGTGAACCTAAAACTGCTCTAAAAAATTGTGTTTATATAAAAAAAGAAAAAAAATGACTTATGACTTGATCCACTTTGATCAAGACAGTTGATTTTGGACCACTTTAGTTTTGTCCAAGACCTCTGGCTAAATCCATGAATCTCAGGTTCATCTTCTCTTTGTTGCTAATGGCCCAGGATTTGGAGTGATGATCTTAACATTTGCCTTTAGGGTATCTCTGCTTCCCTCCCTTCGAGATTCAACAAACTTTTTCAATATTTTAGTTCCTTAGAGATTTTACTCAAATTTTCAGGAGACTAGCATGCAATAAAAACAATGTTTTATGGAAACCCCCACTTATTGTCCTAGTGAGAGGGCTCTTTAATATATCTAATATACAATTCTTCCAGAATTACAAGTCCTCCAGATTTCTTATGTTGCAATCTTAAAATTCTTGAGCCAAAAATGTCATATTTTGGAATTGACTGATGACCTCTGAAATGGTAATTTTTACTTGTGAGTTAGGGTCAATGAAAGTGACCAAACACTTTAGCTTCTGCCATTAAAATCAATTGACCCAGATGCACTTCCTCTTTTTTTATTGTACATTATTACCCAAATTGAAAAGAACTGTGTACCTAGATAGCTAGCAGCCCTTAACTTCTTTCTCTCTTATTTAAAAATTACAAATCAGAGATTATTTGCTCTCTAAATAGGGTTATACTAATCAATAATAGTGAAAAGCCATGTCAAAATGAGAAAGGAAGTCAAGAAAATCTCAATGTCAATGGTTTATTTCCAGAACTTTAAAAAACAAGCTAGAATGTAGATATGCCTGAATGGTATCCCTAAAACTAAGTATCTGAAACAAGCAAACAAAACTAGATTATTATGTTACCTGTTACTCAATGTCAAGCTTCATTAGGACTCTGGGATACTTCAAATTAATTTTGAAATCATGAACTGAAAGTCTGCCGCTTGAGTTCTTAGCCAGACCTTGCTATTGATACTCATACTTTCCATGATTACTGCAGTAGTAGTCCACTAACATTTTGGCATCCTACTTGGATGTAGTTGGAAATGGCCTTTAACTTTGACATTTAGCTTTATGAGGATAAGACCGGGACAGGAATCAGTTCAATGTTTCAAGCAGTGTCCTCGCCAGAGAGACTGAGCAGGATCGTACTGAGAGAGTGATCTTTGGAGCTAGACAGACCTGACTTCATATCCCAGTACACCATCTGAGGGAAGCTCTTCCGGACTCTGTGAGCCTCAGACAACCCAGCTGCAGAAATGGGGATCACAGTCCCTTCTTTGCAGAGCTGTTGTGAGAATGAAGTGAGATAACATTGTCATTTATGTTTGACAAATAATAGGCATTCATTAATAGTTGCATATATTCCCTATTGCACTTATTGGTATATACTTACTAGAGTCTTATATAATTCAGGAGAAATCTACTTTTTCCTAAAAAGGATTAGATAATAAAAGACAATGATAATTATTGCTTTCTTCTAAGCAGTATTTATCTTTCAATCAGGGAATGGAGCAAGGGAAGTAGAAGAGGGTGAGCATGGGAATCTCATCTACTAGGCTGGTCATCAATATGAATCAAATTTATTGCTTAACTTTCTTCCGCATTTATTATTGGCATAGATACCAAGTAAATAATTTAATCATCACATAGAATCTATGAAGTTATATATGAACTGCTTTCCCTGTAGCTGAAGTTTGAATCCAAATATTATTAGCAAAGTAACTCAAGTGGAGCCAATCTATTTTAGACCACTTATGGTGAAGATTCCTGCCAAACTAATCTTCCCTAAACAGTGAATTTATCAAGTCATTCTCTTTGAATTTATCAAAACTCATCTTTCTATGTCCTGATGCATCAAATCTAAACTTTCTGCCAAGCTTTCAAGAATCTCCCTACACTGGCCCTACACTTTCAAGCCAAATATTTCTTACCATTCCATAATTCCACTCTCTGCTCTAGGGAGACCCACTCTCTGCCCACAAATTCTTACCAGGATTTGCTCCCTTCCCATTACTCCTGTTATTCTCTTTGTCTGCAACATCTTTCACTAAGACTTCCACCTACTCAAATTCAGTGCAGTATTCATATTACCATTCAGTGTTCATTTCTACCATAAACATAAACCTAACTAGTCTCTAACTATCCTAACACTCTTGCAGGGGGAGGGGGAGAATGGTGGGAACTTTTACATGACTTTGGATCATCATCACTTGATTTAGCTCATAATCAAAGGCTGACTCTTTCATACAATAGTTCATGTGAAATAAAGTAGTCTATCCAATTAGAATATGGGGTCCTTGAAAATAGATTGTCTTAACAGTTCTACATCTCTTACAATCCTTAGTATTGAACACAGAGGGTTAATAAATGTCAATTGATGAACTAGTTGGTTATAATTAGCACTTTTAATATTTACTCACATTGTAAATTTAGCTGTGAACAATATCTAACTGAGTTTATGCCACATGCAATTTTAGATTCTGAATGTAATTCTTGGTTTTGAAATAATTTTTAAATCTTTGTTTTCAAAGCAAGAAATTTGAGGGTGCTAAGGAAAATGCAAATTATATTTTGTTTGCCAAAAGTATATTTATTCATAGTATCTTAATTAATATGAATTTAAAAAATATTTTTCACTGAGTTAAAGTTCTCCTAGGGATACAAGTCCCAATTTATCAGTCACAAGCAGCTGATTAATGTTTATGTCTGACACCTTCTAAGTACCACTATAGTTGATATAGACACACCTATCTTGAGAACTTTATAGCAGTGAGAGAAGATAAACCAGTTTCTTTTGCTGGTTTATAGTATTAGAAGGTAAGCTTTTAGTATTCCACATAATCATGGCTTACATTCTTTTTCTAAGACAAAATCCTAACTTGGTATCTTAGATACATTTGTTTTATCATTTTTATCTTTGTCATTATCCATACTATTATTATGTACTTTTGAAAAGCAAACACTAGTTATATTTTTCTGGTAAAGGAGAGTTGTATGGTATACTTTAACTTTTAGCAGCATTATTACATTACACAAAGCAGACGTAATGTAATTATATTAAAATGGCATTAACAACATTGTCTTGTTGCACAGATTTTTCCCTAGATTCAAAATGAAAAATACACTCCATTGATTTAATTATCTTTTTATAGGAATCTATCATCATGTTCATGCTGTGAATTTTCAGTGGTTTAGAGACAATCTGGGGGAACAGGATGTAGAATGAAAGAACAAATGTATTTGAGAATTTTAACAGTGAAATATATTATAACCAGCAGGTGTCTCTGTTACACAATGCAGTTGAGATTCTGAAGCCTTTTCTTACATTGACCCTATTTTACATCTAACTAAATTCTCTTCCGTTTTTGTGCTTAAATTTCCTTTCTTCTTCCATGCCATGTGAAGAAATTCTTACTACTCTTATATTGTTAATCATGGTGTTGCCTTTTATTTTCCTTAAAATGCTTTACCCAAAATTATTTTTTAGTGCCTGACGTTTACCTTCCGTTTCTAAGTTTATTTTGCACCATCTTTTAGAATGAGGGCTGGATTAAGATCTTTAGAAACCATTAGCACTGAAAAGGTTATGATATCACACCTCCACATATGTAATTAAATCAAAATATAGTAAACTAAGTAATGGTAAGGAAATTTGACAGTTTTTTAAAAAATTTAACTAAAAGTTAAATATTAACTATGACAATATGACAATGTTTCCTTAATATATCAAATATATTCTTTTTCTTAAAATTTCAGAAAAAATATCTGATGATCTATACTGAAGGATTCCTAAATTTGGTCTGCCTTTTGTAGAATCTATCACTGAGTTAAAGGGAGGGTCAAGATGAAGCCCAAAATTATGCAAAATTCCCCTGCCAAGAATTTAAACTGTAGAGCAGGCATATAGGAATAGATAAAGGGGACCAAGGGAGAGCCAAGTGAAAGCAAAGGAGTGAATGAGTACACCTAGACATTGCCAGTGAGAGCATAATTTGAACATTCTTTCCAATAAAAATCTAACATTTATTGATAATTTAAGATGTGCTAAGCTTTGTATTTATTCTTCCATTTTTTTCCTCACCATAGCTCTAATTGGTGCTACGATTAATCTCATAAGTGAATAAACTGAGGCCCAGAGATAAGTTGCACTGGGCTGCACAGTAGGAGGTTGGCTAGCATTCCTGACCTCTATGCTATATTTTTAGGGAATTAATTTTTAAAGTTTTGCATACTTCTGGCTTAGCACTTCTGAGATTTAAAGAAATAAAAATGGATAAGTAAAAAAATATATCTATAAGGTTTTTATTAAAGACTTTTATAATATTGAAATTCTTAGTTAATGCTACAGAATCAGACTTCCACAGACATTTATTTATTATGAGGCTTCCTGGCAGTCTCCAGAAGAATGGAAAGCATCAGGTTATCATGAAGTAAGAGGAAAGAAGCACACTGTCCTGTAGCTAGCAGATCTGGTCCAGATGTCCTCACAACTTTAGCAGACACTACCCCTGTTGGGATGAACAACCTCTAACATTTTCCTTCTGTACTTAATTCAAAACACCACATCCAGAGTCCCAGGAGAAGGCTTCCAACTGGCCAAATTTAGGTTACATTCCAACACCTGGCTGTTGAACCAGAAGAGATCATTTCTTTCCTTGGGCTTCTGTAATAGAAGGCAGTCTCTGAGAATTTTTCTCCCCCAGGACTTAAAACAATGGAAAAGAGTTACTTCCCTAGAAATCAGGGTGCTGTTGGGGAGAGGGAATGAAGCTTGGAAGACCGAAAATGAAAAAGGGACCACCAGACTACTTTAAAATTGAAATATGCAGGGATGCCTGGGTGGCTCAGTCAGTTAAGAGTCTGCCTTCAGCTCCGGTCATGGTCCCAGGGTCCTGGGATCAAGTCCCACAACGGGCTCCTTGCTCAGTGGGGAACCTGCTTCTCCCTCTGCCTTCTGCTCCCCTTGCTTGTGCTTTCTCTCTCTCTCTGACAAGTAAATAAATAAAATCTTTTAAAAAATAAAAAAAATAAAATTGAAATATCCAGCAAGGGGATTAATGGATTAATTATATTATGCCACATCAATCTAATAGAATACAAATGAACAATTAAAAATGAAGTTGTAGAACTATTTCTTGACATTGAAAGATGATCATGATATACTGATAAATTAAAATTAAACTAAATTTAAGAAAAATAATATGGGCGCCTGGGTGGCTCAGCTGGCTGAGCGACTGCCTTTGGCTCAAGTCATGATCCCGGAGTCCTGGAATCGAGTTCAGCATCAAGCTCCCGGGGAGCCTGCTTCTCCCTCTGACCCTCTCCCTTCTCATGGTGTTTCTCTCTCTCTCTCTCCCCGCTCTAATAAATAAATAAATAAAATCTTTAAAAAATATATTTAAAATAATATGTAATATATGAATCCTTTCTTGTAAATACAGTCACAAATATGTATTTTTTATGTGGAGTTCAGAAACACTCATTTTTTTTTCCTTTTTTTTAAAAGATTTATTCATGGGGAACCTGGGAGTGTCAGTCGGGTAAGCATTTGCCTTGGGCTCCGGTCATGATCTCTGGGTCTTGGGATCTAGCCCCCTGTCGGGCTCTCTGCTCAGTGGGGAGTCTGTTTCTCCCTCTCACTCTCCTCTTTGCTTTCTCTCTCTCAAATAAATAATCAAAAATCTTAAAAAAAATTAAATATTTATTCATTTATTTAGAGAGAGAAAGAGAGCACACTATGGGGGAGTGGTAAGGAGGGGGGGTGTAAGGAAAGCCTTCCTGCTTTCCCTGGGGGTGGGGCAGGTGGGAGGGAGGGGCAGAGGGAGAGGGAGAGAAAGAATCCTCAAGCGGACTACTGGATGAGCGCAAAGCCAAGGACAAAGTGGGAGTCTATCCCAGGACCTTGAGGTCCTGACCTGAACTGAAATCAAGAGCCAGCCACTTAACTGACTGTGCCACCCAGGTGCCCCTGGAAACACTCATTCTTAGTAGAACTAAGTACTTTCCTAAAATTTCCTGACAGCTTTTTGTTCTTCTTAATAGTTTTCTCTTCCTGGGGCACTTCGGTGACTTAGTTGGTTAAGTGGCTGCTTTGGAATGGCTGCTTTCAGCTCAGGTCATGATCTCCAGGTGTTGGGATTGAGCCCCCTTGTTGGGCTTCTGGTTTAGCGGGGAGACTGCTTTTCCCTCTTCCTCTGCAGCCTTCCACCCCCCCCCACCCCTCCACTCGTGCATGCTCGCTCTCTCTCTTAAATAAGTAAAATCTTAAAAAAAAAAAAAAGTAGTTTCCTCTTTCTTTTTCTCGTGACTTCTTTACTAGGTCTCCTATCACTTATCAGTTCCAGTTAATCTCTGAGAGAGAGAGAGGAGTGGTGTGTGTGTATGTGTGTGTGAGAGAGAGAGTAGGAGAGAGAGATCTTTCGAATTAAAACTTTTCCCTTCCCTTTATTATTTGTTTTTTGTGTGTATGTGCCAGTGTAAATAGGGACAGAGGATTGAGGTCATGTGGGCTGTTCTATGCAATAATTTCAGAATCACTGAATAAGAATGATCATCATTTGATTTGAAATAATTGGAAAATTTGGGTGGTTCTAATCTCTTTGCTTCCTTCATGAATTTACATTACTTTCTCTATGAAGGAGACACAATCATACTGTTTATTGAATTTATACAAGCACTGGAAAAAATGAATAAAAATATTTGTAAAATGTATTAAGTAATTAAGGCAAATTTTATTATAAAAGCATTAAATAGTAATGATAAATTTCCATTTATAAAGTTTGCTAATTTTCTAGCATCTAATCTAAAATCGGTTTTTTTGAAATATCATCTGGTCTTGAAAACACATCTGAAAAGAGCTTGAGATAATCTGATAATGCATGTGGGATTATGCTGATATTCGTCAAGTGAATTTTTAAAGGCAATGCAAACTACTAACCACTGCAATGCCTCATCTAAATATCACCCTCGCCTGTGCTGACATGTGGCTTGTAGTTGTCTTGGTGTCTGATTAGTGTAAAGAATTATTTGTTTGGACTAAATGTAATTTTGAGCCTTCCTGCTTTCCCTGGTCATGGGAGAATGATCTAATTCACACAGATTTCCTTAGTGCACCATAAGTTGTTCCAGAAGTCACAACTCAGCCTATTTTGAAGTGAGAGTACAGTGTTAATAAGGTCAGGGGGATGGGTTTTATAGGCCAATCAGCTTTGTTATATTTCTAGCCCCAGTGCCTTAACTTCATACCATTGTTGGTCAGATATGTGGAAGAACTGGGTTGGAGTTTACCCATGGATTAGTGGAAATCTAGTACCTATAATAGAAAAATGAATCAAGATTCACACCATCTTCCTTGTGTGAAGCTGAAAGCTCGTTATGAAACAAACTATTCAGTAATTTTGAAAAAAATATTATTTTTCTTGCAAAATGCAACATGGGCTGACACATGGCGATTTAAACAGTCTAGTAAATTGTTACACCATATTGGAAGAGATTTAAGAATGTAAGAATCAAAAATATAGGAGTGACTGGGATTTTATTTGGGCCTTATATTCCTTTGTTTGCCTGGAAGCAAGACAGAAGTCCACCATCCCAGAAAAATTGCTCTTTCCTCCTTTATAATGCTGATTTCATATCTTCCCTAATCACACAGTGCAGAATAAAACTATATTAATGTTTTGAAATATTGTAATTAATGTAATGAAAAGAAAATGAGATTGATTTTCACTCTTTTTTTTTTTTTAGAGAGGGAGAGAGAAGGGGGAGAAGGAGGAGACAGACTCTTAAGCAGTCTCCACATCCAGAGGAGCCCAACCCAGGGCTACATCTCACAACACTGAGATCAGGACCTGTACCAAAATCAAGAGCGGACGATTAACCAACTGAGCCACCCAGGTGCCCCAGGTTTTCACTCCTTTTTGTGTGTCTATTTCCTATATTGTTTTCATCTTATTAAAAAAAAACATGGTAAAATGAAATGACAGAACACATATCATGTTATATACTTGAAAGCAATTAAATAGGGTGCACAGGGTACTGAACCAGTAATGTGTAACTATATGTTTCTATCCCATGTGCATAATTAATATGTATGTCAATGTATTGAAATCATGAGTCCTTTTGTACTACTTTGAGTGTGAAGGCAATATTGGGACAGAACACATTTTGAACACTTTCCCATTTTACATCATTTGCAAAGTATTTTGTTAATGATTTCCCCAAGTTTTTGTTCTTTGCCTCCATGTGAAATGTCTTCTCAAAGTATTAATAGTCTGTAGTTCAGTGTGGAAACAGGGAATTACTAGCTCTTAAATTTCCATATACAAGTTGTATAGGATGCTTAAGTAGGATGCTTCCACTGGGATGCCTGATGAAAGCAAACAAAGGTGTGATTATCCTCCTGCTGCAAACATGGATAAAATGTAATAAATTTTAAATGCACCAATGAGTTCAGCAGAAGAAAGGGAAATGCCAAGGTGCCAAAAAAGAAGAGGCAACTGATCCCTGGAGTGCTAAGTGCATTAATTCACTGTGCAGTTTATGGAAGTCTCAGTCCTGGAGTTGTATTTTAAGTCTCATGTAGGGGCTGAATTTGAGGCCTGGGATTTGACAGCCTTTGGAGCCAAGATCAGTACAAAAGCCAAGATCCCTGAAGAGCTATGCTATTGAGAGAAATAATATACTAAGGGGAAAAAAATCCGACTAGGAATAAGGTAACTTTCTCTAACTGGGATCCAAGTGGAAATAGAAGTGAAACACTACAGTGGTCTTTTCTGAGAATTCAAAACACCTAGTTCTTCTTCTTGCAAGTTAGGGATCCAAACTGAAACTGCAAACTGAGAGATTAGCATAAAAGATGGTCCCTGGCTGGGATACTCTTGAACATCTTGCAGAAGCCTTTGTAAAATCATAGTGGAATTAGACTACATTATCCATGTCATACAGGAATCCACACAAAAATGACAAAAAATAAGAGATGACAAACAGAATAGAACCTCCAGAACTTTGTATAATAGAGCAATCTAAAAGTACTAAAAATGGGGATGCCTGGGTGGCTCAGTCAGTTAAGCGTCTGCCTTCAGCTCAGGTCATGATCCCAGGGTCCTGGGATCGAGTCCCCATCAGGCTCCTCACTCAGCGGGGAGCCTGCTTCTCTCTCTGCCTGCCACTCTCCCTGCTTGTGCTCTCTCCCTCTCTCTCTCTGAAAAGCAAATAAATAAAATCTTAAAAAAAAAAACCATAAAAAAATAAATAAAAACACTGAAAATGTTTTAAGACATAAAAGAAGAAACTAAAACGTTAAGAAGGAAATGGGTTTTTTAAAGTATTTTTAAAAGAACCTTAAAAGTATTTAAAAATAGAACTTTTAGGGAAAAGAAATGCTTCATTTGTTTCTTTTTTTTTTTTTTTTTGGTTGTCAAATGATCCTTTATTGAAACATTTTCCTTTGTAGTTAACTAGCCGGGCATTCCAGCGCACCACTGTTGATGTCATCTATGATGTCATGAGGGTGGCGGCCATCTACATTGCAGCCCACAGACTGGGCAGTTCCCAGGATCTCTTTAATGGTTCCAGAGAGTTCTCTCGCTAAAGATCGGTGTCGCATCTGTCGGGCAATATTGACAATCTCATCAAAAGTGATATTTCCACTGTGCTTAATGTTTTTCTGCTTCTTTCTGTCTCTTGGTGGTTCCTTGAGGGCTTTGATAATCAGGGCAGAGGCAGAAGGTACCACTTCAATCTGGGCCTGTCTGTTCTGAATGGTCAGTTTCACCGTAATCCTTAGACCCTTCCAATCACCGGTTGCCTTGGTGATGTCATCACCAACCTTTTTTGGAGACAGACCCAGCGGGCCTATCTTCGGGGCCAGGGCAGACGTGGCACTGACTTCGCCACTGGTGCACCTCAGGTACACGACTTTGATCTCGTTGGGGTCGAACTTAGGCGGCATGGCGGAGGTGGCTGGTGTCAGATGAACCCGGATTCGGGACGACTGAAGAAAGTTGCACCTTTGCCTCCCCGAGCCGAAAGCCAAAGCCTTTTTTTTTTTTAATTTTTTTTAAAGATTTTATTTATTTATTTGAGAGAGAGAATGAGATAGAGAGAGAGAGCATGAGAGGGGGGAGGGTCCGAGGGAGAAGCAGACTCCCTGCTGAGCAGGGAGCTCGATGCAGGACTCGATCCCAGGACTCCAGGATCATGACCTGAGCCGAAGGCCGTCGCTTAACCAACTGAGCCACTCAGGCGCCTGCTTCATTTGTTTCTAACAACAGGTAGGTAAAAGAAACAATTCGCCAGAAGGATATAACAGTCTTAAACTTGTATGCACTAAGAATATAGCCTCTTTTTTTTGAGTTTTTAATTACTTTATTATATATTAGATTCAATTTAAAGGCTTTAACCATCCGTAAACACCATGATACAATATGTATGTGTATATGTGTAAAAAAATACCCACTGAACATGCTTTAAGAGGTATAATTGTGTTTTGAAATCTTGCCACATGAAATATACTTTGATATAATAAAACAACTAATCAGAAGCATGAAAAACAGTATGTTTTAATAAGAGCCTATTGCAGATTCTGGAATGATTGTTGCATGCATGTCCCTAGTCATGTTGGACTTCTTCAGTTTTGACTGGAGTGAGGTGTGTTCCACAACACCAATTCTGATGTCCATCTGAATGGTTTCTTGCTTCAGCTTTGTTAAGCTCTGTTTAATCTTTACCAAGGGAGCGCCATCAGTCATGCTGCTGCCTTTTTCTTCCATTTCTTGCTTTACCTTCTCTAGTTCTTCTGTCACCTCAGACAGGAGCCTGGTCTTTTCCGTCACCCCGCCGTTACCCTGCTGGTAGCGCTCCCTCACCTCACTCAGTTGGGCTTGAGCTGCACGATATTCTTGAACCAAGTGCTCAAGCTGGTTGTTGATGTACTTTTCTCGGCTGCCAATCTTTTCCAGAGTCCTACTAATTTCATTATGAAGTTTATCCAAAAATCCCTTGGTCTCCTTTAGAGCAGATTCTATTCCACTTTTGTGTTGGTGCATTTGGTCAACGTGGATTCTCCAATCCTTATTGTCAGTCCTAATCATGACTTTCAGTTGTGGTCGTACACGTTCTACTTCGAGACTCCATTCTGCAGCATCTGTTGTGGATTCCAAAATATCTTCTTGTTTGGCAGACTCGTTCATATCCAAGCGATATGTCTGAGCCTTTAAGACGTTGAGATCAATAAAGTTTTCTTCACTGTCTGTCTCCTCTTCCACAAATTCTTCATCCACTTTATCTAACGTTAATTCTGCATCATCTTCTGGGACAGTTTCTTCTTCTAACTCTTCCACTGGGTATGTTGGTCTTTTCCAGGTGAAACCAATATATTTTAATGCTTCTTCTGCTAAACAGTCAAGAACATAGCATACATGTTCTCCATAACCTGACTTTAATTTTGAAGGAGGAAAATCTGCAGTTCTGCCAAATGATCGAAGCTCAGATAGTATGTTAGATATAGTTGCATTAGGGTCATCATATTCTTGAGGTGGCTCAAAGGGGCGTCCTGCTCTGTTAATCAACCAAGAAGCAAGAGTGCAAAACATGTAGAACTGTTCACCAGGGTTGGTAGGCAGTGCGAAATAGTGTCTGGACGGGGGCTTCAGGTTGTTCTGCCGGAGGAGTTCCTCCTCATAGTGGAGCAGCTTCAGCTTCTCCACCAGGTCCTCCATCACCACGAACATGTGGTAGGCCGCGCCGGGCCTCCGCTCCACGACCACCTCCCCTGACCCTTCGCCGCGGGACCGAGACATTCCACCCTCCAAACCTGACGTGACCACTGCGGCCGCGGCCGCCATCACAAAGCAGACGGAAAGCGCCTGGCGTGGGCCCCGGCCCGCAGACCTCCGCGGCCTCCGCCGCCAGAGCCGCCGCACCCAGGACCGCCGCGACCGGTTACCAGGCCAGAATATAGCCTCTTAATACAGGTATTTGTGTCCACTTTTGTTTCAGATATAATGAGGAATTTTTAAACCTTCAGTTAATAAATAGATTAAGCCAATGAAATATTAATAAGACTGTAGAAGACTTGAACATTTCAATTAACCTTCTTAACCCACGGACTTTTGTAGACCTTGTACCCAATATTTATAAAATGCATGTTCCTTTCAAGAAGATGGAATGTACAAAAATTATGTTTTCAGCCTGAAAAAAGTCTCAAAAATACAAATGAATCAGTATTACACAGACAACATTCCCTGACCAGGGAAATAAATAGAAATATTTAAATAAATTAAAATTAATATCTATAATACAAAAATTTAACAAAAATTCCTCATACGTTAGGGAATTAATATAATAAATTTCTAAATATTTCATGGGTCAAAGTAAAAATAAAGATGTAAATTAGAAAATATTTAGTACTGGATAACAATGAACACATTTTATAACAAAACTTACCAGATGCCACTCAAGTGGTAGAGGGAATGTATAGCCTTAAATTTATTTGAAGAGAAGTCAGAGTGATGAGTAATGATTAAGGCATTGGACTAAAGAAGTTAAAGAATAAAAATAGAAACCAGAGGGAAGGCTATAATGAAGATAAGGAAGTTAGTGAAATAAAATAGAAACATGAATAGTAGAGATCATCAAAAGTCAGATCTCAGTTCTCAGATCCATGCAGGTCTGTTTCTGTGTGTTCTGATGTTTTCTTTTTTCTTTTCTTCTTCATCTTTTTTTTGGGGGGGTCATCTATCGCTGACATTGTTTTAATTATAATGCATCATTCTAAAAGCTATTGTAATCAAGACAAAGAAGGTATTACCAAATTAGTAGACCAAAGATAGAGTATTCAGTAAATGGTACTGGTGTAAGTAGCTATACCTTTGGCAATATGTAAACCTAGACACCTCTCACCAATATAAAACTATATTCCAAGTAGATTATAATTTCTGCAAGTAGATTATATACTAAATATAAAAAGAAAACAAAACATTTTAAAAGAACTTATCTTCATGCGATTAGAGTAGGAAATACTTTTGTAAACAAGAAAAACATGGAAATTATAAAGGAGTAACAAGTAAATATCTTCAGATGTGCTCAACATCATTAAGGAAATGCAAAAATTAAAACCACAATGAGATACCTTTAATTTCCTACCAGAGTGACTAAAATTAAAAGGATTGACATACCTAGTGTTGACATCGGTGTGGAGCATTTGGAACATTCACACACTGCTGATTGGAGTGTAAATTGAGATAACTACTTTGTAAAACTTTCTGTTAGTTTCTACTGGTTCTAAACAAATGCTACTCCATGACTAAGCAAATCCACATATTCAGTAATATTTACAGCACTTCTAGTCATGGTTCTAGTGTTCCTATCACTAGACACAACCCAAATGGCCACCAGCATTAGAATGAATGAATTGTAGTAAAGAATGAACTATAGCTACTCACAACATGGATGAATCTCACAAATAAAATGCTGACAAAAGAAACCAGTTACAGGAATCGACACTGTATCTTTATAATCCTATGAGGTAAGAACAGGCAAAACTGACCTGTCATGGCTGATGTCAGAGTACTGGTTACTTTTGTAGAAAGTATTGACCGGGAGGGAACACCAGGAAGCCTGCTGGGGTGCTAGAATTGTTTTATACTTTGATTAGTGTGGTGGGTACACAGGTACATAAATATGTAAAAATTTATGTACACTTAGAACTTACACACTTCAATGTTAGTTTATACCTCAAGAACAAATTTAAAAAATTATCAATGGGTTCACTAAAAAATGAAAATACATGGGACACCTGGGTGGCTCAGTTGGTTAAGTGTCTGCCTTCTGCTCAGGTCATGATCCCAGGTCCTGGGATTGAGCCCCGCATCGGGCTCCTTGCTCAGCTTTTCCCTCTGTCTGCTGCTCCCCCTGCTTGTGCACTCACTCTCTCACTTGCCCTTGCTCTCTCTCTGGCAAATAACTAAATAAAATCTTTAAAAGAAATGAAAATACAAGTGACAAAAAGGGTAATAATATTTGCAACTATATAATCAACAAAGAAAAAAAGTATAAACAATTCAGAACAAATAGGCAGAGGATAACACATCGGCAATTATTAACCAATGGACCATAAGCTGAAAAGCTGTTTAAGCTAACTAGTAATTAGTGAAGTGCAAATTAAATCATAGTGAAATATTTAATACCCATTAGATAAGCGAAATTAATTGGTCAGATAACACAAATCTTGGCAAGATATCAGTTGCTAGGAGCTCTGAGGGATTGCTGGTGGGTGTACATAGTGATATACTTGGGAGAGAAATTTGGTAATTCTAGAAAAGTTGAAGATGAGCATAGCATCCAACCAGTAATTTTATATCGATGTCTACAACCTAGAAATATTTCCCTAAACATTCACAAGAAAAAAAAAAATCAAGTCTAGACTGATTATAATAAAGTAGAAAAACTTGTCACCTAATAGGGCTATAAATAAATTTTAAATGTGTTCTATTTATGCTACATACTATAATTTCTTAACTAAAATAAATGGCTGTATCAACCTATGTCAACGTACATTTGTCACAAATATGAGTAAAAAAATAAGATATAGTGTGATACGAGTTATGTGAAATTTAAAACACACAAACAACAGTATATATTATTAATGTACATATACACATGAAATACAATTACAAAACTATTCATAAGAATAATATGCACCAAGTTCAGGATAGTAGATAACAAATGGAGAGGGGTAGGAATTTTACTGTATCTATAATTTTTATTTACAATAAAATTTGTTTGAAGGATATTGTATTATTTTCTTTACTTTGCATTTACTTCATAATTAAAAATCTTAATTAAAAAATGAGACTATACTATGCTTGGAATTTTCTGTGAATTAATTTCTCTTGGATTTGATCGTATATTCTAGCACAGTTTTACAAAACTTAAGACAATATTACTATAAGGAATTTTCCATGTCCTGCACTGTCATTTTAATCCTAGAATAGCTTTTTCTAGAGACAGTACAGTGGAGAAAAAGCTGTGGCCTGGGAGAAGGAATTGGTTTTGAATCCCAGCTTTTTATAATCCTAGATGGATCTGTTTACTTCACTGAATCTTGGTTTTCTCATCTGCAAAATAATGAGTTTGGACTATGTTATGGGCTGAATTGTTCTACCTCAAAACTCCTGTGTTGAAACTCTAACCCGAAGTACCTCAGGATGTTACTATATTTGGAGGCAGGCCTTTAAAGAGATGATTAAGTTAAAAGGAGGCCATTAGGGTGTGTCCTAATCCATCCTGACTGGTGTCCTTATGAAAAGAGGAAATCTGGACACACGGAGACACCAGGGATGCATGAGCACTGAAAAAAGACCATATGAAGGACACTAGAAGGTAGCCATCTGCAAGCCAAGGAGAGAGGTCTCAGAAGAAACCAAACGTGCCATCACCTTGATCTTGGTCTTTTATCCTCCAGAACAGTGAGAAATTAAATTTCTGTTGTTTTAGCAACCTAGTCTGTGGCATTTTGTTATGGCAGTGCTAGCGATGTAATCCAATAATATTAATAATATCACTGCTAATGTCTTTTCCAGACCCAAATTTCTACTGTTGTTTTTAAAAGATGACTTCTCTTTCTTCATAGTCTAAAGCGGATGCAGATAATGCTGATAAACTTGAGGTGGTCTTATGTCTTGCTTGTCTTTCTGTCCTCCTCTGCCTCTAGGTGTTTGCTACAAATTGGTAGAATCTCACCAGGTGACAGTACAGAATTTTAATATCATACACAATAAAACTTGACTCCCTCAGCTTTACTCCCTCATCCTTCTTCAATAGTATATTTGGTGTTTCAACTCAAAATCCGTGTGTGAAGATTGAAGTGTGGATTTTTCCGACCTTTATCTTTTCTATGATCATTATTGGTAAAATATCGGTAAGTTTGTACACGTAAACTCTTCTAATCTCACCAGTTTTTTTCTATGATTACAGTCTCTTCATGTATTCATGGCTTTTATTATCAGATCCTCTCCATTCCACCTTTTCCACATAATTATGATAAATTATAAAAATCTCAGTGCATTTGGTTTTATCGTAGGTTAAATGATATTTTCAGGGTGCATAAGATAACATACATTGCATATTTTCTTGATAGCACAAAGCATGATAACTAGAACTCCCTGGAGAATTATTGATTCTAGAACTGGAGTAGGAAATACACAAGATGAGTCTGGATCATCTTGTAGTGCCAGAAAATAAGGAAATGCTCACAAATAAAATTCATATTGATGGGAGTGTGTCAAAGGGAAACAGAAGCCAACCAAAAGAGCTCTTCATGGCCCAAACTGGAACAATTTAAGCAAGAAAATGAAACAGTATTGGATTTTAACCCTGAGTGTAAAATAAATATTTATGAATCCATACTGTCTTAATAATATCAATATAACAAATGATTGAATAAATAGATAATGGTAGGAGAAGGAACAAATCTATGTAAAAGAAGTCTAAGTAATTTATGTAGATATTCTGCCCTCAGGGAAAGGAGCATAACTCCCTACTCCTTAAGTGTGGGCTGCACAGAATGACTTCTTTCCAAACAGAAGAACATGGAAAGGGGTGGAAAGAGTAACTTAATAGTGGAGACGCCTAATAAACACTAACTCAGGTGGTTAAGATCAACAGCAACAGTCATAAATTCTGCTGATCGTATGTACCCTTGATGAAAATTGCCCTTTTATTCCATGATATTCTTCCCCCCAAATCCGTAACCACAGTAAAATCATAAGAAAAATACAAATTCCAGTGGGGGGACATACTGCAAAAACCCTGACCACTACTCCTCAAGTCTGTCTAGATTATCAAGCAAAAACAAAGTCTAAGTAACTGTCACAGGCACCAAGAGCCTGAGGAGACTTAACAGCTAAATGTAATGTGGCATTCTGGATAGAATCCTGGAACTAAAAAGGGATATTAGGTATTGATCCATCAGTTGTAACAAATGTACCATACTAAAGTAAGATAGTAATAAAAGGAGAAGCTGGGTCCGGGAACTCTATACTGTTTCCTAGATTTTTCTGTAAATCTAAATCTGTTAAAAAAAAAAAAGGCCATTTAAAAAAAAAAATCAGACTTCAAACCTAAGGATTATGACAACATTTTGAGCTTAGTGCAGATGACAATATCAGAAGAAAGGCTAAAGTATTTCTAAGACCTTGTATTTTAGTTAGCTTTATAGAATAAAATTAATTTGAATTTGCCTTAAAAAAAAAAAAGAAGCTTATGATTATGAAGTCTACCCTGTTCCTGAGACAGCACAAAGCTTTTTCCTAAAATAGTAAAATTTGGGAAAATGTAATATAGTAAGACATTTTTCTATTACTTTTAAGTTTTGAAATTTGCCTTTTTTTAACTCTTTTTTTTTAAGATTTTATTTATTTATTTGACAGAGAGATAGAGCAAGAACACAAGTAGGCAGAGCAGCAGGCAGAGGCTAGAGAGAGAAACAGGCTCTCCTCGGAGCAGGGAGCCTGACACAGGGCTTGATCCCAGGACCCTGGGATCATGACCTGAGCCGAAGGCAGACGCTTAACCAACTGAGCCACCCAGGTGCCCTGAAATTTGCCTTTATGAATGTGATGTAGTTATCATTAATTCTCACTTGCCGATCTGCCTATGCTCAAGATACAGAGATACAGAGATATGCTCAAGGTTACAAAATTAGCAGGACTGAATGGAGACCTTAACTCAATCTTCAGATTCCTAACAGAAGATTTGGTCTACCACAACAGTGGTCTAAATATTTTTATAGTATGTACTTATCAGTGAAATATTTTGAGAAGCACTCCCAAGCATATGTTTGTGTGTTTATAAATCATATGCATGTACTGCTAAATTAATTTTGGGTAAAGTATTAAATTACACTCCAATGATTAAGTATGAAGATGATTCAATAACAAATGCATAGAAATTAAATTTCTATATTTTTCTACAGACCAGGTGACTGTTCAGCCTCGTTTGTAAAGTACTGCTGAGTACTAGTGTTACAACTATTTATTGATGTGTAACAACCCATCTAAAAACAACAATTTGTGGGTTAAAAGCATTTGCATTTTATTATTATTTTGCAGGTTTCTGGGGTTGACTGGGCTCAGTTGGATGATTCTTACCCAGAGCATCTCTCATGGTTGCAGTCACATACTGCTGGACCAGAATCATCTGACAGCTTGCACATTCACCTCTTGCACTGAGGCTGGGAAGATGCCAACAGCTGAGGCTCCTTATAACATATCTGCCTCTCTCTGTTCTCTTTGTTTCTCTCCAGCACAGTGGTTTCAGGAATTTGTTGGAATTCGTACATGGTGGTTCAGCGCTCCAAGGCCACATTCCAAGAGAGAGCCAAGTGGAAATTTTATCTCTTTTTATGACCTAGACTCAAAATTCGTACATCGCCACTGTTGATTCAGTTATTTAAAAGAGTCACTGAAGTCAGTGTATTTCCAAGAGGTGGGGACTTAGATTTTACACTTTCAATGAGAACAATGTCAACTTGCTGGCAAGCTTTAAAATCTTCAAAACCAGAGTCTGAACTCTGGTAATTTTGTTTTATGAGGTAAAGTCCACCTGAGTCCATTGATTTGAAGAAAGAAGTGAGGTAGCACCCCATACTTCTGACAGCTGCCTTATTGTGGTCATTTTCACAAATCTACAGATACTTTCCTCTTCTGTAATTCCTTAAAGAGGAAAGGTGCTCATTCTCAGACTCCTCAAAACTCTTTCTCTCTCATCTAGGGCTACAGTAGCTCCCCAGGGACTTTTCCTCATCAGCCCAAAGATGTCTCCACCCTGGACTGGAGATAGGATTTTTATAATAAAGGCTGCAGATATTGTTTTCATTTGTTTTTTGTATTTTGCTCTTTCATCAAGCTTTAACATTAAATTATTGGTATCACTAATTATTGTACTGAGCACTTTTTGACTCCTTGTTATTCAGCACACTTGACATGTTAGTCTCTGGATTGCATTTGCTCTCTCCAAGACCAGTGACAAACTAAAGAACATAAATATCAGGGCCATTGTCATCTTACTTCATAGACAATTCTGCTTCAAATATTGCTCTCTACATGAAAACAAAACAAATACAGCTTATGTCAAGGTATGGTATGTGCACCTCTCCTTGGGGTGAATGCCAAAGACACCATTTCTATTTCTTCTACTGTCCCTTTAAACTACTCAGTTAAGTGGTTCTATTTTTTACCGACTTTGATATCTTGGACTTAAAACTTCTCTATTTTTTCTGATTATAAAAGAACTCTGATCATTTTCAAATTCAAAAACAGCCTCGTTTTAGTAATAGATTCAGGCCGGAGTTTTAATATAAATTCTTACTTCATTTATAACTAACTTCTCTCAGTTCTGGCTTGGTACTGCCTGGAAGTCAAATGTGGAAGAGGTGAGGGCTTTGTCGTTGGATTTTTTTCTCTTTCCCTGCTTTGAGTTTTGCTGCTTCTTGTTGTAGGTTGTCGCTGGCTCTTTGGAGGTGTTGGGAAGAAAGGAAAGGAGGAGGAATATATGGGTACATTTCACTTTTTAGGTTTGAGGACACCAGTGTTCTTATCTTCTTCCTGTTTATTTTACTATTCTCATTCTCAAATCTTCCTGACCCTTTTCCACACTCAGAAATTCCAGCTTGAGTAATTTTTAAGATAAAGGGCTTAAGGAAGTAGAACTTCTAGGCCATGTGGGTGTGGGACTCTCTAAGCATCTGGGGGTTTAGATAAACATGAGGGAGGGAAGAAAGTACCAAATAAATGGATTTTGATCACTGAAATATTAGGTTCTTGCAAAAGAGAATGATAAAGGATCAAGAGAAAAGATCATGGAATGTAATAAGAATTCATAATTGCCAAATTTTATAAGATACCTTAACTTAATGAGGGACAAAATTTTTTTCAGACAGTTGGAAACAAGGCTTAAATGCAGATTTTCCGGGAATAATTATAACGATTAAAGTCATTCATACTAAAGTGTAAATGGTTAATATAAAATCTGTTTTTGACATGATAGTAGGAGAAAAAGATCTCTGCACTTCTGAGGGGCAGTAAAAGACAATACCCAACATCTGGATGAGAAAATGGCACAAAGATGTTTAAGGAGACCAAGACTGGCTCTTTTTTACTACAACTACCTTTGGATAAGTACAAGATTTTTTTGAGATATGTGACATTTTACATGGCTGTGTTTCAAATGATCTGTCTCAAAGTACACAGAAAAAGACTTAAAAGGGACGGGGGGGGCCACATTTCCTGTGGACAGTAATCCTGATTCTGAAGAACACATGCAGTTGTTCAACAACACTGCTGGATTGAGAAATGAGGCCTTGGGAATTTCCAAAGAAGTGCTTTCAAGATAATAGAGCTTTACGGCGTTCCATTGCCTGCAGTAGAACAGCAGGATAGGTGGTTTTCTCTCTTAAAGGACTGAACCTCTAAAACCTAACAATGAAGGAACTGAGGCTTTGGAGTTGTTTTAAGGAAACACACACACACACACACACACACACTCACATTCCTGTCACAGTTCACATCACTTCAGGATTGACATTATTTACTCTTGTTTTGTTTTGTTTTTCAGTTTTGGTGGTGTTGGTAAATGAATGTCACTTGGGGGATCAAGTCTTCATAGCAGGAGGAAAGCAGAGACATGAAGCAACTATGTGGAAAATTCAGGGAGATCTGCCGCTCCTGCATTAACATAGGCATTTCTTTCTAGAAGCTGCTAAGGACCTGCCAGTGCAAAGAAACTGCTTTTGAAATAACTTGAACTATTCATTCTTTACCTTGGAGTCTTTCACCTCCAGCATTTTCATGATTATTGGCTCTCTCATTATTTGCCATTTCATAAAAGAATTTCAAAAATTGCAAACATTACAGTTCATTTGAGCTTGTAATTTTTCATCTTTGAGCCAGGCCTCTTCTAATATTTACCTATGGAAGGCAACTATGCTCACCACTATACCACCAACGCAATATTTACCTATGGATAAGCTGAATTTTAGTCTATCACTAGACACAAAATTTAAGGGACATTGTCTTCTGTGCTCACTCATCTCCCTTGTCAGCCCTGCGTTTGGAGATTCTGTTGCTCCATCTGCTCTGGCCCCTACATCCTGGCACCAGTTTTATCTTGGCTGCCATTCCCAAGTAGCTTTTCTTTTTTCCACTCAGTAAATAGATAAGGGAAACAGTGGTACTCTTATATTTTGGCATGGAATGAGAATGTTTACTTTCGATTTGTGGACCCCAAATTCCAATTTTGGAAGCAAAGACTGATGATAGTGGTGAAAGTGGCAGGTGAAACTCTATGGAGCCCTACCTTGTGCCTCTTTCAACAAACACACCATCAACATCCTCATCCTCTTATTAGATCGAAGGGGAAACCCTCTCCACTATTTCTTTGTCTGGATGTGATGTCATTATCTAAAAAGATGATGAGATTCTCATTCTTCATTTAAGATAAGACTGCAGCTATAAGAATTGAGAAGAACTAGGAAATTGTTATAGTATATTAACAAATCAATCATTTGGAATAAATGCCCAAGATGATTAAGTAGGAGGTCTCTCAGAATCATCAATCTCTTCAAGGTTCTACTTGTTGGGGCGCTTGGGTGGCTCAGTCGTTAAGCGTCTGAGCCTTTGGCTCAGGTCATGGGGTCCCAGGGTCCTGGGCCCTGGGATCGAGCCCCGCATCGGGCTCCCTGCTCAGCGGGAAGCCTGCTTCTCCCTCTCCCACTCCCCCTGCTTGTGTCCCCTCTCTCGCTGTGTCTCTCTCTGTGTCTGTGAAAATAAAATCTTTAATAAAAAAATAAAATGAAAAAAAAGATTCTACTTGTTATTATGATGATGTGGCCTCTTACATTACATCTATTTGACACTATCACCAAACCAAACAGGCATGGGAATGATTTTGGCAGAGTAAAGCAAATTCTTTGTGTTACAATGGTCACCTGTTTTACTAAAATCAGTAGAGGTAGAATTATGGTGATGAATTTATTTAGCTGATAGTATATAAGATAGAGTGAGTCTCATTAAGATATAATTTTATTAAAAAAACAAAAAAAATTTTGTAAGGCATTCTGCTTACTTAGTTTTTGCTTCCTTTGGACAATTGAATAGTAATTTTCAGAGCTAGCAAAAATCTACCTGATCTGGGTAGCTATCTAAAAAGATAATTGTAGATATTCTTTAAGACATTATAAGATAATAAAAATATTTTTCTATGAATAACTGAGCCCACACTTTCTGTACACATAGCTTTTGTTACAACACAAAATTTTTAGATCACTCAGCACTTATAATTATTAAAAATTTTCCTTTACCTTCTCCCATCGCCCTTCAACTCTACTTCACTATAATCACTGTAAGTTATTTTGTGAATATATCCTTCCAGATATTTTATTCGATGGCTTCCTTTATATTCTCTCTAGCCTTTTCTTCTGGAAGCCATACCAGATGAATGTTGGCCTCTTGGGAATTTCCTCTCTGTCTCTAAATGATGATTCTTTTTCTATTTTTAAACTTCATGCATTTGTGACATGTTCTGGGAAAATTCTTCCATTTTCTCTTCCAACTCACTGATTTGCCCTGTAGCTATGGGTATTCAGTCTACAGTATATCAAGGTTTGTTGTTGTCATTTAATTTCAACAAATATATATTACTTTTTTTTCATAATTTCCTATCCCTGCTTCCTAGATGAATACCTGCCTGCATCACTTTAAGGATAATTAGATTTCATTTTAAATATTTTTTCTGATTGCATAAGTAGTTAGTTTTACTCACTTATCAATTCCTTCTTCATTTTTTTCCCTCATGGTATTGGTTTTCATCAAAACTCATCCATACAGTTGAGATTTCCACCTGTCGGTAGCCAGCCTGGGAGGAAGGTTCGACGCATCTTCTAAGGGCTTATACTTCACCTATTTTCAGCAAAGGTGAAGAGATGGGAATAATGTCTCAGCAACTGGTCTTCTGGTTCTAACATCTGCCTAATCCTCAATGGTGTCACCACCTATTTGGGTTACAACATGTCTCTTTGACCCAAACACTGTTCATTCCTGGAGACAACTCCTACTGTATTGTCAGGGGCTTGATATATAGGGGTGGAGGGTTGCAGAGTCAGCCAGTTTCTATGCTCTCCTTACAGTAACCAATTACTCTTGTCAATAGAACCACACTGCATAATAGTTGAAAGATTGCTTTTAGCACTTAACAATATATTCAGGACATATTTCCAGGTTATCCACCTCATTGTTTTTAATGACTGCACGGTATTCTGTTGTATAGACATATTATGATTTCTTTAATTACCCCCTTACGAATTTTTAAAGTTGTTTCCAATGTTTTGCTATTGTAGACAAAATTTTGACTGGCTATTCTTTTCATTATTTTCAAAGAATAGATTCTTAGAGTATGATTGCTGTGTCATAGAGTATGCACATTTGTAATGATTTATACTCCTATTAACAATATAGGAGAGTATCAGTTTCTCCACTTTTAAATCAACTTAATCTTTTTAATTTTGCCAAGCTGATGCATGAAGAATGGTATCTGACTTATTTTGACTTGTATCACCTACATTATAAAAATTTTCTTCTATATATCTTTCTAATTTGATTATAGTTTTGTTGTTTTCACATTCATGTCTTAAATGATCTGTCATTTATTACAGTATAAGTATGATATAAGAATTCGACTATTCTTTTTCATATGACAGCTGATTGTCTCAATACCAGTTACTGAATAAAACTTCCTTTCCCCACTGATGTGAAATGACAAATTTATCATATATAGATTCTAATATATACTTGCATTGTTTGAGAACTTTATTCTAGTCCAGTGACCCATTTCTCTATTCTTTATGCATATTAGACTTTATATTTACAGTTATCTGGTGGGCCACATCTCATTATTTTTTCCAAAATTTTCTTAGGTTTTGTATCCACTTGTCAGATTTTAAAAAGAAAAAAGGTCAAGCTTCTGTTTGGAATATTGTTGCATTTATCTAATAATATAAATCCTTTATATCTAAATGGAGTTAAGTCTTCTCATCTTGGAAAGTCATGTTTCTTCCTGTATGTTCTTTAGTAAGGCTGTATAGGTTTCTTTCCTTTCCATTTCTTTCTTTCTTTCTTTCTTTCTTTCTTTCTTTCTTTCTTTCTTTCTTTCTTTCTTTCTTTCTTTCTTTCTTTCTTTCTTTCTTTCTTTCTTTCTTTCTTCCTTTCTTCCTTCCTTCCTTCCTTCCTTTCTTCCTTCCTTCCTTCTTTCCTTCCTTCCTTCCTTCCTTTCTTTCTTTCTTCCCTCCTTCCTTCCTTCCTTCCTTCCTTCCTTCCTTCCTTCCTTCCTTCCTTCCTTCCTTTCTTTCTTTCTTTCTTTCTTTCTTTCTTTCTTTCTTTCTTTCTTTCTTTCTTTCTTTCTTTCTTTCTTTCTTTCTCTTTCTTTCAGAGAAGGGGAGAGTAGGGTGGGGAGAGGCAGAGGGAGAGAGGAAATAGAATCTTAGCAGGTTCCATGCCCAGCACATTGTCCAATGCAGGACTCAATCTCACAACCCTGAGTTCATGACCTGAACCAAAGTCAAGAGTTGGACACTTAACCGACTGAGCCACCCAGGTGCCCCTAGGTTTCTTCTTATAATTTTTATTCCTTTTTTTGTTAAATTCATACAGAGACATTACCAAACTTTGTTGCTAATATAAATTTGTTCCTTTTCTCCATTTTAATTTCCAACTTTAATTTTTTTTCATAAAGGAAACCTATTGGTGTATTTTCTTATATACACCCACTTTATAGAACTCACTTATTCTAAAATTATTTTAACACAGCAAAAGAAGCCATAAACAAAATGAAAAGACAATTTACTAAATGGGAGAAAATATTTACAAGTCATATATTTGATAAGGGGAGTTAAGATTCAAAAAATATAAAGAACTCATACAACTATAACAAGAAAACAATCCAATTAAAAAATGGGCAGAGGATCTGAATAGACATTTTTCCAAAGAAGACTTACAGATGTCGAATAGGTACACTAAAAGGTGTTCAATATCCCTAATCATTAAGGAAATGCAAATCAAAATCACAATGAGATATCACCTCACACCTGTTAGAATGGGTATTATAAAAAATATAAGAAATAACAAGTGTTGTTGAGGATGTGGAGAAATGAGAACCCTTGTGCACTGTTGGTAAGAATGTAAATTGGTGTAGCCACTGTGGAAAACAGTATGAGGTTTCCTCAAAATATTAAAAATAGAACTACCTTATGATCCAGCAAATCTACTTCTGGATATTTATCTGAAGGAAATGAAAGCACTAACTCAAAGGCATATATGCACCCCCATGTCTACTGCAGCATTATTTACAATCGCCAAGACATGGAAGCAACTTAAATGTCCATTTATGGATGAATGTATAAAAAAATGACATACGTATACAATGGAATATTATTTATCCATAAAAAAGAATGAAATATTGCCATTTGTGACAACAGGGATGGACCTAAAATGTATTATGCTAACTGAAATAAGCCAGACAGAGAAAGACAAATACTGTATAGTCTCGTATGTGTAAGCTAAAAAAACCACAAATCCATCTATAAAGATACTGAGAACAGATTTGTGGTTGCTGGGGTGGGTGGAATGTGTGAAGGTAGTCAAAAGGTACAAAGTTAAGTTATAAAATAAGTCCTGGGGATTTAATGTACAGCATGGTGGCTATAGTTAATAATAATATATTGTAAATTTGGAAGTTGCTAAGAGAGTAGATCTCAAAAGTTCTCATCGCAAGAAAAAAAAATTTAACTGTGTGGTGATGGATGTTAACTAGACTTGCTTTAGCGATCATTTTGAAATACATAAATATCAATCGTTATGTTGTACCCCTGAAACTTAATATAATGTTATATGCCAATTATATCTCAACTTTAAAAAAGAAAATCACTCCACCAGCTGTGAGGATTATTGATTGGAGAGGAAAGAATGTAGTTGCTACAGTAACCTAGGCCAGAAAAGATGGTGACCTGCAGTACGGTCATTGTATTAGAGATAGAGGGAAGTAGAACACAATTAAACTTAAAATTTTGACTTCGATAATTCTTTTACTTTTCTACCACCATGCAATCAATCATGAAAGCCTATAGGCTCCAACCTTTACTTTCTCAGACATGATATCTTATTTCTAATATAATAATGATAATAATAATAATAATAAACATTTATTTATTTTGGATTCCTTAGGCATAAAATTACATCATCTGCCAATAACAATAGCTTTTATCTTCTTTTTTAAAATTTTTATTTATTTTATTTATTTGTGAGAGAGAGACAGAGATAGAGAGAGCACAAGCGGGGGAGGAGAGGGAGAAGCAGGCTCCATGCTGAGCAGGGAGCCCAATACGGGGCTTGATCCCAGGGCCCCAAGATCAAGACCCAAGTAGAAGGCAGATGCTTAACCGACTGAGCCACCCAGGCGCCCCTAGTTTTTTTTCTTCTTTTACAAAATTTAATCAATTAGCAAACTCTTTTTTTTAAAGATTCATCTATTTATTTTAGAGAGAGAGAGAGAGTGAGTGGGGGGTGGGGGGGCAGGAAGGGGCAGAGGGAGAGGGAGAGAGAGAATCCTCAAGCCGACTCTTGGCTGAGAGGAGCCTGACACAGGCTCGATCACAGGACCCTGAGACCACGACCCTAACCGAAATCAAGAGCCGGCTGTTCAACTGAGCCACTCAGGTGCCCCAACAAACTCTTTTCTGAAACTTGTTGCATGAGCTAAAACTCTCCTATTAGTAGCCCTCAGTTATATTTCTATTGCTCTTAGGTTCATTGGGGATCCTTTTAGTATGTCACCTTTTTAATATTTTCTCTTGGTTTCTTTTATATACTTTTTTATTCAAGATTTTATTTATTTATTTGAGAGAGAGAGAGAGAGAGACAGAGAAAGAGCACAGGTGGGGAGAGAGAGAGGGAGAAGCAGACTCCCCACTGAGCAGAGAGCTGGTCGTAGGGCTCGATCCCAGGACCCTGAGATCATGACCTAAGCCAAAGGCAGACACTTAACTAACTGAGCCACCCAGGTGTCCCTATATACTTTTTTTAAAAAGTAATCTCTAGAGGTGCCTGGGTGGCACAGTCATTAAGCGTCTGCCTTCAGCTTAAGTCATGATCCCAGGGTCCTGGGATCGAGCCCCACATCGGGCTCCCTGCTCGGCGGGAAGCCTGCTTCTCCCTCTCCCACTCCCCCTGCTTGTGTTCCCTCTCTCCCTGTGTCTCTGTCAAATAAATAAATAAAATTGTAAAATAAATAAATAAATAAACAAAAGTAATCTCTACACCCAATGTGGGGCTCAAACCCAAACCTTGAGATTAACAGTTTTATGCTTTACCGACTGAGCTAGCCAGGCACCCTTTTTTCTGTTGGTTTCTAATAAATACTACTTAGGATGCTTAGGAAATTGTCTTCTCTATTTTTATACATTAGAAGCATCTTTTTAAAAACGAGAAATACCTGTCACATTTTATCAAGTTTTCTCTTTGAGGGACTAGTAATAATCCTACATCATCTGAGGAAATGTATCTGGCCCGGCCTGAATTCTTTTTATGTGTAAGTTGTATGTCTCTGGTCCCATGTGATCTGCAGTGGAATGTCTGCTACTTACTTTTTTATCATTACCTTTTATTTTATGCCTATATATTTAATGAGTGCATAATGTACTGAATTTTCTCAGCCAGTTTCTTTTAGAAGACCCCATTTTGTCCAAAATCTCACCCAGTGCTCTCTGTGGCCATATAATGCTGTGACTCCTGTCATGTCCCAGTCTTCCATTCGGATCTATGTTCTCTCTTTGGCAACTGACTCTGTTTTCTCCGTGGTAGCAGCAACCTCAGTGGCAACAGGAGTGGGGGAAATTTTACTTCCTCTGTGGCAGGAATAAACACTTCCTGCCTGGAATCCAATGTGAAAATAAATTGCCCACTGTGCAGAAACATGGAAGTCATGATATTCCTGATGAAACATCTTTAAATAGTCTTCCAGCAGTCATGGTTTTGGGTGTTACTGTTTACAATACCATAGGGGTCACATTTCCATGAGATTTTTGAATAATTTAGCAATAAAATACAAATTATTTATTCTGTAATGTCTATCTTTATTTTTCACTGTTTACACGCTAGCATTTTATTAGCACTGAGGGATGGTGCCCAGGTTATTTGCATCTTTATTTCTGTCATTCATGGAAAAAGAAAAGAATGGCAGTGACTTGGGCATATCAAACAAGTTGGCATTGTGAATGCCTACAATTATAATCCTAAAGCTAATTCTTAAAAATGGGATTTTTTTCTGCACTCAAATGAAGCTAGGTAATTGACATGTTGCTGTGTATTTTCTTTTGTAACAGTAGGTCCTACCAGTAAGAACTTCAATCATATTTTATCCTTTGCTTGCTATATAAAATGGTTCTAAAGTTACTATCTATCTTCCCCTGACCTTTTACCATGCGAGCTGTTTTGTTTTTCTCATATCTAAGATTGCCCCATTCTTTCAATGTTTCTTTATTTACTAAACTTTTTAATTTGGTTGCTGTGCTCTGAATTTTTTCCAATTTCTTGGTGTGCTTTAACAAAGAAAATGAAAAACCTGAATGCTGAGGGCTTTTAAATGCCAAGAAGGGAAGAAAAAATCATTTGTTTTTACATGTGATACTCTTATTAACAACAGTCCCAGTTCAGTGTTTATTTTTCTGGCAAAAATATTCATTATTGACTCATCCCTTCTATTTCTTTCCTTATAACCTTGAGGGCAATACATAATGAACAGAAAACGAAACTTAAAGCACAGGGCAGAGATTGAAGGTCACAAGAAGGTGGTATTATGGTTTTTCAAAATTAGCTTAGCATTTGTGATATTTGCGAGGCAAACAAACTTTGGGTATTAAATCAACAATATATTGACAATTATATACACAATTCAAATGCCACTGCCTCTACCAGACATAAACAGTGATGTAAATAAGATCACATTAAACATTCTTATTGCTGATGTTATCATAATTTTGATTTAATTCCTACAGATTGTTTTCTTGCTTTTATCTTTACATTTCCAAATGATCGCTTTGTGTTATCATTTCATTTTTATTGTAGATATCAGTTCATAATTCCTAGCCAACAATATAAATTCAAGGGTATTTTATGGCACTTTCATGTATATGTTCTCACTTGATCCCATAGCTTTATGGGGTGGACAGAACATGGATTCTTAGTTCCATTTCACAGATGGAAAATCAAGGCTCAGATTACTTAAGAAGCTGTCTAATGAGTTAGCAGATGTGAATAATCACATGAATATCTATTAGAAGAACTCGGGCTAGCGCGTAAGTCCTTTGACTCCTGGTCAGTTGGTAGTTCAAGTACACAACTCTGCAAGAAAAGTTTAGCTATTATTTTAACTCTGTTTCATCATTGAGTTTAGACTATTACGCCTGCAGTGTATCAATGGCAGGACTCAAATGCTGATGAAATGATATGGTTACAGAAGTTAAGAAGGAAAGAATAAAGAAAGTCAAGGGAAGAACTGGAGAGAGTAGTGTCACATAAATTGTCTCTGGGCATTCAGTGGAACTGTTGTCATAGGTCATCAATCCAAATTTAATTTTTAAATATATCAGCAGATAATATAAATTATGCCAATGAGCGCATATTTGAATATCCGTTACTTGTGTAACTAATATTCCCAGTTTGTGTGTGTGTATGTGTGACTTGTGTTTGTAATAACAAAATTAACCACTGCTACATATCTTTTACTCTAAACCTCAGACCTCAAAAATAACACCTCTTTCTTTTTCAGAAGCCTAATGCTTACCTTGCTGCCACCATGAGAGCTGTTTCTTACCCTGGAACCAAGACACAGGCATTATTCTTCTGTAACTGAGCCCTTGCCATGTGGTTCCATTTCTATATGAAAGTCCACCTGGACTCTCTCCCCTGTAGTCTTTCACTTAACTTTGTCAGTACAGATGTTGCAAGCTTGGGATCAAAGGAAAAGTCATGACTTATATTAGGTATCATTCTTATGATTAAAAGTGTCTATAGAGCTGATAAGAAAAAAAGTCAACTGTAGAGATTTCCTAGCAATAGGTTGTAAAATGCAATAGCAGAAACTCCCAATGTTTTAACTTTTCTCTCATTTCTGTTTAACTTCTGAACCTATGATGATTCTGTCAGAATATTCCAGAATTGTGAATATACCTAATTCATTTCCTTAGTACTAGCATTCTAGCTTTGAGTAAGTTATAATTATGGACACTTTAGTATAGGGCAGAGACTCGTGCTCCCCATGCAATTCTGGCTTCCATTTCTGGCTCACTGCCACTCTCCTGTGGCAAAGACCCAGAAGCCTGGGAACAGGAGAAATACACTATCAGTTCCCTTCACACCGACCTGGCTTTTCGCCACTTTCAGCTGAGAGCACCTGAAAAATAACAACCAGGTTAGCTGCCATTTTATTGACCCGGGGAAAAGAAGAAAGCCAAATGGGCCTAGTATTCCTGATTTAAACGGAATTCAGTTCAATCCATCACATATTTTTTTGAAAGCACTCTCTGTGACTGGCACAAGGCACTTTGTTTCAGATGAGACAGATGCTTACAATATCCTGTGATTCGGGAGCTTTCAGTTGTATGTACAAATAAGCAGTAGTTTGGGGGAGGCTCTTCTCACCCCAGTTGGAGGATCACTTGTCCATCTGCATTAGACCTCTCAGCCCCTTTGTTGGTTAGAACATGGTGTGAGACTCTAAGTGCTCTCTGCAGCTCCGTGGAGGACGCTAGGACAACTGGGGGGAAGCGGTGGACTGTTCTAACAGTCTTACCCTCTGGGAGTGGCTGGCAGCCAATGGCATCGAAGGTATTAAAGGTCTAACCCTCTTAGGTTGTGGACTGGCTGGGGATCATTTTACTAGTTAGTAGAAAACCCACTAGTCCAAAGACCTTTTTACATATCAATAGCAAACTTGCATTAAAAGCCGTCATGGTAATAAGACATCCTTTGCAGACCAGGAAACACAGTAAGTAGACTGAAAAGTTATTGAGGTAATACCGTACTATTGAACTACACCAAGGATAATAGCATTGATTCCCCCCAGAAGGATATTGTAAATAATGACCAATTAATTGTTGCAAAAACTTTGAAAATAAATCAATGAAAATCAGGAAGACAGATCTGGGTGACTCAATGAGTCTGTTCGAAAGTCCTCCTGAGTCCTCTGCGGTCAGGGCTAATGGTATATTTGCAGTTGTGCCTGTCAGAAGCCTTGAGAAATTTTATCACACTGTTGTGACCTGAGCGTGGACTCTTCTGAAGGACCTATGTCTCCTTCTTTGCTCATTACTAAAACCTTAAAAACAACAAGGCCGACAAGTAGAAAGACACCTATAGAAGCCTTAGGGGAAAAAAATTATACTTTAATGTTTATTTTGCTTGGGAAAATGACCAGAGGTCTCTGGTAATGAGATGGGGTGGTCTATCGGTTTGGGAGAGTGACCAGGAAAGATCTATTTTTCTGTCTCCTGCATAGCACTTTTGCCATTTGCATTTTCCTTTTCTCAAGATGCAAATAGCACTCATTGGCTTCTCTGACCCTCCATGTCACCTGTCATTGCTGCAGTCATGTTGAGAAAATGACATCTTTACAAAAGGTCAGATATTTGTCATGTAAGAAAACTCTCAGAATTATGATCTCAAGATACAGAAGCAAAAAGTTAGGTTACTAAAATCTTTCATTTGAGTGTATCTGGATCATGAGGGACACACCCACTTTATGGATGCTTTGGATTACTTCTGAGGAGGTAAATCTTTAATGAAAGTTTTCATCCTTCCTTATGCTGTCATCTCTTTAATTCCCTAGTGCCTTCGAAACCTCCCCCTGAGTGAGGTTGTTTTCAGAATGTAGTAAATTTATGGGGCGCCCGGGTGGCTCAGTTGGTTAAGCATCTGACTCTTGATTTCTGCTTTTTTTTTTTTTTTAAGCATACATGCTTTATTGTCACCTTAGGGTTCTCAGGCAGGTGGGGCAGTTGCATGTCACGGGTGGGCAGGGAATGTCCCAATGGCACATTGAGTTGATGGCAGAGCCAAGGATCAGCCCTTAGTTCTCCTTCTGTCTCTCGACAGCCCCCCAATCCCCACTGCCCTTCGGTGCCTGGGCTAGGGTGAACGTGGGTCTTTCATGGGCTGCCCTTGGGGCCTTCTCAGATGAATTATCTGTCCTGAAGGAAGGCCCCCAGCAAGCTCCCCCTACATCCTCTCATAAGTGCCTTCATCCTGCATCTTCCTCTTTAGCCTCTTCTGAGTCCTTGATCTCAGCCCTTGGCGGGTCCTGAGATCCAGCCCTGTTGTGGGCTCTGCACTCAGCAGTGAGTCTGCTGGAAATTCTCTCTCCCTCTGCCCCTCCCTGCTCCACTCAGCTTTCACTCTCTCTGTTTCAAATAAATAAATAAATCTTTAAAAAAAAACACACACACACAAAAAGAATATGGTAAAGTTATGAGGCAGTCATTCCAAACAAGTGAAAAATAATAGTACCTTTAAAGATATGTGCATCTAACCGGAAGATGTTCAAAATTAGCCAATTATCACCCCTCAATATTCTTCAGCTCCCAGCCAGTTTAAAGACACTCACTTTCTGGGTAATTGAAAATGACTGCCAATCTTTTTAAACTGCTTATTATTATACCTATCTTTGTGATAATAACAGCTTGCATACATTGAATGCTTCCTGGGTGCATCTGATCTACATTATCTTATTTAATGCTCACCGTGAGCCTGTATGGTGGGTCCTTTTTTTATCCCCTCATTTTACTGGTAAGTTGGCCATCCCTTCACCTCCCACTTACATCACCAGCCCTACTAATACAACTTGAACAGTCTACTTAGCTCCATATCCAGGGTCAACCTGCTAGTTCAAGGCACTATCATCCCTCACTTAGCCTCCTGCAGTAACAGGTCTCTTTTCTATTCTGGCTCCCATCCAATCTACACAGTAGCCAGAATTACCTTTTTAAAATGCATATTGATTCACATTTCTTCTCCTTGTAAAATCCTGCTCTGTAAAGTTCTGTGGAAGCTGACCCACCATAACCCTGGCTGTTCTGATTCCACCTGCTTCTCCAGCCTCATCTTTTGCCACCTTATGCTTGCTCATGCCACTCCAGACTCATGAAGGTCTTTCTTTTCTAGAACATGCATACTTGTCTCACCTTCACATGAGCTGTGTTCAGCCAGGCTGCCTGAAGCATTCCCTCAGAACTTGCCTGGCTACTCCTACTCCTCATTTAGGTCTCTGCTAAAACATTGCTTCTCGAAGTTTCCTCAATCCATCCCTCTAAACCAGGTTCTTTTGCTCTCTGCTCCCATAGCAGTGTTCTATATATCTGAATCAATCTGTGCCATATCTACTGGCTTCTCATCTACGTGGATAGATTTTGTCTCAGACCCTTGCTGATGTGGGCCAAACCTGTCATAGTTTTGCACTATAAGTCCAAAATCACTTAACCTGTATTAAAACAAAGCAATTTAGTTAACATATATATGGTATTATTAGTTTCAGGGGTAGAATTTAGTGACTCACTAGTGTGCTCATTATATCAAGTGCCCTCCTTAGTGCCCATCACCCAATTACCCCATCCCCTCCACCCACTTCCCCTCCAGCAACCCTCAGTTTGTTCTCTATAGTTAAGAGTCCCTTACAGTTTGCCTCCCTCTCTGTTTTCATCTTATTTTATTTTTCCTTCCCTTCCCCTATGTTCATCTGTTTTGTTTCTTAAATTCCACATATGAGTGAAATCATATGGTATCTGTCTTTCTCTGACTGACTTATTTCACTTAATATAATACCCTCTAGTTCCATCCACATTGTCACAAATGGCAAGATTTCATTCTTTTTGATGGCTGAGTAATATTCCACTGTATATATACACCACATTTTCTTTATCCATTCATCTGTCGATGAACATCTGGACTCTTTCCATAGCTTGGCTATTGTGGACATTGCTGCTATAAACATTGGGGTGCATATGCCCCTTCCAATCACTATGTTTGTGTCCTTTGGATAAATACCTATTAGTGCAATTGCTGGGTCCTAGGTTAGTTCTATTTTTAACTTTTTTAAGGTTTTAAACTTTTTTATTTGACACAGAGAGAGAGAGCATGTGCACAAGCAGGGGGAGCAGGAGAGGGAGAAACAGGCTCCCCATTAAGCAGGGAACCTGATGCGGGGCTAGATCCCAGGACGCTGGGATCATGACCTGAGCCAAAGGCAGACGCTTAACTGACCGAGCCACCCAGGCACCCCTTGTTTTTAACTTTTTGAGGAACCTCCATACTGTTTTTCAGAGTAAATGTACCTGTTTACATTCCCACCAACAGTGTAAGAGTGTTCCCCTTTCTCTACATCCTCACCAACATCTGTTGTTTCCTGAGTTGTTAATTTTAGTCATTCTGACAGGTGTGAGGTGGTATCTCATTTTGGTTTTGATTTGTATTTCCTTGATGCCAAGTGATGTTGAACATTTTTTCATATGTCTATTAGCTATTTGTATGTCTTCTTTGGAAAAGTGTTCATGTCTTCTGCCCATTTCTTGATTGGGTTTTTTGGTTTTTGGTATTGAGTTTGATAAGTTCTTTTTAGATTTTGGATACTAGCCCTTTATCTGATAAATCATCCGTGAGATAGAAATCCATCAAAATCTCAGAAGGGAACATAGGCAGCAACTCTTTGACCTCAACTTCTTGCTAGACATGTCTCCAAAGGCAAGGGAAGCAAAAGCATAAATGAACTACTGGGATTCCATCAGGATAAAAAGATTTTGCATAGCAAAGGAAACAGTTAACAAAACTAAAAGAGAGTTTATGGAATGGAAGAAGATATTTGCAAATGTGATTGTTTTTTTAAATGACTGTCTACTTGCTAGACTAAGATCCATAATAGCAGAGACCATGACTATGATAGTCATAGTTAATACCTCTTGCACTTAGTACAGTGCCTGGCCCATGAAAATCACTAAATAAATAATTCTTGAATGAATTGAATAACTTTCATGAGATTACACAGTAGCAAGTACTGGAGCCAAAATTTGAATCCAGATATGTGCCTGATTCCAAGGCCATGTTTTTTTTGTTTGTTTGTTTTGTTTTTTTAAACCAATTCTATAAAAGCCATGGTTGATGCAACTGTGCAACATGTATGCAAATGGATGTATGGTCTTATACATACCTGAACTGTCTTTGTAAATCAGGGGTATGTATAATATATTTTTGTGGTTGTTGTGTCTTATGCTGTGGATTTAAATTCATTGATGCTTAAGAGATATAAGCACAAGAGGCCATTATGAGACCTTGTACATGTGGTTCTAACTTTTGTGTTTCCTAAAAGGGAACTACTGATCATTTACCATTCTACCACTTGCCTCCTCTTATCACATTTTCACAATCTAGAGTGTGAAAAGAAATCCCTGGCTTTATAAGATATAATTCCCAGTGAAGTTTCTCTTTCAAAAAATTGAATGGCAATTCCCTGCCATAACAAGAGATGATTTAAAGACATAGACATATGCAAACTCTTCGGGAAGCTGTTACATGACCTCTAAGGTTTGTGTGCAATCATCCTATCAGAATGATCGGTGAAAGAACGATTAACAGGATAACAGCAAACGGTAATGCCCTGGCCTAGTCACTGCAGAGAAGGGAGCCCTAGAAGGACAGCTCTCCCTGTGGTTTCTGAATGGCCCAATTTATTCATCAAACAAAAGAGGAGTCATTTTTTTTTAACTTTGCATTTATTCTCAAGTTATCAATGGTAACTTCTTTACTTATTCATATGTTTATTCATGATGATTCCCTGCATCACTTACTAAATCACAGGTAACACCATTCTAAAGTATACTTCCATACCAGTTTAATATTTCTTTTTTGAGTTATAAATTTAATGTAATTTAGGATATTTGGACAGTACTGAAAAGAAAGGTAAAGATTATTTTAAAAAATCTCCAAGCCCATGGATAAACACAATTTTTGTCTGTGTATGTGTGTAAGGACATATGTGTTTCAATGCTTGTGTACACTCTTGCTATAAGTTATAAAAAAAAAAGAACTGAGACTATCCTCATCTACAGAACATAGAAGAAAATTTTAGGATATCAAGACAAAAAGTTTCACATGCCTTTTATTCCATGTCAAGCGCAATGCTCAATCTTCATGAAGAAATCACTTGGATTCTCCCAGTCTTTCATTGGATGGATGGAATTTTCATTGCTGGAGTGATGCTCTTCCCCAAAGCTGCCTCTATCCACTAGGTGATGGAGGATATGTCAGAGAGGTCTTGCTTACAATTGAGCATCATTGGGACTACCAGGCTAGTGACCCTTTTCCCAGGGCCAAGATTATGAGCCCATGAAATCAAGTTATAAAAATCACTTTTGCCATTATTTTGCAATCACCAGATTCTCTCTTATTCAGTCAAAGATATATACTTACCAAACAGAACAATCACAAAGGATTTGCAAACAAAGGGCATTTTAAGCAAGTGGTATGAAGATGCTGCTTATTTCCTTAGTACAGGGATGCAGCTCATATTTCCAAAAATCTATAATTGCTTTGTCAGATTTTGCTCATAACAAAGTCCTCCTTCTTCTATCTAGGTAAAATAAAGACACAAGAAACGACCATAATAATTTATAAAGAACATTTTATCAAATTTTATTCCTGTGGCATAACTAAGGTTACATAGTATATTAGAGTACTTGGAGTGTCATAACAAAGTACCACAGACAGTGTGGCTTAGACAACAGAAATTTATTTTCTCACAGTTCTGGAGGCTTGAAGTTCAAGACTGAGGTGTTGACAGGGTTGGTTTATTCTGAGTTTTTTTCCCCTTGGATTGTAGATGGCTTTGTTCTTTCTGTGCCTTCATATAATCTTTCCTCTGTGCATATCTGTGTTCTAATCTCTTCTTCTTATATAGACATCAGTAATACCGGATTAGGGTTCACCCTAATGGCCTCATTTTTACTTAATTACCTCTTTCAGGACCCTACCTCCAAATATAGTCAAATATGACTTCAGCACATGAGTTTGAGGGAAGGGACACAATTCAGCCCATAACACATAGGTAGCGAATTAGGATCTGGGGTTTAAACAATGGGTTTTCTGACTCCAGAGTCCAGAATTTTCTACCACACCCAAGCTGCATCTGTGTCATTAATTCTCTTCTCCACTAACTTTATTCCATCTCATTAATCAGCTCTACTTCCCACCATCCCAAGGTGCTGCTACTTGCTAGTAAGGTTTTGAGGAAATTAAAGTCCTTCTCTTGAGAAGATGGAGTGGGCAAGCTGTGAGGAAAAGAGGCAGCAGTCAGTGAGTGAAATGCTTGAAATACAGAATAAGGAGGTCATACAATTATTAATCTGAAAAAGACATTTATTGAATGAATGTGAATTATTTGCAATTAACTACTAGATTGATTGGAATTAGTCTCAATTAGTAGGAACTAGTTTAAGGAGAAAATAAAAAAAAGTCCCTAGGTCTATCTAGTCATTGTTTTATTTGTTCTTCACCATACCCTGTTAGGTGAACAGAGTTCCTTTATTTTAAAGAACTCAAACTCAAAGAGTTTGTGTAACTTGCCCAAGTGGTAGAACTAGGACTCCAACCCACTTCTTTTGATTCAGAGTGCAGTGATCTTTTGCTTGTACTAGTTGCCTCCCTATTCAGCGTACCCACAGGATGCTGTGTGAAGTTCTGTAGGTAATTTGTAGATTCACCACAGGATATGCTCTCAAAGAACTTCCTTTGTGAAAGATCAAACTGACATACTCTTTACCCTATCCATTCTGCCCCGCCCCTGAAGCCCACACGCACACAAATGGATATGCACATCCACACTCAGAAAGTCCTATTTTATGGAAATGTATTTCCTGAAAGTGCACCTTACCTAGAGGAGGGTGGACAACTAACTGCTACACAGTATGACTGAGAAGTTCATAAGCTCACATCTACCCTCAGATATGTCTCCACCTGTCTGCCAAGATACCACACAAACTCCTCCTAACTGATTCTAACGCCTCATCTATAAGAAGAGGAGAATTAGTTTAAAAAAAAAAGTGGCTCAAAAGTCACTATCACAGTGTTTTTCACTAGTGAGTTAGGAAATTAGGCCATCATTTCAAATATGAAGTGCAATAAATAAAATAGAAAAATATCGGAGTGTACTGCATAGAATTAGAGCAAATACTGTTTCATGGAACTTTGGTTTCCATTTTTTCTCTGTGTGTATACAAGCCCACATACTGGATCCTTAAGAAAAATGTATTTTGTGATGGATGGCATCGAAAAAAGAAGTCAAGAAATGATCTTTTTTCTTTTTAAACCAACAGCTTTTTATACTTTCTGAATTGAGATTCTCTTGATAATATGATAAAAGTTATCATCTTTCTCCCAATATAAATGCACATAACTAGAGAATTCTTGTGGGCCCTTTTCCTCAACATTTCCATATTTAACTAGTAGTAATTTAGAGCTAAGAGCCTAAACTAAAGAGGATGAGAGAAGTTATTCAATATTTCGTTAGTAACTCTTTACTGAATAAAATAAAGCTGTGGATACAGGGTGTTCAAGCCACACCACACCAGCTCCACCAAGCTAAAGTTCCAAAGGGGGAGAAAGGCAATCGATAGCTAAATGATTAGGGTGACTTCAGATCGGGTTAAGTTCTATAAAGAAATTGGGGGGATGAGATAGAAGCAACTGGAGAGGAGGTGGGAGAGATTAAGGAAGGCAGTTTATTTTGGGTTGGGCACCAGAGAATACGCCTCTTTTATTAACTTGGATTGCTACACTAATATGCTTCATGATTCTCCTGCTACATTACACCTACCAGAGTGTTTGACAATATTTCAAAGCACTTCGTGAATATTTATTGATTGGTAATTTTATTTAATTTTTTCAGGATAGATGGAGAAAATATGTCTGAAAGTATAGATTCTGGCATCAGACTGCCCGAGCTTGAATTCCTCCTGTTCTGCCCTTTTACTAGCAATGTGATTGTGGGCAAGTTACTTAATCTCATGAAGCTTCAGTTTCTTCAGGCTTATTTCTAAAATGGGGCAAATACTATTACCTACATGATTAGACTGTTATGAGGATTAAATAGGTTAATAAATGTAAAGAACAAGCATATTACATTTTCTGAGACCCACCCTGGTCCTTAGTGGCTTTGAAAAATAACCATTTTATGATATCTCACAATTTTGTGGGTCAGGAAGATAGATAAATCTCAGTGGGGCAGTTTTTCTAACTTATTCTTCTGCTTTATCAACTGAAGTCACTTGGTGGTTTTTAGCTGGTAAATGAGCTAAAATGGAAGACGGAAGGTGGAGAAGTTCTAGGTGGCCTCACTCACATACCTTGCATGTGGTAGGAATGACTGGAAGAGTAGAAAGGTAGACCAGAACTCCTTCATGTGACCTATTCAGTAGGATTTCTCAGAATAAACATTTCTTATTTAGAGGCTCAGGGCTCCCAGAGAGAGTGTTCTAAGAAAGAGTAAATAGTAGCTGAAGGCTTTTTAGGGTTTGGGTCCAGAAACCTAACACAGAGATACTTTTGCCATATTCAACTGGTGTAAGTCATCACAGAACCAACCCAGATTCAGGAAGGAGTTAAAGGCCCCACCTTTCCATTGGAGAAACATCAAAGAATTTGTAGCCATCTTTAACCTGCCACACTATCCATAGCACCTAGAAAGTACTAGATAAATATCTAAGCTATCATCTTTATACCGTGCTGTATCTTTAAAAAATTCTGGTTTTGTGTTTATTTCAGATTGTCACAGCAAAATCAAACTTTAACTTTGCTTTTCCTTTACCTCTTTTTTTTTTTTAAAAACCTTTTGATACTTCTTAAAATAGCCTTCATCAATAGGTGACAGTTGGAGATTTAAAAACTGGCACACCCCACACAGGCTATTGAGCATTAACTGGGGGAATTTCCCTCCCGCGATAGCGACAGTTTTTATTCATGTCACGAGTCATGAGAACTTGGTTTCAGTTTATCCATTGGTAGCCCGTAATCCCGCTAATATCACCGATATGTGTATGTTTCCTCTCCAGAGACCAAGGGCTTAGAAAAATACATCAAAATTCATTAGTAAATAATCAAATTTTCCTTGACACATATACTACTTGACCGAACCCCAGGCTCTTTTTTCTTCCTCCAACACCAACAAAATCTTCCAAATTAAAAGGACAGAAATAAAAAGCCATATAAAAAGTTGGACAAGTTCACATTTTAAAATTTCTTGTAAAAGACCAAGGATTGTGTGGCATTAATCTAAACAGACATTTCCTGTAACCACTTACACCCCCAACGAATCAACAACTTAATGAGGGTTTTGCATTCTTATCTATTGGTTTGGCTGTTCTATTGAGTATTTATTTGCTTTGGCCAGCTCTGCCTATTCTGCCTTCCTTTTTACGTAATTTTTTCCCAGATTTAATACTATCCTGAGGTACACAGATGCTCTTTTTGGTTTGTGAAGCTCAAGGTCAATTTAAAGGCAGGTCCCTGGAGAAGTGAGCGTTTGTGACTGGGTCATCTATTTCCCTGAATCTGTTACAGCTTTTGAGATATATGTAAGGAGGAGAAAACAGATAAGCCAAATTGGTTTTTGAAACGAGGGACACCTACAAATGGAGCACTACTGACCATGAAAATGTAGCCTAACAGTATTTATTTGGAGAAAAGATCCATTTGATCATTTTATCCTCTGACTTGAAACTGAAATGTCTATATCCTGCTTTTATTAAAAAGTTCATCAAAATGTAAGTCATTCACACCCCCTTCAGCCACACCCTCACTCACCCAGCCGCAGTTCTATCTATTAAGTAAATTCTATTTTGAAGTCATTATTTTTCCCAAGTTTCCCAGCATTGCCACTCCCTCCTCCCAAAACTGTTCTAATTTGTGTAGCAAGGCTACTTCATAAGGGATATTTGCTAGCAGGAGTATTGATTCAGTAATGGAGTTGCAGTTCAATTGTGGTGACAAGAAGCCTGATTTTTTTTTTTTTTCTTTAAGGATCATCAAGATATTTAGACTCCAGGGTATAAAATTTGTACATGAAATCACCTGATTTTACCTGTGCCATTTCTTTTTACGCCTAGGCACTATACTTGCCTTAGCAGTTTGCTCAAAGTTCACACATTTGTATCTTTGAATAGCTTTCAAAAAGAAGGCTGTCATTCCCTCTTTGGAAAAGAAAAATTGCCTTCTAACAAGTGGGAAGCTTGATATTCCTCGGAGACCACCAGTCTTCTCATGCATGACATTATTCCAATTATCATACTGGGACTCTTACAGACTTTATCTGAAGCACAGTGTGGTGGAAGGGGCACTGATTAGCAGCCAGGAGGACTAGCTTTGGTATTCTCAAGCTTTTGTTTTGATGTACCTCTTAATGTTGAATTAAATCACTAATGTCTCTCATCTGAGATTTTTGACATAAAGCTGGCCCTATTCTCCTAATTTCTCCTGACAAGATACTCTGAGAACCTTGCATAGGGTGTGAATATGGAAAATGTTGATCTGATTTCTGAGTTTCCATCACCTTTCCTCTACACGGTTGCTTTTCCAATCAAACTGATGTTCACAGTTCTATTTCTTGAAGCAAACTGCTTGGCCACAGGGTTTGTACAATTTCTCTTTTTTTCCCTCAACACAGCACTTTTCCCAGTTCATGTAAACTCTGTGTTAATTATTTTGGCTGTTAGCTGAGAAAGAAGAAAAGCTCACATTTGCTAAATCAAGAATGACGAAGTGGATTCAGAAGTGCTCTCCCTACAAAATGGTTTACATTCTGGAGCTAATGCAGACTCTCTTTTTGCTTCAATGTGTTGCTCATAAATATCGATTAATCATTTTTCTTCATTAGCTTATGTCCTGTCAGTAGTATAATGCATTTGACTCTCTTTCTGTCTTCCAGGAGAGTGGGATGCTATAAACCCAAACTGATGCTATCAGCAAAAGGACTCCAGCAGTTTCTAGAGGTGGGGAAATAGATAATTAATGCTAGTCTCCTCTACTAAAAGATATAAATGTTACAGGGGGTGGGTTTTTTTTTTTTTTCTTATCCTATAAAACTTTGTGTTGTATGTGGCCCACAGTGAGAGTGATGGTGAAATCATCCACTTCAAGATTCTAATTCTTCTGTTAGTTTCACACTGTTCCCTAGACAAAATTTTCTGTGCCCTTTAAAGAAGGACCAGAGGCCAATTCTAAGGCATAGATAGCTGTCAGAGAAATATAAGTGTCCACGCAAAGGAGAGACTCTTCATGAGCTCTTGCCCTCTACCTACCTAAGGAATGTGTATTTTTAGGTGCAAAGGAGAGAATTAAGCTGCCTTTTTAGGTCTGAGTTGATCAGCATTAGTTTTGATGGTCAGAACTCTCTGGCTCTAATTACGAAAGGGAACTGAGTTAGTTTACACATAAGAGGTGCTCCCAGGGCTGGGAACTGATCTTTTATAAGGACCCAGGACATTATCTCCGTGTATATCTGTTTCCCCTTCGTGTTGCACACTGGCTTTGTAATTCAGTCAACACTGTGGGGAAGATAGACACGTCCCAGCTCCTAGGATCACCCTGTCTTATTTCAAAACAACAACAACAACAACAACAACAACGACAACAGCCGACAACAGCAACAACAGACAGACCATACTAAGCCGAGGGTCTTTTAGCCTCAACTTAGAGTTTAATTTAGAATTAAGGACCCGCCTTTATTTTCTCAGCTCAAGTCATTTGAGTACCCTTCCTTGAATTAACCGTGGCTAAGGGGTTTGATGAGGAAACACATACCTGGCTGCTGGGGATGTCTTCCACCATGTCTTCACCTCCTCCGCCACTATGAATCAGGAAAGCCAGTCAAGGCTAATTACCTATAAGATGTTTGACCATTGTTGAAGACCTGAACTTTTGTAGTCACACTTATGAAAGGAAAACCCAATATGTGTTCTCAATTGATCTGCCTTTTGTGTTCTTGTCAAGAGGGGTTTTTCCACTGTGGCAAAAGAGGAAGTAAGGTCTGAAGCTGGTGCCAAGACACACTTCTATTACTATTTCTTTGAATTTTAGACACTATTTATTGACCTTCTACCATGGAAGAAGAGGATTTTGTTCTCTTTGATGCCCAACATCTCTATCACACCAACATACATGCCTAGCTCTCTCACCCCACACAGCATTCTCACACAACACATTTCTTATGCCCGCCATATGGTTATGTCATCATTTTGGATAAAACAATAATTACTGTTTCTATTACTGTGAACATGTAAATGTTCTTTACAATAGAATTATGTAAAATATTGTGTTAGCCAGAATAAGCTAATCTACACCACGATAATGAACAAGCCAGAACCTCAGTGGCTTTTGCTCATACAAAGTCCACTCCAGGATCAAGTGGCTCCCCTGGGCAGTTTTCCCTTAACGCATTGACCCAGTAGTCCAGAATGCTCTAATCTTGTGGCTGTACCATCTCAATAACAATCTCTAAGACAAAAGAGAGAGAATGGAATGGAAAATCCAGGAGATTTTTCACTGCTTCAGGTCAGAAATGTTTAAATGCCACTCCTACTTACATTTTGTTGGCACAGACTAGTCACATGGCCTTGTCTAATTATAAGGATATTGGGATGTGGACTTCTCAAGAAAGGAAGGGGAATGGGATATTTGTGATGTCTATTGCATATGAGATTACTTTTTTAAGTTTTTTTTAAAACTTCCTGAAATTCATATTATACTTGTTTTGTTATTTTATATGCTTATATATAGGATATGCTAGTTTTACCTTTTTTTTTAAGATTTTATTTTATTTATTTGACAGGAAGAGAGACAGCAAGAGAGAGAGCACAAGCAGGGGGGAGTGGGAGAGGGAGAAGCAGGCTTCCCGCCGAGCAGAGAGCACGATGCGGGGCTCCATCCCAGGACCCTGGGATCATGCCTGAGCCGAAGGCAGATGCTTAATGACTGAGCCAGCCAGGCGCCCCTAGTTTTACCTTCTTGACAGTATTTCTCTTTTACCGTTTTGACCAGCTCTTTTTTATTTTATTTTTTTTAAAGATTTTATTTATTTATTCGAGAGAGAGAGAGAATGAGAGATAGCACAAGAGGGAAGAGGGTCAGAGGGAGAAGCAGACTCCCTGCTGAGCAGGGAGCCCGATGCGGGACTCGATCCCGGGACTCCAGGATCATGACCTGAGCCGAAGGCAGTCGCTTAACCAACTGAGCCACCCAGGCGCCCTTGACCAGCTCTTAATGGTACTGGTTTTCTGCATATTAATTCTACAATTTTTTTCCTGGACTTCTTTCCACTCTCACTTCAGTTGATCCCTAATATACACACATACACACACACATATATATATATAAAGTATATGTATATATTTTACATAATACATATATTTTTGGTTTATGTCCTCATTCTAATGGAACACGTCTTCCAGTGATTACCTGAGAAAGGATAAATTAGAGATAAATTGTTAAATAACTTTTATGTCTAAAAATGTCTATTTTATTTCATTTTATTGATAATTTGGTTAGATTTGCAAATTTAATTCGGAAATAATTTTCTTACGATTTTATTTAAAGATTTTATTTATTTGCCAGGGAGAGAGAGTGAGCACAAGCATAAGGAGTGACAGGCAGAGGGAGAAGCAGGCTCCCCACTGAGCAAGGATCCCCATGTGGGGCTCCATCCCAGGACCCTGGGCTCATGACTTGAGCCAAAGGTAGACACTTAACTGACTGAGCCGCTCCAGCAGCCCAGTTTTCCCACAATTTTAAAGCATTGTTCTTTTGTTTTTCTTTATCTAGTGCTGCTGAGAAGGTTATAAAGCATTTTTATTCCAATTTTTTATGTCATCTTTTTTTCCTTCTGGAATTCTTGTAGAATTTTCTCTTTTTTCTCAGTATTCTGAAAGTTCATGGTGATATGTAATGTGTATATATATTCATCTATTGTGTTGGCCAGTTAGTGGGTCCCTTTAAGTGGAATCTTAGGTCTTTCAACTCAGAAAATTTTATTGAAAAAATTTTTAAGTTTAATTCTTTTCTTTTTCTCTGTTAGGCTTTTGGTATCTCTTATTTGGTGGATATTGTACCTCCTATTCTGGTCCTATAAACTGCTTATCTTTTTTTATTTTATATCTAGTTTTTAAAATGTCCTTCAACATTTTAATTAATTTTTTAATTTTTCTTTAATATTGAAAATTTTAAAGGTCTCTTTCTTGTTCTCTGATTATTTCTCCTTCAGAGTTGATACTCCTTATTTCATGGATGAAATAGCTCTTTTTTTTTTAAGATTTTATTTATTTATTTGACAGAGAAAGAGAGAGTGAGCACAAGCAGGGGGAATGGCAGGCAGAGAGAGAGGGAGAAGCAGGCTCTCTGCTGAGCAGGGAGTTCCATGTGAGACTTGATCCCAGAACTCTAGGATCATGACCTGAGCCGAAGGCAGATGCTTAAATGACTGAGCCACACAGCTATCCTTAGCTCCTCTTTTTAATCTGAAAATATCAACCATCTTTTTTCCTCTCTCCCTGCATAAATTGTTTCCTTCAAGTTGCTTTCCAATGTTGGCTTGTTTGTACTTGTCTTTCATGTTAAGGAATTTCAGATGTCTGGTGATTTAGGGATGTATGCTTACATATAAAATTTGGGCACTAAAAAACTGGAATGTTCGTAATATGTTTATTTTCATGTATGTGTGTTTGTGACTTGTTGATTGTAGGTTTAATTGTAAGGTGTTCTTATTAGGCTGTCTCATTGGGGATCTCAATATGTTTGGATCTTTTTTCTTGTTATGGCTCAGATTCTCTAGATAAAAATCTTTTCCTGTTTGGATGGGATGAGCCTGACTGCCAGCATCCTCAGAACAGAGAGAGATAAAGAACTAGGGATTTCAGTATAAATGTATAAACTTTTATTTAGATTCTCTGTTTTTAGTATGGATTACCTTATTTCAGATGCTTGGTATTGTGATCTTCCAATCCTGGGAAGCTCTGTATTACACTCCAATAAAATCTATTCTACACAGGTGTAAGCAACACAGATCTTTGACTAAGTAGCATGGAAGAGGAAATCTTGAAGTCTGATTGTTCTCAAGTAAACTATCATACCCAACCAAATTAACACTAATTATTTAATATAACATAATGCCCAAATCTATGTTCAGTTCTTTCTGATTATCACAAATATTTGTCTTTTTACTTTTCTTTTTCTTTTTTCCTTTTTTTTTTTTTTGATCGGACTCTTCATAATAACTGGTTGAGCAGCAAAAAAGCATAGACGCAGTCATCAAACTTGAGGGAATATGACTGCACCGTTTCTGTCCGTTTCTGTGGAGGAGGGCATAGATAGGCATGACTACATACCCAGGATCACTTTGGACAGCTTTGACTTCACACTTTTAGCTAAGTAAAATTCTTAGAGTGCCCTGGTTATGCTCAGAATTGTCTGGTTTGGACAAGAAATTATGTTGTCACCCTAAGTGTAGAGACAGGTTTTACCACCAAAGGAGGAACTCATAAGGAGTTGCAATCCTTTAATTATTTTTCTCTGTAAGTCTTAAGTCCTCAAAAGGCTTTACTTTTAAAAAAATGGGCTCGGAAGGATTACCCTTTCTGCTGGTTTTCCTATATTTGATGGAGGGATTGCATAGCTAGGTGACTTTAAATTGCATGTAGCTTGTTCTCCAAAGTATTGCTCAAATTTTCAGTTCAGAAGTTCAGTCTGGGCATTCTACATTCTCATTTTACATCCCTGTATTTGGGGGGAAATGTGAGATTCGGTAATTTGGGGGTGGGTAGGATGCCTGGCACAGCTATTTTATAATTTTTAAATTAGTTACCTGGATAGCTCCATATGGCCAGCATCATCTCCCAGGCCCTACTTTTGTTCTTTATGTGATTTGGTGCCTAAAAAAGTCATCTATTTTGAGTTCCTCTTTCACTCTATGGATTTATAGTTCCCCATCTTTGTTAGGTTTCTTGTCAGTCTTTTCCCACTTGCTTCCAGGAATTCTTCACTGTTCTGGTTTGCATACCACCTAGCTTTCAAGTACTGTTATAGATTTATTTTTGTTGTTTTATTTCTTGTGTCAGTGGAAGAGGGATTTGAAGAAGCAGGGAAGCTAAACTCAGGAGTGTTTGGTAAGATGTCTTGAGGGAGAGCCTCTATGTCTTTTTTCTTCTTATTATAGATTCTTGAAATTCTTGCCTGTTTTTCTCCTTTTTTTAAAAAAAATCTACTTTTCTAAAATCTTGTAGAGACAATTTTCCAGTGGAAAATCTACTGAATACCAAATGTGACAACAGCTGTACACAGTCAGGCCTAAACCATACCTGCTAAAATTCCTTAACCAAAGAAAAAGACAAGTTGTCCCCATAAAAATGGGTTGACTCTTTTTTTTTTAAAGATTTTTATTTATTTATTAGACAGAGAGAGACAGCACGAGAGAGAACACAAGCAGGGGGAGTGGGAGAGGGAGAAGCAGGCTCCCCACTGAATAGGGAGCCCGATGTGGGGCTCGATCCAGGACATTGGGATCATGACCTGCGGTGAAGGTAGATGCTTAAACAACTGAGCCACCCAGGCGCCCCCAAAATGGGTTGATTTTTTATGATTACAAGGTGCAGTTCTGCCAGAAAGTTAGGATACTTCTGGCAAGACAGAAAAAACTTATGTGATTCAGGAAGATGTGAATGAAAAGGAATTGCCACTACATATTCAGCAGAATGGCTAAAATGAAAAAGATTTGTATTATTACGTTTTGGCCAGATGCAAGGCAACTGGAACCCCTTTACCAAATGGTAGGAATAAAAACTGGTAAAACTCTTGGGGAAACTGACATTGTCTACTAAAACCCATGATCTGGAAAATTCACTTCTAGATGTATATCCAATAGAAATACATTTACAAGTACACCAAAAGACATTTAAGAGAATGCTCATAGCAGGATTATTTTCAGTCATCCCAAACTGGAAACAATCTAATGTTCATCGTCAGAAAAATGTATACATATATTGTAAATACTCATATATTAGTATATACAGCATGTAACTACTATATAGCAAGGAAAGTTGCTGACTGCTGCTATAACAGAGATCAATCTCACAAAAGTTACAGTGAACAAAAAAGTCAAATAGAAAAGAATATATATTGTATGATTCCACTTAGAGAAAGCTTAAAAGCAGACAAAATTAATCTATGGCACGAGGCATCAGGACAAGTGATTACCCTGGGGGAGGAGGAGAGGAGTGTATAATTGTAAGGAGTACAAAGTGAGACTTCAGGTGATGTCAGTGTTCTATGCTTTGACCTGGACGGGGATTTCATGGGTGTGTTCACTTCTTGCTAATTCCTCAAGTTGTACACTGATCGGTGCACTTTTCTGAATATATACAATGTGTCAACTAAAGTTTCAAAAGAAACTGACCTGCTTAAAATAAATTCCATTCTGTCCAATATACATGAACCAAACCAATCTCTGAATTATTCTATTTTTGTAAGAACACTATTGATACTCTTTATTTGTATGGTAAGACAGCAATTTTCAGAGAACTCTCAAGTAAGTTATCTCATTTAGCTTCAGAGCATCATACTGAAGTATCGAACAGGTCATTTTAGACTTATTGGGGAAAAAAAAACACACAACAGAGTAACTCAGATAGCTGTCCTTTGTCATTTGTGGCAAGCAACAGAGTTGGGACTGGAACCAATGCTTCTTCACACAGCTTTCTCTTGCTATACTTTCTAGCCTCGAGACCTTGGACGTAAGTTTCATTCCCTAGTAAGTCTTCTTGTCTCATAGTTATCCTAAAGAACCAGTCTTGGCAACTTACAAGTGAATTATGAGTTAACTATGTTTTAAAAGGAGCCTTCTTAGGAAAATTTTCTCATCTGCAGGTGAGATAAGACACCATGGCAGTTTGATTATTGGGAAGGAATGGGGAAAAGAGTGGGAGGAGGAGAAGGGGAAATACTTTGTTTTATACTATGTTACCTTCAGATATGTGGCCTTAATATCATGTTATAATACTTAATAAATATGCTTATGTGTAGACTCAGGTTTGTTTGAAGGGAACCTATCCTCTACCTATGAATGCATTTATTATCCAGAGTTCTAGAAGTTCCCTGACCTCTCCTATGCCAAAAGCACAAAGTACATTTAGGGTGAGAGATGTGCAAAGAGGTCAAATATAGAGGCCTATTGCTCTAGTCATCCCACCACAGGTCTCCTTGGATTTTAAAACATCATCCTCCAATTTACATTTAAGTTCAAGTACCTGAGAGGATGTGGTAATAGTGAGAGCATAGAGAATACATGTCCTAATTTGGGATGAGGTTGGGAATGCTTAGGAGGTGGGATGAGAGAGGGCAGTTAGAAATGAGGAGGCAGGGAGACCACAGGGTACTTTAAAAGACCTGAGGTTTATACTCATGTAAATAGGTTTATACTCATGCGAATAAACTAGAGTTTATACTCAAACAAAAAAACTCATGTAAATATCATATAAATATCAGAAGGCAAGGCCCATTGCCCTTTTATTTCTGTTCCAAGTTTTTTTCTCACGCTCCAGATTGTTGCTTTGTTTCTTATTTTCCCCTTTAAAATTTTCCTTGATTCCCGGAATCTGTTGTCTTCATGCAGATGCTATGTCTCTGTTCAGGCTGGATTTGCTCCAGACTCTAGAGAGATACCTGGATTTAACCATATTTCTGAACTAGGAAATCTTAAAAGAGGGTTTTAAATACAACTCGGCAATGGCTTAAGATGATTAAAACAAAGAGATGTGTGGTTAGGCACTCGTTTGCTTTGTTTCTATTGTTCCATTCCTCATGTAAAATTGTTTGGGAATCATGGTTTTATAAAAGAAAAGTGAACTAACAGTTTTATAATGCTTTCTAAATTTTGTGAACATGAAAGACTTTTCAATGGAAATACAACACAGTTTATAACATTCGGTACAAATTCCCATATGCTTCAGTCAGATTAATAACATAATCAGGAAAATAGTCTAAAAACAAAGAATGTATCCTACTTTAAAATAGGACTTGAACCTTATGGTATCCACAGCCTAATTTTAACTGCTTTAATGTGGGATATTTTCCCCAATCAATCTTTGCTGCTCTGAAGAAGCCATTACAATTTTTTGAGTAAACAGTGTTTAAACAAAGTAAAATGCTTATTCTCAAATACATATTTGAGTTTTAACATTGTCTTTTTAGTCTGATTAAATGTGAATTTTTCATACTTAGTGCTAGATTATGAAATAAAGATGTCATTTAACTTTCCCCCCCCTTTTAGTCCCCCCCACAAAGTTACAGGAAAGCAGTTAATTACAGTTTATAAGTGGTGATCATAATGATTCAAAACATCAAAAATTCAAACTATTCACTCAGTTCGTGTTTGGTTCCATCACAAATCAGTTTTATTTTAGTATCACCTTAAGAGACTACAAAGTGCTGAGGGGGAAAGAGATGAAACCCTGTGAGCCATAATTACCTCTAAAACCCCTGCCAATGTCTGCAGCTCCCTGGCAGTGCCCAGCCAGTCAGTGGGTTCTGTGCCTAATTCAGGACAGGAGAACAGAGAAAAAACGTTAGAGAATGAATTCTGTTCTGTTTGGCTTATGAACTGTATGGCAGATAGAATCAATGAGAAAAAAAAGACAAGTTTATCTTTTAAAAAGTGTTTTTATTTTAAAAATAATACATGATCACATGGAAAATATTGAATTTTTTAAAAATAAAATAATGTCTAATCCCATTTCCTAGAGAACCACTATTAATATTTTTTTTTCCATTTCTGTGTAGGTTTTTTTTGTATGTAGGTACATACAGTATACAATATATGTAGAGGCCACTTTTAGGAAACAGGCTTGAGCAATGGAAACTGGATCAAGGCAAAGGACCCATAGTGACCCTAAACCCCTGGATGAATATAAACAGACCCATTAGGTGACCCACCTCAAAATATCCATGAACCCTCACTGACCAATGGGCTACTTACAACCAGGCATAGTTACCAAAAAAGGAAAAATTCTATCAGTCCCCATACCTCCTCCCCTTCCCCCTTTAAATGCAGTTCCCCCACACTGCCTCCTTGCAGACTGTCTCTCCTTTGCTGTCCTGCCTGTTGCTGGCTTGTCCTGTCTTCGGTAAACTTCTACCTCCTTGGTTCTGCCTGAGGTGAATTTTTTTACTGCCCTTGTCACCGTCTTCCACCTGATGGGGTCGCCCCACATTTGGGGGCCCCCATGCGATCGGGAGAGACACTACAATATGTATGTATTTCATATATGTATGTATTCATATATATGTACATATGCGCATATATTTTATAATTTTAATAAGTTGATAATGGATGGTAGATTTATTCTAATGCTGTTATATACAATCCAAAAAAAAAAAAAGCAAACAAATAAGCTAACTATTTCTCCCTTGCATATTTTAGGTTATTACTCATTTACTATATGTTGATTCTCTACTCAGTGCTGAGGATACAATTTTTTCCTGGAGAGCAAATTAATAAGAGAGTGTGTAAACATACAATTTCGTGAGAGTGATAAATTTTGTAGTAGAAGAACTCCCAGAATTATATGGGAGCATACATCAGGGAAATTGATCCATAGTGAGTGTATCCGGGGTGTTCTTTCAGAAAAGATTAATATCTGAGCTAAATCTTGAAGGCTGAGGAAGAGTTTTAGTAAAGGAGTGGTCTCAGATATGGGGGGTGGAGGCAGGGTGTGGACCAGTTCAAAATCACATTGGAAAAATTAAAAGCAATCTCCTATCACCAGAAGATAGGGTAATGAGATAGGAGTGGTGTAGTGATGAATGATAAAGCTGGAGAATTAGGTAGAAGCAGATAATTAAAAATCAGTGTAAATATTTGAATTTCTTTTAGATAAAGTATTTGAGAGCCAGGGAAGAATTTTCACCTGGGGAGTGGTGTAATCAAATTTGCATTATAGGATACAGCCTGGGGAATGGATTGGAGGAGATCAAGTATGGAGTTACTAAGATTAGTTGGAATTCTGATGATAATGATTTTGCAAAAGGAGATGATTACGTGTCCTGAGCCTGAGGCAGTGAGGAGGAAGGGGAAGGATAAGTTTGGAGAGGAAGTTTTGGCACTAATAATGTTGTGGAAATGTTGAGGTTGGAATTCTTGAGCCATTTTCGGTGCAAAGATGTGGTCTCTTTAAAGCATGGAGATCCGACCTGTGGGCAGAAAGACCTGCTTTGGGTTAGTAAGGAGTGGCTAACTATATACTTTCAAATTGGGGGAAATAAAGACCAGGGAAGTTTCCAAAAGGACTTTTTTTTTTTTTTAATTTTATTTATTTATTTGAGAGAGAGAATGAGGTAGAGAGAGAGCATGAGAGGGAAAAGGATCAGAGGGAGAAGCAGACTCCCTGCTGAGCAGGGAGCCTGATGTGGGACTTGATCCCAGGACTCCAGGATCATGACCTGAGCCGAAGGCAGTCGCTTAACCAACTGAGCCACCCAGGCGCCCCTCCAAAAGGATTTTAAATGTTAAAGAAGACTCACAAGATCCTGGAGTCCTGGCAATTGTCAAGCTATGGTTGTTTTTCTCTGTAGCAAAGCTTATTAACATTAATATTGGGAGTTCCTGGAGGAATGTGATACTCTGCCTGCTTTTGTATTGTCAATGGGCTGCAAGTCAGAAGTTTTAATTTTATCTACATTTCTTTTGCCTTTGTTCTCCACATTAGTAAATACTGATGGGAGAGGAAAGAGTCAATGGTCATTTTGGATTTCTTTTTGTTTCTTATTTTCATTTTTGGATTTCTAATTGGAATCTGGGTGGATGGGAATCTGGGTGGATGATAGAGTACTAGTAGGGAATACAGTTTTGGAAAGAAGATGGTGAATTTAATTTTGAATAGGCTGAGTTGGAAATTCATGTGAGACATTGAAAACAAATCATTGAATGGAAGAGCTGGGCTGAAAATTTAGAATGCATTGGATTACTGAGGTGAGTGAAATTATTTTTTTAGTTATCTTGGATGCATACCTGGGGGTGGCATTGCTGAGTCATACAGTAATTCTACATTAACTCTATGGGACCTCTATTTGAAAAATTGCCAAAATGTATTCCAAAGAACTTGTACCATTTCACATTCTTACTGCCATACACAAAAGTTCCAATTTCTCCACATTCTTAACATTTGTTACCATCTTTTTGATTCTAGCCATCCCAGTCAGTGTGAAGTAATACCTCAATGTGGTTTTGATTTGCATTCCCCTCATCACTAATGATATTGAGCACACTCTCGTGTGCTTATGGGCCATCCGTATACTTTCTTTGGAGAAATTGTTCAAATCTTTTGCCCATTTTTTAATTGAGTTATTTTGTTTTTTATAATGTTGAGTTATAAGAATTCTTTATATTCCATGGAGACAAATCCATCATCAGATACATGGTTTGTTAGTATTTCCCCCCAATCTCTGCATTGTCTTTACATTTTGATAGTATCCTAAAAAAAATTGATGGAAGTCCAATATACCTATTTTTCTTTTGTTAGTTGTGCTTTTTGTATCATCTAAAAAAACTGTTGCTTAATCTAAGGTCAGGAAGATTTACCCTTGTGTTTTCTTCTAAAAGTGTTATAGATTTAGCTTTTGCATCTTCATCTATGATTTACTTTGAATTAATTCTTGCATACTGTGTGTGGTAGAAGTCCAGATTTATTCTTTGCATGCAGATAATCTAGTCCCAATGTTCCAGGATTTTTCCTTTAGTGCCAATGGTCCTTGACTGATCACGCAGCTTCAGAGAATGAAGAGGTATGATGTAGTAAAGATGTTAGGGTTTGAAGCCCACGGCCAAGAAAATTCTCGAGACGTCTTTGGTGCAAAAAGGTTATTTTACTAACGCATGGGGACAGGACCCATGGGCAGAAAGAGCTGCCCCGGGGTCATGAGGAGTGGCCCATTATATACTTTCAAGTTGGGACGGGGTTAGGGATAGTGTAAGTCTGTAAGGAATTTGGGAAGCAAGGTGTCCAGGACCTTGAGGGGGCTAGCTGTTATTGTTGGGAAAAGGTCATTTATTACCATCTAATAAAACCTTAAGACATGAGACCCTTCAGATATGTATTAGTGGGTCATATGCTTGGGGGATGACTGCCAACAGGTATCTTGAGGGGTAGAGATAAAGGAAGTTTCCAAAAGAATTTTTGTATGTTAAAGTAGACTTACAGGGCAGGGATAGGATTGGGGGGTGGGTTGGGCTAGGACTCCCTTTTGCCCTTAGCAAAGTGTCAACATCGTCCATAGAGTAATGTCACTCTGCCGGATTCAAGGACTTGTCAGTGGGCTGTAGGTAATAAGGAAACTTAATAATTTTTCTTCTGCCTTTGTTTCCCACATCAGATGGGCCGGAGGAAGAGTGGTAGGCAGCAAAACAAAAGCTCATTGAGCAATAGGACAAAGGTCCCGAAGAGGTTTGCCGTCGGAGTTTCTAAGTCTAGGGGTTTTTATGAGAATGTTGGCAGGTGGTTTAATTAACCCTCCATGCACCTGTCACCCAATTAGGTTTTTGTTTCAAGCTTACCTACCTATCAGGTAGTTGGTTCACATGGGAAAGGGTGGAGGGCTCCTTCCAGGGTGGTGTCAAATCCTTTTAAGGGTAGTTTCGTCTTAGGGCAGGGTGAGCTTGTCCCCGACTGCCTTCTGACTGTTTGGTTACCAGCGCCCTTTGTTAAAAATACTATTTTTTCCTCTCTGTATTATCTTGGCATGCTTGCTGAAAACCAAGTGGCCATGAGTGTAAAGGTTTATTTTCGGATCTTCAATTCTATTTTAGTTATCTATATGTATAACCTTATGCGAGGCGGTTTTATTAAAGCACAAGGGACAGGACCCGTGGGCAGAAAGAGCTGCACTGTAAGTATGAGGAGTGACTGATTAGATGCTTTCAAGTTGAGAGGGGCGTTAGGGATAGCAGAAGTATGTAAGGAATTTTGGGGAAAGCAAGGTTTCCAGGCTATTAGGAAAAAGTCATCTATTAACATCTAAGAAAACCTTAGTCATGAGACCCTTCAGATGTATATCAGTGGGCCATATGCTTGGGGGATGGTTGCCAACATGTATCTGGGAGGGTAGAGATGAAGGAAGTTTCCAAAGAATTTCATATGCTAAAGACGACTTATAGGATCCTGGAGGCCTAGCTATTGTCAAGTTAAGGTTGTTCTGTGGCAAAGCGTTAACATTAAGACAGTTGGGAGTTCCTGCAGGAATGTTATACTCTGCCTATCTCAAGTATTTGTCAATGGGCTGCAGATTATAAGGAAATTTCATTTTATCTACATTTCTTTATACCTTTGCTCCCCACATCATGATTACTCAAATTTGTTCTGTGTCCTTTCTGTAGGACTTTTAGGATCAATGGGTCAGTTTCCACAAAATGGCATATTGATACGGTTGTGTTGGATATGTAAATCATTTGGGGGAGTTCTGCGATCTTAACCCTGTTGTCTTCTAATCCATGAACACGGAAATCCATTTATTTAGGTCTTCAATTTCTTTCAACTTGCAGTTTTTCTTTTTTAAAAATTAGTTCATGGGGTGCCTGGGTGGCTCAGATGGTTAAGCATCTGCCTTCGGCTCAGGTCATGATCCCAGGGTCCTGGGATCGAGTTCCACGTGGGGCTCCCGGCTCAGCAGGGAGTCTGCTTCTCCCTCTCTCTCTGCCTCTTCCCCTGCTCATGCTCGCTCGCTCTCTCTCTCTGTATCTCTGTGTCTCAAAAAAAAAAAAAGTTAAAAAAAATAAAAATTAGTTCCTAAGTATTTTATTTTTCACACATTTCACAAATGGAATAGTTTTCTTGATTTCCTTTTTGGATTGTTTACTGCTATTGTAAAGGAATGTAATTGATTTTTAAATATTGATCTTATATCCTCCTACTTTACCAAACTCATTTATTAGTTCTGTTTTTTAAATATGGATTTCTTAGGCTTTTATATATACAAGATCATCCATTGCAAATTGATATAATTTTGCTTGTTTTTTTCTGCACTGGATGACTTTAGCTTCTTTTTCTTACCTAATTACTCTGGCTCGAACATCTGGTAAATATTGAATAGAAATAACAAGAGCAAACACCCTTGCATTGTTTCTGATCATAGGGAGAAAGCATTCAGTCTTTCACCATTAAGTGAGGAGGGAACAGAAGGCAAGCTGAGGACAAAGCACAAGCTGACACCCTGCAATCCCCCCCCCCCCACTCCCAGGTGGGTTCTGTGTGACATTCCTCAGGCACTCCTGGCTGTCCTAAAGCTAAGGGAAGGGAAAAACAAATGATTAACTAATAGAGATCACAGTCTTCCAGCAAGAGAGGAGTCTCCCTTATTTTACAAATGTCTTAGTGATTTACAAGAAAAAAGCATTCTTATCAATAGCCTAACTTCCAGAGACCCATAGACTCCCAATTTCCTGGAGCCCTAACATCACCCACCCATCCCGAGTGATGCGGGAAACAAAGGTAGAAGGAAATGTAAATAAAATAAAATTTCCTTATAACCTGCAGCCCAAGACAAGGACTTGTGATAGGCAGAGTGTAACATTCCTCCAGGAAGCTCCCAACATTAAGCTCCTCTTAATGTTACTGCTTTACTAGAGGGAAAAACATATCTTTACTTGACAATGGCAAGTACTTTAATATCTTGTAGGTCCTCTTTAGCACACAAAAGTTATTTTGAAAAACTCCCTTTTTCCTTACCCCCAATTCCCAAGTATATAATCGGCCACCCCTCACAGCCCCAGTGCAGCAGATCTTTCTGTCCTGTTCCCGTGCTTTAATAAAACCATCTTTTTGCACCAAAGAGGTCTCAAGAATTCTTTCTTGGCCATGGGCTCTGGACCTCATCTACCTTCAAAAACTACATCAGTTAAGTATGATGTTAGCTCTGATATTTTTATATATATTCCTTACAATATTAAGGAAATTCTGTTTCCAGTTTAGTGTTTTTGTCATGTCATGAAAGAGTATTGGGTTTTGTAAAATGTTTTTTCAGCATCTATTGAGATTATAAAGATGATAAGATTTTTTTCTTCATTCTTTTAATGTGATGTATTAACATAGATTTTTTTTAAGTTGAAACATCCTTGTATTCTTGTGATAAATCCCACTAGGTCATGATGTACAATGTTGCTGTATTTGTTTTGCTAGTGTTTTGTTGAGGGTTATTACCTCTATATTTATAAAGAATACTGATCTGTAGTTTTCCTTTTTTAAAAATTTTATTGTTATGTTAATCACCATACATTACATCATTAGTTTTGGATGTAGTGTTCCATGATTCATTGTTTGTGCATAACACCCAGTGCTCCACGCAGAACGTGCCCTCTTTAATACCCATCACCAGGCTAACTGTAGTTTTCTTTTCTTTATAGTATTTTTTAAGCTTTTATATCAGAATAATACTAGCTTTAGAGAATGAGTTCAGAAGTATTCTACTCTTTTTTGAGAGATTTTGAAATATTGATGTTTGATAGAATTCACTGGTGAAGCTATCTGGTTGTGGGCTTTTTTTGTGGGAAGGTTTTGAATATTAATTCAATCTCTTACTGTGCTGTATTTCCATTTAGATTTTCTGTTTCTTCTTGAGTCAGTTTCAATAAATTCTTTGTGTGGATTTTATTATTTCATCTAAGTTATCTAGTTTGTTGGCATACAATTGTTCATACTCTTTTATAATCCGTTTTATTTCTGTGTAGTAAGTAGTCATAGCCTCTTTAATTCTTGATTTTAGTAAATTGATTCTTTTTAACTTCGTAAATTTAGCAAAATTAGATTTACCAATTTTGTTGTTGACTTTTTTTCAAAGAACCAAACTTTTTAATTTGTTGCTGTTGTTACTTTCTATTATTTATTTATTTCTGCACTAATCTTTATTATTTTCTTCCTTCTGCTTGCTTTGGGTTTAGTCTACTCTTAGTTTCTTTAAGTGGAAGCCTGAATTACTGATTTGAGACCATTCTTCTTTTTCAATATAGGCATTTACCCTTTACATTTCACTCTAAACATGTTTTTTTTTTTTTTGCTGCATACTCTAAAACTTGGCATGTTGTATTTTCATTTTCACTCATCTCAGAGTATTTACTAATTTCCCTTGTAATTTCTTCTTTCACCCATTATTTATGTAGAAGTATGTTAATTTCCACATATTTTGAATTCCCCAAATTTCTATTGGTTTCTAATTTCATTCCATTATGATCAGAGAGCATACTTTGTATTATTGCAAATTTCAAAATTAATAAGACTAGTTTATCACATAGCTGTGTACTGGAGAATGTCCCATTTGCCCTTGAGAAAATATGTATTCTGCTAATTTAAGTGGAGTGTTGTATATATTTCTATTAGGCCTACTTGGCTTAAGTGTTATTGAAATCTATTTAATGAATGATCTTGGGGCACCTGAGTGGCTCAGTTCGTTAAGCGACTGCCTTTGGCTCAGGTCATGATTCTGGAGTCCCGGGATCGAGTCCTGCATCGGGCTCCTTGTTTGGTGGGGAGCCTGCTTCTCCCTCTGACCCTCCCCCTCTCTCATGCTCTCTCTCTCTCTCTCTCTCTCTCTCTTCTTAGCTCTCTCAGATAAATAAAATCTTTAAAATAAAATGAATGATCTTTTGCCTAGTTGTTTAAATATCCTTCCCCCCCCATAACATCTTTTAACTTAAAATCTATTTGGTCTGAGATTTTAAAAGGCAGTTCAGTTTCTTTTCCCATCCTTTTTCTTTCAATCTATTTGTGTATGAACTGGAAGTGTGTCTCATGTCAACAGCATACAGTTGAAACATGTTTTCTAAAAATCCATTCTGCTAAATTCTGTCTTTTAATTTTTTATTTTTTAAAATTAAGTTTCTTATTTTAATTTCAGTATAGTTAACATATAGTTTTTTTTAAGATTTTATTTATTTGACAAGAGGGAGCACAAGCAGGAGGAGCAGCAAGGGGGAGAGGGAGAAGCAGGCTCCCCGCTGAGCAGGGAGCCCAATGTGGGGCTGGATCCCAGGACCCTGGGACCATGACCTGAGCTGAAGGCAGCCACTTAATCAACTGAGCCACCCAGGCGCCCTAACATACAGTGTTATATTAGTTTCAGATGTACAGTATGGTGATTCAATTCTATACCTTACTCAGTGCTCATCCTGATACTCTTAATCCCCATCACCTATTTTACTCCTCCCTGCACCCACATCCCCTCTGGTAACCATCAGTTTGTTCTCTATAGTTAAGAGTCTGTCTTGGTTTGTCTCTCCCTCTCTCATTTTTTTTTTTCTTTTGCTCATTTGTTTTGTTTCCTAAATTCCACACATGGGTGAAATCATATGGTATTTGTTTTTCTCTTACTGACTTATTTTGCTTAGCATTGTACTCTCTAGTCCCATCCATGTTTTGCAAATGGCAAGATTTCATTCTTTTTTATGGCTGAATAATATTCCAGTGTGTATACACACACACACACACACACACACACACACACACATATTGCCATATCTTCTTTATGCATTCATCTATCAGTGGGCACTTGGTTATTGTAAATAATGCTACAATAAACATAAGAATGCATGTATTGCTTTGGATTAGTGTTTTGTTTTGTTTTTTTATTTTTTTGGGTAAATACCCAGTAGTGCAATTACTGGATCATAGGGTAGTTCAATTTTTAGGTTTTTGAGGAAACTTTATGCTGTTTTCCAGAGTGGCTTCACCAGTTTGCCTTCCCACCCACAGTGTAAGAGGTTTCCCTTTCTCCTCGCCCTTCCCAACACATGTTGTTTCTTGTGTTGTTGATTTTAACCATTCTGACAGGTGTGAGGTAATATTTCATTGTGGTTTTGATTTGCATTTTCCTGATGATGAATGATGTTGAGCATCTTTTCATGTGTCTATTGGCCATTTCTTTGTCTTCTTTGGAGAAATGTCTGTTCATGTCCTCTGCCCATTTTTAGTTGGATTATTTGTTTTTTGGGTGTTGAAGTGTATCAGTTCATTATATATTTTGGATACTAACCCTTTATTGAATACTTCATTTGCAAATATCTCCTCCTATTCAGTAGGTATGCCTTTTCATTTTGTTGGTTGTTTCCTTTGCTGTGCAGAGCTTTTTATTTTTGCTGGAGTCTCAATAGTTTATTTTTATTTTTTAAAAAGATTTTGTTTATCTGTTTGACAGAGAGACCACAAGCAGGGGGAGTAGCAGAAGGAGAGGGAGAAGCAGTCTCTCTGCTGAGCAGGGAGCCCGATACAGGGCTCGATTCTAGGACCCTGGGACCATGACTGAAGCCAAAGGCAGTTGCGTTATTAACAGACTGAGCCACCTGGGCACCACCCCCCATAGTTTATTTTTGCTTTTGTTTCCCCTGCCTCAGGAGACCCATCTAGAAAAATGTTGCTATGGCTAATGCTCAGAGAAATTACTGACTGTGCTCTCTTCTAGGATTTTTATGGTTTCAGGTCTCACATTAGGACCTAAATCCATTTTTAATGTATTTTTGTGTATGTTGAAAGAAAGTGGTCCAGTTTCATTCTTCTGCATGTGGCTGTGCAGTTTTCCCAACACCATTTGTTGAAGAGATTTTTCCCATTTTGTTAAAAATTATTGACCATATAATTGTGGGTTTATTTCTAGGTTTTCTATTCTAGTCCATTGATCTGTGTGACTATTTTTCTGCTAGTACCATGCTGTTTTGATTACTACAGCTTTGTAATATAACTTGAAGTCTGGAGTTGTGATACCTTCAGCTTTGTTTTTCAAGATTTCTTTGGCTACTTTGGGTCTTTGGTGGTTCTATACAAATTTTAGGATTATTTGTGACACCTGAGTGGCTCAGGCATTAAGCATCTCCCTTTGGCTCAGGTCATAATCCCAGGGTCCTGGGATCGAGTCCTGCATTGGGCTTTCTGTCAGCGGGAAGCCTGCTTCTCCCTCTCCCACTCCCCTGCTTGGGTTCCCTCTCTTGCTGTGTCTCTCTCTGTCAAATAAATTTAAAAAAAAATCTTTAAAAAAATTTTTTAGGATTATTTGTTCTAGTTCTGTGAAAAATGCTGCTGGTATTTTGATAGGGATTGCATTAAATGTGTAGATTGCTTTGGGTAGTGTAGACATTTTAACAATATTTGTTCTTCCAATCCATGAACATGAAATGTCTTTCCATTTCTTTGTGTCATCTTCACTTTCTTTCATTAGTATTTTATAGTTTTCCAAGTCAGGTCTTTCACCTCCTTGGTTAAGTTTATTCCTAGATACTTTTTTATTTTTGGTTCAGTTATAAATGTGATTGTTTTAATTTTTCTTTTTGCTGCTTTGTTATAACTGAATATAAATGCAACAGATTTATGTACATTGAATTTGTATCCTGTGACTTTACTGAATTCATTTACCAGTTCTAGTAGTTTTTGATGGACTTTTTCAGATTTTCTATATAAATTATCATGTCATCTGCAAATAGTGAAAGTTTTACCTCTTTCTTACAAATTTGAATGCCTTTTTATTTCCTTTTGTTGTTTAATTGCTGTGGTTAGGACTTCTTGTATTACGTTGAATAAAAGTGGTGAGAGTGGACATCCTTGTCTTGTTTCTGACTTGAGAGGAAAGCTCTCAGTTTTTCCCCATTGAATATGGTGCTTGCTATTGGTTTTTCATATGATGCCTTTATAATGTTGAAGTATATTTCCTCTAAACCTTGTTGAGAGTTCTGGGAAATTCTGTCTTTTAATTGGAATACTTATACCATTTATAATGTTTGTTTTTTTTTTTAAAGAATTTATTTATTTGACAGAAAGAGACACAGTGAGAGAGGGAACACAAGCGGGGGAGTGGGAGAGGGAGAAGCAGGCTTCCTGTGGAGCAAGGAGCCTATGATGCCAGGCTCCATCCCAGAACCCTGGGATCATGACCTGAGCTGAAGGCAGACACTTAACGACTGAGCCACCCAGGCACCCCATAAGCCATTTATAATGTTTTTATATTAATGTATGTGGTTATCTTTGCCAGTGATCTTTATTTCTTTTTCCACATTTAGTTATTGTTTAGTGACTCTCATAGCCTGAAACAGTCCTATTAAGGTATTACTTACAGGGCAGGTCTACTAGCAATATATTCTTTCAGTTTATGATTACTGAGAATGTCTTCATTTCTCCTTCATTTTTGCAGGATAGTTTTGCTGAACATAGAATTCTTGAGAGTATTGGTTGTTTTTCTTTTCTGGAATCCATGGTTTTTGATGAGAAACTACCTGTTCATCTTTGAGGAAACTTTGTACATTATGAGATACTTTTATTTTTGCTACTTCTATGATTACCTCTTTTTCTTGTCTTTGATAATTTTATTCTAATTTGTCTAAGTATGAATCTCTTTGAATTTATCCCACTTGGAATTTATGTAGCTTCTTGGGTGTGCATATTAATGTTTTGTTTTGTTTTGTTTTTTGTTTTTTATCAAACTGGGAAGTTTCTGGCCATTGTTTCTTCAAATAGTCTTTTTACCTATTCATTCTCTTTTCTTCTTCTGGAACATCATGATGTATGTATTTGTGTGCAGGTTTCTGAGACTCTGTTAATTTTACTCCATTAACTTTCTTTCTGTTCTTCAGCCTGGATAATCTAAGTTGATCTATCTTCAAATTCTGCTACTTCAAATCTGCTTTTAAATTCATTTAATTTTTTCATTTCAGTTTTTATACTTTTCAATGCCAGAATTTTTAGTTGGTTCTCTTTCTTTCTTTCTTTCTTTCTTTCTTTCTTTCTTCTTTTTTAATTTTAGAGAGAGGGGGAGGGGCAGAGGGAGATGAGGAGGAAGAGGGAGAGATCAAGTGGACTCCCTGCTGAGCGTTGAGTGGAGCCTGCCTGGTATCATGACCTGAGCCAAAACCAAGAGTCAGCCGTTTATCCAAGAGTTGGAAGCTCAACTGACTGAGCCACCCATGTACCCCTGGTTCTTTTTTTTTCTAGACAATTTTTTCTTTTTTTTTAAAAGATTTTATTTATTTATTTGAGAGAGAGAGAATGAGAGATAGAGAGCACGAGAAGGAAGAGGGTCAGAGGGAGAAGCCGACTCCCTGTGGGACTCGATCCCGGGACTCCAGGATCATGACCTGAGCTGAAGGCAGTCGCTTAACCAACTGAGCCACCCAGGCGCCCTAGACAATTTTTTCTCTTTATTGGTATTCTCTATTTGTGAAGATCTTAAATTTTCCTTTAATTCTTTGGACATGGTTTTATTTAGTTCTTTGAACATATTTTTAAATCGCTTTTTTAATGTTTTTGTCTAGTAAGGCCAACATCTGAGCTCCTGTTTTGACTGATTTTTTTTTTCCTTTATATGGTGTATAACTTCCTGTTTCCTTGCATGTTATAGTTTTGTTTTGTTTTTTCCCCTTTGAAAACTAAATCTTTCCAACTCTGGAAATCAGCTCCCTCTTCCCCCTCCAACATTCCTTGGAGTTTTGGTGTTAGTGTTTGGTGCTGCTCTTTTGTTGTTATGGATGTTTGTTTGTTTATTGAGTCTCCTGAATGAATTCTGTAGAGTCTGAATTCATATATATATATGTAGACACACCACTCAGCATCTTTTCTCAATTAGTTTAATGGTCAGCTAATGATTGGACAGAGATTTCCTTGAATGCATTGAACCAATAAGTCTCCCTGACTGTGTTGAGAGGTTTGTGTATGTTTGGGAGGAATATTTCAATACTCCAGTAAGAAGCTTAAAGCACTACTTTAGCCTTCACTTCTTGCTTGTGCAGAGACTCAAAGTCATCTCTAGGTGGGAGATTAGAGCCTTCTCGGTGTCTTTCCTGAACATGTGCACATTCCTGCACATGCATATGGCCTTTTAGACTTCCAGGAATATGCTGGATATTTTCAACATCCCTCATAAAAATTTCATTCCCTGGCTTTTCCTTTATAATATCTTAGTAAGTTTCTTACTTAACTCAGCTGCATTATTAAACAATTGACAGTGATTTTCTTTTGATAAATGCCTTAGGGACATGGCTGTCTACATTGGGTGAGCTGAGTCAGGTTTGATGTCAGTAGTCACTTAGTTTAAATAAAAATAAGTCCTGGGAATGGAGATACCAGACAGGTAACTAGTGACAGTTTTGTAGGGATTGAATTTTGGGGGTAACTTCAAACCTCTTCTTTTCCTTCCGGCCCCTAGGCTACTGGTTTTCACAGTTAATGTAATTGTGTAACTTTTGGTTTGAAGGATACCACAGAGATTGGATGGCTGGGGTTGGGTATAAGAAGCTGAAATGCTACAAAACTTTGTCTTTTTATCAAGGTTCAGCTATTTTTATTCACTGAATGCTCCTCATATTTTTTCAAACCTTTGATTAATTTCCAGAGTTCTGAAAAAAATTATTTTGGCCATTTTTGCTAGCATTCTCATTACTTTTATGGAGGAGTAGATATATGGAGGTCTTTACTCTGCCATTCAGAAGTGTTTTCTATGAGAATTTCAAAAACTCCTTATGGATAGTTTCTAATATTCAGGCAAAGTTGAAACCCACTGGTTTTTAGAAAAAGGTTCAAGGGCCAGGTTCTAGGCAACACAAGCATTTACAACCAGGAAGAAAACAAGGGGCTTATGAATGAGTCAGATAAGGACTGGTTCACAGATGTATGGGGCTTATAAAAAACAAAAGAGAAGCCATTGAATGCTGCCTACATAGTTGAGAAAATGGTTTGAAAACTACTGATTTGAATGATCTAATAAGAGGTCACTGTGGGGGCACCTGGGTGGCTCAGTCGTTAAGCGTCTGCCTTCAGCTCAGGTCATGATCCCAGGGTCCTGGGATCGAGCCCTGCATCGGGCTCCCTGCTCGGCGGGAAGCCTGCTTCTCCCTCTCCCTCTGCCCCTGCTTGTGTTCCCTCTCTCGCTGTGTGTCTCCCTATAAAATAAATAAATAAAATCTTTAAAAAAAAAATAAAAAAAAAAAAAGAGGTCACTGTGATCTTTGTTAGAGCAATTACAATGGAATGGCGAGGCGGAATCTTAGCGGCAGCATGTTGTGACATAAATGGGAAGTAAAAAAGAGAAAGCTAGTTTAGGCTGAAGAAACCAGGCTACAAACAAAAGGAGAGATAATATAGGCCAGTAGTTGGAACAGAATATGGAGTCAAAAAAATTGCTTTGTCCCAGGGATCATTTTAACTGCTTTACTCATTAATCACAAACTTTTCTTTTGGTGTCTATCTTAGACCATAAGGCCGTCACTAGTGGTTTGTATTTGGGGATAAGAAAGGTGACTTTTCTTCCATTGTATGGGAAAGAAATTTGATCCTAAATGGATACATTGTAACTTTACACAGATTCTCAGTGACACTGTATGACTGTAGCTTTGTGAGGGGCAGTGGACTGGAACATATGTAAAGTCTGACAAAACTGAGATGATATCCCAACGCCATCACTTTACTGGTGTTAGCTGCATGACTTCAGCAAAATTAATGGCTCTTTCAGCCTCGCTTCTCTCATATAGATAGTACCAATCTTTCAAGACTGTTGTGTAGATTAATTTAGATAATACCTAGGTTTTATAATAAAGAAGAGGATGCTATATGAGGATGGAAAAGTTAGCCTTTTAATCTGTTTTCTCACCTATAATATAAAAAAATTTTTTATATAATCTCCATGCTGCCTTCCAGCTCTAACCAAATGGGCCTCTAATATCTTTTCATCAGTATTATTCTTCATGTACTTTGTAGACTGCTTGGAATTGGTTGATGACTGGCCATCTGTGTAAGATAGTTTCCATTAGAAAAGACATTCAGCATTCCAAGAGATTGACTTACAAAGAAATTGAAGGTTAGCTTTGCTGAGCTGGGGTGTACTTTTAAATAGATGAACTCATCCCAGGACATATAATAGACAGCACTCAGCAAGGCATATTTTAGATCCTTTAGAAATGAGCCTTGAGGAGATATACATTTGGCATGATATCAGATCCAAAGATATCTATGTTTTGGGAACCCCTCGATTGTTTGTTCTACTTGAAATATTTGTGTTTGTGGAAGTTTGTACGGCTAGTTTTGTGTGGTTGAGGAGACCTTAAAGCAATAACCCACATGAAGAAGAAAGGTAGGCTTGAAAACAGCCAGATAATGTTCAGGGAAAGAAGTAAAGAGGTGAAGCAAGAGTTAATCAATGGATAGAGGAGGATTGGTGAGACCAGCAGAGCATTATGAGACCAAGATTAGATAAGGGACTCAGCGACACAGCAAAAGGAGGAACTGGAAGGCCACTTGAGGCTGAACTGGGCTAGAACAGGAAGAAGAAAACAAAAATGATTTGCCTCCTCAGAGACTGATTTCTTTTTCTGACCAGTGCTCTCAGCTTGTTTTATTGAGTTCATTGATGTACTTTGGTAGAATTTTATTTGAGTAGGCATAGTGTGAAGGATAAGCTCTCATTTCAGGCAACAATTGAAAACTTGCTCATTTTCTATGAGCAGATTAGTGCTTTAAAGATTAAGAAAATTATGCTCTGTGATTTCAAAGGTGAAATGACTATGAAATAAGAATACTGAAAAACAGCACCATATTTATTGTGATTTTATTTATTCACTTTCCATGAAACTTAATACACAGTGTCTCAGCTACAGTTTCTTTCTGAATTGTGAAAGAATTTCTACTTTGAGTCTTTCTCCTCCCTCTGCTTATTCTTCCCAACTGATGGAGACATAATTTTATTTTTAAAATTAAAGATGGTTGGCAAATATTCCTTTGGGAGTGTTCCAGTTTCACACTACTTCTTGAGATAATTAGAATTGTCAAGAGTGACCTAGGAATCCCCCATCTATATTGTCAGCTTTACTGGAGGTTTCATATCCACTTAAGAAACTTTGATCACAGGGCACCTGGTGGCTGTTGGTGAAGCGTCTGCCTTTCGCTCAGGTCATGATGTCAGGGTATTGCGATTGAGCCCCACGTGGGGCTCCCTGCTCAGTGGGGCGTATGCTTCTCCCTCTCCTTTTGCCCTCCCCCCTCGCTTGTGCTCTCTCTCTCTCTCTCTCAAATAAATATAAATTCATAAAAAAAAAAAGAAACTTGCTCACATATAACTTCTGGCAAGAGAGGATGACTGGCAGGTCATTGGATGGCCCCTTATCCAAGTGGACTCTTTGGATGGGACTACTGATGAGCAGGGGCTTTGTAGGCAGCTGGGCAACACTGCAGCCCCAGAGATCCTCCTACGCAACCTGCAAATGAAACTAACGTTATGAAAGATTTCTCCAAAGACAGACATTTTAAATTAGCCAAATTAGTCTAACAGGGCATATCTCAGGAAGATTTAAGGCAGGGCTGGTTGCTGTGCCCGCCAAGAGGCCTACTCTGCCAGTTGAAAGGCAAGCACATCCTTCCCTGCCAACTTGCAATGAGATGGTTCTTGCAGTGACAGCAGATCTACCATGCATGTTTGATTTAAGGCCCTCTATTACCATACCTTTGTAATTATCATCAGATGATGATGAGTCCTGGGAAAAGTGTCTTAAATGTGGAGATCCAGGAGCCTAATCAAAATGCAGCGCATAGAATATATCTTTCTTCCTGATGTTTCACCTCTTTTCAAAAACAATTGTTATTGGTTTGAGTAAAACTGTAGCATGACTCTTGATTCATTTTCACTTTGCTAATCAAAATGTTTCATAAGGTTCTGATGGTGTTCAAGACATCTTACAGGAGGTATGACTTTTCTCTAAGTTGACTGGCATAGATTTCATATTTTACATGCAGTTGTGGGAAAGATTTGTAAAGGCTTTATAAATTCTCTTATTCTGGGTTAGCATTTTCATGGATTCTCATTTTTATCAGGATTTTACAAGGCAGACATTATATTGCTGATATTTTTTATTTTGCTGTTATTTTGAGTCAAAGATTATCTAGACTAGTGATTCTACTTTTTTCCTAGTTAGGGATAATATGTTACTGTGTAACATGTATGTATAACACAGATTTCAGAGGATTTGTATGGGTAAGGAAAGTTACTTTTTCTTAATAAGACATAACCTCAGTCAGCAATATTATGTTAAATATTCAACTTTGCCCAGTGCTCTGTGTTCCACCCATGGTGAAGCAGTGTGATATGAAGGAAAGAGACCTGGGCTTAATTCCAGAAAAATCTCTCTGAAAATCTGAACTCTTCTTATTTGTGAATAGGTGTGACTATGGATAATATCTCTGTTCCTCTAGGCCTCAAATTTCCTCTACAGTATGGTGGCCTTCGAATAGGTGCTCTCGAGGTCCCCTCCATGTCTGACATCTATGATTCCATGAAGAGTCCCTTTTCTTAAGGAATTAACCATTAGTATCCACGTATTTAGTATATAATTTCATAACAAGTTATTTATTTATGACACTCAAGTGACTAATATATCCTTTCTCCCTTGATGTCACTCTTATCTGTCTTGTATTATTGCAGATAATGGAAATTTGGGGCGTTTGAAATAAAAGAAGGCTATATTAGCATCATTCCCACATTCATGGATTCAGGGTTAGAATGGGAATGGCTCCTTTTGGTTTGGGGAATATTATAACCACTGAGCCACCTATGTCCAATAGACTCATTTAGCCTTTAATATATGCCCCCTTTTGTTGTATTGTGTTATATGTATAAAGCCTGACTTCCCAGCCAAATGATAAGTCCCTGAAGATCTGGGAGTTCTAAATAGCAGTTCTAAATATCCCTAACACCTGTCATTTAACATTTAGCCCCATAACTAATCACTTAATATGTTATATGACATGATTTTTTGTGTGGTATAAAAAATGCTTTTGGAAAAATTATGTAAGCTAAAGATTTCCTTTTAATCACTGAAATGTAAACAATTTTCCACAAAACTCAATGAAAAAGGAATATAAGAATGAATAATTTGATCTACTGTGGGAAACTGAAATTCACTCTGGAGTGATTAGTGGTTATTTGGTTTTTAATTGACAATATCTCTCATAAATCATATTATCATATTGTATACAAGTAAGTAGTTGCTACTTCAAAAATAGTTTACCTAGTATATGGTTATATACTAGGTAGGTATCTGTCTGGTTCCATCCCACCCCCCACCCCCAAAAAACCCCTATAAATTGAGGACCAGAATGTCTCAGTTTGAAGGCAAATAACCCAATCTCACAACATTTAGGGATGTTTTTCCTCTTTGAACTCTACAGCTATTACTTTGTCCTGTTGGTTTGGCACTATGATGCATCTTTTCTTACAGGAATGTGCTGCTACTATAGTCTTTGATATTTGTCCTGTCTCCTTGGCTAAATTGCAAACTTGTTGAGAGAAAACACCATGTATCTCATGATCCTGTATTCCAAGTGTCTAACTGAGTTTTACTTATCTAAAAAATGTTCAGTTAATATTTGCTGGGATCCTATAAGTAGGGCAAGACACCCATTGCCATTGCAAGCTCACAATAAAATCAACAAATGTTGGTTTACTTAATTGAACTTCCTAATTCATGAAACAACCTTAATGCAGAAATAGTTATTTTTCTATTATAGAATTTAACTACTCTAAATTTTTGTTATTCTGTTTTCCTTATGTCAAAAGATATATTTAGATCTTTTAGATACTGCCATAGAGTTTAGTCTGGGATCTTTTGAAGGCATTGGGTATTTCAAAATTTAAAATGCCTTTAATTCATCTAAAATAATTTATTGGACAGCTGAGTTTTTTTTTCTTCATTAACATGCAGTACACATTAAAATTTGAGGCAGCTTTCTAATTATTGAAAAAAGATGGATTTTTGTTAAGAGAAATTTATGTGTTGTCTGATTCCTATCTCAGAAATGCACTGTAAAGAATCCTTAAATTTACATATTTTGCCTGGATTTTGAAGAACTTGGGCGCTTTTTTTAGAGGAAAACTATGCTAGGCCTCTTAAAGACTAGTAAATAAAACATTTATAAAGGCAGTATAAAAGGGACACTCTAGGAAAATCTATATAAATCAGAGTCCCTAGAGTCCTTTTTAAGATTCAGGATAAGAAAGTAATTTCTCTCATTAAACTGCCTTAGTGTGAATATGATAGTTCAATATTTCATAAATATTTAATGAATTATTATTTCCTACAACTTATGAGTATTTGGACAATTGAAAGAATTGTTTGAAATATGAGTATATATCTGGCTGTGTGAGGAAATGGGTGATTATAAATGCTTGACACTGTGTCTTGAAAAAATTGCAGAAAAATAGTTTTAGAGAGGGCAGGAAGGATGTTTGGTAAGGTTTTTTAGGGTATAAATTTGAAAGTGCCTATGAGTGCTTCTTCGTTTTTAATTCTTAAAGTATTATTATTATTAAAGATTTATTTATTTATTTAGAGAGAGAGAGAGAGTGATCATGAGGGCGTGTGACCCCGGGGAGGGGCAGAGGGAAAAGGGGGGAGAGAATCTCAAGCAGACTCCCTGCTGAGCGCAGAGCTGGGCCCGGGCTTGATCAAGAGTCAGAAACTTAACCAACAGAGCCACCCAGGTGCTCCTTAAAATATAATTAAAAATAATACCACTAAAACAAACAATGGACTGGACAGAGGTAAAATGTTGTAGAAGTCGTGCTACGTGCCTTACTTGTTTAAGCTTGTTTAAGCTGCGACTCTGCAATGTAGGCATTAACATTTTTTTACACTGGAATAAACTAGAGCTTAAATGCTTAAAAACTTGAAGCAGATAAGTGCTGAAATTAAGTCTGATTCCCATTCCAAAAATCCATGCTCTTAAATTGCATCATGTTGATTTCCTGTGTTGAGGAAAAGTTATTTTTCCTCTTACTGTCTAAAATATAGGTAGTTCTTTGCATAGTGTTTCTGGCACTGTCTCACACAGGAGCTTCCAATAACTGCCAGTCACATGGTGACAATTATGCTTGATTAAGCAGATCCAGTAAGTACTTGATCGACTTTTTCCCATAAATGCTGACATTCTGCGGCCAAAGGGAAACGAACACTTGCCATTATTCTATGCACTCTGGCCATCTCCCCCTGTCCCTCTCAGCAGCACCCAGCTGAGTTTCCTAAGAACAGTGTTCCCAGATGCTTACTTAGACTCATCCTGGATTCCAGGGTTTCTATCAAATACTTTCTTGGGTAATCTGAATTTTTGAGGTCTGTAAGCCCTATACACTGACAGGTGACAATTTGTGACATTTGAAGGGATATTTGGCCATGTGTCATTGTTGCTATTTGTTATTCTATCCCTGATAATTCACTGCTACAGATTTTGAAGTCTTTACAGTGGAATCCTCTAAAACTACATAGAAAAAAGTGCTTTGGAAATGATAAATTCAAAAAAAAAAGAAAATTATAAATTCACGTTATTATGACAATGTAAACAACTCCATGAGAGACTACCATAGCTATTGACTAGTGCATTGATTTATAGTCCACTGAAAAGATCGCTGTTTCTCAAAAGGTGTATCAGAATCGCTCAGTGAGTTAGGTACTGCTCTGGGTCCTATGCTCCCTGCCTCAGACTATCATTCTATCAGACATAGAGTATTAGGGTAATATAAGCGGCTTATATTATGACTCAGGGATTCAGGTTTTCCTACAGTGGGCTCCATAGTTCAGGGTTCATTGTTTCCAGCCTTACAGATAAAGGGGTGGGGAAGTACAGGACAGAGTAAGGAAAAGCTAGTGAGGGGACACTATGAACCTCAAAGGAGATTTTATGGGCCAGGTCCTAACTTTGGCTAGAACTTGTCACACAGACCCAACCGAATGCAAGAGGGCTGATAACATACCCAGGAGGCTAATAGACACAGTTCAGCGAACACAGCATTTTTTTTCTTCTGCTTCATAGGTTCTGTTAAGTCTGTATAAAGCAGAGAAAAGCAAAATCAAGTAAACATGAAAAATGTTGATCATAATAGAATTTTAATGGGTGCCCAACAATGCCTTTATAGCTAATATAGGCCTGTGCGAAGAATATACGATCATAATGTGACTTTTAGGCAGGTCATTTTCATTTTCATAATCTATAGTATGGTCCTTGGGACAACCCAAATGGGGGCAATTGATAAGGGATATATGAAACCAGGGCCTGTTTTATGGGCATACAGTCTGTCTTGTTGCATAGGGCTCTGCTCTCACAAAGGCTCCGTATTTGTGTTAATGCTCTGCTATCGCTGTCTTAAGAGTCTTAATAAATTTGAATGTGGGACTCTGCATTTCATTTTGCACTAGGCCATTATTCTAAACTCTCTGGACATGCCCTATTATGTAGCTTGTCCCACCTGAAACTCATGCCTTATCAGAGACTAACACTGGGCTCAATGATAAAATGAAGATTCAATCTGACGCTACTCAACTTTTTTAGAGAAGACAAGTTAGAATGGCAAAGCTGTGTGCGTGTGTGTGTGTGTGTGTGTGTGTGTGTGTGCACGCATGGGTGCATGCATATGAATATATGGCCATGCAGGAATGTATTTTTTCAGGAAAGAGTTTACTGGGAGCAATTTGCTTTAATTGATATTCATCGAGCATCATCCCATTGCTTATTGTTAGCTACTCATGTGAAGAGTTGGTTGATGTCTATAGCACAAACATTTGTTTCAGATAAATGGGTGTTTCAGTTGGATAAGTTTTAATTAAGCAACCTTTATTGTACAAGTAGTTGTTTTTGAAATGAGGAGAAAACTACTGTAATTTGCTAATTCTGTTATCCAGAATCTGAAGAGGTTGAATCTTGTCCACTATAACCTTGAATACAGTTTTGGCTACAAATGTCCCAAATAAGGAATAAGAAACTTTTCTGATGTATTGTTCAATTTTTTTTTTCTCTATTGCAAATACCAGGACACAATTGACCTCTTCTCAAACTCACAGAATCATCTGGTTCTAAAATGAATGATTTATTTTTAAATCCTGCTTCCACACCACTTGCTTAGATTGCTACTTTAGCATTTCACATATCATAGGAATTTATTTATTTACACATTTGCCACATTCTTAACTCCTTGAGAATAGGTGTTATTGCCATTCATCTTGCTATTTCCAGAGCCTTAGTATAGTTTCCAGGTACCGAGAACATGTTCAATAAATATTTGATGAAGGATGAAGGAATAAATAAATCATGGTAAAAAAAATGTCATTTTTCTTTCAGCAAAACAAATATTTCCAAGTCTCCAAGGAAGCTTCTACTCTTAAGGCCAAAATCCGGGTGTTTTTGTTTTACAAGAATCTTTTTAAACTTGCATTATCCTTTAGTCCATAACAGTTATGTCCAGGAGGGGATGAAAAAAAATCATATTCTTATTAAGTGAAATTTTAAAACATCTGAAGGATAAAAATAGTATGTATTTGACTTTCATATTTATAAATTCATTATGTTATTGAAAGAGCTTTTTTTTCCTGTTTAAAAGAATGAGTTGCTTGAATACATTCACATAACACATGTATATAAGTAAAGAACAATATACGTAGGTTTCAACAGATATATGTGTTAATATTTTGTATTAAACTGGCTGTTAATAATTTATTTCCCATGGTCTGCTAATAATGGCCATGACTAGGGGTCACTAACCTTTTGTTTAAGGCTGGGATTGCTTAACTTACTGTATGAGTTTCCTGTGGCCGCCGTAACCAGTTACCACAAACTTGGTGGCTTCAAACAACAGAATTATATTTTCTCCTCGTTCTGGAAGTCAGAAGTCCAGAATCAGTTGTCACTGGGTCAAAATTCAAAGCATGTCTGCAGGGCCACACTTCTAGAGGCTGTAGAAGAGAATCCGTTCCTTGCTTCTTGCAGTTTCTGAAAGCTGTCAGCATTCCTCGGTTTATGGCCGCATCACTTGAATCCTCAAAGCCAGCATCTTCAGCTCTCTTTCCTCTGTCTTCACATTGTCTTCCCTTCATTGTGAAAGAAATCTCTTTCTCTCTGTTATGAGGATGCTTGTAATTATATTTAGGGCCCACCAAGATAATACAGGAGAAACTCCCTACCTCCAGATCCTTAACTTAATCACATCTGCAAAGACCCTTTCCCCAAATAAGGTAACATTTGTGAGGTTCCATTGAACTAGGATCTTCTGGCTTTGTGGGGGGGGGATGCAATTATGTAGCCTACTACATTTTTGTGCTGCCCACTTTTGTGTTATTGTCTAAGTAGTGGAATTCTAGATGATGTATAATCGTATTTTTTTCTCTATGCTCACTGACACAGGAATGAGGGTGCCATACAATAAGTGAGTGTTGGGAGAACTATAAACTAAATAATGCTATAAGGGAAATGCTGCCTAAAGACGCAGGCTATGGCAAGTAGGGCTCAGAGAGGGAGCTCATAACTTCCCGATAATACTTCACATAAATTAAAGTAATGTTAATTGTTTCTCCCAAAGCAAGGCCATTAAGCAATTTATTGCTCCTACCTTAAGAATTTATTTTGGTATTTCTTGTGGTCCTACCTTTTCAATGGTATTTCACTTTTTACCCAGAGGGGATATAAACACCTTCATGAGAGTCCTTTCTGGTGTATTTCATCTCTAAGGATAATAAGGGGAGGAAATAAATGACTAAATGGGTCCTGATGAGCTGTGCAGCAATCAAAAACAAAAGGCTCCAGAAAGAGATCAATAGGTGGAGCTTCATTTTGAAACACAGTTCCTAACAAGTGGAAAGAGTAAGTGTGTCTACCTGGTTATGAAAAACTAAACAGAAGAATTTTCTGTTTCATTTTTTCCACTGTTGAGGTAAGACATTTGAACTGTGAAAGAAGACGTCTCCTACTATGTACCAGCTATTAGGTGTAAAGCCCTAACACAATTGCTTTCTTTGTTCGTCTGTCAGTAGCTTCCTGTGTAATTTTCAAGTTTCTCAAAACTTTGCAAAGTCCTCTGCCTGGTCATTTACAACTGATCCAAGGTCAGAAAAGGACAGCTTAGTTGGAAAGGGGGAAAAAAAACAAAGAGAAAAAAAACAAGAACGCTAAGAAGTTATATAAATGTCCTCTAGCACATCCCCTGTTCTGAGGGCTAATGTACTGTAGCAATTCATCAGTCATTCTAATAGTCTTAACTTCTGTCAGAAAGCCTACTAAATGGTAACATCTTAAATGTTTAATATTCTAAAACATATTTTCATTAATCATGCAAATTATCTGGGCATCCATATTTTACAATAACCTCTTTTGAGATTAAGAGGCCTAAGGCTTTGTGTATGAGAGACCCATGTTAGTGAGATTGTAGGTGAAATATAACTTAGAATTAAAGGATTTTAGCAACGAACAGTTGCTAGTAAAATTCCAGTGTCTATGTGCCATGACATTTATAAAAAAAAAAAAACCCAAATGCTATTAATGTCATATTTCTGATTAAGTAGCAAGCAGCTAAAATATGCATTTGCTTCATTCTGTTTTATTACGTAGTTGATGGATGGATATTAATGTTGGTAGATGGTATATTGTCCCAATAGAAATGACCCTGTGTTTCATAGCAGACTACTGTGAGCTTGGTTATTAGTAAAGGATAGAACATGTGTTCCAAGCAGTTAGGTTGGCTCCAACTGTACCACTGTACCATGAAAACCTCCATTTATGTGCTGCCAGTCACCCCTATTCCAGAGATTCTTAGCTGCTTGGAAAAAGGAGAAACAGGTGTGTGGGCCCCATGAAACAGATGGATAAGGAATTGAAAGGGGTAAAGGGCATGAGTTTTCGTAGTGTTAGTGGAAATGCTTTACCCTAAAGCTATTGGTCAGTAAGGGTGGAGGCTAATAGTGAAATAGATAAAAATGACCTGAGACCATGTAAATATAGTTGTGCTGGAGTCACAGAGCAGTGCTCATAGACTCAAGAAGATGACCTAAGTAACTGAAAGTCGTGAGTGATGGTGGATCAGTGCACTAGCCTGGCTACCAACAAGAAATAGATGGCACAATCAAATTAGGATAATTCAGAGAAGGCTTATTTATAAAGGGACTAATTGCAAAGATCGGGGCAGGGCAGAGAGAAGGGAACCCTTAAAGGCTGTGCAGGTAGTGAGCTAATAACCACAGAGCTGTTATTAAATCTAAGCCTTTGGAAATGAAAGAAAGGAACAATTACCAGAATCTGAAGGAAAGAGAGTCATGTACAGAATGATACTCTTAGGTGACTAGTGACCTTTGATTAAGGGAGACAGGCAACGCAAGGTGATGTCATGGAGCAAATAAATACCCTGACCTCATTCCTCTCTCTCTCCCTCCAGTCTCCCCCCCCCCCCCCCAGTCTCCTGATGAGGCTTCCCATTCATTGAGCCCAACAGGAACCTGAGGGCCCAGATCAAGGATGTAGTCCATATCGGTGAGCCTCTCTAAATGGACATCAGGGCTTCACATGTGGAGAAGGGCTCTGGAGGAAGACATGCAGGGTCAGAAACATCTAATTTTGGTATAAATACCACTTCTTTGGTTACATGACCAAAATTCATAGCCATACTTTGCATGATTTTCTTATGTTCCTTTGTTGTTGTTGTTTTACTCATTTCTTAAATTTTCTTTTATCGTTACCTTCTTTTTTTTTTTAAGATTTTTATTTATTTATTTGACAGAGAGAGACACAGCGAGAGAGGGAACACAAGCAGGGGGAGTGGGAGAGGGAGAAGCAAGCTTCCCGCTGAGCAGGGAGCCCGATGCGGGGCTCGATCCCGGGACCCTGGGATCATGACTAGAGCCGAAGGCAGACGCTTAAGGACTGAGCCACCCAGGCGTCCCTTTTATGGTTACCTTCTTTAGCAATATCTCCTGCTGCTATTTTCATTAACAAAATTTCTAGTAGCAATCCTGCTTACCCAGTACGCACACATGAATCACCTTACCCTCTGAGGAATCAGATATTTAAAAAAAATATATTGCCAAATGCTATCCAGACAGTTCATTATTCCCTCTATACAGCTTTTTTTAGTATAACAGTGTGAATTTTAATGTCTGTAGTCTGTGTTGCTAAAGGGACAGTGAAGTCTTCACTTTTTTTCATGGTTTACCTTCTAATCATATTTCTCTAGTAAAATATTTAACCATTATTTCCTGAATCATAGGTTCTAAGGTTCAGTAAAAAAAATCTAAAGGGAAATATATTTGTTGCTATATGGAAGGACAGATTTTTTTTTTTCCAGAGCATTTCAATGATTGCTGCAGGAATGAATGAGTAAAGGTTTCAAGAATGAAATAGATGCAGAAAACCCACTTACTTTTGTACATAAGTCCATGCAGCAGCCCTCCGGGTACAAGTACTTATGTATCTCCTTTTGTTGAGTTCTCTATTTTTTTATGAATATGCATATTGGGGAAAAAACTTCCATCTGCTCTCTTTTAGCTGATTATATCACATTTTGGAGCTGTGCATCATTATGGAGCTTCAGAGAAAGATGATCATTTACATTACATATGGGTATAAAGTAGAGAAGGAGTTGATGAATTGCAAACAAGTATAATTTATATGGACAAAGTGTGCCAGAAGTGCTTTTCACCCCATTTTACTCTGCAAATGGAATGATTCCTGCCCATTCACTTGGCGTGGTGCCCAAAAACTCGGCGAGGAAAATGATCCCGTTAGCCTTCAGCATCAGGATTCCACTCCTTCCCATGCAGGAACAGTGCTCTGCACTTCAGGCCCACCAGGGACCCCAGAAGGTCAAAGGAGATCTCTGAACACACTAATGCCATTTTAAAGATTTTCCCATCATGGCTTCTTAATTTATAATATACATCACGCAGACACACTAATACTCAAACTGTTGGTAATTCAAATGTGAGAAGTTTGCATGATGAAGACAGAAAGGGAGAGTAATGAAAAGCTTGTATTTTCCTCTGCACTGTGATTTTCCCATGGCAGATCATTTGCCTAAAGGCCTGTAAACTTCGTAAATATGTAAAAATCTACATTTAGGGTGTCTTTCTAAGGGCTTCTATCTGGGCTAGAGCAGGGTTGGCTGTGACTCCATATTATAAAGACCAGGGAGGGCCCAAGGTGCTGTATTAGGAGTAATGACCTCAGATCTTTATTTTATTTCATTCATTAATACAGGCAGTTATTTATATAGTCAATCATTCAGTCTTCAAAAACGATCATTCCTATTATGTGCCAAGAGTGAGGAAACAAAACTAAATGCAACATAGCCTCTTTTTAAACTGTCAGAACTTGACAAAAGAATATTCTGTCGTGACAAAATGGTCATTTATCTGGGAAGTTCCATTAAATCAGCTGATTCTCACTGCTGCTGGACAACACAGTTGTCCTAGCCCTCAGACTATCTGTCTGAAGAATTTCAAATCACCACAAGCCCATGCCTGTATTATGGTAGCACGTACACTGCTTTCATTTTGTGTTCAGATACCAGTTTTTATGCACACTGCATGCACTGTGCTGAGTGTTTTGCATACGTTATCTCATTTAACCAGCACAGATATATGAAATGTTAGTATTATAGTTATATATATTTCATAGAGAAAAAAAAAAAACACAAACAAACCTAAGCTCAGAGGATAAGTGACTTACCCAAAGTCACATAGTCCTCAAACCTGGGTCAACATTGGGTGTGATCAGATGAATTCAACAGTAGGACATGGGATAGGCTAAAGTAAGGGTTACTTCTATCTTATTTCTGTAGCCAGAAAACCTGGTCAAATTTAGAAACTGCTGTTCTTTTACCTATATTTAGTTCCTATTCATTTTTCTCTCAACCTTTACATAATTCTAGCATGACTTCCCACTTTATGAAGGAGTACTTGAAGTGTGCATCCGGATTAGTTATACAGTTTTCTTTGTTCGTGTGGGGGGATGGAAGCGTGTCGTGTGTGGTGTGACAGAGTATCTAAAATTTCTTCATATTATTTTTCTCAGAACTTGGGCTTGTAACGGAAGTTTCTCAACATGAAATGTCATCATGTCATCAATTTGGCCTCACTCAGGAAGTTGCAAGGCGCTTGACTAACCTCAATGAATTGGATGTTGTCTAAAACCTGATAATCTTTAGCTGACTATCATTTTAGAAGTTTTAAGAGTTAATTTATTTCTTAACTATCTTGGAAATTTAAGTGGTAAAAAAAGAAAAGCTTCTGATAAAAAATTTCAGAGGGAAAAAATATATTGGAACTTATATCAGCAATACAATTGAGGGGGCAGAATTTAAATGTTCTTATCAAAAAAGTATTATGAAGAGTTTATCCATTTATCTGGACTAAAATTTCTCTAACCATGCATACTTTCACCACACACTTGAATTTGTAAATATAAGATGTTCCTAGGATCAGAACAATCATGGCATTCCAGAACAGTTTTATAACCTTTCTGTACTGAAAGACTCAGTTTATTCCAGTGAGAGGCTATGGCAAGATTCTAATGCAGATTATATGATCCAAAGGGCCTTTATTGGCATAGTCTTGGGCAGCATATACATTCCATGTCTCAAAATTGTTGAGTGAATAAATAAATGATTGAGACTGGGACTCTCACCACATTTCAACCTGGAAACACAAAGCCATCTGGTAACCATTAAAATACCAACTTTCTAACCACCCTCACATCCACTCTTGAAAGGCTCAGACTCATGTCTGTCTCCTAGCCAAAAGCAGCAGCAGGTCTGTCTTTACCTTACAACCTTGGGTGAACTATGTCTTGCCTTTTTACTTCTCTTTATCCAGCGTCCATGGTTGAGAGAAAAGCCCAAGGAAAATGAGCAGCAGGGATCCAACAGATGAAATGAGGGCAGCAGGGATCTGTTAGTGTGATACATACTTTTGCTACAGATATCCTTTCCAGTGCTGTGCTACGTGATGGGGCCATCCTTCTGGCAGCTTGAACCCCGTAGTGTCTCCACTCCTGCCTCCTCCTCTCTTTGTAAGAAACCAGTCTCTCTTCCTCTTCTTCAGCCTCCTCAAGACCTTTGCAGCACTGCCACTCAAAAGTATATCCCCAGATCCTTGACTGGGTACCAGATCTTCATTTTGAAGGAGTAGAAGTTGTGGCTGAGTAAGCTTCACCAGCGATTTCTACCATTTTACAATCAGGCAGTTCGTTTCATCCTTCCTAACCTACAATTTCTTGGTATCTTCATAAAGAGGCTGTACTCTCTAGAACTACCTGAGGCAGCAGGTTGGTTAAAGTTTAAAAATTATGGTCAGTGGCTGTGCTGTGTCCAAGGAGGTCCTAGAATAATCTGTTTATTAGAGTTGTAGCCATAGTCAGGAGCAGGGCCATGATGGAGGCAGCATGTTGGAAATTTGAAATTGAAACACTATTTCCTGCTGTGGAGAGGGAAGAATAGAGAGTAGGCATGTGATTTACTCCTGACCTGGGCACTGCATATGGGATTAAATCTCATGGATCTGGAAAAATATACTGGAAATTAACAATGTAATACTGTCTCCCAGCATTTGAAATAACACTTTGTATTTCCTGATTTTTCCTAAGGTATTGTGTTTTATTTTTTAAGAAACTTTTAGATCACTTTATAAGGTATTTACCTATAGACTAAGGACATTGATTTAAATATAAATATGGAATGTGTTATATGAGAATAATTATTATATTCATTGCACTCCGGCAAATGTTTCCTAAATGCCCACTCTGTACCTGGTATAATACCAGGCACCAGAGATTAAAAAGGCTAAACAAAATAATAAGGAGATCATGGTCTTGTGGAAAGGTAAGTGCCTCTCAAATAGATAAAGTATAATATGGTAAGTCCTATAACCGACAGAGATACAAGTTGCTATGGAAACCCAGAGGAGAACACCAAAGGAAATCATGGAAGGCCTCACAGAGTAAGTGACTTTTGTGATGAGTCTTAAGACAGAAAGCAAAGGGAGACTCTTGGATGTAGAAAATAGCAGGAGCCACTCCAGGAAAATAAATAGCATAAGAAAAGTCACAAAGGAAGTGGTGAATTTGTGGAATTGCAAGAAGACTGTTATGGCCAGAGAGTGTAGAGTGAGAGGTGGGAGAGGAAAGGTATGACTCATAGGGTAGGTGAAAAATGGTTGAGAAGAACCTTATATATCCCGGAAGAAAGTTTAAAAATTATACTAAAGATAGTGAGGGGCTATAAAAAAATTTCAAGCCGGAAGTACATGATTTGATTTACATGTTAGATCTTTCTGGAGGCTGTGTGGAGGATAGATTGAAAGGTAGGGCACTGGTAGAATAGAGGTCAGTTGGAAAGCTATTGCACTGTTTCATACATGAGCTCATGAGCTTCCAAAGCAAGACAGCAACCATGGGAATGGATAGGAAGCCATGAATGACAAAACGCTTCTAGAGGTAGGACTTGATTGTATATTGAATCTACATGAGAAGGGTATATGTGAGATGAAGTGAGAAATGATTTTCTGTTTTGGGTAATTGGTTGGGTATTGGTGTCATTAAAGAGAGAGTTTTGTTTGGAATAAAAAAGTAGAGACAAATTTGTAGAGAAAAATCCAAGATTTGGGTATGTTGATCTGAAGCTTCTAGAGTGCTATGAGCTGAATTGGACCCCTTTCCCCACAAATATGTATGTTGAAGCACTGACCCCCAATGTATGATATTTGTAGATGGTGTTTTGGGGAGATAATTATGTTTAAATGAGGTTGTCAGGGTGGGGCCTTCATGAATGGATCAGTGCCCTTCTAAGAAAAAACACCAGAAAGCTTGCTATCTCTGATGTGAGAGGACACAGTGAGAAGGCAGCTATCTGTGAGCCAGGAAGAACTCTCACTAGAATCCAACCATGCTGCAACCTGATCTTGAACTTTTGGCCTTCAGAATTCTCAGAAAATAATTTCTGTTGTTTAAACCACCCAGTCTATGATATTTTATTATGGCAGCCTGAGCTGACTAATACATTGAAGTATTCAGGAAGTCAGATAACACAGAGCTGGGGTTCAGGAGACAGACTGAGGTGAGATAATTCATTTGGGAATTTCACTGTTAAGAGAGATTTTGTCTAGAGGTCTAATATAAAAATACTTTCAAGTACCACTAATCTGGAAAATGGCAAGTGCACATACTGCTTTTTATTATTAAAATTAGGGTATTTCACAGTTAAAAATATTTACAATTAAAGATGAAACATCTGTACAATTATTAAAATTCATTTTACTAAATGAGAATCAACAATATCTTGTTATCTATACTTTTATACCAGATAACAGTGAAGAAGTTAACAAAAAATAATTACTAAAACTCCACTGTGGATCAGGATGAAATGTCTCCAGTATTAATTCACACTCTCCCATTAAGTATAAAAATGAGTGTGAATGCTGCTTGGACAGTTGGTTAAACAGACACATGCTCCATTACTATTTGTTGAATAACAAACACAAATGCAAAACTGGCAGGTATGAAAAAAGGAGTTTTTTTTCCTGCAGAATTTATCATTTCACACTTAAAGCTGAATAAAGCTTATCTCACACATATCAAAGACTTACACTATAGCTTTTCTAACACAGGCAAGTGAAATATTAACAGGTAGCATTTAAAATAATAAATATACATACTATTTACAATAATTGGGAATGTTAGAGACATGAACTCTTATGTAAAATCATTTAGATTAAAATTAACTTTAGGCTGTATCGGCAAAGGCTTTCTTTCTCTCCTGTTTGATCTTTTAGCTCAAGTAGGGTTAAAATGGAATGCATCTATAGATATAAAGTTGAGAAAGTGTGTTCAGTCACTTGGCTCTGTGATAGTAATCTTCTGTACCATGTCAGAGAGATTTTCAGACTCCAGATCTTCTTTGCCATTATCTGAATTTTCTGATGAGATATAACAACCAGAGTCCCTTGGGCAGTCGTCTAACTGTGACTTATTTAAGGAGATGTCTGGGCTTAAGGATAGGGGCACAGGTTCATTTTCTTGCTCTTGAATAGCTGTAAATGGAAAAGAGGAGAGCAGTTAGGAGGAGCCAAGACAAGTTTTATTCACATACTCATTCGCCTTTGAGCTATTTTAACAGTACTAACCTTGACTTCATTACATTTGAAACTTCTGTGAGTAAACAATATATTTGTTTATTATAAAAGAGATATTTGCACTCAAATATTCAAGCCCTGCTTTCCTAGAAGACAAAGTTTGCTCCCCCCCCCTTTTTTTTTGCTTGCTTGCAGTTTTATGGAATTCATGTGAACTGCTTGCATAAGCGAAGATCAATATGGACTTTCTTACATTAATGATAAGTTGCCAGAGAAAGCAGATTGTATCCACAGTTTGACTGATGCCTTGTCCAAATACTCCTTAAAGTAACATTAGAAAAAGTCATTTGTGGTTTAAATGTAAAATCCAACTCAATAGTGATCTTTGTGGACAGTTCTGGAATCATGATAATGTGGAATAATGAATAAAATATCACTCTGGGCAACAATGTATAGTAGGACTTCAATTATTTGGAATTTAAGTAATAAAACTTAAAATATTCAGAATTTTCCTGTTTGCATTCACCAGAAAAATCAACATACAGACCAGGTTGCTCTTAGATAGTAAAACACCACCATTTTCACTGACTCTGCCTTATTTAGTCTTCTACATCTTTGTAGTTCTGAAGAACAATTATTTATATTCAGATTGGTAACTCTGTGTTATCAAAGCAGTATTCTAGATTCAACAGACTTTCTCTTTCAAAAAAATTAATACTAGAAATGTAACAAAAGATATTTTGAAGAACCTAAGCAGCACTATGAAGTTTTACTCTTCTCAAGAAGCTTTTAGCCTCAGAATTCTCTTGGTCAATGTAAAGTTTCTTTCCTTGCCTTCCCTGACACCAGTTAATGTGTGTTTCTCTGCATCATGAGATGGGTCCCTCAGGGAGGAGATTATCTTAGACCACCACCTGTCAGCTCTATCAGCATATCTAACCTCAGAGCTTCTCCGCTTTAGACATTTGAATAACTCCACTTTGGAAGAACCAAACGCACACATTTCAGGGTGGGACAAAACCTCTGCCTTCGGAGGCTATGTACTTCATCCTATTCTGTGAGAAGAAAGTAAATCCCAACTCCAAAATCCTTCAAGAAGGAAACTGTAATGTTCCTCAACAGACTTTATAAAAGTAAAATGCTAAGTAATTTATCTTTAGGAAATCCACCCTTTATCTTGCCTACAGATACCCTGCTTTTTTAAATGCATTTTCTAGGCTTCAGATACCTTGCCAACATTATGTTCTACTGTGCATCCAACTGCTTATCAACATCCTTTATGAGAGAGAATTGAGCCGTGGTGCCCTAAGGCATCCTTGTATGTAATGAATTCACTTCTCAAGGTATCTAGAGTGGTACTCATTTATGTACCATCCACAGAAGAATTGAGAAAAGAGTCACATTAGTTTTTGTATTCTGTGGTTTAGACGAGGAATACAGCTGGAGAAAGGTTGGGAAAAAATGATAAAGATCATTTTAGTCTACTCATCTTCAAAATGAACCATAACGGTTCTTTTAACCTTTTCCTCAGAGCTCTAATTTGCAACAATAAAACCATGTTTATGCCATTCTTCTGAATTTTCTCCATGTTTGCCACAACTTTTTTTAACTGTGGACTCAAATATCAGGTATTTAAGGCCAGTGATGTTATTATAACTCATTCTAGGTATCAGGAGCTTTAATTTTAATATGCATCGAATGTGACTGTTTACAAATTTTAGCCACCATGAAGCATTTTCTCTTTATAAGTCTTAGCAACCGTGAAGTTTAGGGAGAATCTTCTTAATATTCACTAGTGTTTGTGAATGTCAGTCAGTCAGTTTTGTTTCCAAAACCGCCTTGATGAAAAGACAGCCCTGAAATGGGACCTCATTCTCTGAAGGAAAGCTTTCTCCCCTGCCTCTGCTTTTCTGTCTTCTTGCCACTGACGTGAAAGAACCAGCTCTGTGTTTCATTTCCAAGTATTTCTGGAAAAGGCCAGAAAAATTAGTCCTTTTGTAATGCTTCCTGCTACTTCAGCAGTGGTTCACCATATTTGGAGTGTGATCCTAGGCCATATTTCCCCAGATTATATTTGGGCCTATCACCTCAACACAAAATTGAAGGAACTTAGTTATTGCTCTTCAGACCGACATTTTAAACAGGACTTAGCATAATAAAAATTGCTCCCAATACTGTGTTCTATTTAGGCTGATTACTGATTGTGGGATTCTCTTCAAGATATAAGACTTGGACTTAAAGAACTCTGATTTCCAAAATTAGTTCTTTTTCTTTCAAAAAATAAGTACTTAGCTTGGTATTTCGTCTTCGGAAGCCTCTATCCATTCCCCTCAAAGGGTAGCAAAGTAAACAAACAATAAATGAAAATCTGATGCTAACAGAGAATATGTCATTTTTAAATATTGGTAATAAAATGTATTTGTTTTTATTTTTGCCTGAGAAATGCTATGTCACCTTCTCTAAATTCTCAGAATTGGTTTGTTTTAAATACAGATTATTTATTATAGGAACCCTTTATCTGCAATTTTTATGGAAAAAGGAAATAGTTTCTCAGTATGAAAGTTATGCAGCACAGTAATTTACAGAATAGCAGCAATTTGCTAAATGATTTCCTAGTGAAATGAAAACATGACTTTGCCTCCTCAAATGCTTCCCACCAGGCTGGCAATAATTTCAGGCAGGTGATCAGCTGGAGCCCCTCAACTGTAACTATAAAAAGAAAAGGCAGGTCATTATGTTATATTATGGAAATGAAAGCTATATAGCATTCAGTTTTTGTGTTTGGAGGGTCAAGGTTTTCCTTTTCTTGTTTTTTTGTTTTTTTTCCATCCTGACACTAATGACTTCGGGATTGGCACAAACCTAGGTCTTGTACTATGGATACTTTTTCCAGCAGAGGGGCTGAATTCATGCTAATATGTCCATATTTTCTTTCTAAGTCATTTAGTCCCTTCGTGTGGCCATGAAACAGAGTAAAGCTAACTGATCCACCTAGAAATTGAAACTATAACCTTCATCAGTTTTGGCCCATGGTCCAATCATCTGAGCTAACCAGGCAAATAACACATTGGGATAAGAAACAGTTTGCCTCCAAAATTACAGACTTGCCATGTAAGATATGAGTGCATCTTTTTTTATATCAAAATATTTCTGATAATATGTTAAAAAAATCAATATATATGATTAAGTATTCTATTACTAAAATTATGTGAAGACCTATAGACTTATGCATATAATTCACACGTAAAAGTGTTAAAATTTTAGATAGATTTTCTCTATATTTCTCATGTCATCTATAATGTCTTATATTTTAATTAAAAAACAAAAGAAATTAAAATGGTACAGTTTTTCAATAAAGCCCCTGCATAGTTTGCAAATATTCCAAAGGCTATACATTTTCAAATCTGGGTATATTGGAGAATTATTAAATAATTTGAAAAAGGGTGTCTCTTATTGCTGCCAGCTAACAGCAGGCACAATCAGAAGGCCAGAAAGCAACCCCAAACATTTCTGTACTCGATATCATGAAAATAAAATAATTACATTAAGGAAAAATTATTTAGGAAATATTTTGTCATAAAGAACTAATTTGAATATTAAAATATATTATTTCTTACCAAATTTTTATGGAATCATGTAAAGCCCATGGTTCAACATTTTAAGATAGTCATCGATAAAGATAAAAAGTGGCATGGTGATTAGATTAAAACAGAAGACAGCTAATATAATTATTCATAAAATAATTATATTGGAATTGTGACATTTAATTAATTAAGTATAGGCAATCTCAATTATACTAAAAGTGAAGAAAGCTTTAAGGAATTCAAACTAAATCGTAATTCTGGGAAAAAGTCCTCATATCCTAAAGAGAGAAATCTGTCCTATATTCACATAGGTTTCTCTCTCAATTTTCTTCACCCAAATATTCCAGATTTTGACTTTACTTTTAGGTCTGAAGCTTCTCTTTCTTTGGGCTTCTGTTTCTTTTGGGTACTATAAAATAATGCAATCTACAGGGCATAAGAAAATGCCTGGCCAATGAAAGTGTTCAATAAGCAATTTTTTTTAATAAAAAGAATGTGATGTTTAAATTAATTAAAGGAAGTAGCAACTAAAGATCAAATAAGAAATTTCGTTGAAATTCAAATGAAGATACCTCTTGGCTCTTTGAATTATTGTCCCTTTTTCTCTCCTGGTGCCATCTCCAAAGAGGAAAAACCAAGCTATGTCATCCTCTCTGAGGATGGCTCAAAACCTCAACTTCATGTTGGAGTCCCATTTGAGTCACTCAGAACAAAACTCGGGCATTCTCCAGGTATCTACGGCTGTGTTTATTTGTCCAGAGGCAGTGTTGTCCAAGGAGGAACATTCAGTAGACAATATGGCGAAACTCTTAGTTATTTCTGATTTCCTCTTAAGCACATCCTTAAATTACCTGAACATGTTAGTTTTATAACAATGACTTTTTGGTAATCATGTCATTTGAATACTAACCTACATTTGGAAAAACAACAAATGGAAAACAGGAATCCCTTCATGGAATAACAACCAGTTACTCTTGTTTTCCTGAAGCCGTGAGAGAATAGGAGTTGAAATGATGCTCCCTCTTTTTGCACATCTCTCTTTGCATCTTAACAGCGTAGTCTACCTTCTGATGAGATGTGGGCCACGCAGTGAATCTTTGCACTCACATTCACAGCAACCTCCCCTTGCACCCTGCTGACTGCCTCAGTAAGGGCAGAGGCACCCTCATCTGAGATCTAATCGCTCAGCAGCACCCAGATGCTGAGGATCCGGATGCATCTGCCTACTGCAAACATTCTATCTGTGAGGTGGGATTGCTAGGGACTTAAAGTTTTATAATCAGAAAAAAGTTTCCTTATGATTTACAAGTCTCTTTATTTCCTCATTCTACAAGCATTTGTTGTTTTATTGTTATTGTTTTTGTTTTTCATTCTGCAAGTATCTGTAAACCATCTACTCAGTGCAGAGCACAGAACTAGGGGCTTTAGGAAAGGCATACGGTATTAGAGGATTCTGTCTTCTTTGACCAGGGTAATCATACAAATTCATGCCTAGTATACAATCATAGTGCAATATAAAAACAAGTACATTACAAGTGCCTTAGGTGACTGAGGTGAAAATTCTATGGACTCTCTCCTCTGGGCACTGTTCTCTGATAGAAGACCAAAAATGTTTACATTTCATTTTATTGTTTTTTTATTATATGGAATATGGCATCAATCATAAATTAAATCTTTGGGGGGAGGTGGTAAAACCAACAAGAAATCTGAAGAAATTGAATTGCATAAAGCTAAACAGCTATAACTAGAAATATATATTAAATATATTTATAAATACATAAAAGTCAGAGATGCCCATGTGCCTTCTCTACTGTGTATATGTGGATGGTTAACCTGTATTTCTGAAAAGCTATACCTTTCTTGAGTCTAGATTCAAATCATACAGCAGGTGGGTTGGAAACACCAGGCATGCATGTCAGGGGCTAGGGCACCAGGCTACCCTGGCACGCTGTCAGACCGACTGCTGGACTGCTGCTTGGCATTAACTACAAATCTCCCCTGCCGGCAGCTCATGTTCCAGGCTCCTGGCTGGGACTTGCCTCTTGCTCTGCGTCGTTTTGGGCACGTAGGCAGGCAGGAAGGCACAACTGGGGATAGTTGAGCAATGTGGAGCTGCTGTGACCACAGCTGGTGCCAACAGCCTGGCGCACAACCCACCCTTCCCCCTTTCCTCTTCACTGAGCACTGCCAACAGAGGTTGCAGTTATCTAAAATATATGATACATAGCTTCTAGGACAGTTTGCTTATTCAGTTACTAAGTTGATTTTTTTTTTTATCTTTTCCCTCCAATTTAAAATGTAATTATTCCTGTGCTTATACGGAGAACAAGCTATTTCCATCACCCATTTTCCCTGAGGACAATAGTACACATTCTCATCACACTTTTAAGACACATCAAAGTGCCTCTAAATGTGGGAAAAGAGGAACAAGTTCAGAATAAAGAGAAAATATTTACTATGAATAGCAGTTAACTCTGATTATTTGCAAGAAGCATTTATTAGCAAGCAAAGGGGTCCTGAAGGTTGTGTTTATGAACAACAAACACATGCACACGCGCACACACACACACACACACACACACTCTATTCTTACTGGGAATCTTTATTCAAAGCAAAGAAACCATTTTAAAATTCAGATGAGAAAGAGAGCAGTCTTAATGTGCACCAAATAATTCTTTTGCTCCTTCAAAAGCCGAGTCTCACTCCAATTTTTCTTCTCCTTCTAACCTTATCTAGATTCCCAGCTGAGGGAGCCAGTGACCTAATTCTGCTCAGTTCTAAGGCAACACGGGAGCAAATTCAGAACATCTCGGTATTGGCCTTGGCGGGATTGCAGAACCCCAAAGTTGTTAGCCTCCTCCAGAGGTAATCCTGTAATCAGCGCTACCACCACTCACCCAGCCCTTCTATCAGCTTGTAGGAGAAACACCTTTACCTCCTGTCAAGCGGTGACCTAAAAAGTGTTAATCCAGTTTACATGTTCAGGGTCAGAGTGGGTACAGTGCTATCTATTTTGGCCTAAGAGAAAAGGAAAATTGCTTGCTCTAAGTATTCGATTTCTGTTTTTGTCCCTCTCCCACTCCGCCGTCCTCTTGGGCCCTTTAGATACATTAAAGGCTCACATGTGGCTTGTGGTTTTTCCTCTTTCCTCTCAAAGTTTTAACTCTTGTTCTTCACACAGGTGTCCACTCTCCTTGATTTTTATAATGAAGGGTTAGTAAAGCAAAACTTTCCAGTTCCCGATCGAAGAAGCATTGAGGTTTTAAATTAGGAATTTTATCGACATTCCCCAAACTGACTGTATTCAGTGATCAAGATAAAATGCATACATAAAATCCTGGCCAATTTGCATGCTCCGTTCTTACACACACACACACACACACACACACACACACACACACACACACACACACACCCCTGTTTTTAACCTATGACTGTGACATGCATTTGTTTTTAATAATATCTTAGTTTTATATAACCATATATTCAAGGTCTTTATCTTTCAAGGTACATGAAGGTTGTGCATTTAATCTTTAGCATGGTTGTAGGAGATATGATTCACAGAGTAGAGAATAGATAAAAATAAGCATGCATGCAGCAGCATGGTGCCGAATCATCAGAACTCACCATCTTATCAACAAATAGAAGTCATTCTTCTTTATTTCTTGAGCAAAGCAGTTTCATATAAGATAAATAGCTTTCAGTCAGAATAGCCTAACATGTAATATGCATCTTTTTGACATGTATATTCTAGTACTACTTTAGACCATAAGATTAAAATAAGAAAAATCTCAGGGCTGTGTGTTAACAACAAACACTGGTTGCATCGGCATTTTTTAAAATATTTTTCACCCCCCAAAATTTGGCTTTGTGTGTGTATATTTGTACATTACTGGTTCTTATTAAATGATCAACTTTTAGTGACCTTCACATACCATTTTCTAAAGTCTTATAAGGGAAATAATTTGGGGGATTTTTACTTTTTTATATCATGCTTTGGAGATATTGTGTTTTGTTTCCAGGGCATAGTAGGATGTGTTTCTAATAGATGTGGGAGACTGGGTTTAGATTTGTGACCTTGAGAAAGCTACTTAACTTCTCTGGTTTTACTTTCCCCATCTTGCAAAGGAAGCATTTGCGTCAGATGGTTTTTCAAATTGCACCTAGCTCTCATACAATGTTATCTATACATCATTATTCTTTCATTAACATAGAAACTAGAGGGGGGAGGAGGGGGGGTGAAATGAAGCGGTTAAGTGGACACCATACATGGCCCAAGCCACAGCGCTGGACCGATCTTCCCGCCGTGGGTCCAGACGGAGCACTGTTTTATGGCTAAAAACCTTTCTCATCCAGGCTCTCTTGCCCTTCCTATTCACCAGTCCTGTTGCAATGCGGCCATAGCTGTCTTGCACCTTTCAGGCAGTAATGTTGTTGCAAGGTTTCTGTTCTCACTTACGTATTAACTTCCACTTTCTGAGATGGAAAACTGAACTGAAGCTCCTGAGAAAATTGGCATAGTAGAAAACTTCAATTTTCAGATATTCATTGTTCTTTCTATATTTACCAGTTTGCATGTGTGGAAGAAAGAACTTGGATTTTTATAGCACACTGCCTTTGATTAAAACTTCAGCTCTGCTACTTATCTAGCTGTTTTTGGCCTTTTTAAAATTCATCTCTGAAATGTTTTCTCATCTGTGGAATGGACAAAATACCTATATGGATGGTATTACAGAAGAAAAGCAATGTGTTTACAAGTGCTCAAAAAATACCTTTTCCCTCCCACTACTTCAACATCAAATTATTCTGGAGGGTATTGACAACAATACTGAACATTATCAATTCCAAGAAATCTACAGAATCTGTTTCTTAGCCTCACATTATTTAGTGAGGAGCCATGTTTAGAAATGACAAGATGTGAAAGAAACTGCCTCATTTACCCCAGAGATATTGCCTCATCAGTTTACATGGATCAGTTTTGTTTTGGCTTGTACTATTGAGTAAATTGGCTACTTTCTTAAAGTTGATCTTTGTCTGCCTTTGTGACCTCATCCCCTTCTCCTAGCCCCCACAGTTTCAAAGGATGCATATAAATACCTGGGCCTAAGAGGAAATAAATTCTGGAGGTGTCAAATTAGTCTTACATGTGAAAGCTCTTTGAAAAAGGAGGAAGATCTATGCAAACGCAAGACAGTAAGTAAGAATAAAGTGAGATGCAGTTTCTAAAAAAGTAAATTTATTCCTATGAGATAAAAGGCCAGTGTATAAACACGTGCTGTGTAACTATGCCCATTTTAGAGCATATGAGACAGGATACAGGAAACCTACTACGAGACAGTCAGGAGGCCTGGGTCCTAAATACAACTTTCCTCCTTGCTCTCCATCTGGGCTGTTACTTGTAGAAAGTAGAGTAGCATCACAAACACTGGCCCTGGCTCTCCATAATTTACTATGTGTGTGAGCTTGGACAAGTTACTTATCTCTCCATTTCTCATTATAAACACGGGACAGTACTCTCTGACTCACAAAACTGTGGAGTGTATTAAAGAAGATAATAAATGTAAAGATCTTGGCTCAAAGTTTTACTCCGAGAACAGGTTCAAAAAAAAGTAGCTAATGATTATGAGCAATATTACTTTTGGTTTTTTTTTTTGTTTTTTTTTTTTAAGATTTTATTTATTTATTGGACAGAGAGAGACAGCGAGAGCAGGAACACAAGCAGGGGGAGTGGGAGAGGGAGAAGCAGGCTTCCCGCTGAGCAGGGAGCCCGATGCGGGACTCGATCCCAGGACCCCGGGATCACGACCCGAGCCGAAGGCAGACGCTTAACAACTGAGCCACCCAGGCGCCCAGCAATATTACTTTTGAAAGAGAAAGTTGGATTAGATGATCTGAGTTCTTTTTCATCTTTAAAAGTCGCTACATCCCTCTTTCTTCCTTAGAAAATATTCCTTGTGGAGTTTGGTACGTCCCGAGCTCAGGGTTTCAGAAGCCTGACCAGATTTAGTAAGAAGAGCGTTCAGATTGGGCAACTGTAGAAACAAAAGCTATCCTATCTTTACAAACCCAGTTGGTAAGTGAATGTGCATGCATTACTCCATCTTCAGTTTATACTTACAAATACAGAGAACCATCTCAGATAATAAAAGTGAGTGCTGAATATTTTTGCAAGCTATATAACATTTTGAAAGAATACTATAAACACATACAAGATGTGACTATATGGTAATGAAATGAATTTTCCTGTGCGGCGCGAAGGCTCATTAGCTTAGAGCCATGCTCGGTGCTGTTCTACAGAAGTTGCATATGACATTTCTCACTAATGGCTCATGCTGTCACTAAATATTTGTCTCTAACTCCCTCAGTCTTTGGGAATGCAGACATCCACTTGTGTGTAAATTAATAGCTCTGCAGAATCTAAATGAGATGCCCAGAAAAGTCCTTTCATTTTCTGAGTCCAATAAGGGAAAAAAGTCCTCTTCCTAATTATAGACCTGACCAGAGTTGTTGTTTCTAAATAAATAAGAAAATACTTATTTTATGGGAAAGAATGCTTTATAGGATTCTCTGTAAATAAAACTGGGGCTTTGTTTTTAATAATTATGCCATTTACATTGAACTGTGATTTTTCAGCTAGGGAGAAAAGTAGGTGTGCACACTTACTTTCTTCATCAAGGAGATTTTCAGCAGCTGATAGTAATCTCATCCTGTCTTCTGGGTTTTTAATGTTTAATTCAATGAGATGACTCTCTCTTATATCCTTTAAATCTTCTAGGGTCTCATAACCATTGAGCAAAAGTGTTGAGGTATATTCCTATGGGGGAGAAAAAATATGTATAATATAAACTAGTCAGATTCAAATATTTTATTTTTAGTTCTCTTTAGATTTAAAGAAAGTGTAGAAGTGCGTATGGAAACCAAAGGCACCGATAGAACTTTTGCTTAACTTTCCTTTGTACTAGTTCTCCACATATGAACTCTAGGGCATTTAAAAGAGTATGTTGGAGAATTCTCACCTTCTGGAAGGACAGATGTAAAGAAGAAATAATTACGTTAAGCCGTGCAGTGCTAAATCATGGATCAATTAAATAGCTGGATCATTCATCCCATTTGGCACTTTTTCACTTCTCAAATAGTTCAATTGACAAAGCTAGCGTGTCCTTACGTCTATCAATAAAATGCCTCTAAAAGAGTAATTATAGTAATATTTCTGAATCTACATCTTGTTTGCTGTCTTGCAAAAATAATTTACCCTCACTAACTTCTTGGGGTAGTTTAAAAAATGAATTTGAAACAGGCATGAAAAATAGCATTTGGTGAAAGTCATTATATAAACCTAAGGAATTCCAGACTTTCTATTTAATTAAAAGTTTTTATTAAGCATAAAAGCACTGTGGTGAGGAAAAGTATTGTTTTCTTTTCTCAGCATGTATAGTTTGTCCATCATTTGCATCAATATATATTAATTTAAAATTCATAGGCTTCTGATTTCTGAGTCTGTATGTCATTTATGTAACCTTTGTTCTCTGTAACAGAATAAAAATGCAAAGTGAAGCTGAAGGCTTTACAGCTTCCTCAAAACTTCCTTCCATTTTACCTGATCATAATTTCAGTAACCTTAGTTTGGTTACCAAAACTGAGTAAGAGGAAGCATAAAAGTTTTAAGTAATTAGGAATAACTACCAGCCCCTTTAAAAAAAAAAGAGAGAGAGAGAGAAAGAAAAAGTACCACTTCTTTTAAAAATAATGTCTCTTAGAAGGAGCACTGAATTAGAACAGAGAAACCAAAATCCCTATTCTGACATAATCATCTAATTGTGGGTTCTTGAGTAAGTTATTTCACTTCCTTAGACCTTGGTTTTCTCATAGGTCACAGAGCAAACAAAAAGAAGAAGCAGGGTTTAAACTTTGTACTTCATCCAAGCAGTACCACATTTGGGGGGCACCAAAAGTAATATGAGAGGGCCTACGTAGTGTGTCTACAGACAGGAGTATAACTAGATAATTCAGGAGAAACAGTTAAGGAAAGTTTAATTGGCTATTGCCTTGATGAATTTTGAAAACTATCAAAGTACGGCTGCATTAATATTAGAAATGGGTTGCAAAACAGTAAATTGAGTGAGGCTAGGTAAATTGTATGTATACACCATTTAACAAGGTAGAGATTTCATAAAAATTTTGCTAATATAACAAGAAAAGAATTGGATTATAAATATAGACAATACAGTTTCCTTAACATAATCATCATGGGGGCTTAATGATTACTATTTCCTAAGAAATTGCTTTTGAAACAGTTATATTTAGTTATCTTCTCTTGACTTGCTTTTGATCTCTGCCATACAGAAAGTGTAATTTTCTTTCCCTGTTTCCTTTCAATTCTCTGGATTTTTACCTTTACTCTTCATACTCTCTTTATCATTCTCATTTCCATGTTTTCTCTGGACCTTTTATTCTCCTAGTTATTTTTCATTTTTCACTGCACTTTCTCAACATTAATCTCTACTGTCACTGCTAAGTACCATTAGAGTTTAGTCCAAGGGAGGTTATAACAAGACCTGTCCTTGTGTAATAAAAGTAATAAAGGAGAAATAAGAAGTCTTCTTGGAAAACAGATTTTTCTTTGCTGTAAGTCCTATATATTTTTTTTTACCGCTGTACCAACACTGATCCATTCTCCTCAATTATTCCATCCAGAGGCCACCAGAATCAAATAGGTCACAGGCTTGCTAACCTGAAGTTGAATCCTCTCTAAGAACTCCTGCAGAGTCTTGGGTTTTTCCTTTCCACTCTTTCGGTGTGCCTTTATTTTCTTGGGGGCTGCTTCCTCTTCGGAGATGACATCCACATAAATAAATTTGAAGTTTCCCACCTTATTGTTCAACATTCCTGTCCACATCCCCATTGGCGTTTTGCAGATAATGTCTATGATGTCTCCTTTCTAAAGACAAAGAAACACACCAATGAGTTTTCAGAGGACTTTGGTGCTATGCCAATTAGTAGAAAGAATGGAATCATAGAAAATTAGAATAATGAGGGAATATGATAAGGGAGGTTACTGATAACCGAAATAAATCTAAGAGAAAATTTCTTTTAAAAAGTTCAAGGGAACTCTTTGCTAGTAATAATGAAAAACACTTCAACAAGCTTGAAGAAAAGCTCCTACATGCATTTGATGACATCTTTATGTTTTTGGTATATCAATTTATGAACTTATAATTGTAGGGCACAGTGGAATTTACAAAGTACTTTTGCATACAGTGAGTCATTTTATGCCCATGACACACTTCTTAAGTACATATACAAGGTATCTTTGTAACTCTAAATATTATGGAAAAGAAATGCAAACATTAAATAACTTCTCAAACTCATGGCAGTCAGTTGTCTGAACTCAAAAAATGATGCTTTCTTCATTCATCTTGTCAAAGCAATAGATATATAGCAAAGCTCAAGCCATCATTCCTGGAGGGGCTCTCAAACGGGGAAGGGAAAGAAAAAGAAGTCTCTGTCCATGCTTCTAGTTCATCTGAAAAATTTATCTACAGTAAAAAACCATCTAAAGTATTGCATTCATCTAAAATCGTGAAACTGTTAAGAGCTTCATATATCTAAATATGTAACAAAAGTATGTGTGTGTGCACTAAGGATAAATTATGCTACTGAATTATTTTAGAGAAGATAATACTTAGATTGAGCTTCACAACAGAGTTTGGATTGAAATATGAATGAAGCACATTAGGATGGACAAACCAGTTGGTCTTTTTCTTCATTCATATCTAAGACTGATTGGCTGCAGGGTGCCAGTTACTGGCAAGATTAGAAAACCCCCAGGGGTACTTTTTTTTTTTTTTAAAAGATTTTTTTATTTATTTATTGAGAGAGAGAGAGAGAATGGTAGAGAGAGAGCATGAGATGGAGGAAGGTCAGAGGGAGAAGCAGACTCCCTGCTGAGCAGGGAGCCTGATGCGGGACTCGATCCCGGGACCCCAGGATCATGACCTGAGCCGAAGGCAGTCGCTTAACCAACTGAGCCACCCAGGCACCCCCCAGGGGTACTTTGTAAAGAAAATTGATTTCTACACAAATACAGTGCCTACATTTAAAAGTCGCATTTCCTCCTTTGAGACTTACAAATTTCTACCCCGGAGAGGACATTATAGATTCTGATATGGGGACTACCCTCAAACAAACAAAACAATAAGTCTGCTACTAAAAATGCTTTTTCCCCATGTTCTATGAATGTGTATTCTTCCATCTAAAACACGCATTGTCAATGTGATTAAAAGATTTGATCTTTCTGATTTGTGATCATCTGCTTGTCTGACCTTGTGAGCTGTTCATCTGGTTCTTCCTGCCTTTAACCATGGGGAATCAAATCCTGGGCTAGATGGGATCAGCTAAACAGACCTAGAAAATCCCCAGAAGCTCTGGGGGAAGTTTCTAAGCATGGGAGCTCTGTGCTGCATCCTTCCTATTATCCTCTAAACTTATAAAAGTATACGTTCTAGGAACGCCCACAGGTCACCAAGCAAAGACCCAATTTCATTATGGATAAGACCCTTGATATAAAGGATAGCATTCAATCCTCAGTGGTGACTGGGGGATTCTTACTGTGTCCTACAAGAGCTCTCCAAATAGCACCTTAGACAGCATAAGTGGTGGGGCACTGGTATGGTATTATAGGGAAGGTGAAAAGCTCTCCTGAGTCAAAATGTGTTCAATTTGTTCCCTTCTGCACCCTCCCCCAACAATGGTTACTAGGCTACAAATATTCTTTCCCCAAAACTTTAACTTAGACTTCAAATCATTTCATAGAAACGACTAAGGAGCTAACTATGGAAAATAATGTTCTCCTCATTCTCCCGCTGAGCTTACTCTGGTTTGTTACAATAGAGGGGATAAAGAGAAGAGCAGAGTGTCTTGAATGTTAAATAATAACATCAATACTTCATAACTTATAATTGCTGGTTAACATTGGCTTGGTGTTGATAGTATAGAAAAGTCATAATTTCTGTCCTTTTAGCTATATCAGTTTGTGTTACTAAAAGGAATAATTTAACATGTATAAAATACTTTAGCACCAAACCTTCTATTTGTACAATTGCAACAGCACCTCCCCTCTAGTGTGAGTAGGACTATGAAAGCGATGGATTTCACACCCATGATTATGTTGTATTTTATGGTGCAAGGGACTATGCAGATGTAATTAATGTCCCAAATTAGTTAATGTTGTAATTAAGAGGGAGATTATCTGGGTGTTTCTGACTTTATCAGGTAGGAGCTTTTAAAGAGATTTGAAACATGAGTGAGCTCTTCCCCTGCAGGCTTTGACGGAGCAAACTGCCATGTTGTAGAGAGGACCACGGCTGGCAACCTCAAGGGCCCGAGAGTGACTCCCAGACAATATCCAGCAAGAAAGCAGGAGTCTCAGTCCTGCAACCTCTGCCTTGGAAGAGGACCTGAGCCCCAGGGAGATTACAGCTCCAGCTGTCACCTGGATTTTAGCCCAGTGAGACCTTAAGCAGGGAATGCAGTTGGGCCATGACCAAATGTTTGACCTATAGAACTGTGAGGTAATACATTTGTGTTGTTTAAAGTCCCTGAGTTTGTGGAAATTTGTTCCACAGCAATAGAAAATGAATACAGAGAATAAGGGTTAAGAAGAGGGAATTCAGGAGGGAATATCATTGGGAGAAAGATGTCTGGTTATTCGTAGCAACTAACTTAGGTACCGAAGTTGCCCAACCAAGTCTGGTTCCCAAGGGAGTTGCTGTGAGGGGCTCTTGCCTGATATCACCATCTTTTCTCTCTCTCCTTTTAACTCCAGCAAGTATCAGGCAGAGCTGGGCACCTCCACCTGTGAGGCTTTTGGTTTTCAGAAAAATGTAGACAATTTCTCCTCCCCTGATAGGCTCGGATTCTGCATTATCTCCATAACAGCAACTTATGCTGTAGCCCCAACAGAATCTGATTCCCCTCTCCCACCTCATGTATTTTGTTCAAATTCTTGCCACAGTAACCCCGTCCTCAGCTCTACTGCTGGGAAGAACACACTCGCCGCGCACCGCCCCCCCCCCCCCCCCCCACTGCTTGTACTTCCTGACACAGATCATACAACCAGCGCTAGATAAACCATACAGAATGCAGATATGATGTGCACACACCTTGATTTTGAGGGAGTCAGTGTCATAGGGGCTTGGTGTAAAATCTGTATGTACTCTGGCACGGCCACAGAATGGTCCAGAGTAGGGGCCATCATCATCAAGTCGAAAGCTATCCCGGTTACTTGTACCATCTGAACAGCTTGTTATTCCACCTGATGAAAGCAAAGCAGAGGTTAACAGTTCTCACTGAAGGTTCATAACATTCTGAACCATCATCTGGATAGAGCTAAGCAGGGATAATGCTGAAGCACTGGATGCCAACCTTTTGAGGGGGTTCTAAGTGATGGATTCCTATTTTTTCTGCCTCCCAGTCACTCTCCATCATTGACCTCTGTCCTCTGAGCCATTTCTGAACTTCCTCCAGCCAATCTGACCATTCTTTCCTCAACCACTAACCCAAACACCCTCTCACTACAGTCTCTGTGATCTGATCCAGTAGCACAGTGTTTTGAGCATTGAACACTTGCTAAAGAGGCAGACGATACAGACTTAACTCCCTATACAGGCCAGACAATTAATTTTGTACCTGTAAACAAAGATAAAAACCTATAGCAACAGTTGGACCTTTATGTGCTACTGATCACAAATGGTCAAAGCATAAGACTACAGGGTTCCCTATACTTACCACAATGTAGCTAGAATGCTCTCCCAAACATCCTATTCTGTACCAAAAGCCATTTTGAAACAACATCTCTATGCATAAAAGGTAGCACTTTTGCTTGTTGTGTGAATGTGAAGGAAAGAGAAAGTGTGTTCCGGTGTCTGTACTCCCAAGTGGTTCTAAACTTTCTAAAGTGGGCTTTTAAAATTGCTCCAAATCCTTGTTCTCTGGTCCTTTTCCCTTCTGAGTTTGAACCTCAAGGGAAAAAAAGAAAAAGATTCCATTTTTGCTGCCTGCAGGACGGGGGCAAGAATGGCTCCCAGTGGAAGTAATTCTCGGTTTCTCCACCACTCTCACCACTCTCCACTACTTTCACTGTCTCCTTCAGTGTGGCCTTGCAGTGCTCTTTTCAAAGATGAAACAGCCCTGGTTTCTCTGCTATTTATTCAAATAATTATGGAAATAAGGTAAAGAACCTTAGAGATGTTCTATATCGAATATGAACCATTGTAAGAAAGGGTGAGTTGCACGTAACTAAGAAACTAATTTGTGTAGGACAATAGCGAAGTGGGCCACCGTCTCCTTACACCTTCCCTTCCATGGCCACCCCTGGTGCTGGCTTTTCATGGTACATTCCAGTTAGTAAAATTCTACCTACATTCAGCAATACAATTGAGAATTTTAAAACTTCCAGCAGAAGTGAATAGTAATGAAATCTGAATTTCACACATTGCAAAAATATATCCTTCAAATGTTTCTACATTAGTTTTTTTTTTTTTTCCACAAAATAACTCTTCTTCAGCCCATAGGAAAAGTAGGAATAAAATTCAGGATATCTGAAACATCTGGTCTTTGCAATCTATCTTCAAATAACAGAAGCAGTTGATTAAAAAGGAAATGGAAAATAAACTTTGCAAAAAAAGAAAACATTTAAAAGCCCTGAAAAGATCAGAGGAATGTATAACAGTGTACACATAAAAAAGTTATAAGGTGCCCTGCAGTTTCAGTAGTTTCATCCAAATATTGTAGCAGGCTATGTGACTGAAACCTGAACGACTTCCTTCTTGGAAACAATGATTTTGGAAAATCCTGTTGAACACATGCTGCTTCCTTTCTGTCACCTGGTGATATTCTTTCTATTTAGTATTTACATTAGTATTTCATTCTTGACTCACTAATGCTGGACGGACACCTAAAAAGTAAATGTGGGAATTGATGCATACGTCCTGCTCTTTTCAGAATACTTAAGGCAAAAAGGAACAGAAAGGAAGGGAAAAAGTGAGGACAGGAGAAGGGAAAAAAGAGAAGAAAGAAAGGAAAGGAGGGAGGGAAAAAAGGAATAAAAAGGGAGGGAAGGAAGAAGAGACAGAACGGGATTTCATTTATCTGAATACGTCAAGTCATTTTAAAAATTTTGACTCAAGATAATGCTAGTTCTCCTAAGCAAACATTTTTATTTTAGGGATGCAGATTTTAGTCACCCAACATGATCTTTTTGAAGCATATCCCCAAGAGTTCTGCCAACTACAGTGTTAAAAGTTTCAAAATAATACATAATTCTGTCGAATATTTTGTGTATCCCCATTTTAAACACCAGCAGCTCTACCAATTCAGCAATCCTACATTTTCACTATTTCTCTTATCAAGTAGCTGGAAACTTTTTGCTAATTTGATAAGCCCCAGAGAAGCCAATCTGTTATTACTGGTTTTCATTTGAATTTGTTTCTCTCTCTCTCTCTCTCTCTTTTTTTTTTAATTCCAGTATTATTAACATAACAGTGTTATATCAGTTTCAGGTGTGTAGTATAGTGATTCAACACTTCGGTACATTTACACAGTGCTCATCATGGTAACTGTACTCTTTAGTCTCCATCACCCATGTCACCCATCTCCCCACCTACCTCCCCTCTGGTAACCATCAAGTTTGTTCTCTATAGTTAAAATCTGCTGTTTTTAATTAACTTAGCCCTCCCAGTAAGGATCTTGTCCCTTATTCTATAGGCTTACTTGATGAACTCCGCCCACTGAAGAGACTATCCATGGAGTCACTGGCTTTGAGGGAGACCTTCTCTGTGTGAGATCCAATCATTGGGTCACTGTTCCGATATGGGAGGGCACCCTCTCCATCTTCCTCATCCTTCAGAAAAAACATATCAGAGGTTAAGTGCAGAGAACTGATATCCATGGAGATATCCACTTGATTTAACAAACAAGACATATTTTAGCAATAAAATACTTAGGAATACATCGGCATAAAATATGAGGGTCATTAATCTTTAGTTCAATTTCGAGCAAAACACGTTATGCTTGGAAAAATTCTTTAGATGAAACATTCCACATTATGGAATTCAAATGAAATTATAATAGTTCATTTTGTAAATTAGGATGACTATCATATTGGACTACTTAATCAGAAATGTTAGATTTATTAACATCTATGCTTTATCTGTTTAAGCACTTTAATTTCTTCATGTTCTCCTTATCATCTATTTATCACCCTTACTAATCCTTTGAGATCTGATATTACAAGTTTAAATTCTGCATCGTTGTTTCATGTCAGTTATTTGCACCCTACCAGATCACTAGATATGAATAAAACATGCACATTTTGCAATTCTAAAGTGAAGCTTATCTAAGAAGCTTTACAAATCGTCATACCGAGCTTGCACACCTAGTCAAGTGAAAAGCAAAGCCTGCATAAAAAGACAGACAATTTGAAAACAAATTACATCTGCTTGAAAACATCTCAAATGTTTTCCGTATTTAGATAGTTTGGACAAAACCTATAAATTTCTTAATATTCATCAAAATGTAATTCAATATTCCTCATTTATGAGCATTTCTAAACATCGATAAAACTTCAGAATACATATATGATACATACTCAGTTTGATTCTCTGCTCTTATCCATTCCTTTATTCATTTGTTCAGTCATTCAACACAAGTTTAGAGAACACCTTGTAAGTTCCTGGCACTGTTTTTGGGAACTGGGGATACCATAGTAAACAAGATAATATGGTCCCTACTCTAATGAGATACATTTTAGTGTGTTAGGGTTTGTGTGTGTGTTTGTGTTTAGTGTTTGTGTGTAAACAAAACACAAAAGAAAATTTCAGGGAATAAGTGCTATGAAGGAAATAAAACAGTGATGTGAGGGGATTAGCTACTGGATTAGGGTTAGGGGAAGATTGGCTGATTTCGATGGAGTAGCCTCCAAAGACCTCTTCTGTAGGGTAATATATGCTCTGACTTCTTGACCTGAATGTTAAGATGTAACTTGTAGAAAGAATTGGAGGCAGTTTTCCAAGCAAAAAGAATAGCAAGAACAAAATAACTCAGAATTAGCTTGGGTTGTGAGCGGGAAGACCAGGCCAATGTAGCTGGAGCTGAGTGAGAGCAAGGATAGTGTTAGAAAATGAGCTCAGAGGGCGCCTGGGTGGCTCAGTTGGTTAAGTGACTGCCTTTGGCTCAGGTCATGATCCTGGAGTCCTGGGATCGAGTCCCGCATCAGGCTCCCTGCTCAGCGGGGAGTCTGCTTCTCCCTCTGACCCTCCCCCCTCTCATGCTCTCTTTCTATCTCTCATTCTCTCTCTCAAATAAATAAAATCTTAAAAAAAATTAAAAAAAATAAAGAAAATGAGCAAAGAGAAGTACACTGGAGTCAGATCAGGAAGAGCTTTATAGACCAAGTGTAGCGGTCATGGAAATGTGTCACTCAGATCTTTTGCTGCGAGACCCTTCTTTACTGACAGCCCCAGCTACTGAATCCACCATGGTGTCTGCATGGAGGCCATGCTCTCTGCCAATGACTGAAACAGTGGGGATACCATTTGAGTCCATTCTGGTGGGATACAGGGCTCCTTTAATTGAAAACTGGTTCAAGGACTATCTGCCAATCTGGCTAACACTTTCTTCCTCTCCTTTCACAAGTTTCAGACTTGCACTGTTGTCTGAAGGCTTTCCTTATCCAGTTCTTCTTTCTCTATCCTTCACATTCATTTTCCCCAATAATCTTTGGTGTGTCCATTGCTTTCTTAGGACCTGCTTCTCAGAGAACTGGAATGAACATACTATAGTAAGGAAAGGCATTGTGAAGGCATTGTAAAATTTTAAACAAGGGGCATGATGTGTTCTGAATTCCACTTTAGATCCTTCCAGCTTCTGTGTGGAGAATGGCTTTTATGGAGGAAAGAGTGGAAGAAAGATGACCAATTAGGTGGTTTTATGGCAGTCTCGGCAAGAGAAGTTGTTCTTGGTTGGTTGGTTGGTCTAAAGCAGGAATAGTTTACATAGAAAAATTAGGAGTTTTAGATAAGATTTTGGAGTTTGAGCCAAGAGGATGTGGTGATGAACTGGTGTGAAAAGTGAGAGAAAAAGGGAATTTGGAATGAATCTTGGGCTTTCTTCTTTCTTTACTTCCTTCCTTCCTACCTTACTTCTCTTTCCTTTTCTTCTCTGTTCTGTTTTTTTCTTTCCTCTTTCTTCTTTCCATCTAGAGTTATGGCAATGTTGTCTATTACTACTGGGAAGACTGGACAAGAAACATTTTTTTTTGTAGAGCATGGAGAATTAATCATTCAGTTTTGAATATATTGGGTTCCAGATACCTATTGTACATATAAATGATGATATTGAATACACAATTGGTTGTTTTTTTTAAAGTATGTTTAGTTTTTTTTTTAAGATTTTATTTATTTATTTGAGAGAGAGCACAGAGGGAGAGGGAGAAGCAGGCTCCCCATTAAGCAGGGAGCCCGATGCTGGGCTCTATCCCAGGACCCTGCGATCATGACCTGAACACCAACTGAGCCACCCAGGCGCTCCCACAATTGGTTGTTTAAGTACAACAGGTAAGATATCATAACTAGAGATTAATTTCAGAAAAACAAAGTGATGAGACTAGATGAGATCACTGAGGGGGAGAGTAGACTGAGTACAGCATCTAGGAATAAGCCTCAGAAGGACTGAATATTTAGAGAGACAGTCTTTCCAAAGCCAAGAAAGGAAACTCTGAGAAAGAAAGAAAGCCAGAAGAATGCTCAGTTGAAGAAACCAAGAAAAGAGAATGTTTCAAATGTATTGAAATCATCACTTGTGTCAAATACAGTTGAAAAGTAATGAAAGAAGAAAAGTGACCAGTAAATTCAGCCACACAGAGGTTAATATCTATTATGATTACTGTTTTAATGAATTATTGGGGACAGAAGTCCTACTGAAGTGGGTTAAAAAGAGAATGGACTAAGACTTGCAGATCAATGTAATAGAATTGAGAGTCAGAAATAAACCCATATATAATTATGACCATGTATTTATTATCAATCGATTTTCAACAAAGGTGGAAGAAAAGACAACAGTAAAATAATTGTCCTTTTAACAAATTAGTGTTATGACAACTTGATATCCACATTCAAAAGAATGAAGATGGACTCCTACTACACTCCATAAAAAAATTAGTAGATCATACACCAAAATTTAAGAGCTACAGCTGTAAACTCGGAAGAAAGCACAGGAGTAAATCTTTGTGACCTTAATTTAAACAGTAGTTTTTTAATTGCAATATTAAAAGTTAAATGACAAAAAAATAGATAAATTGGGCTATATCAGATTATAAACATCTGTGCTGCAAATGATACCATCAAAAAAGTGAAAATACAGTCCACAGAATGGGAGAAAATATATAGTATTGCAAATCATATATCTGATAAGGTACTTGCCTCCAGGATATATTTTTCAAAAGCTTAAAAGTCAACAATAAAAAAAAACCCAAATAACCCAATTAAAAAATGGTCAAAAGATTTGAGTAAACATTTCTTTTTTTTTAAATTTTTTTTAAAGATTTTATTTATTTATTTGACTAAGAGAGAGAGCAAGAGAGAGCACAAGCAGGGGGAACTTCAGGCAGAGGGAGAGAGAGAAGCATGCTCCCTGCTGAACAGGGAGCCTGATGCAGGGCTCCATCCTAGGATCCCGGGATCGTGACCTGAGCCGAAGGCAGACACTAACTCGACTGAGCCATCCAGGTGTCCCTGAGTAAACATTTCTTTAAAGAAGATATACAAATGGCTCATAAGAATACGACAAGATTCTCAGCATCATTAGTCATCAGGGAAGAGCAAATCAAAGCCACATTGAAATTCCACTTCACACCCACCAGGAAGGCTAGCATCGAAAAGACAGTAACAAGTGTTGGCAAGCATGTGGAGAAACCGGAACTGTCACACATTGCTAGTGGAAATGTAAAATGATGCAACTGCTTTGGGAAGCAGGTTGCCAATTTCCAGATAGTTACCATATACCCAAGAGAAACAAAAGAATATTTCCACACAAAAACTCATAAATATTTATGGCAGCATTATTTACAATAGCCAGAAAGTGAAAACAACTCAAATGTCCATCAACTGATGAAAGGAAAAATAAAATGTTGTTTATGTGTAAAATGGAATATTATTTGGCAATGAAAAGAAATGAAGTACTGATGTTTGTTACAACATATGACATACCGTTCTTCATATGCTACATGTGTGATCTTTCTGAGCCTCCATTTCCTCTATTAACATAGGAGTCATAATGGTTTTTTTCCATCTAACTTCTGAGGGAGAAAATAGATTTTGAAGTCCTTCCTAAAGGACCAAGTAATTCTTTATCTAGGAGAAGAATCTGTTGACTATTTTAAGAAAAAAATTAATAGAAAAATACAAATGATTAGCAGAGTATATTTACCTTTTCCTCAGAAAGGGCTTTGATGTACTTTTTACCCACTTTTTTCTTCATTGTCCAGGAAATAGCTCTCATTTTTTTCCCTAAACCTCCTCCATTATTTGAAGTTTTATTTTGTTCTCCACTTTCATTTATGGGTTCCCCTTCATATACCTAGTTAGAATTGTTTACAAAAGACAGAATAATAAAGCAATAAAAATCATTGATCTGAAAACATTATTAAAGAGAAGATTTCAGATTTGTGGGCTTCCTGTGTGTTATGTTCAGCAGCCTCCAAAACTTCGATCTGGATATAATACATATTTTTAAAGTTGTCCAAGCCTGGTTACATGTGTTACAAACTCAGAAAATAAAACTTGCGATATCGAAGGACCTGAGCTTCACACCTAAAAGTTTTTTTTAAAGAATTTTAGTTATTCCTTGAATCGCTGTACAATAGAGCCACTTTAGTTTTTATTTATTTACTGGGGGGGGAGAGCACGAGCAGGGGGAGAGGCAGAGGGAGAAGCAGACTTCCCACTGAGCAGGGGAGCCCGATGCGGGACTCCATCCCAGGACCCTGGGATCATGACCTGAGCCAAAGGCAGATGCTTAACCGGCTGAGCCACCCAGGTGCCCCTGGTTTTCCCATTTTTGAGATGGGCAAAAGAGAATTAAATGACAGGCATAATGAGTGATTAAGTCTACATAGATGGAGATATTTGGGGGCTTTAGAAAGGCTATAGCATGTATTCATGCTTAACAGGCATTAAAATATCCTCTTGATTCTTTAGAAGTTGAAATAGTCATTTGTAAAAACGTTTTGGAGTTAAGTAAATCCACTGAGAAAGTGCAATTTTTTCTTCTTGCAGGTGAGTATCCCATGCGTATTTCCCACATTCTCAAGCAATAGTAAATATGAAGTTGGTCTAGCCACTAGTATAGAAATCTTCATGTAATTCATATGTAATGTATTCTAAGTATTTAACATTATCTGATACTTTGATTGGTTGATTATTGCCTGCATCTCCCACTATGAGGTATGCTCCATAGCCTAGAGATTTCATATTTTTTATTTATTCTGAACATCTAGAACACTTCCAGGAACATAACTGACACTTGATATTTTTTGAATAAGCAAAACTTCTCATGTAGAACTTTGGAGTGATTTTTTTTTTTCTTTTTCTTGAAGGACCTACTTGGGTTATATATCCTCAATATCTTAGATTTCAAGAAAGGACCCTTAAGGGTCATCTAGTCTAGCATTGCCCACCATTCTTGATGGGTGGACAGACAGATATTTCCTGAATATAAAAAAAATTAGGGGAAACTTCCCTTTAGTTAACTTGAATATTTATTTTGTATTTTTGTTATATTTAAGATTTATTTATTTATTTTAGAGAGAGAGAGCATGCATGGGGGTAGGGGGTAGAGGAGGGAGGGAGGGAGTCTCAAATAGATTCCCTGCCAGCCCAGGACGGGGCTGAATCTCACAAGCCTGAGATACAACCTGAGCTGAAGTCAAGAGTTGGATGCTTAACTGACTAAGCCACCTAGGCTCTCCCTGAAATTTTTTTTTTTAAGATTTTATTTATTTATTTATTTGAGAGAAAGAGAGAGAGAAACAGCATGAGAGGGGAGAGGGCCAGAGGGAGAAGCAGGCTCCCTGCTGAGCTGGGAGCCCGATGTGGGGCTCGATCCCAGGACCCCGGGATCATGACCTGAGCTGAAGGCAGCCGCTTAACCAACTGAGCCACCCAGGTGCCCCTCTCCTTGAATATTTTAATAGGAAGGCTTAACCACATAGTTAACAAAATTATTAGTCAATATTATGTTTTACTTCATATTTTACCCCAGATTGCCTATGATAAATATGAATGGACAGCCTATTGAAGTCCTCATTGAACTTTAATTTCTACATTCAAGGTTATAAAAGGCAGATTCTTTGCTTAATTAAAAAGCCCTGAATAAAATATAACTTGGAAACCCCTTAAAAATTTAAAGTCAGCCTTTTCTTCTCTCTTCTCTCTACTTAAGCTCTATCTTCACTGTAAAATTACAAACTAAAAACAAAACAAAACAACCCACAAAAAACCAAAAAAACAAGAAAGTATATTATTTTATTACTATCTGTGTTAAATTACCATTGCCTAAGCTTCAAGAAAGTATCACAAATACTTTTTTAAAAGATTTTTATTTATTTATTTGACAGAGAGCGAACACAAGCCGGGGGAGGGACAGGCAGAGGGCAAGGGAGAAGCAGGCCCCCTGCTGAGCGAGGAGCCCCATGTGGGGCTCGATCCCAGGACCCCGGGACCATGACCTGAGCTGAAGGCAGATGCTTAACCAACTGAGCCACCCAGGTGCCCCAGTATCACAAATATTTTTAATTTTAGGTTTTTCTATTGTTTCTTACAGATGTTTCAAAGAAACTACCTTAGCATATTTTCAACTTCCGCATTTTTCCATGCTGTTCTTTTTCATTACCTGAATCACACCTTTATTAGATATTTATTTACAGTCGTTGTCGTTGCTTTTCTAAGATCTGTCTCTCTCTCCCTACATTAGCCTTCATGAAGTAGGGATTTTCATCAGTTGCAACAGTAATTTTTGAGTGCCTAATGGAAACGCTGTCCTAGAGTAGGTGCTCAAGAAATACTTGTTGAATGAATGAATGCTGAATTGCTGAAAAACATGTGAACTACTTTTTCAGGGTCACTAAATTCTTTCACAAATTACTAAGCCACCATTACTAATCAATGAACCTGAATGAGCCTGAGCTACTTTTACAGGTTAACCCTAGTTTTAAACTAAACAGCAGATTCTACTGTGTAGAATCTACAATCTGTGTGTGATTATGGGAAGTTAAAGGTTTATATAAGATGTTAATTGAGAATGAAATTATATGGGGTTTCTCACTATATACATATATTGTCTTATTTAAAACTAAATAAATGTGGATAAACTATATAGCTATTTATAGGTTTATCCATAAGCATGTGTATATAAATAATATACATATATATAAAGGGGATATATTATACACACATGCATATATGTGTACTAATGGATATATTTATAAAGTAATACTAAATGTCATTCTGTTTTCATTTCTTTTGTTTAGAATTCCATTACTGAAATACCAATATTTAAAAATATAGATATATACACATAGGAATCTGAAAAGTATATTGAGAAATTAAATATAACAGGAAAATTCTTTATAAAAAAACAAAAAATAAACATTCAATAATGAGAATGAATAATTAAGAAATACATAAGATCCAAAACCTATTGATCTAAAATGTATCACATGTGGAGTTGCTGAATCAGGTTCAATGATAAACATTATTTTTAATTTTCTCAGTATATATCCCTCCTCTCTACTGTTTGATCAGATGTTAAACTTTTCATTAATCACATCACAGTTGGCCTGTCATTTGTGAGATAGTATAACAGAAATGCAAACTTGAAGTCAAACAAGATGTTGAGTTCTGCCTTTGTCATTTATTAACTGCGTAATTTAGAAGTACTTTCACTCAACGAAATGTATTTCTTCATTGGTAAAATAATAATACTAATAGTCCCTACACTAGAGGTAGGTAAAGTGTTTAGTGTTGTGCCTATATCATGATAAGTGTTCAATTAAATGTAGATATTATTATTACCATTATTTTTATATAGACTTAATTTTATGGGAAGATTTCCTTAAACTACATTTAAAGTGTTCATTGTTTGCAAACGTGGATGTAATAGTCACCTATGAGGCATATCAATGCATATGGTAGAAGTGTTGAGTGCAATTGAGCAACCATATGCTCTCCTTGACAAATTTACAACTAAGCCATTTAATCATTGAATTAAAGCAATTACCATCTACATAAAATTTAACATATATATTGTTTTATGGTGGAAATGCTCAGAAAATTTGGGATTATTTGTGTTCCTTTACATTGTAACTCTCTCTATTTTTTAGTACCATTGACTATATTCCCTATGCTGTTATTTTTGTTTTCTGTGACTTGTTCACTCAGTAACTGGAAGCCTGTACCACCCTGTCCCCCAACCCTCTCCTCTCTGGAAACCATCAGTTTGCTTTCTGTCTTTTTTTATTTTTTAATTAACATATAATGTATTACTTGTTTCAGGGGTACAGGTCTGTGATTCATCAGTCTTACGCAATTCACAGTGCTCACCATAGCACATACCCTCCCCGATGTCCGTCCCCCAGCCACCCCATCCCTCCCACCCACTCCGCTCCAGCAACCCTTGGTTTGTTTCCTGAGATTAAGAGTCTCTTATGGTTTGTCTCCCTCTCTGGTTTCATCTTATTTCATTTTTCCCTCCCTTCCCCTATGATCCTCTGTCTTGTTTCTCAAATTCCTTCTATCTGTAACTCTCTTCTTAAGTTCATGTTCTGCTTTTCCTAATGTTAGGCTTCTTATAGAGCTTTTTACTTTTAATACCCAGCATGGTAACTAGGTAGTAAGTAGTTCTTTGTTCATTTATTACAAAAATATAGGCAAGACTGATTTTTAAATATACTTTACTTTGCAAAAGTGATATTGGCTTCATAATTTTTCCTAATGTGTTTGCATAACATTCATAAAATTGTAATAAAATACTAACCTCAGTTGAATCATCTGGTTTTGAAATGGAGTTATTCCGAAAACGATCAAAATGCCCAAAACTGCTGCTGCGCTATAAAATAGGAAAGAGAAAGGAAAGGACATTTAGGATTTGTGACTTTCACTGATAAAATTGCTAGATAGATTAGATTATGTTCAGTAAGCGTTAATATACTGCAAATATAGGATTAAAAAACTCTTCTCTCTGGAATATCTGAAAGTATAACTATTATTAACATTATAATATTTACAGTTGACAAAAATGCCTTCATACATTTTATGTTACAGTGTTAAGAATCTTGAAGAAAATCTATTAAACTGTTTTCAATTTATAGTGTTACTTCTGCTCTTGGGAATGGCAGCTGAAGAATCTATGAATTCTAAGCTGAGCTCTCTTCAAGTGAGCTAGCCACAAACTAATTTCCATGACAGAATGACATGTATTACTAACCAACCAACTAATAAATAACAACAACAAAACAGACAAAAACATGAGTAGATCCACCAGTATGCCTCATAATCGTATTTGTCAAAAAACCAAAATGAATACAAATGCATTTATCATTGATCACTTGTTAATTTGAGACTCTCTACTTGGTGTCAGAAAGAGAAGGCATACACACAGAGCTAGTAATAAATATCTTGCATTTAGGCATGCCAGTCAGAGGTTGGAAGTAAAACTGAATTTGTCCACATTTAGCATGGGATTACAATGAGACCTCTGGGTCAATTTCATTCACTGGTTTTGAGAAAAAGCTCAATATGTTAATAGAAGACTTGTTCCCTTGGATACTTTTTGCCTACAAAGCTAAATTTTTATTCTTACATAACTCATTCTAGGCAGGTAATTATAAATAATTCTTGATATGTTACAAAGTAAATGATTCTCCTAAATACAGTTTCAACAATCTTTAGAGTCATTGAGTCAAAAAATGGATATTTCTTCACATCTAATTTTATACATTGTTTGGAATGGTGGATATCTTGATGTTGTGTCCTTTATGTACCCATATATCCTAAGAATATGTTCTATCTCAAGAACTTAATTTCATTCCAAGCTTATAATATTTTCAGAATAAGCTGCTGGTACTGAAAAATAACCTGGTCATTTGAAAAGTTAACAATGGGAGCCAGTAATTTATAAAACCGTGTCTTGTCCTTTCAGAAGTCACAGCCCAGTTTAGTACAAGTCAGCTTGGAAGGCTCGTTGTTCTTACAAGCACTCTTAGACTCGTGTTTCCCCACCAGCTATCTTTAAAACTCCTTGTTTCCGCCTGGGTGGCTCAGTTGTTAAAAGCGTCTGCCTTCAGCTCAGGGTCCTGGGATCGAGCCCCACATCTGGCTCCCTGCTCTGCGGGGTGCCTGCTTCTCCCTCTCCCACTCCCCCTGCTTGTGTTCCCTCTCTCGCTGTGTCTCTCTCTCTGTCAAATAAATGAATAAAATCTTAAAAAAAAAAATTTACAAAACTCCTTGTTTCCCTTTTAAATGAGGTGAGATAAAAAAGATCCTGATGTGTGACAAGGGGTTAGTTTGATAGACAGTGTGATATGTAATATTGCCCCAAGGACGATGGCTGTGTTAGACACAATTAACGCCTTTTGCTGACTCGCCACCTCTGCTGAACAAGCCCTTCAGCTTGTGGCAAGAAGAGAGAAAGAGAAGGGCCGAAACTGAGAACCACACTGGAAAATACAAAGTCTTCTCATGCAGGGCTTACTAACCTAGAATGACTTCCCAGAGCATTAATCACTTCTACTTGCCTAGTAGGCATTTCCATGAGGCTATCATTGCCCAGAGATCACAAAAGGGAATTGAGTGTATTGTTGTCCTGCTTATAAACAATCTGAACACAGGGAAATCTGTTACTCTTTTATATACTTGAAACATTCTGATGGCCTATTGGAACCTATGCCTAGGGCAATTTTGCATCCTGCATCCAGCCTGCGTCCTGCCTATTAAATATTAATGAGGGTTACAGCATGATTTCCACCACTGGATAATGGGTCCTGTTGCCCAGGAGGGCACAGAATAGGCTCACTTCAGCATTTCTCAACACTATCGTCTGCCATTAAGTAATCAATAGTCACCACCTTTTAAAATTAATTCTCCCCTCATTATATCAATAAAAAGAAGCAGATTTGGAAGTAGTGGTTTAAGAAGTCTTTAGACTATTACTTTGGGTTTTGTCAGTCATCTCATTGTGAATCACTCAACAGCTTTAAACGAAAGGAGTATAATATCAATCCATGATAAGACACCATTAAGAAGCAAATCTAAGTATTTAAAATGATGTTTTTAAAATTTCATTATTCTCTAGTCTAAAAGTTAGTGACTTTCTGAGATGGTTTCATAATGTATAGGTTATGGCTTATGATGAAAAGGGCTAATGTCTACTGTGAGGTATGCACAACGAACAAATTTGTAATTTCTACTCCTATTAAGTTTCCAATGAAAAGGTGAATCATGTGGAAGCAAGCTGGCTTCCTAGATAATAGTCCTTTATAAATGAGAATGTTTGAATATCAATAATTTTGCATTGTATAATCATAATGGATTAGAATTAGCAAATATTATCTGTGGCAGAAGCTCCCATCAAGACAGAGCTGTTATATAAATGAATAGCTATCAATGGGAAGGTAACTTAAATAAAAATGCAATTAGTATTTTAGGTAGTTCTTTGTATCTGTTGACATTAGATCATATTTGGTCTTTAATTCCACTCTCTCCATATTTATACAGTCTTCCCTTGTGCAATTAGATATGCATTTGTAAAATAGCACAACATTTGTGGAGTGTAATTTGGCAAAACTAGTAAAATTATATATGTATTTGCCCTTTGACCCAACAATTCCATTCCTACACATCTATACCAGAGACACACACTTGACTGTAAACTGACTTACACATCCACATTCATTATAAAACTTCTATATTATAAAAAAGCTATAAACCCTAATGTTCACTGAGAGGGGACTGATTGAATAATGTGTGGTAAATCCAAACAATGAAACTGTGTAACTGTAAAAAGTTGAAAGATATCTCTTTATACTTCTATGAAATGATCTCTAGGATACTGTGTAAGTGAAAAAAGCTAGATGTGTGTAGAGAAAAATGTACATAGTAGGATGCCATTTATCTAAGGGTGGCAATAGATGTTTGTGTTTTAATACAGGTGAAAGCATGTTTTCTTTCTTAGAAAATGGGGCAAAATGAACAAAGTGAAAAAGGAGAGGAAACAGACTTCTTTGCCTATACCTCGTTTTGTAGAGTTGACTTTAAAACCATGTAACTTTTACTTATTTTTAACAGAACTTAATAAAAATAAAAGCCATCCCTAAAAATTCTAAATAAAAATAAAACAAATGAACCTAATTCTATATTGAACTGGTGGTTTAGAGAGGGGAATTACTTTAAGTGATTTTTAAGAACAATAATTTGACTGTCTAAAGAATAAAAAACAAGGACAAATTTTAACCTGTTTTCAGTAATCCCATTGTTATTAATAATATTGGTATACATAAATACATATGTTGAGGGACAATGAAAATAAGTATTGGTCATGGCATAAAGCAAGTAGTCTTTCAAAGACTACTAGGCCCATGTCAAAACAACACAGGGGCCATATTGAAACTGTTCTCACTGTGGTAGATTGTATCCAAAGATGGGATAATTTTCATATCAATAAAAATAATAAGTGAATATTGAAATACATCTAATATATCAAAAGTTCATGGGTTATTAATGATACCAAAAGGAAAAAAAATCAGTGATCGCCTTTGGAAACATTACAGTTGTATTATGAAAACTGGCAAATAAAAGACAAGCATTTAATGTAGTCTTCTTTTATGAAATATATTTCAGAGTAGATAGTTAATGAGGAAAAGTTTATCTTTCTCTATGTGTGTGTGTATTCAAGCTAATCAATTAGGAATGATGAAATGAAATGATGAAGTGACTGTTTCATAAACCCTTGCTGCCAATAAAGGATCTCAGCGATGATCCCTGACGGCTGCTAGAATTACAAAAAGAGACAGCTAGAATATGTGCTTCATAGTAGTAGCACCTCATACCACCAATGAAGTATTCTTAGAAAAATTAACACCAAACTTCTGTATCTAACTACCAGATTATAGGAAATACAGGGATGAAGGAACATTTTAAATGACACCAGAAGGATGCAATCCGAAAAAGCTAGACAGTGAGAAAATCTACAGGACAAATAACCTGGTTTCTTCAACTAATCAATAGAAAGAGGGAAAGTATAGATTAATAACCTCTAAGAGTTGTCTAACCAAATAACAACCCATAGATCTTGTTTAGATAGAGATCAAAGAAACCATTGTAACAAAAGCAGCCAGGACACAACTGAGGAATTTTTTAAATAACTAGCTGATGATACTGAGGAAGTACTGTTATTTTTCACTTGTAATTCAAGATAACCTAGTGAGGGGCAGCAAGTATGTGGGCATAAAGAAGATACATGACTGGCCATTATTTAATGGTTAACTGGGTGATGGATACATGAGGTGAATTGTACTATTCTGTTTTTGCATATGCTCAAAAGTTTCCCGTAGTAAAATGTTCGGCTAAAAGAAAGAAACGTACCTAAATAATAGCTAAGAAATAAGAGTTAACCATGTGCAGGGGCTGGGAGGTACATGGCAAAACTACTTTCCTCTTAATTTTGCTCTGAATCTAAAACTGTCTAAAGAATAGTCTTTAAAAAAAAAAGTTAATGGTTACACAACTTTCTAAGGAACCAAATATCATTAATATTGCTTACATCATAGTTGTTTGGAAGTACAGACATATTTAAGGAGAAAATAAAAGTTTTGCTTTCCAAGTTTATTTTAGAACAACCAACTTTCTGATATAGATGCACATGATTAGATTGCCTTTTGAAGACTCTCTGCAATTACATGGTACAGATTACTTTCTTCCACTTAGTCTACTTGGCTTCCACAATAAAAAGGCTGAATAGTGTCATTTGGGGTGTTTGAACACAACTGTGTGTGTCCCTACACAATGCAATGAATAGTATAAAAGAACTTAAGAGGATTCATTTTTTTGTTAGTTACATTTTTTTCCTCTAGTTTTGTATAACAATTCTAATTATTACAGAATGTCATGTCATGATACAAAGCTGACAGTGTTCTTAGAAATGGTCTAGTCCTTTTCAGTGAGGAAATTTACAGGAACCAGAACTTGCAAAAATAAACTCTTTTTTTTCAGTTCTCCACCCTGATGTACTCTCAACTCTGCCATCCCATTCCAAAGTTTTGATCTTGTCTTCTATTTTCAAAGAAACTTGCTATCTGAGCAGGATGAAAATTTGGAAAGTTATCTTGATTGAACGAATGGAACTGAATCGGATTCTTAGAACAACGGCCAGCCTAAATTTATCAACATGAAGGACAACTGGGGGTCTCTTTTTGGAAACATGAATCAACCTTTTGACCAAAACCAAGACAACTAGACCCTTATTTTCGTTTCTTAACCAGCCATCAACTTTTGGAGTCTTCAAGGAAAATCTTATCTCCAGCATGACTGGTAAGGCCCTGGTGGAAAAGTTTCACAGTCTATTTCAAAGAAAAAATTTACATATCTGAGTCAGACATCCGCAGTATTTTGAAATACACTGCCAAATTAAAGATTACACCCTCTCTGCCAATGAGTTCTCACATCTTCTAAATACTGCACATAGAGTGATGGTTAGTAAATGCTCTTGAAGATCAGAATTGTTTCAGCAGTCACTTGTATGAATATTCTATAATAATAGTATGCTAAATGTCATTAGCTAGTCAGCCTTTATCCAAAGGCATTCGAGGATTTAATTGTTCTAACTTAACTCAGGTGCTGAGATCTTTTGAAGAGTGTGAAACAAATTTAACTCACTTAAAATAACCTGCTAGGATTGCTTCAGTGTTAAATAATGACACTATCATGTGGTGTCAATGGAGGATGGTTGTGTGTCGGAGTTGAAGAGTAAAAGACAACTGGAGCTGTGAGACATAACCTTCAACAACAACATTTCCACCCCGAGTAAAGGCCACCCGATGCTCAAACATACAGTAGTGCTCTAAATATTGTTAATGTAGATCTGGACTCTTAGGACAAAAGTTAGTTCACTTGATCGCTCTGGTTCAGTATCTTTTCTGTCAACTGCAAAATATCTAAAGGAAGTGCAGATTCTGATTCCACTCTGGTGTTTGAAAGTTGTGTCAAAATTTCCACGTGAAAGCTTTCCTCTCAGAAGCTGATGTGCCCCTACAGATGTTTTTGTGTAAACTGAAACTGCCTCAAAAGAAACTAGATCTAAAAAAAAAAAAAAATCAATGCAAAATGATCCATAACCTATAAAAGTGGTTATTCATATCAGCCTGTTTAATGTAACAAAACAAGTTTTGCGAGTTGGATATTTAAAATTCTCAATTGCGCCTCTGCATCATTTATTACTGTATGTCATGATTTACATTACATCCATAGATTGTAAGTCAGGCTGCAGTTTTAAGAATTGAATAGAAATTAGGATATTCTATTTTAGTTGAAAAGAGGTTTTAAAATAAATAATACTGATATGTCTTAAATATCTTGTTTTCAGGTAAAAGGCCTAATGTGGCAAGAGTTCAGTCACTTGATATCACCGATTCCTACAAAATCCTACAGAATAAAAAGGATAGGAAAAACTTCAAAAAATGTGACCACGATCAGGCTACCCTGGACTGCTCAGCCTCTTATCTTCCTGATTTTAAAAAACTTCTGCTTGGCCCGCTCACTCCTAGACTATTGCTATAGCTCGTGGTCTATTCCTTCTTTCTCTTTGACTACTAAATGGTTCCTCTTGATCCTTCTGGAATTGTTTCATTATACCACTGCTTCCTTGAAATCTTCAAGAATTTCTCCAGGGAACCCACGTTCATAGCTGCTCTAGCCCTCAGTGGCTTCTCTGCCTGCTTTCATGCTGGAAGGCAGATGTGCCAACCAAAGGCTCTCACTGCTTATATCCAGTTGCCCCTGAGTAGCGGCTTTGATTATGCCTTCTGAGCCATCTGCCTGCACTCTTGGAAATCTGTGTTTGCTCACTTTGGGAAGTTTGGACACATATGCAAAATGCAGGATACCCCTCACTCATTCTTTCAGCCTCCACATCTCAATTGTTTCTTGAAATCTCTGTCGTAAACATTTATTTTCATTACTGCTAGTCAAATATGTGCTTACAGCCTCATTCCTGAGCCAATGTGCTAACATTTAGCTTCTTAGTCCCTAAACTCTTGCCTTTCCAGTCATCTAACATCACACCATTGAATGAATTTTCCAAAAATACCAGTTCTTATCATTTCGTTCCTCTCAAAATGTAAAGCTTGCTCCACATTGTTAGGATGGTTACTGAGGATTTGTTCCATGTCAGGTGATCTATCTATGATTATCTCATTAAATAAACACAGTCACCCTCTGAGCTAGGTATTGATTTCTCCAGTTTACAGATGAGGAAAACTGAGACTCAGAGAGTTTAAGTAGCTCTTCCTTAGTCAGTGAAATAAAGCTCAAACTCAGCACGCTGCAATTCATGATTCCCCATGGTATCAGGTAATGGTAGTCTGATTTGGCAGAACTTCTGGCAATTCTTGCCGGTCAGAATGGACACATTCACTTATGCTTCTGAGCTGTTGCTCATGATGTTTTTTTGGTTTCTGTTTCTGTTGGTTTGTTTTCCAAGAAATGTCCTTCCTCTTTTTTTTTCCACCTACTCATATCCAGTCCATTCTTCAAGGGCAGGATCCAGTCCCACCATCCCTATGAGATCACGTGCCAGTGCCTCCCCAGTTTAGCACACACTCATTGCTCATGTTCTTAAGTGCTAGAGTACCTATGCAGAAAAATCCTACAGTTGTGAGGCTTGGGAAAACCACAGCAGATGACAGATCACACATTCCTCTTCAAATTAAATGTCCAAAAGCCATATATTTCATGGTTAACACAAAAGCAAATTATAATTCGATCATGTTATAGCCAAGGAGGATAATTTGCTGATGTCTAATTGAAGACTATAAGGTGTTGCATTATGCAATTCGACATAAATATATTAAGTGCCTTCTGTGGCTAAACTTTATGCTTGGGGTCAGGCTGTCTGTATGAATAAGACAAGAATCTATCCTGGAGGAATTTGCACTCTATTGGTCCCATCAACCAAATAACTTCAATCCCTAAGAGCTAAATAGAACCATATTTAAATGAATGGTATACAAATATAGAAGCAGTTCCTAAAGCAGATTATATTTATTCACAAAATAAATGAACTTAATAATGTATAATAGAAGTCAACTTGGAAATTTATATTCATCCATTTAGGAATACTTACTTACACTGACTACTTAGTACATTAAAGGCATTTTGTATACATATGTCTGTACCTTTATTATTTATAGTCAGTCTAAAAGAAAGGGGCATTAAAATGAGAAAATTTTAAATCAGCTGAAATCAGTATAGTTTGAATTTGCCTCAAAAATTATTTACCCTGAGAGATTATATAGTTGTTAACTGAGGGACTCTTTAGAAATCTCCAGACCCAAAGATGGTGATTGCTAAAACAATGACAAAATAACAAAAAAGGTGATGGACCACACACTGTATATTAAATGGAAAACTGGATAGCAAAAGTGCCACAACCAAATATAGATGATTCAAATTTCCAGTTGTAAAAATATGCACTATCCTTCCATAAATTTAGAAATTGGCTCTCTCTTGTGTGCATATTAGATTTCTCCTACTTAAACCAAGTATTAAATATTTTAATTGTTGACACATAATTATCAACTATTTCCATCCTATAGCTAAACTTCAAAAACAAATAATCTTGCAAATAAACTGTATAAATAATCTTTATATTAAATACATTTATAAATAACTGTATAAATAATCCTCCTGGGTAGGTTATGGCTAAGAAAAGAAGATAATAGTGAATATGATGGGAGAAGAAGGCAACAGTTATTTAGGAGAAGAAGAATTTTCTTAATTTTTTTTTTTTTTTTTTTAAAGTAGGCTCCAGGCCCAGTGTGGGGCTTGAACTCATGCTCCATAGACTGAGCCAGCCAGGCGCCCCAGGAGAAGAATTTTCATTGTTGTCATTGTTGTTTTTGTTTGTTTTTTTAAGTAGGCTCCCCGTTGGGGCTTGAACTCACAACGCTGAGATCAAAACCTGAGCTGAGATCAAGAGCTGGGTGCTTAACCAACGGAACCACCCAGGTGTCTTGGAGTAGAATAATTTTTCAAGTACTAAACATAACAGGCCTTCATGTTTTGACCATAATCTTAAGTTTCAAAATTCTTGTTTTCTTAACAAATGCCTCTTCCTCTATTCTACTTTTTAATGAACTTAGACTTAGGTTTTTTGTTTTTTTGTTTTTCCTTTTCAATAATCAGAGAGAGGAAAAGTCTTGGAAATGCTTCATTAGCTGACACATACCAAGAATGTACTTTTAAGTCTGTCAAGATACTTTTGAACATACTTAATAGTTGAATGTTGACTAAACTTTAGGTTCCTGAACAATTTCCTAACATATTTACCCATCAAATGTTTATACCACTAAACCCAGTTACTCCAGTTTAAAAAATAAAATCATCACAAAGAAGCAAATATTCATTGTTTTGAAATCATGTTTAAATAAAAAAAGGAGTGGAAATTAAGCTGGGAAAACAGAGTCCATTGAATAAACATTCCCCTCAAATTCTCTGGAACAAAAAGTCAGTCATTTCCATTAGTCTTAAATGTCCTCTGCATTCACGTGGCCTCCGGGTACATAATAACCTTTCTAAAGGTCTCCTCAAGGGATATTTTACTCATGCAGTGATCTCCTTGAACACAAGTAATGACAAACAATAAGCTAATTCTCAAAAAGTTTTTTTTTAAGTCATTTTTACTACTTTTAAATGAGTGTGTTTGATGCATGATTTTGGTCCCCCTGATTAATGGTCACCGCCAGCCCAGCTTCTGGAGTTGTAATGTTTCTGTGAGCTTCCCTCCAGCAGAGCTCGACCATTAATCCAGTGGCATATGTCAGCTCAGCAGAGCAAGGTCACTCTTCTGCTTCAAGGGGAACCTTTTTAGAAATAATAAAACTGACAGAAAGTTCTTTTTTGCATGCTTTATGCCACCTGAGGTTGAGTGCTGCAGTTAATATCATAAAGCTTATAAACATTCCCATCTCAGGCAGCACCCGCTGCCACTATGGTTAGGAATTTAAACGTTTTCTCCTTAGTAAGAACAGACATGTTTATGTGGAGCAAATATACAGTATGTAATCCCAAACAAGGAAAGAATGGGTGGAAAAAAATAGTTGAAAGTTCATGCTAGGATATTTGGAAGAGATGTTAGGGTTCTGTAACTTCCTTCTGATCAGTTACATTCTCCTTAAGGCAAATTTGGATTTGGCTATATAAATATTTCATTATACTGAGGCGTTAATAGTGATGTTAAAATGTAACAGTAGGTAGAAATGAATTCCACTGATGATAATTCTTAAACTTAGAATGTCTGACAAGACTGTTTATCTTGGAAGGAATTTTCCTTTAAAATTACAAATCTACTATAATTATTTGTTTTATAGGTAATGGCTGCTTTAAAATTGAGAAATAATTTTAGTAAGATATTCTTAATCTTAAAGTAACTTGAAACGTAGATGGCCTAACTTAGAAGAAGATGATGGTTGTATAATAACTAGCAATATAAAGAATATATACCCATAAGCATTATAAAGTTTATATATTTAATTACTCATTTTGTTATTCTTACTTAATTAAAAAATAATCAAGTTGCATAGCTGTAACCATGTGAAATATTCAGAAAAAATTTAAACCAAATATCCAGATTAATGCCTAGACATATCACTGTGTATATTATAAATAGAATTTGCCACAAGGTAAACCTGCCTTAAATCTACTTCAGGAATTTAAATTATTTAAATTATTAAAAACATAGAAAGGAGACTTCATTATTTATAGTTAGTTGTCTTCGTTGTACGTATGTAGAGAAAAGGTGGGGCCAGGTGGCAACTCATGCTTATCCTTTCTAGAAAACCAGTTCCTTGGCCAGGTCTCCATGTCCAATGCCAGCCTCTCACTTCATCAGGTCCAGAAACTTTATTTTTCAAGCTTTCTGAAATAAACAATCTCTGAAGGACTGACTCATAAACTAATGTAATAAGATACCAAAAATGGCAATGTCAAGTATTGGTTAGGTATGAGAAATTCAACTATCAAGAAGAATACATATTCCGGTTGACTTATCAAAGATTTTTTTCCCCTGGAGGAAACACTATATGAGACACAAGATCATGTTGGAAATTTGTTTCCTTATGTATAGTAAAGCTACAGTAACTAGGTGGTATCCAGGGCTAGAGACATGAAGTTACATAGCCTGAATTACTTATCTTATGAAGTGAGCAAGTCCACTGAGCCAAATGGAATATTTGCTTTGGTTGATCTATGCTGTTCTTCAGGCACTGACACATTTCTACTCTTCAACTCTTTTTTGGGTTCTGGCAAAGCAAGCCCTTTTGCTATTTTTTTTTTTTTTTTTTTTTACTCTTCAGACATATTAAATTACCATGTTTGATTATTGTTTTGTTTCATTACATTCTGATTCTAAGAATGTTGCTTTGCTTTATGTGGGTGTTGCCCAGATCTTTGTCAGCAACCCATTTGTAAACTATGCCCTCGGGTAGAGTACTTTTTAGATGACTAATATTATCCATTAGTCATTTCACACTCATTTTACACACATTGAGAAATCATGACTGTTCTGTGTGATAAATATTTTTGGCAGTAGCCAAAATAGGAATAGGAAGCACATGGAATCTGAAAGTCAGGCAGACTTGAGTTTAGTCCCCCTTGTTCCCAACAAAAATTCCAGGGATGCAGATATGCGTAAGGTATAGCCCCTGTTCTTGATGGTAACTCTGGTTGGGAGGGCATATTGGAATAAACTGTATTACAAGAAACAATAGAGGTGTGGAACAGGCACTGTGAAAACAGGAGAGTGAGATTATTAATGGACCATGTACTATGTGCTAGAAAATTTCCATATGGTAATTAACTAAATCCTCACATCAATCCTACGTGGCATGCTTTCATACACCCCTTCCTCCGAGAAGCACAGTGAGACTCTAAAGGGGTTTAATAAAATGTTCAATGTTCCCTGGTGTGGAAATACCAAAATAGGACCTCAAGATCAAGTCTATATGACTTTAGTTCACGTTCCCTACTGCTCTGCCAGAATGCCCTCTAAGACATTACCTTGGCCCTATTGGTGGAGGCTTTGTTGAGGGTTGAACAGTCCAGCTAGATAGGTGATTTTAATCTGTAGCCAGAAAGCCACTGGCCAGGGGGGCAGAGCAGATGCTTTACTTTTATTTATTTTCAAATGATTCTTAATAGAGGCCTAGTGGGATGTAGCAGAGGTAAGTTTGGACGGAAGGAAAGAGCAAGGAAAAAGACTGGATGGTGTGGGTAAAAGGGAGTCAACTGTAGTGAGGTCAGTGGGGCTGGCCCAATGAGGGGACTCGTCAACTGGAAGTGAAGAGGGACTTAGGGCAATTGGAAAGAAGGAAGCAGCTGACAATCAAATCCCCACAGTTAGTAGAACTTCACGGACTGTGTCATGAACTGCATTTTAATTTTTCCCAAAATTTGTATGTTCAAGACCTAATCCCTAGTACCTCAGAATATGACTATATTTGGAGACAGGGCCTTTAAAGAGGTGATTATGTTAAAATGGGGCTGTTAGGGTTGGCCCTAATCCGATCCTACTGGTGTCCTTATAAGAAGATTAGTTTTGGATGCAGAAAAGAGGGACATCAGGGGTGTACATGGACAGAGGACTGACCAAATGAAGAGGAGTAATGGGTGGCCATCTCCTAGCCAATGAGAGAGGCCTGGAACAGAGCCTCTCCTCAGGACCCACAGAGGAAACCAGCCCCCAGACACCCTGATCTTGGACTTCCAACCTCCAGAGCTGTGAGACAATACATTTCTGTTAAGCTACCCAGCCCGTTGTATTTTGTTAAACTCCTACCGGTGAAGCTCATCATGAGGGGGAGAAAAGAGACGCAGCCAGCTGGGTTAACAAATGGCTCTGTGCATAGAAGAATCACTTTGTCCACCCCTAGAAACAGCTTAAAAACCTCTTCTATTCTTCTTAATCAATTCTTAATGTAGGACATTTTTGTCCTCTGCTAAGAAGCTAATTATGAATGTCTTCTTTCTAAAAGTTCACCTAAATCCTTAACACTAGAAAGGAAGAGAAATGGATCAGTTTGGTAATGCTAAATTTGCAAACGTAGAGTATGGAGTTAATGCCATTAGAAAAAAACACAATCTTCAGGGATAATGAAGCAATTTGTCTCCAAAGCAAGGCAAGGAAAGATTAAAGAGATGTGTTTCATTAAATTGATTTTTAACAAATCCAGTGCGTTGGTAGTCAAAGTAGTGACTTGATACTCTTCCCATAGGATATAATATCCAAATTTCCAAAAAAAGGAAGGCTACACTTTTGTCATTCTCTTAGTCATTTGTCTCCTGAACTTCCTGTATGCTGTGTGGACACTGTTTCTTTGATTTTTTTTTTTTTTTCAAGTTTAGCCAACCTATTTGGCCCTGCTTTTTTGGCTACTTGCTTGCAATACAACTTGATTATAGATTCATATTCTGTAAAATGGGAAGGCTAGATGAATTAGTGCTTTGTTTGGAGAAAAGTTTTCAAGGCTAAAATTATTTAACTCAAGCAATTAAACATGATGAAATGAGCAAATTATTTGTTCATCTCTTCTGATTTGAGGTACACTAGGCATGAGAATTAAGTTCAACAAGAAATTGTAGTTTGGAGAAAGAGAAAATCTGGGGAAGTGACACATCGATTTTGGGGTGAATTTCTGTTGGTGTGACACAGAAATATAGGCATTTCTCCTGGGAATGTGGGCACAAATTAGAAACGAGAACAGTGTAGGGCAGTGGCGGCCTTTCTGTTCACCAGCTTTTCAATACACGTGGTGTGGTTAAGTTTCCTGTACATATAATACGTATGTACAAGCAGATTCCAAATTCAACATCTTGGCATCCACCCTGCCACTCCCCTTGTGTGAGCCACCATCATGTCTTGCCTAGTTTCTGTAGGAGCCTCCCATCTGGTCTCTTCTCCCTATTTTCTCTCTAGGTCCTTTCGGTATATTTGAATCCCAGAAGACAGAATAAACCCACTACAATGGAACCCAGATCCTTCCTTTCTCAACATTTTCCAGTACTAGCCCAAATCCTTGTAATGACCTAGAAGCGCCCTGTGATCCTGCTCTTTGGGAACACTCTTCCCCGTGCGCACTCTGTTCCACTGTTTCTCAAACACACTAGGGACATTCCCGCCTCAAGGCTTTTGGACTTACTCTCCCTTCTGCCTGGAATATAATTTCATCAGTCAAACGCGTGGGCAGCTCTTTCATTTCTTTCTGGTCCTTTTTCAAATGTCCCATTCTCACCAAATCTTTCCTGGTGTCTTGTATTCCTTCCCTTTTTAGCACTACTTAACATACGATATATTTAACATATTTCTCTTGCTTGTTGTGTGTCATCCCCAGTAAATGTCAGTTCTGTGAGGGCAGGGATCTTTGTTTTATTCACCACTGTATTCTCAGCATATGGTCTATATTGTCTATAGTAAACACTCAAGAGATATTTGTTGTATTAAATGACTGAATGAATGAATGAATGAATGAGTAAATGGATTAATCAATCACCTTCTAAGTCTTTTGAAAAGATTAATAGAAAAAATGTTTCCAGATTAGGTAACTAAAAGTTCTTGATGCTCAGGCACATTCTATATTAAGTAATCAAAATATTTGAATATGGAATCCAATCATTAGTATTTCTTAAAGTTCTTCAGTGATTCAAATGTGCAACCTAGGTTGAGAACCATCAATGTAAACATTTCTGAACTTTAAAGTTCTCAGAGAACTGATAGGTATCTAGTGAGGCCAGAGAATCAGCACTTCTAACAGACTCCTAAAATGCCAGAGCTGCTGGTCTGTATGACCACACGAGCAGCAAGCATTTAGACCCATGTTCAACTTGACCTTGGTGGCCCTGTGATACCTTTTAACATGATCTATACTCTGTTTTCTCCTGACCTGTTTTTAGTTTTGGATCATAATTTATTTAGTTTTGGATCATCATTTATTTTAACTATTTCTTGGAATACAAAGGTGACATAAATACGAACTAAATACATAAATGAACAGAACCTTTGGGAGAATTTTTTCCCGCATGGAGAGGAGTAATAATCAAAAGTAAAAATAAACATTTATTTACACCCATCATTTTGTAAATGGAAAAAATATTTCCTCCATTATATATCACGTCTCTTATCTGGGATCACTTTGAAAAGCCAGAACATTCAACTGAATTTATCTAAATTAAAGTCCAAAATTACACACCAGTCGAAGAAGCAAAAAGAAGTAATGGGGGGAAATCCACAGGTTTAGAAGAAGAAAAGCTGTCCCCTATAATCTTGAATAACTTTTTTTTTTTTACCAGCTATGATACCTTGAGGAAAATATTTCACATCTACAGGACTGCTTTCTTTCCTGTAAATTGGAGAGGCAATGCCATAAGCTCCTTCTATAAGTGCCTGGCCTAAAGTAAGCACCTGTACATGTGAACATTTCTTCCCTTAACTGGTTTGATAAGAGTTAAAATGTATCTCTGCAGTCCTGATAGGAAAAGCAATGAAGAAAGCTCTTTAATGCCCCAACTATGTGTCACCCTTGTCTAGGAGCATAAATTTGCACAGCGGGCAGTGCAGTGAAAACAGCTCATAATCAACTCATCACCTCTCATCATTGCTAGGATTGAATGCAAATGGGAAAGAATGCCACTTCAGTCATTGCTAGTGAAAATTAGCATCTGTGACACTAATGGTGTCTCATTTAGTATGTACTTTAGATTTAAAAATATGGTAAAAAAAAGCTATTTCCAGAACTGCCATTATTCCAGTGTTTCCCTTTAAAATAACAGTGGTATTTGAATCTCCTTTACTGAAAAAAAAAAAAAAATCCTGTTAACACAGATCATTAATCCCAGCCGAATAAAGGCCAAGTTGTTCTAATTACAGTTGCAAAGTTTCATTTATCTATTCCTTTTCTATTTTCGAAGTTTCAACATATTCCCTGACTTGGAACAAAGGTCTACGGTTATGTAAAGGTGGGCCTCTCCAGAGATTCTTTTTTTTTTTCCTTTTAGATTTTATTTATTTATTTGACAGAGAGAGACACAGCGGGAGATGGAACACAAGCAGGGGGAGTGGCAGAGGGAGAAGCAGGCTTCCCGTGGAGCAGGGAGCCGGATGCAGGGGCTCGATCCCAGGACCCTGGGATCATGACCCGAGCCAAAGGCAGATGCTTAATGACTGAGCCACCCAGGCGCCCCATGTCTCCAGAGATTCTTGTACAACATTTGCTGTGTTGGAGTCCTTAAAACTTAAAAATGAATTACAGTTGCATTTATACACATACATACAAACTTTCTTACGAACACACTAACAGACTTAGTACCAAGGGAAATGAAAGTTCACTGCACTGATGGGTATCCATACTTGAACCAGGATACATAGAGTAGACACAAGAAACTCCATTCACTCTCCACATGTTTGTTAGGGGCCTGCTACATTGAAGGTATGCTAGGGACAGGAGGGAGATACGTGGTTATACTTAATCTCAGTATTAGGTCATGACTTTTTTTTTTGACAATTTGAACATTTGAATATTTTAAAAATTGTTGTTGTTGGGCGCCTGGGTGGCTCAGTCGTTAAGTGTCTGCCTTCGGCTCAGGTCATGATCCCAGGGTCCGGGATTGAGTCCCACATCAGGCTCCCTGCTCACAGGAGACCTGCTTCTCCCTCTCCCACTCCCCCTGCTGTGTTCCTGCTCTTGCTGTGTCTCTCTCTGTCAAATTAATAAATAAATAAATCTTAAAAAAAAATAAAATAAAAAAATAAAAATTGTTGTTGTTTTACAGTTTTAAGTTTTGAAGCTTGAGTGGACACCTGGAGGAATTTTGTTGGTAGCATTCTTGTATCAGAGACAGGAATGGAGGACTTCTAAATTCCTTTCAAACTTAAAAGAGCCTCTTAAACATATGTTCTCTTGGGCGCCTGGGTGGCTCAGTTGGTTAAGCAACTGCCTTCGGCTCAGGTCATGATCCTCGAGTCTCGGGATCGAGTCCTGCATCGGACTCCCTGCTCAGCAGGGAGTCTGCTTCTCCCTCTGACCCTCTTCCCTCTCGTGCTCTCTATCTCTCATTCTCTCTCTCTCTCAAACAAATAAAATCTTTAAAAAAAAAATAAACATATGTTCTCTCTGTTTCCCATAAAACATATTTGTTAGGGGTGCCTGGGTGGCTCAGTTGTTAAGCGTCTGCCTTCGGCTCAGGTCATGGTCCCAGGGTCCTGGGATCGAGCCCCGCATCAGGCTCCCTGCTCAGAAGGAAACCTGCTTCTCTCTCTCCCACTCTGCCTGCTTGTGTTCCCTCTCTCGCTGTGTCTGTCAAATAAATAAATAAAATCTTTTTAAAAAAACCCAAACATATTTGTTAATTAAGACAGAAATAGGAGTCATATCTACAGTTCCTATGCTAGTAATAGCAGCATAATAAGAACAGAAATACTAGAAATTGACAGATGTATTTCACATCTCACAGTTGTATTTTTCATCTGACTGTGTCTCTGCTCAAGTTAATTAACCTTCTCTATGCCTTCTCATCTATGAGCTAAGTAAGAGTGATTCACAGAGTTGTTAGAAATATTAAATATTAGGGGCACCTGGGTAGCTCAGTTGGTCAAGCGTCTGCCTTCGGCTCAGGCCATTATCCCAGGGGTACTGGGATCAAGGCCTGCGTTGGGCTCTGCTTCTCCCTCGGCCCCTCCCCTGCTCATGCTCGCTCTCTCAAATACATAAAATCTTGAAAAAAAAATTATTAGTGTACAAGAAGCTCACAATAAATATAGAAAAATAAAACATTTCAGTTGGAAAAAGTCATGGAAAATCATGTTCTATAATTTAAGCATTTATAGAGTGTAATGAGATCATATCTTACCAAATTTGAATCCTAGATATGCTTAAAATTTTTAAAAATCACTATCAGTAGTGGGCACTAGTGATGAGAAGGCAAAAACAAACTTCAAAAAGCAAAGTATAGAACCTTGCATGTATGTTAAACAAGGCTATTTTTGAGTAATTAATCTAAATGTAGAGTACTTAGCCACTATTCATCAAATTTCTTTATTAATTTGGAATTTACTTATATATACCATAGAGAGTTCTGAGACACAAATTAAACCTTTTGGAATTTATTAACATTCCAGTATACATAGTGGGTTTTTTTTGTAATAATTCTCCAAGGCCTTCCCAGTTTCCCTTATAGAGTATCTCGGGTCTCACTCCCTTAACCTACACTATGAAGCCCTTATAACAAATATGAATACAATTGGTCCGATTTAATGAGCTATCTGAAGGAAAGATCCCATACCAAAAAAGGAGAAACAGGTATAAAAGGTGAAAAAGATAACATATTAATGATAAAGATGGTAAAACTGTATTTTAATTATTTTTTTGAATCATGGACATGTTTGTCTATTGGTAAGGCTTGTGAATGTAAGAAAATAATAAATCATTTTGTATATAGACTCCTATAAAATCTGTTGCTACATTTTATATCTGATTGTTTTGAACTTTCTCACAATTGTAGGATCTACTTAAAAATACTCAAAACAAAGTCCTTCTCCATTGATTCCCTTTTCAAATGAACATTTCCATAATTTTTATCTGGGGTGACACTAGGTATAATATGCATTCACCATTTGAATTGGGTACTAGGTCACCTGAACTATAAGGCACAGGAGTTAACACAAACTAGATGATTTAGTAATGGTTCCCTCATTTTTAATGCTGTTGCTCTTTACCTACTGTAGCCTTCACAATGAAAAACAAGAAAATCTCTCTCAGACATTCTGAAAGACTATAGTGCGAGGAGTATGTCTTTCTGGGTCAGGAAATGTGAACTATTGTTTGGTCCCATAGTTAATTAGCATAGACTATGTTATTCCCCATATTTCAGGCTGAATTCTTGATGGTTCTATTCTTTCTTTCTAGACACAGGCCGTATGATCCCTTCCAACAGATGAAGGAATTTACACTCTTCATTCTACTAGCCATTTATTTGTAGGGATCATCATGATACCCATCTCTTTCACCTTTTAGGGATTCTGCTGTTTTCTCCATAAAATTCACAAAGAAAATTACCCAGTAAAATAAATAAATGTGAATTGAAGAGGATTTCTTTCTAAGACATAATTATAATAATTAGAAAAATATTACCTCAATATAAAAGGAAAGGCCTTAGTGGACCTGGAATATACAAAAAATATACATGTACATATACGCTCACATATCTCTTCAAATTCATGTAGCATGAAATCACTCATCTAAAGAAAATGGGACTCCATTCACAACAGAAGTCAATGTTTCCAATGTGATTATTCTCTGTGATGTATTTTATTCCCAGATAGATGTTATCAAATATATTTTTATTTAAACGAACAAACAAGTCAATATGATGAACAATACTCCACTTATATTTCAATGGTTCCTGCAATTAAGGCAAATGATGATGATAGACTAAAGTATTATTTTGAAAATAGTTCAATGACATAAATATGACAGTTAACTACCTAATGCAGTTCTTGTGAGATACTTTCACTTCAGATTTTAAGTACTTGAAGGAGAAAACCTCTGTTTCATGTTAACTTTTATGATCTTCCTAAAACCTACTATTGTCAACTCAATATTAGTTACATTTAATTGAGTAAATTCTATATAAAATTAATCTTAAGTATAAAAGTGATGTTTTTAGGGGCGCCTGGGTGGCTCAGTTGGTTAAGCGACTGCCTTTGGCTCAGGTCATGATCCTGGAGTCCCAGGATCGAGTCCCACATCGGGCTCCCTGCTCAGCAGGGAGTCTGCTTCTCCCTCTGACCCTCTTCCCTCTCATGCTCTCTATCTCTCATTCTCTCTCTCTCAAATAAATAAAAAATATTAAAAAAAAAGATGTTTTTAGAATTTTTTTTTCTCTTTGGGAAACATTGCTGTGAGTTTTTATTATAATAGGGAAAAAGGCAGAAATCATGATACATTATCCAGTTGTATTTTTAACTAAAGATGCTTGACTTAGTTTTTAAAGATTGGAAGTATTTCCTTTTTAGTTTCCTTCAGACGGGTTGTATAGTAACTTGCAAAGACTTAACAAAATGTTGACCATTGTTCAATGCCACATCAATTTAGAAGTTCACAGTCAGTTCCCAACTCCTTTCTCTCAGAATGGGTGCCAAGCAAATAAAGACCAATAATAGATAATATGTCAGTCCTCTAAAAGTACATCTGACCTCAGCTATAGTTTATTCACAAATAGATTAAAAATGTTATTTATCTAGGGAACTCAAGAAATGTGTAAGTATTGGGGAAGACCTTTGAACCCAGTATTTTATAGTTTCGTTCATGTTATTAATGAAAGTAATTTAGAGTTCTACAATAGAATCTAAACTTTGTAATCTCATGCTGTACTTTTTTTTAATGTGGCAATTATTGTCAAGACAAAAATAGCATAACATTCCAAATAGAACCAATTTGACAAATCTATCAATATATGGGGTTTTGATGCTTCTTAAAATATAACCCAATCCTCTCACTAGTAGAGTATTAGCTCAAGCAAGAGTAGGAAAAATAATCTTTTCAACAAGCTATCATATTTTAATACAAAAAATGAAAAAAAGCAAATATTTAGCTAAAACATCTATATTTTACAATGTTCTTATAATTAAAAGTATTATGGGAGCTGAATACGTGAGGGATAAAATGCATTCAGTTAAATAAACATTGACAACTTTATAGTCATTAAAAATGTTCAGGAGTATTTCATAATATCAGCCTTTCTGAGAATTCCACATTGATTTCCATGAAGTTGGATCTGAGTTCAAACTTCAGTTACAAAGGTAAATGATCAAATATACACTATAAGGGAAAATTACAGAGACAGTAATTGTCAGGTATTAGTTAGCACCTAAGTTTGCAATTCAACGTTCATGTTTGCCATGAGGCATTCAGCCTATGGTTGAATTGATTTATGACTGACAAGAGAAGAACTGTGTGTGTGTGTGTGTGTGTGTGTGTGTGTGTGTTTATTCTACTAAATGGTTTTGTTTTGTTTGTATATGAAATTACCTTACCTTTGGTTTTTGATGTTTCTCCTTCTCTGAAGCATTGGATGGTTTTCTCTTCAGCATTTTGAATTCAGACTACTCCGAGCGAGTGCACTTTCTGTTGTACAGAAACAACTGAAAGCTGTCAGCACCGTGCCTTCTATGATGTGTAGCAGATAAGTTTGAGCCCAGTGACCTGCCACTTCCTACTTTGGTCAGGATATGACTTCACATCTACGTGGGTAAAGTTTTTTTTTTTTTAATGGTAATTCTTTGGTAACTCATGTTCTGTATCTTGTTATCCTTTGAGGTAGATTCCTAAATCTCACACTTTGACATGCCTGTAGTTACCATTAAGGCCACAAGTATTCAAAATAAAGATCTTTTTTTTTTTTTAGTTTATATGAAAATAAAAATCTATAACACATTCTGTGGATGGAGAGAGGAAAATATCTGCGATAAAACTTGGGATGTGGGCATTTTACTGTTAAAAAAATGAAGAGAATACTCAGGGTAGCCAGTTTTATACTTCTAAGTAAACTTTGTTATAAGATGAAATAAACTAGACTTTATGCATTACTCATCCTACTTAAAGCACGGATGCATATACTTAAAAAACAGTATGGATGGAATTAATATAAATATAAATAAGAATATGACTTCAGAATTCAATGATTATACATATTGTTACTTTTTAAACACATTACTATGTTGTCAAGCCCTGATTAATATGAATATCAATGAAACCCAAAAACCCTGCCTTAACTGGATGTCTCTTCTGCCACAAACTGCAGTGCCATCCACTGATAATTGCTATTTCAGTGATGATCCAATGGATCAATGGTACCTTCAAATGAAACATCCAGAGTCTCTATTTAATAGGCCTGGAATAGAGCTAATATGGCTTAGAAAGACTTTTCTCATCCAACTAAAGGATTTAACATTTTTATTATAATGTCAAAACCAAGATACCCAGAAAGTAAAAGCAAAAAGTTCAAGCTTTCTTGTTAATTAGGGATTTACCAAAGGGAGACTTGTGGAGCATCTAAAATTCCAGTTCTATTAAAACAGGCATATTAAGAATATCAACCCAGATTTCCATTTATCAAACCCCTGGGTTGAAAAGCTGTGGTGCCATATTCTTTTTTTTTTTTTTTTTTAAAGATTTTATTTATTTATTTGAAAGAGAGAGAACGAGAGATAGAGAGCATGAGAGGGAAGAGGGTCAGAGGGAGAAGCAGACTCCCTGCCAAGCAGGGAGCCCGATGTGGGACTCGATCCCGGGACTCCAGGATCATGACCTGAGCCGAAGGCAGTCGCTTAATCAACTGAGCCACCCAGGCGCCCCTGTGGTGCCATATTCTTAAAGAGCAGCTTCTGTAGGTCAAAACCAGCTGACTCGATTTCTCAGTCTTCCCTCATACCTCTGAGCCGATCCTCCCTGAGGCCCAGTTCTAAGTGTTCAAATTTCACTAATCATTTAATGAATATTAAATATCATGTCGTGTGCTGTTTGATAGTATATCATGCCCCTTGACTAGCTTAAAAATTGTTTATGTTCTATAATAGAATTAAAGAGATACACTTAAGATTCTGGTTAATATGCTTCTTCTTCTAGATATTAAGAGCAATTATATTTTTAGGAATTTTAAGACTGACTGGTATTTTCAAAATAACACTGAGGACTCTGAGGTTGGGTAATTCCCTAGAAGCATGGGTTATGTTCAGGCAGTGACCGAAATATATTTTTGTTTCATCTTTTCAGGAATTGAAAGTCATGAAAAAAAAATATTTCTTAACCGAAACATTTGCACCCTCAGTGCCCTCCTTTCTTTACCTGTGAATAGAAATTTAATTCAAATGTGGAGTTCAATCAACAACATGAGAATGATAGTACCTGCATTTACTACAGTAATAGAGTTTCAGGGGGAATAAAAGGAAATATCAGTAAAGAGCATACTTATTATATGACTTAGCATTTATAGAGTGTCTTACGACAAGAAATGTTTATGGATCTTAAAAAAGTAGGAGATTTCATATATTTAGGTTGGGATGGTGTTTGCTATAAATTATATTTGCAGTGATAACTAAAGAATAGAGAACACTCACATTCATGGGGACATACATGGACTAGACTATCTGCAGTTTTCAAAAGTGTTGCATTTGAGCAATGTGTATAAAATCGCAATTTATGATCTCTAGACACTTTACAATCATTAACACTTTAAGAAATATTTTAAAATGTAAGTAAAACAGGAATCTTTTCCTTCAGAATTACAGACGGGAGAAGCAATTTTCTAACCTTCTTTACTACTCAGGAAAAATATTTTCTGGAGATATTAAAAGACATTTGAAGTCCTATCACAATCTATGTTAAACGACTTGGTACTCAAAAAATCTCAGGTAGTAAGGTAATAAATGTTTTCTCTCTCTCTCTCTCTCTCTCTCTTTTTTTTTTTTATCAGTTATCTACTACATTATGGAATTCTGGGGCCACCAGGATATTTAATGAGTGACCAGAATGACCCAGCAAATTCCAAAGTCAAAGGTAGGACAAGAATGGGGTAAAGAGTATTGAACATACCTAACTCCCTATCATGATTAAACCACTAACCCACATGTTGCTTAAGACATGTTCTGAACCAGGGAAATTGCAAAACAACAGTCTGGGTGCTTTGTTTTTACAAATTACCTTAATGGTCTTAGAACCCCAGCAGGGTGAAACAAGGTTGGGACTTTGTGGCATGTATACAGGTCACTATTTCTGAGTCACAGAGGGTGAGTCAAAATTTTAAAAAAATGCAATCAAATAACAGCCTTTGGGGTATATTTTATGAGAAAATGAAGAGGCCATAGAAGAGTTATTTTAGCAGTTCAAGAAATATTTATTAGTGGATTGCTAATACATGAATTATCAAATTCAAATCAGAAAAGTATAGGTAAAACAAAATGTGGTCTGATGTCTTTGATTCTGATATTTTGATTGCCTGAGGACCTCCTTTGCTTCCTGCCGTCAGGTTGGAGACTGAAATTAGTAATGTTTGGATTATTCCTAGCCTATACTTTAGACACTTACATTTATTCAGTGGAAGGAGAGTTTTCAAATCAAATCTTTTAAAATGGGACTATAGGGGCACCTGGTTGTCTCAGTCGTTAAGCGTCTGCCTTTGACTCAGGTCATAATCCCAGGGTCCTGGGATCGAGCCCCGCATCGGGCTCCCTGCTCAGAAGGAAGCCTGCTTCTCCCTCTCCCACTCCCCCTGCTTGCGTTTCCTCTCTCGCTATGTCTCTCTCTGTCAAATAAATAAATAAAATCTTAAAAAAAAATAATGGGACTATGATCCCCACACCACCTTAATGTATACACCTCCAACATGTGGACTTGGTCACAGTAAATCTAATGCTTCTGTGTACTACTGGGGCGACCATGACCAAAAGCTGTTCTAATAACTATAACCTAAAATACTCCCGACTATATCTCAAATGCATTGTTGAGGGGGACAACAAAGAAACATCTTCCAAGAACTTGATAAATAAGAGAAATAAGATTGTAATCATGGAGTACAACTCTGAAATTAACATTTAATTAAGATAGATTATCTTATAGAAAAAATGGATTGTATTCCATTTAGATCTACAGAATTTAGTCACTTGTGATAAAGAAAAGAAGGAGTCAATCATAAAAACAACTTAAACCTGATAGTTCTGCTTTTCTTTCTGGCTCCTCAGAGCAGGTTTCTCTTTATAGAATGGGGAAGGGAAATTTCTAGAAAGGAGCCCAGTGGGGCTGCTGTGTTCTTGCCTGTTTATGGTTGCTGGAAGTAGAGATCGTACACTCTCATACAAATCCCAACTCAGGATTTTTTGAAGCAAATACATATATTGATCTGATGAAGTTCTTGCAGGTCTTTACTCAATAATTCATTTGGTAATTTCAAAGTCATTTGACCGTATACAACATATTGGGTGTTGTACCCTCTACATATCTAGATTATTCTTACAATATGATGGATAAAACACCTCCTTGTTTAGACTTGGGGGTTTAGAGAGAAATGGTGGTATGGATATTCTCCCAGACTTACAGTGGGGATGAAGGCAGTGGAGCCAGGGAGAAATGGTGAATTCTCTGTGAATCTCTTACATTTCCTAGCTCTCCAATGTCATTTACCCATTCTGTCTCTGGAGTCCCTATTTACTAACCCTTTTCCATAAAGGACCCACCCCCTTCCCTAAGCTCTTGAAATCCCTTCTAATGTCTTACTAATTGAAAAGCCTTATAGTGGCTTTTCTGCTTTGCCCAGGGACCTGCTTTACAGAATGAACAGAAGTTTTTGAGGAGATAATTGGGAGAAGAGAAAATTCTGCTCCTACTAACAGGAGGTATTAAGATGAGAGCTAAAGAAGTTTGTTTTTCCCAATGAGGCCTAAAATTAAGTATATGTATCATGAGGATTAATTTTTTTTCCAAGAACCCATATTAAGTCTATATGAGAAATTAATATTTCATCTGTTAATTTCTCTTTGTGATATGGTGCTTGCCTGAATTTTATCAGAGTTCTCATACATTCATTAATGGTGATGGGGTGATGACCAAACCACTTAGGAAGGTAGGAGGAAATCTTAATTCATTCTGCCTCACATAGAGAGAGGAGGGTAACAGAGGCAAATATTTGGGTTCAAGAAAGAGAGCTTCAGTGAACTTCAAGTATTTTAATTCTCTGACAAGATAATCCATCCTGTGGAGTTGGATGCATCAAGCAATTCTAGCTGGATTTCAGTAAACAACACATTTGTGTAACTATTTCTCTTAATTTTATTTTGATTTTAAAGCTCAATAAGTAACCTTCTAATGATGATTTGGTTCCTTGGGTAGGTCTGTCTACAGGAGACAAATGCATTGTTCAAATGGACATCAAGTACCTGAAATACTGCATTTGTATTTCTTACCATAAATTAATGAATTGCCATGTCCCAAAAAGGGATCCACTCTTGGTATCCTCAAAATATTATCCCTCTGAGAGAGGAGAACTGCTGGTCAGGTGCTAGATGTCTTGGAAAACCTCTTGAGAAAGAGCCTGGTGCCCTGCAATATTATTGCATATTTTAAATTTCCCATAAGATAATCAAGAATCCTATCTCATTATCTTAATTGTAGAAGAAATAGAGAATTGGGATAAATAAAAAAGGACCAATGGTCTAAGATAAATGAGGAACCTAAAGAATCATACAGTAAGAAACTGTCTTGAAAGAGACAAATAACTTCTAAGATCATATCTATGCCTGGCAAGATGTTGGAAAACAATATAAAAGAAGACTTAGTAAACACAAAATGAGATGTACCAGTTCGAAAGTGACAAAAATAATTAGGAGAGCGAAGTTCAAAATAAGTGCAAATTATTCAGGTTTCAATAAATTGTAACTATATACTTTCTAAGTGGTTGCCACAAGTAATAAAATAAAATTTCATCTATCTATGATTCAAAGTTACCATGCTCATGAAGTAATCTTATTCTCAAAGTTAATAATAATGAGTATCCATTTGAGTGCTTATTATGTGCTTATCCTTAGTGCTTCACCCATATTTCCCATGTAATCCTCAGAAAATCTCCATGAGCTGGTCTAATGTCACCATAGTCAACTTCCAGGTGAAGTTAGGTAAAGTGTCCAGTATGCACAGCTAGGAAGTGACAGAGTCAGGATTCAATCCAAAGCCTAAGCTTGTAACCATCATTCTCTATCATAGTTAACGCTTTGGCATATTTAAAGACCTGCTATAGAATAGAAATGATTTATTTGGGGGTTAGGTTCCAAATGGTAAACACTGGGAGGAGAGTAATGCTGAGCTACTGGTTGGAGACAATGTTTCAATTATTATGTGTATAAAATAATTTGAAACCAGTAAGTGTGCAACCCATCTAGAACCCTCTTAAAGACTTAGCACCACAGGGACACTTGATAACCACTTCATTTTCCTTCTCCAACCCAAGCTACCTTGTTGTGACTCTAAGAAGAGTTAAGAGCCCCTCAGTGCTATCTTTAATAATAATTTCATGCTTATAAGAATCAGGGTAGGAGCATAAATTAGATTTGTCCACACTTTATGAAATTCCCTAGGTTCTGAAGTGCTCTGATGATGGCTTTTGATAAAGTATTCATCTATAAACTGACACTATCTGTGAAGTTACTACCATGAGCACATTCTATTTCCTCCTTGATCTGGAGCTATAGCTCCCAAATTTATGATTCTAAAATGTATTATTCTCTTAATCTTTCACTCTTAATTTCACCTGTTTTTGCTTGCTTTAATGTCACATCCAATTTTAGTATATGTGCTGCCGAAGCGAGCACTTTAATGTCACATCCAAATTATGGTCATAATTTTCACATTTCTACAATACTTTTTCCTTCAACACGTCTAAATGGCATTTTAAGTTTTGTAAAAATTAAAATGCTTACCCTAAAAAATTGAGAAAACAAAAGTTTTCCTTTCTACTCCCAGACTTCCTAGTAATTTTTTTGCTGACTCCCTGCAGTATTAAAACCATTTTTCTCATTGTTTATCATTTTTTTCAATGATAGGCCCATACTTTCTTGACTTATGTATGAGACATTACCTATTGATTCCTGTTTTCATCCTTGAGAATTTTGTCCTCTTTTCATTCCCCAGGTATTTAGTTAAATCATTAGTCATTATTATTTTGTAAATATTGTCCATGGCTAAATCAAATTGTGTTTAGTGCTTTATGTTTCCTCTTTTTGTCCATTTTTAGAGCTCATGATTACATTCCTTTTTTATGGTTGGTTCCCTATGTATTGTTAAAATATCCCAGATAAATGTCCCAACAAATCTGTCAGCTGATTAGTTAGTTTTTTAGAGCGAGAGTGAGCACCTGTGTGTGTTGGGGTGAGGGGGCAGAGGGAGCAAGATAGAGAATCTTAAGCAGGCTCCACGCCCAGCACAGAGCCTGACATGGGGTTCTAGATCTCACACCCCTGAGGTCATGACCTGACCCGAAATTAAGATCTGGACACTTAACTGACTGAGCCACCCAGGTGCCCCTCAACTGATCAGTTCTGAATATTTAAATATAGACATCATACTTTGTAATTTCAAATGCTCTAACATTTCAGGTTTATTTTTTCCTCTGTTCCAAGGTGGTCTGGTTCTCTAAGTATACAGGGCTGAAATGGAACTTCTCAATCCTCTCTTGATTTGGATACTCTGTGGCCTGAATCTCACATCATCAATGTTGTGAGGGAGCCCGATACAGGGCTCGATCCCAGGACCCTGGGATCATGACCTGAGCTGAAGGCAGACGCTTAATTGACTGAGCCACCCAGGTGCCCGATACTTTCATTCTTTTATACTTCTTTGTTCCATTTCTTTTTCTTTTTCTTTTTTTTTTACATTCTGGGAAATTCCATTACTTTTTCTACTAATGATCTAATAAACATTTTTAACTATAATATTCTATTTTGCAAAAGTTCTGAATGTTCTCTTTTTATAACATTCTGTTCTTTTTATTTTTAATAAAGCAGTAAAAATTAATGAAGTCAACTGTTATTCAATAATATGGATAATCTTAAAAATATTAAGTGAAAAAAACCATTCCCAAAAGAATTACATGTAGCATGATGCTCTTTAAAAAAAACAAAACAGAAACAAAAAGCACATATACACAGTTTAACAAAGGAAAGAGTAAGGAACACAGCATTTAGTATAATAAATCACTTAGGGGAGGGGGTGCGGCATGGATAGATATCAGTTATTGCTGAGGTCCTATTTTGAGACTTTATTTCAGGGTTTTATTTTAATAACAGTATATTATTAAACTAACTAAAGAAAGTGGGTCTTGAAAAACGTTTTGTTCTTAATTCTTGGTAAGGCAGTAAAATGTACTGGGTAGGAGGGTGCACTTGTGAACCTGGTAGATGACCTGAGTTCAAATCCTGGCTCTGCCATTCAGTAGGATGTCCTTGGCAAGTTCTTTGGCCTTTCTATAAAGTGGACATGATAGTAGTGCACACCTCAGGGAATACTATGATGATTGAGATATTATTATAAAATTAGTACAAAAGTGTCTGGCATGCACTAGACACCAAGAACTAAATACATACACAGAATATGTTCTCTTTCTGATGTCATTAATTACCATTAATTTTCTTTTCCATCTGTCCCTTTCATTGCCTTTCTTTTTCTCTGATTTCTTTCTTCTGCTTGCTTTGATCTCTTTCATCTTTGAGGCGTTCTTCAAATGCCTAGCTATCTTTGGCTGTTGGTACATCACTAAGAGCACTGTATGAAAATCCTCACTAGTAGCTCTGTAACTGGGTGGGCTTATTAGGTGAGCAGGCAGCAAAGAAGCCTTTCTAGCAGAAGACCCCCAAATGGTAGTTTCTGGAGTTCTATTCTCTGAGGCCATTCAGGTTTGGCGGGTGATAACCATCCCATGTCCTGGGAGGGCTGTGGGGGAGAGGAGGTAGCTTCCCTGCAGCTTTTGAATGCTACAGCTCGGGAGGTCTTCAGTGCACACTGCCTTGCTGCACTGCACATGCTTTGCTGAAGGTGCTGAGGCTGCCACTGGCTCTAGTCCTTCCTTCACCTTCCACTGTTCCTAACACTAGCTGGCGGCTCTCCTCACCTACTTTTACCAAGTGTTCTTGTTGGTGTGGGTTCTCATCTTTTTGGTAAATGTATGCAGGCAATATATATATATACTATATTTAAGCACTAGTTTTGCCAACTCTGTTTCTTCATATTTGTATCACCTCTGACTCTCTTTCATTCTGTCCTTTAAAATATTTGTCTCTTTATCTTATTTTGCTAAGCTTCTAATTATAGGGAACGTACGTCTAAGTACACACACACACACACAAAACTGATCCCTGTCATTACCCCTCCCACCTTACAATTTTTAAGATTGATGTAGGACATGGCTGTTAGCATGACATGTAGGAAGAAGCCCAGCCACAAACACAAAGCTTTTCCAGGGCAAGTCCATTCTCACATTTAAATATTTGTGCTGTCTAGACATTTGCAGATGCTCTTCACGAGCACAGTCTTGTAAAATATTTTGCCTTTTAATTCTTGATAGATAATAAAAACAATAAAAAACTTACATTTCATTAAAAGTCTTCAAAGTAATTTTTCAACTAAGAAAATAATTCAGTGTCACCTGGATCATACGTCATTAGGCTGAAAGGAAATTCTGTCCAAGTACAATACTGACCAAACAGATTGAACTAACTCTGCACAGAAGTGTTTTCAAGTTAATTTTTATCTGAGCACGTGTAAAAAATACTTCACATGTACTATTAAAATCCCCTGCTTTTGAGAGTCCGTTGTCTCATGTTCTAGAGGGGAGGGGGGTGGGGGATGGGCTAACCTGGTGATGGGTATTAAAGAGGGCACGTTCTGCATGGAGCACTGGGTGTTATGCACAAACAATGAATCATGGAACACTACATCAAAAATGAATGATGTAATGTATGGTGATTAACATAACAATAAAAATTAAAATAAAAAACCCCAGCAAACCAAAAAAAAAAATAAAATCCCCTGCTTAATTCATACTTCTTTCCCCAGCAGCACAGAGGAAGGGAGACTGTTCTGATCAATAGACCATGATTTCCTGTCTTTACCTACTGAAGAAAAATGCAATTAATAAAATATTGCTGAAGAGATATATATGAGTCCCTTTCCTCAGAAAAGCTATTTTTAAACTGGAGCAACAAAATCATTTCTATTTCCTTTCTACCTTCACTCATCAAAAAAAATCTACAGCAGATTCAAGAGTGACCAGACTGTTTTTAATACCTTTATCATTTGAAACTGAACTAAAACTGTAAAGCTATGGGAGACAGTAATTTTATACCCTATCACTTCTCGGCCTTTTGGCTAAGATCAAGTGTAGTATCTGTTCTTCTCAGTTTAAGACCCTATCTATTTAAAGAATCAAAATCCTTTATGGGATCTTCCTTCCCTCAACTTTGGCTAAAGTATAATTAGTTTAATTATGATTAAACTAATATGCAATTAGACATACTTTAATTACATATTAGTTTAATTACAAAAGAAATAAATAGACTATGATGGTGGTGGATATAAAGTAAAAATGTTTACCATAGCAAAATCAAATTTCATAGTGCCATATATATACACATACACACATCACATGCATATGCACATATACATGTGTGTATATGTCTATATGTGGTACGAATGTGTAAATAACATGTATATGTTCATTTGGATGGAATTCCTTCTTTTTCTCTTAATAAAAAGGGTAATGGAAGATCCTTTTAGGAGATCAGGTACATTGTAAATAAATACACATTATCCTCCCTGACCCAACACACTCAAAGTAAGGTCTCCACATAAAGTGTGAAGCCGCAGTGAGGCGCAGCTCTTCAGAAACGCCCTCTGCATTCTAATTTTAAAGCATCTGTAATTGTCATTTCTGGGAAGGGAAAAATCAGGTGTTCATTTACAGGACTCTACAAGTATGTTACTCACAACTCAATTCTATTTTCCTTTCTAGCAAGAAAATTTTCCATAACTTTTCAGGTGTACTTTTGAGAAATGAAAGTCTGGTTTTCTTTGTTGATCTGTAGTACGGTGAACCAAAGAACCAAGTTAACATTTGAGCCCAGCAGCCCAAGAAAACTGACTAACTGAAAATTAATAGCTAGTTGGAGAGAATATTGGATTCCCTGTTTCTTTTCAAGGGCACAGGATTCTAAACACCCAAAGTGGCCCCTATAGCAGTTATACATTCTGGTAACTAGTCCTCTGTTGAGCAAGCTTGCCTTGGGGTCTGCTTTTCCTCATGCTGCCCATCCTTAGAGGCCCTGTGGTGTGATGAGGACATGTGTGCTTTGGAGGACTGATGTAGGTCTGAATACAGACGAGCTATATAACTGGGGCCCAACATTTGACCTTTCAAAGTTTCAATTTCCTCCTTGGTAAAAGGGGGAAATATTTCTTCTTAAGAGTTGAGTTTAAATCAGAAAACATCTATAAAATTCCTCACACAAAGAAGGTCTTAACAAATGCTAGCTTCATTCTTTCTCCTTCAGATACAAAGGTTGAAAAACATGAAATCGCTAGGGATTCAAGCCCCACCCTCATTCTGGGATGTGGTCACAGTGTGACCCAACTTCTTGGTAACCTATTCAGCCTCTGATTTCCAGGGCCTGCACACGATGCCCTTGCTAGTTTAACCTGATGTTCTCTCATTGTCACATGCTCTAGTGATATTTGAATATGCTACTTATCCTCTGCCACCAAGTAGGGGAAATTTCTACAGGGGAATTCAGTTCTACTTTCACTTACCTTTGGGGATAAGCATTTAACTGTGGATTTGCAAATGCACTTCAGACAAACTCCACGCTCTTTCCCATGACCAGAACATGGGAATAGTCCCCTCATCATCTCTGGCCTTTGCCTCTCTGTGCCGCTCTCTTTTCTCCAACCTGGTCATGTTGGTCTTCTTGCTGTGCTTGGACACCATTCAGTCTGTTCATTTGCTTTGCTTACCTAGAAGGCAGAGGCCAGGCCTACTGCTGGCACTAGCACAGAGCCTGGCACAGAGATGCTTTGGAAGCATTTGTTGAGTGGATGAATGCACTAAACTCTATAGCTTTGCCCACATTAGGGGCCATCTCCTTTGGACTGACAAGTATCAGGATCAAAATGTCAGAATTCACACTCCTAAAAACCAAGAGGGATTGTGGCAGGCAGAATAAATGTTTAATTAGACATTATCAGAAAAACATCTTGCAAAAATTTCGCAGCATACAGACTACAAACCACTTCATAAAATACTTTCTCCTTTATGGAGAAATGCACAAGATAGGTCAATATACCTCCTAATGATGATAATGATCTATTATTGATTTATATAATATTCTTTTCCAAGGCTTGAGCACTTTTAACATAAATTATTTTACCCTAACAGCTTTCCTATGAAGTGCTTATCCTGATTTTATGCATATGGGAAACTGATTATTTGAATTTCCTCTTCTCCCGAGTCAGCCCCTGATTCTAGGACTTTTAATTGAGCCCGTGAGCTTTCCTGCAAAACATTCATTGAAATGACATACCTCCTTACAAGCTATTGAAAGAAATTATATTGGTCTCATCTCCACTAAAGTCCTGGCCCTATAATTCTCTGAATGTTAAGTGCTTGACTTACACTTATCAACTTATCCTGTGGAGATGGTTCTTTAGAAAACTAACACTTCTCCTTTAAAAGAGAAGTGATAGTATGTGATATATTTAGGGGAAAAACATGGATTTTGTTTCTGGTTCTTAGTGCAGTTGGTAAGTATGTCATACAGTTCACATGCAAAGCCAACTTCTTTGTATCAGCCAGCAAAGGTCAGCTCCTCTTCTGGCAATCAGTAGGTGAACGGAAACTACACAGTACCACCTCGAGAAGGCACCAATCTAGAAACTGTGACATCTGTCGCCGGTCTTTAAGTCACTGCAGCTCTGGCCACCAGCTTGGAAATCCTTAACATGTGTCAAGGAATTTCCTATGACTTCCTCTTGCACTGGTGAGGAGGATTTGGTATAATCCCCCTAGTGGGTAGACAGAGAGAAGACTGAGTGAAATTTGAATCCCTCACAGGCATAAAATGTTGCTTCTGGGCTTCTCTTATCATTCTTGTGCTCCAAGATGTGGAGGACAGCCCCTCTTATCTTATTTGTTTAATAAGTATTTATTGAATGTCTCCTGTGGTGTTGGCATTCTGCCAGGTGTCCAGAGATGGAAAGGCATGGGCACTGCCTTCCAAGACTTTACAGTTTAGTGGGAAGATAGGCAGACCAAGACACAATGAGAATCCAATGTAACACAGTCTGTATCAATCCAGGTTGCAATGTGTGGAAAAAAATAGAGAATTGCTAATTTGTCTGGAGAAGTAGGGAAATAATTCACTAAGAAAGCAATGTTTGAGGTAATATTGAACCAATGGGGAATTTGCTGGGCAGACAAGGAAAAAGAACATTCTAGCAATGAGAAGAGTATATATTTGTTGTGGTCTGGAAGTGGGAGTAATTTTTATAGCAAGTGTGTATGGTAAACAAAGAGAAAGGCAGATGATGGGGCTGCCAGATGGTTTAAAGCCAGACCATGAATGGTTTGGAGGTCATGTGTTATGGCTTGAATTGTATCTTCCCCCCAAAAGCTATGTTGTAATCCTAACCCCTGGTACTTCGAAATGTGACCTTATTTGGAAATGGGGTTGCTGCAGTTGAAAACTGGAGTAGGTGAGCTCTTAATCCAATATGACCAGTGTCCTTAAAAGATGAGGGAAATTGGACACATGCATGCACAGACAGAAGACTAAGGAGAAACATACAGAGAGAGGCTGGCCATCTGAAGATGACAACAGAAATTGGAGTTACTCTACCACAAGCCAGGGACACCTGGGGCTATGAGAAGCTGGAAGTCAAGGAAGAAGCCTTTTGTAAAAGCTTAGGGACAGTATGGCCCTGCCAACACTTTGATTAGGGGCTTCTAACCTCCAGAACAGTGAGATAGCCACCCCAGTTTGTGCTACTTTATTATGGCAGCCCTAGGAAACCAATGCACTATTCTAAAGAGTACAGATTTGAATATAATGGGAGTATACATTTGTATGGGATGGGAATTACTGAAGAACTGATTGCCAAAACAAGAGAGTGACATGACGAAATGTGTGTGTGAGACAGAAGGCTCTTACTGAAATGTGGAGCTTAGACTGGAGATGGGGAATGGAGAGAATTTGCAAAATTTCCAAAGCTCGTTGACCACTATACTTAGGATCTCCTCGTCTATGAAATAAACAAAAAAGATGGAGAAAAGATCACTCTTCTCCTTCTCTTTAGTTGGGCTCAAAATGTTATAGTAGAGCTCTCCTGTCTGTATAATGGTACCTGGATAAAGAAAGGGGCACACTTTGAAATTCAATCCTTCCAGACTCCCTTGTTTAGTGATGGGAAGGTCACCGTGAAAAATGACAGTACTCATACTATGATACAGACACTTCAAATGATTTTAATATTGATATTTTGATATTGATAAAAAAACATAATTCAGTTGAAAATCTCATAACCATGAAATGAATACAATTAATTTTCCAGTAGCAAGCCATTTGAGTTCCCAGAATGGTTTTCTTTGATCTTTATCTTAATTGGAGAAACGAATTTATATCCATATTTTGAAATGTCTATTCCTAGGCAAGTAAAAAACTTGTTAAGAAACATACTGTCACTAAGATCAATAGTAGGGATGCTCGAGTACAGCTGGTATTTCTGTTAGGTGTATTTCCTAGAAATATCATGAATTGGGATGATAATTGGCAGCTCTGATGCAAGCAAATGATTCTTTAATTGGAGTAGGTGGCATCCAAACCTCTGACACTTGTAAGGCTATATACCCTCTAGCTGTTTCTGATCTTAAATGGTTTAAATAGATCCTGTTACAAATACAGAAGACTTGAGTATGTTTTCAGTATTTTAAGCAACATAAATGCACACACACACACTTTACAAGTGATATATCTTTACTGAAGTGATAGAATTCACTAGAGAGCAAGAAGCCACTGTTAAGGCATTTTGATTCACATTCTGCCATTTCATCATAACCTCCTGAGACACAGCGTGTTGTACTTGCATATATGAGTAAATAATTTAGTGACTATAAAACATGTTTCAATAACTTCCACTTACTGAATATTGTAACTGATGTTAGAGAAATATTAATTTTGGGGCACCTGGCTGGCTCAGTTGGTAGAGCATGCGACTCTTGACCTTGGGGTTTTTGAGTTAAGCCCCACGTTGGACATGGAGCTTACTTAAAAAATATATATTAATTTTATAACATAACCAAACATGTAAAGTATATGTTTCAGATTGTATTGTATTGAAGGAGTCAGCAGATGTAGCACCGTGCTATTGTCACGTGACCTTCTTCCACAGTGGTAAGCTCTGGGTACACAAACAACAGGGGGTTCTGTACTTAGTGATTCCTATAAAAATAGCTTTTTAGAGGTTGGAAGCCCTAATCAGTATTGTGTGATGATTTCTCATCCCACAAAATACATTTTCTCCAAGGAAAGAATAGATCTAGGATATTTGGGAGGGGCTGTGGACGTGGATATGGATAAAGGGGTGTCCTGTCTCTCTGTAACTGATATCTATGTCAGTATCAGTAGTGGTCAGAATACTCAAATAGGGAAAGACCGAACAAGTGGTATAGGCACAATTAAGAATGGTAATGGAAGTAAACCAAAAATACCCTGTATCTACATGGGGTGACTGAGTTAGATACACTTACCCAATGGCATTCATTCATTTTTTCCACTCCTTTCTCCAAACACAATTTTTTAGTACTTATTATGTACCGAGCATGGGAGAACATCTCCATTAAAAAAAAAAAAATGTTTGATTTGCATATATTATCTAGACTTCAGAAGGAAAGAGATGGCTAGTTCTGAGCCCACGCAATTGATTTCAGATCAGATCATCTAAAAGAGGAACTTAGATGCCTCTAAAATACTGGCTTAAAAGAAGAGTTAGATGGATATATGGACAGAGAAATATTTAAGTTAAAAAGCCACCATGCCCCATACTCACAAATTCAGTGTAGTTTGTCAGTAAAGTACAGAATAGGCAAGAAGAAGAGCAATTGCTTGAAAGAGGAAAATGAGCAACATTTACTGATACCCAGCTATAGATCACTGCATCTCATTTAATCTTCTGAACAACTGTATAAAGTATTATCATCTCCTCATTTACAAAGAGGAAACTGAAGCACAAAACAGCGAACTACCTAAAGTTAAAAAGCTAACAAGGACGGAACCCAGGCCTGTCTGGGTCCACTGTCCCACAGAGCCAAATCCTTTATACAGAATAAAGTTCAAAGGGAATTAAGGGAGAAAATTGCAAGCCAAAAGCAGCACCACTCATTTCTTTAGCAGTCACCTGTGCATATAAACCTTGGTTTTATAACTAGAGCATGGGCCACCTCCTCACCTTTGTCCTCTACCCCTTCTTCTGGTCTCTTTCCTTTCCCCACTTTCTATGTTGTAATTTTTTCCCCAAAGCCTCACTGCACTACTACTTCCTCCTAAGACCCCAGTGGAGTATTTTTCAGGAACAGTTAGAGAAGGAAATTGAAGGCAGAGGAGGGTAAACTCAAAACCAAGCTGAGAGGAGAAGTTGTAGCAAGCACAGACTACCAGATAGTATGCAGGCTTCGAAGGGATGGAGATGCAACTGGAGAAGTTATTGAAATTGAGCAGAGGTGAAGGGGAGAAAAACAGAAGGGATGTGCAGTGAAACATGTAAAGCTAAGAGGAAAACACATTTTGCTTTGTGTATCACACAGAAGTCTTCGAGATGTATGGAAAGTATCTTCAACTATTGATGCTCTATTGATAATGTTAACGTGCACACTAGCAGCCATACTGAGAAATTCAGAGACAGTATTAAAGTTCAAAAGGAAGTCAAAGAGCTCAACAAAATGCTTCATTTACACCTGGATCTATAATTGCCACATCGGTGTTGAGATGCAGCTTTTGAAAACACATGTTTCCTTTTAACATCCGTTCTTGGGGTTTTTGGTCACCGTTTATGTTAGGCAGAGAGCTGAGCACCTTCATATAAAGTATCTCTTACCATCTTAGCAATAAGTCTGGGAGAAGGGCTCTGTTTTCCCCACCATGCAGAAAAAGCAACTGGGGATCAGACAGTAATGTGACTGTGTATGCCATGGATTCCAAATTTAACCTCAGGGTTCCTTCTGTTAAAGTCTAATGCGTTCCCCTTATACCATGCTACAAAACTTCTAAGTACAAGGCTAGCCACACTAAAAATGCAAAAACATTCAATGGATAGTAGGGGTTTAATAAATATTGGTGATGGGCTTTTATGTTTAGGCAAGCCATTGTACACTATGTCTCCTTGTCAGTGGGGTGGGGAGTGGGGCATATGTCTAAGCAATGTAAAGAACAGGGACATACCATAATTTATTCACTTCCAATTTCATATATACAGGCTGACTTTTTAAATTAGTCCTGTTTTTGTTACTGATAAAACTGTAACCTCACCTTTCTAACAATTTTTTCAGATACAAAGGCCATACTGTTGCTTTGGTTGACAACTCGTTGGCAGTAACCACATTTGCACTGCGGTTCTTTTGGTTGAATTTAAATTCAATTGTATTTTAGTCAAGGGAGACTTTTCTCCACTTTCATCAGAACTGAATTAATGCACAATAAATAAAGCCATCAAATTTACTAATTGTGGTGAATAAAGATATCCAACGGTTGCAGACTGTCAGGAAAAGCACATTACAGAAGCTAAGTACTCAATTTCAAAAAGCCTTTTAACATAAATATTTCAAAATCATCAGTTTTGTTACCATTTAACACCAGTGATTTTCATTACCCACAACCTAGTCTGACATTTAAAGGAACATTAAAAAAGAAAAAAGAAAAACCCTATTGCATCATATATGACTACCACCATCTAATGCCTCTGACAATTTACTGGTTTAGAATAAAGATAAAAGACAGAAGGGGTTGGCCATGGTGAATCAAATGAAACCTTTTTCACATGTTTCTTTTTGAGTTATGCTAATGTTATTTGATGCAAAGAAACACACACTCAGATATACATGCACATACCACCTTGAGATCCCTTCCACACCCATCAGCTTGGTTCAAACATCTTAGGATTTAGAGTCATGACCCAATGATATTGGAAATACTAAAATAAGTGGGTTGCATACTTAACAATACTGGACATTTTCTTTAATCCTCTGACAGGGGACTTTTGTTCTTCAGTGATTGGATAGAATGTTGTGTTAGGGGCTTTAGGTCATACAGAAGCGTTGGGAGAGAGCTCCATGAGTACTAGAACCATAGGAAGTCAACCCACTAAAACATCCATACTAAGGAGGAGTTGGCAGAAAAGAGGGTTGGAAAATGGCAGCATAGAAAAGAGTTACCCATAATTTGAAGAAAGTTGCAAAAATGTTGTTTTTAAATCCATCTTGGATGTTAAGCTTGAAAGAACAGAACTATGATCTAATTAAGAAAATCGGATTCCATTTACATAGTTACTAAAGAAAATTATATCATAATCAAAGAGTTATTTACATTCAAAAGTATTTTATAAAATCTGGAAGATATAGGGTAAGTGGCCTGGTGGTTTGTTATCCTTTATCTGGGGATTTTTCTGCTCTGTGATTTATCAAAAGCCCCAAACACTCTCTGATGGGAGTTTTCACCAGGTCAGTTTGGAAAGCACTGAAATACCTCTGGGGATTTATCAGGTGCACCCATTAGAGGCTCTGTACACTTTCAAATAGGCTGATCACATGGGCTTTGGGTACTGAGAGTTCCCAAGGGCTGCCTAGTGCATTCCTTTGCTGTGTTCTGAGCATGAGGTCCCTAAGGTGATGTAACAATTTTATAGGAATGGGATTCAGAAGACTTTGATTGAACTCCCAGCTTGGCTCTGGAACAGAACTTGGGCAAATTCCTCAATCCTCAGAGCCCTACTGTCTCTTTTGAAAAATTGAATTATCTACTTTACAGGGCTGTTATCTTACTAAATTAAATTAAGTGAGATTATCTATCTATCTTTCTATCTATCTATCTACCTATCTATCTATCATCTATCTATCAAAAAGACTTTTGGTTGGGTGAAGATTAAATGGAAAATCAGGGAATCATGAATTGTTTTCTTCTATTCAGAGGTGATTCTCAAACTTTGGTGAGCATAAAAATATCACCTGTGGAGCTTATTAAAGAATGTCCATCCTAGAAATTCTAATTCAGTAAGTCTGGCATAGGTAGACCTTAGTAACAAATGCCTTCAGTGAATCTGATGCCCTTGGTTCATGGAACCACACATTGAGAAATACAGTTTTAGGACATAATATTCTAGCAAAACTGTGAAACATATTTTATTTGGAATCATCAGATGTGCTGCACTTCTTTCTTCTAATGTCATTTCTCTCCTTCAAACCTTCAGTTTCCCAAGGCCTCTGATTCTCATTTAGAATGAGTTCCCTAAGTCCCTCTCATAAATGAAACTATATCAACCTTTCAGATCCAAATAGCATTGAGTTCTAGTAAGTGTGCAATGACAAGACACCCGTTAGAACACTACACATTGCCTAGTTATTTAAAATTGGGTAATAAGTTTTTACCATTTTACCTTTTAAAATATAAGGCTCTAAGTTTAGGAATATTTTCATGGGAATTAAGTCGCATCCCCAAGATGATGACTGAATATAATCCTCAACAGCTATTTATTCCTTCACAAAGTTGATTCATAAATATTTATCCCTGAAGGAGATCTTAGTGGTTACCTAGTCTTATCCATTTATTTTACAGCTAAGGAAATTATAGCCTATACCATCTGGTTTGTCCTCCAACCCAGAATCTTCACAAATGAAGACGTTTCCCACCCAAGGGAAGCCTAATTGAGAACTAAGTCTACACTTAGAAAAATTTCCCCACTGAGCCAAGCTTTGCTAGCCAGCATCAAAAAGGAATCGGTGTCTTAAATCATAGTAACAATTTCTTCATGTAAGTAGGATGAAGGGCATTTGGGTTAACTTTCTGCAGAGAATCTAATTTCACGGGATGAAAAAGCAAGATCCTTGATTCATTTCACAAAGAAATACACTATTTCAACAAAACAAAATTACCCAGAACTCTTTTTACTTCAAGTATTGAAAGTCTAGCATTAAAAAGCATTAAAAAGTTACTTTCTCTAAGAACAGATCATCTGCCACATTCCGCAGTAAAATCTGAATGCCTCCAGGGTCATTGCTGCCTTGGGCATTTTCCCCCATTTTCCTTCCACACGTACGGAAAATTTAGAGCTGATGGTATTTTTAATCTTAATCCTCACCTGCTTTTTTTTATAGATTATTTTTGCACTTTTCAGAATGTGTTCTGTTAGCCCAGGGCCACACAGCTAACAAAACTCTCTGGAGCTCGTGCCTCTAATTCTCTTCCCCAATCCTATAAAGCTTTGAAAGATACTGATTCTGCAAATGTAAAAAATTAACTTATCAAAATATACCACACATAAAATGGGAACCGGCCAAAGAAACCCTAAGAATATTGTTCTAACTGGAAGTTGTACCATTAAGTGCTACAACTTACTGTATTTTTGTTACGGCTCTTTGCGATCTATTTATCATTGTGCGGGAACAGTTTAATCTACTCCATACGGAGGGCAGTAGGGGCTCACAGTGGCCTCAAAATATGATGGCTCTTGCCACAAACAACTAATCTGAATTTCTTGCAGGTGGCAGGTCTAACTTTTTTTTTCTAAAAGGAAATAACCCTTCTCTAAAAGTCAAATTTGTTTTTAAAGCTGCGGTGTCTTTAACCACTTCTTTTTCCAGTTTTTCAGTTGACACCTTGTCATGACTTACGGTGGGTTGCATCAATCACTCTGGGTTCTTACAGAAAATGTTTTGTGGTGGTAACTATTACATGCAAGAAGCTAAGTGCCCTTTGTGGGTGACTGCGCAGGTACCTCTGATTTCTTGCCAAATCATTCAGAATGCCGCAAATCCATTAAATCTCTCCACAGGGAGGAAAAAAATTCCCGCATCCTAGAGAGAGAATTTATGAGTTCCTTTCAATCACCACAAATGAAAGCCACCCTTAATATTCATTAGAGATTTTATGGTGGCAATATGCATTATCTATTCGTATGCCCCCATGAAAGGCCAATTTCCCTTGAAATCTTGCATGGCTCCAAGCCACTCTTTGTAGAAACAATGGCCTATGTCCAAGTGGAATCAGGGAAAGCAAATGGATGACATTTCCTTATCCATTGGTAATGATTCCATTAAGTCACCATGGTGGCTCTGAGCTTCTGCATTTTAAAAAATTACAGGACAGATTTGGGATGCGTGGTCATGTCACCGTGTTGCTTCTCTGCTGTAATCTCTGGCCATACGTCCTAAAGTGAACAGGGCTTTTCGGTTTGCATCATAAAAGATGACTTTCAAAACTGACATCTCTTTCATTTGGAAAAAGGCGTACGTTGGGGACATAAGTCTATGAGCCCGAGAGCTTTTTATTCATCTCTACTTTCTACCACCACAGTTCAAGTCACCGTCATCTTGCACCTGTTTCTGCCCCCAGTCTAGTCCCATCACTATGGAGAGGGATCTTTTCGAAATATAAGCTTCAGCACATATCTCACACCTTCAACAAAGAAGGAACAAACAAACAACAAAAACAACCCCAAGCCACTGGCTTCAAAGACTTCTTGTATAGCTTCCCACTGCCTTTTGGGCACAAAACACAAAACTTAGGAGAAGCAATTAAGCCATAGTGGTGTGACTCCTTCCTCAGACTTACTTTGTACCACACCTCCTTGCTCTCCCCCAGCTAACCTGACCCATGTCGCATCCTCCTTAGCTTTGGCTAATTAACTCCCACTGTTTTCATCAGATTTGGGTTCAATCATCATTACCCCTGTAAGTTTTTCCCGACTCCTTGACTAGATCAAATCTGTTTATTATAGGCCTTCATTGACCCACAGAGCTCTCATAGCCCTTATCAAAGTTTTCATTTTGTGTTTATTTGTATGATTATTTCTATGTTTGTCTTTCATTGGACTATGAAGTTCACAGTGCCTGCTTCCACCCGACATTTTATCCTCCTTAATGTAAATATTCCACAACAACTTGTTCAGGGAATTAATAAATGACTTCTTGTACTTAATCCATTTTGTATCCTGGCTAAAAATCCCTTTCTGTAAGTGAGATGTGGGCTTCAGTTCGGGTTGGGCTTAAGGTGAGCTGCAATACGGCTGTATTTCTAATCCAACTATTTGTCAGTACAGTTGTATTTAATAGCTAGGAAGCATGAGATGCATAAAGATCTTACACTGAATATTCATATGGGTTTTAGAGTGAGTTCAACCAGTTGCTTTACATCTTCCTAGGAAGGAGAGGGAACATGAATTTCTTTTCCTTCATTTTTCATTCTCTTTCTTAAAAAGGTGAGTTGTGCCTGAGAGTTATATTCTGAATCTGAAATAAAATATCATGAAATGCATGTGTGATATGGCTATGATAAATATATGAAAGGAGCCTTTAAAATCTGAAATCATTTTATGTAAGTAACATGCTGCTAATATGGTGATAATTTGGGAAGTCAGAAAAGGGCAATGGTAAACACAACACATACATCCCCAGCCCCACCTTCTTTTTTTTTTTTTTTTTAGGATTTTATTTATTTATTTGAGAGAGAGAGAGAGTATGAGTGGGAGGTTGGGGGGGTGGGGCAGAGGGACAAGCAGATTCCCATTGATTGAGGAGCCCAAGGACGTGGGACTAAGTCCCAGGACCCTGAGATCATGACCTGAGTCAAAGTCAGATGCTTAATTGACTGAGCCACCCAGGCACCCCCACATCTTCTTTTTGTCTGCATGGTGCAGTCACTAGGGCAGCCCCAGGAAGCTAAAAGCAGAATGTCACCCTACCCATACTGTCTACATTTGAACTAAGCAGTTCTGGTTTTCTTATCTCCAGGGGGAGAATAGGGCAAACTAAGTAAAAAAAAAAAATCTTAAAAATAAGTGAAAGCTAGTATGTACATTTAATACAACATTATCGCATACAATATCATATCACAGATTTACTGGTGGTAAGACCCTAATGCCAGGTATGTGTCTTAGCCATCTTTGTGGCCCCACAGCCCAGGACAATACTTGATATCCTAGACATTATGGTGTGTTCATTGAGTGAAGGATAAATAATTATAAACACATAATTGCACATTATAATTAAATAGTAATAATTGTCACTAAAAATAGTAGCTCTTCTTCATTAAGTTCCGACTGGGTATCAGGTACAGTGAAACACTTTACATCTAATTCTCACAAGAACTCCACATAGAAATCTTCATTATGTCTATTTAATAGATAAGAAACTGAAACTCAGAGAAATCAGTTGGCTTAGTCCCACAGTTCAAGACCAGGCTTATTTGGCTCCAACACACATGGAATTTCTACCCTGTACTGTTCATCTTTCTGCTGAAAAACAAAACAAAACAAAACAAAAAAACAAAAAGACAACTTACTGATAGAAGTCTGGACTAAGAGTTAGGAGGCTGATGTTCAGTATCTGCCATCATCTGCTGTGGGACCACAGGTCACTCACTTAATCTTTCTTGTGCCTCAATTACTCCATGTGTAAAAGGGCAGCAGTGTTTTGCCCAATTCACAGAACTCGTATAAGATAAAATATGAGAAAAGTTATATTGTACCTTGAAGGCAGGGACTCTATTTATTAAGCTATTAAGCCCCTACCTTGAATTGACACTTTCACATGGATCATTTCATTTTACACTGTGAGGCTAATGTCTTCGTTTTTACAAATGAGGAAAGCATAGATAAGTTACCAGCTTAGTCTCAAACCTTACAAAGCCGTGATCTTTGCAGGAAAACTTTGGACTGTTATAGATGTGAGCTTAAAAATCCACCTCTGCCACCTACTACTACATTGCATGAATTATTCAACCTCTTTAACTTCAGATTTTTATCATAAAAATGGGGGCAATAATACCACCTTAATGAATCATGATACAAAGATTGCATATACAAAAGTACCTGAAACACGGTGAAGTGCTAAGTCAATGGAAGCCACGATCATCATTATTTCGATGTGCCTGCCTGGTCAGAACAAGATCTCAAAGGCATGAACCACTCAAGGTGGCACCTAGGGCATGTGTGTGTACGTGGTGAGGGGTGGTGGCAGAAGATGGTGTCTCGTTCCAACCCAGCACTCCTTTACCCTGCATAGCCCCTGCTCTTCTGCTCCCCTCTTTACAATCTTACTTCAACTCCACTCACCCATTTTTCAAAGCAAAATTCAGTCCTCTGAAATGACTTTCAAAATGTTCTTTGTGAACGGCAGAAGCCTTCTTAGCTTCTGAGAATGGAAATGTAGACATTTTGGTTCATGAAGAAGTTTGCATGGCCAGGAGAACTTGGCTGTATCCCAAGTGAAGTCTATATTCACATACACAGTTTCTGGTTCAGACAATGAGGGAGAGAGAGAATGGAAGTAGCTGGGACAGAGGAAGTATGGTTAGGGAAAAGAAAACAAACCCAAACCTAAAATAGCTTAGGAAAAAAAAAATGATAGAAATAAGGTCACCAACGGTCATCTGAAGAGTGAAAAAAGAGCGGCTTTGACAAAGCTGAGAGAAAATCTTTATGCACTAACCTTTTTGTACATAGAACTCGTCACCCTCAGTGTGTCCTCATAGCCCCAAACACTGAACGTAAAAACAAAAATAAAATGAGATCTTAAAAATAATAGATAGCTCTCCTTCATTCTAAAGATGAGGGGGCAGAAGACTGGAGATTAAGCAAACTGAGCCACAGTGATTCTAGTAAGTGACAGAGTTGAACTCCCATGTGATGCTCCTGGCCTCAACTTGTGCTCCTTTGATGAGTTATATGGCCTCCAACATACCATACTACACACTCAAAATATGACTTTTGTCTTTAATGTGTTTGCCATCCTGGTGAATTTTTATACCAAGGACTGTGATTGTTTATTCCCTTCCTTTTTGACTTGTCCTCTTAACCCATAAACTCTCGCTATAAATATGAAACAGTAGGTTGGCCATCCTCCCACGTACACACTTCTAAGCTTGTACATTCATACACTAAGTGGCTCGGAGGCACTTGACATGAATTTGCTCACAAGTGAATGAATGGATGAATGAAGGAATGAAGGAATCAATAAGCTGTTGCAGCATCTCCTATTTTTCAGACTCTTCTCTTGGGTAAATGTTAATTCTCCTTCCACCAAACATACTGGTTTCATTAAAATTTTGCCATGTAAAATATTCATAATTCATTATTCATTCTTGTTCATTTAGTTTTTAAAATTATTTTTAGAATCTCAATTCTCAAGTTCATCTATTTCAGGGCAGCGTGTAGTAAAGTATAGATTATCTTTTGGTATTTTTGTATCAAATTTTTCTGTTTTTCCTTTTGATTTTCTCAGTCTAGATTATCATTTACTCTGCCTTTTCACAAGTTGTCCAAATCTATTCATTGAATCCATGTTCTCTTTCCATACTCCCATAATTCCAGTGTCAGCTGATAAAAGTTTAAAGCTGTTCTAACAAATGGTTTTTGCTGTCAGAGTTGAACACAAGGGCATGAAACTATGAGAAATTATGCATGGATGGTTCATAGCCTGCCTCCCTTTGGGTGGATATGTGAGCAGTCTTCTTAGAATGTCTTATTCAGTGGGACCACAAAGGCTTTTTGGTAGGAGTCTAACATCACTAATGTACAAAGAAAATGGTGGAATCTATGAAATTAACATGTCCTTTCTTTCTAACCCATGTGTTTCCTTACTCTCTTTTTACTGGTCCTCTCAATCTTCATTCTTTTTCATATATATATATATTTTTTTTCTTCAAAGTGTACATCATGGATTCTTACTTATCCATCTACACTTTTAAACTTCCATACTATTCATCATATAGATAGGGAAGGAAGGAAGGACTAAATGAGCAAACAGTATAAACAGAGCTATGAAGATGGAGAAAAATCATTGTGTTTGGTATCACCTTGCCGACGGCAGAGTGTGTCTGTGAAAGAGACTTGTGGGGATCTAGTGAAGAGGGCAGATTAGGTGAATGGGTTTGCATTTGACCCTGTTGGTGTTGGGGAGATATTTAAAGGCTTGTGAGGGGAGCAGTAACATTAGATTTGAGCTTTGGAATCATTAATCAGGTAGATTAGTCAAGTAAATTAATCTGGTAGATTAATCTGGTAATGACAATGTCATGTTGATGGAAGAAAGCAGACCAGGGTCGGAGAGACTGGGAGAGATTGCCAAGGTGGAGAATAGAGAGTAGAAGAAGCCCCCAGACAGCTGATCCTGCTTTGGTCACTTCTTTCCCACAGATCAGTAGTTTTCTTGGTCAGTATAAAAACCCCTATACCATTCAGCAGTGGGTCTATGGGTCGCTGGAGCATTTTCCCGTGTCAATATTTAGAGGGCTCACTACTCCCCATTCGAATCGAAAGGTTAATTGTAAAATATTTTGTTCCTTTATTTCTTGGTGAACTTTAGCACACATCCTGTTCCTCTCACTGAAACAGTTCCCTAGAGAAATTTTCCATTATCCATGCTGTCTCTTCTGGTGCAGTTGTGCAGTAGTTCACATACTACGCCAACAAGACCTTAGTGCTCCACTCTTCTCCACTCTTCTCATGTACTTTAAGATGCTTTCAGTAGAGCTCTGTTTATTTTCTCACCTTGAGATTCTGTATATAAACCTCACTTGTTTTTCTTTGATTTTTATCCAATTCCCATTATTACTTTTCTATCCACATTGTATTTGAATTATCCTGTACTTGGGTCTCTGTTCTGTTATTTCAGGCCTTTGACCTTCCTTCTTCCTGAAAGAGCTTTTGCTATTATCACTTTTTAAATGTATCAAACTATTTTTATAAAATATTTTAGACAGACGAAGGGAGAAATGGATATTTGCTCCCCCTTTCCATGTCAAGATTACTTCCATTTCTTTATATTACAAAAAAAAAAAGTTGTTTATCCTTCTTATAAATCTGAAAAATTATCCCAGGTTGTGAAAAGTATGTTTGCTACTATCATAACATTATACTAAGGGAAGGTCTCATCTCCTTTGCAACATATGTATTTTATTCTTTCTTTCCCTTCTTCCCAACCAAGTCTCTTCTGACTCACTTTCCTCTTTTGTTAAGATGTTTCAAGCTCTTAGAATGCAGAGCTTCATCGTAAGTATGCTTTGATCACTCTTCTTGTAAATTGATTGTAAACACTTGGCTTCAAATATAATTTTTGGTTACCTCCACTATTACCTTTCTTAAATGCATCTGAAATCCCCTCTCTATACCACTCACCTCAGATATGGGAAGAAACCCTGCATCCTTAAGTAGTTTTTCCTTGTACACTTCTCTTGTGGAGTACACACTTGCATAAATCTGGTCTTTACCTTTCTCAGTTTATATCAATTCCGTAATCACTTATCGTCCCCCACACTCCAGATCCCATAGACCTTGCAAACAACTAAACTGCATGTTAAAGATCTGTGGGTGTCTCATCCACCTCCTGTTGACTTCTGTGAAAAGCTCTTCACAAATAATACATTCCCTGTCTGATTTCAGGTTGTTTATGGTATTTCCAATGACTAAAATATTGCTGCTTTCCAAGCCCAGCACAAGCCTCTGGATTCTTTGGTTCACCTGAGTGAACCTGAGTATCACCTGAGTCCTGGCACCATTTTCTTTCACCTTCCCAACAGCCCCTCATGGTAGATGTCGATAACCTTGTTTTACAAATGGGTGTTTTCAGTATAGAAAGAGTCACTCAGAAGAGAGGGGATGAGCAGGGTCTGATAGCAATGTCCAGAATTGGAATTAGTGGGTTAAAGAGGGTGAGGAGTTTGCCTAAGCTCACTGTGCTGGTGATATCAGAGTTGGCGTTAAACCCGGTTCTATCAGAACCAGCGTTGAGAGCATGAGCCTGCCGTGGGATTATCACTTTCTGGAACTTTCTGGAAGACATGTCAATTTCAGGCCCCCTGAAAACTCTGCTTTGATAACAGGATCAAAGACACTGGAATCTACTGTTGCTGAAATTTCTCGAGTCAAGGAGAAACTAGTGTCTTTGTGGACTGGTTTCATTTTCCCTGAAATGTGGGGTTTTGGCTCAGCTCCAGCATATCTGCATATGTTGGTAGATTAAAAAAAAAATCTGGTCACACTTTTACCCTTTAAAATTGCAAAAATATCACCTCTGACTATCTGTCATTGATGGTAAGTAACACTCATTTCAGAAGCACAACTTTTCCCTCAATACCATTTGCCTTCTGTACCTTCTATAGAATGAAAGTTAAAGTATAACCCAAATAATAACCCTGCAATTACTACAGAAAAAAATACCAGCTATGCTAAAATGAAAGTGTGTATTTTTCACTTGGTATTATTATAGAATATATGTGTAGAATATAAAAATAATAATTTGCACTCATCCAACTTCTTTCATTCTGTGTCTCAAATCCCTGAGTGTAAGTGGTCTCATTAAGGTTACCAAACCAATTTAACTCTAGCATGTTCTTGAACTCTCTCTCCAAATCCAGTGAGATTTTCCTGTCACAAATGCTGAACATTATCATCTGAAATTCTGAGTATTCTGTAGATATGTTTGACCTTCTGCAGATAAAACTCATTTACTTAATCATTTAGTTATGTACTAAAACAGACAAAACCACCACCAAAAGAAAAACATTACTATGTTTATATAATTAAATCTAGACCCACATTCACAGACACACATACACAATAACTGAGTTTATGTGTAATTGGATTAATGTAAGAACAGTTAGAAGAATGGGAACAAATATTTTAAGTAGATCTATGGAAACAAAATCCATTGGTTTCTCAAGCTCTATTCATTTAGTTAGCAATGCCACTCAAATATTAGTCGAGGACCCATAATATTTTAGGGACTATGGAGGATATAAAGATAAATTACCTATAGCAAATAAATGCTCAACTAATTCCACTATAAGGTAGAGTACGGTAAGCTCCATGAAGACAGGGGCAGTGTATGTGCCCCAGTGCCTAATATTGCAAACTGGTATACAGTGATGCCAATATGAGTTTGATAAATATATAATGGAAGAATAATGCCTTTAAGTTCTCTAGAATTTCAAAGGAAGCAGTGATTACTTCTATCTGGCATGACCCAGGAAGTCTTTCTAAAGGAGAAGAAAGTAATCTGAGTCTTAAGGGCTAGGGTAATTGTTAAAGGCGAGAATAACATGCTAGGTGGAGGCCAATATGTAAACACAAAGATAGAGAGGCAGGAAAGTACAAGACAGTCATTAGGAATAAGCAAATCATTCCAGTTTGGTAGTCCAGCACAGGAAATACACAAGGAAGAAGTGGTAGACAATGCTGAACCGATAGGTTGAGGTCAGATTGCTAAAATCCAGGACTGCCAAGTTAAGGATTCCAGATTTCACTCTTAAAAGAAGCTCTAAATATGTGAATTTAGATTCTTATATGCCAGCTTTACTACTTGCCAAGTAGTCATTATTCTTGATCCTGATTCTGAAGCTGTCAAGGGGAGTCTTCAGAAGTAGTTCCTAATTATATTACCAGCTGCTGTCTAAGAAAGTACTCCAGGAAGAAGTCCGCAAAGTCCAGTGGCCCCAAAAGAGAAGATGAAGACTAAGGAAGTGGCAGAGACGTTCCTAAAAATAATTGATGTTGGACAGTTTTATCAGTTCCAAGTCTGCTGCTAGACACCTGTAATATTTAATGTGGTACTTTGAACACAGATTACTTTAGCTCTAACTTAATATACAAGTCTTGAAAGGTGAAAAGGACTCCAAGCCTCTTCAGAGAGCTCTAATGCACCATGAAATACAGCCTCTGTCTAGTGAGAGACGGATTCTTAGAGCAAAATGGTATAGAGTAGGGATCCTAGAAACACAAAGTTGTTCCATTTATTCACTACAAGTACAAATGACCATGAACTGTAGAGAAATGAAGGTACAAAATACATGCCTTAAGTAACCTACAATCAAGATGAAAAAAAATTACTCTTAAGTCCTAGGATATTTGTGTTATTTAGTTTCGGTTTCTCAATTACCTCATGAATTTAATATTACTATTTCCATTTTATAATTGGGAAAATTAAGTTGAAAGGTTTTAATTCATTTGCCCAAGCCAAACAAGTAGCAGAGCTTGGATCCAAACCCAATTTTGTGTAACTCCACAGTCCATACTCTTTCTTTTGCACCATATTGCCTTAGGGCCTAGTTTAGTGTATGGGAAACACTATAATATATTAGCTAAAAGCAGGATCCTTAGCATAAGACTGTCTAGGTTCTAGATCTTGGCTCCACTTTTTGTTAGCTCTGTGACATTGTACCTGTTGCTAACTTTTTTGTGCCTCATTTTTCTCAATCATAAAATGGGGAAATCAGTATTAGAATAACTTTCCCTACTTACAACAACCTTACAGGGTTGTTGTGAGATTTAAATAAAATAATAAAGTGCTTAGAGGAATGTCAGGCACTTGGAAAACGCTTATTTAAATTAGCTGTTGTTTGTCAGTGAAACTTCATGACCACTGCAGTGATTTAGACAATTCAATCCACATCTTGATCTGAATGAACATCCAAAGTCTTCCCTAAAATAAAAAAAAAAAAAAAAAAAAAAAAAATTCTCTAAAAAATACCGTGCAGTAGTTTATTTGAACACAAGGTCTATACACAACAGTAACATGATAGCAAAAGTCGCAAGAGCTGCATTGCTTTTTAGACAAGTCTAGTTCTAGTAACTTTCCTGACACTGATAAATTTGACTGATTAGCACTTTCGTTATCTGTTTCTTTTCTGCAGGTACAAACATCCAGATGAGATGATATATTTCTTTAGCTTACAAACTTACCCAAGAGTGGGGGAGATCCGTATCTGTATAAGAAGGCTTAAGTGGTGGGTGGTGAGTGCAGCGAGAACAGTTGTTCCAGGGTCCAGTTTGGGCAATTTGGAAATCAGCACATGCCCAGAGAGGGTTTTCTGGAAAAGTCTTCCAGCTGTTCCACATCTGAAGTTCACCTTCATTGTGGGATAACATGTCGGCCAAGTTGCATCCAGTTGCAGTGCTGGATCTAGCCAGTGATGCCGAAATAGAATCCAATCCAATCTTCATTTCTTCCTTTCCTTTTGTGCTAACAGTACTAATTTTTTTTTCTTGGGATTTGGCTAATTTTATACAGGAAATCAACATTTCATCTTCATCTTCTGAATGACAAAGAAAAATAAGTAAGTCTAATAATTTTGCACATGTAGAAATTATGAATATTATATTTCCTTTTCTATAGTAGAAATGAGTGAACACCACAGGATAAAATGGGAAGTCATTTAATTTAACAAAATAATTTATAACTGCAATTCTTTAAAGAGTGATCTTTTGTATAGTAAATGCTTTGTTTTGTAAAGATAAGTTTACCTAAAATATTTTGAAGCTGTATATAATGATTAAATTCAGTTTGACTACAATGACTGAAAGCCACATGCAAATAGTATACTGAAAGATTCAGAAAAATTACAATTTGAAATTAAAAAAATTCCCCACATCTTATAGACATGATATGGTATGCTTATATTCTTAATATTTTTTTTAAATTTTTTGAGGTAATGTGTATAGACAGCATCATAAGGAAGTAGATGAAATATTCCCCTTTCATAAGAAAATGAAATCTCACTGTGCATGGGCTGAAATCCTCGATTCTAATTTTTTTTTCTGGTATCAATCTATAAAGAGATTTATGCATACACTATTTGTCACAGTGAAATATTTTCGAAAAGGAAGATCAAGACTGAGAACAAAAAGAAGGTGTATCTTCAATACTATGAAGTTGATGAGTGAGACCTATATTTACATGTGGTGAAGGGTCTGATGAAATTTCTGGTAATATATAAAACAGTTACAGAAATTAGAAATATGTATTACCCATAGTAAATTGTACTGTATCATTGAATCTCTTTCAGTTCAAATGTTTAACTGGTGTAAATGAAAGATTACGATCAATAGCATGTAATTGTGAATAAATAAACGAACATCTAAGTTGCACGTCAAAATTGAAAGATATTACTTTCCGTGGCCAAAGAATGGGGATAGTGTACAGTGCTGATCCGGACTCTTTCTCCCACTCTATCCCTGAGTCTGGTCTTGAAGGGAAGAAGATATGGGGTATATAAAGTAAAATTCAGGAATAGGTTAACGATATCTGTTTCACAAATAAATTGGTAATTTGAAAACCCTCAACGTTTAATGATTATTTTATGGCCTTATCAAAATGGCCTTCATTTCATATACGCTACCCCAGTTCTTTCTCAAAGAACTTTTAGCAGCATTTTGACTGCTGACTTACGGAGATTTATGAATGTAGGTTTCATCTCCTTCAGACTCGGCACCCTGGCTTTCTTGGTCTGGACCTTTTGCTGTAGTCTCTTTAACGTCCCCATTGATTCCACTGGGTCACCACCTGATTTTACGGCCTAGCACAAACATAGCTCAAGGTAAAGACAAATTCTTCTTCACAAAAGGCTAAATATAAAATGTGTCGAGATCATAAATGTGGGAAAATTCATAATGTGACCTTAAAACCCGTAGCCTGGGACAATTTAAGCAATAACTTGAAAGCAGACCATTTTTGGTCTCAGACGTGTAAAATATACTACAAACGGCCAGTCATACTAAAGCAGGGTGTTTTTTACCTTTTTTTTTTTTTTAACTTCAACATGAGGCAAAACAGATTGAATCTGGAACCATCTATAAATGAGTTGCTCATGCTCAATGTGAAATAGTGGAAAGGAACAAGGACTTTGCAGGATAACAAAGAAGGAACAAGAGGTTTAAAGTTGCTACTTGCAAGTGTGGGAACAGACGGCATGCACACACAAAAAAGCAAAAATCAGATTTTCTTCATTTTTCCTTGTGGAAATTTCTGATAAAACAGCATTTTATTTCTGTTTTCAAATAATATACTTTTCTTTATATAGCCTTTTGCTTTTTAGAAGATAGACACTGAGCAAAATAACAAAACAGAAGAGCCATGGTATTCTGTATTATGCTTTAGTTAGTATATAAGTGTCACTGGTTTATTATAGCAAAAAATTTGGATAGAAGAATTAATACTGCTTAATGACTCGAAATTTCTTTGAAAGTGAAAGATACGGAAAAGCTTCCCACTAGTTTAATGTTAGCAAATTTGTATTTATACTGTTTTTATTTATTATATTTAGGATAGCTTTCTCAGAACAATTTCAAAATATTTCGGAAATTAATACTTTATGTGCTAAATTTAAAATTGGTAAAGTAGTTGTATTCTGTGCTGTTAACTAGATATGAACTCATATATAGGGGAATACTTCTCTTTCATCCAGAAATCTCTGGACGCAGAAATATTCCTCCCTCTGCTTTTGCCTTATTCTTTCCATTGAACAGCTGATAGATGACATCTAAATAGATACTGCAGTTTTCAAAAGGCGAATGACCTGTTTCCTCATTATTGTTTGAATGAGATATATTGCTAATAGTGCTTTCCAATCCTTTGAGAGGAAATAAGCCCAAAGAAATGTTTGCGAGAAAAAGATCTCTGAGATACAAACATTTCCAATCATTATTTTCAGCACTTACTCTTGGTCTTTAAGAATGACTTTGAGCAACCCATATAAACTTGATGTTCTGTCTCTGCATAATAGCACCTGAGTAGGAAATGTGATGTTTTGTCAGAGCAAGCCATACCTGTTTGCATTAAATAAATGGGAAAATATTGAAATCATTTTAATCTTTCAGGGAGGCCTGTGATGAGATTTTCTTAGATATGCAAAAATATTCCCTCTCTTTCCAAAGGTTCATGCTCAGCTCAACACAATTTCTATTGCTATTTATTTTTGTATTATTTTCTCCTGTATTCCTTTTCAGTATTTTCTGAGTTACTCGGCTTTATAGGCCCTGTAACTCAAGAAGAGTCAGTTTCTAATCTTAAGGCCCTTCCAGAAATAATAAGCTGACATTGCACAACCATTGAGCATGATAATTCTCTTTGTTGTACTTCTTTTCATATGGCAACCTCCTCCTATTACAGCCAGATGCTTAATTGCTCCACTGAAACACTGGCATCAAAAATAGCCTTCTCCCTCGCCCTTCTTTGTGAAAATGACTTTCATTTGATATGGGGAAAGGTGTTATATACCAGGGTAACTGAATTTCGTATTAATGATTTGCCCCTAGAAGGAATGAAAGCATTTGTACAGTGTCTAAATTCATATAAGTGAGAGCTCATGGCCCAGAGGTGTTAAAACAAACGGATCTCTCATTATTTTGTTCAAACTGTATCATAGCCTTTTCAAAGAACAGTCTCGCTAACTTTTGTATCTTTAATCACTCAGAGATCTTTGAGTTAATAGAGATCAATCTATTGCATTTTATTCATTTTTTAATCCCATTATGTCTAGGATAGTACATGGCTTGATAAATGTTTGCTGAATGTAAATACACTCTTGAGTTCATACATAGGTTTTATCCACCAAATGGATTATCCATAGTAAATTTTTTACACTGGACTATTTTCTTTTTTTTTTTAAGATTTTATTTATTTATTTGAGAGAGAGCACGAATGGGGAGGAGAGGCAGAGGGAGAGGAAGAAGCAGGCTCCCCACTCAGCAGGGAGCCCGATGTGGGGCTTGATCCCAGGACTCTAGGATCATGGCCTGAGCCAAAGGCAGGTGCTTAACTGACTGAGCCACCTGGGCACCCTAGACTGACTACTTTCTAATAGCAAAGTACTTCCAAAAAACCTTCTCTTGCTATTAGGTAGTACATACCTGAGGGATGAAAGTTAGAGTAGGTATTATGATAAGAGATAATAGAATCATTAAGATTATCTATTAAAAAGAAATCCTTTATAATATTTTCCAAATTATAATGTTATTCACTATAGTCCCCTAATCTGTTACCTGTATATTTGTGCTGAATTTGATTAAAACTTATAATAATGTGCCTTTTAATTTCTAGATGTTTTCTAAGAAGACTGACTTATAAATTGAACTCATCATCCAACCAATAAACGAACTTTTATTGAGCACCCTACTGTATGCCAAGCACTGTCACACATTCTGAGGATATGGCATTGAACAAGTAAAATGAGACCCCTGCTTTCGTACGGTCTACATTCTAGGGGGAAGTGACATACCATAAACATATAAACACATACATAAACAAGAAAATGTGATATCTGCTGTGCTAACAGTTAACAGCATGACTGAGTGTGGATGGGGGAGGATTACTAATTTACACTGGGTGGTGGTCGGGGGTGGTTTCACTACAGATACTGAAGCTGAGCCCGAATTATAAGAAGGAACCGATGTGAAGATTTGGAGATGGCTTTGAATTCAGTGGATGGTCAGGGAGGTCATTTCCAGAACTAAGATCTGAATAACAGAGAAGGGTCAGCCCAGCGACTAGCAGGGGGAAGAGAATTCCTGTGAGGGTAGGGCTTGTGCAAAGGTTCCAAAGCTGAAGATCCTGGAAGAATTCTTAGCATGCCCAAGGAAGAGAACAGAGGGAAGAGCATTGTAAGATCAGCCAGAGACCTGATGAGGGGCCCTCAAGGAGTTTTGTAGAACAAGGTGAGGAACATGTATTTGTTCTAATATTCTTCTTCCGACTTTATTGAATTTTGATCATCTTACTTTTTAAAGGGCTTTTCCCAAAAGCATTCAAAATATGTTCTGATCTTATCCATCTTTAATTCACCATATTTTATTTACCACTCTTTCTGCTCCCTTTCCCGGGCATGCTTCTCAGAAAAGTTAACCGTGTATGCTTCCTTTAATTCCTCTAATTTCTCATCTTTCAACTCCCCTCACGTACTTGTCAATCAGCTTTTGCCTCTACTATTCCATTTAGATTGCTTTTGTTTTCCAATGAACTATTTTCAGATTCCATTATTGCTTGATATGCAGCAATATTGACCATGATGATCTGCAGGAAACAATTTCTTTTTTTGGCCTCTGTGACACATATTTTCTGGTTTTCCTTTCACCCTTTTTGGCTCTTCTTTCTCTAACTCCTATATTCTGGTAACTCCTTTTCTCTCAAAACTAAATGCTTAAATTCCTTTACAGCTAGCTCTGGGTCCTCATCTAATATTACCATCATTCTTTTCTCACCTACACACACACACACACACACACACACACACACACACACACACACTTTTTAAGGCCACTTACATGCTGATGATTCCTAATTATTTCTCCAGAGTTTTTGTTAGAGCTTCAGACTTACAGATGCAACTGTCTACCTAAAATGACTTCTGAGCACTATCAAAACTGACCTCTACACCACCAACATGATTCTCATCTTCTTCCACTCAGTGAATGCCATCTTCATCCACCCTCATGCACATTCCATAAATCAGATTATCACCTTTGCCACTTACCTCTCCTCTGTTTACTTATATTTATTCCATTACTGAATTTGGTCTATTCTATTACTGAGTTTGGTCTGTCCTCCAAAATGTATCTTGAACCTGTTTCTTTTTCACCATTTCCATTGTTACCACCCTAGTTTAATCTTCTCTCATTGAAACTACTGCCAAGAGTCTCTTTTGTTTTGCTTTGTGTTTTTACTTTTGCCTTTCTTCAGTTGATTCACAATATAATGTTAGAGTTCTCTTTGAAAGATGTAAATCTGATGATACTACTATCTTGCTTAAATTACTGCAAAATTTCCCAGGGTTCTTTAAATAAAATCCCAAATATTTGACTGGGTTTGTAAGACCTTGTCTCCAGACTCCCTTCACACTCACCAGGTGAAGATGTTTAGATTCCCAATCTCCAAAGCACGTTGTTTCCTGAGTGTTTTATGTACACTGCTCTCTCTGCCCGGAATGCATATTCTCATTCACCCGGACTGGTGAATTCCTACTCACCCCTGCAGCTTCCTCCTAAACGTCATTTTTCAGAGAGATCTTTCCTGACTCCCAAGTCCAAATTAGATCCCTATTCTTTTACCTTCTTGGCTTTCACCACAATTTCCGATTTATATTTTTGTGTCATCATCGGTTAAATGTCTTCCTTCCCCATAGACTCTAAACTGAAGGAAGGCAGAAACCATAACCTTCCATATAGGTACCATGAAGTATGCTTGGTACCTATAACATTGTTGATAGTTGGTACTCTGTATGAATTAGTTGAAGTAATGATACAAAATGAATGAATGGATGGATGAGGACTTGATTTGGTAAAATCTATTTCTTTAAAATGTAATGATGTGAAAAACAGAATTAGGGATTGAGACTGAGAGAAAGAGATAAGAAAATTTTTGTATTTAGTTTAAGTTTTTCTCCTATTAAATGGCAATTATATGTGAATATAAATTAAATATTTTTCATATGTATATTTTACCATGTATATACTATATCTTTCATGTGTAAATGTGCATATCCTTTATTTTGCTCACATTCCTTAAATAATGTAAAAATTTTGTTAGAAATGTTAGATTAAATACCTCACTTTCTGACATTTTGCTTGACTATTAGGATGATAGAATAATTTTTAGAAACTAGCATCAATGAATTATTGAACTGGAGTAGTCCTACAACCATATTTTATGAGCTGGGATGGAACTTATTGGACATCTAGTCTACCAGCCTATTTAAAAAATGAGAAAAACCAGAGAAGCTAAGTGGCTTTTCCAGAGAAAGATAATTCATTAATAATAGAGCAAGGATGAGAATCAAGTATTCTGACTTTTAATCCAATGTCCTTTCTCACAAGATTTTTATTTAGAAGCCAGAATAACTACTAATTATCTAGGATTGACAGCCAAATTAAGACCAATCAAATCCAGGGTTTTGATTATTAAATGCTTCCCTAATAGAGGACAAGTATCAGGAAGACACTCTCAGATTTATAGGTCTATTCTCTTTCATATATATATATATGAAATAGATATATTATATATATATATCTCCTCTTTCATATAGATGTATATGAATATATAGATATCTTTTATTTTTCTTATATATTATTTATTCATATACAAATGTAATATATGAAAAAATATATATATTAAACACCTCATAAATGCACACACATATCTTCTTTCCCACATATATTTCACTACAAGGGAATTTAAATTTTTTCCAATAGTATCCCTTCCTTTCACGCAGGAGAAACTTAGGCTTACGGAAACTATACCCAGATCACCTAACTGTCTGAATTGTGTACTCTTTATCCCACTAATGAAAAGGAAGTTGGAAAGTAACATGATAAACTTTGCATGAAGGAAAATAATTTCCCTTTGTTCTTTTTTTGTTCTTCTGATTTAGAAAACTGTTCCTCTCTCATGACTCTTTAACAAGTATTCAAAGAGAAAAAGCCTGATCACTTGATGTCTATTTCACATAATTTCTTCAACAGGGGAAATAGAGATCTTTTAAAATTAATATCTTGGTTTATTTTAAAGAAAGCCTGTAATGAACTCCCTGAAATGAAACCTCAGATAGTTTCATGTATTTTGCATTGACAGTTTTTCTGAGCTTCCAAGTCTTCTGACTCTTCACTTAATTACTAAAGATTTCCCAATTTCAGGCTTTAGAAATGATTTTTTTTAAATGCTCTTACGTGAAAAATCAGTATGTAAATTTGTATAAAAAGTACAAACACCACTCTAAGTGGCTTTTCCCCCCCTCTTTAAATACCCTGCATTTTCCAAGTTTTCTACAATGAACATATTTTACTCCTATAATTAGGAGAAATTCTATAATTTAAAAATACATTTAGAATACAGGTCTTTATGATCAAATCTATTTCTGTCAAGCAGAACATAAGTACCTAAGTTTTTCTACTGTGAATTTCTCCTAGCCACTTGAAAAATTACCTAGAGACTGGATAAAAATGAGGAAAGTTATTTTCATGGTAAAAACAAAAATATTTTGCTTTAAATGCTGAGATTATTAAAACCCCAAAGCTGTAGATACATTCTCTTCCATATAAAAGAAACTACTCTTTATTTATGACTTAAAACATACTCTAAAAAGATAATCTGTAAGGTCACGATGATCAATTAACATTTAGTAACTCAATGGACAGTAATAAAACCTAAAGAATTATGAACTAGAATCAATCAGCGCAACCTATGAAAACAAACAAGTCTCATTTCACAAAATTATTTTAATGCTTTCTTGGAACTACAACTAACTAAAAAGACAATTTGAAAATAATTCATTTATATAAATGAACTGATTGAAAAAATAATTGGTGGAAAAAGTGCCATGTTGATGTTAGGTATTATATAATTGTAATTATAAAATTTATTATTTTTTCAGTAATACAAACTAAAATTAAATGAACACTGGACCAATACTTAAAATAAGGTTAAGCATAATTTTTTTATTTTTTTATTATGTTATGTTAATCACCATACATTACATCATTAGTTTTTGATGTAGTGTTCCATGATTCATTGTTTGCATATAACACCCAGCGCTCCATTCAGTATGTGCCCTCTTTAATACCCATCACCAGGCTAACCCATCCCCCCACGCCCCTCCCCTCTACCCTCCCCTCTAGAACACTCAGTTTGTTTCTCAGAGTCCATAGTCTCTCATGGTTCGTCTCCCCCTCTGATTCCCCCCCTTCATTTTTCCCTTCCTGCTTTCTTCTTCTTCTTTTTTTCTTAACATATAATATATTATTTGTTTCAGAGGTACAGGTCTGTGATTCATCAGTCTTACACAATTCACAGCACTCACCATAGCACATAACCTCCCCAATGTCTATCACCCAGCCACCCCACCCCTCCCACCACCACTCCAGCAACCCTCAGTTTGTTTCCTGAGATTAAGAATTCCTCATACCAGTGAGATCATATGATACATGTCTTTCTCTGATTGACTTATTTCACTCAGCATAATACCCTCTAGTTCCATCCACGTCATTGCAAATGGCAAGATTTCATTCCTTTTGATGGCTGCATAATATTCCATTGTATATACATACCACATCTTCTTTATCCATTCATCTGTCGATGGACATCTTGGCTGTTTCCATAGTTTGGCTATTGTGGACATTGCTGCTATAAACATCGGGGTGCACATACCCCTTCGGATCCCTACATTTGTATCTTTGGGGTAAATACCCAGTAGTGCAATTGTTAAGCATAATTTTTAAAAAGGGCACTGAATGAATAGGCAATTGAATGACTTAATTAATGAAATAGAATATATTCTCCTAGAGACTTGAAAAATATTTATTTACTCACTCAACACACATTTACTGAGCACCTACTCTGTGGGAGCTACAAAGGAGAATAAGATTTTGTCTGCTTTGTGATGCTCATTGTTTAACAGTATGAATGATTAAAAAAAAAAAAAAACCAACAAACAGTAGTCTGTCCCTGTGTGTGTTCCCTCCATTAAAAGTATGAGATTTTGGGGGCTCCAGAGTTATTTTTACACATCTGAAACTTGGTCTCTAATATGGTCAATAAATATATATGAACAGAACACTTGGTTAAAAATACATCTGGAGAGAGATGCCTGGGTGGCTCAGTCGGTTAAGCGTCTGCCTTCAGCTCAGGTCATGATCCCAGGGTCCTGGGATCAAGTCCTGCATCGGGTTCCTTGCTCAGCAGGGAGCCTGCTTCTCCCTCTGCCTGCCAGTCCCCCTGCTTGCATTCCTGTTCTTGCTGTCTCTCTGTCAAATAAATAAATAAAATCTTTAAAAAAAATTTAAAGAAATACGTCTGGCGGGGGGCACGTCGGTGTCTGCCTTGGGCTCAGGTCATGAACTCAGGGTCCTGGGATCAGTCCCCAATCCAGCTCCCTGCTCAGCGGGGAGTCTGTTTCTCCCTCTCCCTCTGCCCTTCCCTGCTCTTGCTCTCTCTCGCTTGCTCTCTCTCTCAAATAAATAAGTAAATAAATAAAATCTTAAAAGAACATCTGGAGGAAAAGGTTAATACGTGCCATGTGAGAAGTACAAATAAAATGTGATGGTTATTCACAAGAGAGAAGATTGCATAAGGTAATATGGGGAAGGGAAATGTACTTGCCTAGAGGATTAAGAGGCATTTGAACAGTGTAATTTAGCATGTCTAACAAAGCCCTTTATGTAACAGTCTTATCTCACTATATAAATACAAATCACCTACTCAAGTTCTAATACAGATTTCTGGCTCCTTCTGCTTCCTCTGAAGTAGATTTTGGTGTTCACAATTCTGGTCTTGGAATATGTGACACATAGGCTCTATTTTCCATGGCACATGGAAGTTAATGGCCATCTTTCCCCACTTCTGTATGGGAGGAGCCAAGACTGCTCTTTGCTTATTTACCTATATGTTGGGGTCAGTCCTTTAGTGTGGAGACACTGTGAAGTCAGTTGGGAGCTGCCTGGATTATGCAAGTCAGAGATTGCTTCCTGTGTAATAATCCTCTGCTCTGAAATTTGGAAGAAGTTTCCAGAACTTTTCATAAGATTATTTCTCTTTTTGAGTGCACCCTCTAGCTGACCCAAAAATGTGTGCAGTAGGAAATTTAAGTGCCAGCGTACAAATTAATTTTTCTTAAGCATCTACTAGAGTTCTAGCATACAATGAGCTATGGGTATAGGAAATTTCATGAATACAACCCTTGTACCTACCAGTTACAGTTTAATCTACACAATAAAGAAACAAAAAAATCACCTGGTTTGATAGAACCAGCCCTGGTCTGCAGACACGGGGCTGCTTTACTGTGATGCTCTGCTTTGTGACTAGCCATGTGAACTTGAGCAAGCCACTTGGCCTCTCTGTGCTTCAGTAACAGGAATTCACTGTTCCTCTAACAAGTTTAGGGACATTAAACTAGATAAGTATCTCCTTTTGTTACTTTACATCCCACTCTTGGACTTCAGAAGAATATCAAGGAAAAAATGAGAATGAGCTACTATTGATCACATATTATTAGAGCTTCAACAAGTTTTTGTATTCATCTAGTCCACTACCTTACTTTCAAAAGGAGGAAACTGAGGCACGGAAATGTGAATTTAGTAGCCCAAGAGCATAGTGGTAGCTCCAGGTCTCTTGATCTGGTTCTCTTGATTCTGTCTCTAATTAAGTTACTTCTTAGTCCTCCCAAATGCCTAGCTTTATTTTCATCTGGGAAGTCCCCTTTGTATTCATCAAGATTCAGTTGTTGTTGTTTTTCTTCCTACAGCTCTTTGATATTTAACTAGTTATTGAAAACTTAGAAGGCATGGTACCACCAAGGGCAGAGTACAGTAGTTTTCAGGAAATAGAAGTAATATTTAAATAGTACCTTTTCATCACCTCTTCCTACCTAGAATAGCTATCATCCCTTAGGCAAAAAACTACTGTTGAGAAGAAAACTATTAAATTTAGATTGTTAACATGTTAATTATCTTTGGGAAGAGAGTGCTGTGAATGGAGATACCTTGAAACGATCGTATTTGTACCTACATAAAGAAACAAGATTTACTGAAGGTACTTATTTGCCACAGAATCTGCAAGTTTATATTACATTTTAGGAAATAATAATCAAATAAATCTGTATAATTTAGCTAGCAGTGGTCCCAAAAGCAGGTCTGGAAAAATAATTGTAAAGAGGGCTTATCTGTAACACTCCAAGATGTGCTGATGTCCATGAGTGTCCTGCAAATTTTCCCTACCTTCTAAAACATGTCCTTTCCCTGAATTTCTGTTTAGCAATGGCCCAACAAGGAAAGGAAGGTGGTTAAGGTGATCTGAGGATTTTAATATTGTAAGAGAAAGTTGGCACACAGAGATAAACTTTTTAACACTATAAAATTTTCCTTAATCTCAGGAGAAATTGCTAAATTTGGGGGAACATTTTGACATAAAAACTTTACTGCTTTAGGCTTAAGTCAGAAAGCTGCTCAATAAGGACGAGTCTTTTATGTTCTCTAAAAACACTTCTATGTGGCAAACTATAGAAAATTATGCTTACTGTACTAAAATTATTGGGAAATTATTGGCAAACAGAAAAACCAGTTAAATAGTATTATTTGGAGGGAAGTTTCCTACCATGCCATGGGCAGTAGTCTTTGATAGTAAGATGGACGCCAGTATGAAAAGTTACTCTCTTTAGCATTAGAAAAAGAAAAGACACGATTGATGTTAACATTCCTTAAAAAAACAAAAGTAAAACCACACAGGTGCCAAAATAATGGAGAAAGGATCCATTTTCTCAATTTTAATAATCATCAAGTTAACAAGGTACATGGACTACCATTTCATCAGATACATACATATAAAGATGAATATCTGTGTGTAGGTATGTGTATATAGTATGTATACATATTATATATATAGTGGATTTGCTCCCCATCGTTCACCAACTTCAGTCCCAACACATGATCCAAAACTCAGAAGAAGTTGGTAGAAAGAGTTAGGATCAAGAAAATGGTTTATGAAGCAGTCTATACCTTACTCCCTTTCTGCCCTTCACTGTTAGGTACATAATAGACATCGTTTTTGAAACTCTTTTAAACTCAAACCAAATATACATTGGGAGTTAGGTAATATCTGGAATAATAACACAGGATATTTTTTATTATGTGTAGTACTTGTCAATGTAAGCTTCTTACTGTTGACATCTACTTGAAAAGTCATGTACCTGGTATTAAGCAAGAGGCCTTGGATGGAGTTTACAATGGAATAGAAGGAAATTTCAAATTTTATTCTGAGAGTGAGGCCTACAATGGGATTGCAAGGAGTTTAGGGAGAGCACACAAATGATCACTAAACATCTTCTGGGGGTAATATGCATATGCTGTTTCATTTAATATTTATAACAATCATAAGAAATTTTTCTCATCACCATTTTACACATTTTACACATAAGGACACTGAGACACAGAGAATTTAAACAAGTTCATGTCTAAAGTTATCACCCATCTAAAGGCGAAGCAAGTTTGGAGTATAAAGTCCAAAGCTAAGCAAAAGTCCCACAAATTCTAATCAAGGACCAAAAGGCAAGAAGTAGAAATCAACAGAATAGCTGAAGTGACTGAAGCTAGTACTGAGTGACTGGATTTCATTTTGCCATTGGGTGTAGCATGTGGATTTGTAAAGGATTAAGCCCACATTTTCAGGTTTGTGTTACATTTTAAAGATGTCAACTAGTACTTGGTGCTTGGCACAGTGTAAGTTACCAGAATGTTTTTTCAAGCCATTTTTTGAATTGTATAATTCTTTTAAAAATGAGAATAATGCTAAGGAATACCCAAATAATTCCTTTCAACCTTTCAGAATGATCAAGATGGGATAATACCCATATATATATATTTAAATAAGAATTTGGCTAAGGAATAGAGTTCATTCATAAAATTCATTTGTTAGAACCAGGCATTTCTTTTTCTGTGTATAAACAAAGTTGAAATGGGGACAGCTTAACCTCTTTCCTTGCTTTAAAAGGGGGTGGATGGATGGATGGATAGATAGATGATAGATAGATAGAGCGAACATGACTTTGGGTACTAAAATAGGAAAATCTATTCTGATTTTAATTTCATTTCACCAGAGACCAAGATGTGGGTTTCATACTAACACTCAATGTTCCTTTAACACCAACTAAAACCACTCTGTAAAATCTTCTATTAAAAAAAGAGGTTATATTTTTTTTTCTAGCTAACAAATAGAGCTCTACATTCTTTCTATCTGCAAAATGAGTTAAAATATTGCTCTTGGGATATAGGAAAACTCCTCCATCTACAATGTAATATTATTAGGTAGCTTTGGTGGTTTCAAAATATGTTCATACATTGTTTTATACTGCTCTCTTCAAAAGGTGGGTCATAATGCCCCTCTCCTTAGTATGAGCAGGATTTAATAACTTGTCCATAACAAATAGAATAAGGTAGAAGTGATGGCATATGACTTCTGAGACTAAGTCTTAATAGGCATCATGGTTTCCTTCTTACTCTGTGCCTTGGATCACTTGTTCTGGGGGAAGCCAAATGCAACACTCTGATTTACTCAAGCAGCCACATGGAAAGGCCAACAAGATGAGGTACTGATTTCTCCAAAAGGCCTCCAGCAAGAAGCAGAAACCCCTGCCTAGAGTAGGGAGAGGGAGTTTGAAAACAGATAACTAATATGGTAGCAAAGTTACATAATGGATAAGAAAGTACCTGAAAATAAGAATGATGTGCAACATAATTTGTTCATTTTTATATTACATCATACACAAAAACTAGCTATTTTTTGGTTGACTCTGGCAAGTACTAGTTAATCTGTCGTTTTGGCCTGTTTTTTTTTCCTGCCTTACAGTTTTTTTCACACCTTTGACTAGAACCATCCCAAATTTGTCTGATAAAACCTAATGAGGGACCTGCCTCTCCTGGATCACAGCATAACCTTATTTTCCCAGTCACTGCGTGTCAAGCCACCTCAGTTAAGCTCACCAAAAAGCAGTCCCACTTTGATCCAATCTACACATTTTTTTCCAACAATGGTGTGCTGTATTGGATACAGTTTGTTTTTTTTTTTTAAGATTTTTTTATTTATTTGACAGAGAGAGACACATCGAGAGAGGGAACACAAGCAGGGGGAGTGGGAGAGGGAGAAGCAGGGTCTCTGCTGAGCAGAGAGCCCGATGCGGGGCTCAATCCCAGGACCCTGGGATCATTACTTGAGCCGAAGGCAGACACTTAATGACTGAGCCACCCAGGCTCCCCTGTATTGGATACAGTTTTAAGTCTCTACCTTGCCAATGGGCTGTATGTAGCAAAGAGGTTTGTTGTTGTTGTTGTTGTTATTAATCCAATTTTCTCTCAAGGACTAAATGACTAACTCTCAGCTCTAGATGCTGATTACCCTGGAGGAGGCTGGTCTAGATTGCACAGTCAGGGCTGAGTTGAGACACGCTCTAACTGTGCGCAAGGTTTGGTTGAATATCTTAGAGCAATTAGGGCTCAGCACTAGCAAAAGTGGCAGTTACACAAATAAAGTGTATCTATGAGGAATACGTTCAGCTTTGAGGAACAGAAAACCCAACCATAGTGGTTTAAACAAGTGTGGGGCTTATGATTCCTCACAACAAGGAGTCCAAATATAGGCAGTCCAACGCTGATGCAGTAACCCAAGAGTGTCCCCGAGGAATCAGGCTCTGTGCCTTTGCCTGCTCCACCATTCTTTTTTTTTTTTTTTAATATTTTATTTATTTATTTGACGGAGTGAGAGAGAGAGCACAAGCAGGGGGAGCGGCAGGCAGAGGGAGAAGCAGGCTCCCCACTGAGCAGGGAGCCCGATGTGGGGCTGGATCCCAGGACTCCAAGATCATGACCTAAGCCGAAAGCAGACGCTTAACTGACTCCCCCCGACCCACACCAGGCACTCCCCTGGTCCACCATTCTTAACATGTGCCTTTTGCCCTTTGGTGAAAGGATAGCTGCTAACTCAGCAGATACCATGTCCCAGCTTCCAGCAAGAAAAGGGCAAAGGACAAAACTTTCTCCTCAGGATTTGCTCCCCGCTCCCCACCCCCTGCCCCCCACCGTCCCTGAAGAGAAAACCCTCCCCAGGCATTTCTCACTATAATTCCCTGGTCAGAACTGGATCTCATGACCACCCTAACTACAGGGGAGGCTGAGAATTCAAAAGCTTTGCAGTCTCCAAAGAAAAGGACATCAAAGGAGAAATTGGATGAAATGCGTGCAAAGTGATCTAAGCCTTAGAAGAGAACCTAACCCACACTTACATACACACACATATTTTTTTAAAAATTAATTCACGCAGCAACACTTTTTCCACTGAAGCAGCTTAGGGAGAAAATGTTTTGGTGCAGTCCTGGGTGGGGGTGCTTGACAGGGCTTAATATCACCAGCACTGAAAGTAATAAATGTTATCCCTCTTTTCTATCATGAATATGAATGACGCTCTGAAGGCTGAAAGCAACCTAGGAATTTACGTGAGAAATGAGGCATGAAACATTTTTGAAAATATATTAGCCCAAAGTCTGTATTACTGCATATTTTATACCCTTTTCAATATGCTACAAAAGGTCTGAGCCATCAACTGAATGCTGCCAGAAAATAACAAATAAGAACAAGGATACAAAAATAAATGCTGGGAGTCAAGTTACCTCCAAGAGGTTCTTTATGGTCAGTATAATGATCAACAGTACCAGGCGGATGGCTTTGCTTCAAACTCTCCCCATTGGCACTTGTCCTGCAAGGTGGGTTCTCCAGCAAGTTTATCCCAGGCCAAGCAGTCAGAAATATTCATGGAACTAAATCGGTATTGGAGAGAGAATTCCATAAACGCTTCCCACCCCCACCTCCTGCCCCTTGGTTCCTTGTACTTTCTTCTATGCCTGAAATCTGTCCTCTTATTTTGAGAACATGAAGGAAACATGTTTAGTTGAGGGGTTCCTGATTGGGAATTCAGTTAATGTTGAAATTTTGTATTACGAATGTTTTTATTGTCCAAAGCATATTTTTGCAGGCATAGTCCCGTGATAATTAGAACTATGAATATATTTTATGTCCCATGAACTTTATCCCATGTTAATGATATTCAGTAAAATGGCCAGCCATATGACATCTGTGCCCTGTTAAGATATTATTCATTATTTTAATCCTTTCTACTTTTACATGATTTTAAAAAGTTCTACAATGAATATGTATCATTCTCACAATAGGAAACAAAAACCAGCTTCGGTTTTTCCATGAGGCTATTGTCTTCCCAGACCAGACATGAGCCAAGTTTGGGCTTGTAAAGTGAAATTTCATGGGGCATCATGTCTGTAGTCAAGTGCCCATCAATCAGCTGTCTGGATGCCATAGAGTCTCATGGTTCATGTACTTAGCATCATCATTTCACTCATAAAAATATTTATTCCTAGCCCCAGCCATGGTAATTCAGTTGGACAGGGGTGAGGCTCAGAAGTCTGCACTTTTAACAAGTACCCGCATTCTTTTTTTTTTTTTTTTTTTTTTTGAGAGATTGAGAGAGAGCACACATGAGCGAGATGGGGGGCAGAGGGAGAGTGACAATCCTCAGCAGACTCCACCCCCAGCAAGGAGCCCCATGCAGGGCTCGATCTCATGACCCTGAGGTCATGACCTGAGCCCAAGTCAAGAGTCGGGCGCCCCCAAGTCTCCTTATTCTGATACAGACAGTCCCCAGGCCACAGTGGAGAAACACTGCTCTGAGAAGTCATTTGCTCACTTGATGAGAGGCCATTCTATGCCAAAGTCCATTCTTACAGCTCCCACCGAGAAGCCAGTCTGCCCCTTCACACCACAGGACGGTGCCCTCTCTGCCCCACCTTCCAAAGAGTAAACTGCTTTTACTTTTTCTCAGTCACAAGGAGTTAACAGGTTAATAATTTGCATAACACTTCTTAATAATACTTCACTAAAGTATTCTGTCGTACAGGAAAAGTGTTTTTTAATATATTTTTAAAGATTTTGTTTATTTATTTAAGAGAGAGCAAAAGCAAGAGAGAGCACAGAGAGAGAGAAACAGACTTGCCGCTGAAAGGAAAGCCCGATGAGGGGCTCGATCCCAGGACCCTGAGATCATGACCTGAGCTGAAGGCAGATGTTTAACCCATTGAGCCACCCAGGTGCCCCAGAAAGAGTGTTTCTTAATGAATTAAATTCAACTGAATGCCCACCATGAATAAGAAGAGAGATTTTAGGGGCGCCTGGGTGGCTTAAGTGGCTCAATTGTTATGTGTCTGCCTTCGGCTCAGGTCATGGTCCCAGGGTCCTGGGATGGAGCCCCACATCGGGCTCCCTGCTCCGCGGGAAGCCTGCTTCTCCCTCTCCCACTCCCCCTGCTTGTGTTCCCTCTCTCGCTGTGTCTTTCTCTGTCAAATAAATAAATAAAATCTTAAAAAAAAAGGAGAGAGATATTAAAGATAGATGAGACCACCCTCTACTCCCAAATGAAGATTTCTAGATTAGATATCTCCTGCTTGTCTGTCACTGCTTATGAATTCCCTCAACTGATCTTTAGTGATAAACTACACAGTACAAGTGAGTGGTTACTATTCTAGAAGGATCATTTCTTAGCCAATGAAAATGCCAGAAGGATTGGGGTAGCAAAGATTTACCTTTAACCCTCCTACAAAGTTTTTACATCATTTTCTTCATTCTCAGAGATGGTTCTAATTTCTACTAAAATCCTAAAGAAGGGCTTCTCTTGGCACCACACATGTCTGGGGAGCTCTCACTGTAAATCGGCCTTCATTTATTTCCTGGCCATCAGACACTGTTTACTTAGATACTATATCTAAGGCTTCATCTAAATTTAGGAGAATGAGACTGCAGATTTCAGAAATAATCTGCCAGCCGTGCTTGTGAAAGTGTCGTGAAGCCCTTGCAAAGAGTAAAAGGAGGAGGAAAGGGAAGGAGGAGAGAAAAGAGGAGCCTCAGGGAGGACCACAATGAAGCCTTTTTAAGCATCTCCTAAATGCCAGCCATGCAGCGAAATGCTTTCAAATAAAGTATCTCTTTCAATCCTCCTGACAGCCAGGAGAGAAAGGGTCTTTATAGACCGACTTTACAGATCATAAAAACTGAGGCAGAGAGAGATTAGTAAATTGCCCCAAATCACAGAGTTACTAAGGGCCAAACTAGGATTCAGAGCTCTGTCTGTTTCCAGAACTCCCCACCATGCACTGCAGGAGATCTTGCCCGTTGAAGGCACTCAGGCAATGTGGTGCAGCCCCCTCAGGAGCTCACTACTATTACTCTGGCAGCATCCAAACCACCAGGAGAAACTGTGGCCGATCACAGTCCACTGTCCAATCCATCGGAAGGCCTCCGACAGCCTCAGAAATCAGGCTGGATTTAGGAATGTGAGCTTCCTTTCCTCACCAAATCAGCCCCTCACAATTCAGATGCTGTATCCTGTCTTCCAATTGATCAGTCTACTGCACCGAGGAAGGCCAGTTCTAAATTTCCTAATAAAACTATCAGAATGATGAAAGAGAACATGATGGGCTGTCAGAAAAATATCAAAAATCAGTATGATGCTTGAGTTGGCCCGATTGGCTCATATACTGTTTTTCATTACAAGGTGAATAGCAACTATTTGGCTGTTAATTAATGTTATGTTATTATTATGAGGGAGGCCCAAGGTTCAGACATTCTTAATTGCCTGAACTCCTGGGCTAATTAATGCAATTTATAAGGGATATGTCAGGAATAACAGTATATGTTTTTATATCAAACGTAAAAACATGAGGGATGTGCCCCTCACTGAAGGTTGCCAGATAGTTCTAAGCACTTAACATAGGTCTTGTCAGAGAAAATCCCAGTACATTAATTTAACAGGCTCAGAGTTACTTATCAAAAGGCTGTAAGGCATAATGTTTTGCATAATCAAAATAGTTTATTAACTCAAGTCATCATTTGATTTTTTCATTTCCAATTCACAGAGATACAAGCATATCAATTACAAAAACAACCTATAATACCTAAATACAAAATAGCTACAAGGCTAAGTATTGTACACTGCATCTAAAATATTACAGAACTCAATAACAAGATGATTTTCACAAAACACACGCCAAGTGTTGATTATTCACATTACCTGACAGGAAATGCCTGGTGGTTTTTTTCCTTGAAAAGTACGTATGTTATTACTCAAAAAAAAATCATCTTCATTTATATCTATGAAAAGAGATAAATATTATATGCAGATTATCAGAAATTACAGGATTTAAGAAGTTTAAGTGCAATTTAATACTCATTATACTTTTCATTAATCTATTCAGGTACTATATTGCCCAGATCATAAATCTTTATTTTCTTAAAGATATGTTATTCTCACAAGAAACAGATCAAAACAAAATACAAATTTAACAAAGTAAAAATGAAGAATGCCACTGGCTACCTGAGTATCTGAGCAAGACACGGAACCTCTCTGGGACTCAGTTTCCCTCTCAGTAATAAAAGAGTAGCATACTACCTACTAAACCCACGTCTAACCCCAAAATGCTATGATTCCATGAAGTTATCACCTCACCTGATTCTGTTAAACTAAGCTTTCCACCCCTGGCATTTTGGGTTTCATTCGCTTATAGATGTCTTCTCAACATGGATTATTTTGTTGAAATTGTTCCATGCACGCTTTAGTAAAGGGTTTGCAATGTGGCATCCATTTGCTTGCAGCTACATGAAACCTTTCAAAAAGTCGTAGCATTTCCCTTTCAGGCACTGGAAAAGGGGCCTCCCTTTATTTAAATCTGAAATGCACCTGTGCTAAAAGAGGACAGAACTTTAGGGTTCCCTTAATCCAAGCCCCTTAGTTTACCGAAGAGGATACCATGACCGCAGAAATCACTCCCTTCACCTTCATGCTTTACTTGCAATCACTGCTTCCGTTTCCCACTATTCCTCATTCTCAGATTCCACGGGGTGGAGGGTGGGGGGAAGGGAGTGGGCAAGGCCTACCCTCTACGCACAGTGAAAAACGGGGGCAGGTTCTCCTCCAAATCCCCATTTTAGCAATAGTGAAAATATAGTTTAAATTCACAGCTCAGTCTCAGAGTTATGTATATAGTTAACAATATTTAAAATCAGAATAACCACACAAGATTCCAGAAAATACTTAAATGTTATTATAAGCTGGTTTTGTGATCTGACTCTTTGAAACCAGATCTTCCATTACAGCTTCAGGATGCAAGAAACAGTTTGGGCAACCTTTTTCTTTTCTTTAAGTTTTTGTATTTAGGAAAAAAAAATTCTGTCCTCTCTTCCTTCATTCCTTTTCATCTCTTCCCTTTAGATTCCTTTAACATGAATTTTTGGAGAAACTCCCTCTATAGTTACCCTTCTGGGTAGAGAAAAAGAACAATAGAGTGGTCACCTATATTCTAGAATCTGGAAGCAGCTGAGGCATATGCACAACACATTACATCACTTAAATAGCGATGGAAAGTAGTAAAATGAGTGATTCAGATGCTGCTCTGGGGAGAGATCACTATGAGTCAGGCTACTCCTGGAAGAGGTAGGACCCCAGTGGTAGCTTGAAGAGTGGCTGTAGCTTGGAAAGGCAGAAGAAAAGGAAAAATTACAAATATAGCAGCAATGTGACCACTAGGCTCTGGTGTGGAATAAGTGGAACGCACTTAAGTATAGAGACTGAAATTGGTCAAGTGACAGGCAATTCTGAATGTAGCACAGGAGGAGGTAGGGCTGGGAGGGTAGATAAAGTGAAATTTTAAGGAACCTTGAGTGCCAGGTGGAGGAATTTAGACATAACCTACTAGAACGATGTTGCAAATATAAATATATCTGCAGGAGTCAAATAAGTATCTTAACTAAATGAGGTGAATTTTGTCAGGGAGATAATGAAAGATCTGTGGTGAGCTGAAGGGTCACCACTGCTAAAGGGCGGCCATTGCTCTCCACTTTCCCAACCAAAATCACTTCAGACTTTGAACCCAGGATTGTCGGTTTCCCTCATGTTTTTCAAGAGAGAATAAATAAATGGATATTGATGTAAAATTTCATGATTTTTAAAATATAGTATGGTTCAAAGAAGCTTTTTTCAGAATAAATTCAGTTACAGAGTTACCAGTATGTGGCCTCTGCTGTAGAAAAAGGATTAGCTGTTCGTTTTGTGGTCTTATACATTTTTATTTGCAGTCTCCCAAATATTGCCTTATAAGAGAATATTTATAAAAACAGAAGCAATCTGGTCCTAAGTAGCAACAAAGTTGCAATAGTTGAATTAGGCAATATGCAGTTGTACTGTCCATAGATGGCCACAGAAATCTCTCTCACACATGTTCTGCAATGTGAACTTGGCACGCCTCCATCAAGAATTAGAGTTCAATTCTCCTCTTATTGAACTGAGCTGATCTTAGTAACTCACTTGTCACAGGACAATGCAGTGGAAATGATGCTTTGTGACCCCCCCAAAACTAGGTCAGAAAAGCCTTACAGCTTCTGCCTTGTTCATTTGAGATGCTCACTTTCCAGACACTTCCTCCCAGGATGTGTGAAGCTCTCTCTCATATCTCCTTCCCTCTTGCAACCCAGTCCTTGCTGGGTTGGGGGGGATGGGTGGCAGCTTAAGTCACTTGGAGAGGCTACATATTGGAAGTCTCCACCAAGCCCAGCCTGCGAGTTATCCCAGAACAGGTGCCAAATATGTAAGTGGAAAGATCTCTAGATGATTCAAGCCACCAAATATTTAAGTCCTCCCCAGTCATTCAAGTCTTTCCAAAAGAAGCCTCAGATATCATGAAGCACTGCCTTGAATGAATTCCTGGCCCACAAAATCCACGAGCCTAATAAAATGTTGTTTGATGCCGTTAAAGTTTGGGGTGGTTTGTTTGCAGCAACAAGATTATCAGAACATGCATAAACTATAAACTATGTGAGTCACAAACAACAGTGTATGTAGGAATGCACCATTCAACATAAACATTCAGACTCCAACTGCCCCTCAAATGCAGATGTGGGGAAGAAATGAGATTAGGTAAAAAAAGCAATATTTCTAATCAGGTTTTAGGTGATTCTAATGAAGATACTCCTGACCATACTCAGGTAACTATAATCCTAGGAAGAACTTCCCTAAAGAACTGAAGGGAGGCTCATTTGTCCAAAACACTAGGATGCTGAGTGTTCTCATCACTCAATTCAGAAAGCCCTCCTTGGAAGCAAGAGGCCCGCTCACAGGAGCCTTTGCTCAGGGAGTTCAGTCCCACATGATAAGCAGCTGTTCAGGTGTGAAATAGGGCTTCTCTCTGTCACTCCTCATGTGAGCCAGTCTAACCAGAGTTAAATTACATGGTCTTGGGAAACAATTTTTAAATTAGATGGTGGTCCCTGAAAATTAAACAGAATAGTAAATACATTTGTGACTTTATATACTTGCCATCCTGAAGGTGAGGGTATCAAGCCAAAAAAGAAAGAGAATTAACAAGGTCTGGAAAAATCAAGCCAGAATATTTATATGCTTACTCTGAAGAGGCTGGCCAAATAATAATATTGACTAGAATTCAGGAAAGAAGGTTTCAGACCCATGGCAATTCAAATGTGAAACTGGAAGGCCCTAATAACATCCCTCCTATAATAGGATTTTTGATAATGAATCTCATCAAAATCATATGTAAGGAGTATTTATTTTTAAAATAATTTGAAAGCAGTGTGGGTGAAATTAATATTCCCTTCAATACTAACCACATTTCTTGATCTTATCCAGCCCCTTACTTCCTTTACTAACAGGCCAATTATTATTATTATTATTATTACTTTGCCTATTTTCTGTTTTATGGAATAGTCTGTCATTGTCACACTGTTTGAAAAATTTCTAAATATGTTTTGTTTCCTTTTTATTATTTTTTAAAAAATTTTGCTTTGTTTTTATTCTTTGTACTTTCTGACATAAAATATAAAAACCTTGTTCTTGATACTACCTTTACTTAAATCAAAACTTGATCTTAGGTAAACTCCAATTCACAGATTTTAAAATTTGTTCTTTTCAGGCTTAATTTAGTTTCTTCATAAAACTAAGGCCAAAATCGATTTTAAAATTTTAAAATCGATTTTGATTTACTCTAATGAATATTATGAATATTCTGCCTGTTTATGATGCTGAAAATACAATTAATGTGAATTACAGATTAATTTTCCTTGATATCTCAACTATGCCAGTGCTTTAGTCATAAAATCCTGAGCACTTAATTTATCCTGCATTTACTTTACAGATGTAGTCTCTTTTAGCAGCACAGATGGAGGTTTCGATAAAGCTCTTCTTAGAAGAAGGAAATCGGCTAGATAAACTAAAAATATTATGCTTCTGGCACTCAACGTATTCTGATAAATTTTGTCTTAACTGACATAACACAGTCATATTATTGAGCTACGTGAATATCTTTATGATTCAAACACCAGGAAAAATCCTTGCTAAACATAACCCGTGGATGTTTCTTTCATCGGGCCCCAATACTCTTTAGGCCTGAAACGCTGTTGATATGTGTCATGCAAAAATACCATTTTGAAATTGAAATTGAGAGAAGTGGCTTTTTTTTGTCTTGGAGTTTGTAACAGATTCCTTAGGAGTTAGTACCACTCCTACCATTTAATTCCCTGTATATTTTCTTCTATTTTTATTGAGGCTGTCTTTAAAATTTCATCATACATGTTCAATAAAATAATGGGCTCTGGCCATAGCGATGAGGCACCTTCCGGTTTTCCTCTCCCTAAACTTGACAGACTGCCTATCCTCAGACACAGTAAACCTCTCTTAAGTAATTATGCAATTAAGTAATAAAAGTAGTGTTTAAAAATGAGAAAGAAATATTATGGGTTGATGGGTAGGGCACTAATTGTCTAGAAATACTCTGAGCTTTCCAAATAAAGCTCCTTCACCCATAAAATTCAAGTCCACAACCTGTGGCCCTCCCTCCCCGACTGAATTTCTCCCTTCAGTTTACAGTGGCACAGACAGATGGCCTTGGTGTCGGGCCATCAACTCTTCCTTGCACAGCATTAATCCCTAGGAAACGTCCTGTGACTCCGCTGCTATGGTTGAAATGTCAGCTCAACTTTTAGACACACACACACACACACACACACACACACACACACACACACACACACACGAATATATGGTAGCTCAAGATTCAGAAGTAACCAAAGCTGAGGTTTCTGTAAAGGCTTGCTTTTTTCTTCTCTGACATAGAGCACATCACTAATCAGAAACACCCCACCGAAAGCCAAGATTTTTTTGGCTATGATAGAATTACCTGCCTATGACTTCTAAATTAAAAAAAAAAAAACAGAGAAAGGCAGTTTTAGCAAATTGAATTTTTGAAGAAACATGGCAAAATTTATAACTAAAAATAATCTATAGTACAATGATAACTTCTTGATCCGTCGATCAATATACAATAATCTAAAAATCACATGTGTTTATTAAAGGGACAGAGGATGGATGATGTAGATGAATGTTTGACTAATCTATAGAAAATGTGAATGAACATAGCTGGCATCCATAAGGTAAAGATACAGTCCAATCAAAACACGATCTTATTAAGACATTTCCCATGTTGTGATTAAAAGAAAATATCCAAATCCCAAAATGTTTCACCTATTTATTTATAATAGAGAAAATTATAACTATTAAAAAATTCAGTTAAAATTATTCCCGCAAACGTTACATCATCTTGAATAAAATTGAAATATTTAAAAATAAATTATTTTCATAAATAATTACTTTGTAAATCTAAGGGCACTCTTAAATAAAAGGTAAAATCTGGACAGAATATCTAGTCAAATCACTAAACTCATGATAAATATGCACTATAATTCCCTTTGTCCCAAGATACTAAAAAATATCTTTAATTAAAAATTAGAAACTCTTAAATAATCAATAACTAACATAATCAATTATTTCTTGTTCCAGTAACATTAGAGGGAGAATACCAAGCAGATCAACTTTTTATGCTGTTCAACTTTGTGAACTCTGAAGACTTTCTGTTTTATTCATTACCTTCCCAAAGTTAAATAATTTTAATTTTGAAGTCATTTATCATTAATAAATTTTTCTACACCTGGCTGCTAATTTTCTCTTGGGAATTTTTAAATTATGAAATGATACAATTTTGTATTAATAATCAAGGTTACTCTTCTATATTTTTAGGGAAAACAAATGCTTTAACAACTATTAATATTTTGATGTTATTTTAGAGAGTTTTTCTATGTGCTGATTTTTAAAACATTTAAAAATTCTTAAAGACATCAAAGACTTTCAAATATTATTGGCAATTGATTCTTTGCTTTGACAGTCAGCCTAATTAGATTTGACTTCCTTTCTATATGTCTATGCATATCTAGGCACACCCGGACACACGTATATATCCTATTAATAACATATACTTCCTATTCTAGTTGTCTTTCCTTTTTTAAGTAGACCACAATGCCCTGCTTATTTTAATAGGGAAAGATGTAAATTTTTCTTACCTGCCCTTTAAACTACTTTTGGAAAATGTGAAGTCAGCTGAACCGAATTTAGCAATTACCTTTTAGCTGACAGAGTCTTCTGATGTGGGAATCATTCTCAGGCTTGCAGGGTTCCTGCCAGATTGTGTCATTCACTGTTTTTCTTTCTAAAATAAAGGAGAAGATTGGTTAGCAGAATTCACAGTAACATCTGTCCAGTAAGTGTAAGAAATCTGAAATCAAAACAAAATCAGCACCCAGTTGTAACTTGGTAGGTGACAGGAGAGCTCTGTGGTCCATCCTGGAGAGTTCTACTGCCTGATGGACGATCCCAAGTGTCCTGTGGGCCCCCACTTATTTCCATAAACTACATAAGCACCCAAGCATATATGGTAGTATGCTGCTATTGAAATACCTGTTGATGGTTTGTGATTATATTATTCTTGGAAGGATTTTTTCCTGAATTAACATGTTTTTATGCTTAGTTCAAGTGTCCCCACCCTCCACATTCCTCATCATTTATAACAAAAAGATCAAGTGTGTGGAGAGAACACTAGCTGTGATGGTTTCAAGAAACTCTCAAGTCTTGAGTGGAAGAACGATGACTTATTTGGTCTTGTCCTCCCACCACCTAGAGCAGGGCCTGGACGTGCAGTGAAGAACTGAACTGTGCTAACATGAAGAATTAGAATCGCTTCTCATCTCCTCACCAAAGACGATCATTCCACATGTCATGTCATCGTACTGATCAAGCAAATGTGAGATAACACACCCAAAGCATCACATGGAAACAAAGTCAGCACACCTGTGCTGTTTTTAAAGACACTATTTACTCTCATATTTGACTACAGGAAGGCAGTCGAGCATCAAGAATTATGTTAGGATGGAAATCTCTATAGCCTTGTGTTTACAAACTGCATAGCAAGTTATGAGAATAAATCTAGATGGAAAATAAAATTTTGCCTTATTTCCTTATATTTAAGACTATAGATTATTTAAATCAGGGCTGATATTCAAAATATTTAACAACTCGTTGCCCACAGGGCCTTGATTAGTGAGATAGGACACAACTCTGTGGCTGCTGCCACCTGAAGAATATCAGACTTGATTAAAATGCAGGCACCCTTGGAAGATGCATCCATTGATGATCATCACCTTGGTCTGAATGAGCTTTTCAGATCTACCCAGGAGACTGGTTTTTGAAAAGACAGGGAAAGGAGTTTGAGCATCCAACTCCTAGACTCTACTGGGGAGAAAGGGCACTCACAAGTTTAACAAACTTCATGAAAAATAAATTATTGCCTGGGTGCCTGGGTGGCTCAGTCGGTTAAGCGTCTGCCATCAGCTCAGGTCATGAGCTCGGGGTCCCGGGATCAAGCCCCACATTGGGCTCCCTGCTCAGTGGGGAGTCTGCTTCTCCCTCCCCCTTTGCCCCTCCCCCCCAACTTGTGCTCTCTCTCAAATAAATAAATAAAATCTTCTAAAAAATAAAGTATTGGGCACCTGGGTGGCTCAGTTGGTTAAGCGACTGCCTTCGGCTCAGGTCATGATCCTGGAGTCCCTGGATCGAGTCCTGCATCGGGCTCCCTGCTCAGCAGGGAGTCTCCTTCTCCCTCTGACCCTCTCTCTTGTGCTCTCTCTCTCTCTCATTCTCTCTCTCTCATAAATAAATAAAATCTTAAAAAAAAGAAAAAGAAAAAAATAAAAAATAAAGTATTGCCTGAATAATCCAGATTTTTTATTTATTTATTTGAGAGAGTCAGAGATAGTGACAGAGTGGGAGGAGAGGGAGAAGCAGGCTCCCCGCTGAGCAGGAAGCCGGACGCAGGACTAGATCCCAAGACACTGGGATCATGATTTGAGCTGAAGGCAGATGCTCAACCAACTGAGCCATCCAGGCACCCCTAATCCAGATGTTTTGCCACTGTGACTATTTTATAATTAGTGACACTATAGTCTGTAAGAGGAGAGACGTTATCCATTAGCTTTCTAAAAGTGATTAATAGAATTAGATGTTTACTTAAGAATTAAAATACAAATCAAGCCAATGGCCTTTATTATAACTACAGAAACTGTAATCACAGAAACTAAAGAAAAGTTCTGGTTTTTGAAATGCTGTGGAAGAGTCTTTTGAAATACATTTTTTATTTCTTTTTATTCACTCCTAGATTCATATATCTGAAAAGATACGGAAGAGGTCAGGTCACCTTGACCATGGCCAGCCAATCTAACGTTGGGAAGCCGGAAGATAATCAGCCAATAAACCATCAAACAGAATATTTTTAATGTAAAAGGAAATTATTCTGAATAAATCAATGATTTCTTTGTCTTAGCCATTTATAGTTAGAATGGAACCAACTTCCTTTTTAAAAAATTTCTTCTATAGAATTCAAAGACAACTCAATTTAACTTTCATTAATCAATTATTGTTGCTGTATGGAAGTGGCAGAAGAAAAGAATTTTAGAGAAACAGAACAGATTATTTGCATGAGTAATCTTCTAAATTACTAACCAAATCCTTTGTTTTCAGACATAGATCTCTGGATTGACCTAGAAGAATAAAAGAAACATATTTATTTAAGTCTACATCTAGTAAATAATATTTTTAATCAAACAGAAATTAGATTACCTAGACATGCTTGCAATATGTTTGAGAGCAGAAATATATTCTACCTCTAAGGTCTATATATAGCCCTGAATTTTCCTGATCCTAGATGGCAAAGAACAGTTAATATAAGTATAATCTTGGACTGGAAATTTCCATGCAATTTGGAGAAATGTCCATGCAACATTCATAAAACCTCCACACAAAAAAAGTGGGCCATTTTTACATGACTGTATCTCAAGATAATCAATATAGTTGATGTGGAAAAGCTCTTTTTGAAATAATTCCATTCAATAAATACAGAAAGAATGATTGAATATAATCATGTACAATCCCCAATGAAATGATAGAACTGGGCAGTAATCAACAATTGCTGTTAAAACTTTTCACTGAAAGGCTGAAGGGCAACTTTGTGCTGGATGGATCATTCTGATACCATATGAACCCACTAAGCAAGTTCACAGTCATAAAACTACAGACAACCAGATATATGAGCTTCCAAAGTAATACAACAGGAAGCCTACAGTCACTGATGACCTACTTTTAAAATATATACACATATATCAAACTTGAACATTATCAAGCCCTGAGATCTAACTAAAAAATTTACAGGAAACATAGAGGATAGAAGAACATTTTTTTTTTTAATACCACAATGATGCAATCAGCAAAATTCAAAAATATGGAAAATTCCTCAGAACAAACAATCCAGTTTCTTCAACAAATCAATGGAGAAGGACCTATGAATTAAGAGACACGAACTGAATGCATTGCAATGATCCTGTTTGGATCATGATTCAAATGAACTATTAAAAAAAGCACTTGAGGCTCTCAGAAAAATTTTAACAGTGACTATATATTTGGCCATATTATACAATTTTTCTTATTGTGTTCTAGTGCAATGTGGCACTGTGGTTATGTTTTTTTTTAAATACAGTACTTACTTTATAGCAATATATATCAAAAAATAAAATTATGTGTCTGGGATCTGCTCTAAAAAAATGGTGGGGGTTGGAGGGCTGGTGAGTCAAATGGGTAGAAATGAAATAAGATTGACTATAGGCTGACGCTTGTTCAAGCTTGGTGATGTGAGTTCATCATTATCTCCTCCTTTGCATATAATTGAAAATTTCCATAAGAAAATGTCCAAAACAGAAACAGAGGATAAGACTACACTGACTCGATCGTGTTAATTACTTTATGCACTGGGTGAACACACGCGTGTTGTGTACATATAATTAACTTTGTGGTAGCTTGACTGTTTCCCACTATTTATATTCTTGGTAGTCATTAAATCAATGCCAAGTTCACCTTTCCTTAAGTTCAGGGTTGTAAGAAAAAAATCTGTATATACAATTTGTCTTTACCATTTTATTGTTTTTTTTATTCGTCAATGCAAACACTTAGGACACCTCTTGGCAAAGAGTAAGTGTTCCCAAACAGCATTTATAGTATTATAAGGTGAGGTAGGTGCAGAACAGCATTAAGATGTTATTTCCTTCAGGGGAGTGGTAGACAAGAGAATTAAGGAACTCAAGAGTCTTCAATTTTATTTTAATTGGTCGTAATTGGAGGAGCACATTCACTGATTTTGAAAAATCCTAATTCAGTCAGCATCAGGTACTTTCCCTCTCATCCATTCCCCTTTGCCTCTCCATGTTTTGGTGTCCTCTGATCTATAGAAGCATCAATCATAACCCAATAGCTGTCATTTCATTTAAGTATTTTATTTAGAATTCCTTATCTGTGGATGGAATGAACCGCTAATAGGCAGCTGGGTTTTTCCCACTGAGATGAGCCCTGACAAAAAACCCCTTCTTTACTCCTGTTCAGGCTTAAAATGCCACTGTTGTGGTTTAAATAGTTAACTGTGGCTAAAAGCCAACAACCCTTGTCTGCCAGTGCTCTAAGCTGTTAATCATCCAATCACCTACTTCCTATGGGTGTGTTTTATACCCTTACTGGGAGAAAGCTTTGAGCAGGAAAGGAAGGAAAGTATATGAAAGCACAGAATGCCTTGGAGGCAGGAGAGCAAGGCTGTCCAGAAAAACTCCATCCAGAGAGAATTTCACATATTAACAGTTTGGTCTCAGACCATTCCAGAGTGCAAGGAAGCTATTCCGTATCATCAGCAACCAATCTGGAAATTTCCCCATAAACCAACTTCCGACCCCTATGTATTTCCCGCTTATTAGTTAAAATCCCATTACCTTATGCAACATGTGTGTGCCCCCACATCCTCAGGCAGCTTGATGTGCTGAATGTAAAGCCAAGCCTGACCTAAATAACCCAAATCTCTTTACAAACACATTTTTATTTGGATTAGAAGAACCCTTCAGAAGATTAATATGTCACCGATAGAAGCATGTTTTTGAGTAGGCTCCCACTTTAATCTGAGCCTAGTTTGAACACGTTTCTTCTTTGGAAATTTAATTTTCACCTCCCTGTGGACAGAAATGTCACAACACAGGTTTCCTATGCATCAGCATAAACAGATAAATGGTAGCTGAGAAAAAAATATCTAGATTTGTACAGTTTTTAAAAAAGCGCTTTGACAGGAAAACCACTAAAATATTCCATTCAACATTATAGAACTAACAGAACAGAAAGTTTTCAAAGTAAACTTGACTTACTTTCTTTTTGGTTGTGCATTCTCAAAATTAGAAACTTCCTGAAAAATAAAATACAAAATAAAATAAAATAATACTACTCCAAGAAATCAGAAGAATTCAAGTATGGTTTGTCTTCAAGGATAATCCAAATGTAGTTCATTTTGCCTCTTCCCAGTAAAATGACTGGTGTTTCCTCCCTGTATTTCAGTACTATGTCATAGAATCTCAGTTCAAGTTTGTTTATTTGTTTCTTTCTTTCTCTTTTTGTCTTTGTAACTTTGAGAGATGTAGAGTGCTTCCTTTATTAACCAGGGCTTATACCTTATTCTAAGCCCTGGTCAGTTAATAAAGCAAGTCTTTTAAATAAAAACATGCAATTAAATCCTCATAACCTCAAGTTTCCATTCCCCATCAACCCACCAACACCAAGGGCAGAGATATGCACTAGAGTATGCTAATTATATCACATAGTACTTTCCTTTGAGACAATTTAATCTATCACAATATCCTGAGTGTGTCGAAATACACCTGTGATTCATCTGGCCTTTCTCTTCAGAGCAACTGAATGTTGTGTAAAATCCCTTACACTTTTCGGGGAAGACTATGTCGCCACATCTTTCACCATCCTTGAAAGAGCTAAAACTGCACCTTTAAGAACCCTTCAGATTTTCTTGTTATCATTCATCTTCTCCTTCATTCAAAACCATTTATGTTTTTGATGTTCAAAGTGCTTTTTGAACATCTACTATATCATAGGCAACAGACCATGTTGTAGAGAGGTTTGATTGGTGTGGTAGGAATTTGTATAGTAAAGAATATTGGAACCAGTATTCCACATGGGGGAAAACAGAAATGCAAAATTGGGGAAGAGTAGTGAATGAAAATCAGAAAAAGGAAAATTGGTTTTATTATACCAATGGCTGATAGTATTCGTCTGAGCACTGCCAAATCCAGGATAACTTGTCCCCTGGGAGAGTAACTGAAAGGAATCTTTCCCTAACCCTTACTGTGTTTCTGTCAAGATTTAACTCTCAAGGACAATTTAAATTACCTATTTCAAGCTGCTGAGTAGAGTGTCACTGAAAATTCCAGATGCTGAAACACTCCATCCCTGAACTTGAGGAGCAGGTTTTGCCAAGTTAAAATGCCTGGGGATCACCTGAAGGACAATGTCTAGTAGGAAACAGGTAGGAGTAGGGGTAGGTACTTGGGAATCATGAAACAAACCCTGAGCTGAGGTGGGATATCAACAGACCTTTGAAGAGCTAATGGTCAGACTGACAACTCCTTCAATTCTCTATGCTTTGTCATCATGTGTCCTAAAAAATAATCCATCTCTATCCACGGTCTTTTTATGAAATTCCCTCAGTGTTGCTCTGGATGGCTCCACACCTCAGCCTGGAAGCCAACTGTGTTCTTTCACCACCATCAGCAACCACACCAGCACTGTGAGGGTCATCAGGAAAGAGGATGGCCATCCATCTTTCTAATAACACTTTCCTGTCACATATATTTGGAATTTAGCTGGGAAGGAGCAAGTTCCATGTTCACATAATCTATAACATCTGGGCCAAATATGTCTCAATAATTAGAATCCACTGTTTTGAGTCTAATGAATTGTTGTATGGATTTAGATAAATTTCTTCTGATTGCAAATCTCATAGTCCTCAAAATAGTTTCTACCTGTTTTGACTACAGAGAATGAGGTGCGTAGTCTAGAGTTAACCAATCCAAAAGGTCGACTTGCAATAAAGATGAAAGATGGGAAACATTAGATATCTTTTGTATTTTTAATCATGCAAGTCACAATACTTTTGAATTAACTTATTATATCAGTAATCCATTATTTTGGTTTTTGTTTTACATGGGAAAGTTTATTTTGTGCTGCATGAAAAATGCTACCAAAGAGATTAATTCCAGAGCACTCACACAACTTGTATGCAACGGAGCTCTAAGTGTTTGAATCTGGGACAGGGGGTGTATTATTCAAGCACGGTTTCCTGCTTCACTTGGGTGAAGCCTTTGACTAAGCTAATACAAGCAGGTATTGAGCCCATGCAAAACTGGTCAAATACGTGTGGCTGCTGATCATGGTAAGAGATACAGTTAGCTCTGGGCTGAGGTAAGGAGACATCTGGATCAAGACTGAAGGAATTTCCTAAGACCAGGGATAGAGATTGGTTATTTTTAGGGCATATATTGGCACAACATTCTCTAGGGACTATCAACTTTGTTCTGTTTTACTGGAATCCGGGTTATCCAATTTTTACTTATGAATCACTTTGGTTTGGGAATTTTTTTGTTAAAGAGTTTTTTTGTAATGGATACATTGAAAAATATTTTGAGGGGTGCCTAGCTAGCTTAGTAGGAAGAGTACTGATCTCGGGGTTGTGAGTTCAAGCTCTGTTGGGTGTGGAGATTACTTAAATAAATAAAACTTAAAAAAAAAAAAGAAAAAGATTTTGCGTTAAAACTTCTTTTAATCCCTAATAAGATATAAGAGGTAATGTAGTTTTCCTTCAGCAACCTGCTTCCTACAAGATGGCAGAGAGAGTCAAGCACATTAAATGTGTGTCTGAAGTGTGATTATATGGGGGAAGGGGATTACTCAAACAGGGCAACATCTACTTAATTAATAGTACATCTGTTCCCTGGGTGTTGCCTAGTTGTAGATTACTACTGAATTGGTTAAGCAATTTTTAGTACTGCTTGTACCAGACTCAAAGCAGCTGCTTTCCTTTCTGACTTCTGCTTACATAAGCAGACTGCTATGTATTCAGAGTTCAGACCCTGTATTCCTAGAGGGGCAAGTCAAGGAAAGACTAGACACAGCTTTATTTTTAGAGCTACATTTGTGTGTGTGTGTGTGTGTGTGTGTGTGTGTGTGTGTGTGTGTGTGTGTGTTACTCTGAACTCCAAAAAGAAGACACCATTTCAGAGAGTCAATGAAATGATTGTCTAGTCCATTAATTTGACACTTGCCATAAATACCAGACAAAACTTGCTCCTGTTAGCCTTCATTTCATTATTCCCTAAATCAAGCACTAATCATTAGTCTTACCTTTCATTCACTAGGGAGTTTGTGGCTTAATTTAATTTTTACCCCTGGCAATTGTTAGGAAAATAAAAAATGAAATGTAGGCAAATTATTACAAATGGGCCAGCAGAAACTAAAAAATACGTCCAACATGTGTTATTATTCAAGTAGATGAGAGTAGGCTGTAGGAGTAACATTTTCACATAACTATGCAACAAGGTCGTATTAGGTCAAATTAAAAAAAAATTCAAAATGAAGAAAGAGAAGAAGCCACTTAAGAGAAATTTTAGATACCTAATGCCATATTTCTATTCTCATGCAGTGGTTATGGTTGACTGTCCTTTGGGGTTGAGTCTAATATGTGTCTGTTTCTTGCTTTATTGGTTTTTAAATCTTACTTACTTTTTTTTTACAAAAATTTTTTTTAAGATTTTATTTATTTATTTGACAGAGCGAGACACAGCGAGAGAGAGAACAAGCAGGGGGAGTGGGAGAGGGAGAAGCAGGCTTCCCACTGAGCAGGGAGCCCGATGTGGGGCTCGATCCGCAGGACCCTGGGATCATGACCTGAGCCGAAGGCAGATGCCTAACGACTGAGTCACCCAGGCACCCCTTAAATCTTACTTTCAAATCACAAAGTCAAAAAGGAAAAATGAAGTGAATATGTCAGGGATTGTTGTTGCCTAACTAGTGGAAATGTGAAACATGTTTCTGTACCAGAGAAAATTGATTGGCAGTAAATGACGGTGTAAATCCCATATGGACTTTTAAGACTGTAGAGATCTGACCTCTGATTCGCAGATGAGTAAACTGAGATCCCAAATGGTAAATTAACTTGTCTAGGGTCATGCATATAGTGCTTTACTTTGATTAAATGTTAGTCATGCTTTCATTCTAATATATCTTTTGGAATTGTATAAGTCGTTCATTCATACATTCACAGTTTATTCAACAAATATTTATTGAGCATGTACTATGTATCAGACACTGTTTTAGATGCAAAGAAGAATTATAAGTGGTCCTCTCAAATATTCAACCATGAGTGACTGCTGATTTCAGGATCCTGTTGGAGTCTATGATTTTCTTAACTTTGAAGATTAAATGAGTTAGCCTTCATAAAATCCTTACACGATGCCAAACACATTGAAGATACTTATAGATGTTATTTCTCATTAAAGTCATTATTAGTCACATTCAATTCTAATATTGAAGCAAGAGTTGAATATAATACAAATACACACACTTTTATGTATATACATAACTTCTCATTAAAATAAGTTAACCCAATTTCTAGTTTGTCCGCCTCATTCTCTTGAGAGAATGAGGATGATTCACTTACATAACTGAAATGGTTTTACTAATATTAAAATACAGCAATTCCAAGAATGCCACATCCAAACTGAATGAGCCTGTTTTCCGTACATTTCTTAGGTTTCTATGCTTCAGTAAAGTTCCCACAGATGTTCAAAAAAGACATGGAAATTAATGGAAGTTCCTTTTTAAAAAAATTCTTAGAGACATCTGGCAAAGATGATTATAATGCTCCAAAGTTAATAAAATAGAGTAGTTTTGCAATGCACCTAAAGCACCAGAGAGAGTACACGTACACACACGCACACACACACGCACGCACACATGCACACGCACACACACCCACACACCCACAGACAGAGGTATATACATGAGCTATCAGTTCTTTTGTCAAAAGAGGAGGTTGGTGTGACTGAATTACAAACCATCACCCATGGGAAGGAGTCCTACCCCCCATGAGCTCTTCTCCCTTGCCTGTACATCTTAGTGCAAACATGTGGAGAAAAATCCCATAATGGAGAAGTCTCCTAAATTATCAAATGGATCACACAGCAGAGAGGCATATTAGCGAATGTAGCTAGTCTGAACCCAAATGGTTAAAGCAAGCTGCTAAGAACGATATGACTTTAAATCACATTGCTTTTCTATTCCTTGATTTAACACATTTGCAGAATAATAATGGCGGAACAGTCATGTCATATTAAGTACAATTCTAAATGCTTTATATATTGTAATTCACTTAATCTATAGAGCAATCCTGTGAGGTGGATAGTATTATAATTATCCTCAATTTACAGATGAGTAAACCGAGGCACAGAGCAGTCACGATTCTTGTCTAAGGTCACATAATTAGTATGTGGTAAGACTGGTATTTTATGCCTGATGTCTTAGCCAGCACACAATACTACTTCTATACTTGACTGCACAGCTACAGAATCTACCTGTCATTTAGATCAGAGATCTCACAAATGAGCACTACTGGCCAGAGGGAGAGTGGCTATAAAAAAGCCAAGGAAATATCATGTTATTTCCCACTACTGAACAAAGAACTCAGGAAGTATACCCTTATCAAAGCACTAATATGAATAATTTAGTATTATTTGAAGGCAAGTGCATAGACAGCACACTGATGTGTTTTAAAGGCACTAATCATTTTGTGGATGCTGTCGTCATCATCAAAGAATGCCCAGGAATTTATGACAGCACATTTAATTAAAAGTGGGCATTTCAGGAACCACTGAATTTAGATGACAGTCTGTACATTGGAGGTCCCCCAGTATATTACTATAATAATATTACAGTTCTCAGGGAAAACAGATCTCATCCCCCCATGAGAATGCAATGAAGAAGAAGAAGCAATGTCAGCTCATCCTGATGGGAAAAGTAGACTTTCTTGCCAGCCCGTCCAGCTCCTGTCAAAGAGTAACAACCCTCTATAGCTAATGAATTCTGATTTCCTCAAGAGAAGCAGGTGGTGTATGGCATCCCCACACGGCCCATCATGTCAGGGCAGATCACAGAGCTTGTAGTACCCGGAGAATGCACAGCTACTGTATCTACTCCATCAGGGACAGAGCTGGTAAATCACATAAAATTTTGCCATTTGTGTCCTGGTGTGCTAAGTGAGCTTTCTATCAATCCTGAACTAACAAACTCCTCTCACAGCGCTATAAATATCCAGGATGACAAAACAAGTTTCCTAGGGGATGGTTATTTGCATTATAAAAGATTCTTCCTTTACAAAAAGATTCCATTCCAGATTTCTTAAAAAAGAGAGCTTTTCTGAAGTATCTTCAAATGTGTCATGATTTATGAAATTATATTTACACAAGGTTTTGGGAAGGGGAATAATGCTTATTAAGTCGCTGCCATGTAGATCATTATCTTATTTACTCCTCACAGCCACAAATGGAACTAGAGCAGAGAGCAAGCCAAACGAACTTGCGAGAAGTCCGGTAGGAAATGTGATGGGTAAAAATATGAAATTCCAACCTTACAATGAGAAAACACTGACCTGGCATTCCAGAACCTGGCTTGCTTCCCCAGGTCTGCTCCTCAACTGTGCAAGATCCAAAAATTCTCGCAGAGCTTCAATCTCTGCATCCACAGAATAAGGTTGATGAACGAGAACTTTACAATCTCCTCCAGTAGGAACAAGCCATGGTTCCTAATCTACAATATTTCAATCCAAAATCAGTAGGGATGACAAAAGCTTTTAAGAGAAAATTCAAGTGAGAATGGGCTTTTTTGCTTTACAGCTTTTTCTTTAAAACATGATTAAAGAGATAACCATGGCTTTCATTAGATTCAATTAGTAATTGTATCATAAGCTTAGGAAATAAAAAAGAGAATAAGGCATAATTAACCTTAATCTATTGATTTCATTTTATTTTAACATAAGTCTCTATTTACGAGAGGAAACTAATTAAAACCACCAGAAAGTGTTCACACAGGAATTGGTGTCCAAAGAATCACTGTATGTGATCATAGATATAATGGGTAAAAAAATAAAAATGAAAGAACAGTGTCTTCTTTTTAATGAAGGTAATCTATGTTTTATATGTCAGCTTGTTAGGAGTCATTTTACAATCCAGAAATCAAGAAAAGGATTACATGCATTGTTTTGACACTGACTCCTCTTGTTCATAGTTTGATGAAGACCTAGCTGATGGGATGCCATTGTTAATCTCATTTTCTTTCTTTAGTGTCTATGTTATTAATAGCTCTGTCAATGCTGACACTAATATGGAGACAGAACAAAAAACTCCCAATTTTAATAGTTTGGAGGCGAGGAAGAAATGCAGTTGAGTGGTTAGAATACCAACCTGAAAGTCACCTACCTTGACTTCTCCATTACTCACCTATTCTAAAATGACATGTCACATTTCAATGTGTCCGTTTATCCATTTATAAGACACTTGGCTTTAAGTGCTTTTTAAGCTCTTTTGTGAAAGATGCTAGAATAGTGTGCGATGATAATGTCTTAACCACCTCCTTTCACCACTTTTAACTCTAGATCTTCCTTTAAATCTGAAATCTCATTTCTGTGGAACTGGCACCGTTAAACCACAAACCACAATTCTGTTTATAGAGATAACACCTATTAGTGATCATTTATTTCTGTGCCAACCACTGTGCTAATAATGTTAATTATATTGTTACTTTTTATTCTCAAATGACGAATAACAGTTTCTTCATTGTATAGAAGAAATGGGGCTTGAAGAGTCTAAGGAACCTGTTCAATATCACATAGCAAGTAAATTTCAAAGCTGGGATTTTTTTAAGGCTTATTTGATCCCCCAATTTTGTGCTGCTGACAACTATATTATTTTTTCTTTTGAAATTCCTTCTGAGAATTCTTATAGAAGTCAGGCTTGATGCTTACAATACAGCATTTAATTACATAGCTATTTCTCTCTAGATATTTTGGGCATCTGTATTTCTTGCTGTAGCTGACATCTGTCATTCACTAAACCTAAAATCAATGTGTAGAAGAGGAGGAAGGCAGAAAGAGAAGGACCGAGGAAGGAGGGGAGGGAGGGAGGAAGGAGTGGAGGGAGGAAGGAGTGGAGGGAGGGAGGAAGGGGAGAAGGAAGGAAGCAGAGAAGGAAGGAAGGAAGGAAGGGCAGAAAAAAAGAAAAAGAGAGAAAGAAGGAAAGAAAGAAAGAAACTTCTCTTGTTATGAGAATAAGATGTGGGGCGTTAGGTTCTGCCCACCGTATCCACCAACCTAAGGCACTGATACAAAACTGACTAACAGGGGGCAGAATACAAGCTATGGGCATCCATTTTTAATGTAACAAAACTCAGCAGAGACAATATGGCTCTGGAGCCTGCCACAGTGATAGTGTCTTCTTGATTTGGCCACTTCCTGGTTATGACAGAAGCAGCAGCTCTCTTAGATGGCAAATTTTGTAGTGTGCTTCTCAGAGTAATTCCTGCAAGCTCAGCTAGGTATCAACCTCCTAATAGTTCTGAGTTCTCTTTAACTGGTATTATATTCCTTTCTGATTAAATATGGATTTGATTATCTGCAAACAACTTTGATCAATAACTTGTCAAATTAATTTTAGTTCCTGTATTAGTTAAATATTGCTGTGGGGGTGCCTGAGTGGCTCAGTCAGTTAAGTGTTTGCCTTCGGCTCAGATCATGATCTCAGGGTTCTGGAATGTCAGCCCCACATTGGGCTCCCTGCTAAGCAGGGAGCCTGCTTCTTCCTCCCCTCAGCCCTTCCCCCCACTTGTGCTCACTCTCTCCTTCAAATAAATAAATAAATAAAAATAAATAAAAATATTGCTGTGTAATAAATTACTCCAAAATGTAATGGCCTAAAACAATAAGCATTTATTATCTCACAGTTTCTGTGGGTCAAGAATATGGCCATGACTTAGATGGGTCCTCTATTTCATGGTCTCTCACAGGGTTGCAGCCAAGCTGTTGGTCTAAGGGTCTGAGGTCTCATCCAAAGCTTAGCTGGGGAAAGGATCCTATTCTAAGCTCTCTTAATGATTGTTGGCAGCATCCAAATTTTTGAGGGCTATTGAAATAAAGACCTTGTTGGCTGTAGGCTGACTGCAGCTCTAGGTCCCTTTCCAACATGGGCCTCTGTAGACGGGATCTTGCTTCATCATGATGTTCAAGCCAAGAAGGTAATGGAGTCAGTCCACTAGCAAGACAGAAGTCAGGGTCTTTTGTAACCTAATTGTGGGAGGGACTTCCTGTTACCTTTCTGTTTCTCTGGAGAACACTGACTAATATAGCCAGGTTCATTAGAGGACATCTTAGAAGTCCGCCTTCTATAGTTCCAAAAGGAAAATAATAGTGTTTTATGTTAGACAACACTCCCCTTCCAAAATAATTAATTTTTTAATTTTTTTAAAGATTTTATTTCTTTATTCATGAGAGAGAGAGAGAGAGGCAGAGGGAGAAGCAGGCACCCTGCTCAGCAGGAGCCTGATGCAGCACTTGATCTCAGGACCCTGGGATCATGACCTGAGTCAAAGGCAGACGCTTAACTGACTGAGACACCCAGGAGCCCCTTCACCTCCAAAATAATTTAAAATGTATTTAAGGAAACATTTTAGAGCAGCAAGGGGCCTTAGAGATCATCTAGTCTAAATCTACTACCTTATAGAGTGGAAACTGAGATCCAGAGAGTATAAGGACTTATTCAACACTCTTTAGGAACAGAGCTGAGGCAAGAATTGTTTTCTCTCATAATGCTCTTACCACTGACCCCTGAATTATCCCAAGCTGAAGGCTGAGAATTGCACTGGTGGCCCGAAGACTGATTATAGTGCAGGAAACTCTTCGTGGGCAGATGAATTATTGGTCAGCAAGGTTGTTCTTCCCTTGAGTTGCTCCTCCCATAAGTGGGTAATGGTTTTGTGCTGGTGCCTCCTCATCCTCCAACCTAGATTCCTTAATGATCAATGGCACACATAGCCAAGACAGCAGGCTGGGGTCATGGATGATGCCAGTGGCTATGGAGCACAGCAAAAATAACTGGCCATATGGGGATTAAACCCCTGACCTTGGCCTCATTAGTGCTGAGCTCTAACCAACTGTTAGACCTGTATTGTATTGTTTGTCTTTAAAGCTATCTTTGAATCTGCTATATTACTTTCTCATTAACATCTGGTGACTGGGAACAATTTAATTGATTTCCACAGTGCTTTTTATCAGTACAGAATGTTGATGAGTGAGTATATAAAAAAATTAAACTTGCATTTTAATAATACTTAAGTTAAAATGAACTCCCCAAAACCAAAATGAAAACAAACAAACAAAAAAACACCCTGAAATAGGAATTAGGCAAACAAGAGCCCCTGTGATAGATTTTCTTGTTCACTGCTGTCTACACATGATGGGAAATCTAGGGCTGAATTGTCAAACATTGCACTCAACCTGAGTGTTCATGATTTGAGGCAATTTGTGGAGATTAAAATCTTGGGTATTCTAATGCACATCAACAATAAATCCTGTTGCTTCTTCTTGTCCAGCCCAGTAAAAATCAATGCTTTTAGGTAAGGAGTGTTGATTACAAATTATTTTTGAGCAGTTATTTTAAAACGACATCCGAGCTCAAGTGAGAGTTTGACTTAAAGTCATTTAATCAAGGATATTAAATTAAAGGATCACTCTGCCCTGGTGTGATAGGTTGCAGAAGGAAGGAAAACGAACATTAACATGCATTATGCCAGGTGCTTAACGTGTGTTATAACATTTGATCCTCACTACAAACCAAGAGGCAGACATTTTTAGCCACATTCTATTGCTTAGGAAATTTAGGGTCAGAGAAGTTCAATAACATTTTCAAGGACACACATTTCTCAGCCGCCTGGGGAGCAAGAATAAACTCGAGTCTATTAACTGCATTGCCCATCTCAAGTTCTTTCTGCTATGTTCTCTATATCATCAGATTATATTTAGCATATATATTACAAGATAGGATTCTTTATCCTCCTATTTTCTGCTCCTCTTCACTTCTTATCTCCCAAAAGCACTCTGCCACTTACCTGTCTCTTGCCTTCTCTAACTCTTGTGTATACACACATTCATACCTCTCTCTCTCTCTCACGCACACTTCTGGCAGAGGGGCCAAAGGACAAGATCAGTATTTGGGAAGCCAGAGCTCCAGTCTTGACTCCATCTGTCTCTCCATACAAGTCACTAATCTCAGTTTCCTCATTGGGTAACACACACCTGTTTCCTATTGTCTCGTCTCCTTCTGCAAGTATATAATTAAATGTTTATCATCAAGTATTTTTATACTTTAATATCTATACTTCCTTAAATGAAGTGGAGTATGATATTATCTGGTTACTTTGATGCCTCAATAGCACAAGCAGTTTTCAAGCCTCTCATCCTGCCCAATACAGAAGCCATTACTAGCTTCATGTGGCTATTGAGCAATTGATAGATGGCTGGTGTGACTGAGGAACTAAATTTTAATTTAGCTTAAATTAATTTTAATTTAGAAACTGAAGCTGGGTACAAAATACACAATCTTTATGATTTCACTTTAACCACTGACACTTTAGCATCTGACTTGATGTATAAAATACAGGCAAAAGTCTTAGTTTAAAAACAAGAATGTACAATGTCTCATTAACATTTTTTATTAATTACATTCTTTTTAAAGTTTTTTATTGTGACTACTAGAAAATTTACAATTATATCTGTGGATCGCATTATATTTCTACTGGACGGGGCTACTCTAATCCTATCTTATTGATATGGTAGACCCAGAGGAGGGTCTAAATGTATGTGTCTTCAGGTGATCCTGAAGTCCAGCTGCTCTTGAGAACAACTGCCAAAAGTCGTAGCAAAGTCTTTTTATAGCAGCTCTTTTGTTTGTGATTCAGGTGTTTTGTTTTTTAAGATTTTTTATTTGAGAGAGAGAGAGAAGGAGTGAGAGAGTGCATGAGCAGGGGGAGGGGCAGAGGGAGAGGGAATGAGAGAATCTCCAGCTGACTCCACCATGGGGCTCGATCTCAGGACCCTGAGATCATGACCTGAGCCAAAATCAAGAGTCGGACACTTAACTGACTGAGCCACCCAGGCGCCCCCGTGGTTTAGTTTTTACTGTAATAGTATTAGTCTTTTTTTTTTTTTTTTAATCATTCCTCTCCATCTTAACTGGAAAAAATCAGAAGTCTTAATTTATCACCACTTTATAAGACCCAAATATTACAGGGCGCCTGGGTGGCTCAGTTGTTAAGCGGCTGTCTTCGGCTCAGGTCATGATCCCAGGGTCCTGGGATGGAGGCCCACATTGGGCTCCTTGCTCCGCAGGAAGCCTGCTTCTCCCTCTCCCACTCCCCCTGCTTGTGTTCGCTCTCTCGCTGTGTCTCTCTCTGTCAAATAAATAAATAAAATCTTAAAAAAAAAAAAAAAAGACCCAAATATTACAGAAGAGTTGTAACTCATTTTAAATGTTAGGATAATACTGTAAGCCTGGAGTAGGGATGATGCAAATTATTTTCTACAGAGACAAAGGAGAGCCACCTTCAGAAAGCTAGCCATCCTCCTTGTCCACTGCAGAGGGGTTCCAGAGGTGAAAGGGCCCTGGTTTTCTTTTTTTGTTTTGTTTTTTTGAGGATGGTAATGCTAACAATAAGTACGAAAAGTCTCAGAAGGAAGGATGGTGGACATAGTAGAATAACACTTGACATCTCCTCACCTCCCTTCTGGTGTGCCTTCATCCATCAGAGGCCAAAAGGCTAAAAACCACGTTCTACAAGTTTCCTAAAGCCTGGAGAACAGATATAATTGAAGTCTGGAAGAATATAAGCATCCATGTGACATTTGAATGGTGGGATGTGACGTGGAGGCCACCATCCAGTAGCTATGTTAAGAGATGAGTGAAATTCCATTTATCCTAATGTACCTGAAATATTCTCATTTCAACAATTAACATAAAAATTGTTAATAAGCGGTTTTATACTTTTCTCATACAAAGTCTGTAAACTATGGCATGTATTTTACCCCTCCTACCATTCACATTTGGACCAGCCCCTTTTCAAGCACTCAATCGCCCCTTGTGTTTGTAACTGCACAGCTCTAGGGGTCAGTAAACTTTGCCTCTGAAAAGCCAGATAGAAATATATTAGGCTCTGGGGTTCAGAGGCAATTTCTACAGCACAGTCTTCTTTACTTTTGCTTTTGTTTTTAAGCAAATCTTTTAAAATGCAAAAGTGGCTCTTAGCTCATGGGCCATAAAATCCAGGCCCCCTCAGGCTGCAGCTTGCGGTTTTTCTCAGGTTCTTGAACTTCTGTGCTAAACCCTTCCTGCATGTGCAGAGGAGGAGGGGCAAGAGGAGATTGTCTTCCTGCAACACAACTCAGCTGAAGCCGTACAGGGGACTGTTCTCATTCTATAGAGAAGGACACCAAGGTCTAGAGAATTTGAGCAACTTTCCCAGGTCAAATAGCCGGTAAGGATGAGAACTCTTATTTGCCCAACTCTAAAGCTCATGCTTTTCGACACTGCATCATACATACTTCATTATTTAAAAAAAAAAATTGTATTTAAATTAAATTAGCCAACATATAGTACATCATTAGTTTCAGATGTAGTGTTCAATAATTTATCAGTTGCCTATAACACCCAGTGCTCATCACATCATGTGCTCTCCTTAATGCCCATCACCCAGTTACCCCACCCCCCCACCTCCCCTCCAGCAACCCTCAGTTTTTTCCTAGAGTTAGGAGTCTCTCATGGTTTTTCTCCCACTCTGATGAATTCCCCTTCAGTTTTCCTTCCCTTCCCTTATGATCTTCTGTGCTGTTTCTTATATTCCACATATGAGAGAAGCCATATGATAACTGTCTTTCTCTGATTGACTAATTTCACTTAGCATAATCCCCTCCAGTTCCATCCATGCCAATGTAAATGGTAAGTATTCATCCTTTCTGATGGCCACGTAATATTCCATTGTATATATGAACCACATTTTTATCCATTCATCTGTTGATGGACATCTCAGCTCTTTCCACAGTTTGGCTATTGTGGACATTGCTGCTATATATATTGGGGTGCAGGTGCCCCTTCGGATCACCACATTTGTATCTTTGGAGTAAATACCCAGTAGTGTGATTGTTGGATCATAGGGTAGCTCTATTTTTAACTTCTTGAGGAACCTCCATACTGTTTTCCAGAGTGGCTGCACCAGCTTGCATTCCCACCGATGGTGTAAGAAGGTTCCCCTTTCTCTGCATCCTCGCCAACATTTGTTGTTTCCTGTCTTGTTAATTTTAGCCATTCGGACTGGTGTAAGGTGGTCATTGTGGTTTTGATTTGTATTTCCCTGATGCCAAGTGATGTGGAGCATTTTTTCATGTGTCTGTTGGCCATTTGTATGTCTTCTTTGGAGAAATGTCTGTTCAATACATACTTCATTATTAAGACTTCCTTTAGCTTGATTAATGGAACTTCACTGATCCGTTCATTTAGCTTACAAATATTTATTGAATGAATATTTGTGCAATATTGAAAGGACATTGCCCCTACTCCACACCCCACTTTAAAGCTCATTTTTGAAAAGGCTCAAATTGCTTACCAATTTAATTTATGGGTTACAAAATGTAAGCGAAAATTGACAATTATTTGCTTACTTCAGTCAATACAGGGCAAACCAGATAATTCAGGACCGATCCAGTTAACCCCCAATTGGCAGAGGTACAATTTTTTTTAAGATTTATTTATTTATTTATTTATTTGACAGAGAGAGACACAGCGAGAGAGGGAACACAGCAGGGGGAGTGGGAGAGTGAGAAGCAGGCTTCCTGCTGAGCAGGGAGCCCGATGTGGGGCTCCATCCCAGGACCCTGGGATCATGATCTGAGCCGAAAGCAGATGCTTAACGACTGAGCCACGCAGGCACCCCAGAGGTACAAACACTTTATGTTCTCACTCTGTTTCTAAATCAAGACACTTTATTAGCTTCAGATATAATAAAGAAGTAATAAAATAGGTAGAGAATCAAGCCATAATGGCCCTACGTTTAACTAATATAATAACAAAGTAGTCAATCCTTAGTTAGGCTAGTATATTAGCATAGTTTCTTTCAGCATATTTACTTAGTTGCATAATCATTCACTCCAAAAAACTTTTACCCATTTTTTTTGTTGTTGTTGTTAGTAGCCCTCCAAAACTCTCTGGCTTTGCTAACATACAAGTAGATCACTTATTATTGTTCTTCACAAAATTTAATAAAGTCTTGTACTTATTATTTTTTAAAAGATTTTATTTATTTATTTGACAGAGAGAGACACAGCGAGAGAGGGAACACAAGCAGAGGGAGTGGGAGAGGGAGAAGCAGGCTTTCCGCTGAGCAGAGAGCCCAATGTGGGGCTTGATCCCCGGACCCTTGGGATCATGACCTGAGCCGAAGGCAGACGCTTAATGACTGAGCCACCCATGCGCCCCTGAAGTCTCGTACTTTAAATTGATTCATCTCTGGACCAGCTCTCCATTACCAGCCCCTCATGGAACTGCAATTAAAATGGAAGCTGGATATTTCAGATGTTCATCATTTAAAATCCCAAAATACTGAATAGACGTTTTTCCAAAGAAGACATGCCGATGGCCAATAGACACATGAAAAGATGCTCAACATCACTCATCATCAGTGAAATTCAATCAAAACCATAAGATATCATCTCACACCAGTCAGAATGGGTGGTCTCAAAAGGACAAGAAATAACAATTGTTGGCAAGGATGTGGAGAAAAGGGATCCTTCCTGCACTGTTAGTGGGAATGTAAATTGGTATGGCCACTGTGGAAAACAGCATGTAGGTTCCCCAAAAAATTGAAAATAGAAATACCATGAGATCTAGTAATTCCCCTTCTGGGTATTTACCCAAAGAACATGAAAACACTAATTCAAAAGGATACAAGCATACCTATGTTTACTGTCGCATTGTTTGTAATAGACAAGATAAGGAAATAACCTAAGTGACCATCAATAGGTAAATGGATAAAGAAGATGTGTTTTATATATATATATACACACACACACACACACACACACAATGGAATATTACTCAGCCATAAAAAGAACAAAATCTTGCCATTTGCGAAAACAATCATACACCTAGAAGGTATTATGCTAAGTGAAATACGTCAGACAGAAAGACAAATACCATATGATTTTACTTATATGTGGAATCTAGAAAATGAAACAAACACACGAATAACAATAACAGAAAGAGAGACTCATATATATAAAGTATATATATATAACTTTATATAAATATAAAGAACAAACTAGTGGTTACCAGAGGGGAAGGGGGCAGGGGATAGACAAAATAGGTGAAGAAGATTAAGAGGTATACACTTCCAGTTATAAAATAAGTTGCAGGATTGAAAAGTAGAACATAGGGAATATAATCAATAATATTATAATAACTTTGTGTGGTGATAGATGGTTACTATACTTATCATGATGAGCATATCATAATGTAGATAATTGTCAAATCACTGTTGTGCACCTGAAACTAATAGTATATGTAAACTATACTTCAATTAATTTTTTTTTAATTTTAAAAATCCCCAAATAAACTTCTTTCCCTTTAATACCTATTCAACCCTTAAATGTGAAGTTGATCTACACTGGATAATCTCCTCTGGGAGTCTGGATTATCTTATATATAGATCTATATAACTATATGCATCTATATAACTCCACACCTTGCTTAGAACAGTGTTTTCTACATCACAAAACTCCTAATAAGTATGAATAAATAAAACATATTTAAGGGAAACCAGGAAGACTAGGATTCCTCTCTCATTTTGATTTTTCTTTTCTTTCTTTTTTGTTTTTTAGAGAAGGAGAGAGAGTGGGGGAGAAGTAGAGGGAGAGGGAGAGAATCTTAAGCAGGCTCCATGCTGAGTGTGGAGCCTGATGAGGGGCTCGATATCACAACCCTGAGATCATAACCTGAACTGAAATCAAGAGTCGGACATTTAACTGACTGAGCCACCCAGGTACCCCGGATTTTTCTTTTCAATTCATATGACAAATGATATTATTTTTAGTATGGGCTATTAATTTCCACTGTTAACAACTAGATATGCTGTCTGATTGCTTCTAAAGAGTCTGAGTATGAGAGCACCTCTCCTCTCTGGGAAGGTTACAGATACATTTGGGTTGAGGACTGGGAGCTTGAGATATAACTCCATGAACTTTAGGGGTGTTTTTATAATATTTCTAGAACATGAATCCAAAAAAATACTTTTTTCTGATATTGTCAAGACTAGTCCAAAACTTTTTTTTCCCTTGATTTAGGGGGAAAAAAAGGAAGTGAGAATACTAGAAGGAAAAAATGATCCATTCTTCAGAGGCTCAGAGAGAAAGTTCTAAATCACTAAATGTCATTTTTTCAAAAGACTGATTTCATTTTATCCAAGCTATGGAATCATTTTTATTAGGAATAAAATTTCAGTGGTAATTTGAAAGGACTGGTACAATTTAACAATTAATAGTAGGATCAGGGGCGCCTAGGTGGCTCAGTCATTAAGCGTCTGCCTTCAGCTCAGGTCATGATCCCAGGGTCTTGGGATCGAGCCCTGCATCAGGCTCCCTGCTCCGCGGGAGGCCTGCTTCTCCCTCTCCTGCTCTCCCTGCTTGTGTTCTCTCTCTGGCTGTCTCTCTCTCTCTGTCAAATAAATAAAATCTTAAAAAAAAAATAGTAGAATCAATGGTTGAACTGATTGCCTCTCAAAAGTGTATACACAAATGCACATACACATTTATGTTTATATGTATGTATGCATAAATTTTAAAATTAAATGTGGAGATATATATCTATATACATGATATGCATGTATGTATACATGTGTGTGTTGTATATATACATAGAAAAGAGAGTTGTAGCAATTTAAATCATGTTTTCATTATTCTCATCTACTTTGCAATGTAAGGAAGTTTGATAAAAATTCTAGTAGACTGCTTGGCCATGAACTTGTTTATTTTTCGTGCATATTTATTAAACTAACACATTTAAGGAAATATCTTCAGGCTCTTCAGCCTATTCAATTTTTCTTTTTAATTATAGAGTAAAAATGCTTACAAACATTTTGCAATGTCATTTGAGAGTCTCCATGTAAGTCTTACTCTCTCACATTAATATGTAAAATGTATCACTGCTTCCTCTTCTGCATATCTGTCAACATCAACACCTTCATGGATATTGAAAAGGGTATGATTGAGGGAAGAGTTTCCACTACACTAAATTTTTTTGGATTATTTTTACTGACTGAGACTTATTATTGAACTTGGCTGCTAACTAATGTGACATTGCTTACATCTGTAAGCTCTACAAAAAAGGTTTTCAAAGAATGTGCCCAAGGAATAAAATGAGTAGGTGTGAAGGTAGGTATAGAACTTGAAGGTACTTCTCTGGATTTGAATCCTGGGTCATCCTTTTTTTAATTGGGAAAGTTATATAACCTTTCTCCACATTTCTTTTTTCTTTTTTTTTTTTTTAAAGATTTTATTTATTTATTTGAGAGAGAGAGAGCACGAGAGGGAAGAGGGTCAGAGGGAGAAGCAGACTCCCCGCTGAGTAGGGAGCCCGACGCGGGACTTGATCCCGGGACTCCAGGATCGTGACCCGAGCCGAAGGCAGTCGCTCAACCGACTGAGCCACCCAGGCGCCCCCACATTTCTTTTTTTAAAGATTTTATTTATTTGAGAGAGAGAGGACACAAAGGGAGAGGGAGAGGGAGAAGCAGGCTCCCCGCCGAGCAGGGAGTCCGATGAGGAGCTCAATCTCAGGACTCTGGGATCATGACCTGAGCTGAAGGCAGATGCTTAACAACTGAGCCACCCAGGCACCCCCTTTCTCAACAGTTCTGAACCTCTCTAAAGTTACTGTGAGGATCAACACAAATAATGTCATATATAACATCACCTACTTATAAAAAAGGAATCGGATATTAATCTTTGTGTTGTTATTGGGGAAAAGTATGATCATTCCCTATAAGTATAGGGAAGTTCTTTATTTGTAGCAGACATGGGATGTTTTGTATTGTACTAAGCCACAAGAGAAGCAAAATAAGTTCGCTAGTATGGGATTAATTTAAATACAGGACAATCAACTATGAGAACAGCCAGCACTGTTAAACAAAGACAGGGCCAATTTTGCAGAGCACCGAGAACTCTCTGCCTCTAGTAATTATAAACATAATTCAAAAAAACTATCTGCATTTGCATTCTAGTAATACTCATGCTTTGTAAGTTCACAGTGTGTGTCCATAAATATAAAGAACAGCTTAGTAAAGTGGTTAGCACAGATTTTAAAGCCACCACTGGTGTGCTGTAGTTGGCACTGGAGATAGTGAACAAATAAATATTCAGGTATTGTAAGCCTATTATTACACCACTGGTAGCTCGAAAATGACCATGGTAGAAGCATTTACACCAAGGCAATCGGCAAATGCTACAAATCTGGGGTTCCCTCCATCCATCCCAAAGACCTGATTACCAGTACCCTAGTGATGAACTACTGAGGCAGACCCATATATCTTTAATTGCCAGCTTTACCACTTCACGGTTTTTAGCCTTTAGCAAGTTATTTTGCTTTCTCTCCTGCGGTTTCCTAATCTCTAAAAAGATATAGTTATTTCTTTGTCCTAAGGTTGCTTTGAGGATTAACTGAGTTCACCTATGTAATACATACTCTATAAATGGCAGTTTATATTAATAAGCTAAAATCATGAAAGAGACAACAACGAAGAGAAACTCAGAAACCAAAAGTAAACGAAGAACTTTCTGAGAACAGTGGTTTTTGCTGTGTTAACCGGTATCACGAAGCAAGTGATCCTAAATATATAACAGAGAAGCAATCCACAAAACTCGAGGCTTCACTCACCATAAAGAGATTGTCGTGTGCTTTTCCACTCTCCCCAGAAGGTGAGATAAGAGAACCAGTCCTGACAGAGGTGCTTTCTTGGTTAGTTTGTTGTTCTGGGACTGGCTCATATAAGCTGTCCATGGAGCCTTCCTGCAATAAAAGAGATTTATGAGGTAAAAAATAAAATGATATTTCCTTAAAAAGTCTTCCTTTTTAAGATTTATTTTATTTTAGAGAGAGAGAGCACACAAGCAGAGGGAGGGGCAGAAGGTGAGAGAGGGAGAGAACCTCAAGCAGACTCCCCGCTGAGCGTGAAGCCAGACGCCCGGCTCCATTTCACGACCCCGAGATCACGAGCATATAAGGATAATGAGAAAACACACAGAACATTCAGGTAGAAATGTGGAAGGTATATTAAGATGTTACAACATAAGATTAATAGGAATTCTAGAAAAATAAAATGACAGAATTTCCTTGTCAATTCAAGAAAAACTACAGACCAATTTTACTTATAGTTTTAAGAAATTCTAAATGAGATGTACACATTTAAATTTAATTAAATTTAGTAGTCTACATAAAAATACACCATGGTCTGGGGTGCCTGGGTGGCTCAGTCGTTAAGCGTCTGCCTTCAGCTCAGGTCATGATCCCAGAGTCCTGGGATCGAGCCCCACATCGGGCTCCCTGCTCCACGGGAAGCCTGCTTCTCCCTCTCCCACTCCCCCTGCTTGTGTTCCCTCTCTTGCTGTGTCTCTCTCTGTCAAATAAATAAATAAAATCTTTAAAAAAAATACACCATGGTCAATCAGTATTTAATATGGGAATATAAGGATGTTTCAACATTTAGATGTCTTTTTAAAAATATTAAACAGAAAATTTATTGAAATTTATTGAAATAATAAAGGCATTTGAAAAATTTATTATTCACCTGTGATAAAATCTTAGCGAGTCGGGAAAAGACAGGACTTCCTTAACCTCAGTAGGATTATTTATCAAAAGCCTCCGGAAGACTCAATTAGGAGTAACTACCTGAATGTGAGAAACAGGTTTAGGGGGCCTGCTGTTATGGCACTCTTCCTTGTCAATGTGACAAGAAGATAGAGAAAAGCTGAGAATGATATAATTAACAAAGAAGAGGAAAACTTACAGATTATCTGTATGGGAAACCTAAGAAAAAAACATAGACTACCAGAATTTTTTTAATTCAGCAAAATTATTTAGTTGCAATATCAATATCAGGAAGTCAATAATGCATCTATAAATCAGCAGAAACAAATTAGGAACAAATAATCACAAGAGCAACCAAAATTCTTAGATCCCTAGCAATAAATTTAGTAAAAGATGTGCATGAATTTTATAGAGCAAATTATACAATATCTTAAGAGTCCATAAAAGAAAACTTGAATAAGTGAAAAGCTACACATGTTTGTGGATGGGAGGACTCAACTCCATAATTAAGTCAATTTCCCCTAAAGATGATGTGAGATTAAGTCCATTTTAACCAAAATCCCATCAAAGATTTTCATATTATTTGAAATTTACCTAGAAGCACAGACTTAAGAAGTCCAAATTTTGAAGAAGGACAAGGAGAGGGTATTCTGTTGAATAAGATGTCTCCCTTAGCATTAGAATTACCCTAATAAAAGAACAGGTATAAGGAAAGGGGTAGAGGTAAACCAAAGGGATAGAATATAGTCCAAATAAAATAGAGGCAGCATTATTACAAATCACTGAAGAAATGGTGCAGGGATAATTGATTTGTAACTTTACTGGGTTACAAAATCATGTTAAACTCAGTAATTATATGATGAGCTCAATAAGAAAATCATCCTGCTTCTAATGAGCAAGTCTTCTAAAAGCCTTATCACAGTGTTAAAACTGTAAGAAAAATTCTGGAGTCAGAGTGGCATACATAAAAGGATATCCCTGCCTCCCTTTTGAAAGACAGACCCCATTTCAAGTTTATAGATCCAAAATAACAGCAATCACCTTTAATGGATTATTTATAGGATCCTTGGTTCAGAATGGGTAGTTCATTAAATTTGCTTTATTATTTCTCTTAAAAACCCCATTTACTAAAAGATTTACAATTTCCCCCTCCACTTAAATAAGAGAATGCTTAACTCTTTCTCTGGCTTTCTTTAGTGGTAATCTTTACTTGATGCTTAATATTTAAAACCACCTCCTTCCTACAGAATTAAAGATCAATATAGAAATATACAACCTCTACTTATTAATTCTGAAATCATTCTTTCCACTAAATCAGTGATTTTTATTCTCTTTATTTTAAATGCCTGTCCCATATGTTCACATTCCTACAGGCACAGACAAAATATGTTTTGAATTATGCACAAATTCCTGGCGAAAGCTGTAGCCACACCCCTTTGTCACAGCTCATAACAGCACAGTAGGGTGTCACAACACCCTGGTTGAGAGCCCAAACACTAAACAATTTTATTTATTTACTCCACAGGAAGAAATAAAAAGCACCTAAAATAATTTTGATTTTTTTTTTCCAAGTACCTTGTGGACATTTTATTATGAGAGCAATTAACTTTGACAAACTTTGGAATGCTTGAACAAAATATTTCAGTGTTCATGATGGTTCCGTCTCATCAAACATGTTTCCGAACGAGAAAATGTTTAAGGATAACTTTAAAACACGGAAAAGAGTTGCAGTCAGACTGAGGCCATGAGGCATGGTGTTGAAGCAATCTTTTTGGAGTACATGCTCCTTTCCCTCTATTGCAGAGAAAGACAGTGATGCTCATTAGATGGTTAGATGTCTTCAATAGCAGGATTACAAACGTATGCCACACTATGCTGAGCCATGCTATGTTACATTAACATTAGCATACTGATTATAGAGCCATTCCGAGTGATTTCGGAAAGCAGTCCTCTCTGCTGCTACACTGCCTATTTCCATGGAAAGTATATTCACATAAATCACATATAGCTCTTTTAGATTGGCTAGAAAAGAATGCACAATACCACTTAAATCACCTGAAATGGGATTTCTCTAGTCAGATTTATCTGGCACAAAGCAAAGTTGAGCACTGGCAATTATTTTGTAAATTGGGACTATATAGGCAATCAGAACTCGATGATTCAGCCTGCCACAACTCACAATTGCATTTTATTTTTCAAGATACTCCAAGATTAAATCCCTTATCTTGGCTTAAAATGCCTCCTGTTTAGGTATTACAACCTATGTCAGCACCATCTCTAGCACTTACGTTAATCTTATTTGCAATTTGGAAAGAAAACAAACATCAAAGTAAACCATTTTATTTCCACAAATGACACAGATCTCCCATCCACATCTTGAAACACCAATGAATAGGCATAATGTACTGCTGTAAACACAGATAGAAATGAATAAAATTATTTTTGGAATTCATTTTTAGCATTGGCAGATGGTCACAACTGCAGGTTAGAGTTATAAAGTATTTCCAGATCTATGACTACCTGCTAACTTTCACTGATCCACTTCAGGCTAAACTAAAAAAAAAAAAAAAAAAAGTAATAATGTAAAAAAGAATTTGAGAAGTGCTTATGCTCTTGAATGATCACATCTGCAGGTCTGGAATAATCTATTGTACCTCGCATTTACAGTGCTGTGTAACTCAGAAGGCTGCCTCCATGGTAGTTTAACAAAGCCAACATTAAACAGAATTCATTACTTAAACAATAAAGAAAAAATTTTGATCCTAGGATGTCTCAGAGCAAGGCAAGTAACCTAAATGCAGCATATTTTGCAAAAATTTTTCTCATATTTATAATAAATAAAATATTCCTCAAAAATACCGTTTACATTTCTTAGAAATTCAGCATCAAAAAAAATTCAGCATCAAAATGTTAAATAACTACTAATTATTTTAGATAAATGTATATATATATGTATATATATATATATAGTTAAATTACTTGCCTCTGAATGAGTTGGCTTAAGTGCTTTAATAAAAACATCCTTTTCTTCTTTCTGATGTGGATTTTTTTTATGACACCCTAAATGTGTTAATTAATCACCACATAGGAAGTTTAGGGTATCCCTAACTCCATTCCTTTTAATTGATACAATAAAATAAAAATGTGGATATCGATGGTGCATGTAAAGAAACTCACCAGTGAAAAGCAGAAAAGATTCATTTTGGTAGGCTTCGGTCCCTTGTTGCTGTGCCTGAGAGAATGTGGTCACCCCTTGTAGCTCTGTCTTGGCTTCACAGCTGTTTGGGCAGTTCTCATGGGAGATTATTACAGAGTAAAATCCCTGCCATAATCCACGGGATTCAGAGACCAGGATCAAATAAGATAGGTCTTTATTGAACAAAAAATTTTCTAAACTAATGAGGAAGCCTGACTAATAAAATGAGAGAAGGAGACATGCCATGTTCTGTGTAAACAGATTGCCAAGGTGGCAATAATATTACTAAAATCTGAAGGAAAACTGCAGTGAAAACAATCATAGACCTAGCTAACTAAATTGAAAAGATGAAGCAAACCTTGAACAAAAAGACCATCCTTCAATATAAAAGTAGCACCTTCCCTTCAAAGGTGGTAGGTCAAGGCTGAGTCCCATGTGTGCCTCTCTATCTCCATCACTCTATTACCTTCCATTAATTAAAAAAAAAAGTTGGATCTTTTCTATGACAAGATACTGAAATAAGTACTTTTTATGGTGGTAAAATAGACATAACAAAATTCACCATTGTCACCATTTAAAAATGCACAGTTTTGTGGCATTAAGTACACTCACATTGTCATTGACCATCACCACCATCCATCTCCAGAAAATCTTTCGTTTTGGGAAAAGTGAAACTCTGAACATTTAAGCACTAACTCCCCATTCCTCCCTCCTCACCAGCCCCTGGCATCCACCATTCTACTTTCTGTCTCTATGAATTCCTCTCTTCCACTAGGTACCTCGTATAAGTAAAATCATACAATATTTGTCCTTTGGTGACTGGCTTATTTCTCTCAGCATGATGTCTTTGAGGCTCACCCATGTTGTAGTATATGTCAGAATTTCCTTCTTTTTTAAGACTTTTAAAATTCATTGCATGTATATACCACATTTTGCTTATCCGTTCATCTGTTGATGGACACTTGGGTTGCTTCTACCTTTCGGCTTTTGTAAATAATGCTGCGATAAACAAGGCTGTACAAATTTCCAGTGTCTCTGCTTTCAATTCTTTTGCGTCCATATCCAGAGATGGAATTGCTGGAAAGTTCAATTTTCATCTTGCAAATATGCTTCTTCTTCAGCTGATCCTGGACTTTTTTTCCCTTTAAATAACATTTATTTCTAATACCCTCAGAAAAGGCATCTACAGTTGTCCCTTATTCTTTAATTAGGAAACCCTGGAGAATTACATTGGCACCTTCTGCTTTTAAGAGTGTTGTGAGTTAGGAATGCTTTCGATTCCAAGTAACAGATTACATATCTGAGGATGCTTCCTTAAGAAGAGTTACTCTTCTCATATAAGGATTGGTCTGTGCATTGACAACAGCTGGTATTGATGCAAAGGGTCAGTGAGGTCAGTCATGGTAACTTTCTACGGTTCCCCTGCCTTCCCTTCATGTTCTGAGGATGGATGCAGAACCTCAGTGCATGAAGTCTTCACACAGTTGCTTTCAAATGAAAAAAGTACATCATCGGCACCATTGTAAAGTGGTCTTCCATGTTTGGCTGCCTTCTATTATTCCTCCCAATAGCCACCATAGTACCCCTGTACGTTTCTCCATTTCTGCATTCTTTCCCAAGTTAGTACTTTGGGGGAGTATTATTTACAGTGTATCCTGAGAAGATGTGATATTAAAATTTAATCAAAATCGAAACCAGATGAGACTAGAACTTTGAGTCTCTTTTAGGAACTATAATATTATTTCAAGACTGAATATTTTAAAAAATTGATGATGAGCTTTTCATACATACTCAAAAGTGGAGTTCACTAATCCCTTCATATTCCCATCAACTATATTCAAAAATTATCAAGATATTACAACAGTTGCTAAATCTATCCCATTTTATCCTTATCATTTTTCCTTCCTGCGCAAGTATTTGAAACCCCAGACATCATGTCATTTCACTCCTACATGCTTCACTTTGTATCTCTAAAATTTTTTTGACATTTTCTTAGATAATCAGAGTGCCATTGCTACACTTTAAAATTATTCCTTGATAACTTCAAGTACCTCCCCATGTCATTCCCCCCCACAGAGAGATGGAGTCTATTTCTCCAATTCCTTCAACGTGGGCTGAAGCTGTGACTACACTGATAAATGGAATATGGAAGAGATATCACTGTGCTAGATCTAAGCTTAGCTTTTAGGAGGACTGCCAGCTTCCATTTCCTCCTTCTTGGACCCCAGCTGTCCTATTGTGAGGAAGCCCAAGCAGCACATGAAGAGACCTCCATGAAGGAACATAAAGGGTTCTAGCAACAGCTCCCACTGCTCTGCAAGTTGATGACCAGCACCAAGGTGCTAGCCCTGTGAGTGAGGCCATCCTGGAACAAAGTCCTCAAGTCCCAGATGAGTCACCCTAGTTATGGCAATGGGGCAGAGAGGCATCCCCAAAAGACCTGACCTGACTGCAAAATTGTGAGAAAATAAATTGTTTTAAGCCACTAAGTGGTCTGCTATGTGCCAAGATAGCCAAAGCATTTTCCATAATTAAATCCCCCAATAATCTTAAGAAAAAAAAAAAAAAGGATCTTTGCTTTCATTTGCTCCATTTGAATCAAGATCCAAATAAAAAAGGACCACATGTCACTTTCGGGTATCATGTCTCTTAAGTCTCTTTAGTCTAGAACTTCTCTTTCTCTTCCTTTCTTTCTCTCTTTCTCTCTTCCTTGCCACTAACTTGTTACCATCAGCGGAATCTAAAGATAATACTGTAGTATCTAACTTTTTAAATCTTTGTAAAAATTTGTCTCTCTATACTTTTCTTCAACTTGAATATTTCCTGATTCATATGCCTGGTAGAAGCAAGAAAAATAATCAAATATCCTAAGATTCTTTTTGCAAAAGGTCTCCAAGGAATTGTACCAGGACACCCACTCCCCAAAAGCCATCACCAATTCAAAGAGGAGATTAGGTTCTGGTAGGCACAGCGAATGCCCCTATTTCCTCCTCCCCTCTCCTTCTCTTCTCATATGCTGAAAATTAACTATCTTTTATCTATCTCTTCTGCAGGCAGAATTTCTGTATGTTATAGAGATGACAATTACTTTTCATTCCAACAGGTATTTATCAAGATAGTGTGCAAAGAGCATAAGCTTTGGAGCCAGACAGATCTGCATTTGAATTCAGTAACTTACTATGAAATCGCTGACAAGTCACCTAACTTCTCTGAATGCCAATTTCCACTTCTATAAAAAAGTGATAATAGAATCTGTCCTAAAGTCTTCTTATATGAGTTGATACACATGTATATAAAGTGAATTCCAGGAAGAATTCAGCAAACTGTTATGAATTAGTTTGGTTGCGCCTTCCAATAAAAGTGCTTACCAAGAGCAGCCACTAAATTTTACTGTCTCACTCCAAAAGAAGGAAGGAAGTGTGTCGTGGCCCACGTGCATCAGAGCAAAAGCCACAAGATTTGGATTCTGCACCTAGGCTTAGAACTAAGGAAGCCTCTAACAAAGCCTTCAAAACTCAAAGGGCTTTCAATTCTTCATCTACAAAAGAAAAGAGATAGAATGCGTTTTTCTAAACATTTTTCACATAACAGCACACACACAAAAGCAAATGGAAGTTTCTTCAAGGCTCCACCAGTCACTTCAAATTCCAAGGAGATGACATCTCAACACATCCACAGCCGTTCCTGGCATCTCAGCATGTCACCACACGCCAGCTGGGAAGCTCTGGATCTGGAGAATTCTAAAGTCTCTCTAGCTCATGATACTCATGATAGCTATTTCAGAACAGGGAAAATGGTTAAATTAGAGTGGGGGAGGAGAGGAAAAATCCTTCAGGCTGGAGAGGTAAATCTAATATTTATATTCAAGTCTTGTGGACTACTACATGAAATTATCCTGCAGACAATTCTGAGACCCTACCATATCTCCAGGGGGCACTGCCTTAAATGAAATTGAAATAATTATAAATCATACAGTCCTTTCATTGCAAAGAAGTGTCTTAGCTTAATAAATAATCATTTATTATCTCATCTATTTCTGAAATTTCATAAACAAAGCACAAACATAAAGTAACACATTTTGAAGAGGCATAATTAGAATAGTGGAACATGCAAATACCTACAATTTTGAAGTGATTCATAGAAATTATCTATTTATCTATCATATCTATTAGCTAGTCAACCGAGATAACACTGTTTCCCCATTTTTAAGCATCCAGTATCAATGAAAGAAAGGGGGGGGGGAGAGAGTGAGAGAGGGAGAGAGAGAGAAGAGGAGAGCGAGAACTCTAACAGTATGTACATTTTTGTTATAGACAATAAGTATCTTGCTTTTTCAGGGACTGATTTTCAAGGAAAGCTGGGGAAAGCCATGTTTATTAGATAAAGGTTTACAGAAGTGTGTTGATTTTGCAATGCTGAGACTTCAACCTTTATTTGGTAGCGGTTTTTAATATTTCTTGCAATCAAAGTAGAATTGGACAAGGAATAAGCTTTTAGGAAGTTCAAAAGATTTGTTTTAGAAAGGAGTGATTTGCAGACATGGTGGAGAGGAGAAACATTTAATAAAGGGTATTCCAGCGGAGGAAGAGTGCATACATGATATATCTGTGCCTCAATTTCATCCGTAAAGCATATGGCCTAGAGTTGGATAATCTTAAGATTCTTCATCTTTTTTTCAAATTTCCGTAGAAACTGCAATGAATGAAAGATGACTTTAAAACTGTAAGCAACCTGGAATACATTAGAGTTTAAAAATATCAGACAAGGGCGCCTGGGTGGCTCAGTCGTTAAGCGTCTGCCTTCGGCTCAGGTCATGATCCCAGGGTCCTGGGATCGAGCCCCGCATCGGGCTCCCTGCTCAGCGGAAAGCCTGCTTCTCCCTCTCCCACTTCCCTGCTTGTGTTCCCTCTCTCACTTTCTATCTCTCTGTCAAATAAATAAATAAAATCTTTTAAAAAAAATCAGACAAAAGTAAACTAAATGAAAAAATGTATTCAATTTAAAGAATGATCTATGACTACAAATAAAGTCATTTTTTTAAATTAGTAATTTTTAAAGTTTTAATTTAATAGAAAAGATACAGATAGGTAAAAGCAAATACACCTATTATCTTCTGCCCAACAGATTTCAAGAGAAGCCCGGATTACTAGCCTCAGAGAGCACTGTATATTAGCTACCTGGTACTGATGACTCTGGAAGACTGCATTTGTCCAACCCAAATTGAAATACTTTTCCTTTATAAATAGGATGACACGAGGAAGTGCACGTGGCTGTTTAATGTAATATCTCTTTGCTTTGGGCAAAGTACAAATTCAGGATCAAGAAAAGTATATGCCATGAGAGGGCCATCAGTGTCGGCTTGCTGAACTTCTCATTTTGTTTAAGTAGCCTTTATGTATCGTTATTGAGAACAATCTGACTGTATCTGCCTTTATGCCAATACGTTGTTTGATAATGCTAAAACAGCCTAGATTTTCATAGAATTGGCCAAACCAAAATACTGATATGCCTCCAGGCCACCACACAGGCCCTAGAGGGTCTAGTGATTCTGCACCTGTCTCCTCTGGCTATGAACAGTGTCAGTCTGCCATAAAAATATCAGCATTATCCATGTGTGCCATGATGAGACAAGGATGGGGAGGTACAGTGGTGGGATGACAACAGCAAATATTTGAAGTATTTATTAGCCCAAAAGAAGTAAGGCAAAATGTTCTCCAAGATTTTCTACTGGTGAATTATTTGGTTCAGGGAATAACATCATTGCCACTTTTGAAAAATTGAGATATAGCATTCATATGGTAAGCCATAAGTATATAATACAGCTCAATAAATGTTTACATATATGTATACTCATGCAACAGCTGCCCAGATCAGATCAAGCCTCCAGTGTTCAGAAGGCTACTTATATCCACCCCTGCCAAGCGAGTACCCTTTTCACCCCCCTCCCAAGGTAACTACTATTCTAACTTCTATCACCATATATCAGTTCCACTTTTTAAAAATTTTAATGTAGAGCTGAATTTTTATTCAACATTATGCCTGGGACAATCATCCGTGCTGTAATGTGTTCTTCATTACAGTGTGGTATTCCATTATGTAAGTATTCCATAATTTATTTACCCATGTATTATTGATGGGCAATGGGTATTGGTTTGTTTTTTTTTTTTTTTTCATTTCAATTGTGATGAATGAAGCTCTTCTGAACATCCATATAGAGGTCTTTTGGTGGTTATCTGCATTCATTCCTCTTTGATATATAACTAAGAGTGGAAAATTGGGTCATAGATTAGGTATATGGTCTGCTTTGGTAGATACTAGCAAATAATTTTCTGAAGTGATTGCACCCGTTTACACTCCTATCAGCAGTGAAGAATTTCAGTCATTTTATATCACCACGAAAACTCGGCATTGTTAGTTTTCTTAATTTTAGCTGTGCTGGTATATGTGTTTCAATTGAGGTTTTAACAATAATGAGCTACTTTTCATGTTTGTTAGCCATTTTGACGCTGACATATCTGTTCAAATCTTTTTTTTAAATTTTTTATTGTTATGTTAATCACCATACATTACATCATTAGTTTTTGATGTAGTGTTCCATGATTCATTGTTTGTGCATAACACCCAGTGCTCCATGCAGAACGTGCCCTCTTTAATACCCATCACCAGGCTAACCCATCCCCCCACCCTCCTCCCCTCTAGAACCCTCAGTTTGTTTTTCAGAGTCCATTGTCTCTCATGGTTTGTCTCCCCTTCCGACTTACTCTCCTTCATTCTTCCCCTCCTGCTATCTTGTTCTTTTTCTTTTTTCTTAACATATGTTGCATTATTTGTTTCAGAAGTACAGATCTGTGATTCAACAGTCTTGCACAATTCACAGCGCTCACCGTAGCACATACCCTCCCCAATGTCTATCACCCAGCCACCCCATCCCTCCCACCCCCCACCACTCTAGCAACACTCAGTTTGTTTCCTGAGATTAAGAATTCCTCGTATCAGTGAGGTCATATGATACATGTCTTTCTCTCACTGACTTATTTCACTCAGCATAACACCCTCCAGTTCCATCCACATCGTTGCAAATGGCAAGATCTCATTCCTTTTGATGGCTGCATAATATTCCATTGTGTATATTTACCACATCTTCTTTATCCATTCATCTGTCGATGGACATCTTGGCTCTTTCCACAGTTTGGCTACTGTGGACATTGCTGCTATAAACATCGGGGTGCACGTACTCCTTCAGATCCCTACATTTGTATCTTTGGGGTAAATACCCAGTAGTGCAATTGCTGGATCGTATGGTAGCTCTATTTTCAACTTTTTGAGGAACCTCCATACTGTTTTCCAGAGTGGTTGCACCAGCTTGCATTCCCACCAACAGTGTAGGAGGGTTCCCCTTTCTCCGCATCCCCACCTATCTGTTCAAATCTTTAACCCATTCTTAAGTTACCTGCTTTTTTCTTATTTATTAGGAGGCATACTTTATGCTCTGTTAATGAGAACTTTGACAAATATATATAGATGTAATATATTACAAAAATCTTTTACCAGCCCGTGGCTTGACTTTTTATCCTTTTAATGCTATCACTTAATATAACAGAAGTTCTTAGTTATTTATTAATTAAATAATTAAATTTATTTTATTTATTATTATCATTTTTGATTAGTGACTTTTGTGTCTTGGTTAAGAAATCTTTACCTACTTCAAAGTCAAGAAGATATTCTCTATGTTTTATTCTAGAAGTTTGATTGATTTAGCTTTCACATCCAATATTTGTGATCTATCTCAAGTTAATTTCTGTGCTGGGTATAAGGTAGGAGTCAAGGAGGGGTTTTTCTGTTTGTCTTTCATTGCTATACCCAATTGATCCAGCACTATATATTGGGAAGACCATCGATTCTCTGTTGATATACAGTGGTATCCACACCACATCTTATCAAGGCACCATTTCGGTGGCGATATGCTTCTGGAATCTCTATCACATTCCATTGGTCTTTGTGCCAACATTTACACTTTCTTAATTACGATAGCTTTAGAGCGGGTCTTGCTATTTGGTAGTGGATGTACTACGGCAGTGCTCTTTGTCTTTGATATTGCTTTGGCTATCCAAAATCCTCTAGTAATTTTTTAAAGCATTAGATTGAAAATCTAGATGGAAGTTTAGATTTCATCTTGGCTACTGTCTAGCCAAGTTTAAATTTCATACTTGGCTACCTTGTGAAAGACATTTAACCTCCCTCTCCTGCTCCTCATTTGTGAATTTGCAGGGCTTGGATTAGACAAACCCAAAGACTTTTGCATTTGTGATTTTCTAGCCCAATTCACACAGAAAGGGAAGGCAATTAATGTTCATAAATAAAACACAGGAAACCTCCCTTGGAAGGATGGTTGCTTAAACACAGCCAAATTTTCCCTCCACAAATATTATTTCACATTTAAAATAACACATTTGAAAGTGGGCTTAGAGACCATTGCTTAATATAAATCAAAGAATTTACAAATTCATTAAGTTCCTAATGACACAACAAAATGCATAGCTTTTATTGGAAATAAAATTTGGATATTCCTGGAAACACTGGCTCACATGTATTTCTGTTACTAGGACAGGAGTTTAAGTCGGCTGTGACTGGTTCGACTCTACCACTCTAAACACCATCTTTAACGTAAAACGTATCCTCTCATTCATCAGGCTGGCAGCACAACGTCACACTGTTTTGTTCTCCAGCCTTTTCCTATGTCATTCTCCACACCTACATCCTCCTGCTGTCTTTTCACCAATTCACGTCTGTTAGTTTCTTTACAAGTCACTGCCTGCTTGTGTCCCTTGAATGACCCTATTTCACACTTCTTACCTTTCCACTTTGTACTCACCCACCTACACTGCCTTTCATATTTTATCTGTATACACAGATTGTACTAAACATTTCATTCTCATCTCCCTAATTCGAGTCTAAGCTGCTTTTATTTTGATTCGTCAGATGAGGAGCACTGTATCTAGCTTTGCGCGACCATAGCGCTACCATACCCAGGTCCTTGGGAAAGACTGTTCGGTTGTGAGGGCTTCCTCTCTGTCGGTCGTATGTGTCCCCCCATTTCACGGTGGCCTGGGGAGGTGGTCGGCATCCCTCTGATTTTATCAAGGAGGAAACGTTGATTACAATTGGGTAACACCCTCAGTGTCACTTAGAGTGTTTGAATCTCTTCCTCCATCAGGGAGATGGGAGTGGGAAAGAAGTGGCTTAGTGGCACAGCGGGCTCTTGGGGGTAGGAGACAGGTCCTAAAGGGTGGAGACTAGGAGCAAGGTGTTCCTACCAGAGACAAGAGTCACTGGAGCTGGAGAAAAGCCCAAGAAGAGAAGGAATCAAATCTGGTCAAGGTCTAAGCTGAGAGATCCAAGATGGATGCCAAATCCAGAGGAGAAGAGTTTGAAACAGAGAGATAAGATGGAGCAAAGTCTGCTTTGAAACACAGAGATGGGACTGGAAGAAGGAAGGTGTGCAGGAGCAGAAAAGAGAAAGGTGACTAATAAGCATTTGCTGGATAAAAAAACAAATACATGTCTTATAAAGGAATAAATAAGAGGGAGCCATCAAAAACTTATTCGGAGATTTGAAACCTAGATAATGGCAAAAATGTGAGTACCAACTAATAGAATTTCAGAAGTCAGGAGAAAATAAAAGCTTGAGCAATGCATGTTGAGATGGATTTTAGATGTGAGACAGCCAGCAGAGAATGTCCAATATGCAAATGAAAAATGTGTAGCGCTCAGAGGACTAGAGATGAGAAGTTGCAGTTTGCAGCTTACAAAATGCCTTGCATCCTTCACCTTATTCTCATACAAACAAACAAAAAACCCAAGTAAATCGGAAACTAAAACTAAAGAAACTGGATTTAAGAGAAGTTAACCGACTTTCCCAAAGTGACACAGCTAATGCGCAGATGATCTGGAATATGAATGCAGGAGTCCTAATCATAAAATTCAGTGCTCATTTTATTACATCATATGGCCCCCCAGATAAGAATGAGTAAACCATCCAAAATAGAGGATTTCAGATAATATGATTCTATTCAGGCCACGCATATGATAATGTCTTATGCTAATGTGCATAGCTTCAGGTAACAAAGAACTGAAATTTATCAGACACAGCTAGTTGACCTCCCCGTTGGTTAAAGATATTTTCTTATTCATTTCAAGAGTTACTTGCTTGCTGCAATTTGCCAGCTGGTATGGACATAGCTGACAGCATCACCTGCCTGCCAAAAAAATACATGTGCTGAAAGCTGTTAAGTGGATTAAAATTTTGTGCCACAAAGTAATGCCCAAAGCATAGTCAAAAATTTCACCTCAGCCAAAGATGTTCCTAAAAACTCAAACCAGAAAAGAACACACGTAAAAAGCTTCATGAGGTAGAAGATGTAAGAGGAATTATAGAATATACAAACAAAGAAAGCAAATATTTGAAAATTTGCCAAGCAGCTGAAAGCAAGAGTTGAGGAAAAAAAAATTGAGTACTGCTGATTTTCTAGAATACTCAGGGAGTTGGACAGAGAGTAAAATAAAATAAAGTATGTGTTAGTTATTATAGCAGAACTGGCACCTTATTTCTTTTGCATTCTGTCCTCCAAAGGAAGCCTAAATGCAGGTTCAAGTGTGGGGAAGCAGATGCCTCCTTTTAATGGAAGAAGCTGCAAAGTCACATTGCAATGGATGCGGACACAAGGGGCAAGAATATTGACAACCGTTTTGTAATTGGTACAACCAGTAACTAGATGTTTGATTTTAGGCAGTTCATTTCACCTCTTTTGGCCTGTTTCCTTATCTCTAAAATAAGGATGAGGACCAGATGGTCCCTAGGACTCCTCACAGTTCTTTATTTCTAATGCAATGATTTCCAAAACAGCCTTTCAGGCAAATTAGAGGGTTTTTAGGTAACTCAAAGAAAAAGAAAATCTGCAAGTAAAGCGGCATGTAGTTGCTTAGCTAAACTCACTTGTAAATATAAAGTCACTTACTAAAATGCAAAAGTGCCATATAGAATATAGAAGTGACAGAGCATGTCAGAAAATCAAACAGCGTTATAGTACTGCAAGTTGGAAATCACTGAAAATTGCTAGTTTAGCCATTTGACAACACTGATAGAAGTCATCCAGTATGATTACAAATCCTCTATGCTAGAAATTGGACTGTCTGCTTCATGTCCTAAATGACCCAATTTGACACTGGCTCATCACCCATATTCTACTATGTAGATTTGTCTTTATCCATAATTCAGGGTGTGAAAGTGCCCAATGTTAAAATTACTTGGATTAACTGTTAACATAGTTTGAATTAAGTGGTTAATTGCTTCATCTTCAATTTCACTTGGATCACAAAGATCCAACCAGTTTTATGAAGCCCAAACTTTAGCCACGCAGATACTAAACAAAGGAAGTCAGTCAACTAGCCAACCGTACTTCCTGTTCTAATATGCAGAAAAGAAAAGTAGTGTACTCTTACGAGAAACCCCAACTGCAAGAGAAGACAAAATGCTTTACTTTTCTTAGACTGGTGAGGAAACAAAGGCTAAAACAGAAAGCATCATTGCCCAGAAATAAAAACAAGCCTTCTTTGAATGCTTTAAAAAAAAAAAAAACTTTAATATTTTCCATTGTTGTAATTTACAAATATCTGAATGCTCTGTTTTTCTACAGGATACACAGTTGAAATGTCAAACTACTGGAACCTGGAAATTACTTTAATTAGATCTTGTCTTACTTAAATTTAAGCAGGCTAGAGAAGTTAGCCCTAACCACTCCCATCAGTAAGAAAGAACATGTCTGGATTCAGCACATATTGTAACTTATGAAGCTTTACTGTCAGACAAGAATGAGGAAATGCTCAGATCTAAATGGAGCTGTTGATGTAAGAAAACCATTTCCTTGATATCCGCATGTTCATCATCTTAGCTCTCAGGCCCCAGACAGCTGTCTCTTGAACTTTAGGAAATTAGACACCAAAAAGAAGATCTGAAAAACTAAAATCTACTAAGCCTATACATAGCAGACAGAGGTCAGGCAGAGCTATATTTAGGATTAATATTGAGAGCTCTGGGTTTGTTTGTGCGTTTTTGCAGGAGGGGTAGATGTTTGGGTGATCAGTGTACACATCTTAGGTAGAATTTAGAGAAGTTAGTAAATTGGTGTAAAGTAATGACCTGCTTCATTAAAACTTAGAGTATTCATTGACTTGTTCGCTGCTGGAGTGATAAGGAGTAATGTACATATATGATGTCGTCTTCATATTTTCAAAATACAGAAAATTTAGGCAACACAATTTCGATGACATTAGCAAATGGGAATTACAAAACAAAAAAAAAGCATTTTAAAAAAATAAACTCATTTTCTTTGCATTCTTCTTTCCATTGCTTCCAAAAATGTTTAAAAATCATTGGCGTCATAAACTTTACAGTCCCATTTCCCAAGTTGGCTTCCTTCTTTCCCCACTCCCAATCCCTGGTTATAGTCCCCTTCTGTATCTATAGCACACAGCTGAAGACCCATGGTTGCACCTGCAAAAACACTCTGACTTTCTTCATGAATGTGAGTTCTCAGGAATGCCTATAAAAACACCAGAAGAAGGGATTTTGAATTTGCCATTTCTCTTACACTAGCTTCCCGACTTCCTTCATCCTCTCATGTATCTGGCATTTGAACAATTTCTCTTTAACTTGACAGTGTGAGGTTAAACTCCTTGCTGTGTTCATGCTTTCATCCCCTCTACCTCTTCCAGAGCAAAGACCGTATACTACTAACGATGTATTTTCAGCCTTTTTTCCTCTACTTGTTTTATCACTGTAGTCTATACATCAGCTCAACCTGTCCCTGCCTTTAAAAACACCCTCTGTGACTTTAAGCCTCCTTCCGTTAACTATCACTTTCTTGCTCCTTCCTCTCATAGCCAAGTTCTTCCAAAGACTGGTTTATAATTGCTCGGTCATATTATTTATTTTTAATCTGCTACAGTCAGAATTCCAGCCCCATCATTCTGGATGAAAAGTGGTTTGCAGAAGGTTTTTATGATTCAAAGTTTCCCAATCCAATAGAGGCATTGATTGTGATGTCATCTCTGCAGCTCTTGGCACAGTTGATTACGCCTTCCCTCCTGGACTGGATAACCCCTTCTCCTGGTCTTCTATTATTCCTTTGACCATTCCCTCTCAGTCCTCCCTAAGACCTCAATTCTACTGCCTCCCTATCTATTGCCATAAACTTTCTGCAGTACCTCCAAATCTATCTCCACCCTCTAACCCCTTAGTGCCTTAGTTCAGTTTTTACCATCTTTCCTTAGACTCTAGCAAGTCTCTCCTCACTGGTATTGCTGCCTCTACTCTTTTCTACCTCCACTTCATTTATCCCCTTCCTGTCAATGTGATCTCTCTCAAAATCACTCTTATCTAAAACATCTGAACTTCCTAGAACACCTTATCATGTTGTGTTAGCTTAAATTTTTCCAGAAGCAGACCCTGACATAAAGGTTTATGTGCTGACTGTTTATTTGGGAGGACAAGGGATACCAGTAAGGGAATGAGGAACTGATAAAGAGACAGGAAGGCAGGGTGACTGAAACTTAATCCTGCTGGAATAATGAGACATGCTGCAAAACCCATGTCTCAGAGTTATCTCACTATGGGGGTACGTTTGCTGGGGTATATATGTATCAACTCCGGTCAGTATGCTCTTGGGACAGAAGTCTCACTTTTCTTGGCACTTCTAGCCTGCCAGGAGTGCCCAGAATGACTAGTAAAGCCCTAGGCACAGCTTGAAGTCAGCACTAGAACACAGTGAGCTGGTTATGGTACAAGGGATATGGGTGAGGTTCTGACAGCATCTGCTACAGATGGCTTACAAAGGTCTTTTGCTTTCTTTACATCTTAACTTACCTCTTGTAGCACCCTGTCTCTCCTTCTTCTTGCACACAATGCTCAAAGCATCAGGGAGAACTTTGATCTTGTGTGATGTGTTGTTCTGGTCTATGCTTCTCTAGAATGTCCTTCTCTCTTTGCTGATTGGCACCTGATAGTTTAACGATCGCCTCAGTTGTCGTCTCTGTCACTAATCCTGGCCTCACGCTCCCACAGCTACTAACCAGTGCTTCCCCTGAATCCCCACTGGGAACTGTACACATATCAATCCTACAACCTTGAACACTTCTCTGCAGGACACGTGTTTTTCTGTGGTCCTAAATAAAGCTGTTTGAACCAGAGGAGTGAACTCAGGTCACAAAACTATAAATATAAAAGAAGATAATTCATTTTAGGTAAGTACTTCCAAAACTATTGGTAATGAAATTGCCTACTATGCAGATTTACCTTGTTTAACAAAGATAATTCCTGAATATTTGAGTAAAATTCAAAGATATAAAAGTCAAGCAATAGGCTTAGACATTTTAAGAAGAGCTCCATTCTGAGAGTTGAAACATTTCATAAAATTTCTAATTCTATCTTGCCTTTTGGAAACACTTTTATGAAATAGTAGGAAAATTCTAACAATAGAAAATGTTGAGATAACTGGCCAGCCCCCATCCCCATCCCTACACAACCACACTACACAGACCAAAATGGTAGTGCAGCCCAAAAGGAACTCATGATCCTGGGGCAGTCCCACCTAACAGGGGTTGGTGATATTCCTTAGTTAGATGATGGCAGCAGTCTGTATTTGTCAGATCAACAATGGATTTGGGGCATCCTGGTAACATGTATGAAAACATAGGTCGTGCAAAAATACTGAATATTGAACGGACAGAATACTGATATTCAATAGGGAGAGTTTAAAGCAATGCTATGCAATCCTTATTGTACATTAGAAGGACCTGAGGACCTTTTAAAGCCTGAAGACCCTTGGACTCATCCAGACTAATTAAAACAGATAAGGAAGGAAGGGAAGAAGGAAGGGAAGAAAGGAAAGAAGGAAAGAATCCATTCCTTAAGTTCAGCAAGGGCAGAAATCTAAAAATACAAAAGGGCAAAATTCTGACTAGTGAAACTCTGGGCTTCCGACCTACCTAAGGCCTCAGCCGGGGCTACACTGAACTGACTTCTTGTGGAGCCTTCAAGTCAGTTAACTCTACACTTCTTTTCTGGGACACTTTGCTCTCCACTATATCCAATTAATAAATACTTTCTAACCATACTACATCCATAGTAGGGCTCACATCTGAGGCCATGATGACTTCTGCTCAGTGTCAATGACCAGTGTTTCAGCGTATGCCTCCATAATTGTTCACCAGGCTCTCTGCAACCATCTCTTAATTGCGTGTCTATGCCCAAGGTATCCTGTGTACACCACTCTCTATACCACCAGAAAACTCCTTCCTTTGCTGAGAGATCTGGACAGCCCTCCCTCCCACCTAAGTCAATGTTTCTTCATCTAAAGTACTGGATTTTAATCTGGAGACTTGAAAGATTTCTGAAATCTGTATGAATTTGAGTTTTCCTGTGTGAATGTTTATTTTTCTTGGGAGAAGTTGCTCTGTTTCCTTCGGATTCTGAAACAGGCCGGAAGTACAATCAAGGTTAATACCTTCAGGACAAAGCCACAGACCTCAGCATGAAGTCCAAGACCCCTCATGACCTAGCCCCAATAGCTTCTGTCATCCCAGTGTCACCATCTGTCCTGCACACTTTATGCCCAGCCATAGAAAATATCTTTTAGTTTCATAAATGCACCAACTCTCTTTTTCATGTTTTTGCACATTCTGTTTCTCCTTCTAGAGTGCTCTGGCCTCTCCAACACCATTCATTACCTAATATCAACCCCCTTCTCAAAACTTGACTTAGAGGTCACTTTTTTTCTGAAGCCTTCTTTCTCCTCACCTTGATAGCGTATAATTGGTATCTTTCTTTTAAGTTGCCATGGTACCTGGAAATAGATCATGGCACTTATCAAACAATATCACAGGTGTCTGTCTATACAGCTGTCCCACGGTGAAGGGTGAGCTTCCAGAACACAGAGGTTGTATTTTATCTGTGTTGGTAATCTCAGTGCCCAGAGGTATCTAGCGTAAGTAGGTGCTCAGTCAAAGCTTGAAGAATGAAAAGCATAAGGTATTTGAGCAAAAAGATGGGGAACTCAGGTGGAGATGGAAAGCTTCAGGGTCATGTTTCAATCAAGGGAAACTGAACCCCGGGCAACAAGTAATTAATAGCAGGCATTTGGCAGAGCATGTTGCTGGGAGTGAACCCCTTTAGAAATGTGAATGATAGAAAGTTTTTACTGAAAGTATGCTCTGAGCAATTACACAAGCAGAGGCCAAGAATGGCCTGCTTACAGCAAAAGGAACCTGAAATAAGGAAGTAACCTCCCAGGGCAGAATCTCATGTTACCCAAGAAGTTTGGTAGAATTTGAGCAGTAGAAAAATTTAACAATTGAAACCAACCCTGAGCGGAATTATTTTCTTAGTTCTAATTGGCTAACTGGGACCATTTACTCATAAGACAAGACTGGAAATTGACATTAGAAATAACTATCAGTTTACTGTGAAGAATTGTGCTAGATTTTATGATATTTTAAGTTGTAGATACAGTAGTTCCCACACCTGAGTTATTCTTAACTCATCATTTTGTTGCTTTATAAAATCTCCAGTTTAAAGAAAACCTATCATAATCAAGATTCTAGGTACAAGAGTAAGGGAAACCAGGTAAGCAACAGGCCTTCATGATTACTTCTGTAAAAAGATTTATCCCTACATGTTACATTTGTACTCTCTCAGAGTATCCCTTAAATCTCTTAAAAGGGATTTAAGAAAATAAGATACTATATAATGATCTAAGTAATAAAAGGAGAGAAGATAAGGCTAGCTAGCATCCTGAGGCGGCAGGTGGGGTGTTATTTCTGTGGAGCTAGGGAAGAGTTTTAGGAGCTATAAGAAGAGCAGGGGAGACCTTCCTTGTGAGTATGATTCCTAGGAGAAGTGTGAGAGGAAGACATTTGGGAAAGAGGGTGTTTAAGAAATGTTGCAACTCCTATTTCAAGATTTTGAATGTCCTCACCCTTTGCTTTTTCTGTGAGGGATTGCCATACATATTTAAAATGCTTTGTAAATATTCCTGATAACAGACTAACGTCTCTTCAAAAGCAACACCTGACGGTTGGACTATTTGTAGGTTAACACTTACAATTTTAAATATTTTCTAAATTACTATGATATCTTTCTGATATACCAAATTTATGCAGCCTTTGACAAATAATATAGTTGGCTTGCCCACATTCTACTACATTTCTTGTTCTCTGACCTTCTGTATAAGCTAGTAGAACAATGATTGAGAGCACAGACTATGGACCCCAACTGACTGGCTTGCTATGTGGGTGACCATGGGCAGATTACCTGTCTTAAATTCTTTATCTGTCTAATGGGATAATAATAGTTCCTTGCAGTCTTATTATGAAGATTAAAAGAGTTACTATTAAAGTGAAGCCCTTAGATTAGTTCCTGGAACATTATGATCTCTGTATGTGCTTATTAAATAAAGAACTCAACTTTGGGAAAGTGAAGTGAGGCATTTAATAAACTGCACCTTCACAGTGAATAAAGAAACATTTATGGGGGTACCTGGGTGGCTTGGTAGGTTGAGCATCAGACTCTTAGTTTCAGCTCAGGTCATAATCTCAGGGTTGTGAGATCCAGCCCCACGTTGGGCTCTGTGCTCAGCAGGGAGTCTGCTTGAGACTCTCCTCTCTCTCTCCATCTCCCTCTGCCCCTCCACCCCCACCCCCGCTCTCCCTCTCTGTAAAATATACATAAATCCCCCCCAAAAAATTTATGGAATGCCTACCATGTACCTTAAACACATCTGCTCATCCCCTCGCTAATGTCAATGACACTGTGAGGAAAGTTATCATTACTGCCTCTACCTCAAAATGAGGAAAATAAAAAGAAGCCAGAGGATATGTTCCTATCTCACTTACCAAGTCAGAGATAGAACTAAGCTTACTCAAACCCAGTGCTCTGACTCCTCACTAGCTCTAAAGGGCCCGGCTCAAATCCCTGTTCCAAAATTAATAAGCAATTCATCCATGACTCCTTCTCATGCAATCTCTCCTTCTGCCAAATGGACACCTCAGTTCCCATCTTGAAGTGCAATGCACGGAGAACTCAATGAATCATAGAGAGAGAACTGGAAAGAATATCAGAGCTCCTAAAACCCAACACTTTATTTTTTTCAGATAGGGAAACTGAAAGAGAGTTCAAGGAACTTGCTCAAAGCCATATAATTTATTTAGTACCGGAGCCATAGTGCAAACCCATTTCTCTTGACTATCAGCTTAGCACTCTCATTATATCCATATCATGTGAGCAATTTTGACAGGAGAGCAAAGGAAGGACCACGAGGTCAGGGGACTCTCGAAGAAACATCAGAGAGATGCTAGAAACAAAGAAAGGAGAATCTGGGGCCCCAAAGACACAACTTTGCCCACCAGTTCTGCCAAAATGTCTCAGATTGGTTTAGGCAAACAAGTTTTCAAAACTTTCTGACTATAACAGTTAGAACATTTTAAATAAATTATTTAGATTGAGTTAATTGATAAGAAAATCCATTTGCATTTAAAGTATCTAAAAGTAACCTACTTAAAAACTCAGTCCTCAAGTTGTACAGTTTGAATAAATTCTATAGGAGTACATAACTGTGTTCACTTTCTTTGTGTTATAATTTGCCTTTGGGAATTCTTGAAGCGAGTCTGGTTTATTTACTCTTGTATTTCAGCATCTGGTACAGCACACAGCACTCAATGAATACTTCTATTTGCTATTTTAGCATATATAGTGGTCCTCAAACTTCCCTGAACCAGAGCATCACTTATAATACCCGGTTAGAAGGTGAATTCTCTAAATAAAATCCCCAATGAAGTTAACCCGGAGGCCTGTGGGGCATTGTTAATAGGCTCCTCCTGAATCTGAGGGAGGTAGCTTTACATAATGTTCAAATTAAAAATACAAGTAATAGACGAACCACGAGAGACGATGGACTCTGAAAAACAAACTGAGGGTTCTAGAGGGGAGGAGGGTGGGGGGTGGGTTAGCCTGGTGATGGGTATTAAAGAGGGCACATTCTGCATGGAGCACTGGGTGTTATGCACAAACAATGAATCATGGAACACTACATCAAAAACTAATGATGTAATATATGGTGATTAACATAACAATAAAAATTATAAATAAATAAATACAAGTAATAGCCTGGATCAACTTGTCATCTTTCTTCATTATTTTATCAAAAGTTTCCTCCCCAGGCACATCTCACAAAGCTCTCTAGTGCTCTCTAACTCACATGCCACAGGGATCCCAACAGGAATATTTATATATATATTGCCTAGTCAGAAGTGTAATAAAACTTCAGAGCAGTATTCTCATCAGGCCATCTCAATCCTTTCTCTCAATTACTGGTTATTTTTGCTATTGAGATTTGATTAGAAAAGAATTGAGAGAGATGTTGAGGGGCTAAGTTTGACATTTTCAGCACAATGGAAAATACATGACCTCCTAGGATAGGAACTTCGTCAATACATCCTCAAGTCTGTCTATTTGCTGGTTTCCAAGTATTTTAAATTAGTACAATGGTCTCAGAGTTAGGCTTACACCCTGAAAGACAGGGTGATAGTAGGGCAATTACATAACTAACACTAATCCTCGAGGGTAGGGTTCCACAAAAACATTGTTTGGGTCAGTCTGAGACATTCTGAAAAGAAGTGGATATTTCACAAATACATGTTTAGGCCTAAATTCTTCACATTTAAATGTCTACATAGTCTCAATGCACTGCACACAGAGCTTATTGCCAGGAGATCTGGCTGTCATAACAAGTAACATGATCATGACTGTGACTCAAGAGAGGCTTAGGTGGAAAATGGCATCATTTACAATGTGTGTTTTTTTGTTTTTTTGCTCTGGAATTATTTGCTAAAGAAAATGTGTTTGGTGGCTTAATTGTCATCAATAAGTCATTAAGAGAGACTGGGAACATAGCAACATGCTAGGAATTAGACAATATAAATTAATCAACAGAAAAATGATACTCTGGTATCACCATAAGTATAAACAAAATCACAGGCACACTGGCTACTGATGCGTATGTGAGTAAGAACCTAACATTATGCACATAAACACAGAGTCAGGTAACTCTTGCGTGGAACAGAGAGTTGTGGGTTTGTTACTTGTCTGACACTCTCTCCGCCTTCCAAAGAATGACCTGGCACACTGAATTCATCTACAGTGTGCTCAGAGATCACTCTTGTGATTATTTCAAGGGAAACATTTTAAGATTTGAGATAGAAACCTGAAGAACTAAAAAATAAAAAAGATTAGGGGCACCTGGGTGGCTCAGTCATTAAGCGACTGCCTTTGGCTCAGGTCATGATCCCAGGGTCCTGGGATCGAGCCCCCCATCTGGCTCCCTGCTCAGCAGGAGGCCTGCTTCCCCTCTCCCCCTCCCCCTGCTGTGTTCCCTCTCTCACTGTGTCTCTCTCTGTCAAATAAATAAATAAAATCTTAAAAATAAATAAAAAATAAATTAAAAAGATTAATCTGAGAACAAAGCAATAGAGTCTGCCCAAGCTTGAATGGAGAGCAAAGGAGCATGGTTTGTCTGGTATATAAACAGGACCAATCATCAACTGACATTGATAAGCCTTGCACTAAGATAATGGCAAAAAAGAAGGTTATTGTGTTCCTGTTGGGAAGGAACTTATGAACTACTGGTGGAGCAAAGAACAATATAACTGCACATGAATTTTTAAACGTATAGAAACAGGTGTGTACACACAACAGAAGACAGTTGCGAGAAAGTTCTAAAAATTGAAGTTTGGGCAGGAAGAAGTGACCTGCTTTACTGGAAAGTGGTGTGCATGCTGCTTTAAGTGAGAACAATAGTAAATCTAAAAGGAGGAAAATAATAGGGGAAGCAATATGGCAAAGAGTTTCTGTCTGGCTGCGGAAGGGAGGAGAGAGTAGTGTGTGAAACGAAAGAACAGTAAGGTACAGGATGGACAAAGCAAGAGAGTCAGAACATTTTATTTTGATGTGAATTAAAACTGGAAGTTCTTTTAAAGGTTTACTTAAAGAGAGTAACATAATCGAAAGATGATGGCAGAGGATCATTCCTTCTACTTATAGTTGGAGGAAGAAAAGAGAAAAAATGAGTTGAGGTCTGATGAATTTTTTAATCCCTTAATTCTAAAGCCTACATGGAGGACAGACTTAGATCAAAAACTCAAAAGAAGTTCACAATATTTCATCAGATGCCCAGGAGTTCTTGGCAGGAACAGTGAGGACACCTCTGCGCTAGACCATGTAGCCTGACTTAGGGGAGAAAAAAACAAAAACAAAAAACCTTCCATGGAAACAAATAATGTGTTCCACTTCTGCCAAGGTCATTCTGTATATACAGATGGCTTAGGTGGCTCAGTGTAGTTAACTCCTTTGGCAGAGGAACACAGATTTCCATCAAATCCTTCTTCTGCTCACTGATATCTGGCCCCTGGCCTTGCTCGATCCTGACATTTTAGAAAAACCGTGTTGTGGTGTTTGTGGTTGCTCTTATTTTAGTTTCTCTAACCCTAATATCTTCTGTCACAATTCTCAGCGGCAACGTGTAGGTGAGGCCAATTCAGCATTACCTCAAGGAGCTAAGGTGTCTCTATCTTTGTCTCAATTGCCAAAGTTATGTGGTTAGGGAAAGTCTGCTAACACAGCTCTCCTTGGCAAGGATTCACTCCAGTGTTTGTAATTTCTCTGAAGACCCATCAAGCAACCTGGCCTGAGTTTGAATTTGTGCAAAAAAGCCTCTAACCAGGTTTGTCACACATTGTTTCCAGCTCATTAGAGATGTTGTGGACAACTTCTTTAATGAGGTTTGACATTTGACTACCACCACATATGTGACTTTCTCCATCATGTCACCCTCCCCCCATTCTCTACTTCCTTTGCTCTTACTCATTTTTGCGAGTGAATCATCTGATCCTGTCCCTTATATGACTATGCTCTGGTTTGATTAATCTCTCTCATCAACCCTCCTTCCTGAATCTTCTGATTAAATCTAGTCTTCTCCCTCCTCGCTCCATAATGCATGGGACCTTTTAGCAGCTATTAATTATTTAAAAGAACGTTACTTTCTATCATGCTCAAGTTAGTCACTACAGTTTTCTGTCGACCACGTGGCTTCTGTTAAAAATTATGGAACCCAATTAAGAAAGCTTTCAAACACCAAGTTCTAAAAGCTATAAAAATAATCTTTTTCTATTACATTGACAAACTCACTAGGTTGGAAAAGAAAGAGACACAATATGTCTCACCAAAATGCATCTCTTCATCCTATCCTAAATGGCATATGGTACTCACCAACAGATTGAGGAAATGTGATTTAAATCAAATTATCAGCAGGTGCCTGTAAAACTGCTAGGGGTCATTCCCAAGGAGGAGTTCTACTAGTGGATATTTTTGATCCGAGCAGTCAAAATTCTGGTGGCATTCCACCGATGTTAGACCCTTACACAATATTCATGTTTTTCACTAACAATCCAGCACAACTATCGAAAGGTAAAACAATAAATTAATCTGTTGTTTAATTCAAAAAAGCCAAACAACTGTCTGGACTGATTTTTTACCAATTTGACTGAATCCACCGGAAGTTTGGCCATGGTATAGATACAGTCTTCAGTGAATCTGCTCTTGACATAATTTTCTGATGGTTATGAATTAGCTGAAACTAGCTAAAATAAGACATGACTTTTATAAGCTGAAATACCCTGTAGGTCTAAATAGGATGAAGTAAGAATATAGTGCCAGGTGCAGCCCACGTCCATTAGGTAAGAAAAAAATACCCAGAGAGAGCTAGACTGGCTTGTAAGCCAGAGAGGCATTTGAGGTCAGAGCTGACCGCTCTTGAAACCTGGCATAATAACATGGCGCTGTAACTAAGAGAAGCACAATTCTTAGCTGTATGAATAGGTGAACAGCGTGCCAGGAAACATGAAGAAATCTTCATTCATAATTACCAAGCAGAGCCGGCATTAAGCTGGTAAACACAGACAAGGGTGATCATGCCAACTGGTCAAAGTCCTTCAGTGTTCAATATTTAAGACTTTGTAGTGCTGTGTTTACAAGGACAGTGTTATAAGAGGATATTATAAGTGGGGTGGATATACTGGTTTGTGTAAAGAGAGAAAGAAGTCATCTAAAGTTAAATTTACAGAAAAAAGCATTTTCTCTTTACTTTCTATTGCTCAAATGATCATTCAATATAATCCATCAACTGTATCTCATGGGATTATAAGGGAGAAGACACGGCTTTGATGCCAAAATTGAATAGATGTTGGTCAGAAACTTTTCCTGCAAATGTCAAGCCACACATTATTATTAGTGTAGAACTAGTCGAAAGTATGTAGAACAGAGTTATTTTTTTAAAGAAAATAAAGCTTCTGCAGGATGCTCCTCTAATGTAGCTCATGTGCAATGCAGAAGTGAAAGCCTCCTGAACCTTTCAAAATCCCAGTTAAATACTTTCTTAGGCATTGCCCAAGTATTACCTCAGAGGTGTGTTCATTAAACTAGGCTTATTAGGCTAATTGCTTTTTTTTATAAGCATATACTTTAGTATAAGAAGTAGAGAGTAAAGTCAATATAAGGAAAATAGTTTCTATGGTTAACATTTGGCCAGCAAATGGATTTTCCTGAGTTTATTCATCCATTACATCACACACACACACACACACACACACACACACACACACACACACACACACACACACGCACACACCATGTGATACAGAATACCAAGTAGGATGAAACAAAATCAATTCTGGTTAGTAAAAATTCAAATTTCTTTGATATTCTTTTCAAGATTAGAAGAGGTGAATGGGGGGGCATTTTTTCTCTTAAGAATGAAGAACTACTGAACATGGTGGATTTATTTAATGCAGAAAGTCACATTATTGAGATTAGACATCTCTTTTTCAAGGTGCTCCTGACAGATAATGGCTCTCACACCTATAATTCAGTGGACGCATTGGTAACATAAAAATGGACCTGAGGACCGAAGTTAACACCTTCATCTCTACATAGCACATGATGATTTTTAAGAATATGTTCTGGAACATATTGGTTCTTTTACATTACTCTCATTTCTAAAAGTTTCTTTTAGTGGACTCTGTATGAATATATTTTCTGAAAAATATAGTCAGTTTTAAGACAAATGAAAAATATGAAATATAAAATATGAAATATTTTCTGTATTCCACAAAGTTATAGTTTATAATACCATTCTTACTAATAAATACAATCAAGGCAGGAAAAAAGTAAAGTCCTGCATGAAATGGGTAAAAGAGTTGGAAAATGATTCTTCCTTTGTGAAATAGGTATGACATCATGTCTTATTTTAAAATAAAATTAAATATAAGAAAGCAAGTTATTGTTAACATTCATTTTGACCACTCTGTACATGCTTATTCTCAGGAGAATGAAAAGAAAAAGAGAAATGTTGATTCTCAAAAAACAGATACTGAGTATTCATCTCATCTTTGAATAAGCCTTGGCCTCATCAGTAAAATTCCCAGCCTCTGCTGCTGCCCTGCTTGCTTCCTCGTGGAATTTAGCCTATTACAATCTTGTTTTTTACCTTCATTACACTATGATTATAGCCAAAATTTGGCTTTCTTAATCTGATCTCTTCATGATCAAAGAGAGGAGTCACAGGCTCATTTTGCCCCTGTCCCCAGCCCCTGAGCCCCAAAGCCTAATATACTGTGGTGAGGGCATTTGGCCCAGGCACTCTCGCACACCTTGCACTGTCTCATCTTAAGGCAAGGAGCATCCCCTTCTTCAAGACTGAATTCTAGTGTCACTTACTCCAAAAGGCCTCCCCAGATTTCTCCAGCCCAGAATGGCTGCTTCCCCTGAATTTCCAGTACTATAGATTCTGTACATGTGAAAAATGTAGACTGCCTTTTGATACCTATCAGGTGATATTTTATACTGTTACATGTGTTTTACATTTCAACTTTGCAATTAGACTGATGATTCGCACAGCTGCCATTTTTGAGTGCCTATTATGTGTTAAGGAGCATTTATGTATTTGAAATTTTACATCAAACCTGCATAGTAGTTACTATCCTTATTTTATATATAAGTAGATGAGACACAAGGGTTAAATTACTTGCCTGGGGTTATATAAATACTGTGTACCAGACCTGGATTGGAATCTTATACAGAAGGCAAAGATCATTGTTGAAATTCTTGTATATCCCCTTTGCTATTTTTATAGTGCTTTACCTAATTAGATACAAAAACATTATTTTCTGATGATTGGTTTTAATCACTGACTTAAAACTGTCCAGGTAATCATTAAGTAATGTTCTACAGTATCAACCAAAACTAATATTTATGCTGTCTAACATAGCACAGAGTAGACTGGCACTAGGCCAATGCAATCAGTGATAAGAAATATAATTCCTAAGGAGAAAAACAAATACATGAATGGATGCATGATCAGGTACGTTGCTTTAGAAATAAGCAACGACTGTGGCCAAGACACTGTGTCTCTTTGAAATGCTAAGGAACTAGTGAGAAGAGATATAAAACAAAGAACATACAAAAGTATGAGAGCATTCTCTTCAGCTTTCAAGAGCAAGATTTAAGCACATCTGAAATAAAGTAGTTGATAAAAATGGTTAGGAGCATGGGTAGTATGAAAATGGTAAACACGTAGGAGAGCATAGGCCCATGCCAATCAGAACAGTTGTCTGTTCTGCAAGGGTCTGCAAGGGTCAGAATGGACATCTGTGGGGGTGTCTGGGTGGCTCAGTTGGTTAAGCAACTGCTTTCAGCTCAGGTCATGATCCTGGAGTCCCAGGATCGAGTCCCGTATCGGGCTCCCTGCTCAGTGGGGAGTCTGCTTCTCCCTCTGACCCGCCCCCTTCTTGTGCTCTCTCTCTCATTCTCTCTCTCAAATAAATAAATAAAATCTTAAAAAAAAAGGAATGGATATCTATGGACAATTGGTCCAAATATCCCAGTACATGTTGCCTAAGCATCCATCCTGGTTATAAGGTATGGATTAGCTAAAACACTTCTTGAACAAATGTCTCTTTCATTCCTCAGCATGGTTCGATTCTAGTCTGCTGTAGACTACTCTGCCATGTCCCTGGAATTATCAGGCCCTGTAGCCAGGCTACTTGGATTATGGAGATTCATTCAGCAGTTGTATACTGATTACCTACTCTGTGATAGGCACTGTGCAAACCACTCAACAGATAAAGACAGATCAGACATCATTCTTGCCGGGAGTGTACAATCTAGCTGACTCTTCATCAGAAGTTATCCCTGGTACAATTCTAGGAACTGTTTTGCCATGAAAGGATAAAGATAACCCGCTTTCCTAAGAAGCCCATGTTTTAGTTGAGTTCTCTCAGAGAAGCAGACCCTGAAGCAAGGATTATGTGCAATCTTAGGTGTGTTTGATCAACAGATATCTCTGCTGGTCATTTGAGGAGTAAACACCAATAACCCATCAATAAATCCCTCTTATTTAGGTACCTTAGGCAAAATCAATTTCCATTACCTGCAAATAAAAAGTTGTAACTAAGACATGGCCGTTAGTGTGCATGTTTGAGGAATGTCATTTTTGTGTATAACTCTCCCCATATAACTGGAGAGTGGAGAGGTGGTAGAGGGAAAGCAACCTATAAAGGAGGATGTTATTAAGCCAGTTACCACATTGGATGACTAAAATTTAACCCCCTGAGGAATTCAGAACTATGCTGGCCAATTACCCCCCTATACTCTTCAGTTATTAGTTAAGGGCTGCCTCTGCAGCAAATTCCTTGGGGCAGCTCTGGGACAAAGATGCTTAGGGCGCGATTTAGGAATCACAGACTGCCTTCCACTGAAATGAAAAGAGAATCCAAGAGGAAATGGGTGACACTCCAATAAGGAGGTCTACTGTAGCGTTTTATCTAAAAGTTGGGACCTTATGAATTCAGCACAATAGGTACAGCTATTGTCAAACAACAGATATTGGGGATCTACTTTTACTAAGACAATACGCTAGTGACTGACAGGGGATGGCACAAGTAGTAAGTTGGTCTATTTCTTTATCTTTTATATGATTTAACATTATACCACAATATGACTTTTTTTTTTTTTTGCCTTCCAGAAACTGACAGTCTAATTTTATGGGACAAGCTGTACACAAAATGACATTCTATGAGCATGTATGATAATGCATGAAATAATTAGCAATTTTTACAGGCAACATCATTTAATTTTATCTGATTTGTCCAGAAAATAAAAAAGAATTTATTGGTTGTTTACTAGTATTGACTTTTGGTTCCCCAAACAACCACCAGAAAAACCTGTTGATCCAGCAAAACTAAGTTTATTAGACCTACTACACTAAAGAAGGTCAACACTTATAGGGTTGTAGGGTCTGGATATAGTGATTGTAAAGCAAGTCAGTAAGTCAGGCAACAATCCGCGCAGAAATTATAATACAGTAGTTTTAGGTTAAGTGAACACAGTGAGGCAAGGGCCTTGAAATGAGTTTTGATGAGCAATCTATTGGTCCTGATTTTAATTGGTTCACAATCTTATCTTCCAGGAACAAGTATATCCTGGAGCAAGAAGCTAAGCAATATTTGCTGGATCTCAGTGTTGCCTAGTAGAGGGACAAGGACTTAAGTTGGCTTCAGCTCTCCTTGAATAGCTCACAGGCTCAAGAAGAATTAAACAACTAGCTCTCCAGAAAGAAAAGAACTAGGTTATCTTGGGGAATTCAATGGTATTCACACACAAAACGTTTCTTGAGTGCTCCCACCACCTCTCATTCCTGAATGTTCCACCTTAAGGATCAAATTCCCAATACAGTGCCAAGAGTTGGTCTAGTGGGGGATATGTGACAACCCTGGGGGACAGGGTCTGTACTTCTGTATCCCATAGAAGTCGCATGGAGAAGAGTACAAAGAATTCTTATAAGTACTGAATTTTTATTGAAACCATTTCCTTTCATAGTTGTTCAGAATTTAACAACTAAATTTTTGTTGTTCCTCAAAATACAAACTTTGTATTTTTAAAAGTCATTTATCTCCTCTGATTGCTTCCCTATAATTAACTACTGCAGTCAATGCTTGTCGGTTCTATCTCTATGACGTGTTCTTCCTGCCCGCCCCTTCCTTTCCATCTACCTATAACTGATCTAATCTAACCTAAATTATGTTATTTCGAGATTCTTGCAATAGCTTCATACCTGTTCTCTGCATTTACAGAATCTCTACTTCCAGATTAATAATCTTCTTGAAGCACAGTTGTGATTCTTTCATTCCCAGCTTTTCCTGATTTAGTTATTTCCCATTCTCTATCATTTAAGTGTCACACACTCTTATGTTCACCTTAAGCATCACTTATAATGGCCACCACACCTATATCTGGACTTACTTTATACTACTCACGTTCATGTATGCTTTACCTCTAACAAAACACATAGTGATTTTTTTTAAGATTTTATTTATTTATTCATGAGAGACAGAGAGAGAGAGAGAGGCAGAGGGAGAAGCAGGCTCCCAAGGAGCAGGGAGCCCGATGCGGGACTCGATCCCAGGACCCTGGGATCATGACCTGAGCCGAAGGCAGACGAAGGCAGAGCCACCCAGGTGCCCACACATAGTGATATTCTTAGAATACCAAATGATTTCTTAATTTCAAACTCCTTGAGAACACAATGTATGCCTGATTCAACTTCGTTTTCCCCAAATGCTTAACACAGTCCCTTAGGTTGCAATTTGAGGTGCTATTCTGATGAATTGAAAATGATTGCCTTAAACGCTACTTTGAAAAAGATCATGAGGTCAAGTTCAGGATGAATGGGAAGGAATGTTGTGATTGATTATTAATGTTTATAATGGGCATTTTGTATCTGTGTGGAAGGAGGGGGGAAAATAACTATCTGCACCTCGCACTTTCCATCTTTTCCTGAATATTCAATTAATATTTGTTGAATGAAGTTCACTAAGAATTTAGAATAAAGAGATCTCAGAAAAGACCTCTTATATCCTTGCTGGTTTGAGAAAGGAGACCACCTCTACCTACAGATAGCTATCATTAGTGAAAACTAAAGCTATCTGGGTTAGCATGGCTCAACTATCTGTTGTAGGAAATTCCTTCCCAAGAAGATGGGTAATAAATCAATAAATAGCTTAGCTGTTTGCTTTAGGAAAATTCCTACAAACCAACATGTCTGGGCAATTATTTTGCTCTTCTATCAGGACAATAGATTGCTCACTGGGGCAAACAACTCTCTTATCAAACTTCAGCTTATTTTATCAAGATTCACTTAAAGACCCTGTCCTCTTAAGTCCACCAATACTAAACTGTTATGTCACAAATGTTGCCCATGTCCAATCAGTTCCCCACCTTGAACCACCCAGTCTAAGACCTACTTAAACGATACCTGAAACCCTATAAATGTCCTATAAATGACATTTGCCTTCTTCAGACACTACCAAGACTCAGGTAGTGTTCTCCCTTACTCTAATACGTTAGGAAACAGCTTTGTCAAAATATTTTGCGTTGATTTTTTAGAGAGTTGATACCTGATAGTTGATTTAAGGAATACTACAAAAAAAAAAAAAAAAAAAAGAATGGGGACAAATTCAGGAAACTGATACCTTTTTGGTGAGAACTGAGCTGCACCTTCCTAGTTCAGGAAGAGTTTTCAGGGACAGATAATTTGAGAATAGGTAAACAATTGTCTGGTAACTTGTAAAGCAACATGACATTTTTGCACATTTACAATGGAAGGAAAAGAAGACTGTTAGCCTTAGACACTGTCACTGTCAAGCACACAAGGCCAGTTGATTCCAATCATGTAGAGGTTTTCAAACTATCATGTACACAAGAATTGTGTTTACACAATTGTTTACCACACTAATTAAAGGCCCAACTTCCAAAGACCAATTCAGAGGTCTAGGGCAGGGCTCAGGCATCTGCCTATCAAATAAGTTGGCAAGTGATTCTAAGGCAAAAGAATCCCTGACTAATGCTCTTAGAATCCAGGCTGATATCTAAAGTCTAGTCACCTAAAAACATTTCTACTACTGGCCAATTTCCTCAATGGCCATTTCATCTAAAAATCAACTTCCTTTTGACTATTTTTATATTCATTTGGCTGTCTTTTTTTTTTGCATCTTTTTGATACTGTAAGGATTTTAAAAACAATAGAGAAAGAAAGGGAAGGAAAGATAGAATTCACCTTACCTAATTTTGTTTTTCTGTTAAAACATTTTCTGTATTTTATGAATGATGTATTTTCCTTTCCTGTAACAAAACTTCAACTTTGTGTAAGAAATAAAGGAAAACAGGTTCCCTATACAAGATATACATTAAGGGCTACCAAGAGGGAAGAGAAAGGAAAAGGTGGGGAGGAACTGCATGTTCCTGAACGGCAAACCTTCCTTCTTGACTAGGGCCAGCCCTTAGAGCCCTGCTTGAACTCAGCTCTTAGGAGCAATTCTTCTACACCAATGATAAGGGATGGTGAAAGAACTCCAAAAACACTGTAATCAAAATTTTATGTATATAACTACAACAGCTGTTAACAACATTTTTCTTGCAAAAGCCAATGCCTTATGTTGTTCATCCAAATTCAAAAAAAGAAAAAAAAGAAAATATTTACACATCAAAGATAGTACCTTTCTTGTACAGCAGAGTGTTTCCCCAAATACCTTTTTTTTTAAACCCCTTTGGATGAGATTTTTATTGTCAGATTTATTGGACACCAGCTTTTCTAAGAGCATGCCCTATTTTTTTCATTCTGCATGAACTGTACCAAACTTGCGATGCAACTTTTTGCATTATGGTTGGATTTGGTGATTGGTTTAAAAATATATACTTTCTAACTTTTATAACATATAAGCCAGATAAATTGCTAATGCTTTAGAACTCCCTAGGCTGTATGAATGATGGAGATTTCTGTGTCATCCCTGATAAAGCTGAGGATACAGAAAACAGTTTTAATCCTCTTTCTATACATGCCTGCCTGTTTGTGGAACAAGTTCAGAGAATTGCTATACAGAAGGAACAGAGCCACAGGCTTAACTTTCAAAGCCAGGTTATATTATGTTCACATATTTTGAATATATTTAAAATACAAAATAACTAAATAAACTGACCTAGATAAAGTAACTCTTATACTCAAACAACAAATAAGAGTTTTTTATAGGCTGAATTCAGGCCAGATAAAATTTCCACTTGTTAGCATTGTTGCTATCCGAAGTGTCAATGTTTAGTAAAATTTTAATCTTTCATTAAAAATGAAAGACTATTGGGCGCCTGGGTGGCTCGGTTGGTTAAGCGACTGCCTTCAGCTCAGGTCGTGATCCTGGAGTCCCGGGATCGAGTCCCACATCCAGCTCCCTGCTCAGCAATGAACCTGCTTCTCCCTCTGGCCCTCCCCCATCTCATGTGCTCTCTCTCTCTCTCTCTCTCACTCTCGTTCTCACTCTCTCAAAATAAATAAATAAATCTTTTTTTTAAAAAAAAAGAAAGACTATTTTTTATGCAAGAAAAGATAATAATAAATATAGCCAGAGCCAATCTTAATTGTACCTTACAGTGTTCTGTCACCTATATCTAATGTCTGTACTTCAGCTGTATGCTTTGGATTATATTCAACCAGATGCATTTTTTTTCCGCTAATTATAATCAGGATGTGTCTATCTGAAGTGGAAAATGTGAACAATTATTTAGATTGTTTAAAAAGATAAGAGCAAGTTCAGCTGAAAATATGTGAGTGAGTAGAGCAGACTGAGGTATTGTGGAGATGAGAATTCTACGGAAACACCTCCAGTTTTCTATCTTACTTATGTAAGTAGTTTCTCTTCATTTTTATTTTCTACAGTTCGTGGATTTGTAAATCTGGCTGCAGATCCTTTTAAAATCATCTTGAGACATTTGCTTTACAAACTGGCCATGCATGGCAGGGCTATCTGTGCCTTTAGACCCTACTCTCAGAAAAGCGAGAATTTCTATGAGTGTGTGATGACAAGTATGCCCAAGAGAACATGGTGGCAATGTTCATATAAATAAATTAGATGAATGGCAGAGGCATCCTTTTTTTTAAAGATTTTATTTATTTATTTGGGAGAGAGAGAATGAGAGATAGAGAGCACGAGAGGGAAGAGGGTCAGAGGGAGAAGCAGACTCCCTGCCAAGAAGGGAGCCCAATGTGGGACTCGATCCCGGGACTCCAGGATCATGACCTGAGCCAAAAGCAGTCGCTTAACCAACTGAGCCACCCAGGCGCCCCAGAGGCACCCTTTATGTGAAGGAAATATGAAGGCAAATAAATCTTTCTACCCACACCCCCTCACCCAAAATTACCTACCCTGTGTCTCATTTCTTCAGAACCCTGGGGGTGGGGGTGAGGGTGGGGATAATTCATTTGTTAACTTCAGTCTCCTTACTCCTCATTCCAGGTGTTTGGTTTTAAACTAGTGTTTGTGGCATAATAACATCACCTGGAACTTGTTAGAAATACATCTCTTGTTGAGATGGGTCCCATCTCAAACCTACTGAATCATAATCTGAATTTTAATAACATCCTCAGACTTTTGTAAGGATGTCAATATTTGAGAAGGTCTGAGTTAGACCTCATAAAACCATAGTCTGATTAGCTATCCTCTAATTAAGCCATACTCTAATTGGAAATACAGATAATGGACTTCTTATACACATGTACATTTCTATAATTCCACATGAGATCTGACCTCACCTTTCCTGGTTCTTCATTGTTTCTCAAAAGACCCAAGAATATCTTCAGTGTCTTCTCCTGACATGAGTAACTTCTTACCCCAAATGCATGGCTCTTCTACAATGATGAGAATTTTGGATACCAATAAGAACAGGGGCAGGGGAGGATTTTTAAGTTGTTCTTTAAATCATATCATGTAGGCAATAATCAAATCCATCTACATGTGAGGAAAGTCTTGTTCATATTTATTCACCTTGTAAAGTAAATGAATCAATCGTAACTTATAGTCAATTAGCTTATTATTATAGGCTAGTCTTGGCACATTTTAGAATGCTTTTTCTGCCTAGATTTTCATGAAGAGTACCTTGGGTCTCTCCATTTTGTTTTGATTCTGAAATTTTTGGTAGAATTTTCTTCTAGGTTCTTAGACCAAATATAACTTTGATCCTCAGAAGACGATTTTTTTCCTTTTATTTGATAAAAATGAGAAGTAACTATTCATTATGGCAGTGAAAATAATTCTGTCAAGAGCAATTACTCTCACTTTGCCCACGCTGAAAGAATTTGGGAACTCTATTGTCCTCCTCACCTTTATACTTCCTGAGCATAGTTCTCTTTCCCTTCCCTCTATTCCCATCATTGCTGTCATAGTCCGAGTTCTTATCATTTCTAATGCAGACTATTGCAATAGTCCCTTAATTAGTCCCTCTGACTCTGGTTGTAATCCTTCCTCTTCACTCTGGATACTTTCTAAAATATACACCTGATCATATCAAATTCTGTTAAAAATTCTTCAATGGCTCCCATGTTGTCTGCCTGGTGATCTACAGACTCACTTATAAGTCATGCATGGGTTTGCTTAGTCAGGGCCTTGCCTTTCTGTGTGGTATAATGTCCCATTTCCATCTCCTTTTGGCATAAACACGAGAAATAAGATACTTTATAAGCTCTCTTACACCTTGATTCCTTCACCTAGAATGCTGTCAAATTTTTCTGACTTTACATACTTGCATCCATCAAGTCCTCACTCAAACATCGCTTTCTGTGAAGGCTTTCTTGGTGTACTCCAGAAAAATTACATTGTCTTCCCACATTTCCACTGTACTTTTTATGTCCATCCAAATATATCTATAGTATATATTTTTATGCCTGTCTATGAACTAGACTATAAATACCCTGAGGGCAAGGAAAATCTTTTAATTCTTTAATTCTGAATTCCTGGCAAAGGGAATAGTTGTAGTGCTCAATGAATATTACAGATTGACTGAATGGGCTTCATTTATATGAGAATTCATCAGATCGAAGGTAATGGATTTTTAGACATTGGGAAATGGGGGTTAAATATCAAATTCTATCTGCAAATCTGTAGTCAACAAGCATATACTGTGCATAGATAGGACTCTACTTGACGCTGCGCAGGACTTATAAACTCATTCAACATATATCTATTTAGTGCTTGTCAACACTATTCCGGGCATTTGGGAAACATTGCTGAGAGATAGAATCCTTATCCTAAATTGCCTGCATGGTATTGAATACAAGACTTCATTAAACCATACTCTGACCATACTCTTCATTAAACCATACTCTGTACCTTAATTAATTTAAAGTCAAATTAAGACTATAAATGAGGGCTCCTCCGATTCATTTATCTTTCCATAGTTTATTATGGTGCTTCTCAAACCTCAAAGTGCATATGAATGCAGATTCTGATTCATTACATCTGATGTAATGAATGTACAAGCTGATACCCTGCTTTTCTAAAAAGCTCAAGAGATGTTCACATTAGTGGACCATGGACCACATTTTTTTTTTTAAGCTTGGGCTTAAGGTTCAAGAACAATATTGAAACTTCCTAGGAATGAACCTCTCTCATAATACCAAAGCTCCAGAGCACCCTCATTGTGTTCTTCAGAGCCATGGATCAGAATGGAGTAAAGATGGAGCAAGGCTAACCATGTAGGGTGCTGTCCTAGGGAGGGTTAGAGACAGTGCTTTCAAAGAAGTTCTTAGGGTTCATCTACTCCTAAACAGAGGCAAGGAAGCAAAGAGGAAAAGGTAGTTGAATGATATGGGAAATTGTTTCAGAAAGTTGCAGTAGCAGTTCTCTAGAAATTAAAGCTGGTCCCAACCTAGCCTAAATGATGGAGAAACAAGTGCCTCTGGATAGTAATAAACTTATTTTAAATAGGCATGTCCTTGCCCAACTTCCTTAGGAAAATACTTTGTATAGATTCCTTTGCCATTCCCCCTCAAGATAGTGCTCTGCATAGAATACAGGTTAAACGTATGTGGAATGAATGAATGAACAAATGATTGTTCTTTATGTTACAAGCTTTCAGACTATAAGTGACTTGTCTGGCCTATTAGTTATGGAAGACAGATTAGGCTTTATTGAAATGCTATTGTTAAGCATTGAGTTATGCTGACTTATGTAGGTTAAAAAAAACTTTCAAGAAAAGTACACATTACATAAACTGCCTTTTAACTGAGTAGGATGGCTGGCATTTAAGCACTGTGGTTTTTATGTTCTATGCTGGTTGTCTGCCACAGTCTAGCTGAAGTTTAACATTAAATAATGTAAAGTATGTGAATTTGGGGGAGAATTTGCATTTTTATCTCATATGGTTTGTTACCCAAATAGAATTGAGTGGCTACAGTTTTCTATTTTTTCATGTCTTATTTTGTTAATCATTCCAAACACATTTGTTCCATTCCATAAAAATGAGCAGCTTATCTTCCACCTTTGTGAAATTACTGTTAATCATTCTCTAATGTCTGCATTATCCCATTTAATTTGTTCCCCTGTGGTTTTACAATTCCTTCTGCTCACTAATCCAACAGGAGGAATGATGTGCAACAAGCAAATATAGAGAAACAAATAGGTTTTTCTTGTGAATCATCATTGTAAGCCTCGTCAGCAACATCAGAGTTTCTCAAACTGTTATTTAAGAGTCAAATAAACCTACAGATAGAGCATCCCAGCCAATGAGCTTGAAATTTGTCCAAGTAAGGATATAAGCCCAATAGAAGATAGAAGATATTTTTATATCCATGATCCACTCCCACTTCTCATACCTAGCCTTACTCTTGGCTGATGGGATGTTAACCTTAAAACTTGACCATGGTGGGGACATCTGAGTGGGTCAGTTGGTTAAGCCCCTGCCTTCATCTTAGGTCATAATCCCAGGGTCCCAGGATCCAGCCCCGCATCAGGGCTCCATGTTTAGTGGGGAATCTGCTTCTCCCTCTGCCCCTCCCCCTTGCTCATGCTCTCTCTCTGTCTCTCTCAAATAAATAAATAAAATCTTAAAAAAAAAAAAACTTGACCATAGTGAAAGAAAAATTGACATGAGACATATAATGGAAAAAGAAAATACATATAACTTCCCAAGAGATATGTCCCTCTTGCTACCCAAACTTATCTCAGATGATAAAGGATTGCATATCTCCATGTAATTGTTACATAAGCAAATGCATCAGTAAATATTGCCAAATAGTTGCATGGAATATAGAGACATCTAATCAGTTAGCTGGATATTTCTTAAATATCTGAATGTTTCATGTTATATAAATAAAATATCCAGATATTTAACTGAAATTTATCATTCTCATGTAAGTGCTACATACTTTGTATACAAATACCTAAATATGTATTTTGGATCAATATCTTATAGAGCTTTCTGAGATTATATAGCTATAACATTACATATTCATGATAATGTCACATTTATTTTTATGAATAAATGCTACAATTTTTTATTTGTATATTAAAGTAAGAGTGTTCAGGTCTACAATGAGCCCAAGTAGATGCTAAACTAGTATTATCTAATAACAGTTCACTGTGGCTAGGGAAGGAGGCAAGACGAGAACACTGATGGGGTGTACATCTCATTTATTCATTTCCTTTCTAACCATTACCTGAGATACTAAATACAAAAAAAAGTATGCAAGGGCGCCTGGGTGGCTCAGATGGTTAAGCGTCTGCCTTCGGCTCGGGTCGTGGTCCCGGGGTCCTGGGATCGAGTCCCGCATCGGGCTCCCCGCTCAGCGGGAAGCCTGCTTCTCCCTCTGCCTCTCCCTCTCTCTCTGTCTCTCATGAATAAAAAAAAAAAAATAAATAATCTAAAAAAAAGTATGCAAGGATAATAATAAAATAAGTTGACTAAATGCCAAAAGTACCAATATCACATTTAAATCCTGAAATAAAACCTTTTTCTTCTCTATCAGTTCGGACACAAGCAAATTTTTCAACTCAATAAAGAAGATTACTTTTCATGCCACAATTCTAAATTATCCTTTTTCATTCTACATGTCTAGGGTCTTTAGCAATGTCACACTATAATTATGCTAAAGTGTGGGTGATTAGGAAGGGAGACTATTCCCCTATTACCTTCTCCTTGCCTTGTGGGAAGTTACAGCAGGATATGAAAGATTATCATGTGTATTGTGCCATGACTCTGTTCTCTCTGTTCATTAGACAGCCCACTTGACTACTATCATAGGAAAAGTTGATTTGAACATGAAATACACCACTGCTAATTTTTACCTTCACTGTATACTCAATACAGATAGAGAATACACATGTAAGCTGAAGTCCACTTAATCTCAGATCGTGCCCTTAATTCTGATGTTCTCTTTTAACCTACAGCACCATTGACATAAATGCTTATACTCCTGGTCTTATCTCTACTGAAGTCTTTTATAGACAACTCCTTTCTATGATTTACACCTCATTATAAAAATCAAATTTCTGGGCTGTCAGAAAGAAATTGAGTGCAGCAAGCCGGGAACTAGTTCTCTGACATCCTGAGATGGCATATCAGCCTGGAGGTGTAATTCCCAAAACAGAAAGTTGGAATTATAGATACCACCTACATTCATTCATAAATAGAAGAAATAATGATGGCACAGAACAGTGATTTTCAAGTCATAGTGCAAAAGATTCTAAAAAATATTTAAATTTAAAAAAATTCATCTATGACTAAAGATATGAAAATTCACCAGGACTCATTTCCCTCTTGTACCATAAATTAATATCACATTTATCTTATTGGAAAAATAGAAATATTAATGGTTTATAAAATGAAACAGAGTGGTTAACCTCTCTTCAGAGGGAGGGTCTCCCAGTTTCCTTAAAGCTCTACTAATCTTGATAACACTAGTTATTTTTACTCTTTGAACTTTAATCTGTCCCTTTGACTACTTTGAGGAGATATGTAGGCACAGTATATAACTTTGATTTTTAACTAATTATGAATTAAAGTTTCTTAAAGCACCTACAGTAATTTGGATCATATGAACAAGAACTAAAATTAGACCTAAGAACTTCATAAACCATTTCCTCTTCATTCACTATTCATTAATGTGTCCATTTTTAAAAAGAATCATGTATTCTTCTTGTACTCAGCTCCCTCCACTCCCCATTCTCTCACCATCAGCATCTAACACATACTTTCATATGTTCAGTAAATGTATGTAACAAATTTATGTGTCTGTTAGCATATATGTTTCTTTCTCATTAATGAGACAGGGTGTGGAATACTCAACCCTGGAGAGCTTTGAGAAGTGAATAAAACCTATGTTTTATATGATACATTATTCCCTTCAGGAGCCTGGGCCAGGTGATCTCTTAAAGTTGTTTTTTGATCTATAACTAAAAAATCAATGAGCCATCATTAGGTTATTCTATACTATTTAGTATATAGTGCTATTGCTCAAGAGTACTAAATGGTGCCCCTGGGCTCTGAAAAAATTAATGTACAACCCTTAGGGTCCAAATTATTGCCAGGGAGTGATTTAGGTGATGAGAAATAAATTCCATTAATACCTAGCTAAGTAGTTAATCAGAAAGTAAAATAATAATAGTAATAAATAAAGAATTAAATGTGTTTTCCCATTTTGTCCCCCATGGACAGAAAGAATAACTATTAGGTGTGTTCCTCATAAAAATCTTTAATAAATTTTAAAGTAGTGATCAAGACTTCCCTTGGGTTTCTTACCTCTCAACTAAATATTCCCTATTCCTTTAATCTTTACACAGAGGATCTGTTTTCATCCCTTTAATCACCTTCATTGGTCTTTTCAATGTCCTCCTCAGTTTATCCACATCTTTATCAATGTGATAATCCCTAATATTAATCTGATGAGGGACTAGAATATATTCAAGAACCACAAGACGTGCTCTTTCTTGCCTATACTTTTAAATGTTAGCTTAATCTCATGACAAACACCATGACAACTTTACAAATGGCAGATCTGTAGTTTCCGTAATGACAAACCGCAAGTATGGGTAACCATTCTAGCCAGTGATAATAGTACCTAAGACCTCTCTGGTTTACATGTCAAGTTTACGAACCAGGCTCTGTTTACTTTTGGCACCAAAGCATTTCACTAACCACAAGAAGTAATGCAGCAATATTGATGACCTACTGTAGTAGGACTATAAAAACATACATACAAATCTCACAGGTCTGAGAACAACTATTGGTGCCCAGCCATATCAGGCTTTTCCCTCAGTAATCACATCTATCTATGAAAGAATACTGAATCTAATAAAAGAATACAAGATCACTGTGATTTATGCCTCTGGGTTAGTGTGGTAGCCTCTGCTTGGTACTTCTTACTTTCTCATTTTTATTAAGTTTGTCAATAATTTGGCTAATTAGTGCTCCTGGAAATAGCTCCTATTACAGTTAAAACAAAACAAAACAAAACACAAAAGAGTCAAATGTGAGAAATACCATGACACACACTTCTTAATTCAGTTGCCTGGTTGTTGTTTGTTCTCCCTTGTACTAGCAATTTATTGATATATGAGGATATTAGTGATCTGAAATTCTCCAGTTTCCCTAAGGAAAGTGAAAAAGAATTATATGCTCTGTAAGCCAATGCCTAGGATCCGGGGGGCTTAGTGTGTGAAATTCATTAAAATCTGTTTATTTTTCCATTTGTGAGACTCAGTTTTGCCTAAAGCCTGATACAACTATCTTGAAATCAATCTCATTCCAAATGTAAGAGTCAACTTTAAAGTTGTATTTTTCACAGTTATTTTGAAAGATGGTTCAGATTATGACCTCACTGAAATTTGCCATTGGTAAGAAAAGAGGAAAGGAATCCAGTCAATGAAGGCCAAAAACAGATGGTCTGTTCTTCTTCCCAATTCATGTCTGTTTACCACTGTGATACATTTTCAACTCTTCCACAAAGTCATTATATCCTACTAAGCATTCTCAATCACTTCAATAGCTCCTTTATTTCTTGAAGTTACCATCTTTTTGCAAGTAAGGAAGAATGTGAAAAAAGGTGGTCAATGAGAGGAAGGAAAGTCAAATCACCCATATGTTGTGTATGACAGCAACAGTTTTATTCACATGAGAACAACTGACTCTTAGAAGAATGGTAAAGAACAGTTTGGAGAACAGCTTATTAAAACTAAAAAAAAAAAAAAAAAGATAAAAGCAGTCCTAATCCTATAAGGAGACTAACCCAGATGGTAAGTAAAAAGTCAAAGGGATTGGGTTTCATCTGACAACAGGTATGGTCAGATCAGATACTATTTAGATATGAGGGAAGATACAGATATATATCTGTACTTAGGCTTAACGGAATGTAAGGTTACCATTTGGGAAACTTAATGAAAAGACCTGGTACTTTGTTGGTAACAGACATTATTTCCATAGTAAAATCCAAGTATTATTGGCAATGTTAGATATCTATACTTACATATATCACAATCAAACTGTTGAAAGACAGATTTTTTTTTAAGATTTATTTATTTATTTTAGAGAGATGGAGAGAGCGTGAGTGAGAGGGGCAGAGGGAAAGGGAGAGAGAATCTCAAGCAGACTCCATGCTGAGCACAGAGCCCCATGCAGAACTCAACCTCACCACCCTTAGATCAGGAAATGAGCCGAAACCAAGGGTCAGATGCTTAACCAACTGCACCACCTAGGCGCCCGAACAAATTCTTGAAAGTGAGAGAAACAACTTATGTAAAAGAGATCTTCATTAAGATTAACAGCTGACTTTTTATCAGAAACCACTGAGGTCAGAAGGCAGTGGGATGACATATCCAAAATGCAAAAGAAAAGGACTGTCGACCAAGAATTCCATGTCCAACATAACTATATTTCAAAAATAAGACATTCCCAGATAAATAAAAACTAAGACAATTTATCACTACTGAAACAAGAAATATTAAAGGGAGTCCTGCAGGCTGAAATGAAAGAATACTAAACAGTAACTTGAATCCACATGAAGAAATAAAGGGGGAAAAAAAAGCTCATAAAAGCTCATTAAAAAAAAAAAAGGTTCATTCATAAAAAAAGGAGGGCTGCAGATTGAAGCCCTCTGTGGATATTACCCTTTTCATTAAGGACCATAAAGAAAGAAAATTGGATTAAAATGGCTAACTGTTCTTAAAACAATTCCCACAAATGACAATAATTATAGATTTTGGTTTCTTTGGTTCCCTTGGCTCTAATCTTTAGTAGCATAGTATGATGTAGAACACCACATCAAATACTTTCCTCATGACACACATTTAATATCCTCATGTTACAGACCGTGGGTCAAGATTCCAGTTCAAATGCAATTAGGTTCAAGTGACACAATAGGAGCCACAGGAAATGTGAGAGCTGTCAAATACTACACTGTCCTCACTACTGAGCTAGACTGTACCAGAAAGAGGCTAGCCTTTAAGACTTCCATTCTCCCATCTCTGACAATTCTAAACTTGACCTCTGGGTCAATCTTTACTAAATAGGCATTTTAATGACAGGCTAAAAGGGTTTTTGTTGATGGTGGTGGTAATATAAAATAAAAAGGTAGAAAGAACTGATTAACGTAACTATATAGAGGTAAATAAAAAGTATGTATTTTTGGTTTTGTCTCTTTTATCTGATTTAAAGGCAACTGCATAAAGCAATAATATAAAACTGTGTCGATGGGCTTATAGTGGATAAAAGTGTAAGTTGTATGATAATAATAGCACAAAGGAAGGTGAAGAAACAGCTATATAGGAGCAAAGTTTTTTAAACAATTGAAATTAATATGGCATCAATCTGAACTACACTGATATAAATTGTTTGCTGAAATCCCTAGGGCAATCATTCAAAAAAGTATAGTAAAAAAAATGAGAAGAGAATTAAAATAGTGCACTAGAAGATATCTATTTAACACAAAAAAAGGCAGTAATGGAGGAATAGAGGAGCAAAAAAGCACAAGATATAGGAAACCAACATCAAAACGTAGATGTAAGTGCTATCTTATGGCCAATTAATTACATTAAATATAGATGGATTAAGCACTTCAATCAAAAGGCATATTGGTAGATGGAACAAAAAGGAAAAAGATCCAACTATCTGCTCTCTATGCGAGACACATTTTAGGTTCAAAGACACAAATAGATTGAAAATAAAAGGATGGAAAAAGATATACTATGCAAATAGTAACGAAAAGAAAGCTAGAGTCAGTATACTAATATCGAACAAAATCGTCTTTGTTTTGAGGCCATTTAAAGTTAAGGAGAAGCATGAGATATGATTCCTAAGCCATTAATTGCCTCACTCCAGGGTAGTGGTTTAGAAAGTGAGGAACATCTACCACCAATTCCCACCTCTTAATTATTGTCCTCTCCTTTTCTGTGGCTTAGGGAAGAAGAAATTGCATAAAAAACTAAAAGTGATTACAAACCCTGTCTAAAATATAGTTGTTTTGATTTTATTTTTTAATAAAATCCTATTATGAATGCTTTAAGATCTTGAAGATATTTTTCTAAGCTTCTTTTAAAAGACTTACTGTTTTACCTTTAATATGAAGATCTGTACTTTATCTACAGTTGACTTTCCTGTGTAGTTGAGAGATATGAGATATGAGTTAGGAGATATACATATATGTATATGTATTATTCCCCATGGATGGATATCCAATTCACCTAGCACCACTTATTAAAATGACCATCCTTTCCCCATTACCCCCAGGGCATCTTTTTTTGTGATTTTGAAGATCTTTTCTTTTTTTCCCTCTTTTAGCTGGCTAATGAGAGTTTTGAAGATGTTATCCAGTAAATATTGATGCACAGAAAATCATGAGCCCAGATCTTGAAAATAAAAAACACTGATGCTATTATTTCTACTATTCCTCAGTGCTTTATAGTCTAGCAATGCTTAATACATATTCCCTTCTCATGATTTTTACTTTCTTTGAAAAATATTTTTCTTAATAAGTAATATTGTTCATTGATTTTTAAAAACTAAAATTATAAAATACAGAATATAAAGCAGAAAATAAGAATCACCCATAATCTCACCGACCAAAAGAAAATAACTAAACACTTTTGATGAATTTCTTCTTATTCTTTTTTCTAATAAGTTCATTCTAATATTTAATTCAAAGTTACTACGCACATAAAAGCACAGAAATTTATAATTAAAACATAGAAGATGACTTCTTACCAAAATATGTACTTAAGAACACTTAAGAATGCAGAAGGGAAACAAGATGGCACAGACTCATCTTTCTCTGTTTTTCTCCTTCTAAGTACAGCTAAAAAACTCTGAAAATAACCCGAGTCAGCTCTGAAAGTTGAAAAGAGGAAGGTGAACTAGCTAGAAATCTCAGAACCGACAGGAAACATAGCATCCTGGCATCTTCTGATCTTTCCCTGTCCCCATTTGCACCAGCAGAAGGAAAACTAGGCCCAACATCTTCTGGTCACCAACTAAATGGCAGAATATGGTCCAGATAACTGAATTCCTTTTCCAGATTGAAACTAAATCAGCCTGGATTATTATTCTCTGCCCCCATGGCCAAGATTATTCCTGACCTCCAAACTCAGAGACACAATGCAGCCTTGATTGAGTGGGAACCCTCCCAACAATAGGAAGTTCATGGAACTATCTCTACCCCATGAGCAGGAGTGTCCCTTCCCTTAAAAACCTAAAGACTCTTAAGTCCCTAGCCTTGTGGCTGGCACCAAAAAAAATCGTCAGAGACCAACCAGCACGAGGCAGGTAAACCAAAGAGATAAAAATAGACTACAAAGGCTCATAAGGATAAGTTGTCAGTGCAACTGTAGGCCATAAAATGTAGGGCAGGACCTGCATGCTAAACCAGAACATACGACATAAGATATAGAAAACCATAGAAGAAATAGAAAACATGAAGAGGGGACTGTCTGATAAAGCAGAAAACTTAAATGGGATCCAAAGTACCCTAAAATAATAATCAAAATTTCCAGGATACATTTGAAAATCATTTGCCACAACAAGAGATAGGAAAATTACAACTTGAATGAGAAAAGCCAACAGATACCAATTCTAAGGTAAATGGGCTATACTGAAATTATTTGACAAAAATTTTACCATAGCCATCCTAAAATTTCTTCAACAAGCAATTATAATTAACCTTGAAAAAAAAATGAAAATCTCATCAAAAATAAAAAAATCTCACCAAATGAACATCATAGAGCTAAGAAATACAATAACTGAAATAAAAAAAAAAAATTCAGGGGTGTCTGGGTAGCTCAGTCATTAAGCGTCTGCTTTCAGCTCAGGTCATGATCCCAGGGTTCTGGGATCGAGCCCCACTCAGCAGGAAGCCTGCTTCTCCCTCTCCCACTCCCCCCCTGCTTGTGTTCCCTCTCTCACTGTGTGTCTCTGTCAAATAAATAAATGAAATCTTTAAAAAATAATTAATGGAGGAGCTCAACAGCAGAATGAATATGGAAGGAAAGAATCAGTAAACTTGAAGCTAGAATAACAAATTACTCATTCTGAACAACAGAAAGAAAACACACACACACACACACACACACACACACACACACACACAAAGATCCAATGTCCATTTCATCAGTGCCAGAAGAAGAGGAGAAATAGAATGGGGCTAAAAACATATTGAAGCAATAATAGCTATAAATTTCCCAAATTTGGTAAAAGACATGCACCTACAGATTCAAAAAGTTGACCAAACCTCAAACTGAATAAACTTAAAGAAATCTAAACCAAGAAACATTTAAGTTAAAAATTTAAAAACAAAGACAAAATTTTGAAAGCAGCCAGAGACAAAAAATACTACCTATAGGGAGAAACATGTGATATTATTCTCATCTGAAACCACGAAAACCAGAAAAAAAGTGGTAAGACATTTTTAAAGAATTGTCAACCCCAAATATATCCCTCAGGGATAGAGGAATAAATAAAGACATTTTCAGACAAAGAAAATTTAAGAGAATTTGTCATCAGCAGACTTATCCTCAAAGAAGAAAGAAAGTACTCCAAACAGAAAGAAAATGACAGCAAGATAAGATTTAAAATTCCAGAAAGGAAGGACAAACAATGCAATGGGTGGAAATAACATTAAGTAGACCATTCTTCTCTTCATGAGTTTTTAAAAATCACATTTGATCACTGAGGCAAAAATTATAAGACCATCCATTCAACATATGTAGAGAAAATATTTCAGATAATTGTATTTTCAAAGTTGAAAGATAAAGAGACCTAAACGAAATAAGGTTTCTACACTTCACTGGAAGTAGTAAAATGCCAAGACTAGCACATTGTGATATGTTATATAGGTATATTATAATATCTAGAGCAACTACTAAGAAAACTAGAAAAAATACACTCAAAACCATTAAAAATTAAAATAGTTTCCTAAAAAATGGTCAAGTAACTCACAGGAGGGCGAGAAAAGAGAGAGGTATAAGAATAAACAGAAAAACTATGGCAGACTTAAGCCTTGTCATATCAATAATTACCTTCAATATAAATGATCTAAATATACCAATTAGAACACAGAGTTGGCAGAGTGGAATAAAAATCATGACCCAACTATATGCTGTTTATAAGAAATTAACTTCAAAAACAACACAGGTAAGTTGAAAGTAAAAGGATGGAAAAAGATAACACCACATAAACATGAATTTAAAAGAAAAATTCAGAGAGAATTCTTTCTTTATTAACATACTCATGATGTATGGGGCTCCATGTTTGTGAAATGGATTGATGACTAGAGATTTGCAGTTTCTTAGCTCTTCCTGAACCAAACTACTCAAGTATTAAGTCAAGATCTTACAAATATATATGTTTTAAAACAGTAATAACTAGAAAACCATCTAGATGAGCACACTGATCTGAAATTGCTGGCAGGAGGTTGCTGGTCAGAAAAGCAGCCAAGGCTAAAGGAAACACATATGCAAGATCAGTTAGATAAATGAGGGCCCAGCCTCATGGTTTGCATTTGAAAGAGTTTTGAAGCATTACAAAAATAGCAATAGAAGAGGTACTACTGAAAAGATGATTTTTATCCTCAGTTCTGTGGTGTGGCTTGTGGCTGTTTTTTTCAACATCTGTCAGTCTCTATCAATATATGCCTGTATAAAAATTCAGGCAATTATCATTTGAAAGTTTGTAAAATTATCCACACAGTGAAATTCACCTTCTCAGTTGTAGTTTGACAGCAAGGTTGGTCAGTTAGATCCAAATAAAATTAGCCTTCAGTAAGATGTTTTCACATTACTATAATAAACTTCCTGGCACATATAGTACCTTTTAGAGGACCAGAGGCCTCACCCAAATGTACCAGAAAACCTTTTGACTAGACCTGACGGCATGCAGTCCACTGAAGTGCTGGAAGTCCTTGGGGGGGCAGGGGGGTTAAGGGCGGGTGGGGTGGGGGTGGGGGATGGAAATTGTCCCTTGCCTCTCACTTTTTCCCTTAGACCTTGTGATATGTTATATAGGTATATTATAATATCTAGAGAAACTACTAAGAAAACTATAGAAAAAATACACTCAAAACCATTAAAAATTAAAATGGTATCCTAAAAAATGGTCAAGTAACTCACAGGAGGACGAGAAAAGAGAGAGGTATAAGAATAAACAGAAAAACTATGGCAGACTTAAGCCTTGTCATATCAATAATTACCTTAATATAAATGATCTAAATATACTAATTAGAAGACAGAGTTGGCAGAGTGGAATAAAAAAAAATGACCAAACTATAGAAATAAAAAAACATCACCCAACTTCACATTGTAGAAAAGTGAAGCTATATTTTTTTTAACATAGATGAAAATATACTAGACTTTCTATATATCAATCAATTCTAGGATGTCCTGTGGGTTTAAGAACCAAAACATGATGTTTTGATACATGTATATTGTGTATTTGATACACATACACATTCACTCATGAAATGATTACCACAACAGGGTTAATTTAACACATCCATCATCTCACAAAATTATCATTCTTTGTGTGTGTGGTGAGAACATTTTTTCCTGAAGTACTGTCTTCCCAAAGAGACGTTAACAAATATAAATATTGATTTCCACCTATCATTTCCCTAGCATCTTTCACTCACCAAAGACAACAATACCCTCATAACAATAGATGTCATAAAAGCAGTCACTCCCTTTGCAGAGACCTGAAGAGCAAGGAGGACTTTCTCAAGGTCACCTTTTACTTTTCTGATGCAAGCACCAGCACCCCTGCTCTTTGGGTAAAGGCATCTCTCATGCTGCAGTTTTCTTCCACCAACTATAATGCACTACTGGTGATTTTCATCTACTTCTGTATGAAAACATGATAGAATGCACCTCTTCCCTGGGTTATTTCCATAGCTACTGTATTTATTATATTAATGTTTATCACTGGGATGTCATTTAATGAATGTCGGCAGGGGGGAGGGAGGAGATAGAATGTTCACTGAAAGAAGCTGTGCCATTAATTCAAATGGATGGTAAAGACAAGCGTGCACATTCACATGGCCATATGGGGGCTGTTTTAGGGCACTGAAGCAGTTAATTTTGTTTTAAAGACACAAGCTTAGATAAAATAGATCTTTTTGACTTTGTTGAGAATTGAAATTATAAAGCATGCAAGGCTTCAGATCAAAATGCCATATTATTCTCCCCTCCCCACCTTATCTGAGGAGTGTAATGCCCTTACAATGGCCCACTTCTTGAACTCTTTCCAATTTCAGATATTTCCTATCTCTTTTAATACCTCATTGCTTTTGCATCAATTACAGCCTGACCTAAAGCTGCACTGGAAGTGGAAGTGATATATAGTGGAATCCATTTAAATGAATTTCTGATGAAAGAATAAAACTGTTAAAAGAATAAATTTACTGCACACAAATTTATACAAATCCCGTATATGCTGTGAAATCCTCTTAAATGAAAAACTGATGAAAGATTAAAATGTTAAATGAATTAAAATCCACCATACTGGTGAAATATAATGATGATTTGGCCTACTAAATGAATGGCTGAAATGAAGATATAAATTTGAAGTGCTCCAATGTATGTCAATTTTAAATGTGTGGTGAGCCAGCATAACACAAAAATATGGCTCTTGCTATTAAAGGAACACATTCTTTGTTGAACCAGCCATTATTTAGAAACACCTGTGTTGGTTCTTTGCATGATGAAAAAGTCAAATACCCTGTTTCTCACACAGGTAACATTATGCATTAACTTCTTTCTCTTTCCTAATCTTTTGTCATTTGGTCTCTTTCGGTTATATTTCAGTTTGTATATAGTACCTAAAGGGTGGATAAGAATTGGGACCCTCCCATGGCTGTTTCTACCTTTCAACGGGGGTCCTTACTAAAATAGTGGTTAGATCTTGTTCACTGAATATACATTAGCCAAAAGCTAATATTAGGATATAAATTTCCAGTGAGACACAGGGAGTTAGCCAAGCAATTCCTATTAAGAATTACTACTCTATCTAATTCCCAATTTAACATTAAAAAAATAAAAATTCTGTTGTAAAGTTTCTAGCACTTAAAATAAGTTTGCAAACTAGTTTCTTGCCCAGAATTATAGGTTCCAACTCAGTTTAGGGCATAGGTGGTATGTATTTTGTTGGTAATAAACTCAAAGCCTTGGTCACTCAAATGTCATACTCTCTAATTAGGCACAATTGGAAGCCTTTGATCATTGCCAGGAAAAACAAAAGTGCAATTGCACTATGGAAAACTTCACCCAGCAGTCCTCTGACCTCAGTTCAGATTATGGTATTACAACCATTTGCAATTAAAAGCCATGGCCAGGAAGAGGTCATTATCCCCACAGGCACCTCTGGTGGTGCCCAAATTTCTAGGCATATGGCCAAATGCATGTGACCATTAATTCAAATGCATCTACTGACCATCAAATGATATATAATTTGTCTTAAAGGACCAAGAGGGGTGAGGTTTCTATGCTAATTAGGTCTGGCCAATCCTGAACTTGATTCTAGGGAGAAATAGAAAGTTGCTTTTAGAGAGCCTTTGAATTTTTCATCAATCCTACATATTTTGGGGTCAGGAATTGTCCCAACCTTCAGTGGAATTCCTAACAAGGAGGAAATCCCAAGGCATGGCTACAAATGATCCAGGGTAGTCTGTGGTAGCAGCTGGCATAGTCTAGAAGTAGAAGTCTTGGGTGCTTCAATATCCCTTAAATTTCTGTGATCTAAAAGGCCAGGTGTTTGCCTTTAGTGGATAATCTTGATCTAATTTGTCGACTGTAGTAGTTGCCACACCAGCTTCTAAACGCCCTAAGAACAAGAACTGAATCTTGGTTATCTCTGTAATTCTAAGGAAACCCACAGCACTAAGTAAGTGTTGGATTAAACTGAAACAGTACAGAGCAATTTTACTGAGGCAGGAGTCATAAGTGAACAAGACTTGGGGCTTTAGCACCCCCTGGGGGATGTCGCAGTTGGCTTCCCTTCTATTTTTTTTTTTTTTTTTTTTTTTATTCATTCCAGACTATGTAGGAAGGGCCTCTTATGAGGAGCTAAGTACTAGGAATGGAATGTTTATCCTCAGGAGGCTTACTACCTGTTAAAAGTGCTGAAAAGTACTGCCAAATTGTTGTCCAATGATTCTTTATAGAGCAACAATTATTTCCAGGGCCTGTGGGAGGCACGGAGATGCAGGAGTAAACAAGGTGTAATTCCATCTAAGGGAGCTCTGATGGGGAAAGAGGCAGTTACAATTGAACGTGAGAATGTTCCAAAAGGAGTACGTAGGGAATGCAAAGAAGGAAGTATGATCTAAACTGAAACCTGAAGGATGACTAGAAGTAGGTTAAAAAAAAAAAAAGTGTATAAATAGGAGAGCTACACCTACCAGATGACTTCATTTTGTGGATCCATATGTTCTAATATTTGAATTTTAGGTTCTTCATTAACATACACATATTTTCATCTTTCAAATAAATAATATGAAAAGTTAACTTTACCAAGTGTTTGACACTTTTTAAATAGCTGATGAGTATCCACGGCTTATTTCCTTATGATTTCTTTTTGTACATATGTCTACCAAGTAGGTCAGGTGTTACCATGTAAAATTAAATATTTATTGGTATTACTATCATCTTAGGGCTTAAAGACTTCCAGGACTTATTAGAGTTAGAGTGAAAAAGAATTCTGATATCATGAAGTTAAATCAAGTATAGTGGAAGTATATTAAATTGCTAAGGGTTAAAATATTTATGTTCTTTAAACTGTAACTAAAAATAATAAAAATAATGAAGACACTAAAAGACACAACTTGACAGGAAGGCAACAAGTAGAATCTAAAAGGTTATTTTTGAACATTTCAAAGACCTCTTTTTCTCAAGTCTTTTTTCTATTTCTAATTTAAATATGTTAGGAATTAGAAAACCAAGCACATCTCAAATTTCACATTACCAATCAAAATGTCAGACTTCCATTTTTGCATGCACTTAATTCTTTCTAGACTGAGACTGGGTATAAAATGAGATACAAGGGTTTATGAATATCTATCTGGTCACCTAATGGTGACTTAGGCTTCTCGGTTTATATGAGCTATCTGCTGATCCATCTTGGAACCATCCACTGGGAACTTGCTATAAAGTAGAGTTTCTAGGGGAATAAGTCTCTAATCACCTTCATCAGAATCACCTGCAGAGTTTGGATTTATGAAATGCATAATCCTGGACCCATGCCAGGTCTACTGGATCAGAATTGGGAGGAGGGCTTAGGAAAGTAAGTTTTAACAACAAAATTAACAAAAGTAATTTTAATGCACATTTCAGTTTTTTAAATGGTGAAACACAATAGGAGGTAAGTCTTCAAATCATGAAACCCTGAAGAGAAGCTGTCCAAAAACTCAATTTTCGTGTTGACTAGGATTCTGACTGAGAGTAACGGAAAAATTCAAAAGGAAAAAAAAATCTCTGGTAGCATCTAGAGAGATTGTAGGGGATCACAATCATGATAGGAAGGAAGAGTTTTTTTTGTTTTTTGTTTTTTGAACTAAGATGCAGCAGTGCTCATCAGGAAGAACTGCAGCTCCCTAAAAGACGGAGTCAACAGCCATGAGAAATCATTAGGGAAAATTAGTGAGCTAAGAGGCTAGCCTCTGGAGTTTTGGCAGGGATCACATAAGCCCTGGGTCAGTACAACATAGATCCTCAACAAATTTTTGTGGGATGAGTGGATGGATGGAAATCCTGGTCTCCTTTTTAGTGTGTCAGTGTATTAAGAACTACAGTTACAGAGATTCTAAGAAAATGGAACTTTATGTATTTTGATCACAAAAATATTCTGCAAATCTGTGATTTACTGTTAGAATGTTTTCAAGTGTGACATGCTAGATTGTCTCATAGGGCATTTTTCTGGATGCCTATAGGAGACACATGAAGTAATATGGATGTTTTGTGCTGGGGCCAATCTGAAGCAAAATTTCCAAGTATAAATAGATACCTGTGATTAATTTGTGCTTTACTTGACAGTAACTATTGACAGAATTGATCAGATAGGCATCATTTCACCTGAAGCTTCCTCTAGAGCTTGGTATACAAGTCAAGAGTATTATTTCAGTTTGGGGATTTAAAACAGGTAAGAGAGAATTTCCCTTGGCAAAATGTTAAAGTTGAAAAATTCTTGGCCTATGCATTTGGAGAACAAGATGCTAATTCTTCTTCTTTTTTTTTTAATTTATTTGAGAGAGAGAGTGTGTGGGGTTGGGGAGGAGCTGCAGAGGGAGAGGGAGAGAGAATCTCAAGCAGACTCCACACTGAGCACGGAGTCCTATTTCACAACCCTGAGATCATGACCTGAGCTGAAACCAAGAGTCAGATGCTTAACCCACTGAGCCACCCAGTGCCCCAACAAGATGCTAATTCTACCACTAATTCATTGTGCAAATTTGGACAGGTTATTGCATACCAGTTAGTAAAACAAGAAAATTAGATTATTATTCTAAAGGGCTAGGCTAGTTGTAATCAGTAACATGCTTGTAGTTTTTTTGTTTTTATAAAATCTTTTTTTTTTTTTTTTTAATTTGACAGAGAGAGACACAGTGAGAGAGGGAACATAAGCAGGGGGATTGGGAGAGGGAAAAGCAGGCTTCCCGCCGAGCAGGGAGCCCGAGGTGGGGCTTGATCCCAGGACCCTGGGATCATGACCTGAGCCGAAGGCAGGCGCTTAACGACTGAGCCACCCAGGCACCCCACTCATAAATAGTTAACAACTAGATCTCTGAGGGAGGGGAAAAAAAGCCCTTATATTAGCATTTTCTAATTTACATGAAGTAAAGACTCCCTTTGTAGCAAATTTCAACCTGTCAATATGGTATCACTGAATGCAGAGTTGGGAAGAGATACATACAATTCTTGCAAGGTGGTAGGAGATAATATTCCATGTAGCATAATAATATTTTATGTAATTATTCTCCAATCTGGAAATTCACTTTCTCTTTTTTGCTCTTCTTCATTAATCTTTAGATTACGAGAAGTGAAATTTCTGAATCAAAGGGTGTATGTGAACATTTCTAAGGCTCTTGATAAATACTGCCAAATTATGTCCAAAAAACCTGTACCAATTTATATACCCACAAACAGTGAGGAATGAGTATCTCACCATACTATTGCCAACAAGGAGTATTATTTTTTTTAAAACAGCCTTCTTAATTCTGTAACCTTTTTTTCTGAATGTATAGTTCTCAACTGGACACACTTTTAAGTATACTAGTTAACAATTTGTGTTATATCTTCGAAAAATGTCTATTAAAAAACTTTGTCATTTGTCTATTGTAATTCCTAATGGATTTTTCTATTTAATTTATGTAAGTATTTTATAAGTTGAGTCTATAACCCTTTGTTAGTATGTTGCAAATATATGATTATGAAGTTGTTTAATGTTCAAAAGTACTACCTCTTTTATGATTAAATCTGTGGATCTTTTTCCCATTCCTTCATCAACTTTTCTGGTTTTCATTTTACACTTAATTATTTAAACCATCTAAATTTACTTTGACCTATAGTATGAGGAAAGGATCTACAATGTTTTTTTCCCCAAAAAACTTTAGTCAATTTCTCCTTATCTCTTTTTCAAAATCTTTCTCCTCCCAACGTAATGTATCATTACATTACAATCATCTTCATCAAATATTAAATTTTTATATATGTAGGGATCTGTTTTTGCCCATTTAGCCTTTTCTATTGATCTATCTGCCTACTCTCAAAGCAGTAACTTTCTATTATAATATTAATGCCCCATTATAATTAATTTCAATATCTAGCAGGTAATTTTCTGTTGTTTTCTTAAATCTTTATAAGTTATTTCTTCCAGATAACTTTATAATGGTTCAGCCTGTTAAAAAAGCCCAATGAACTTTTTATATCTATTATATTAAACATTAAATATTATATTAAACATATAGTGTTTGTATCTTTGCAATATGAAACAATTTAAGTCTTATTTTTATATTTCCTGGTAAATCCTATGGTTTTCTTTATGTATCTTGTTGAAGTTATTAGTATATATGTAATGCTTTTCATGCTACTATAAACAGTATTTTCAATCTATTTTCATATAGATAGGTTATGATCTACATATTTCACTACTGACAAGTAGAAAAGCCATTGATTTTATATACTTGTCACTTAAACTTAATTCACAAAATATTTTTTTAAAAATTAATCTTGAAGAGTTATCTTTATACCATTACATAAATGATGATTTGTTTTCAGTTTTACATCTTAGTGTGTTGGCTAGGAATTTCAAAACAATAATAATGGTGAACTTTCTTGTTTGCTTCCTTGCTTCCCCTCCCTTTTTTTTTTTTAAATTTGGAGAAAGTTGTCTATTACATGCAATAGGTAAATTCATCTGTGTTTGCACCTTTAAGTATTTTGTTAGCTCTCTGTTTGAGATACATATCTTTGAGCTAAGAAGCATACTTCTATTTCTAATATTTTAAAAGTATTTTTTGTTGTTGTATTTTTAACTATTTGTTTTTAATTCATTAAGTATTAAATTTTACCAGATAGATTTTTGGTATCTGTTGATATGTTTTAGAAACCAGTAAATAAAGAGAAAAGATTAAGTATTTATCTGTCTCTCCTACATGAACTATATCCCTAGATAATCAAATAAAAGATCAGGAGACATTTCTCTGTATAGACATATTCTAGCTAATAAATAAGAAATGAATGATAAATTAGAATTTCACAATTTTACAAACTCTAACAAACTAATGGAACAGACACTGGCCACCAAATACTAATTTCCAGGATGTGCAGAAGACCAAGGAATGTATTAAACTGTACCACAGGGTAGCAATCAGTCAAATACATACTCTGGAAAACTCTATAGTCAAACCTGATTCTTTTAAACAAATAAATTTTAAGAACAAAAAGAGGGTCACCTAGGTGGCTCACTGGTTGGGCATCTGACTCTTGGTTTTGGCTCAGGTCATAATCTCAGGGTCCTGAGACAGAGCCCCACATCAGGCTCTGTACTCAGCATGAAGTCTATTTGAGATTCTTTCCCTCTCCCTCTTCCTACCCCCTCCCTTCCCCTTCCTCCCACCCTCTCTCCTCCCTCTCCCTCAGCTCCTCCTACTTTCTCTCTCTCTCTCCCTCTCTCTTTCAAATAAATATATACAATCTTTAAAAAAATTAGAACAAAAAGATATGGAAGGAGGAAGGAGGCCATGAGCCAAGGAACGCAGGCAGCCTCTACAGGAGACAAGGAAACAGATTATCCCCTAAGGCCTCCAGTAGAAATGCAGACCTGTTAATATTTTCATCTTAGCCCACTGAGATCCATTTCTGACTTCTGACCTCAGAACTACAGGATAATAAATTTGTTTGCTTTAAGCCACTAAATTTGTGTTCTTTTTTTTTTATAGCAGCAATAAGACATTAATACAGTCTCTAATCACCCTCCACTTTAAGATCATAATTATCTCAGAGAAGGATTATCCTTGATCACAAAAAAGCCTTGGTCCCATTATTGATACAGATGCAGCAAGAGTGGTAATAAGCCTCTTTGAGCTTGTTTTACCAACCTAGAGCTGTACAGTATCAAGCAACCACTGAGGCTTTAAACTTAACTTCTGTCTGAGTTTCCATAAGAATTTCTGATTTGACCTTTATAAACATCTCATTTGTTCTTCTAAGACTAGAAATCCAAACCCAAGAAAATATCCACTCCAGATTTCATGTGTAGTACCTTATAAATTTAAGTGAATTCTATTCTAAGGGTCCCCAAATTTTTCAAGGTCTATGCCCTGCAAAGAAGTGACCTTCTTACTACCTGTTAGGGCTGGAACCCTGTGAGTCAATGTTCCAAAAAACAAGTCCTTAAGAATAATGATTAAATTTTCAAAAATGTCATTAAATATTATATCTGACTGATACAAATATTACAGTGATATAACATACAGTATTCCCAAGATAATATATGTAATATACAAAGAATATAGCAAGAATATCAAGTAAGGAGGTTTAGTAAGTCTGGAGTCGGGCCTAAATACGTGCAAAATTTCTTCCCTAAGTGTGATGTTTATCTCCAATTGAGCATCACTGGCCTAGAAGATGCTAGCTTTTGTTGAGTGTGGGATTTGATTTCACTCTACTTATAAGCTACTGAGATATCCTCTTACTGTCTTATGGATGCTGGCAGAAGACATGTGACTCCTTGGTCAGAGGCAAAGGACTTTACTACTCACATCACAGCAAGCACATAAACATAAAATTGCATTAGTCTCCCTTGTCCCCAGATCCCACTGGGGTGCCAGAGGCTGTACACATATGGAGTTTATGTCACAGGCTGAGGAACACTATGTTTGGGGAAATCCATTGCTTCTATAGAAAGCAGTAAGTAAGGCTTAATTTTTGTCTCAGAAGGAAACATTGCTTCATCCCTCAAAGTTAATCATGAGAGCATGGCCCTGAGAATTGGCGGAGGTGAAAGAACAGTCAGGGCCTTGAAATCTCTGCATTCCTAGCAAGACACACAGGACATGAGAAACCCTTGGACAGCTGTCTTTTTCAACATAGTCAAATGAAAAAAGCAAGGCTGTGGCGAAGTAAACATTTTAAGTAAAAGTAAAAACTGAAAAGTGACAGATAATGCTATAGTGTTGTTGCTTCCCATCATCACATAAGGCAGTCTAGGACTCTGATAATTATGCAAAATCTGACAGACTATTTCATAAGAAATTTGATCAGTGCTTCACAAGAGTTAAAATATATATGGAAAGCAAAACACAAAACAAAAATTTCCGGGGACTCCAAATGAAGCATATAATTTCTCAAATATTTATATTAACATTTTACCTTTGTAAATTGAACCTAGGGAAGACTGAGTGTCCCTTCTAATTTGACAGCTTTCCCACATTACTCTTATAACAGGGTAGCAAAAAGAATTAATTAGTTCTAGCATCTCTTTTTATAAGCAAAAGAACAAATCTTTGTGATTTTTCAAGAACCCTCTGCAAAATCCCAAAGATAGTTTAGGAGTACAAAATATGCTGAAATTTTTATTTTATTTTTTCTACATTTAGGACCTGAATTTGGAAGGTGAAAATCAAAATATTTAAGAGGAGATCTGGGGCACTCACATAGTTACCTATTTAGGTACTGTGACAATAAAACATTTAAAAATAAACATGGAAAGTAGGATGCTTGTAAAAACCTTAGCTCTTTCACAAATGAGGAACCTTTGTTCTTCCTTTTTTCGTTTTGCATAATGGAGAAATAAGTCAATGAAAAGCACAGAAAATTATTCCAGAAAAATACAGCATCTCTGCTAATTTATGTGGACTACACAGAAGGTAAAGAATACCTTTCGTATTGTAGGGGAAGACAATCAGTAAGCCAAGGAAGCAAACTCACTGAGTAAACTTTGCTAAAACTGTAACCTATTTCATAGCTTTTTTTAGATGCAAGTATTATAAACCAGACCAGGGCCAAAAAAAATTCAGTTTCCAAATTTCAGCCTTCTTTATGTATTTTCTTATTATGAAGATAACTAATGTTTTACCTTGGACAGACCTCAGGAAGTTTGCGAGGTAATAACTTATTTTATAGTAGATACTATTTATGTTTGTATACAATGCATTCATCATTGTGATCTTAAAATGGATCAATAAATATTTTTAAATTTCTGTTTTAATTCCTAACATGGTAAATAAATATTGATATTTATAACTCACATGAGCTAAAGCTCCTGGGATCTTCAATGAGTCTCAGTGAAGTGGGTTCGGGAAATAGAAAAATAAAAAGCTTGAAAACTGCTACTTTAAAACAAAAACACTCTTTTTCTATAAAGTATGCACAGTTACATTCCTCTGTTATCATTACTCCCAGTGTAGTTTCAATCATTCATATTAATTAAACTGTTTAACAAATAATCACAAAGAAAATGGGAGGGGGGCTCATTAATAACTCATATGCAAGTCTTTTAGCAGATGAGTAAAGCACATGGATACACCATACAACTTTCTAATGTCACACAATTATCTTAGATACTTTCTTAAAATGGCAGAAATGAACACAACCGTTAACAAGCACCAAAGATAGGACTTCTCGATAGCATATACAAATGAGAATGAGGTATATGAACTTAAAATATGCTTAGTACCCAATAACTATATTACTTGGAAATTTTCTAGGCCTCCAATGATTATCCATTCAATTTGGTATCAGATCTTGGAAATTTTCTTCAAGCTGACATATTATAAAACATAATAACTGTCAAAATAAATTTTTGTCAGAAAAATTACTTCAAGTGAACACAAATTTACTTTTTTCATAATCTTAAACCTTACATAATAGTAATTGTTGGTTACTGTGATCAGTAAAAGAAAAAGCACAGAAAAAACAAACCTAAATAGAATAGAATACATGCTTATGTCTTACTTAACATTGATAAATCAGAGAGGACATAGCTCTTTTTATTAAGCCAAAATTATTGATCTAGTCTCATTTATAAAAGATTCACCTTTATTATATAAACTTGAATTCTTAAGACATTTCTAAGTTAGCTTTTTTTTTAAAGATTTTATTTATTTATTTGAGAGAGAGAGAGCACAAGCAGGGGGAGCGGCAGAAGGAGTGGGAGAAACAGGCTCCCTGGTGAGCAGGGAGCCCGATGTGGGGCTCGATCCCAGGACCCAAGGATCATGATCTGAGCCGAAGGCAGATGCTTAACCAATTGAGCCACCCAGGTTCCCCTCTAAGTTAGCTTCTACAAGAATTTTTAAAGTTAAGTACATTTAAAGTATTAGAAGTTTAAAATGTATTATTTTTCTACAAATTTTAGTAGTGCTCAATTTTTGGTATGTTAATAATTTAATCAGAACAAAGCTCCTTTGAGAGACTTTATAATCTAATTTATTAAATATCCTCTAGGAAGATATTTTACACTAACACAAGAGGTAAAAGCCTTTCTGAATCAAAGAAATATAGACATACAGACTCATGAAGTGCTTAAAGTTTCAGATTTAAAACTTTAGCTGCAAGTCAACTGTAAAGAACAAAATCTTAATAGTCCACATATTAAAGAGCTATACTTCTCCTCAGTGCACAATATTCCTGAGTAAATTGAGCTGAAAATTGGACAAATCAACAAACAAATAAAGAACAATAAACCAGATTTTCTCATCTCTCACCCAACAGAGAAAAGATCTACCATCTACAGAGATTGCAAATAGACCATAAAACCAAACTTCCAGTAACTGCTGCCACCAAGGGTACCTAACTCACAAACCAGGAAAAAAAAATCACTAAAAAGGAAAAAAAATTTCAGAAAAAGAGAAAAAACTGTAGTCCTATTGCCACTTGGGATTCAACCCCTGGGAGCCATGCAAGAGGTTTTTGGCTTAGGCTACTTATGAGATGCACTTCTCCAGCAGTGCACATTGCCAGACAATGGGAGGTGAATCCCCTGGGCTTCTTGGCGGGACCTCCAAAACTGCTAAGGGGTAATTTTAAAAAAAGGACATAATCATGACTCTCATACAAATATAAATGAACACATCAAAGATTTTACTTAATCCATTAATTAAAGAGAGAACCCACTGGTTCAAAGGATTAATCAAAGAACCACACATATAAAGGCAGTGATACTAAAATACATTTATATAGATACAAAACTGCCTTATTCTGTGAGAGAGATGGATGTCACATGAGAGAGAGCAATTATATTTTCACTGGCAAAATTCATTTGTATGTCTATGGACAAGAATCATTTGCATTGCTATTAGTTATCTGCAAGAGTTATAAAATACCTCAAAGACAACAAAAGGCATAGAGAATCCTTGGAATCATGGAATAAAATAACCCAGAAGGATGTGCTTGGACAATCTTTTTGGCCCATTTTAAAGTCTCATGATTTCTTCCTATATCTATAAGAAAAGTTTTAAAACTATCATCAATTTCTAACTTTGTTATATTTTAGAGGCCAAAGTGATCTAGAAACTACAAAAAATTATTTACAAAGAATGATCTGAATGATAAACTACAAGACTTCTGAGAAACAGAAATCAAAACTCAAGTGAGTGATAAAGTCTCCTTTCTGTAAGTGAAATCCATTGTCTGTTCCTCTTAAAATACATTTTCAATTCAGTTGTAGGAAGATCCAATTAAAGTTATATTAACTAAAGAAATCTAAAAACTAGTAGGTCATACAAATAATCTAAAACAAAAATGTTAATTTGAATGAAACTTATTTATTTATTATATCATGACAGAAATGTTAGCTGCTTGAACAAACACCCATATTTAAATGTTAACAATATAAAGTTTTATTTCTTGGGCATAGAAAGTTCTAATGCCTCAAGCAGCTTTCATGGCTGCCTCTTCTTCAAGTGAGGACTCCTGGATCTGAGTTCCCTCCATTATGTGGTTTTGCAATTTTGGAATCTTTCACTTCCAGACACAAAAAGCAAGCAAATGAAGGATCCCACAGGCGATTTTAGGCACTAAGGCTAAAGTTGACTTTCAACACTTATATTCACATCATCTTTGTTTAAAATAGGCACATGCCCCTAACTCAACTGCAAGAATGCTGAGCGATGTGTTCCTCATGTGTGTGTAGAAAAAAGGAACAGATTTCTGAGTAGCTACCCAGTCACTTCCATAATCATGATGACTGGTTTAATTAATTTTCAGTCAAAAACAATTCCTTATAAACCATGAAAACCTATTTCTCTTTTTTTTCTTAACTTTATTAATTTAGAGTCAATGGAAAATTGCCCAACTCCTTGACTCCTTGTCACCCTGAAGACCCAATCTGGAAGACTATTAACAGAGCAAAAGCTGTAACACATTCAGAAGAGGACAATCACATGGAAATAAATGAGCAATGGAGCCAACAGGGGTATCAACGTGTTTTTCAATGCTTCATGCATCATCAGCTGTTTATTTCAATATTTTGTATGTCATCAGCACTTTGTCTGACAGCTCCATTTGTTCACTTTTCATACTCCTTTTGAGTAAACAGCACATATAATAGTTCCATTTTAGAACAGCACATTAATCTTCACTTGTTAAGGGATGACTTGTCCTCACACTTATCATCACACCTCTCTTGTGATATGACATCATCTCCTCATTTGCTGAGATAAATGCCAAACAACAAAAAGTCTCACAGGCATTTGAATTTCTACATTTGTCTATTTGATTTGCAGCACAACTTAGAAATATAGGGAAAAGAGGAAACTAGTCATTGATGGAGCTATTTTTTTTTTTATTGGCAGTTTTGTATTTTCCACACAGTCTGTACTCAGTATTGAGACTCTAAAGGTCTAAGCCAATTGGGTGGATTGCCCAGTAGGTTAAATCAAACCATGCCAGAAAGCAAAACATACACCTCTATACAGCACAGTGGAATGGCAACAAGTCTTCCTTGCCTGTCAGCATCCATAGGGAGTCTGTTTTCTGGAACACTGAGTAATAAAAGCGAATAGCCAACTGCTGTATTTAAAGCAATTCTGGAAATTTTCCTTTTAGAAAATGAGCCATGAAAGTTGTGATTCATTTATAAATAACTCAAATATAAATACAAGTTAAGCCCTGTCTAGAAGGTAATGCAGAGAGACTGCAAAATAGTAGTGTTTGTGTGCTGAGAAAGGGCATTCAGTAGCCATATTTCACCCCAAGTTAAGTGCTATCATTAAATTCCTAATCAAATTCTTTTTAGATTTACTATAATGCTCTGAAAAATTTACCTCAACACTAGCTCTCATCCTTTCTGTTTGCGATCTCAGCTTGGAATTTGACTACTGGAAAATACAGGGGAAAGTTGCTGAGTTTGGGATTATAACACCTCACTGTGAAAGACATATTGAAACTGAAAAAAGCAGTTAACTAAATGAGATGAACTGGTTTCCATACAAGCAGTTAATATAATAATAACATAATTTGGAATGAAAATCATATAGTGTATTTACTGTTTACCTTTCATCCATAATAAATTATGGGGTATAAAGACTTAGAAGAATAGAAAATTAGAAAAAAAACAAAATATCCACAAATAATGAATAAATTGCAGTATGTTCAAACAATAAAATACTACATAGCAGAGAAAAGGAATAAAATACAGCTACACCTATCAATGTGAAGAAATCTCATGAACATAAATGTTAAGGGAAAAAAGGCAAGCTAACAAAGAACACATTGGTATGGGATTAGTTATATAAGCTCTTAAAACATACAAGAAAATATGATTACATATTGCTTAGGGGTATATGTAGTTATTGTGTTGCAAGTGCATTGGAAGTTAAGCACCAGTGGCCTCCCTGAAGAGGCAAAGAAGAAGTGGGCCATGATCAGAGAGGAAAACACAGAGGACTTCAAATACACAGATAACATTTCATTTGTTAAGCTGCGTGGTGGCTGCATTCATTAACTTTATACTTTTATGTGAATGTAAATATTTGCAAAATAAAATTTAATTAAAAAAAAGTGTGCAGTGACCCTTGACCTTAGAAACATAAAACTCTAGTGTGATAAGAAATATATATTTGATCTTTGTCCACAGTTCCTAACATAGATTTTCTAAAATCTTCAGAATTCCCTTAGTGATAGGGATAATAGCAGTACCTTTTGTAATTAATAAAAATCTCCTTTCAAGCAAACCTGAGTTTATGCTAAGAAGGTGACTTTTGGTATGCCCTTACACAGCTTCAGGATGGGGACTGGTTGCCACATACACCAACCATGTGATTAGAGAGTTGAAACTTTCAGCCCTACCCTTGGACTTAAGAGATTGAGTTCATCATCTATGGCCAATGATTTAGTCAATCATACCTACATAATGGAACCTCTAAAAATCTGTAAACAATGGGGTTCAAAGAGCTTCCAGGTTAGTGAACACATCAAAGTGCTAGGAGGGTGGCACATACATTGAGAAGGCACAGAAGTTTTGTGCCTTTTCTCCCATACCTTGCCCTACACATCTCTTCCATTTGGCTGTTACTGAGTTCTATCTTTTATAATAAACTAATATTAGTATTTTTTCCTGCATTTTGTGAGCCCTTCTAGCAAATTATCAAACCTGAGGAGGGGTTGCAAGAATCCCCTGAAATTTTTTTGTTTAATTTTATTTTTATTTTTTTGACAGAGAGAGAGAGTGCACAAGCAGGGGGAGTGGCAGGCAGAGGGAGAGGGAGAAGCAGCCTCCCTGCTGAGCATGACCTGAGCCAAAGGCAGATACTTAACCTACTGAGTCACCTAGGCACCCCAGCAATTGCATTTTATTTTTTTTAATTTTATTATGTTATGTTAATCACCATACATCATTAGTTTTTGATGTAGTGTTCCATGATTCATTGTTTGCGTATAACAGCCAGTGCTCCATTCAGTACATGTCCTCTTTAATACCCATCACCAGGCTAACTCAGCCCCCCACCCCCTCCCCTCTAGAACCCTCAGTTTGTTTCTCAGAGTCCATAGTCTCTCATGGTTCGTCTCCCCCTCCGAATTCCCCCCCTTCATTTTTCTCTTCCTACTTTCTTTTTTTTTTAACATATAATGTATTGTTTGTTTCAGAGGTACAGGTCTGTGATTCAACAGTCTTACAAATTCACAGTGCTCACCATAGCACATATCCTCCCCAATGTCTATCACCCAGCTACCCCTTCCCTCCCACCCCCACCACTACAGTAACCCTGTTTGTTTCCTGAGATTAGGAATTCTTCATATCAGTGAGATCATATAATACATGTCTTTCTCTGATTGACTTATTTCACTCAGCATAATACCCTCCAGGACCATCCACGTCATTGCAAATGGCAAGATTTCATTCCTTTTGATGGCTGCATAATATTCCATTGTTTTATATATATATATATATATATATATATATATATATATATATATACACACACACACACACACACACCACATCTTCTTTATCCATTCATCTGTTGATGGACATCTTGGCTCTTTCCATAGTTTGGCTATTGTAGACATTGCTGCTATAAACATCGGGGTGCACATACTCCTTCAGATCACTACATTTGTATCTTTGGGGTAAATACCCAGTAGTGCAATTGCTGGGTCATATGGTAGCTCTATTTTCAACTTTTTGAGGAACTTCCATACTGTTTTCCAGAGTGGCTGCACCAGTTTGCATTCCCACCAACAGAAGACATAAACAGACATTTTTCCAAAGAAGACATCCAAATGGCCAACAGACACATGAAAAAGTGTTCAGCATCACTCGGCATCAGGGAAATCCAAGCCAAAACCTCAACGAGATACCACCTCACACCAGTCAGAATGGCTAAAATTAACAAGTCAGGAAATGACAGATGTCGGTGGGGATGCAGAGAAAGGGGAACCCTCCTACACTGTTGAGAATCCCCTGAATTTATAACTGGTTGCTCAGAAGTAGAGATGGAAACCTGAGACTTGCCACTGGCATCTGAAATTGAATAGTCTTGTGGAACTTAGCCCTTAATCTGTGAGGTAAGTGCCAACTCTGAGTAGTTAGTGGCAGAATTGGATTGAATTGTAGGATATTTAGGTAGTATACAGAAAATTGGAGAATTGGTTGTTGGGCAGAAGAAAAAAGCACACATTTGGTGTCAGAAGTTTAGTGAGTAGAAACACTATCAGATCTAGCTAGGGAGAAAAGGCATTTGTACATAAAAAAGTAGATGAAGATGACAATACAAAATTATAAATGTATATATTCCAAATGAGTCCTACCAATAATATTTCTGGGGTCTTTGAGAAATCTTTCATGGAGAAGATAAATGATCTTATTATCAAAGAGGAAGATGAAGTAGGGAGAGGATTAAGAAGAATGAGATCCATGTCCATAAAATCATAAATGCCTATCCTCCCACTCAAACGTCATCTCCATGAGGGTAGGATCATCTGTTGTATTCAGTACTGAATCCCCAGTCCTTGGCATAGGTAATCTCTATATAGAATGATTTTGATGGAAGGAAGACTAGGATTCTCTAATACCCAGGATATTAGACACAGAGAGCACATAGGCATACTGACAGGTTAGTAATGGACTTTACACGGTGGTTATCAACTTCATAGAACTCTTTCCTTCAGAGGACACATCAGTAGATATTTGGGGTTTAACATTTGTAGCCTATAGATCAACAATGGATTAGAAAGAGAACTTAATTCTATTTATTAAGAACAGAATAGAGACACCAGAAATAAACCCATATTTATATGGTCAATTAATCTATGACAAAGGACGCAAGAATATACAATAAGGAAGAGATAATCTTTAAATCAGTGGTGCTGAGAAAACTGGACAGCAACATGCAAAATAATGAAACTGGACTTCTTCCTAATACCCTACACAAAAGTAAATTCAAAGCATTAAAGATCTAAATGCGAGATGTGTAACCATAAAAATCCTAGAGGAGACAGTAATTGCTCTGATACCAGCCATAGCAACATTTTTCTAGATATGTCTTCTAAGGAAAAGGAAACAAAAGCAAAAATAAACTATTGGGAATACACCAAAGTATAAAGCTTTTGCACAACAAAAGAAACCATCAAGAAAACAAAAGGACAACCTACTGAGGACGCCTTACTGGCTCAGGTGGTAGAGCATGTGACTCTTGATCTCAGGTCATGAGTTTGATTTTCAAATGATACATCTGATAAGGGGTTAAGATTCCGAATATATAAAGAACTCATACAATTTAATAGCAAAAAAACAAAACAAAACAGTCCAATTAAAAAATGGGCAGAGGACCTGAATAGACATTTCTCCAAAAAAGACATACATATGGCCAACTGACACATGAAAAGATGCTCAACATAACTCATCATCAGGGAAATGAAAATCAGAACCACAGTGAGATATTACTCCACACCTGTTAGAATGGTTAAAATCAAGAAGACAAGAAACAGCAAGTGTTGGCGAGGATGTGGAGAAATGCACTATTGGGAGGAGTGTAAATTGGTATAGCCACTGTGGAAAACAGTATGGAAGTTCCTCAAAAAATTAAAAATAGAAATATCATATGATCTAATAATTGCACTATTGAGTATTTACCCAAGAACACTAACTCAAAAAGATACATGCACCCCTATGTTTATTGAAGCATTATTTATGATAACCAAGACAAGTAACCTGAGTGTCCATCAATAGACAAATGGATAAGGAAAATGTTGTACACACACACACACACACACACACACACACACACACACACACACACACACACACACACACAGGAATATTACACAGCCATAAAAAGGATGAGATCATGCCATTGGAGATAACATAGATGGACCTAGAGGGGTTATGCTAAGTGAAATAAGTCAGACTGAGAAAGACACATACCATATGATTCCACTCATAAATGGAATCTTTAAAAAAATAAACAAGCAAAATCAGAGCTATAAATATAGAGAACAAATTGGTAGTTGCCAGAGGGAGGGTGTGGAAGGGCTTGGCAAAATGGGTGAAGGGGAGAGGGAGATATAGGCCTCCAGTTGTGGAATGAGTAAATTATGGACATAAAAGCAGAGTATAAGAAATAGAGTCAATAATATCATAATAGTGATGTAACGGAACAGATGGTAACTATACTTGTGAACATAGCATAAGGTATAAACTTTGTCAAATCACTTGTTTGTACACCTGAACCTAATGTAATGTGGGTCAACTATACTCAGATTAAAAAAGGGAGGGAGAACTTAAAGAGTATATTTGAAAAAGCAATCACTTTGATACCTTAAAGTGACACTTGGTGCTCCTATAAAAAAATTAAAATGGAATGACAATATGTATACCATATCTTCTTTATCCATTCATCTGTTGATGGACTCTTGGGCTGCTTACATAATTTGGCTATTGTAAATGATGCTGCAATAAACATAGGGGTGCATGTAGCCCTTTGAATTAGTGTTTTTGTATTTGGGGGGATAAATACCCAGTAGAGTGATTACCAGATCATAAGGCAGTTTTATTTTTAACTTTTTTTTTAAGATTTTATTTATTTATTTGAGAGACAGAAAGAGAGCAGGGGAAGAGCAGAGGGAGAGGGACAAGCAGACTCTGTGCTGAGCATGGAGCTGGACGTGGAGCTCAATTCCACGACCCTGACATCAGGACCTGAGCCAAAACCAAGAGTCGACTCAACCACCTGGGCCATCCAGGAGCCCCTACTTTTAACTTTCTGAGGAACCTTCATACTGAGCAATACACAGAGTTGCTGAATCACTACTGTTTTATACCTGAGCCTAAAATAACACTGTATGTTAACTACACTAGAATTAAAAAAATTAATTAAAAATGGAATGGCAATAACAACAAAATCTGGACCATTTCAACCATTAATGTCAAAAGGACCGAATTGAGAATTAGTAAGCCTAAAATAAGATTTCCTAGTTTATACTCGTTGTTCTTGAAGCGGGATGGAAAAAGAACTGAAGCAAAATACTGAATGTTTTAAATGATTCTGTGCGTCTTAAAGAGAAAAAAGGCCTCAGAATCATTTGCAGGCTCTACATTACAAGAAGAAATAAAAAGTGAGAGGTCTAGAGTGACCTGGCCAAGATGTGTGTCCATAGGATGCCCAAGAAACCAGATGGTGTGAAGCATTAAGTCAAACAACTGCAAATTCAACAAAAAAAAATCAATCTGGTAGAAGCTTATTTGTGGGCTGTCTTTTTCATCTCTTTTCGCTATCACTCTAGCAACACACATACGTGAAATTCCATGCACGTGAGAAATAAAAGATAAAAGATGTATAAAACACTTAGAACAGTCTACTATGTACTATGTGTTCAATAAATACTGACTACTTTGCTACATTAGTATTAATAAATATTTTTGTTACTGGATTTGAAAAAATTTTGATTGCATTCATGAAGTCTCCTTCAATGCCATCTCTTATTTTAACTATGGCTTCACATCACCTTATCCTAAAATTCTACCCTTTACCCAGTATCCCAGAGAGGGGGGTGCTTGCACCAGAATGCACCAACCCCAGAGAATCAGAAGCATGCATGATGATAGTGATTTCTACTGTGAAGAAGAAATAGGGCTTCTGTAATCTGGTCAATGTTCAGTTCCCCATTGTGTATTCTTTGGCTTCTGTTGGTGCCAGTATCTCATGCTTTGCTTCTATTTGTATCATCTTTATCAAATAATAGGACTAGCAGGAGAGTTGGAGCTGGGAGGGGATGATGGAAGAAACCCAATGTAGGAAACCTTCCACAATGGCTTCACATCACCAATACTAGTAGGAGGTTTGTAATAGGACTAAAAAACGTACAGAAATATTCATATATCAGGAGATCCAAAGCCTAATCCAAACTATCTATCTGAGTGACCTTGGGACAAGTTACTTAACTTTTGTGACTGCAACAATATGTTTAAATTAGAAAATCTTCCAGATCCCTTCTAGTTTAAAATTCTGATACATTGACCCTGAATTTGCCAAGATACTCAGTAAGAATCACCTCTAAAGAGCAAGGAGTTCTTTCTCCTCTCTCATCATACTCTCACTTCCAATATGTGCTATTACTCTCTAATTTTTTTAATGGAATCCTCTGGCAAAGCCAATGATTCTTCCATTACTCACCATGAACAAAAAGGCCATATTCGCTTTCTGACCTCCAGAAATATTTGAATAAACATGTGGTATGTTGAGAAGAACCCTGAACCTGGAAGATCTGGGTCCAACCTCTGAAGCTACCACTTACTAGCAGTTTTAAAGTAAAAACAATATCAAATTTATAGTATTGGCAGTTATCCTGGAGATTTTTGTCTTTGATTTCATTTACTTTACTGAAGACTAAACACATCCTGTGAGACTCAAGATACATACTGCTGGAGTCTTGATGGAAACTTAGTTTCTTCCCACAGTACTTTGAAACCAAAGGATAAGAAAAAAAAAAAAAAAGCAGCAAAAATGTTCTTCAAATAAAGTCCAATGTGCAAATTCAATATATGATCAAATCAAAGTGATGCCAGAGTCTTAAGGATCCCCCATTGGACCTCTTCCTTCCCAGCCCCAGAGCGCTAACAACTCAGTCCTAGAACCTTCAAAGCCCCTCCTCAAAGTGGTCATCAGCATCCCCTGGGAGCATAGCAGCAGTGAAGAATCTCAGGCCCCACGCCAGGCTAACTGATAGAATCTACCACGTGAGGAGATCCCTAGGTGGTGTGTGTGCATAATAAACTTGAGAAGCACTGATCTAGAATACAATTTAAAAACCACTGAGTTACCCCATGCTGCTCCCCCTAATTAAAATCTCTGGTTTAGCTTTCTTATTGCCTATCTCATAGTGTTGTTGAGAACATGAGTGTGAACTCATTTTGTAAACAAAAGTTACTCTTATTAGTTCCAACTTACTGGAAGTTTCTGCTACCTTTCTTCTTGTGTTCCAGTTAAAACCTCCTTCAAATTCCCATTGCAAAGAATAATTCCATATAGTAAAAGTATCCCTATGTCTTAACAGATATTCCATAGGAAAAATGCTTGATTTGATTATATAATTTTTATACAATAATTCCATATGTGTTCTTTCCCCAACCTCTGCTAATCTAAGTCACTTTCACTGATTGAAATATTTTATTGTATACTGTTTTCACTGTATACTGAGTGAGCTATATTTGGTAAGTTAATAAATGCTTTATCCAGATCCCATACTTAAATCCTCTTAAATCCAACCAGCACATCCTACCTCCAATATTTGAAGTAATGAAGTAAACAAAATATAGAATAAAAGGTGATTAATAACTAATAAACACTCAAGTAAATATACTGAACGACTGAATGAAAGAAATTTGAAGAAACAGAGTACAAACAGGTTCAACATTTCTCTCTCCTAACCTTTTCTATTTTAATCACTTGTTTTTATCTGAAAATTCACTTCAAAGGGGCAACTCCTTAATGGTTGATTTTTCCAATTGATAATGTGATACGTAGCAATTTATTTATTTTGACAAGTTTCCAAAAAGCTCAAAACCATGCAGTTAACCTGAGGTTGTCGTGAAGAGATTTGATACATTATGCTTTTCTTGAATGTGTTCTCTCTAGTCAATTAATTTAGGAAGAAAACCCATTTCTATAACTGAGCTGTGAAATGGTTAGATGATCTCTCTTTTTTTTTTACTTAATTATAAGAGTCTTCATTAGAATACTTAGAAACAAAGAGTATTAAAATGTGGATGAATTTTTCTCTCTCCCTTTTTCTTTCTCTTCCAATATAAACTCTACAGATATATGTATCTACTGGGAGGAAAAGGAAGAAAGAAAAACTGACTCCACAACCATATTGAATTTTCCTGGCTAATGCAAGATATGTGATATTTCCAATCACCTGTACATATTACACTGAATCGTGTAATTTTAGAGTTAGATTCTTAATGATTACTCTTACACATACCACACCAACACCCCATTTTCTCTCCAACCTATTTTCATTTCCTTCCCTATTTCTTTATATTATTGTTTTTATCTTTTGCTTTCATATTCTCTTTTTACAGTGCTCTAGAATTTTTAAAAATAAAGTAGCATTGAGTTTGTGAATTTAGAATGCTGGAGGTGAGCAGGGCCAAAGGGTAAGTTTCTTTAAGTAATACATAGAACTACAAAATTTTTATAAAGTATATACTTGCTTATATACATACCATACAGAAGAAGCAAGGAGTGAGATATTTTTATATTTTTATTTTAGGGACAATATTTTTCTATTGTCCCTAAAGAGTCCACATTTAAAAAGCTGTATAGAACTTGTTTTCTAGGGTTCAGAACCATAAAAATAGTATTTTTAAACTCTTAAATGCAATGTATTTGTTCTTCTTCATAGATACTTTATCCAAATAGCCAAATTTAACCCAAATATTCAAATAATTAGTTATTTGGCTTATTAAGCTGTTATTTTTTTAAGTTTTATTTATTTAGGTAATCTCTACACCGCATGTGGGGCTCAAACTCACAACCCTGAGATCAAGAGTTGCATGCTTTTCCAAGTGAGTCAGCAGGTATTAAGATGCTAAATGGCTAATACCATCACACTCAGAGAGAACAAGGAAAAATAGGGCTTCATAGGCATCCATCATTTAAATCACTCTTGGTCATCATTAGCATCATGGCAGCTAGGATTTCTGGGTAACAGAGGGCCTTCCAAGTAGATAACACTGATTCTGCCACCTGTAGTCTGCACAGTTTTAGGAAGAAAGTAACACAGAAGTGCCCCCTTGAGTTTAGTTTTAAAAACAACATTAACTGGTAATAATAAGGAACTATCAGTGTTCCAGAACTTAAGTACGTAGAGTAGCCTGATGCTGTTTGACAATAAACTGTGTAGTATAATTGGAGGAATGCAAAATTTACTCAGAAAAGCCACTGAACTTGCTAATAAATTTTTCAAATAATGTGACTTGGGATTTTTTTTTCTAGTTAGAAATAAACTATATAAGCATGCTACTTTATATTCAATGAGAAATACAAAAATATGTAAAATATATATATATATGAATATAAAGAAGAAAAATAAAATTCACCCATAAATCACCACCAGAGAAAACAACTGTTAATATATTTCCTGTTATTCTTTTTATCATGTATCTGTGTATGGATATATGGATACATGCATACACACATAAACATAGTATGTGTAGGTACATATATTTACATATATGTACATGGCTAATTTAACAAAATTAGGATGATTCTATATATACAATATTGCAACCTTTTAAATACAAAATTCTAAGCATTTCTCATATCAGAAAACAGTCTCCAAAAATGGTTTTTAATAGTTACAGTATATTCATTGCATAACAATTTAACTATTTAGATAATTAAATACTATTTTTCAAACTCTTTTATTGAAGTATAGTTGATAAACAATGTTACATTAGTTTCAGGTGTACAATATAGTGATTTGACAAGTCTATATGTAATGTTATGCTCACCACAAGTGTACCTACCATCTGTCACCATGCAATGCTATTACAAAACCATTGACTATATTCCCTATGCTGTACTTTTCATCTCCATGACTTATTCATTCCATAAGTATAACCCATTCCCCTTCACCCATTTTTGCCCATCTCCCCACCTTTCTCCCCTTTGGCAACCATCAGTTTGGTCTCTGTATTTAAGTGTCTGTTTGTGTTTTTTATTAATTTGTTTTGTGTTTTAGATTCCACATATAAATGAAATCATATGGTATTGGTCTTTCATGGTCTGACTTATTTCACTTAGCATATTACCCTCTAGGTCCATCCATGTTGTCACAAATGGCAAGATCTCACCCATTTTATGACTAATATTATATTATATATATAATTACCTATCATTACAATATGTTATATTATTGTATATTATATATAATAATATCATACAATATCTATTTTTGTGGTATCTATCTATCTATATATATACCACATCTTCTTTATCCATTAATCTATCAATGGACATAGGTTACTTCCTTATCTTGGCTATTGGAAATAATGTTGCCATAAACATAAGGTACATACGTCTTTTCAAATTACTGTTTGTATTTTCTTTGGGTAAGTATCCAGTAGTAAAATTACTAGATCATATGATACTTCTATTTTTAATTTTTGAGGACCTCCATGTTTGCACACTGGCTATCTCAATTTATATTCTCACCAACAGTGCATGAGGGTTCCTTTTTCTCCACATCCTCACCAACACTTGTCATTTCTTGTCTTTCTGATTCTAGCCATTTGGACGGCTAAAGGTGATATCTCATAGTTTTGATTCTTATTTCCCTAATGATTAGTGATGTTGAGCATCTTCTCATGTGTCTGTTGGCCATTTGTATGTCTTCTTTGGAAAAATATCTATGCAGATCCTTCGCCCATTTTCAATCAGATTATTTGTTTTTTTGGTGTTGAGTTTGGTATAAGTTCCTTAGATACTTTGGATATTAACCTCTTGACAGATGTGTCATCTGCAAATATCTTCTCCCATTCACTAGGATTGCCTTTTCATTTTGTTGATGGCTTCCTTTGCTGTGCAAAAGCTTTTTATTTTGGTGAAGTCCCAATAGTTTATTATTGTTTTTGTTTCCCTGTCTGAGAAGACATGTCTAGAAAAATGTTGCTATGGCCAATGTCAAAGAAGTTACTGCCTATGTTCTCTTGTAGAAGTTTTATCATTTCATGTTTCACATTTAGGTCTTTAATTCATTGTGAGTTTACTTTTGTGTTAGGTGTAAGAAAGTGGTCCAGTTTCATTTTTTTTTTATGTAGCTGTCCAGTTTTCTCAGCATCATTTATTGAAGAGACTATCCTCTCCCCATTGTATGTGCTTGTCTCCTTTGTCACAGATTAATCAACTGTATAAGCATGGGTGTATTTCTAGCTCCCTATTCTGTTCCATTGATCTGTGTGTCTATTTTTGTGCCAGTACCATTTTGGTTTGGTTACTACGGCTTTGTAGTATATCTTAAAATTGGGATTGTGATACCTCCAGCTTTGCTCTTCTTTCTCAAAATTGCCCTGGTTATTCAAGAACTTTTGTGGTTCCATACAAATTTTAGTATTATTTGCTTCAGTTCTGTGGAAAATGTTATTGGGGGAAAAAAAGAAAAATATTATTGGTATTTTGACAAGAATTGCATTGAATCTATATATTGCTTTGTGTGGTATGGGCATCTTAATAATATTAATTTTCCAAACCACGAGCACAGAATATCTTTCCATTTATTTGTGTCATCTTCCATTTCTTTCATCAATGTCTTACAATTTTCAGAATACAGGTCTTTCACCTCCTTGGTTAAGTTTATTTCTTGGTATTTTATTCTTTTTGGTACAAATGTAAAGAGAATTGTTTTCTTAATTTCTCTTTCTGCTACTTTGTTATTAATGTATGGAAATGCAACTGATTTCTGTGTATTACTGAATTCATTTATTACTTCTAGTAGTTTTTTGGTGTCTTTAGAGTTCTCTATATATAGTATGTCATCTATGAACAGTGACCGTTTAACTTCTTCCTTACCAATTTGGATGCCTTTTATTTCTTTTTCTTGTCTGATTGCTGTGCCTAGGACTTCCAGTACTATGCTGAATAAAAGTGGTACAAGTGTACATCCTTGTCTTCCTGATATTAGAGGAAAAGCTCTCAGTTTTTCACCATTGAGTATAATGTTAGCTGTGAGTTTTTCATATATGGCCTTCATTGTATTCAAGTATGTTCTCTTTAAACCTAGTTTGTTGAAAGTTTTCATCATGAATGGATATTGAATGTTGTCAAATGACTTTTCTCCATCTCTTGAGATGATCATATGATTTCTATCCTTTGTTTTGTTGATGTGGTGTATCATGCTGATTGATTTGTGCATATTGAACTATCCCTGCATCCCCAGAATAAATCCCAGTTAATCATATATCTTTTAATGTATTGATAATATTTAGTTTGATAATTTGATGATGTTTGATGGTTTGATAATATTTTGTTGATGATTTTTGCATCTATGTTCATCAGGGATACTGGCCTGTACTTTCTTTTCTTGTAGTGTCTGTCTGATTTTGATGTCAGAGTAATGCTGGCCTTGTAGAATGTATCTGGAAGTTTTTCCTCTTCTATTTTGTGCAGTAGCTTGAGAAGAATAGGTATTAACTCTTCCTTAAATGTTTGGTAGAATTCACCTGTGAATCTATCTGGTCCTAGACTTTTGTTTGTTGGGAGTGTTTTGATTACTTCTTCAATTTCATTACCAGTAATTGGTCTGTTTAGATTTTCTATGTTTTCCTGATCCAGTTTTGAAAGATTATATGTTTCTAGGAGTGTATCCATTTCTTCCTTATTGTCCAGTTTGTTAGAATCTAATTTTTTATAGTATTCTCTTATAATACTTTGTATTTCTAGGATATCCACTGTTACTTTTTTCAAACTTTTTGATTACTTATTAAGGATTTAATTGTAGAAGTAAGATCAAAGGGTATAAAGATTCTTACAGAGGGTAAGGATTTTTTTTTTTAAAGAATTTAGTAATAGTACAAAATTGCTTTCCAGGAAACATTAAATAATTATTGAAAAGAAAATATGCCTATGAAATAGAAATATGAAAATAAACAACTAAATTTATTTACATATAACCACTATAAACTTTCTTTATTTGAACTTGAAATGCCATGGCAATTTTGTAAGGCAGTATAATAGCTGAGAATGTGCTCTGAAGCCATCCTGAATGGGTTTAATTCCACTCTGCTATTTGCTAGCCGGGTATTATATTAACCTGTTAGTGCTGCCATAGGAGAATACCACAGGATATGCTGGGTGGCTTAAACACCAGAAATTTCTTTTCTAATAGTTCTAGAGGCTGGAAGTCTATAATCATGCTGCAGGCAGAATTGGTTTCTGGTGAGATCTCTCTCTCTCTGGTTTGTAGATGGCTGTCTTCTTGCTGTGTCCTCACTGGCCTTCTTTCTGTATGCACACATCCCCAGGTGTTTCTTCCTCTTCTTACAAGGACCCCAGTCCTATTGGATAAGGGCCCTGACCTTATGACCTCATTTAGCCTTATTTATGTCCTAATCTCAAAATACCTTTACACTGAGGTTAAAGCATCAGCACATTAATTTGGGGGGTGGGAGACACAATTCAGTTCAAAAGAGGTATGTTTGACCAAGTAACTTGATGACTGCATATCTGAGTTAGCTCATTTGTAAAATAAAGATAATAATACTTCACCAGCTAACATGAGATTAAATGTGTTAAACATAAAGCATCTGAGAGCAGTGCCTAGCAAATGGTATTTAATAAATAAATAGCATCACATTAAAAAATTAAGGGGTTAAATGGACATTGTATATATTAATCATGCTACACTACTAAAAATAGCTTTAATAGCACAATTTCTATGTTGGTCATCCTGTTAATTGTAATAATTATTAGGAGATATTAGGATTTAACAGAAAAGAAATTGAAACATTAAGCAAGTCATCCAAAATCATACAATGAGTTGACAGTATAATTAAAAATAAACACAAGCTTTTCAAGAAAAGGTATATCTTTTTGATTCCTTTGAAATTAAAATAACTGTCAGAAAGAAGACCAGTTATCTTCTATGATGAATATTTTTAGCAGGAGGAAAATGGGTTTAAAAAAGAAACAAGATTTATATTATTTGGAATATTTCAGTTTTACGTAAGTTTTTTTAAACTGCCTCTTCCACATAGAAAATAAATTTCCCAATATAACGATTCCAAAAATATTTAGTAAAATGCTTAAGAATGAGAAAAATAAGTACCAAGAGACTAACAGCATTCATCTTGCTTCCTCACTGAAATAAACTTACTTGAAAATCAAATAACCCACAAATGTTTACTGAACTGAATTTGTGATTAGTAGTAGTCCAAGTACCACTGGAAATGCAAAAGAAGTTATGACACATGAACAGATAATTAAGACAACATATATATGACATATATATAAAGTACCTTGGAGCATAGCTGAAGGACATCTAACTCACCATGGCAAAGGAAGTTCAGACAGGAATACCAGTGTTAGAGTAGTCGTTCTAGAAGAAATAGAGAAAATAATATTAAGCTGAAGAAGATGAACCATAAATGACTGGTAATGAGGGGAGGTGAGGGGGGGGAGAACAGCCAGGCAGAAGAAGGTAAACAGGACTACAGGACCAAGTGGTACCAATACGCAAAACCTGCAAAAAACTACAAGTAGTTCAGTGTTATAAGCCAGAGTTCTAGGCCGTGGATGGTAAGAGATGAAACTGGTTAAGTAAGATCATGGATGATTGTATATACTGTCAAAGGAGTTTGAAATTTAGTCTGTAGATAATGGGAAGTTGTAAAAAGGTCTGTAGCAGCATGAGTTACTGTTATTGACATCTGCAATAGATCTCTCTGGCAGTTCTATAAAGGATGGACTTGAAGATGACAAAACTAGAGGCAGGTAGATCAATAAGGACACTCTTGTGATTGTCTAGCCAGAATTGAGGTAGAGGAGACAAAAGGGGAAGGAGCAGAGAATGTCAAGAAATACTTAGGCATTAAAATTATCAGAACTTACGGCTGGATAGATATGGAACTGTGGAAAAGAAAGATGATTAAACAGAAAGTTTAGGAAGAGGAACAATTTTGAGAGAAGATGACATATGCAGATTTCAAGATATTAGGATCGAGGTAATGATGAATGGTTGAGAGAAAGATGGATATATGAGTCCAGAGCATAGGATTAAGCCTGGGGGATATGGCTATTGAAATAAGAGTGGACAAGATTGCCCACCGAGTTTTTAAAATGACAAATGATCAAGGACAGAACACTGAGAAAAACTAACATTTTAAAGGATGAGTCATGTGGAAGAAACCATGAAGGAAGCAGAGAAGAGATGTGAGAACCAGCAAAAACCTGGGTTAGAGAAGACAAGTGTACCAAGGATCAAAACAGATGGCGACCTCTATTGAATGCCCACTGGATATACCAAACAGAAAGCTATTTGTGACCTTAGAGATGTCAGTATATGTATTGTGGGGGACTGGGAAAATAGGTTGTAGTGAGTTCCTTTGAGGAGGAGAGGCAGTCTGAAAAGACCTTAGAATCTCTCTTGGTTAATGTAGGCAGGAGGTAATGTCCCACCACCTAAGGTCTTATCTTATGAGGCAAAGCAAACAGACACAGAAGTGTCCAAAGTAAGCAATGTGCAGAGACTAGACAGAAGAGTCTGGCCCAGATACAGAATTATGGTTCAAGGCATACTAAAATGTTCTTACTTGGGAGAAAATCAGGATTTCAAGTAGAGAACTGGTCAGTGGAAAAAGAAAATGCAAAATCATTAGAAATCAGAAGCAAATCAGAAACCACAAATACGATTAGCAGTAAGGTTGACTTTTGATGCTGTATCTTGCAAATTACCCAGGAAAAATTCCTTAAATACCAGCAAACAGCACAGGACAGGTCAAGTTCCAGAGAATGGGGTAAGTTAGAATGTGCAAGCAAGATAAAGTGGCTGCAACTAAGGAAGAAGAGTGTGGCAATTAAGGAGCCAGGGAAGCATAGGAAGCAATTAATAGGGGAGAAACGACTGAAATGCTCAATCTGGGAGAAATATGCAAGGACACCATAACTAAATTGCTAGAACACATAAAGAAGTCTGGGAAGTATATTAACCCAAGGAATAAGAAATGGACAAACCAAGAAAGATTAGCACTTCAGAAGTCAAAGATATGTGAGAACATCCATCCCTTAACATACAAATTACTCCATAAAGATTTGCTGAATGAAGAAATTAATGAATAAACAAGATAATGGAAAAAATAATAAATGAGATTTACAGCAGTTTTATTCTGTTCAACTTTACATTAAGATGGCTACATAGTCCAATCTTCAGCTAAAACTTCGACCTTTTTAAACTGTGCATGAATTATCTCATACATACACCAAAATTTCTCTAGACAAGAGTTATTTTACAAAAGTAATCATTTTTCCCTAGAAAATTAAATAGAACCAGTAGAAACCATTTATGAAAAGCACTTGTAAGCACTAAGAATTGGTTTTCTTTCACAACTATCCTATTTCCCAGTGTCTTCTCTCAACAGGGAAGGTATTAATCTGTTCAGTTTTATCCTAGAATCATATTTTTACATTTAATTAAACGGACAGCATATGCACTAAGCATATCCTCACTAAAGGGGATACCTTAATAAAAACAGTAAAACATACTTCTTCTATAACATAGCGAAGTAGAGCCCTTAGAAGAATAAATTAAAAGATAATTAATAATTCCTAGGATAACCTGAGAAGATAGGAAGGAAGATTGTGTCTGGAGGACAAAATGATAGAAAAATAAATAAAAATGATGACTTATAGGTATACCTTTGATTTAATAAAACAATAAAAAGGATTGTACTTTAAGTCAGCAGACAAGGGTTCTAATTCTATGGTTCTCTTTGTATTCTAGGACAAACATTTTAATATATTTGTGCTTGAATTTCCTAGTTCTTGTTTTCATTCTTTACCTCCCTTACTTGCTATGTGGAAGCCATAGCGATCTTTTAAAAACATATATCAAACCATATCACATCCTTGCTTAAAACTCCAATAGTTTCTTGTTACAACTGGAATAAAATCTAACCGATTCCTCAAACCTTCATCAGCTGTCATGAACAGAACCCTGCTTACTGGGGCGCCTGGGTGGCTCAGTCATTAAGCACCTGCCTTCGGCTTAGGTCATGATCCCAGGGTCCTGGGATCAAGCCCCGCATAGGGATCCCTGCTCGGTGGGAAGCCCGCTTCTCCCCCTCCCACTTCCCCTGCTTGTGTTCCCTCTCTCACTGTGTCTCTCTCTGTCAAATAAATAAATAAAATCTTAAAAAAAAAAACAACCAAACCCTGCTCACCTCTCTGAACTAATCTTTCCACTGTCCCCCTCATTCACTGTTCCTGGCCTGCTTTATATTCCTTAAATTCTGAAAAGCTCAAATTTGCTATCTATCAGTCTAGAACAGTGAGCCCAGGTCCTCCTGTGGTTGGCTATTTCTTGTCATTTAAGTGGCAACTCAAATGCACTTCCTTGGCGATGTCTTACTTGGCTTTCTATAGGAAAATAGTCACCCCACCCTCACCCATCTATCTCTATTATATAATTATGACTTTTCTTTATAAAACTTACCACTATTGAAAATCATATCTTTTTCACTATTTATGTGTTTGTATATATTATAAATATCTCCATAACAATTTTATTCATCAGTGAACTCTCTGGCTCATAGGTAAGGATCCATAGGTAGTTGTTGAAGAGAAGAGAAGATGGAAGGAAGAAAGGAAGGGAAGAAAGGGATAAAGGAAAGAAGGGAGGGAACTGAATAAATAAAATATTTGATAATAAAATGAAAAAACTATGGAAAAGCATACTGGAAATAAACATCAAGACATTAGTTAGATACCACACCATACTTAAATATTTATAAATGCCACAGACTTGCTTTGATTTAAAGGAAATTCACATACTATTGTTTTCATTTTCTTGATATTTCAGTGAAACCTGAACAATACAAAGATTTTTGTACATATATAGATGAGTGAGTGTGGGTATGTGTTTTCATTTTCACGGTTTATTTGGGTGAAACTAGGGTAGAAAAAACATCAGAGACACCCTCAGAGCACATTCAAGATGTCAGCATTTACAAACCCATGTGCTACTCCTCTAAATTACACTCCTCCAGCTGGCTTGATTAATTTTGAAGTGGATAAGCTAACAGTGCCAGATCACACCCAAGCAGTATACACTGTATAAGAACACAATAAAACAGTGATAAACAATAGATTATTTCAGTGGCATATGGCTGATACATACTTGGGCCAGCCTCAAATGCAACCTTTGGATTCTGTTTAAAAATCAGTTGTCTGAATTATAGATTTAGCATTCAAGGCATTCCTTGTAAGCATTAAGTAATTATTCCAAAGAGAAGAAAGGGAGGGCCAGATAAAGGAGAAAAAGAACACACACTGGTCATTGAAGAAATAAGATAAATTAGAATTAATGAGTAGAATTAGTGAGCATGCATGACAGTCTACAAGGGACAATATAAAATGCATAAAAACATTCAAAAGGAAGAGATGGCAACAAGTAGGCTAATATGTATGAAGGAAAATAAATATAGAGACTACCAGGGGAAGCAGAGCAAAGGAGAAAGAAGTAAAAATTAACTTTAAAATTCTCTCCTATACTTACTATCTGGATGTAAAATCAAATTTTTTCCACTAAAATTATGACAAAAATCCCATGTTGCACATTTAAGAGGGTTTGGAAATATGTTGCTGAAATCTTATCTACACCATCCTTAAGTAAAATTCCTCCCTCCAGAATATGTCTTCCCCATTATCTCAATCTCCAACCATCTTCTTCTGGGTAAGGGATGCTTCAGAACAATGAGTAGTGAGTCCAAATTGGTGGGATTAAAGCTTCCACATGAAGAACCCAGAGTGTTTACCTCCTAATATCCTATTTATGAACTGTATTTCAATGCAAACAAGACTTTCACAGTGAGAGACTGCAAAGCTAGAAACTGATAATCAGTAATAAAGTATTGTTTTTCCAGGAGAAGGTCCTTGACCTTTTGATGCCAATGGCTAGCCACATGTTTTCAAGTAAGAGTCTCATTGATGGATAGTTTATTGATGACATGTGATCGGACTAAAGTTAATTATTAACATACTGACACATTTAACATACTGAAACATTTCAAAATAATATGTAATAGGACTAATGTTAACAAGGTGACCCAACCCTTGTTTACTCACAAAAACACTGATTTAACAATGATATGTGGACCAATATATCTTTGTGAGAATTCTGAATTCAATTAAGAAGTCTCAAGTCCCCAGGTGAGAATAAAGCTGAGGACAGCTGCTTTGAAACAGGTAAGAAGAGTAATTCCACTTTACCTGCATCAGCCTGTCTCCCAAGCCAATACTAGGAGAGAACACCTCAGCCTGTCACCATTCCTTTAAAGGGAAAGTGAAGAGTGGAGCATCCCTCCAATGTTCTGGCTTTTTGGAGAGCTGCCTGAGGAACTGGTTTCTGTCTCACCTCACTTGAAGAACTGACAAAACCAGTACACTTTGCATGCCTGGGGACTTCTGAAAACAAAGAAAAGCAGTGGGTGACTTGTTGCAGCCAGCATAGTTCAGCACCATTGGCAGAAGCAGCATAACCTGAAAATTCTCCCTTAGAAGGGAGGGAGAGGAGTGAAACGTGTGTCTGGCATTCCAGTTCATTAAAAGACTGCCCAAGGGAGTGGTTTCTGTCTTACTTCATTTGGAGCAATGACAGAACCAACATAGTTTGGATGTCTGGAGATTGCTCAGAATATAGGAAAAAGATAGGAGGCTTGCTATGGTTAATACAATTCAGCATGATCAAGAGAAGGTACACATGCTACTACCTCAAGAGGGCAGGAAGAGAGTAGAGTGTCCAGGGCTCTGGCTTTTCAGTGGGCCCCCTGGGGGACTGGTATCTAACACAGGTACTAACAGGGAGCTGGTATACTCTGGATACCTAGTGGTCACTGAGAACAAGGGAGAGTTGGGCAGCTTGCTTCTGTAGAACTAGAGAACTGCAGTTCCACAGACAGATATTAAAGGCAACAAAAGATTACAGGCTCCTGAAATAGAAACCAGTAATTGAGAAACTACACATATAGGCCCAGAGAAGTTGTACTGTCTGCCAAAAAGGTTTCAGAGGCCTTTAGAATTTCTAGCAGGGCTGATTGGTGAAGGTCTTACATAGTACAAGGCCAGCCTTTAAAGACAGAGAGGTGGCTGCTTTTTCAAACACAAAAATCCCAATAAAAAGTAACAAAACACATGAAGAAAGAAGGAAACATGGCCCAATCAAAAGAACAAAAGCAATCTCCAGAAAACAAACCTATAGAAACAGAGTTATATGAATTAACTGAATAGGAATTCAAAATAAGCATCATAAAGATGCTTGATGAGCTCAAGAAAACAATGAGTGAAGGAATAAGAGTATCAACAAAGATAGAAAATATTTTGAAAGAACCAAACAAAAATCTTAGAGCTGAAAAACTGAGTAACTGCACTGAAAAATTTACTAGAGGAGTTCAACATCAGATTTCATCAATCAGATGAAAGTATAAACAAACTTGAAGATTGGTCATTTGAAATTATCCAACCAAAGGAACAAAGGAAAAAAAGAATGAAAAATAAGAAAATCTATGAGATATATATAATGCTATCAAAGAGACCAATTATACCCATTTTGGGAGTCCCAGAATAAGACAGAAATGGCAGAAAGCTATTTAAACAAATAATGGTTGAAAACACCCTAAATCTAGAATGGAAAAGGACATCAAGATCCAAAAAGCCCAAGAGATCCCAACTAGAAGGAATACAAAGAAATCCAACCAAAGGCATATTTTTAATCAAACTGTCAATAGTCAAAGACTAAGAAAGATTTCTGAAAGCAGCAAAGAAAAAAGAGACTCCTCATTGTACAAAAGAACCTCCACAAGACTTGTGATACTTTAATTAATAAGAAATATATATTTAGTCTTTGTCTCCATTTCTGGCATAGAGCTCATAAAATTCTTGAAATTTCCTAACTGATGAAAATCCTAGAGGCATCTTTTGTTAATGTTAATGATGTGAATTTGGATCCCTAAAGATGGGTTGGTTGCCAGTGGAGTCAATCATGTGATTAGAGGGCTGGATCTTTCAGCTCTACTCTCCAACCTCCAGGGAGAGGAGAGGAACTAGAGGTTGAGGCTATCAACAATGGCCAATGAATTAATCAATCATGCTTTATAATGAAGCCTCCACAAAAAAAAACCAAAAATGGGGTTCAGAGAGCTTGATTGTTGATCATATGGAGATTTGAGGAGAGTGGTACACCTGAAGAGGGTATGGAAACTCCATGCCCTTCCCCGTACTTTGTCTTATTCATCTCTTCCATCTGACTGATCCTGAGTTATATCCTTTTATAATAAACCAGTGATCTAACAAGTAAAATGTTTCTCTAAGTTCTGTGAGCTGCTCTAGCAAACTAACTGAACCTGAGGAAGAGGTCGGCGAACCTCTAGTTTATAGTCAGTCAGTCAGAAATACAAGTAACAATCTGGATTGCAACTGGTGTCTGAAACCCAAGAAGGGGTTCATTGGAACCTCGAAATCTATAGTTGGCTGGTCAAAAGCACAAGTAATAACCTGGGCTTGTGACTGGCATCTGAAGTTGGTGGGAGAGGAGGGTATAGTAGGACTGAACTTTTTTTTTTTAAGATTTTATTTATTTATTTGACAGAGAGAGACACAGCGAGGGAACACAAGCAGGGGGAGTGGGAGAGGGAGAAGCAGGCTTCCCACCGAGCAGGGAGCCCAATGCGGGGCTCGATCCCAGGACCTTGGGATCATGACCTGAGCCAAAGGCAGACACTTAACGACTGAGCCACCTGGGCGCCCCAAGGACTGAAATTTAACCTGTAATATCTGAGGCCCTCTCCAGGCAGATAGTGTCAAAACTGAGTTGAATTCTTGGACACCCTGCTGGTGTCTGGAGAATTACTTGGTGTTGTGTCAGAACCCACCCACCCACCCAACACATACAAACAACAGAATTGCAACCAGAACCAAAAGAAGACTATAAGTGAATTTCCCAGCAGAAACTTTGTAAGCTAGGGAGAAAATGGCATGAACTATACAAAGAGCTCAAAGAAAAAACAACCCATCAAGAATATTAAACCTGGCAAAACTATCCTTTAGAAGCGAAGGAGAGATAAAGACATTCTCAGACAAACAAAATCTATGGAAGTTTATCACCACTAGACCTGCCTTACAAGAAATGCTAAAGGGAGTCTTTCAAATTGAAACAAAAGGGCATTAAACAGCAATACAAAAGTAGAAAAACTGCTGGCAAGTATAAATATATGGACAAATAGAGAATATTGTAATACTAGAATGGTGGTATGTAAATCACTTTTAATTCTGGCATACAGGTTAAATGACAAACTATTAAAAAAAAACTATACCTGAAAAATTGAATATAGAAGGAACATACCTCAACATAATAAAGGCCATATACAACAAAACCAAAGCAAATATCATAAACAATGGTGAAAGATGGAAAACTTTGCCTCTAAGATCAGGAACAAGGCAAGGGTGTCCACTCTCACCACATGGTACTAGAAGGACACAAGGGTGTCCACTCTCACCACATGGTACTAGAAGTCCTAGCTATAGCAGTTAGGCAAGACAATAAAATAAAAGGCATCCAAATAAGAAATGAAGGAGTAAAATGGTTGTTATTTGTAGACATCAACTTATATAGAGAAAATTCTAAAGGCTCAAGCAAAAAAACTGTTGGAACTAATCAAGAAATTCATTAAAATTGCAGGATAAAATCAACATATAGCAATCAGTGGCATTTCTATACACCAACAATAAAACATCTGAAAAGAAATAAAGAAAACTATCCCATTCATAAAAGCATCAAAAACAGTAAATACTTAGGAATAAATTTAACCAAGGAAATGAAAGGTCTCTACAATGAAAACTACAAGACTTTGTTGAAAGACACAAACAAATGGAAAGATACCCCCCGTTCATGGATTGAAAGACTTAATGTCAGAATGCCCATACCATCCAAAATCCTCTATAGATTCAATGCAGTCCTTATCAAAATTCCAATGGTATTTTCCACGGAAATAGAAAAAGAAATTCTAAAAATTTATGGAACTACAAAGACCTTGAATAGCTAAAGCAATCCTGAAAAAGAAGAAGAAAGCTGGAGGCATCACCTTTTGATTTCAAACTATACTACAAAGCAATAGTAATTAAAATAGTATGCTACCAGCAAAAAATAGACACACAGACCAATGGAACTTTTATCTTACACTACACAAAATCAACTCCAAGTGGATTGAAGACTTAAACATAAACCTATATTGAAACAATATAACTCCTTAAAAAAATGTGAAGATTTTTCATGACATTGATCTTAGTAATGATTTTATGAATATGACACCCAAAGCACAGACAATAAAAACAAAAATAAATGGGACTACATCAAGCTAAAAAGCTTCTGCATAGCAAAGGAAACAATCAAGAGAGTGAAAAAGACAACTTTTAGAATGGAAGAATATATTTTCAGACCATATGTCTGATAAGGAGTTACTATCCAAAGCACATAAGGAATCCCTATAATTCAACAGAAATCAATCAGTCAATCAATAAAATAATCTGAGCAGATAACTTGAATAGACATTTCTCCAAAGGAGATACACACACACACACAAACCAGTGTTGGTGAGGATATGGAGAAATTTGGACGCTTATGCATTATTTGTGGGAATATGTAAAATGGTAAGCTGCTATGGAAAACAGTATGGAGGTTGCTCAAAAAATTAAGAATAGAACTAAGACATGATTCAATAATCCCACCTCTGGATAATTATCCAAAATAAGGAATCTGAAAAGATATTTGCACTCCTGTGTTTATTGCAACAGTATTCATAATAGCCGAGCAGTAAACATAACCTAAATATACATTGACAGATTAGTTTTTAAAACGTGGTACACATATAAAATGGAATATTATTGAGCCACAAGAATAGAAAGAAATCCTGTCATATGCAACAACGTGGATAAATCTTAAGGACATTATGCTAAGTGAAATAAGCCAGTGGCAGAAGGGCAAATAATACATGATTCCATGTATATGTAGCGGAGTCACTTATATTTGACTATCTAAAATAGTCAAATTCACAGAAACAGAAAGTAGAATGGTGGCTGCCGGGTGTTGATGGCAGGGGAAAATGCTGTTCGATGGGTTTAGAGTTTTAGTCCTGCCAGATGGAAAAGTTTGAGAGACCCACCATACCACATTGTGCTTAACACCAACAATACAATATGAACAGCACTGTATTGTACTTAAAATTCTGTAAAGAGGGTAGATCTCATGTTACGTGTTTTTTAACCACACTACTATTTAAAAATAGTAACTTGTAGCATTCATCAAAAATGGATTTCCTTACTTTATTTATAGATATAAAAGAATCTTTTAATCTATAATGTGTTTTTTATTTATATATACAGTTCAATGAGAAAAAGTAATCATTGTAAAATTAAATTATATTGGTAAACATGGCTGTTTATAGTAGGAAATATTGATCGTCACATACTAACTATAAAATAAAGATTTCCTAATCTCAACTCATAACTCTCTAATAAAAATATAAAATTACAGATTCAAACTTTCAACTTTCATCTGAAGCATAAATTTCCAGAGCCATTCCATACTTGGGGGGTGGAAGTATGTGCTTAAAGATAAGATTAATATTGTATCTCCCTGGAGGACCTTTTGTGCTCAAAGAGAGAACCCACCACAATATAAATCATAATACAATGATAGTCAAAGGGACTTCCACAGATAATGACACTGTCTTAACCTCTGAATTGCCCCAGCCTAATGGGCAGCAGCCCAAAAGTGTATATGCACTGCAGATCATTGTACTTAAATCATCACTTATGTTTCCTTCATATTTTAAAATGTTACTACTGGCCCACCAAACATAGGTTCCATTGTCCACTTCTCTCACAGTCTTTCACGCAACATGAAGCCTTTAATCTTGACATAAGTAGAATATCCCAACCAAATGAAATTGGGACTTGCTCACATCCCTGCTTCTCACATATGATCATGGCAAATGAGATATGAGCAAGTAACTGGTGAGCCTAATTCAACATGGACTCAATAAAATTGTGAAGAGGTAGGAGTCTGTGGTTCATTGGGAAAATTTGAGAAGAGCTCATGGTGAAGCTAATGAAAATATTCATATATTCATCTCCATGAGTTCAGGAAAACCATGTCAATCTGGTCTTCACTACGTCCCCAGTGCTCTGTGTTTACTAAAAATTCCTTGAATGAATGAGTGAAGGAATGTCCAAGGTTATACAGATCCAGAATCTATAAGTGTAATTAATCAGAAGTATATGCCTTGATAGTATATTAAAATACTAACAGCTCTTTATTGCCATAGAAGTCTTCATGATGTTCAATATTATGAAATCTACATATTCAGAGCCAGTGTCAGTCTATAAAATTTAAGTATTCACATAGAATTTATTCACTTATGTTTTCTTCATAAAAGGCATTACTTAAGACTTGTTTGCTCAATCAGAGAATTAAGGATAATTTATTTTTTCTATAATTTTACCCAAATGATAAAGTGATCATTGCACAATGCTACAGCTACTAATATGATATTAAGACAGAACATAAAGGTTCATAAAGACCACCATAGTGTCTGAGATTGTGTAATACACAACTTTGCTCTGGATGATCTGCAAACAAATTTATTTTCAGGTTTTAAGCTTAAAATCAAATCATATCAAGGATTAAATGTATCTAGTTGTCCAGTGGTTTATAGTCTATAAACATGTCCTTAAACAATCTCAAATGAATGAATTAATTCTCACAATTTGTGTGTTGTTAGGATTGTCCAGTATTTTCAACTCAAGTAAATAACCATATTTATTCATGCCAGTAGCTGTTACAAACCTTTACCATTCTACTTTAAATCACTCAACTGGACTCACCCACTCATGTTTTAACAGATGGCATAGCCTCCTACCTCACAGAGAAAATAGCAATCATCAGTCACAAACTCCACCTCCTATATTATCTGCATGTTCCCCAGACTTCCCTCCTTCCCTTCTGTCCCAGAGGATGCCTTGCCTTTCTTCCAAAGATAACACCTTTATTTGTATTCTTGATTTCATCTTCCCCTCCCTTCCCTTCTTCCTCTCTTCATGCATTCCTTCAATAAATGTTTTTTTGACTGCCTTCTAGTGCCAGGATAGTCTACGCCTGGGGATACAGTGTTAAACAAGACAAACAAAGCCCTTCTCCTCAAGGATTTACTATTCTATTGTGTCCTCCAAGGCCTTTTGAACATCCACCTGATTTTCTATCTTCAGTAAATCCCCTCTCGCTGGCCCTCCCTTTTCAGCTTACAAACCTGTTTAACTCATCCTCATATTTAAAATGCATCTGCTCAAGAAAGAAAAATTGAGAAAACATTCCCATTTACAATTAGACCAAAAATAATAAAATACCAAAGAATAAACATAACCAAAGTGGTAAAAAAAAAGCCTATATTCTGAAAACTATAAAATGCTGATAAAAGAAATTGAAGAAAATACAAATAAATGGAAAGATATTTCATGTTCGTGGATTGGAAGAACCAGTATTGTGAAAATGCCCATACAACACAAAGCAATCTACAGATTTAATGCAATTCCTATCAAAATACCAACAGCATTTTTCATAGAACTGGAACAAACATTCCTAAAATTTGGATGAAACCACAAAAGACCCAAAATAGCTAAAGCAATCTTGAAACAGAAGAACAAAGCCAAAGTATAACAATTCCAGATTTCAAGTTATATTACAAAACTGTAGTAATCAAAACAATATGGTGCTAACACAAAAATAGACACATATCAATAGAACAGAACAGAAAACCCAGAAATATGCCCAAGATTATATGGTCAATTAATCTACAACAAAAGAGGCAAGAATATGCAAAGGGAAAAAAGATGGTCTCTTCAACAAATGGTATTGAGTAAATTGGATAGCTACATGCCAAAAAATGACACTGGACCACTTTCTTACACCACACACAAAAATAAACTCAAAATGGAATAAGGACCTAAATGTGAGATATGAAACCATAAAATCCTAGAAGAGAGCACAAGCAGTAATTTCTCTGACATTGGCCATAGCAACATTTTTTTCTAGATATGTCTCCTGAGACAAGGGAAACAAAAGCAAAAATAAACTATTGGGACTACATTGAAATATAAGGCTTCTGTACAGCAAAGGAAATAATAAAACTAAAAGACAACCTACTAAATGGGAAGATATTTGGAAGTGATATATCCAATAAAGGATTAGTATCCAAAATATATGAAGAACTATTAAACTCAACACCCAAAACCCAAATAATCAGTTAAGAAATGGCCAGAAGACATGAACAGATATTTCTCCAAAGACATACAGATGGCCAATAGACACATGAAAAGATGCTCAACATCATTCATCATCAGGGAAATGTAAATCAAAACCACAATGAGATGTCACCTCACACCTGTCAGAATGGCTAAAGTCAAAAACACAAGAAACAACAAGTGTTGGTGAGGACATGGAGAAAAGGGAATCCTTGTGCGCTGTTGGTGAGAATGCAAACTAGTACAGCCACTGTGGAAACAGTATGGAGGTTCCCCAAAAAATTAAAAAATAGAACTACCATATGTTCCAGTAATTGCACTATTGATAATTTACCCAAAGAATACAAAAACACTAATTCGAAAAGTATATACTCCCCTATGTTTATTGCAGCATTACTTATAGCAGCAAAAATATGGAGGCCCATTTCCATCCATTGATGAATGGATAAAGAATATGTGGATAAAGAATAGACATAGCTAAAGATACACAATGGAATATTACTCAGCCATAAAAAGAATGAAATCTTGCCATTTGCAACATGGATGGAGCTAAGAGTATAATGCTAAGTGAAATAAGTCAGTCACAGAAAGACAAATGCCATATGATTTCACTCAAATGTAGAATTTAAGAAACAAGCAAAGGAAAAAAAGAGAGAGAGGGAGAGACAAACCAAGAAACAGACTCAACTATAGAGAATAAACTCATGGCTACCACAGGAAAGGTGGGTGGGTGGGGAATGGGTGAAATAGATGAAGGGGATTAAGAGTACTCTTACCATAATAAGCACTGAGAAATGTATAGAATTGTTGAATCACTGTATTGTACACCTGAAACTAATATAACACTATGTTAACTATACTGAAATTAAGATTTTAAAAATAAAAATAAAAAATATGTAATAATATATATATATATTTTAAAGATTTTATTTATTTGAAAGAGAGAGAATGAAAGATAGACAGCATAAGAGGGAAGAGGGTCAGAGGGAGAAGCAGACTCCCCGCCGAGCAGGGAGCCCGATGCAGGACTCGATCCCGGGACTCCAGGATCATGACCTGAGCTGAAGGCAGTTGCTTAACCAACTGAGCCACCCAGGCGCCCTGTAATAATATATATTTAAAAAAGAATGAACTCATTTTGCTGACCTTAAAAGCATGTGTCTCCATCGCTTACTGCTACAATTCTAGAATTCTAAGCTGCAATTTCTGTTTCTACCTTCACTACACTTTTTCATTCCTTATTGCACAGCAATTTTACTTTTGCTCTCTGTTTTCTAGTGAAATGTTTATACTCAGCTTTTAACATAGCCTTCCTTCCTTTGAATTCTCATAAATTCTAGGAAAGAATGTAGTTTACCACACTTCCTGCTGCCACTTTTCTCTGCCTATACCCTTACTGCTTTTCTCCTCAAGATTCATACCTTGGCCTTCCTTTCTCATTCTGCCCATTTCTCCTGAAATATCCTACCCCTGCCCATGATTTCAACTCCTACCTATGTGCTAATGACTCCAAAATTCTGTATATTCAGACCATCCTGAGTTTTCTATCTGCATTTTTAAAGTACCTCAAAGACATTCTCATTTAAATGGCTACCAGCATCAAGTACTAAAGGGAGAGTACTTATTGCTACAGAGTAGCATAAAGAAAAGTATTACTAATTATGGTGACAGAAAAGCTCCAAATTTTCAGTGGTTTAATGAAGAAATATTTTTCTTCTTCTCACATGGTTCAGTTGGTGGTGGTGGCGGCAGTGTGGTATGGGGGTAAAGGTGGTTCTAGGACCTAAATTCATGGAGACTCTACCTTTTTTATTATGTGGCTTCCAAGGTCATCTGGCAGGGTTTCATCCAACTAGCGGATGAGAAAAGAGTTTGCTGGATGGTGTGGAAGGGTTTTATGCACCCATTCTGGAAGTAGTATACTTCACTTTTACCCATATTCCATTGAACAGAATTCAGTTATATTGTCCCATGTAAATGCAAAGGAGTTGGGAAGGATAGCCTATGGTTGAGTAGCTACTTCACAGCAAACTTCTACACTATGAAAGGGCAATGCAGATTTTTAGTAGACAGCTAGCCTTCTCTGCAATGGAAATCATGGGTGACCTTTGCAGAGATAAACTTCTGTTTCTAGTTAGGTGAATAGGATTGAGAAAGTATGAAAGTGGAAACTATCAGGGTGCTTCTCTTTCTGTAAGCACACTGGTGACATATAGGTGCTAATTTAATGTTCCCAGAACCAAAATTTGGCTGTTAAGGGAAAGTAAGAGCTGAGGAAGCAACTAGCCTCTCTGCCTCCTGTCTCTTTTTCTTTTAATCCAAATTTTACAAAATTACCAAAACGTCATCTGTTTTTCTCTTTCATTCCTTATTTTTTCTCTTTAAATTTATAAATTCAGTTTTCTGATAACAGAAGTAACAGATTATTTTTTCTAAAATTCAGTTAATCATTTAATTCCCTGTTAAGACATTCACCAATTTCCCCAATGATTCTAACATAAAGTACAAGCACATATTACATCATGCAAGTCTTATAGTAAGACTCCTGCCAACTTTACCTGTCTCTCACTGAACTTGCTTCTCTCCCATTAATTCATCATCACTCTATCCCCACTAAGGTCTGAAGAAGCTAAGAACAAAGATGATGCTGAGAATATCCTTCTCCTATGTGGTTCTGAGTTAGAATCTATTATTGATAGGTATCACACAAGAATTGGAAGGTAAAGAGAAAAAGAGAGCATTATTTCTGATATTGCAAGCAGATGCTGAGGTGATCATGAGATTTGAAATGCTTTCTGAGTGGGCTCTTCAGAATCATTCCATACTAGGATAGTCTATCTCCCCAAGGCCTTCCAATGAGTTTAAGTGTCTAAGTCCCTCAATTAAACATTTGAAACCAGCAATATAAAGAGTGTTGAGGTTTTCTTGAACAAACCGTGGCAGATAAACCCACTCAAGTGGACACACACACACACACACACACACACACACACACCCTATGCTCCAGCCAAACCAAAATTCTTGCCATTACCAAATCTAATTCATTGTTTTTGATACATGCTGTCCCTTCTGAACAGCATGCCCTTCCCTGACATTCCTGACTGAGAAAATTCTTGCTCATCTTTCAAATTCAAATATCACCTGAGACCTTCCCCAATTCCCCCGGTTATTGACACACTTTCCTTGGGGAGACCATACCATCCCTGTTCCTATCTCTTACATAGTATTTATAACATCATTCACATGACCTTACCTTGTCAAGAGGAATCATGCTCTATGATGATTTGTGGCCTCAGTTCCTAATACACAGATTCTCATATATTAGGCATTCAATAACATATGCTAAATACTCCATTCTGAAATAAAATGTCCTTAATATAAATGAACACTATTTTTCACAGCACTCTTAAAATTGGAGAGTAAACCTGTATGTTAGGAGTGCATCTAAGGCTCACTGAAGCATCCCAAGAGCCCCTCTCTCCAGAACTATGTGAACATGCAGGGACAAATAAGTAAGGAATGGGAAGGAGCATATGTTTTCCAGCCTTGCCCTTGCCTTTCTCCTCTTAATCTTTTTATCACTCATAAATTTAGTGGCTCTATATACTGACATCGTAGGAAGCAGGTTTTATCCCCAATTTCTGACTCTCAGATCCTCACACATTCCTCCTCCCAAAGACATGCTGTAGAGGAAAAGGCTCCTCCACATTTTCATAATAATGGTACCGTGTGGCTGACCTTCCCGCAGGAGATGCCCTGGTTGCCCAAACAAGTGGCACCACCTGCTGTCGCAGCGGCAGCCTGGGTGCAGTGGAACGTGCCCCCACCACATTTGCAGGGCAGCGGCAACACAACCAGGAGAGGAGCCCCAGCTGCGATGTCAGTTTTCCCTCATTAACACTGGGTCAAAATGACTCTGCTATTTAAAATGGCTCCTCTTTAATTAAATTGATGCTAGCTTTTCTGGGTTGCCCTATCCCAGGAATTTTCTGCCTGCTACTTAAGGTAAAGACAGGGGAAAAATTAATCTGATTAGCCCTTTGCTTGGGTTTTAATTCCCATGAGAGGCTTTATTCAGATCAAAAGCTATTAAACAAAAATTAGTTACCACCATTCAGCTGATTCATTCAGCATGTACAACATTTATTGCGCACTGACTTGGTCAGGATTGTCCTGGGGTCGGGAGTGCCCTGACAAAATAAGATAAGCATGTTCTTTGCCCTCTTGAAGCTTGTAGTCTGGGGTTTGTGGGGTGGACAGAGGAGGAAAAAAATGTGTAACACGGTATAAAAGTAAGTGCTATGAAGAAAAACAGAGCCGAGCAAAAGGACAGAGAGGCCAGTAGGGGCGGATATAACACACTCTTTCAGCTGGTGTGGTCAAAGAACTCCACTATGATAAGAAAACTTTTGTGTTTAGATCTGAAAAAATGAGGGAATAAGCCATGAAAGTATCTATGGGAAGAGCATGACAGGCAAAGAGAATAGAGAGGTCCTGGGGCAATGGAGCCTGGAGTGTTCAAAGCAAGTGGGCCAGTGTGGCTCAATCTGAGAGGGAGGAGATGAACTGGAGAGGTGGGCAGGGCCCAAATCAGTTAGAGACTTACAACTGGACTGGAGACTTAGTGTAGGTCTAAATTGCTGTGGGTGCCCGGGTGGCTCAGTCCTTAAGTGTCTGCCTTTGGCTCAGGTCATGATTCCAGGGTCCTGGGATCGAGTCCCACATCGGGCTCCCTGCTCGGCGGGAAGCCTGCTTCTCCCTCTCCCACTCCCCCTGCTTGTGTTCCTGCTCTCACTATCTCTCTCTCTGTCAAATAAATAAAACCTTTTACTAAATAAATAAATAAATAAATAAATAAATAAATAAATCGCTGTGACACTTGTGACAGGACTTTCATTAGGACCATGCTCAATGCTCCTTACACCTCTCGGAAATGAAAATAAATAAGCCGATCTAGGATGAGTAAAACCAAGAAAGTTATTACTCCTGCCAATTTTTCTGTTATTTGTTATGCTATTTTCTAAAAGAAAAAAAATAATAATACCTTGTTAATATGTCTCATTTATTTAGACCCAAAGGACTTTACATAAGCTGAAGTTACATGAACGAGTGCTTTTACAAAGTTAGGGGAAATTACTTCTAGGCCTGAAAATGGTGGAGGAAATTTTGCCAATGCCCTTGTGAAATCCTTTTAATTTCCTGGGAATGCAATCATGTTTTTAGACCTTTCTGAATAAGCTTTAGAGATGATCTACTGTTTTACATATGAGAACACTATGACTTTTGCAAAAATCATCCAGGTCATTGGTCGCTATTCCAATCAGATTTCAGCAGCACCTCAGTATGTAGAGTGGGTTTTGAAGCCAGACACACCCATATTTGCAATCCATTCACAATCTTTCTGCCACTCTGAGCTTCAGGTTCCCCAAACTGCTTGATATTAGAATCAAATGTAAACATGTAGCCTAGTACCTAGCACATCTCGTGCACTTTAAACTAGTATTTCTGCCTTGTTAGTACCAGTTTTTATATCTCATGAAGCTGGTGCATAAGAACATTGCTGTACCTCTCCAGAATATTCCACAAGGACAGAGCATATTTGTTTCCTCCTTTCACTGTTCCCTTTCTCTTACCACATCTCTTAGAAGGTAAGTCAGTTTAAGAAGAGCCCTCCCTTTTCCCCAAACGTAACAACCTTCAAACTGGAATGGGCCTCTTATGTAACTAGAAACTGTGCTACATCGTACATAAAACAAATTAATCCCAAATTGATACCATTCTGGGCCCTTCTATTTCATCTCACAGACCCACATGCTGTTGCTACACTTTGATTTGCAAGATGTTTCTACACAGGTAATGTAAATTCACTCCCATTGATAGATCAGCCGCTTAATGGTAAAATTTGGCATATTAGTGCTATCTGGTTCCAAGATCCATAGTAGCAATTTTCAACTTGAAGAAAGAAAATGAACAATAGCACTTAGCCGGGATTTGTCTCTGGCTTCCCATATGGCAAGACTCTCTGTGACTTTTGGAGTTGCTTCAAGCTTCTAAGCTCCCAAAGAAGTATCCTTGACCAAAACAAAAACAACACATTTGCTGATGTAAGGGAACATTCCTGTGGTTGCTATTCCAGAATCCACAAATCATTAGGATCTGAGGTAAACCCAAGGTTTTGTTCATCTGCTTCCAATTCATTGTCACCATTATACAAAAATGACCTACCCTACACAGGATACAGACCTATCTGCCTATTCTGTCATGAATTGTCTCAGGTAACTAGAGCCTCAGCCTATAGCTGGGCTACATATTAACTTTTGACATTGCTCCCAGGTCTACTCTTGCTACAAACTCATATTATAAATCATTTTCCGTTTATTAAAACATATATAAAAATTAAGTATTAAAACTGAATGTAGACACTAGAAATTCCTTAACAATCTCAACGTGTAAAACCCATTTGCCTTTTCCCATGGACTTTGGTGCTGTTTCCTTCTGAGCCTGCATGCTCAGGGGGAAGGGTAGAGAATTATTTGAGAGTCAGATTTCATGGACTTCAAAGAACTCCATGTAGAATATCGGAGGTTTTGACGAATATAGATCCCTGCTTTTCCTAACTAGGGTTCTAGCAGATTGGCTAAAGCAATATTGAAGAAACAGATCAGAGAAGAGAATTAGAAATCCACTGTAACATCATTGGGAAAAGGGAAATTAATCCTTTTCACAGACTTTATCATCTTTTTCCCTCTTCTTTTATCAGAATTCTTCCCTTCTTCCCCGAGACTTCCGTTCGCTTCTGCGCTCGCTGTCCTCCAAAGCCTGTGTCTCGTGCATTACATAGCCCTCCCACATTCCTCATTTTCACCAAATGGGACAGAGAATAGTTTTTAAATGTCTCCATTTACAGATTCAAGTTTTGACATTTACTTATATGGTCGTATAATATACATTAAGAGAACCACTTTTATGGTAACCACTTCATCAATATTATCTTCATCAGAATTAGTGATGATTACCATTCATTGGAATTTTGTAATGTGAAAATATAGCTGTCATCTGCAAAATGTGGTGTCCTCATTTGCTGTAGATTCTCCACCTTCACCATGAAACATCTTATGGTAAACCCTCCCCCATAAAACCTTTTTAGAATAAATATGACCCTACCCAATGTGAACAACTATATCACTGACAAAAGAACTTTACTTTGAGAGAATGTTTACCAAATATTTCCTTTGAGTATTTGGTTCAGTAGATGAGGAATGAAATTTAAGTCAAGATTCAAAAAAATTTTCCTGGACACACTTCCCGTGGAAACATTTTTTTTTAAGATTTTATTTATTTGACAGACAGAGAGAACACAAGCAGGGGGAGTAGCAGAGGGAGAAACAGGCTCCCTGCTAGGGAGCCCGATGAGAGGCTTGATCCCAGGACCCTGGGATCATGACCTGCGCCAAAGGCTGACACTCAACCATCTGAGCCACCCAGGCACCCCTCCCATGGAAACATTTGAATGTTAACAATTCACTTTCTTCCTTAACTGTCCCTTGGTATCAGACCCTCTAACTGTTTTATTATGCTTGATATTTATAGGGCCATATTTAGATAAAACAAGAAAATAAATAATGGATTAAAAACAAACTCATCATCTCATGCCATATATAAAGAAAATGTCCTAAATATCATTAATGATCAGGTTCCCCTTTCCATGTTACATTTTTTTCCCCTCAGGTTTCTACTGTATACACAGTATTTGATAGGGTAAGTATAAAATAATTACAGTAACATGTAAATTACAGGTATCCACAAAGACATGAAGCACCAAATTTGTGATTTTCATAAGTAGGATAAATAGAAATAAAGCAAGCTAAAGAAGTGGTTCCAAAGTGTGGCCCCTGGGCTGGTAGTAATAACATCACTAGGAATTTGTTAAAAATGGCTCCATCTTATAGATACTGAATCAGAAACTCAGGAATGCAGCCCAGCATTCCATGCTTTAACAAGTTCTCCAGTTGATTCTGATGTATCCTAAAGTTTGAGAACCACTGACGTAAAGGCTTTTCTAATTAGGATTATTGTATTATCTTTACCTGTGTTCATATCTGAAATTCTTTAAAGAGTGGTATTTCATGACCAAGCCCAAATTAATAGACTTATTATGCAACTAGCCCAGAGATAACCATGAAGTTGTCTATCAGTATAAAAAAATGGAATTGGATCTGGATTTGTAAGATAGAGAGAAAAATGAAGATTTTGTTGTAAAAAATAAAAATGCAAAGACAAGTGCATCCCTGGAAGTCAAATGTCATTAGGTAAACTAAGAGCGTATCACTTAAGGATGTGTGATAGACAGAATTTTGGCCTCTGTAATAACTTGTTCATTATTCCCAGAAATACATTAGATTATACACAAAATAGATCATATATATTTTTGAAGATGTAATTAAGGTTACTAATCAGCTGACTTTAAAAGAGGGAGATTATCCAGATGGACTTAATCTAATCAGATGCACTCTTAAAATCAGAGATCTTTTTTTTCAGCTGGTAAACAGGATTCGAACCACTATTGTTGGCTTAAAAATGAAGGAGGCTGTGGCAAGGGAACAGGGACCTCAGTCCTACAACTACAAGAACCTGGATTCTGAACACGATAGACAGCTTGAAAGAAGATTCTTTCCAGAGCCTTCAGGTAAGAATCCAGGCCAGCTGATACCTTGCCTTGATTTCAGCCTTTGTAAGATGGTGAGCTGAGACAACTTCACTGAGCCACGCTATGCCCAGATTCTACTTCATAGACTAAGAGATAATGAATGAGTAGTGTTTTAAGCTGCAAAATTTGTGGTAATTTTTCATGGCAGCAACAGCAAACAAATAGTGGGTGCTAACTTAAAGTGCTGTTACAATCAACCCACATTTTGCAATGGACCTGCTGTTTTTGACAGCAGAAGAACCAGTTGGCGATTTAACATTCAGAACGTGAGGTCTTCACTAGTATATTTGTCTTGAAGGCACACTCACTTTCTTGTTGGCTAGACAGCAGCATCTAATATTCATATATCAGTCTCTGAAAACCAGAAAGAAGTGTCTCTGACTTTGCTCTGTTCTTCAGAGGGATCTTTCTATGTAAAGGAAACTTAGTTCACAAGGTTCAGAGAAGAGCCACAAAGTAACCCCATTGCCATACCCTGATGGACTTTAATCTGGTATATTGTCAGACCTCTGCACTTAGAGGAAACTTTAGGGCTTATTTTTATTTAAGGGAAGGACGAAGCGGATTTCTCATAAGTTTGTGACACTACCCACATAGAGTCCCCAGGCCCCTGAAGAATCACGCTAACAAGGAGACTTGGAGCAAACAGGTGGCATATTCATTTCCTAGGGCTACTATCACAAAGTACCACAGCTGGGTGGTTCAAACAACAGGAAATTATTTCCTCACAGTTCTGGAGGCTAGAGGTCCAACATCAGTAGGGTTGGTATCTTTCGAAGGCCGTACTCCTTGGCTTATAAATAGCCATCCTCTTTCAATGTCTTCACAAGGTCTCCCCTCTGTGTGTGTCTGGGTCCCAATCCTCATTTCTGGGGAGGATTTATCAGTCACATAGGATTAGAGCCCATCCCAATGACCTCCTTTAACCTTAATTACTTCTTTAAAGACCTTATCTCTAAATACAGTCATATTCTGTGGTACTGGAGGTGTGGTGGCACTTTAGTATATGAATTCTGGGGAGGCCCAATTCAGTCCGTAACAGGGGGCATCCGGTTACTTCTGGAAGGTAGCCTCATCTATTCATGACTACCAGTGCATCAGAAGGCATCAGAAACTTTCTCACTTTTGTCAAAAGGTTTTAGAAGAGGTTTATCTACCACGTACGGCCAAAGAGGATAATAGGCTTATGTGCAAAAATTAGGTAACAGGAAGTGATAGAGCCATAATAAAGCAAAGCTACGAATACAAAGCCCAGTGGCCTTTCTACTACATTGTACCATTAGTACTGGTTTATAGAGGAAAGGTTCTCAAAAACCATATGCATTCTGTTTATATTAGAGTTACCAGGATGTTCCATTAAATTAGAAAACCATTAGCATTTGTCCGTTTAACTGTTTATCTCTTTTGCTTTCTCTCCATGCTTCCTGAAATATTCATACAATGGATATAATTCAATGTTATTTAATTTCATGTATTTTCTTCACTGAACATTAAAGCTAATTAAAATAATGCTTGACATTTATTACCTTAATGTGGCATACACTGTATTCAGTGGTTTACACGTGTTATCTCACTAAACTCACAATAACCCTATGAACTAAATACTATGGTTATCTCAATGTCAGAAAATGGAGCTGAGGTTTAAGAAATTCAGTATCTTGCCAAAAGTCATACAACCAGCATGTAACAGAGTTGGGTCTATCAGGGTCTGTCCAACTGTCTCTCTGATGGTGATTTGCTTCAAAATATAAGAGGCAAAACTTCTATCACAGAATGAAGGAAAGTGGCATCATCACTCATGAGTCCCCATATGTAATGAAAAAATATATTGACAAGAGATAACTCACCAACTGAACTGCTATATAACATAAGCTCTGGCCATCAACCTGTCATTGTAAAGTTTGGGTGGTTCTGCATGTGGAACATTTCATGGGCTTTTATGGGTGGGAAACTCCTTTCTCTTTCATAACAAATTATAAGATTCTCTGTAAACAAAGCATTACATTTATATATCGAAAATGAAATTAACAATAGAATATAATCTTCAGACAAGGGACAAACTACTCTGGTACTCAGGTCAAAATCATTAATATAATGGCTATGACTACCTACTTCTGAGACAACATTAAAAGGAAATGGACATTTCCAAGAGGAAAAATGTGAACATCAAGCACTGCTTTGGAGAGGACAGAAAGACCTACATGAAAAGCAAACAAAGACCAGCTCTCCTCCAGGAATGAAAATTAGGCTATGACTCACACTAGTAAACTTCTTTCTAGAAAAAAATTTCAATATTTGAATGATACTACAAATTCCTGCTGACCTATTTTAAGTAAACTATTACCACTTCCTAGTAATATTTTTATTTATCTAGTAGACTGTGGAGAACAGCTGTACTCTTTTCTTCTCAAGCCTTGAACTGAAACAATTTCTCAGCTGACTTAGTGCCAAGATCAGGACTTCAGCTTCATTGAGAGCTTGGAGGTCCGCTAAAGTGCCCCAGCATCTATTCTCATCCCAAACTGCAGAGAGGCACAGTGCTGTCTGCTGGCTAAAACCCTGGGGCCACAGAATAAAAACCTTCCAAAGGTAAAATAAGATTCCAGATAAGCATGTGCTCTAAAAAATTTTCCACTGCAGAAGGAACGTTAAAGAAAACCTTTGGGAACAGGAACATAATACCAGATGCAGACTTGAATCTACACAAAGGAATGAACAGCACCAAAAATGGTAAGTATGAGTAAATATATAAGAAAAATGTCCTCATTTTTAAGTTATTTAAAAGATATTTTGTTCTTTGCTTCCCCTTATTCCACAAACAGCCATATGTTGTTGTGCAGTGTCAGTCACATCCCTAAGACATGATGGCTAAGGTCAGAGTAGACAAATTTGTCCATATTAAGGGCCTGGATGCCAGGGCTTCTAACTTCAACGAATGGGAAATTATCATCATCAATGTCTCCTTTAGTACATAAACTACATGGTCTAGCATGTCCCAGTAGGATTTCACACATGGTAACTTCAGTGGCACAATCACTAGCATGGCTTTCTGTGTTCCCACCCCTAAATCTGCTGGTTATGGATCAGACCTACTCTCTGGAGAAAACTCCCAGGTATGAGGTCATCAAAAAAAAAAAAAAAATGGTGAAGCAGGTGTTAGAGGGCCCCTTAAGAACCAGGGTGTCTCCTGTTACTTTAACAATGACATCTACTTGTTTACCTTTGATGCTGGGGCTGATGCTCTCCTCATGATCACTTTTTCAAAATCTTTTCCTGACATAATAATGAATTTGGCTACAGAAACAAGGTGGTATATCTTATGAGCTGCATTGCTTCCAAGGAGTAAGACTCCCCTGGACCACCAGTCCCAGTAATAGCAAAACAGGAAGAGAGGTCTCCAACTGCTAGGGAGTCCCTGCCTCAACTCAATGTAACACAATGAGATTTCTCTTCAACAATTTCCATCATAGATTCCCTAAAGAGAGTGGCTTTGAGAGCCCTATGTTGTCACATACCATCAATATAGCATACTGTACTCTATAATAAAGATAATTGTTCAAAGCAAAAAAAAAAAAACAATATGATGGAATTTATAAATGTATAATAGTTTATAATTATGTATAACACAAATAGTACAAAGAACAGGAGGAAGGAAAAGCAGTATATTGTCATAAAGTGGAGAAGAGATGTAAATAATAACATATAATAATATGACTTAAATATGCATGAATAAATCTTAAACACAAAGCAATCACTAAAAAATACAGAGGTGCAGGTAATAGGTTGAGTGGAGATAAAGTGATACCAAAAATACTCAGCCCAAAAAATAACAGGAAAAGAAGAAAACAACAACCAAAACAAACAAAACCCCCAAACAAAAAAACCCTGAAACAAATAGAAAACATAAAGCAAGATCATAGATTAACCGAATCACATTAATAGTTACAATAAGGGTAAGTGGGCAGTTGGGGCTAAAGAAAACACACCAAAAAAGACCCAATAAGAATACACTTTAAATGTAAAAGCATAGATAGTTTCAAATAAAAGGATGGGGAGAAAGATATGTAATCACTAAGTATAAGAGAGTTGGAGTAACTCTATTAATATCAGACATGGTAAACTTCAGAACAAGAAATATCATTAGGGGAAAAAAGGGACCTTTCATGATGAAAAGGGGTCAATCATGAATAAGACATAACCCCAAATGGACATGCACCCACGCACAGAACTAAAACCAAAAACACAAACAAACAAACAAAAAAAAAACACTAAGCAAAAATTAATAGAGTTGAAAGGAGAAACAAAAATCTGCAATTATAGTTGATTTCATTCCTCTCTCAGTAATTCATGCATAAAATCACCAAGGATAGAGAAGATATGAACATGTTGTCCATAAACTGGATCTAATTAGTAGTTATCCAACACTCTAGCCTGCAACAGCAGCATATACACTGACATTAGAGAAGTTATCACAGACCAAGTGGACCTGAGATACAAAGCAAATCTCAACAAGTTTCTTAATACACAATTTCAAAAAACTATTATACTTAGTAATTATAGCTAACATTTTTTATTATAGTAAATATACATTACATAAAATTTACCATTTTAACCATTTTCAAGTGTGCAACTCAATATACATTATTCAAATTTTAGAATATTAAATCAAAATATGTTCTCTGACTACAATGGATTTAAATAAGACACCAATAACAAAAAGATATCTAGAAAGTCCCCCAAGATGAGAAAAGTAAATAAAACCCTTCTAAATAAGCCATAGGTCAAAGAAAAGATCACAAGGGAATTTAGAAGATATCTGAACTTAAAAAAAAAAAAAAGAATTAAAGTATAACCTTAGTTGCAGCTAAGGCAGTGCTTAGAGTGAAGTCTATAGCTATAAATGCTTAGACAAGAAAAGAAGAAAGCTCTAATATCCCTGATCAGAGCTTCTGTCTTAAGAAGTTAGTAAAGAAAAATAAAGCCAAAGAGATAGAAAAAAGAAAGAATTAAAGAGTAAAGATCAGTAACACAGAAAATGAACCAACAATTGAGAAAATCAATAAAAGCAAATGCTGGATCTTGAAAAGATCAATTAAATTGATCCAGCTAGGCCAATTGTCAAGAAAAATAAAGAAAAAATATAAATTACCAATTTTGTTAAAATCAAATGAATATCACTGCAGAAGATACTGATGTTAAAAGGGAATTATGAGGGAATGTTATGAACAGTCTTATCCCAATAAATTTGACAACATAAGTGAGAAAATTATTTGAAAGACACAAATTACCAAAACTGACTCAAAAAGAAGTAATAAATTAAGTATACTTCTGTCATCTATAGAAACAGAGTTTATAACTTAAAATCTTCCCACAAAGAGAATTCCAGTCCCAAAGAAATCCTAGAGAAAATATAAAAAAATCAAATCAAGCAAATAAGAATAACCAAGGATAATTCATCCAAGAATGTAAGGTTGATTCAAACAAGAGAAAAAAACATTTATCATCTGAACAGATGCAGAAAAAAGTATTTGACAAAATCCAATACACCTACATGATTTAAAAAAAAAAGCCCCTGCAAACTAGGAACAGCAAGGAATTTATTGAACTCAATAAATGGAATCTTTGAAAAACCTATAGCAAACATCATACTTAATGGAAAAAACTAAAGGCTTTCCCCATGAGACTGAAACAAGGCAAGAGTAAGAATGTCCCCTCTCACTATTTCAATTTGATGTTGTAGTTCCAGACATCTACAGTTTTAGAAGGAACAATAACATAGGACATATAGGGGTCTATTTGCACATGACATAATCTCTATGCAGAAAGTTCTCAGGAATCACCTAAAAAGCTAATAAATGAATTTAACAAGAATTCAGGATGCAAGGCGAACTTGCAATATTATATATATATATAATATATATATATAATATATATATATATACTGCATTTCTGTATGTTAGCAATGAACAGTTGGAAAATAAAAAAAAAATTATACCAGTATGTCATCCAAAAATGTAAAGTACTTAGGAAAAAAAAATCTACCAAAAGATACATAAGACCTGTACACTGAAAACTATAAAACAGAGAAATTAAAGGAAACCTAAATAAAGGGAGAATAAAGGGAGATATAAGCTATGTTAGTTGAACAAAATACTCAAGATTGTTAAATTGTCAGTTCTACCCAAACTGATCTATAAATTCAATAAATCCCAGTCAAAATCCCAGAAGGCTAATTTGTAGATATTGACACGATAACCTGAAAATTGTTATGGAAATGGAAAGAAATTAGAATGGCCAAACAATTTTGGAAAACAAAGATGGAAGTTAGAAGATTAAATCTATAGTAATCAAGAAAGGATAGTACTAGAGTAAAAAGAAATATACAGATCAATGGAATAGAATATAAAACTCAGATAACAGACTCATAGGTGCATAGTCTTGATTTTCAATATAAATGACAAGTTAATAAATGGGGGAAAGAAACTCCTCAACAAATGGTGCTGAAAACAGCTAAATATCCATATGGAAACAACTGAAACTCAACCATCACCTGACACCGTACACAAATAATAATTCAAAATAGCTTAGCAGGCTAACTGTGAAATTTCTAGGGGAAAAAACAGGCAGAAATCTTTGAAACTTGGAGAAGGCAAAGATTTCATGACAAGACACAAGCATGAGCTACAATAAAATGTTGACATATGTGGATATATTGACTTCACAAAAATAAAAACTGCTCTTCGATAAAAGCTGTTAAGAAATTGAAGGACAAGTTATAGATTAGGTGATACATATATCTGACAAAGACCTTATATGTAGAACAAAGAGCTCTTAAACTAAAAATAAGAACACATACATACACCCACAATTTTAAATGCCCAAAAGGTTTGAACACTTTACCAAATAAAAATATTACACACACACACACACACACACACACACACACGCACACACAAATGGTCAATAAGCACATGAAAAGATGCTCAATATTAAGTCAGGCTACACAGACTAACTAGAATGACTAAATTAAAAAGACAATACCAAGTAACCAAGAGGCTGTACAGCAACTGGAATTCTTCCACATGGCTAGTAGGAACATAGTATGTACAACTTCTTTGGAAAATGGTTTGAGAATTTCTTTAAAAAGTTAAAGATATTCCTATCATGTGACCCAGAAATTCCACTCTTAGGTATTTATTTAACAGAACTGAAAACATATATCCTCTAAGACTTGTTTCTGAATGTTGATAGGCAGCTTTATTCTCACAGTTTCCCAAAACTGGAAACAACCAAAATTTCTAATTAGAGGTAAACGGATAAACAGACTACGGTATATCAGTACAATGGAATATAAGCCTGAAGCAAAATAAAAAAAACACACATAAAAAAACTATTGATGCAGCAACAACAGATGAATCTTAAAAATATTATGGTGAGCAAAAGACAAACACAAAAGATTGCATGTATTATAATCTCATTTACATCAAAGTCTAAAAGAGGCAAAGCTATTTTACTGTGAATTATAAGTCAATTGGTTGCCTGGAGCCACAGGTAGGAGAAATTGACTGGAAGGGATATATGGTTACGTTGGGAGTGGTGGTGGTAATGGAAGTGTTCTAAGTCTTGATTTTGGTGGTATATAGGAGTTATACATTTCCTAAAACTCTTCGTACTTTTATACTTAAAATGGATACATCTTATTATATGTAAATTATACTTTAATAAAATTTGAAGGGGGAAAACCACAGAGGCCTTTCTCCAACTTATGTGATAACCTAAGCCCCTCTTCTCAGTTCAGTTCCCAGAAAACTACTTTTCCACACATGTCCTTGATATTTGTCCTTAGAACTTACTCCCTTGAGAATCCATTACCTGCCTCCAACCTGGGATCTTCTTACTACCACCATTACCACTGCCCCCAGATCCTTTTGGAAAGTAGGATATAGACTTTTCAATTTTGCCCTCACTAACTCTGAAACAGACTCAGAGATACTTTTTGTTTTCCCATATTTGCTTTGTTTTCCCATTTTTACTAGACTTAACTACAGGAAAAGGAAAGTAAATAATGATAACCAGGAATGAAAGTTAGCAAATTTTTCCTGAAGACTAGAATATACTCTCCATTCTAAGTTTTATCTTAAATGATTTAAGTAAGAAAGATGTTAAATTTTGCCTTTGGAATCAGTCCACAAAACTTAGAGTGCCCTAGATGTTAGAACAAATTACTAAAATCTTGGTCTTTCTATAATATATGGTATGTCCTGCTATGTCTGTTAAATTCCTGTTCCCTCCAATATCAGGAAATAGTAAAAGTTTTAAATTACTTTAGAGAGATACATACCTGGGGTTAAACATCAGTTCTATCACTTATGTGTATGACCTGTAGCAATTAGCTTCAAATGTAAAATGGCTGGGCTGCCTTAAAGGAAAGCAATATTATCTTTCATGGCTACTAGAAGTTCAGATTATCCATTATGTCCTTCATCACCTACTCTTAATTCATTGCAGGATTTCATGTCTTCATGCTGCAAGTCCAACCACAAATCTTGACATCATATTATAGAGAGGATTGCAACCAGGTGGTAGATTTAGAATTGATAAATAGGAAGTAAGGAATGTTTCTACACAGATAGGTAAACAATGATAGCAAAACTCAGATTACTTTGCCGGGGATCAGAAGTCTCCAAGAAGCATTCCATTCGATAAGGCTCCCCAGTAACAATTTTCATATTATGTTTTTTAGAAAAGGGGAAAGATAGAGGAAAAATGGATAGAAGGAGTCAAATACACTACTTATTACTGATATATATATATATATATATATATATGCGAAATAACAAGTCATTAAACCCCCTACTCGAGAATCTTTGTTGCTTCCCCATTTCCTAGAAATCAAAACCTGAATTCAAGTATTTGACATTCAAGACTTTTCATACTCTCATCTGGACCTATTTTCTTCCATGTGCTTTATGCTGCATTAAAATTAAAATGCTAATTATTTCTCATAAACATCCCATATTTTTTCAACTCTGACATTATGCTCATAGATCTGATCTTAAATATCTTTTCCTCCAACAAACTTCATAATTGAAATCAGTCCTTTCATCCTTGCTTCCTCCTTTCTTCCCTTCAAGGTCCAATTAAAATGTCACTTCCTCCATGACTCTGACTTCCCACCACCTCCTAAAGCCAGAAATCTGTGTTCTTTCCTCAGAATTCCCACAATCCTGTGTGCATTTCCTGCTCTAAAATCCATGAATCTGCCTCTTTCTGTTAATATCTTAGCTCTCATGGGAATAATAATTGATGGATGAAAAAATAAAGATCCCATAGTTCTTCTAAATAGGTACTTTGCTGAGAACTTTATAATGTCAAACCCTTATAGTAGATTAACATATACCACACTTCTCTTTTTGAACTTAAGCTGCTTACCACCAACTAGTCTGTTGAATCCTCTTTTATATAGATAGAAAACATGTACATTTATAAATATTCTTCACAGTTAAAAATGCTGTTCCTTATTACTTTCAAATGTGTGAAATGATGGATGGTGCCAGCAGTCCTTTCTTTATAGGAGACAGGCTGTTCTATGGTTGGCAGCCATGACATATCCACATGGTCCATTATAGTACATGATCATTTCACAGTATATATGATGTATTAATCAGCTTTGGTTATGGGGAAAAAAAAAAAACCTAAAGTCTAAAAATAGTTTGCAACAATAAACATGCATTTCTCACTCACAGGTCTGAGAGTTGCTGCAACTCTGTTCAGTTCTGCTCCAGATTTTTCTCATTCTGGAACTCAGGCTGATGATGGAGGGCTATTTCTGCTATCATACAAATAAAGTCACATGGCCAAACTTAACAATGACATGGAAGGTATGTTCTGCCTATTGGAAGGTACTGGCGGTCACATGGCAAAAGGAATGGATGTACACCTCTTGGGGAGGGATCACATAGTTAGAAACAATAACAAAATCCACCACATGGGGTTAAATAAGCTGAAAGAGTAGCCCCATTCTTTAGAGGCAAGCTATGCTCCCTCCTGCCACTCTTCTCAAGCCATCTACAGCTTAAAGCAATAGAAAAAGCAATCATCACTCTCTTGATATATTTGCAAAGCACTTGAAATTCAACTCGAAAATGCAGGCTAAATACATACGGAAAGAAATAATAAGGCAGTTTCTTGAAAGAGACACTGGGGTTGTGGCTTGCTTGCCATTCATCAGATGCCCAGAATCAATTACACAGTAAGCACTGGAGCCTGGACAACAACAACAACAACAAAAATCTGGTTGAAGCAGGAGGAAAGCCTAAATACTCTTTTGTTCATCTGTTCTGAGTGAAAAATATACACAATTTAAATAAAACAAAATTCCTCCAGCCAGCAAAGTGTGATCACTTTGATTAGCCACTGATTGATATGTTAAACTTATTATTTTCACCAAGTCTTCAAATCTTATTATACATGTCAACTGGTCACAGAGATAACCCAACCATGACCTTCCTTAAACAGTCTATTGGAAATGATCCCAGTTTTAACCAATTCCTCTTTTGTTCACAAAAGAAAGCTAAAGGGCCCTAAATTGCAAAAGAACTGTTTTAAAGTCCAGCCTTGGATGCAGATGAATAGCTCTGTAAAGGTGCACTCTAGAGGTGAAATGGCATAAAAGGAATTCTAATACCTTATATAAATATCCTCAATAAGGCCTCTTTCCAATTTGCTTTACAGAGAGATTCGGAACCTTGAAGGGCTGGCCAAACAGATTAAAAGCTCTATGGAAAAACCATGAGAAAAAATAAGCAAATGTCTGCTCAGACCAGCACCTTCTGTCTTAGTTATACTAAGTAATCAGTAAGATAAGAATTTTAATGAGTTTACAGGCCAGTGTCACAGAAATCACCATCCAAAGCAGAGACTATAGCCCCAAGAGCCTCAGAAATAAGGTAGGGTAGCAACTCTTTCTTTGTTAGTAAGTAAGAAGACCACTTTCCCTCTGTGGTAGCTAGTCTTTGAAATGGCTACCAGTGATTTCTGGCTCCTGCTATTTACACCCCTGTGAAGTCCTTTCCCACTTCACACCAGAGTTGGTATGTATAACTAACTAATAGGATACACTAGAAGTGATTTCCAAGATTAGGTTATAAAACCCTGTGGCTTCTGCCTAGGGCCCTGTGTCTCTCAGGGCACTCACCCTAGGGAAAGTCAGCTTCTATGTTGTGAGCTGCCCTATAGAGAGACAAGGAACTGAGAAAGGTCTCTGGCCAACAGCCACAAAGGAAATGAGGCCCTTAATGCAACATTCTATGAAGAACTGAGGCCTGCCAACAGCCATGTGAATGAGATCAGAAGCAGACTTTTCCCCTAATCAAGCCTTCAGATGAGACTGCAGCCCTAGCCAACTGCTTGATGGCAACTACTAGAGACCTTAAAGCAGAACCACCCAGCTAAGCTACTCCCAGATTCCAACTCAAAAGCTGTAAAATAATAAATGTTCAGTGTTTTAAGCTGCTAAGTTGTAGAGGAATTTGTTATGTAGCTATAGATATTTAATATACCATCACTGTTCAAAGTTTTATCTATTAGATCTTATTCTTCAAAGGACAATACTTTGTTCCTTACTCATTTCTAATTTTTCCTTAGTGTTAAATTAATATCAGTATCTTATAGTATATACTTTATAATTTCTAAAAGCATAAGAAATCTTATATACACACACACACATATATATAGGGTGTATGTGTGTGTGTGTATATACATACATATATATATATATATATATACATATCAGGTCAATATCAGGGTCAATATCTATTAACGTAAATTCTTCCCTTTGTACAGTGATAGGTAAAATTCTATTTCTGGTAACATACAATTTACTTTGCTGGCAAGGAGTAATATAATATAAAATGATAAAACTGAGTTGCCATTGCTTCTGTTAGACTAACACAATAGGCACCACACATTTCCAATTTTTTAACAATTATAACACAGAAAAAACTAATGTAATATTTATACAATTACCATATGTTACTTATTGACATTATTTCAATACCAGTCACATTGGTAACTTTTTAAAGCAAAAAGTTCTTATTAAAACATTTAATTTAGAGATTTTTTTATATAAAAGAAAAAGTTAAAAGTAAAATGGAAAAAAATGTCAAAATGAATATTTTTAGCTGTTACTAAGAAATCCTAGTATTTCAGTTATACCCTTGGCAAAATCTAACCTTGATGTTACTAAAATTTGAGAATTAAGCTTTATATATACAGTACAAGTTAGTTTAAATATATTTTTCCGAGGCACCTGGGCGGCTCAGTCATTAAGCATCTGCCTTCGGCTCAGGTCAGGACCCCAGGGTCCTGGGATCTAGCCCCACGTCAGGCTCCTTGCTCAGTGGGAAGCCTGCTTCTCCCTCTCCCACTCCCCCTGTTTGTGTTCCTTCTCTTGCTGTCTCTTTCTCTCTCTCTCTGCCAAATAAATAAGTAAAATCTTTAAAAAATTTTTTTCCCCTCTGGCTATACTGACTTCATTAGCCAATTGCTGATTTTGTCAAATTGTTTGGTTAGTAATAAAAGTTAACATTATTGCATATTGATAATACACCAAGTTTGTGCACTTGACACATTTAAGCACAGGTTTTGTTACTATAAACTGGAGGAAGCTGAAGCTTTTAAAATTATAACTAAATTGTACATGGTTCTACTGTTAGTAAGTGACAGAGGATTTACACACAACTTGTCTTGCTCTAGAAGCCCTAGTTTTACCACTGTATTGTACTCTGTGGTCTTTCACAGTGTGGCTGAGAATCTGCTTATCCATTTCCTATTAATTAGGCTTTTGTCTAAATTCCTACAACATTAAATACAGTCTTGCCAGATAGCACAGAACTTAAAATATTGCTGATAATAGCCTCAGATATTGAGTCTTTAATACGTTCTTTTTTTTTTTTAAGATTTTATTTATTTATTTATTTGACAGAGAGAGACACAGCGAAAGAGGGAACACAAGCAGGGGGGAGTGGGAGAGGGAAAAGCAGGCTTCCTGTGGAGCAGGGAGCCCGATGCGGGGCTCGATCCCAGGACCCCGGGATCATGACCTGAGCTGAAGGCAGCTGCCTAGCGACTGAGCCACCTTAATATGTTCTTAATATTTGCTTTGCAAATATTTATTCAGTTAATCCTCACAATGATTATGATAAAATGTTTAAGGCATGCTAATAATGCCCATTTCACAGAAGGAGAAAATGAGACACAACCATATTTTATTGTGTAGAAAGAAAGAAAAGATTTAAAAACCTGTGATTGTGCCCCCAATTCTACCATAAAATCCCATCATATCTATGAATTGCTAAAATAACATAAAATTTCCTTATTTATAAAGACAGTTGAACAAGATAATTTTTTCATTTTATTAGCTCATACAAATACATCTTCCTCTGGGCACCTGGGTGGCTCAGTTGGTTAAGTGACTGCCTTCGGTTCAGGTCATGATCCTGGAGTCCCAGGATCGAGTCCCAGGATCGAGTCCCACATCGGGCTCCCTGCTCAGCAGGGAGTCTGCTTCTCCCTCTGACTCTCTCCCCCTTCTCATGCTCTCTATCATTCTCTCTCTCTCTCAATAAATAAATAAAAAAAATCTTAAAAAATAAACAAATACATCTTCTCTAATTATAAGCATCCTGAAATCTAGAGTTGTATTTAATCTGTTTTCTCATTACCTACAAAAGTAGAAGCAGCTCAACAAATACTACAGAATGTATGAACTCTACCTTAAAAGGGAACAAAAAAATGTTAGCCTCCATATTAGAAGCTTTTATCAATCATGTTCTTGAACACGTGGATGTCTCCTCTGAGATCTCAATTCCTATAAACAATATTTCTTTCACCACAGTAATGCATCTTCTTCACTGACTTATTGCTATTACTATATAGTATTAAGGTCCAAGAAATTTATGTAATTTTCTATTAAAAGTCTATATGTTATTTAAATGAGACTTGGTTCCTAGGTACTTAATGATTTTCATGTTTATTTCTCTAATTTTGTGTCAAAATATGTTTTTTTAAAAAGCTGTCAAAGCCAAATTCTGGCTTCCCAAACAATCTATTTGACAGTTGATTAGCTAAATGATTAAGTGCTTTCCTGAACACCAAATAAACAATGTCATAAAATAAACTGCCAGTGTCAATCTGCAATATAATCTTATCATAACAGCTAAGGTTAATTAGGAAGAAGCCCATCCTTCTAAATCCAAATAGGTTTAACGTAATAAAGAACAGATCAATTACTAGATATAGGACAAGAACATGAATCTATATAATAGTGATTGAATATTTGGCAATGATGTCAAAAAGTCAAGGTCACCAAACATGACAGATCAATTCTAAGTTTTAAATGTAAATCATAAATAACTGAAAAAGTATAAAGTTATTTTTGTACGATTGTTCAAACATTATTGATCTAAGCCTTTCAAAGTCAATTTCAAAGTAGGTTTCTCTGTCTACTGCTATGACATGTTATTACTGAGTAACAACCAGAACTGAAGAATGAAGATAAAAATGTTTGTCTTATAAAGGGTCCACAAGAAATAATGATTAACCTGAAAAACATGACAACAAAAAATTAATAATTTTAGAAGTGAATATAACAACGGTTTTAAATATCTCTTTAAAAAGGTGAGATATTGGGACGCTGGGTGGCCCAGTCGGTTAAGCGTCTGCCTTCGGCTCAGGTCATGATCCCAGGGTCCTTGGATCGAGTCCCACATCAGGCTCCTTGCTTAGCAGGAAACCTGCTTCTCCCTCTGCCTGCCGCTTCCCCTGCTGTGTGCTCTCTCTCTCTCTCTCTTTCTCTGATAAATAAATAAAAATCTTAAAAAAAATAAAAAAAAGGTGAGATACTCATTTCTTAAATGAATATATACAAGCTTATCATTTCCAGTTTAAAAAATATCAAATATTTCCTCCCAAATATGTGCAAAATAAACAATATTTTAGTATATACCATATGCCAAATATTTTGGTAAGCATTTTACATGCATTATTTCACTTTACATGTACAGTAACCATATTAAGTACTATTATATCCCCACCTAACACTTTTGACAACTTTCACATGCCCATTTTTACCAGTTTTCTAAAATTGTTTACATGTGTTAGCTATGCCTGAAATGTCTTTCCTCCATCAAAGCTCATAATGTAAATCCTTCCTTCCTTCAAGATCCAATTAAAATGACACTTCATGAATCTGACTTCCTAGCACCTCCTGAAACCAGAAGCCTGTACTCTCTCCTCAGAATTCCTATAATCCTTTGTACATTAACTTCTCTAAAATCCATGAATCTGCCTCTTCTTGCTAATATCTTCCTAGTCCTCCTGAGAATAATAATTGATAGAGGAATGACTGAATGAAGATCTCATGGCTCTTCTAAATAGGTACTTTGCTGAGAACTTTCTAATGTCAAACCCTTATAATAGCTTAACATACACAGTATTTCTCTTTTTGAACTTATTAGGTATTCATTAGAATTAAGAGAAACCATATGTGGAAAGTAGCTAATATAGTCCTGCAAAAAGAATTCCACTATAGAATTTTCCTAAAAAAGCTTAAAATCAAGTCTCAAAATGATTAACCACATGCTCTAGAAAATTTACTGTCTACTTGAACACGACATTCTATTAACAGACCATAAAATTTTCAGATTCAACAATGTGAGCTCAATAATGTCCATCATCCACTAAGAAATTACTAGATATGTAAAAAAGAAAATACAAGAAAAATCAGTAAGTAGGCGTAGTTCCCAAAATAAAATAAAAACACAGATGGAATTACCAGACTGTAAAGCAGAGGTTAAAAACATTGTAAACAATAAAAATAAATTTAAAAAAATATAGAGAGAGAAAGATTTAAAATAAAACATACACATAATTAGGAAACAAATAGGAAATCTCAAGGAAGAAATGAAAACTATCTTATAGGATAGGTTTAGCAGATTAGACACTGATAGAGAAAATATCAGTAAACTTAAAAGTAGGGCACTAGAAACTAACCAAACAGAAGCACTGTAATTGCTGGTACTGACAGGGAATTTTTTTTAAAACTATGATTAATATGTCAGAAGATCTAGTGCAAAAGGTAAAAAACAGATTGGGAATTTTAGCAGAAAAATGGAAATTATATGAGAGCTGCAAGAAATGCTAGAAATAAAAGCCAATGGTAATATGACTTTGAGAGACTCATTAGATTTGACATAATCAAGAAAAGAACCAATGAATCTGAAGATAGGTCAATTGAAAATACCCCAGCTAAAACACAAAGATAAGAAGGAGTGAAATAGAAAAAGAAAACATAAGAAAGCATTGAAAAGCAGTGAGAATATATCAACTAATCTAACATCAGCAAAACTGGACTCCCAGGAGAACAAAGAGAAAAGGAGACAGGGGGAAAAAAAAAACCTGCCCCTACGCACATCATATTCAAATGGCTTAACATTAAAGACAAAGAAAAAATACTGAACATGGTGGGGGGGGAATCCAAATTATATACAAAGAAATAAAAGTAAGAATTAGAGCAGAAATTTTGACAAAAACAATACAAGCAAGACTATGGAGTGACAGATAAAAAATAACTATTAAGCCAGAAAAATATGTTCATCAAAAATAACTAAAAAGTAAAGCATATTTTTTCAGATTAAAAAAAACTGAGAGAATTCATTTCCAACAGAACTGAACTACAATATTAAAGAGAAGTTCTTTTTTTTTTTTTTTTTTAAAGAGAAGTTCTTTAGCAAGAAGGAATATGACACAAAACAAAAACTTGGATCTCCTGGAAAAAAATGAAGATTGCTGAATATGGTTAAAATAAAGGTAAATATAAAAGATATTCTTTTCTTAATCACACTAAAAAGGATAACTGTCTAAAGTGGGAGTTGTCAAACTTTTTCTTTAGTTAGGTAGTAAATATCTTCAGCTTTGTGGGCCATAAGGTCTCTGTTGCAATTACTCAGCTATCTCTTTGTAGCATGAAAAGTAGCCATAAATTATACATTATAAATAAATGAGTATGACTAGCTTTCTCCTAAGGGTTGCATTTTTCTAAGGCCTGAAAAATTTGTGGCAACAACAGCAAACAATTGAGAGGGATGAATTGGAAGTATACTATTGTAAGTTTCTGACATTATACATGAAGGGTTACAATGTTACTAAGAGGTAAACTGATTATTCAAAGGTGCATTTTGTAAACCCAAGGGAAACCCTAAAAATAGTAAGAGGCATAAGTAATAAGCCAATAAGTTAAAATGGAATCATAGTAAATAATTTAAAAGTAGGCAGGAAAAAAAGCGGAAGAGAAAAACAAGTGAAAACACATAGAAAACAACTAGTAAGTTGGGCATCTTTCAATTAAACTATGTAAAATAGTTACATTAAAGGTAAATGATCAAAACATACTAATGAAAATACAGAGATGGTCAAATTGATAAAGCAGAATCCAAATACATGCTGTTTACAAGAAACCCACTTTACATATAAATAAAGATATAAATAGGTTAATAGAAAAAGGATGGGGAAAACACACTATGCAAACACAAATCAAAATAAAGCTGAAGTGGCTATACTATTCAAAGTAGACTTCAGAAGAAGGAATATTATCTGGCATAAAGGGGAAAATTACATAATGATAAAGATTTAGATTCACCAAGAAGACATAAAATTCCTAAACATGTACACACTAGCAACAGAGCTGAAGTACAAATTAATAGAACTAAAAGGAAAAATATAAAAATCTGCAATTATAGATGGAGATTCCAACACAATTCCCTCAGTAATTGATAGAACAATAGACAGAAAATCTCTAAGGATCTAGAAGACCTCAATATCAACTGATTCAACCTAACAACAGCAGGTTCAACAGTTTTTTCAAGTGGACATGGAAAATTCAGCAAGATGGACCTTAATCTGTGCCACAAAACAAACCACAACCAAATGAAAATAACTGATACCATACCAAGTACCTTCTCCATTCATAACAAAATTAGTTATCAGTAACAGAAAGAGATCTATAAAACTCCCAAAAATCTGGAGATTAAACAACGTATTTCTAAATAGCCTATGTGTCACTGAGCAAGTTGAAAGGAAAATGAGAACATGTTTTTAACTTAATGAAAATAAAAACACAATGTATTAAAAGGTATGGGAAGGTGCTAAAGCAATGCTTGGAGGAAAATGTATAATGGAAAATGCTTGTATTAGGAAAAAACAAACAGTTTTAAATGATTATCTGAGAACAAATGCATATCTGAGAATAAGAATCCTAACACCTGTGCTCTCTTCCTTTCCAGTGGAGTGAATTCTCTTAAGAAAGATACATATGCCCAACAGATAGATTTTCCAAACATATGCACGTGCATTTTGAAGCCAGACATTATAATTAATTAAGATGCATTCCTAAAACATCTGGTCACCAGCCAGGTTATCTAATTTAGGAAGTATCACTTTAAACATTAAATGCAACTGCTTTCAATAACATTTTGCTGCCTTCTTCCTTTGAAAGCAAAAATGTCTGCTTCAAAAACTACGGTACTGTAATTCAAAGAAAAGTTGACTTTATCGTATACTATTTATTATTCTTACAGATGAAGATGAAAACAGAAAAAAGACACAGTAGGAAAATATAATTAATATGTACATCATAAAATGATAAAGATACGGTCATAAATAATGTGTCTTCAACTTACAGTGACCAATCGTCATCAACTTCCCAAGACTAAAGGAATTACAGAAATGTGGGATTTCAGTGCTGAAACTGAGAAAGTCCTGAGGAAACCAAGACAAGTTGATGATTCTGCTTGAACCATACTCAAGGTATGTTTAAGACATCTAAAAGAAAAAGTGAATTAGGCATACATCTCAAATGAACCAGGAATCTATTTTAACAATTTTAAAAGTAAAATGATCATATCCCTAAAAACAAAGTATTTCAATGTTTGTCTTAAGACATGTGTTAAACTGATTTTCTATTTATTTTCATGGTACCTAGCTATGTGTTTGTTGATAAATCCATAGGTTATGCTTCATGGCCTCAGTCCTGGGCCCATGGATTCTTCCTAGACCAGATCTGTGCATCTCTGCCATCTTTCTGGCTTTTTTTTTCTCATTTTGTTTGTGTTTCATAGCTACCACCACTTTCTCTGTTTATTGGCATTACTATCCAAAATTGTTAGCTCAAATATACTTGAAATTCCCAGTTCTGCTTGCCTCTGTGTTCCCAAATGCGTTTCAAAATAACCAAGGATAAGCCAGCTATGGACTAACATTTCCTTTTTCCTCCTTTTTAGATGATGTAGTCAGTGCAGTAGTTCTTAACCGACATGTAAGTGCCTGCCTAGTTGTGTATAAAACCCTGTATGGGGGTGGGGAGCCTGGGTGGCTCGGTTGGTTAAGTGACTGCCTTCAGCTCAGGTCATGATCCTGGAGTCCCAGGATTGAGTCCCGCATCGGGCTCCCTGCTCAGCAGGGAGTCTGCTCCTCCCTCTGACTCCCCCATCTCGTGCTCTCTCTCTCTATCTCATTCTCTCTCTCAAATAAATAAATAAAATCTTTAAAAAAAAAAAAAACTGTATGGGGGTGGGCTTTGAGGGGTATCAACACCAACAAAAGGGCTCTACAAATGACACAGACTCCGATCCCCAAAGACTAGTTTGAATCCTGAAGAACTGGAATGCAAAGCAGCAAAGAAGAATTTGAAAACAACTCACAGTTGTTTCTGATATATCTATCCCTAACTCGTCAAGCTCTGCCAACATACAAACATACACGCACATGCATGCACACACACATACACACCCCTCCCTGGAATCCTAATATAAACCAATTATCGATTTCATTCCTGTTAGTAGGTTCTTCAAACTTCCTTCCTTCCCATCTTGCCTCTTTCCCACCAACAGCCCCCACCACCCCCACCCCATATCCATACTATGAAAGTGTTTCTCTTTGGGCAGAAAACAATAGTGAAATAGCAGACAATTCAAATGATGTTGGGTTCATCTTAGAAGAACTCTACCATCCAAGTGCCCCCCTTGCAGTCTGACATAGCTCTGAAGAGAGGTCGTGCTATGCTAAGCCTATTATTAACTTACAATAATCCTAAGAGGTAATTACTGTTATCAGCATCACTTTATGGGGGGGGGGGGAGTGAGATACAAAGACAGAAAGTAGAATAGTGTTTGCCAAGGGGTGAGAAAAGGGGATAGAGGGAAGGTATTATTAATGGGTACAGAGCTTCATTTTGGGATGAAGAAAAAGTTCTGCAGAAGGACAGTGGTGATAACTGCACCAACAGTATGGATGTATTAATGCTACTGAACCATACACTTAAAATAGTTAATATGGTAAAAATAATAATAGTAGTACTGAACGCAAACAATCATTTCAAATCTTAGTTTGGCTATTATATTTTTTAAAGCAGAACATATGCACTCCTAAGAAAGAGCCTCTAATTTAAAATCATTCTACAGTTCAATTTTATCCACCACAAGCATTCGTTCCCAGGTAATCTGAAAAAGGTAATCTATATAATCGTCACCAGGACTGACTCAGTCAGACTACATGGACTGAATCCTCACTGTACCACTTCCCAGCTGTGAGGTTGGACAAACTTCCTGATTACTCAGTACCTCATTTTTCTATAAAGTGATGCTGGTAACAGTAATTACATCTTAGGATTACTGTGAGTTAATTATGTGTTAATACATATAAAGTGCTTTGAACAGTTCCTGGCACATAGAAAATATTCAATAAACATTGGCCAATATGTTTATAATGGTGTAACAAAAAAGTTAAGCTTTGTTACTATGTAAAACATTTATAAGCTGATAAAGAATGGATATTTTTAAGATAACACACAAGAAAAAATGTTGATAACCAACAAAGAGAATACGCTAAAGAATTTGCAAAAAAAATTTTTTTTAAATAAAACTATTCCAGTTGTGTATGTTTCAAATTTTATAGATAATTTATTCTTTGATTGTACAATGATTTTACAACTCAGGAATAATGTTTATGTGTGTGTGTCCTCTAAGCAGCAGACCATGTAGGATAACAAATAGCCTTTGCCATTTTTCACTTATAGACTATTAATGGGCAACAGCATTGTTATTTATTTATGTTTAAAATTTAATAAGGATGTGAATAATTTTAAATTTTTGCTATGTATATAAAAAAGGAATATTAAACTTGCAATGCTATCTAGCCATTCGTTTTCTAGAATATATCAAATGGAATTTATCACAGAAAATTGTTATTAAAAATGTGAATGGACATGAATAATGAATATTAGGAGTAGCCATTACCTATTAAAACCATCACTTATCACAAAGAAGGAAATACTACACTAGAGTCACTATTTCTCCTTTCATAAATCTTATGCTGGGCTCCAGCATTTCTATGAACTGACACTAATTGTTTACTGTCTATACCAAAATTTTCTCCAACTGTTGACAAACCAATCACAAGGGTACACAGCAGGGGACGGGACCATTTCTTCTACTAATCTTTTAGGCAATTCCTCCTACATATCTTGGCAGGAAGCCTGTAACAGTCTGAACAGAGTTGTGCACAATATGTGCGGTGCAGCCAAAACTCATTAAGTGTCTTTGTCTCATGCATCTTGTAAAACACAATATTGCACCCCTGATGAGCAATGCCTCCAAATGTTATGTTAACATTAAGATCACCAGAAACCATTAATTTACTAGTCAAATTACATCTCTCAGCAGCATTTAGACAATGTTCTAGGGAATGATCTGCCTATCACCAAATATAAATGAAATTTTAATGACTGTTTTCCAGGTACTTCAGACACCAGTTAAGAAAGTGTTCTAGAATATACTTAATGACTAGTTTGTTATAGGATGAGACTTTAACTTAAACTTTAATTTAAATGTAACACATTCTGTACATTTTTTCCAGGTGTGAACAGGGTCTTCACAGCATTCTGGCTTCATTAAAACACGACTTCCTTTCAAAGAATTAAGGTAAGTCTTCAATTTTGAGTTCCACCTTCTATTTACTTATGGCTATTGCCAGGCCCACATTTTACCTTGCCTCCAGGGCTATCATTCCACATCTGTATCTTCCCATGTTAAAGTCCATTCCTAGAATGTCTTTACTATCCCAAATAAAGCCTACTAACAGCCATTTCCCTCTGTTTTCAACTCCTCTTGAAAATATACCCCATCGATGAATTATTCTGACTAGCAATAAGGCAAAGTGACCTTCTCTAAACCCCTCTCAATCAATCTTTGATACCAAAAAATGCATTTATCTCTTTCCTGTTCTACACAGAAACATGTCCATTATTTAAATAACCATTATATTTAAAAATTATGCTTGTTTTTTTCTGTCCTAGATTATAAACCAAAAGCTATCACGTTCTTTGCCTGATTTGGTATACAATCTAGATCATCAACATATACGAAAAGGCATTTAATAAGTAATGTGCAACTCATTCATTATCTACCAAATTTGATAAACATCAGTAGCCAATCTGGTTAAACAAAATACTAAAAAATTATATTCCTCAACATCAGTGATTTCTTCAACTCAATGATCTGACTTCCTTATTGTCTATCTTTACCTGAGACACAACCCTGATTGATAGGTGGGTAATTCTTTATCTTTCAATGACAAAAACAAATAAACTACATGACAACCTGAGCAATAAGGCAAAAATTGATCTTTAAAGCTGACAAGAAAAGACCAAATCAACAACGAATAGATCAATTTAGTCATTAACTGTGGACAAGGCCATCACATGCAGGTCAAAATTCAACTGCATTTGATCTAACAATCAAGAAGTCATTTTTTTCTTTTCACCACTTGCTAAATTCTATCCATCCAGGTTCCCTTAACTCAGTTGTTTAAAATACTCTAAGGCAATGACAATGATAACATGGCATTTACTGATCTGGAAAATAATTCTGATTTAGAAAATAGTTATAACATGGCATGTTTTTATTGGCTTTGTTTATAATAGATAGTGGGCTAAGATATAAAAGCACATTTTACAAATGTAAAATCCTCATATTTTGAGCAACACCACAAAAGGAAATACTGCCTCCTGATTTGCTGATAGACAGTATTAAAGGAGAAGGAAAAGAAAACGATTTGTACAAGCAGCTGAGCTCATCATTCAATAGGATCCCTAAGAATGATAGATCACGTGCCACAATGGTTATTTTTGGAGAGCTGAACATGGCAATATTATAAGATCAGCCTTATTTATTTTGTGAATGATGATTCAGAAAAAGTTGAGCCAGAAACAAATGTAGGCTTGGAACAACTCAAAAGTTAGGTGCTCTGGGAATTTTGTGGTAACTATAACTTTTTATTAATAAAAAAATATTTCCAAAGCCCCAATAAAGGATTGAAAAACAGGGAAGTTTAAATGAATGTTGGCCCACCCACAGTTATACAAAATAAAAAACATGGAGATAAGACATCATAACATGAAGCTAAAACATAAGGACTGAGGGTTGATTCTGAAGCCTAACTGCCTGGGGTGAAATTCCAGCTCTAGCACCTTCTACCTGGGTGATTAGGGGAAGTCTCATAACCAGTCTTGCCTCCTTGTTCTCCTTGCCTCCTTTATCCCAAAAAAGAATAATAATAGTACCTACCTCAAAGGTTTCTTTTTAGGTTAATATGGGTAGCCTCTTAGAACGGTGCTGAGCACATAGGAGGACTACATGTGATGCTGCTGCTGCTGCTGATGATGGTGATAATAACGACAACGACCCAGGAGCATTCATGTCATTAGTGCATTTCCTGAAAGTATCACCAGATGAGTTTGTGTTTATTTCTTTCATTTAGGTTCTTTTGGCTTAAGCCAAAAGAGATAAATGGCTGCTTGTTTTCCCATATTTCAAATGGGATGAAACTGTTCCAGTGAAGCATTCATTTTAGGGGAGTAGTTGGAAATCCCCAACATGATGAGTCCTCCAGGGGTGAATAATGATACTCAACTGAAAAGTGAAGTTAAAAAAATTTTCAAAATATTAAAAGTACTAGGATGGTAACTTTGAAAAAAAAAATTTTTAATTTTATTTGTTTATTTGACAGAGAGAGACACAGTGAGAGAGAGGGAACACAAGCAGGGGGAGTGGGAGAGGGAGAAGCAGGCTTCCCGCTGTACAGGGAGCCCGACGTGGGGCTCGATCCCAGGACGCTGGGATCATGACCTGAGCCGAAGGCAGACGCTTAATGACTGAGCCACCCAGGAGCCCTAGTAACTTTGAAAATTAAAATTTAAAATAATTGCAAAAGATGAGGATGGCAGTTTCTAATATGGCAATTACTATCTGACATGAGCACCAATTCAAGGTCACAGGAACCTCACAAAGACTATAAGTATTCTATTATACATTACTGCTTGGAGTAAATAGGGACTGCAGTCTTTGTATGAGTATCGAGCAAAGAGAACATGTTGCAAATACATTTCCATAGGTATCATACCCATTTTACTGCTGCATGTCTAATGAACAGAGGAGCTACTGTCTTCATGACTAGACTGCAGGACTGGCATTTGCTTTACAAAGGAACTGTCAATAAAGGGAAGGGGAGATCCCAGAAGTCATCCACGCTACTAATCAACTCATTCACCACTGACACGTGGATTTAAAAGTTGCCCAACATGGAATGAGAAGCCTGTAATACGGTGTTTTAAACACTCTTAGGCGTGGGATATAAAATGATCAACAAGTAGTGTCCTGGCAACAAATGCATTTTGAACAAGAAAACATTTCAAAACCATTTTTGCTGTATCCTAATGTTTCAAGCACTTTGCCCAAATACTCATACCCATACCATGCAAGTACTCTCCCACCGGGGTGGATTGGTGGAAGATATTTTTAAAATAATCCTATCATTTTAAGGAATGCATTTCTGTTGGTCCCTAATCTTACAAGCTTTGTTTTCAAAGATCTTTGACAACAGGTATTGATAAGGTAGTTATTATTACAATTGGCTACACTTTATGTATACTTAACAATAAATATTAGAGAATATACTGATGATATATAGAACATACTATTATCATTTTTAATTTTCAATTCTTTTCTGGAGGGTCTATTCCCATTAGGGAATATGAGTTGGCAAAAATCACAATTCTAGCACTACTTCTGCCATACCTTTCTAGAAATACCAAATGCTGCAAGCCTCCTGTGGATGAAAACAGTTTTGCAAACATGGAGGAGTACTTCACTTGGTAACTTTTCACTTAACAGTCCTCAAAAGAACCACTTATGGACTGATTATTTATGGTATATTCTATTTTGAAGTGATTTCTCTAACTAAAATTTATATTGAAAAAAAACAAAGACAAGGAAAGTGTTATCTGTTCTCATAATACACTATTTAATAGCATTTTGTCCAAGAGACAGGCCAGTTATTTTTCCCTTTGAACTATTTTTCCTATGGAACATTCTTCTTATGAAAAACTATTTTAGATATGTAGAGGTATTGTTTTACAAATGAATTATGACAGGATTTCTGTGAGGATGCTAAGTTACCCAAATGAGGAGCACTGTTTCAGATTTTGTAGGGATTCTGGAATCCTACTTTGAAGAGAAATTTAACAGAAGAGGACATTATGGCCAGGATCATTCTAGCTAAATGGAAAACTAAAGCAATTATCTCCTACAGATAGCCTTTAAATGAAACCACTTTTGTCAATTCTCCAGATAACTCATATAAAAATGATGTTTGGAGCCTGATTCAACTAGAAAACCCTCACCTTTCCTTAAGGTATTTGATTATATACAGTTGATCTCAGATAACACAGCAGAAATATAGACTTCAGAGAAACTAAACCAAATTAACACATGAATATCTAGTGTTTCCAATTCTAATGATTTCTTGGGTAACTAGATTTTACTTCACTTTCTCTGTTGATAGGAAAAATAATTATTAGTGATATATTAATAAAGTAACATTAAAATCATGTATCTGACAGTTTAAGGTAAAGTTTATGCTATGTAAGTTCAAATTTTACTGCCTTTTTAATAATTTGTAAATCATGTTGACACTTTTAAGAAAAATGTCCATATTATCTAAGCCCAAATTTTACTGCTTTCTTATTTCTCTTATGTATTTTGGAAATGGAAGTCTTTTGACCTTAAAATAACCAAGTAATAAAATAAAGTAGTAAAAGAAATTGAAAAGCCATGCATCTAACTCTTTATTTCAAACCATTAAGATGAAAGTCAGAAAAAAAAATTGATGACTTCCACTCATAACCAACAGAAAAAGGAAGAAAATCCCTCTCTATCCTGAAAGCAAGATCAGTATGAATAAAAATAGATAAACTCTGGTTGGTCAATATAACGGGTAGTTACTGTTGTACTGATAGAGCTTAGTAGTTTACACTTTATAGATATAGACTATGTAAATACAGTTTAATAGCTTAATCTGATGGCACTACCTTTCTTTGCTGGTTTTATGTGAGAAATTAGTTGGCTATTTGCTAAATTTATTTCCCAAAAGTCGTTTATTATTTTGGGAACACTACATTACAAACACTGTAGCATAAAGAAAAATAGGAAAAGATAATGGCCTCCACCTCTGAAATCTCAGTAACATTTTAATGTTAACAATGATCTGCTTTTTCCTATGACTGGTAACACAAATACTGGAAAAATCCTGTTTGACAGAAATCAAACAAGAAGCTGAAGAAACATGCCAGAAATGTCCCAAAAACACTATCGGAAAGACAACTACAATACAGAATGTGGAACCCTTTACACAATAAATTCCTAGGATTTTAAGAGAGGACAATTTGTTTGTTACTGACACTCCCACAATATTTCAACAATTATCATGCTGTCTGCTAATCATTACTTACTAACTAAAACTGCTAAGGACAAAAATGATGCCCATTCCTATAAATACATTCAGTTAAGGAGTTTAAAAATATAAGTCATTTATTCTTAATATTAGTTATTACATATTAAATCAAATGAAATAGAATACTAATCCTAAGAAGTGACTACTTAAAATATAAAAATACCACATTCAATACAATACCAAATCTGTTTCTGCTCTGCGCTTTTATTCCTCCAACATGGCTCCCTGTACAAGTCCAATCTATGTTCAAACTTATTTAAACAAATCAAACTTTTCAGAGTTTAAATATGAAATAGTACTCTGACACTTATCATGTTACTTAAGCTTTTCCTACCAACAAACCTGGTTTCAAGGAGACCCAAAGACAAGCCTTGTCAGAGGGGAATTCTCTAGGTCTCTTCTCTTTTTTTTTTTTTTACTTATCAAAAATAGTATTGTATTAGTTTCTTTATTTTATTTTATTATGTTAATCACCCTACATTACATCATTCATTTTTAATGTAGTGTTCCATGATTCATTGTTTGCGTATAACACCCAGTGCTCCATTCAATACACGCCCTCTTTCTAATACCCATCACCAGGCTAACCCATCTCCCCACCCTCTTCCCCTCTAGAACCCTGTTTATTTCTCAGAGTCCATAGTCTGTCATGGTTCGTCTCCCCCTCTGATTTCCACCCTTTCATTTTTCCCTTCCTACTATCTTCTTCTTTTTTTTAACATATAATGTATTATTTGTTTCACAGGTACAGGTCTGTGATTCAACAGTCTTACACAATTCACAGTGCTCACCATAGCACATACCCTCCCCAATGTCCATCACTTGGCCACCCCATCCCTCCCACCCCCCACCACTCCAGCAACCCTCAGTTTGTTTCCTGAGATTAAGAATTCCTCATATCAGTGAGGTCATATGATACATGTCTTTCTCTGATTGACTTATTTTGCTTAGTATAATACCCTCTAGTTCCAACCACATCGTTGCAAATGGCAATATTTCATTTTTGACGGCTGCATAATATTCCATTGTGTGTGTGTGTGTGTGTGTGTGTGTGTGTGTGTGTGTGTGTGTGTATATATATATATATATATATATATATATATATATATATACATACACCACATCTTCTTTATCCATTCATCTGTCGATGGACATCTTGGCTCTTTCCACAGTTTGGCTATTGTGGACATTGCTGCTATAAACATCGGGGTGCATGTACCCCTTTGGATCACTACATTTGCAATTGCTGGGTCGTACGGTAGCTCTATTTTCAACTTTTTGAGGAACCTCCACACTGTTTTCCAGAGTGGCTGCACCCACTTGCAGTCCCACCAACGGTGTAAGGGGGGTTCCCCTTTCTCCACATCCCCACCAACATCTGTCGTTTCCTGACTTGTTAATTTTAGCCACTGTGACTGGTGTGAGGTGGTATCTCATGGAGGTTTTGATTTGGATTTCCCTGATTAGGGCTCTTCTCTTCTAAATCCATCTCACTGGAATGAATAAGCCCCCAGAAAAAGGCCTGCATCCCTGAAACATTGCTTAGCCCTTGTGTTGGACCAGAGGGCATCATTAATATCTACTCAGAGTTCCAGTCTAGATATCCCCTGCATTGGTTTCCATTATTACACCTATGGCCTGCTATTCTTTCGAAACGTACGTTTATAAGGAAAAATCTGAAGCCCTCACCCATTCAGCAGACCAAACTCAAGCTCAATATATTTTTATCTTCTATGCATTTATGGTCAAAAACTGACCTTCAATTAAAGAGTAAAAGAATCAAATGAGGCCAAGTATCAAAAAATATATTTCAATTCAATTTAGGCTTTAGTTTAGAAGGCCAACGGGATTGTCACTTAAGAGAGAACTTCTGCCTCCCAACAAATCAAAGTATGTTTTATCTGACTTGTTCCTTAACTGAAATGAAGAGAGAATTTGGATTACTTCTTGAATATACCAAAGTGACTAGTAAATTGAGTCAATCAGCCATAAGGGGTCAAACAAACATTAATGTAACTATTATTAATCATATCCACTGCAACTATGTAGATGGGGCTTGGAATGATATGTGATATTTTCATATGTTACTGGTACTTTCAGAGAACATATGAATTTCTAAACTCACAAGCACGAAGAATGCCTGAGAGGTGTTGGCACTGCCATAACCTAGATTCCTAGCTGACTTAGGTATTAAAAAATAAAAGCCATTCTTGCCACATCTCACAAATAAACCTGTGATTGACTCCATCGTCGTCCTCTGGTTAAACCACAATTAGATGAACAAGCATAATTCACTCCTTATATTCCATGAACAGCTGATGAACTGAGGTTTTTTTCATGTGCATATAGGGGCACAGGAGGAAAGGAAGTACTGAACTGTCCTTCAGGATGAGTGGCCCTGGAATCTATTTTTGTAGATGAGCCCTTTGAGATGCCTTCTGGATAAGGACTCAAACTACTAAACCAAAATGCAATAGTTTATGGCAAATAGTTTGTGTGAATGAGACAAAACAAAAACCTCTGGGGATGAAGGGAATGCTTTAAAACTGGATAAGAAAATGGCATACCTGTCACATATTATAAAAATATAACTTCAGGGACATCCATCTCTCTTTTTGATTTTGCAATTTTAAGTTTTAGTCAAAAAGTATAGCTCAGTCATCTTTCTCTTCCTATTGCAGAGATACAGCTCATATAACAAGAGGAAGCCTGCTAAGGCAGCTGCTCAAAATAAAAGGTCTCTAACAAGCAATAGCTTCAGCTGTATCAAGTCTTCCCTGGGGAGCCATATTCAGACACAGGAGCCAAACTCATATCGTGTATCTTCTTCATCTTGTACAAATGAAAAGCAAAAACGCTGGAGGCAAAAAGACAGTAAAATCAACAACAGGACTGTCAAGGTAACGTGATTACTTCAGCACAAATTACTGAATTTTATGCAATAGATTCGCCCCAGATTATGTATTCCTATAAAGTGATCAGCTTTGGTAACAAATACTGTTATTTAACTCATGGATTTTTCTTCCATTTAGGATCTATGGTTACTTAAAGTCACATGTTTTAGACAATAAATGGACTCCTCCCTATAAATACAAAGCATTAAAAATAGAACCTGCTTGCTCTTCTAATCAGAGGCAGCTCCACCATGAGGCGATCAGGTAGCTACCAAAGACCATAAATGAAGATTCAAATGATAGTCAATTTTACTCTCACCTTATAGAATTAAGAACAAAATTAGTTTTTCCAATGTCTGATAAAACCAGTATTTTGCTTCCTTCTATTAAGACTTTAAATCACAAGATAAACAAGTATATCACCCAAGCGGGAATATTATAAGGTCAAAAAATGACTTTTGCTGGGAGTCCTACTCTGGAACCACCTTTATTTCGAAACAGTAATATCTGAGAAAAATGATTAACCTCAAACCAAATGATGTAGTAAATCTAGGCATATTCACCAAGGTTATGAATTTCAGTTCAAAATTCTGTCATTTTATTTCACCCGCCAAATTATTTTTTCTGAATCCATTCCCTAATACCATATAAATGATGATAAATGGCTTAGAAAAACCAAAAGTCCCAAACCACTCATATTCTTTGACCCAATGATGCAGTTCCTGGGAATTTATCCTATAAAAATAGCATAACACCACCAAAAAACCATATGCACAAATGTACTCAATGCACTGCTATTTTAGAGGAAAAATGCTTTTACATGTTTGCTAAATTATTCTGGGGCCACAATATGGCATATTATGTAGCTATTAAAGTTATGGTAAGGTGTACTATATATGTAACAACCAAAAGACAATAGTTGAAGTTGCTTACCTCTCACTGCTACCTGGTGTTCTCCCTCACCTTTTTTTTTTTTTTTTTTTGAGATTTTATTTATTTATTTGAGAGAGCACAAGAGGGGGGAGGGGCAGAGAAAGAGGGACAGGGACAAGCAGACTCCCCCACTGAGCTAGGAGCTTGACTCGGGGCTCGGTCCCAGGACCCTGAGATCATGACCTGAGCCAAAGTCAGATGCTTAACTGACTGAGCCATCTAGGCGCCCCTAATTCTATGCCACTATCAAGCTGTTATTTTGGCTTACTTCAACAAGAAGCAAAATGAACATCACCTTCCCTGTCATCACCTTGCATTCCTCCACTTCCTACCACACATACTTTGCTCACATATCATATATACTTTGCTCCTCTTCTTGTATTCTCTAGTCAGAAATTTGGGGGTCTTCCCTTTCCTTGCAATATTATTTCCTAATATCTGTAGAAGTCCCCAGTTCCTCTCTCTCTCTCTCCTGTACCACGCTGCCTCAGTTCAGACCCTCATGATTTCTCCCTTAAACCACAGCAATTGCCTTCCTACTCCTTTTTCTGCTTCCAGTTCCTCCCCCAACCTAATTCATCCTCCACTTTCCCACCACGTGCTTTTTTTTCAGAAACCTATTTCTCATCATGTTACTTTCTCTTTAAAATCATTAATTCTGGGGCGCCTGGGTGGCTCAGGCGTTGGACGTCTGCCTTCGGCTCAGGTCATGATCCCAGGGTCCTGGGATCGAGCCCCGCATCTGGCTCCCTGCTCTGCGGGAAGCCTGCTTCTCCCTCTCCCACTCCCCCTGCTTCTGTTCCTGTTCTCGCTGTCTCTCTCTCTCTGTTGAATAAATAAATAAAATCTTTAAAAAAAAAATCACTGATTCCTTCAAAGTAAGATAAGTTCAAATAGCATGTATAGCATGCAAGAACTTTCTTGTATCCTTTTTCCAACAGCCTCATTTCTCACTGTTAGGGGCCATACCCTGTGCTCCCACTTACACTGAACTACTTGTAACTTCCCTGGATTCTGCACATACTGGAATCCCTGCCCACAATGTCTGTTCTCACCTCATTTGCCCCACTCACTCGCTTGTGTCCCTTTTTACAATTCTAGCACATTCTTCACGTACTTCTAATTTTACTGCTTGCATGTGCCTCTCCTCCACTGTATTATGACCTCCTCTGGCCAGGCATTGTGTCACATTCATTTGTGTATCCACAACTATTATAGCCCTTGGTATTTAGTAGAATATTTCTTGAATGAATGAATGAATAAATAAATGAATAAACAAAGGGCCTGCAACTATGTAAAATATGCATATATGTGGGCAAAGACTAGAAGTAGATGTGAAAATATGAAAACAGTTCAGATCTGATAACTGGATTAAAAGCATTTTTTCCTATTTTTAGCTAGTTTTACAAAAAAAAATAAAATAAAAAGGAAAGATCTTTAAAATCGATACTAAATGCCTACTAAAGAAATTTCTATTGATGAGTAAATGCAGATTAGCAGTACTGTCATTGCTTATAGTACTGGTAACTTCTGGATATAGAAATGCAAAATTACGGTGAGCTTTTTTAAGAAAACGTTTAGGCCAAATATATTTCTTGTACAGGCATAATTCAGAGATATTGTGGGTGGGGTTCCAGGCCATTGCAAGAAAGCCAAGATTGCAATAAAGCAAGTCAAATGAATTCTTTGGTTGCCCAGTGCATATAAAAGTTAGTTTACCCTATCCTGTAGTCTATTACATATACAACAGCATTATGTCTAAAAAAAAGTACATATTTTAATTAAAAATACTTTATTGCTAAAAATGCTAACCATCATCTGAGCTTTCAGCTAGTGGTAATCACTGTCACAGATCATAACAAATATAATAATAATGAAAAAGTTTAAAATATTGTGAGAATTTCCAAATTTGACAAAGAGATACAAAGTGAGCAAATGCTATTGGAAAAACGGTGCTGATAGACTTGCTCAGTGCAGGGTTGCCACAAACCTTCAATTTGTAAAAAACAGTATCTATGAAGAGCAATTAGGTATGCCTGTATAAAGAATGATTGGCCCAAAGTCACAATATTCAAAATCATTCAAGATATGTAAGAATCTTGGGATTTTTTTCTTATTTAAAATGGACAGGCAATTTCCAAAAGGTTAGCTTAAGGTTTCCATCCTAAGTAGCAACCTCTGCAAGTTCATACACACAGTTCTGTCCATATGCAGAATATGAAATTGCAAATGGGAATGAAACGCTCATCAATCAAACATCAAATACTAACAGAATCCGGGAAACATTTTGCATTTCCAATTATGCTATATCACTTTACATATCCCAAGCTCTCCAGCAGATAAAATGACTTCTTGTGAGAATAAAATACCACGCTTTCTTAAATTTTATATATATATGTATAGATGGTATGTATATGTATATACATGTATATATACAAAGTAGAGAACAGCAAGAATGTGCTATCAGAGATACCCTACCTTCAATCCCCCATGATTAATTATGTACCTCAACTGATACTCCTTTCCATAAGACTATCCTTTGCCCTTTATCATTAGCTAAAGTTATAGTTAAAAAAAAAAAAAACTACTATACTATTAAAAACATAAAATCATATAGGAGCAGGACCCTAAATATTTAAAATATTTTTTACTGCTTACTAGAAAAACTATATGATAGCAGTAAATCCCCTCTATGATGGCTGAAATTCTCCCACGGTAGCCTGAGAAGCTCGGAACTATAACAGACTATAGAGGTTATCTGGTTCAGTGCTTCTAACCTTTTGCAAATCCTGTTCTGTAGAAAATGGTATAATTTAGGCAGGATACCATGGGAGGTAGTTACTGCATGGTGAACAACTATAGGTCATCACTCTTAAAAATCTTAGGCATCAAAATCTCGAGGAGCTTACAAAAGAAGCCATACAAATTCAGTTAAGATAATTTCACAACTGTTGTGAAATTCTAAATGGTTGCGGGAAATAAAAAGGGCGGGGGGGGTGCGTTCAAAATCTAAGGAAATTCTGTCCCAGGTACTTTATTTACAGGAATTATCAAATTAATAACAACTTCCAGGCCATGCTATTTTAAATATCACATTTCGTTTAAAAATATGAGGAACTGAGCAGGCCATAGCCTTGGTCTGTGGGATTGGATAATGTTTGTGGCTGTGCCTCCTATCGCCTAAAACGCCTCTGAGCTTCAATCTCTGTCGCTCTCTGGGCTCTCTTCCCTCTTTCCTCCTCCAGCCTTTGAGAACAGGCTGGGCTCACAACCTGGATTCGCTTCCTCAGCCCCGACTCCGCACACGGCTGCAAGCCGCCTCCGGCCTCAGAGCATGTGGGCAGCGGCTTTTGAATTGCGATAGACCCTAACTTCATCTTGGTGTGTTTAAGGAGGAACCTGGGACGTTCTTCTCCATTTTAATAGGGCCTCCGGCTTCTGGCTGGCAGGAGCGATCGATGACTGTTCAGTCCGTCCCACTTCATCTTTAACTCATACAGCGGTCTTCTTTCTGGTTTTCTTTCTTTTCTGTTTTCCTAATTTGTGCTGTTCGGAGAGTGTTTCGTCACTAGAGATTCCAGATGGACTCGATGAGGGGGTCTGAGCCCCAGAGCCCTTCTCCCAGAGCTCTCTGGTCATGCCACCCACACCCTCTGAAGCCTGAGGGGGGCTGTTAATGGGATACGTGGTGGCCTCGAGTCCCTTAAAATGGTCAACGGCCAATATTGTACTCTGCTGGTCTTCATAGCAGATAAAACTGAACTTTAAACTTACCTTCCGGTCCCACGTGAGATTTACGTTAACAATCTCGCCGCACCGGGAGAACACAGAGAGGGTATCTCCTTTGGTCAGTTAGTGAGGAGGCACTCCCAGGAAAATCCAGGCGCTGTCCTTGTACACGGAGTGTGAGGACGCCTCAAATGCCAGGGCACTGTCGGCCTCCCACTCATTCAGCTCCCTTACCTCGGTCAACAGGTACATCTCGCCGAGCTGCCGCACCACTCAATGGCGCCCCACGGGCTGCACAATGCCCACTTCCGATGGACACAGGAGGGCGCTGCTTCCACTGGATGCCCTCAGAGCAGATGCCCTATCCCCGACCCACCTTCTCCACTTGCTCTGAGCTGCCCTTGAAGTTTCAACTTTTCATGGCACCGCATTCATAATGCAGAAGTGTGCTACAGCTCACTAGTTTGAAAGCGCTAATTGAGTTCAGTTTGAAAGGGATGACTAGGTTGAAGCAAAAGCTTCTGCTCTGAAATGTCTGATCCATGGGAGTCGTAACTACTATTTCTTTTTTTTCCTTATAATAGATCCTTTTGATAGCCTACCATGTACTAGTTTCACTTTGGTCAAGTTATAAAGAGTAAATATTTGGTAGGTTACAAGGCAGGAATTTAGACGGAGCTTTCCTTAATATGTACTCATTATATTAGGGGTCTCCAGAGAAACAGAACCAATAGGAGATAGATAGATAGATAAACAGACATATATCTTATCGATGTATAAAGAAATTTATTATATAGAATTAGCTCATGTGATTACAGAAGCTGAGAAGTCCCAAGATCTGACCTTGGTGAGCTGAAGACCTAGGACAGCTGATGGTAATAGTTGATGCTTCAGTTCCAGTATGAAACCTGGCAGGCTCAAGACCCAAGAAGAGCCAATATTTTAGTTGAAGCTGAAAGCCAAAAAAAAAGACTGATGTCCCAGCACAAAACAGTCAGGTGGGTGGGAGGGTTAGCCTTTTTTTTCTGATTCAGGCTTTCAACTGATTGGATGAAATCCATCCACATTAAGGAGAGCAATCTACTTTACTCAGTCTATCAATTCAAATGTTACTCGCATTCAAAAGCACCCTCACAAATACACCCAAAATAATATTTGAACAAATATCTGGGCAGCCCGTGGCCCAGTCAAGTTAACATATAAAACTAACCATCATAATTCATCATGTTTCCACATTGAATAAGCCCCGAGGCCAGTGATAATTCTGCTCCAACCTTTTATACTTATTTTATTATCGTAGAGGATGATCCTTTGCTCTCAAAGATAGCAGTTCACAAGGTGAATGCAATGTACATTCGTGCATACAGCCTAAAACGGCACTGAGTAAACAATACCTACTAACATATGCAATGGCTCCAGTGTATAGCTTTAGTGGCACTTTGCAGAACCTTACTTTGACTTGATTTCTCAAAATAAGCCACCCAATTTCTGTGACACTATTGTTACTTCTGTAACCCACAACTCTGTAAGAGCTTGACTATTTTCCTGGGTATTTCAAGATGTGCTTCCCTGGGTATTTCAAGTCACATGATGGTAGTCCCACTTGAAAAAGTCACTTAGTCACAACCAAGTCATATGGCCAACCTATTAGATTTGAAACTCAGAAAATAATTGCCCACTTATCATCCTGTCTTTGTTATTTCATTTCTATCATTATCACTAGCGCAGATGAAAGGACTCGAAAGTGACACATAATAGTTAGAGAAGTTGAATAAGTTTTTGAAGTCCCTTCATGAGTCTAGCACGGAAAATATACCTCTACAGTTGTTCAATTTGACCCGTAATTAAATGTCATCTTAAAGGCAAGATATATGTATTTCCTAGTGAATAAGTGGACTTCTTGATTTATTTTACTTATGAAAGATGGACTAATGGCATATGCTTCAGTGAATTGTTATCATGGATACAGCTAATAAAATACAACCCTCTGTATTGGAGAAGGGATTTGAAAATACTCAGCTGTGTCCAAGAGCTTAAATAATTTACCCCAAGTCTTTCCCATTCATAAGCATCAAGATTATTCTACACCCTTGAGACCATATGGGAATCAGGAGTTGGAAGTTAAAAACTTTTGGTTATAAATCTGAAAGGCATTTACATAGAGGAACTTACAAGGAAAATATCCTTTCTGGTATTAATATTGATTGTATCATCATCAACACAAGTTAAAACTGTCTCGTTGAAAAAGTGATGAGAAAGGCTTTTAGGAAGCTAAAATAAGAATGTATAGCTAGCCATACAGATTCCCTCTTTCTCTAAGAAGTCCACTTCATCAAAAAAGCAATATTAGGCATAGTAGGCCTAGTATTTAGGGCCCACAACACTTTTTTTTTTTGCATTTTTTTATTATGTTATGTTAATCACCATACATTACATCATTAGTTTTTGATGTAGTGTTCCATGATTCATTGTTTGTGCATAACACCCAGTGCTCCATGCAGTATGTGCCCTCTTTAATACGCTTCACCAGGCTAACCCATTCCCCCATGCCCCTCCCCTCTAGAACCTTCTTTTGTTTCTCAGAGTCCATAGTCGCTCATGGTTCCTCTCCCCCTCCAATTCTCCCCCCTTCACTTTTCCCTTCCTACGATCTTCTTTTTTTTTTTTTTAACGTATAATGTATTATTTGTTTCAGAGGTTCAGGTCTGTGATTCACCAGTCTTACACAATTCACAGCGCTCACCATAGCACATACCCTCCCCAATGTCTATCACCCACCCGCCCCATCCCTCCCACCCCCCACCACTCCAGCAACACTCAGTTTGTTTCCTGAGATTAAGAATTCCTCATACCAGTGAGATCATATGATACATGTCTTTCTCTGATTGACTTATTTCACTCAGCATAACACCCTCCAGTTCCATCCATGTCGTTGCAAATGGCAAGATTTCATTCCTTTTGATGGCTGCATAATATTCCATTGTATATATATATATATATATATATATATATATATATATATATATATATACTACATCTTCTTTATCCATTCATCTGTCAATGGACATCTTGGCTTTTTCCATAGTTTGGCTATTGTGGACATTGCTGCTATAAACATCGGGGTGCACGTACCCCTTTGGATCCCTACATTTGTATCTTTGGGGTAAATACCCAGTAGTGCAATTGCTGGGTCATAGGGTAGCTCTATTTTCAACTTTTTGAGAAACGTCCATACTGTTTTCCAGAGTGGCTGCACCAGCTTGCATTCCCACCAACAGTGTAGGAGGGTTCCCCTTTCTCCGCATCCCCGCCAACATCTGTCGTTTCCTGACTTGTTAATTTTAGTTATTCTGACTGGTGTAAGGTGGTATCTCATTGAGGTTTTGATTTGGATTTCCCTGATGCCGAGTGATGTTGAGCACTTTTTCATGTGTC